>NC_081371.1:11942940-13318940 GCF_030684315.1 Stegostoma tigrinum
GTTTCTTGGTCCAAGATTCCCTAACAACATAATTAATTTTCCCTACATTTCCTGTCAGTTTCCCTTAATATCTCAAATGCTCTGATCAAATTATCCATTTATATCAAACTTTTCATTAGAGAGAAGAAGGTTGAGAGGTGACTTAATTGAAACATATAAAATAATCAGAGGGTTAGATAGGGTGGATAGGGAGATCCTTTTTCCTAGGATGGTGACGGCAAGCACAAGGGGGCATAGCTTTAAATTGAGGGGTGACAGATATAGGACAGATGTCAGATGTAGTTTCTTTACTCAGAGAGTAGTAAGGGAATGGAACGCTTTGCCTGCAACAGTAATAGATTCGCCAACTTTAGGTACATTTAAGTCGTCATGGGATAAGCAAATAGACGTACATGGAATAGTGTAGGTTAGATGGGCTTCAGATTGTTATGACAGGTCGGCACAACATCGAGTGCCGAAGGGCCTGTACTGTGCTGTAATGTTCTATGTTCTATGCAGGAAATATAATCCTTCCCTATGAAATCTTTCTTTGTAATTTAATCCTTGGAGTCTAAATATCATTCTAGTTTAAGAAAAGGCCTGAAGCTTAGTCCTTAGCTACAACACCCAAGTCTGGCCTGAAAATGCACAATATTTCTCCCTCAGTTTTCCTGTGTTAAGATACACCCAAGCATTCTGCCCAATATCATCACAGTAGTGCAGAATTTAAAATTAATATAAAGCTAATTCATTGACGGGATTGTGAGAAGAACAGCAGTGTCACAATTAAGACCTGAAAATTAACTTTGTTTCACGATTCACCTGAAAATGTTGAGACTTCTCTGAACAAGTGCACTTAAGATACTCCCATCTAAGGGTTGGGGTATGCCCAGTTTTGTGGGTGAAGATTGTAATTAAACAGAGAGTTTGATGGATGGACATAAAAGATCAAGACAACTCAGGGGTTATTGTAATTATGTGGGTTACCTGTATATGCCCAAAAAGCTACCAAATGAAAACTCCAGAGTCTGGTATCCTGTCACCCAGTCACTCATTATTTATACATAGAGAGCCCTTAACACTGATCCAGCTTCCTCTGAGCCAGCTCTTAGAGTCAATAGAACCTCTGACACTCCTGTTTCTATCTGTCAGCCCAAGCTCCCTGATTGGGTTGTTAATCTGGTCCAATCAGGGAACTCAGATTCTATAAGGCCCATCTCCCTGACTTTGTTACATTCATGACATCCTTTAGTCCAAGGACAGAGGCTGGTTCTTTACATGTATCTCCCACTGGCGTCTTTGAACACCGGCTCAGATTCCTCCAACTCTATCTCTGATACGGGTGGCCACAGCAGCTTCCCTCTTGCTCCCGGAGAATCTCGGAAGAAATTCATTGCCTTCTTCTTGCGGCAATGATGTTGAGGCTGCGACATCCACTGTGTCCATCTCAGATTCCAAGATATCTCCTATACTTGATGGAGAGGGAGAACCCACGCCCTCTGGAACAGTCAGAAAGGCTGTCAGGAGCTGGGCATGCTTTGTTTACGCATCGTTTGCGAGTCTGCAGCAGTCATGGGCCATGTGGTTAACAGAATTGTTGCACCTATCCAACTTTATACGTCACTGGACTTGACGTCGTGTCAACCATGCCTCTTACCCATGCAGGGCCATTTCTGTGGTTCCAGCACCAAACTTTGTCCCCTAAAATAAACTGTTGCTCTTGTTTAAAGGAAGCAACTGGCCTTCCTGATGCCATGTCACTCTTCCCCAGGTCCAGGGAGATCAGATATAACCTGGTGTGGATTCTTCACCCCATTAGCAACTCTACTGGAGTTAGCCCTATAGTTGAATTAGGGGGTAATCCTTTAATCAAAAAGGAACTGGAGCAGTGTGGTATCTAGTGAAACTGTAGGCTGTTTCTTTAAACCTCCCTTCCAAGTTTGGACTGCTCTTTCTGCCAAGCCATTGGATGATGGATGGTATGGAACTGTGGTTATATGTCAAATACTGCTCAACTTTAGGCAACACGCAAATTCCCTTCTTGTAAATAATGGCTCAATATTTGTGATCAACACTTCTGGGAATCCATGTACAGCAAACAATGTACGCAGTTTTTCTATCGCCATTCCCGCATTTAACGAATGAACTCTATGCACATTCAGCCACTTTAGAGGGGGTGTCCACAATGGCTAAGAATACTAAGCCAATGAAAAGACCAGCATAGTTGACATGTAACCAAGTCCAGAGTGTAACCAGCCATTCCTATGAATGTGGGGGAACTGCTGGCAGTAATTTTTGTCCTTGTCGGCACTCTGTGCACTACTACCAACGCGGCTATGTCTGCATCCAATCTTGGCCACCAGACATTACTTCATGCTAATATCTTCATTTTAGAAACTCTTGGATGACCCGGGTGGAGTTCACCCAGTATCTGGTAGCGACCTTTGCTTGGAACAATCACTCATGGTCCCAATAATAATATACCGTCCTGTTTTAGTGCCTGTTTGAAGACCAATTGGGCTTTTGCACAGGTACAGGAGTAATCCCATATATCAAACAGTCTCTAGGCATCTCATTAACAGTTAAACCAAAGTCATACGCCTCTGCCAGTCTTAACCTAGTCAGAAATCCTGATATGGATTCTCACGGTTCTTGAATTATTGAGTAAAATTGATAGATTTCAGAATTAAAGGAGTCCTGGGGTCTTAATATTCCTGAGCTATATCCACCAACTCTTGAAAGGTTTTAGTATCTGGGAAAGTTAGTCTCCTAATAACTAAAAAAGTTATGTGTCCACAAGCAGTCGGGAGAATTATTCTTTATTTGTAATCTGACCGATGTCATTTTCCCAGTAAAAATAACGCATTCTTTCCACATACCGGGTGCAGTCTTTGATGGCAGGATCAAACAAGTCAAGCTTCCTGATGAAAGACAAGATCCCAGAAATGCTTATGCCCACCTCAAGGACAAGTGTTGCGGGTGAGTTTCTTTAGGAGCACGCTTTTCTCTTGTCGCCGCTGAAATAACTCCATACAGGCCAGTATCCCATTACCAAAGTCACCTATTATTTACATGTGGAGAACGCTTGACAACTGATCCAACTCATTCAGAGCCAGCTCAGAGCGAACAGGACGTCTGACACTCTCGTTCCTACTTGTCAACCAGAGCTCCCTGACGAGACCAGATTAACAGTCGTAATCTGGGAACTCCTATTCTATGAGGTCCACCTGTCTGACAATCACTAGACCTATGTAAATTGCATCCAGATTACAAATATATCTAGGTGTAAATGTAGAGGAAATCTCAGGTCATAAAGTTGAAATAATGATGGTATACTTTAAATATCGGCATTGGAGTTAAACGTGACTGTTCCTTTAAACAGTGTGCAAATGAACCACGAGGCCACCAAGTTTCTATGATCCTATAGATAGGCACTATGGAATTTGTGCTGTCTGCTGATGCGGGCAATGTTGTTATAAACATCAGAAATCACTAACACAAGAGACCGTGCATTTGGTGGCTTTTGTCCATGGTAGCTGTATGGAGCTCTGAGACTGCACAAACTGCATTCAAACATTCCTTCTGGCTCTGGATCTTCAACAGACTGCATCTGAAACAAAGGCATTAAGAAGAACTTTAATGTAGTCAATATGTGACAAAAACAAGTTTCCTATTATTGTATACTCGCGGGACCACAGGAGGCTTTGTAGGCCAAATCATTGAATAGACTCAAGAAAGAGATTGGCAATTTTTTGATGTTAAAGACATCAAGGAATGTAGGGAGAAAGTAGGAGTATAGCATTGAGGATCAGCTACTGTCGTGTTGAATGATGAAGTAGACTCTAAGGACCAAATGACCCATTCCTGCTCCTAGATTAAGAAATCTTTGTAAAATGAAAAATTGGCTCAATGACCATAACCTACACAGAACAAAAGTCCACAATCATCCACAGATTTGTACTCAGCTCATTGAGCATCTGTGGGAAAAATAATTGACCTCAACAACCCCAACAATATCAGGGAGAATTGATCAGTGAGTGAGATCTTCTGTTTTCAATTATGAAACTGTGCGAGTTGCTGAATATATAGTTTAGTGCAAAGACAAGATTTGATTTGATTTAAGACTCATACAGCACAGAAACAGACCATTCAGTCCAACCAGTCCACTCCAGATATAATCTCAAATTTAACTAGCCCCATCTGCCTGCTGTTGGCTCATATCCCTCCAAACTTTTCCTATTCATGTACTTATCCAAACACCTTTTGAATGTTGTAAGTGGTGCCCACATCCACTATTTCCTCAGAAACTTCATTCCACATGCAAACCAAACTCTGTAAAAAAAACTGCATGTTATTTTTTTCAAATCCCTCTCTACTCACCTTAAACATGAGCGCCCTAGTCTTGAAATCCCCCAAAGGGAAAAGACACTTGCCATTAGCCCTATCTATACTCCTCATGATTTTATAAACTTCAATAAAGGTGATCTCTCAACTTACCACGACTTCTCTCATGCTGATTCACCTTGTTGTGCTTGAATGAGACAATGTCAGCTTGGATTCCCCTGGGGTCATTACCTCACTCCTGCAGTTGCCTCCTCTACATTAAAAATTACTATTCATTCTCCTTGAACTGTTGCTTTTCTTTAAATATAGTTTTCTACATTTGCCTGGTACCCTATTTTTCAATGCTTTGTAATTTGAGATTGCTGGTTGTACTAAGTATAAAGAACTTTTAAAAGGAGAGTAAAACATATAGGATGGGTAACAGTAATAGCCAATAAGTTTACACAATCTTGCCCAAGACAACACAGAAACAAGAATACACACTGTACATTGCACGTGATTTTCTACAGTGTAATACAAACATCACTGCACAATCCAAAAAATCCGGTCAGTGCATGCCACTACACTCAGAGAGTAAACAAGTTAGTTCTGGCTGATTTTTCTAATTTCATGAGAAATGGATGTCACTGTGCCCAGTCCAATTTCCTTTGAAAAGAGTGGCTTACTGGGCCACTTCAGAGACCAGTTAGGAGTTGCTGTGTGATTGGAGTCATGTACAGGCCAGAGTAGATAAGATGACAGATTTCCTTCCCGAAAGGTTACTGGTGAACTAGATGATGTTCTGTGACAATCTAGCATAATTTCGTAATTTACTGAGACTAGCCTTCAAATGCAGATTTTTATGAATGTTTAAAGCAGAAGTATGGGCCTCTAAATAATCAGTCAGGAGTAACATTAACAAGGCACCATCTTCAATTGCAGGCATCTGACTGGAAGCCAATTACAGTGACGTGGCACCAAGAAAAATTAAGTAAGAAAAAGTCTGTCTCAGCACATTCCAAATGTTGGCATTGTTTCATTTCTGTTTGATCGGGCTGATCAAAACAGAAAGTATTATCAAGTACTCGAATACTCACAGCGACAGATCTGAATCATCAAAAGTTTACGACATTGTTTGAAATTTTTGAGTCATTTAAGAAACTGTTGTTTCTATATTTCTGTATTTATCATCAGTGACAGACAATATCCACTTTCCTGTGATTGCTCATCACCTCCTCAGAAGGCACTGATGCTTGCCAGAGTGCAGTTCCAAACAATAATTCCTATGCCAAGTTCCATTTCTTTTCTTTGCGTGTGACTGCACACACACAACAGCTGGCAGCACAGGCTGCTGGCAACAGGCCCTCTAACTCTTTTTCTGGTGCACATACCTCCAAGTAGAAGCAGAAAACCAATCAATCGACCAAGTCTGTTCTGCCATTCATTAAGATCACAGCTGATCTTACTGATAATCCTCAGCTCCACTTCCTGCCATTTTCCCCATAACCCTTGACATCTTTACTGATGAAAAATCTATCTCAGCCTTAATGACTCAGCCTTATCAGCCCACTGTGGTAAAGAATTCCATAAATTTCCTTCAGAGAGAAAATTTCCCTTAATCTCTATTTTAAAAGAGTATTCCTTTATTCTTGAGATTTTGCCCTTTTCATGAAGATTTTCACACAAGGGGCAACAACTTTTCTTCATATACTCTGTCAAGTTCCTTAAGAATCTTGTAGTTTCAACAATATTTCCCTCATTCTTCTAAACTCCAATGAGTAAAGGCCCAACCTATTCAACCTGTCCTCATAAGACAGCCCCTTAAACCCAGGACCAGCCCCTTCTCTGGATTGCCTCCAATGTTAGTATATCTTTCCTGAGATAAGGGACCCAAAACAGTTTACAATATTCCAACTGTGATCTGACTTGTATAGTTTTAGCAAGAGTTCCTATTTTTATACTCCATTCCCTTTGAGATCAAGGCCAACATTCCATTCACCTTCCCTATTTTTGTGGTTTGTGAATGAGGACACCCAAATCACGCTGTCCTACAGCTTTCTGAAGATTTTCTCCATTTAAATAATATTCAGCTCCTCTATTCTTCATTCCAAGTGCACACCTCACAGTTTCTCACATTAGATTCCATCTACCATGTTTTTGCCCATTTGCTTCATTAGTGTCACCCTCACTACTTGCATTCCCAAATATTTTTGTGTCATCCACCAATCTGGTTTTAATACATTCACTTTCATCTTCCAAATCATTTATATTGTAAATAACTGTGACCTAGCACTGATCCTTGCAGTACTCCACCAGTTACAGGTTGCCATCCTGAAAGTCACCCCTTCTCCCAATTCTTTATCTTTTATTAGCCATTCCTCAATCCATATTAATATATTACCTCTAACACCATGGAATTTTATTTTGTTAAGTAGCCTAACACATGGTAACTTTTCAAATAATTTCTGAAAATTCAATTTCATTCACTGCTTCCTCTTTATCTATCCTGCTTGTTAACTCTTCAAATCATTCTAAAAAAATTGTCAGGCATGAATTCCCTTCGAGAACCCATGCTGACTCATGTTATGTATTTCCAAATGGTCTGCTTTCACATCCTTTATAGTAGATTTTAACATGTTCCCAATTACAGTTAACATTTTGGGTCCAGTGAAGTTGTGAAATTCTGAAAAAGACTCATTGGATCGAAAATGTCAACTCTACTTTCACTCCACAGATGCTGCCTGACCTACTAAGTATTTCCAACAATTTCTGTTTTTGTTTCACAACTTCAACTCCTCCTGAATAAATAATAAAGTTCCAAGGCAATTTTCCCAGGTCCAATTTGTACAGCTAGGAATTCACCAGACTGTGCATTCCCAAAGTGGGAACAATACTTCAGACCTAACAATCCTTCAGACCTTGTTCAAATCAGACTTTATCTTTAAGTTGTGTTTTCACTACGGATTTCATACAACGGGAGACTTTTACATTTGATTTCCCGATCATTACACCAGGGTAACCACTCTTAGTTATTCAGTCAAGGAGAAATGTCTTGCAGACTTTGAGACAATGCAGGGTAAAGAGGCAAAATTTGATATCCATGATTCAATGACACATAAATATGCCATTATACTCTGCATCATCGTTTGTTTGGATTATAGAGACAGATTATAACTTAACTCCTAATTGGTAATTTATGAGACGATGATAGATCTGTGATCTAATTCCAAATACCTCATCTTTGTTCAGTAGGCTAAAGTAGCTAAGAAAAATCTGCCTTGACAATTCTAAAGGACAGAATTAATCAATACTTAGAAATGGAGGGACTAATCAAAGATAACCAGCATGCATTAATTAGAGGCAGATCCTGTCTAATTCAATTGAGTTCTTTTGAAAAAGTGACTAGGTGAAAAGGTGAGGGTAGTGCACGGACACAGACTTTAGTAAAGTATTTGGCAAGGTCCCACATAGAAGGGTAATCCAAAAGGCAAGAGACCATGGGATCCAAGGAAAGTTGGCAAAATGGATCCAAAAATTGGAGTACAAAGAGGAGGCAAAGGGTGATGGCGAAGGGGTGGTTTTATAATTGGAAGCCTGTCATCAGTGGTGTACCACAAACAGCAGTGCTGAGATCCTTGCTGTTTGTTATATACAGTAATAACTTGGATGGAAATGTAGAAGGTATAATTAGTAAGTTTGCATATGACAAAAAAAATTGGTGTTGTTGATCTTGAGGAGAATGGTTTCAGGCTGCTTATTGATCAGTTGATAGCGGGCAAAGCAATGGAATTTAATCCCAATAAGTATGAGGTGACACATTTTGAATGGTATTGGACATTTTAAAAAATTGCTCTGAATTTAGCGTTGGTAATTTTACTGCTGATTTTTGTTTCCATTTCATACTGATGGCTTGTGTCCCTCTGAACTGATTCAATTTTTACAAAGTGACAGTCAACCTTTTTTCAGTGACAGTTTGCTTTCTGTGAAGACCATATCTTTTCATGTTTCTGTAATTTTGATTGTGGACTAAAATGGAAAAAAATGTCTCTGTTTTAAAAAGCAAGGATTATGGAAAGAATTGTTGCACTTTTTAAAAACAAGATAGCAACACTTAATATAAGTGGTGTTTACACTGCTGTTTGTTTAACCAGTGGAAGAATGTTAGTGGCAGATGAATTGGCACCAGATGTGTATACAAAGCATGGTACAAAGGAGAAATAAAACACAATGAACAGTAGGTCCCTACGGAATATTGAGGAACAAAAGGACCTTGCTGTACAAGTCCACGGATCCCTGAAGATGTCAGCATAGGTATACATGTTGAAGATGCCTTACAGGATGTTTTCTTTCATTCGCCAGGGCATAGAATGTCAGAGCAAGGAAGTCTTGCTACAGCTTTATAAAACATTAGCCTCCGTCAGGACGTTGATTTCTTCTTTCCTCCAGATGCTGCCTGGCTTACTGTGTTCTTCCAGCCTCCTGTTTGTCTTCCTTGGATTCCAGCATCTGCAGGATTTTTTGTCTCCTTATAAAATATTGGTTGGATCACAGATGAAATGCTATGCAGCTCTGATTTCAATCACGTCCTGATAGGGTGGCACTGGAGAGGGCGCAGTGAAGATTCCCCATGATACTGCCTGGGATGAGAACTCTCAGTTATGAAGACAGATTGGATAGGCTGGGTTTGTTTTCTTTGGAGCTGACAAGGCTGAAGACGGATCTGATTGAGAGGTAGATTGTGAAAGTCTCTTCCCTATGGCAGGCTGGTCTAAGAACTGAGACCATAAGGTTAAAGTGAGGAGTAAGTGGTTTAAGAGGAGATCAGAGAAGGCACCTTTTTCCCCCTCCACACACCTGGAGGGTGGCGGAGGCATTTCAGCAGCCTCTGGGCTTCTTAAAAGGTCAGTTCTGTAGGAAGGGTCACTGGACCTGGAACATTGACTCTGCTTTCTCTCCACAGATGTGGCCAGACCCTGCGAGTTTTTCCAGCAATTTTTTGTTTTTGTTTTGGATTTTTAGCATCTGCAATTCTTTCTTTTTTCACAAAAAAAAGACAGTCGGCTCAGAGGACTTTTTTTGCTGTACAGGAATTGACAGCTACCTTTCCTCCACAAAACCATAAGATAAAGGAACAAAATTAGACAATTCAGCCCATCAGGTCTGCTCTACCATTCAATCATGACTGATATGTTTCTCAACTTCATTCTCCTGTCTTTTCTCCTGTGACCCTCTTACTAATCAAAAACATGTCTACTGCTGCCTTAAATACACTCAGTGACTTGGCGTCCATAGCTTTCTGCAGCAATAAGCTCCACAAATTCCCCCTCAACTCAGTTGTACAGGGTCATCCCTTCACTGAGGCTGTGTTGTTGGGTCCTAGTCTCTCCTAATAGTGGAAACATCTCTATATCCACTGTATCCAGGCCTGTAAGTTTTAATGAAATCATCCCCTCAGCCTCTAAACTCCAGCAAGTACAGACCCAGAGCCGTCAACCTGATAAACCTTTCAACCCAGGTTCCTTCTTGTAAACATCCTGTGGAAATCCTCCAAAGCCAGCACATCCTTCCTTAGATACAGGGCCCAAAACTGCTCACAATATTTCAAATGCAGTCTAGCTAAAGCCTCAAACAGCCTCAGCAGTGCATCCCTGTTCTTTGTATTCTGACCTTCTTGAAAGGAAAGGTAACATCGCATTTGCCTTCCCACCCACCAAGTGAACCTGCAGGTTAGACAAAGCAAAACAGAAATTGTTGGAAAGGCAGCGGAGTTGTGTTAGCATCTGTGGACAAAAATCAGAGTTAACGTTTTGGGCTCGGGTGACCCTTGCTCAGAGCCTGCACGTTAACTTTCGGAGAATCCTCAATTAGTCCCTCTGTGCTTCAGATTTCCAAAGCGTTTCCTTGTTTAGAAAACAGTCCTACATCTCTATTCTTTCCACCAAAGTGCAGAACTTCGTACTGTATTCCATCTGCCACTTCTCTGCCCACTCTCCCGACAACTGAGGAATAAATTTCAAGTACCTGAAAGATCTTGGGGGGCTGCGAAAGTCGCTATTAGCAATCGCAGTGAGAGACAAGGGGTCACTGCCTCTCTACGATCGCAGCCGCCTTAACGGTCGTGTGGCGCATCGGTAAATGCGACAAGCACTAGGTCGAAAGGACCGAGTTCCAGTCCCACTTGAGGAACTTGATGGCGGTTACCACAAACGGACAAACTTACGGACGAAGCCTCCGCACTCACGCGGTCCACCGCCACATCACATGATTCAATCACGCATCAACACGGCCCCCAGTGTGACGGGCGCCGGGAGCAGGCAGCGTGATGTTAGCCTCCGCCCCCTCCCCGAGTCTCGCGAGATGTCCTCGTGCCGCCGTGCTGCCCCAGGCGCTAGGGAAAAGGGGCACGCACGCCGCAGTTGGGCTGTTCGTTAGCGGCGGTGGGAGAGAGGTTCCTGTTCGGATCGGGCTCCTCGTAACCGCTCCGCCCGACCACCTTGGGAAGGAGGGAAACGTCAGCGGGGTAGGATGGACAGCCGCAACGGCGATTTCAATATCCTGCTGGCCACTGACTCTTACAAGGTAAATCCGCCACTCCCCCATCCCAACTGATCCCCGCTAACGGCACGGTACTTACTCGACTCTCACCGTAGGCCGCGGTCCTGATAAAGGTTAAACGCTATTTATACACAGGTACGACCCCTGCTGCCCCTGAGAGTAAGGGGGTCCAGGCCAGACTTGGCCGCCCGCCCACCCCCTCTCCACATCGTTCCAGAGACGCTGGGCTTCCCCCGGCCCCCACAGCCTGAATTTCCTCAATGAAGGAGACAGAGAGGAGGGGTGTGGAAGGGCCGCTGTCCGAGGGGATCCCTTCCCGACCCCTGGCTCTGTCATTCTGTCCTCAACAGCCCTCCCTCTCTGTTTAGTGCCTTTTATTTTGGCCATCGCAGTGAGTGAGGGAAGGCAATTTTATTTTCTTGTCTCTCTGTCTCTCAACGTATCCTGCGAGACAGTTTTTCTACCTCTAAACACACCTCCAGTCACCGTCTTCCTCCCTCCCTGTCACCCGTCCCGTTGCTATCGATCGACCCCCCCCCCCCACCTTGAGATTTGTCAATCTGTGGTTGAACAATTTCGCTTCAGCTCAGTGGAAAGCCTTTCCACTGTGGAGCGTTTTCTATCCTTTTTTTTGGTCCCCTATTGGGAAATGAAACTGAAAGCTCGGAGCGAGGTGAGTGTGGTTGATGGAGAATTTCTTTCGATAGTTGTTAATGATGTGACTCCAGTTTCTCACCTCTTGCTCACTCATTTAACGCTTCGTTTTGAAAGATCGCTTTTAGAAAATGAGGCGACTGTTCCAAATGTCAGGGCTGTATAACATTTGGAAAGAAATGTGCTTTTATTTGGGTTAGTTGTTTGAATAGGCGTACGAGCAGTTATTGCTCCGACTTTCTACTGATATAAAATGTATGCAATTTCCTCGAATGATGATTTCTGTTTTGCCGTTATTCGTAAATGGGCAACTTTCCATTCCTTACGTGCCGCACCAATCGGTGCTCATGGCTTATCAAATCTACCTCCTGTTAGTTGCAGTTGACGAATTGTATGGCATGTACTAACTCCTCGATGGTGTTTTTGTTTCTCTCAATGACTGGGTTTTCCTCCTCTTCTATTATCAATCTGTTTTGAGTGCTAGCATTGGTCGGATTTTAAATTATTTCTGACCCACTTCAAACTAAAATTCCGTCCCATTCAACCGAGAGGAGGCAGTGTTTGACTAGAACTGCTGTATATTTCATCGCCAAAAGCAATCGATTGACACTCCATCCTTTATAGTAAGACAGGGCGAGGTGAAACATTCAGACAAAAAATGCAAATGATGTTTACTGAAGTTTTTGTATTAACAAAATTTTAAAAAATGCTAGGAAAGCTCTGCAGGTCTAGCAGCATCTAGCTGATGTTGAAATTGCTGTTCTCCTTTGCATGATCCCAAAACTGGAGGGAAAATAATTGAAATTATCATCAGTTGTTAAATGTTCAATATTCTCTGTAACCAGAGCTGCATTATCATTCAACAGAACTTATGGGATTGACTTTTTGTTTTTGCCATGAGAGGTTCAGTACAATAACTAGTTCTCTAGACAAATTAGCCAAAATAAATTAATTATTCTTTTAAAATCATTGCAACCTTAATATCTCTATGGTGAACAGAGAGCTGAAAGACTTTGTTTATATCTGTTTCTAATTTTTGTTTTTTTTTGCATTGAGGACGTAACATCATTTCAAACACGATAGGTTGAATTTGATCACCATGTTCTCCAAGTTAAGCTCCTTCAAAAGTGTGTAAGTTTCTAGCACAGCAGAGCAAAGGTGGATTTCTGCAGCTTGTTGATTGAGTAAAGGAATTGCATTCTCAGGTTTCTCATTGCCAATTAGAGTAGCAAAGATTTGAAGTTTGTCCAAAACTACCTGACTCATTAAGATAATGGGAATTTCAGGATTATTCTTGGAGGTTTCGTTTAGGGACTAACCCACTTGATCATCAGCAGAAGATATGACACCTGACTGAGACATTAGTTGTAAGCTTTCCAGGGAGCGTTGACTTTGTGAGACAAAAGCAAATGCTGCAAATTGAAACAAAGGTGTTGGAAACGTCCATTCGGCCTGTTGGCCTGATTCATGGAGACTGAAACAGGTACCATTTTAAGGTATTTTTGACAAACTTCTGCCCAAAAGGTTATCACTTTGAAATGATACCTCTATTTATCTTTCCACAGGTGCTACGGTTAAGTATTTCCAACAGTTTCATTTTTACAGCCTTTAAAACTTCTTTTGGCTTATCTGTTATAGATAATGTAGTGACATGGTTTCAATTTCAGCCTTCAAATTGATTTGACAAATGGATACAGATTATTGCTATTGGACAGTAGGTACCAGGACTCCTGTGCTGCATGGTGGGCAATTTGGACTCTTCCCAATTCTGTGCTGTAATTCCCACAGTTGGTGTGGAACTTGAAGATTATGCTGTCCTTGCCCCTCAAATCCAGGTTATTTGAGCACAGATTTATAACTCATCTTCTGATAATGCTTTCCATCAGTTCTCTCAGTTGCATCCCCACCAGCCATTGAATAGATTTGCATTTTAGAAGGGCTGGCACTGAGAAGCATTTGTTAGTCACTTTTTGGTGTTCTAGGTGTCTGTCAAAATCTGGAATCAGACTTGTAATACTGACTCTTAGTCTAGCTGTCCTGTTGAAAACTTTGGCAAAGAAACCTGCCTGATAAGACTGACACTGTCCAAAGGACATTGTGACAATTGTCTTAAGCTAGAATTGCCTTTTATCTTCAAACGTGATCCTCCATTTCTCTTTTGTCACTTATGCACCTTTGTAGGGTCATCCCTGATCTAGACAAAGACCAGGCTTTGTCATCCTTGAGCATGGATTCAAGATGGACAAGTGTCTGACAGGTGAACACATCAAACTTTAACAGTTACTGACAGAAATTCTTGCCAACTTGTTTGTTTGGCACTTACTGTCAGGTTTGTTTTCAGAGACCCTTACGGACTTGCTGCAATAACAAGACACTGACCTGTTTAGAAAAACACAAATCCTTTTATTACCAAGCAAGTACAAGCTGTGAAGAATCACTGTACTCAACCCAGCACAGAGTGCAGAGTCTCGCAAGTAATTCTCCCCGAGCAGTGGACAGTCCCCGCTTTTTATACTTTACAAAAGACATGATACATAAAACGATTTCACAATTTACAATGGCATGATACATAAAACAATTACTACAACAGACAAAAACAGGATACCAAACAATTATTACAACAACAACATAAAAGACCAGGATATAGTATTGATTGCTAGTGAAGTACCTGCTAATGGCAGGAGGTGATTTCGAGTTGTTGTCCGGGACAGATTTTGATTTCAAGTTGCCAGTGTGTCTGGCCAGAACAAAGTCAGTGCCCTGGCCCCTTTGTCAGCGATAGAAGTTACATGCCTTAGAGGTTTCACACCCTTACAAATTTTCCCAAATTAACCTTATTTGAAACAGTTTGATTCTAATTTTAATTCAGCCAGGAAGCTTAAGACAGTGTCTGCATACCGATGTGTGAGAAGATAAGGAGTTACAAAAGCTTTACACTGAATTCCTAGCTGGGCAGGAAGCTTCAGTGCAGTGCCTGCATACCTATGTGTAGGTAGATAAGAGTTTACTTCTATAAATTAAAGTCTCTGTATAAAAAATCAAATGCAGATGAAAGACTTTAATTTATAGAAGTGTAGAAATCAATGGGATGTTATCATATTAACATCTCACCTCCACCACTGCAGTGTGTACAAATTACAGTCACTTGTTCTTTGGACAATGTCAGTCTTATCAGACAGGCACTGCAGCAACTTTCCAAGGTTCCTTCAACTGCACCTTTTTAACCTGTAGCCTTTACTAATAAGAACAGCAATGGTAGCAAATGCATGGGGATCATTGCCAGCAAGTTCCCTGCCAAGTCATGCAAAATCCTAACCCGGAAGCTATTTTGTTTTTTTTCTTCACTGTTGTTCGGCCAAATCCCTACTCCCTTTTGAAAATACTCTGTAGTCCATCTGGGATATATAACTACACCGAGTTGTTCAAGAAAAGTCAACTTGAGAATTATTAGAGCTAATTAGTAAATGCTGGCTTAGCCATTAATACTGCACATGCTGCGGAAAGAATTTATATGGAATGGTGAACCCCTTCAAGAAGTAACATTGCACTCCTTTCAAAATACCAATTGAGTATATTGCTGACTACCGAATACAGTGGATCAGTTGGCAGGGTTAATTCTGCCTCACTTTCTGTCTGAAGGAAGATGAACAGGTAAATCCACAATGTGTGAACATACAAATTAGGAGTACAACTATGTCTTTTGGCACCTAGAGCCTGCTCCACCACTTGCTCAGATCATGGCTGAACTCATTGTGGCCTCAACTGTCCACTTTTCTGCGAAACTCTTCCTTCTCAAGTATTGAGATTCTTCATTAATAAGGAGTCTATAGTTCTAATGTCAAAGATTTGGCTTGCGCTCCAACTTCATGAGCCACTAGGTCAAAAGACTGTGAAAATTAGTGAAACAGTGTAAAAAGGTTTCATTTTAAGCTTGGAACCCTGCAGTTTTGCACTACGTTTCTCATAAGTGGAAAAATGTTCTACTCCTTCATAATTACTTGTACCTCAAGCATCCAACACCTAGATTAAGATATGATTTTATTGGCAGTTTTCTGCCCTGCTGGAAGAAAGTATTGCTTGCATAAACAGAATCCCCTTGTTCCATTCTCACACGACCTCAATTCTCTTCCCAACCGGCAACCCACAGTTGGCTTTTTGGACTTTGTAAGCGTCTGTCAAATTGCTTTATTAATGTTCAGATCTATAGGTTGACCTATATACTTGATGCCTGTTGAGTCAGGTGATGACTGTCAATAGCACGTTTATTCAAATCGTCTCAATGAGGCTACTTGGTAATATGTATTAGCCAAAAGGACCCTTTCAGCTGTTGACAAATTGGTCAAAGGAAACTTCATGGTCAAGATGTGACTGAATCAAAAAAGAATGCTTGATTTATTGCTATTGATTTATGAAATCTGAGATGTTTAAAATTGTGTTTTGTCAAATGGATGCTCTTACAATCAGCACAGCAAATAATGGAAGTGCCAAAGTTCTTGATGTCTCAAGACATAGTGATAAACATGCAAAAAGCATGGTTATCGGCATGTGCCAACCATGTTGAACATATATTTCGCTTTGCCATGGTTTGAGTTTGGTGGCCAATAGGCCCATGATAGATACTTGTCTGTTTTATATTTAGTTCATATGACTGAAATGACAGTTTCTATTAACCACTGTTATTCACTATACTGGTTTTAAGTCACTATTTCACAAGCCATGTGTTGTTAAATAAAGACATTAGTTTAAAAATAAGTCCTGAACTGGTGTTGTTACATGGTTAGTATACTATTTTGCGTGGGGCGGCACAGTTAGCTCAGATGTCCTGACAGCTGGTTTGTGGTGCAGTGATGCCAAAAATTCCCATACTGGCTAAGGTTACCATGAAGGACTCTGCTGTGAACCTCATTCCTTGCCTGACATGTGGCAACAATCAGGTTAAATTTTGCACCTGTTAACTCTGAGATAGCCCACTGACCCTTTACGACTGGCGACTTTACCTTTGCATGCGATTTTGACCTGATTAATACTTTGCTTGAGGTTGGAGACTTCAGACTTGTTTCTGACTTTTTATGAAACTTCAGAGTGATGCATGCAGACTTGTGAAGTGGCAAGTTGCGTAGATTGCCAGCTCTGAGTCCTTTGTGTCCTCAGTCTAGAGGATGTACGTTATACTTAAATATAATACTGATTTCTGCCAGCAATTTCTGACGTTTTGTTGACTGTTTTGACTGCATTTAATTATTTACAACTTGTATTTTAAAATTGGCTTTCAATGAACCCTTTTACTGTATTTACTGTTGCGCTTTCTCCATTTACCAAGGTGACTCACTACCTGCAATATCCACCTAATACAAGCAAGGTATATTCTTACTTTGAATGCCGTGAGAAGAGGAGGGAAGATGTAAAATCCAGGAAAGTGCAATATGATGAGACTGTGTTCTATGGTTTACAATACATACTGAAGAAATATTTAGCAGGTGACTTTTTAAACATTTTCTATTAAGCATGCGAATCAAATATTTTAAAAGCTGGAATTTGGGTCACTCATTATTAGTATCTCTATTCCAAAAACCTAATTTATTTAAGACTTGCTCATGCTCATTCTAAGTTGTAATCTGGCTCATTCTATTTTATATGTGAACTATGTATTGTACATAGATGTATGTAGTAATGGGAGGGGAGGGGTTCATTCAGTCATTAAAGAATAGTATATAAAAGTTTCAGTGCAAACTTTAGCTATAGATCCAGTATTAGAGGATTTTTTTCCAGGAAAGATGTGCATAAAGCAGCCTGTATTGGTGAAATTAACTTTTCACAAAATTTGTCCCTCAATTTGCTGTTGGCATCAAAGAAATGGTGGTTGCTGCACACCCCTCTGGCAGCTTTCCACGCGAATGTTACAACAGCAACTTGCTCTAGTTTGGTATGTTGCAGCCCTGATAAGACTCCATAAACAGGATGAGAGAGAGGTTTCTCCTGGCACCCTTATAGACTATGTAGTGCACATCTCTCTCCATTACATTGATTTCAGTGGCACGCTTATTCATGATGACTGGCAATGCACCTCATAGAAGAGCAGAGTGTTCTTGACAACATCTATGGAATTTATGCTTTGTGATGCAGCTTTGGATTTTGGGAGCAGTTACCTGTTTTACTGTTATAGTGTTGAACAGTAATAGCCTCTCTGTTGTGCTCAATGGAAATCTGGGTCACTGTTTGTTCTTGTCATTCTCTTATTGACATCCATCTTAAATTTACAATTTAAATTATACTCCTGACAAATTAAAATTCTGTTCCTGATTTGGTTTTTCTATCCTGTTAGAAATTTTGCATACTTTTTAAAAAGCCTTGCAGACACATTTTGAGGTTAAATAGCTTACCTACTACTTGTTGCCTCTGACACTGGAAAGCAATTAAATTGACTCCTCTGCATCACGCCAATAGCCAAAATATTCCATCAATGTTATGGTGACCAGAATTATAGCGAGTACTACAGATAAAGTCTGAGCAGCATGTGAACTCATTTACTGTAAATTCTTTCTTGCCCATAGAATACAAGTGCTTCCTGTTAGCCTGGAATGCAGTCACTTGGTTAATCATTGATGAAATGTTCAGGCCCAATATAAAATCTGCTTACCTCTTCATATCATGGCTACTACCTCTGAATCTGTAGATCTTCTAGTTTTGTCACCTGGAAACTTTCATCTCACTATCCAAGCAGCGAGATTAGTTCGAACTTAAGCATTGCTTTGCCCTGACCTGGACAAATCATTGTCTTCATTTGGATGAAAGGAGTTATTTGGTTCCCTCCTTCATTTATAAATGTCCGTGCATTTGATGATCAAAATATGCCTCAGGTGGAAAATTGGTATGATAAAATTCCTTGACTAGTAGAAGTACTAAGCTAGATTCTGAATAAGCTATTCCAAAATGTTCTTTGAGGTAATAAGTACAATTGCTATTCTTCTTTGTATAAGTATCAATATTTATAATGGTTGGCTCTGAGTAGATTTGCCACAAGAACTTGATGGAAAAACTCAAACTTGGATTAATTGTTTAATCTCTGAATGAAAATTGCTTCCTCTAAATTTCAAACAGGCAAAGTTGTAACAAAGGAGAAAATTCAAGAGGCCAAAGAGGTCTACAGAGAACATTTTCAACATGATGTATTTAATGAGAGTGGTTGGAATTATATTCTTGAGGTAGGAGATTTAAGATTTTGTCTGCTCCAGGAACTGGAAGTATCAGGAACTATTAATTTTATGCCCCTGAATCAGCATTTTGGCTTTGCTTCCCAAGCCCAGTATGTAATTACTGCGAGGATACGGCTTGAGTTGTCCATTAGTCTCTTTCGCTTACGACTGTTAATGCATGCGCCTTGATAGATATAGTGGGCTCTTTTGACTGCAAGAGACATCACATTCCAACAAGTAGTTTTTCCTATTGTCCCGTTTCTGGGCAGATTTCTTCTTTGATACCCTTCTTCACACCTCCATGTCCCTTTTTAACTTTGGGTGCTTGAAGCAATTTGTTGTACTATGTATGATGACGATAAGGTTTAGAGGCGTGTGTTCTCATAATTGTGCTGTTGAGTGCAAAAGAAAATACTTTATGGTCATTCCTTTAACAAAGCAAGTAACCGAACATTTTGAGCGTAAGACATTCCAGCACGCGCACTGGATTGGCATTCCACCAATTGATTACTCGTCAGTCGGGGAATATATGGGAGACCTGGGAATTAAATGAAATATTTGAATTAATGAGCCCATTGATAATATTTACAGTGGCAAATAATGGAATTTTAAAGCCCTTTTGAGAGGGAAGAACTGAGTGGTTATTTAGTTTGTGTGAGAGAAATTTAATAATAGTACTTAATTCCTCATTTTGGGGCAAGTTTTTTTTTTGCTTTTTGTTGTAATTGAGTAACGATGTTATGGTTGATAGAAAGTAAAAGCCACTGAGTCTAATGATTTCAAAAGTATTGTCAGCTCAGCTGCCAAGTTCAAGGACATATGTTTCTCTACTCAGCCAACTTTTTGTTCTTCACTGGAGTTGGTGCAGGCAATTAGTCAGATTCAGTTGCTCAGGTTCCTGTGAGTTTATCAGTTTAGCACAAAATGTCCATCTGAAAAGAATTTGAAAAGTGAACTTGTCTTTTTGCTAAACAATATAAATCTCTTGCAGTTATGTCATGCCTTTTTAATGTTAAAAAAAAGTTCAAATCAGCCAGGTATATTAAAAAAGATGTTGAGTCAAAGGAGACATTTGGAGGAATAATCATAAGTCTTGTTTAAAGAGGTAACTTTTTAAAGCAGAGTATTGCAGGGGACAGCAGTGTTTTGAGGACTGTTAGAAATGGAGCTTGAAAATAGTGCAGTAGTTTGTAAGTACTGAAGGGATCAAAATGTATATTTTCTGAAGGGGAGCTGAACTTAGTAGTTTTGAAGGTTGAATCATTTATGTCAGTTTCTGCAGGGGCCAAAAAGGGAATTTAGTAATTTGTCAGAAAGGATTGTGAGGCAGATCCCCATGTATTAGCTAAATCTAACAGGCATAAGATGGAAGTTTGTTTATGAATGGTAGGCTGAAGACCTGAATGGGTGCTCCCTAACTTTGTGATTGAAATCCCATGACTTCTTTGTTTGTCAGAGGTAGAGAGTGTTGAAGGGAGTTAAGATATTGGTGGTGATGGAGGAAAAACACTGTGATGTCTTTGCTCTCCAGGAATATTGACAATTGACAATATTCCTGGACACCACACTTCACCCAGTAGAGTGCTGTGAATACCATCAGACTTTTGGCTAGCTAAGTTGATTTATGTACAGTATGTGGGTCATGGTTTAAGTTAACTTGATTGGAAATACTGAGTTTAATAATGCATCACTGACCAAAGTTCAAGAGAAACAATTAAAACATTTAAAGCTCTTTGAATGCTTTGGACATTCAGATGAAGTAACAGCTTAAATTAAAATAGTTAGTTCAGATTGAATCACCATGTATGGGCATGGTTACATTGTAACCAGGGATACACAGCATTATGAAAAGATGGGTAAAGTGGAAAAAGAGGAGAGTTGACCCTTTTAATAAAAGGACAGTATTGAGAGAAGGTCGTGGCTCAGAAGATCAGGAAATCTAACAGGTATTGTGGACATTAGTAGAATAGTCAGCAAACATTGGAAATAGTTTTTGCGCCCCCAGGCAGCAGTTGTACCATTGGACAAAGCATGAAGAAAAAGTAATAAAAGTTTTGACAAATGTAATGCAGTAATTGTTAGGGGTGGGGAGCTAAATCTTTTAAACTAGACAAAAACATTGACAATGATAATTCAGAGGTTAGGATTGTTAAATGCTCTTACACAGTTTCTGAGAATGATGCATTTCTTTTCAACTTGAGATAAAGCTTTTTTAGGCCCGGTATTGTACAGTGAAGCAGGGTTGATCAGCAATCTTGTATGATGAATGTTCCCAGTGACCTCCCAATGAGACAGTTGACATCCACATTGAAAGTAGCATACTGCTGGCTGGAACAAGAATCTCCAACTTAAACCAATTCACGGATAAAGTTGATAGAGTAAATTGGTTGCAAGGAATGGAGCTAAATGAGCAGGAGAGAATATTTAAAAGAAACAATTCTGGGCATTAGTGCACTGCACTTCAACCACCTGACTTTGAACATCTTATGGGAGGAAATATTCACAGGACACTGACTTTCTGGATTGTCAAAAAAAAGTTTTGGATTTTTCTTAATCATGACTTTTTTGCCACTGTTTGTGTGATGTCTGTGTATGTGTGTATGCGTGAAGCCAGAGCCAGTATTGTTGCCAGTCATTGAAGAATTGATCTTCAACAACAGTTTAGGGCAATACATCAGCCTGTTTCAAAATGGAAAAGAAAAGATGATGTGGGGGGGAAGAATATCCTTGCAGACAGAAGAGGAGACAAATAAAATGGTTGGATTTACCTTCCTGCCTCCTGTCTGCAACACAAGTTCAGGATTAATTCATTAAAACCAAATTTGACCACAATAATACAAATCTGACTGGAGTCTAAGTTTAAAAAAAAGAGTTTGAGTCTGATACTGAAGTAAACCAATTGGAAGCCAAGAAGGAAAATCAGTGTTGGAAATTTTTTTGAACAAAACAAAGAAATTCTTAATCACAACATTAGAATTCAATATGTGCAAAGGTGTGTGTAGGAAAGGAAAACTTCACTGCTGAAACATTGGTCTTTCTGAACATAGGATTGTTACAATTGTAGCTAGCAGAACAAAGGCAATAAAACTGAGTTACTCCAGGTGTTTCTGAAGCATTTAGACACTGGCCAATTTTTGGAACAGGTAGGAATGAGAACCGAAGTGACTGGGGTACTTCACATCCACATGCCAAACAAATCACTGATTAGGCTGGAAAAGCGGAACATATGGTTAGAATTTCAAAAAAGGGCAAGCTCCACCACAAAAGATGCAGGATATAAAATTAAAAGTATAGGTATGATAGATGGAATTAGATATGTTTCTGGGAAATGGCTTGACAAGCCTTGGGCACTGTACTCCGCTATTGAAGGAAACTGCAAAAGCAGAGGGGAACCAGCAAGCTGTCAGAACCTGCAGACTTCAAAAGCAAAAGACTGCGAGCACGAAATCAAATTGGCCGGTATTGCTGGATTAAATGGGGCCAGAACAGTTTAATTGTAAATCAGCTGGTGAGAAAAGTCCTCCCACAAAGACCTAAATGGCAGAGCAGTAGAAACTAGCCTGTCAAGTGGATCCAAGGTATCCCGATCGACGTTAGATAAAATAGGGATCAGACTACCCCCACAGTAGCTGAAGTGGGAAAATCGTTATCCTGTAAGCAAGACTGCACTTGGAACCACCCAAAAAGCAGTTCAGTTGCTGCTGATAATTCCTTGGATTGCAACATTAGATGCCATACTTTGTTGTTGGGCCAGAGGGAAGTGAAGCGCAAGAATGAGAATAGCAGAAGTAGAAAGAGATGCTTCTTTGTTCCAAGGAATAGATCGCAGCACAGAAAAGGTGCCCAAACAGACTGGGAAAAGGAAGGGAACTTGTAAGCCTACTGATTAAGTAGATGCCTGGTTAAAATTGAAAAGCTGGCTTCAGTTAGAAGCTGGCAAAGGAAGTTCCCAAATGATAGATTCAGTTAGTTACAAAAATAGCTGTTCCAGACTTAAAAGAAAAAGCAACCTCTACCTGTGCTAGATGAGCCAGAGATCTGGCTATCCTACAGTCACTTTCCTGGTATCGGAAAGGGAAGACATGGAAATTCCAACTTGGACTTGGTGATGCTTCGCCAGCTGAAGAGCTGCAGAGCAGTACAGCAGGAGCTGAACAGTTATCCAAGAGTGATAATATCCCTGGAGAGGGCAGGTTGGAGACCAATCCGTTTGTAAGATAGCAGAGTAAGGAAGCTTCATAACCCTGGAGTTATGAATCAGTTTTTTGTGGCTGCCGCGTGGTGTTCAGATGCAGGTGAAATAAAATGAAGTACGACTCTTGGTCAACTGGTGGAATGTCTTCCTGAGGGTAAATATCTCTGGATAGTCAGGAGAAATCAAATGGGAAGGAGTATGTCGAGGCTTCCCCAGTTGAACCCAAGACTTGAATCTGGAATCTTCAAAATAAATGCCCATGTTAGCACCCTGATCAAAGGGCAGTGGGACCATGTGACTACCCTGCTCAGAAAATGTAAAGAAATCCATCCAAGATGTGAATGAGGGAGAATCCTCTCCAGGAAGTAAGTCTTAACCATCTGAATCCTAACAAGCTGGCCCATGTCATGCAGGGAATTTAGCATCAGCTAGACCACAAAATAGTTGAGCTCAGCTGGAGCACCCCATTGCAATGGCTGTAAGCTGGGCAGATCAAAAGACCTCCACACCTGCGACTGGCAAGTAAGTGTAGTGACCAGGATGGCCTCTGATGCAGTCTCTCTCACAAACAATTATTTAGATGAAGTGAGGCAGTCAAACATTCCTGGATGATTGATAATTTACTTAATTGTGAAGAAATCACAGCTGATGTGGACAGAGGGATTTAAAGAGGTAGAAAAACTGATAAATGCTCGGCAAATGTCAGCCGAGCAGAAGAAATTCTGAGAAAAGTGCACAGCAGCCAATTTCGATTGCTGTGCTTGAGTTCGCTTTACACCATTTTGAACCTGAAGAAAACATTGCACTTGTTGCAGGAAAGAACAATATCCTCACCATAGCCTTGACCCAAGTGTGGATGCTCAATACAGTGTGGATCTGATACTTGTGTGGTTGACTTTCAAGAGTGATTGAGAGAATGAGCGGAGACCTTTTTTTGCCTTTTACAGGAGAAGGTAGAAGATTCATGTTTTTTTTGTGCGACAAAGGAATCCATCTTCAAAAGATGTGAAGTTGTTTTAAAATCCATGCTGGTTTAAATTCAAAATTAACTTTGGACTAAAACATGGCTGCCACTAATCATATTGTTCAAATTGTCCACAATTCCTGGAAGGATTCTAATCATCAGTTACCAGGATGGAACTCCACAGGCGAGAATGTCATATCCTTCCATTGCATGGACGTTCCAGTCCACAAAAACAAAATGATTAGCAGACAAAATGTGACCCCACCTAGTTCTGAACAAAAGGAAGGCACTGCAACTCCTCATACTTGAAGTGCTTCTATTGGCTCACCATTGACTGCCCTTAAACAAGTCATATTCTTGACCAGCAGAACCTTGTCAACTTGAAAACGACGCAACACGGAACCTAACCCTACTGCAACTCCTGAACTGCCTTGCCCAAGCCTAGTAAGGAGCAAACTGCTGTTAACATAGAATCAATCTGCTAAGAAATTAACTGATAGCATGGCACATGAGATTATTTTTCTTGTAAACTTGCCTGTAAACTAAATCCCTTAACATTTCTTATTCCTTGTGAGCTTGTATGTATATGTTGCAAGAATCATCCCCAGAGTTTGAGTACATGAATAAACTTACCACTTTTATTGTAATTAACTCAAAAATTGGACTTCATTGATAAAGCCTGAGGGAAATGCACCACTGCTTCCTTTTATAAAAGGAAGAAGTCACAAAAGAACACCTATGCTTATGAATAGAAGAGGGCAAAAAATTTAAATTAAATGTCTTCCTGCCTCTTGTCTAAAACACTTTTTAGACAAATATTTTCTCTTCTCATAATGGAAGAGAAAAAATGAAATCTAGAAATACAGGTTTACCAACAACTAAAAAGACTTGGGAACTTAAGATAACAAAAAGAGGTGATAACAACAACAGTCAAAAGTTATTAGAGGAACTTAAGGGCCTTTAACTAAAATCAGATCAATCCCTTGAGCTTGATAGCCTACATCCAAGGAGTTGATGACATGGTAACTTTGCAAAAATGTCAGGTAGTTAAACTCTGACCTGCAAGCCAGATGTCAGTTGTCAGGTAATTATTGAAATCTTAAAACCTCAATACTACAGTGTGAACATCATTCTATAATTAGCCAAAATTAATATGGTTTTGTTTTGCAATTTATTAATATCTTTGAGGGAATTTAGAGCAGGGTAAGGTAAAGTTAATCTGGTAAATGTAGTATACTTGGATATCCAATAGGCGTTCGACAAAGTGCCACACAATAGGCCAGCATGCAAGATGGAGATTGTAGAGTTGTTACAATAGATTAGCATGAATAAAGAATTAAGAGTGGGGTTCCAGAGTATCAATGCTGGGATCTTGCTCCTTGTCATCTACATCATTGATGTAGATGTTATTACTTTGAGCTTTATCACCTGTGTTGGTGTGGTAACTATGAGGAGGTTGGTTTGATGCTGGGGAGATGGGATTAGGTTAAGTGAATGGATTACAGAGATGGCTGTTGGATCCTAATGTGGGGAAGTATGACATTAATCAATTTTATATGGTTAGAAAAACACCTTATTAAATGGTGTAATACTTACAAATTTTGATGCTGAGCGACCTAAGTGTACTTGTACAAGGAACACAACGTGGGCATGCAGGTACAACACAATTAGGTAAGCAAATGACATGCATGCCAATCCCTTGCAATAAAGGACCAGAAAAAGGGGGTTTGATTCCATTGTACAAGGTTTTGGTAAGACCATATTTGGAGTTTCGGTCTTCATAGGGAAGCATGTAACGGTATTGAAGGTGGCACAACAACAATTCCTTAGATTGGGCTCTGAGATGACATGGTTGCCCTATGAAGGGAGGCTGAGTAAATCTGACATCTGTTCTTTGGAGTTTAGAAGAATGAGGGTAAATTAATGAAGCACACAAGATTGTAAAGGGGCTGTAAAGTTTGGGTTGGGAGAGTCTGGAACAGCTGGCCACAGATTATGGATAAGAGGTTAATCCTCTTAAGACATTTTGATCAGTAAATGCTACAGAGCTAACTACCTCGAGATTCACATGTGAGAAGTTGAAAGAAAATTAAAACATGAAAATGCATGAAACCCTTTTTTGTCTGATATTTAAAAAGAAACATTTTTTGTTGCAGCCTTGCTTTTCAATCCATAATTCCATGGGCAGACATACCATAAAGCAATCATTCTAAAACCATTTCCACCCCCTTGAATTTGGTTACCTTACATTCTCTTCCAAAGAGATGCAGAAGATTATAATGTGTTTTTAAATAGCAACACAGTAATACTGATAACTTGGAAATGCCATATCTGATGAAGATTGGACCAGCTTCTTTTGGGGCACTGGCCAAAATAGCAATGGTATGATCCAGCCAAAAACCAGTTTTGTAAATTTTGACATTTATAACAACAGGGAAACTTTTTTTTCTCAAAAGACATTACTTTGTTGAGCACGTGTTTGATGTGAATTTTCTTTCATCTTAGAAACTATGATATTTTGCATAAAATCACATGCTGAAATAAAAGTAATGGTTTCTACCCTCACCCCTCTTTTTAAAAATATATAGATGCCGTAATGATATAGCCCAGTTTAAATTTTTTGCAGTGCTGCTGGCCCTATTACTGTGTTGTTTCTTCTGACTAGGACTGAGGTTTTGGATCAACAGTGTTTTTTTTTAAATCCCCTCCTTTTGAATGTTGAGAAATTTAGAATATTTAATTGTAAAGATTTTGTTATTTGCCTTCCCTAGATCAGCAAATGGTTTGGTGGCCTTGTTGCAGTAAAGTATACATTTTAGGAAAATTTGGATAGTTTACCATATCGGTTTTTCAAATCATACGAAAAATATAATGTGCTGTTTCTTAAGTCAGCATTTTTTATTACAATTTTTGAACTTTGATTCTCCACTCCAGAAACATGATGGCCACCTTCCAATAGAAATAAAGGCCGTTCCTGAAGGAAGTGTCATTCCTCGGGGAAATGTTCTCTTTACCGTTGAAAATACAGATCCGGAATGCTATTGGCTAACCAACTGGGTTGAGGTATGTATGGAATGTAGGTAAATATTTGCAGAATCAGTCTCCTCAAATTTTTTGCAATCTCCCCAATAACTTCCTGTGCCTTTGACATGTGCACAATGCATTCGCTTGTGGGTAGCAATCATATTGTGTTTTTTTTTGCTGTTTTGATTTCCAGACTAGCCTTGTTCAGACTTGGTATCCAATCTCTGTGGCCACGAATTCCCGAGAGCAGAAGAAAATTTTAGCCAAGTACCTGTTGGAGACTGCTGGTAATTTAAACGGGCTGGAATACAAGCTTCATGACTTTGGTTACAGAGGGGTCTCCTCACAAGAGGTAAGGACTGTGTACAGTGACAATCATGTGTTGCGCTGGTAGAGTTTTCATTGAAAAAACTGAAACACAATGACTTGTCTAAGATGTAAGCCATAATAGCAAATAGACATATTAAATTCACAAAACTTTTCCTTCCTTTTTCTCCCTGACAGTGGATTGGATTGGTGAATTAGGCACTGAATTGTTTGCACATTTCTTTTAGAGTCCAGATTAGTCAGTCGGATGGCATACGAAGGTGCATGGTTGTGATCAAAGATTTTTTTGTGGGGAAATTATGATCACCTATCATCTTGTTGGAAAGACTGCATGACCAAGATGTGCACTTGATTGGGGGTGGGGAGTTAAATTTACTGAATGAAGTGTATGGGTTTGTGTAAAAAGTTATACTGTGGTGCAGTAATGTAATTTTTTAACTAATTAAATATTGATTTGTATGAAATTTAATCACTTGCATGTCATAATTTAAGATCTCTTTTAGACAGCAGGAATAGGGGCATCTTCCCATTTAGTCAACTTCAAAGGAACAGACACTGTTGCAGGAATCACTGTCATCAAGAAGTATTATGGAACAAAGGATCCTGTGCCAGGATTTTCAGTACCAGCAGCAGAACACAGGTGGGTGCTTTCCTAGTTTCACTTCAGATTTTTGAAATGTAGCTTCCTAATTTTAAGGCAGCAAATATTCACCCAAATGGTAGGAGGAACTCCTTATAAAATGCCTGTGTTTTCAAAATTGCATGTCTACATCGGAATGCTAATACATTGATCTCAACTTAATGTGATGCACAAATCAGAAGTGATCACTTGTGGACACCTACATCATCAATTGAATCTTTTAAATCCCCTCACACATGGCCTTGTTTTGCTTGATGGGTTTGTTTTTACTTTAAAGAGTGGTTTAAGGAATGAAAAAGGCTTGGTTCTCATTTGCATTCTGACAGGAAAAGGTTTGTTTTACTTCAATGGGAATTAAGATAAGATCTTAACTCTGACTTTTTGAAATGCATGTTTCTGAGGATATTGAATATTAGCATTCAAGAATTGATTTATATCCTCCATTTTATAATTTTAAACAACAAATGTAAGTAATATTGTAATTAAAGTATCCAGGAAATTATCTTTTGTGTGTGTTTGCACATCTAACATCTGTTTGTGGGATAAACTGTCTGGAAATGCTTGAAGTTTTAAGTATAAATCTTTAGGATTCTCTCGCTGTCACCGGTCCTTTGATTTTTATCTTTGAGTTTCACTCTTATTACTTGGTTGTACTATTGACTCATTGGTTAAGAATGACAATGTAAATTTCATCTTAGATATATACCATAGGAAACTTTGTATCTTGTAAAGTTGAGAAAAGCAGTGAATCATTTGAGATTGCTTTTAAAAAAAAACCTGTTTTCCTCATTATTATTTTGAGGAGCTGTGTTGACTTTAATTCTATTAGTTTTGAACCAGTAGGGTTTTTTGTGCAATTATAGCAGTTTGCAACGTTAGTTTTAACGTGTTATTTGAACTACTTGTTGAATGGTTTCTCGTTCTTCTCTTTTGAGCAGTACAATTACAGCATGGGGAAAAGATTGTGAGAAAGATGCCTTTGAACACATTGTGAAGAAGTTTTCCACTGTGCCAGTATCAATAGTCAGTGACAGTTACGACATTTATAATGCTTGTGAAAAAATTTGGGGAGAGGACTTGAGGCATTTGATAGAGTTACGGAGTCCTGAAGCCCCACTTATTATACGACCAGATTCAGGAAATCCACTTGATACTGTTTTACAGGTAAAGTATTTCTTCATGGATCGCCACTTATTTTCTGTGATAGTGAGAGTTATTGGTGTGCATTGAAATAATATGCAAGCACTTGTTTAATATATTTTGGAATTGAAATGATGAAATAAGGTATTATTTGTACTTTAAATTTAGAATTATAATTCATAGCTTATATTTGTTTCCTTTCAAAGAATTTAATCAAGTCTTCGGTGGCCCACATGACCAAATTCTTCCAAATGCATGGTCAGAAGCAATTGCAACTGATTTTGAACGCTAAAGATTTTAAACTAAATACCTCCCACTATAATTAGGCTAATAGTCTAACCATTATCTTCCATGCTTGTACAGATCTTACCTACACGTGAAACTTAATGGCATAATATTTGCAGGGTGTCACATCAGAAGAACACATTGACAAAAACCCAGGGGGACAAATTGTGTTTGTAAACACATATACAGTGTGAGATTTAAATGGAAAGGCTCCAAATGGTGAAACTGCCGAGAACAGGAGGGTGGTGGTGGTCATGGTTTAGGAAAGCATTATAGTGCTGGAGAAAGAGGATGACTCGGCATTCAAGGACAGAATTTGTTTTGATAGAGTTTGCAGACTGGAATGCAGTTAGTCGTTTTAAGTGATCTACATACCACCTACTCGTAGCAAATGTATCAAGAAGCAAACAGGTTTTTTAAAAATGGAAGAAAAGAAGCTAAACTAAAGGGAGTCCCAGAGTTTCCTTTAGGCAGGTAAGGGAAACGGATGGCCAGTGGAAACTTTGGGACTAAAACAGAGATTTACTTAAAGATATAGAAGGCATAACTGTGGTAAGACCATGAAAAATAGGAACCGGCATAGGCCACTTGACCCTTCAAGCTTGCCCCACCATTAAATAGCACCCATGGCAGATCTGACATTCCTCATATCCACCTATTACATTTTTCATGTAACCCATCTGTCTCGGTCTTAAATATATACAAGGACTCTGCCTCTACATCTAATTGTGGCAAGGAATTCCAAAGACACTCTAACCGCAGAAGAAATTCATTCCCATGTCAATCTTAAATTGGTGCCCTTTAATTCTGAGACAATATGCGTCTGGTCCTAGAATCTGCCACGAGAGGAAACATCCTTTCATCATTTATCCGGTCAAGCTCCTCAAGAATCCTAAATGGTTTCAATTAGATCACCTATCGTTCTTAATTCCCAACCTGTTAAATCTTGTCTCATAAGACAATCCCTCTATACTGGGTAATATCCCAGTGAACCTTCTGTGACCTAAATGAATGTCTTATCTATCTTTACCAACAATGCAGATGTTACCAAAGCTATTGTGACAGTAGAAAACAAAGTACTAAAAGACCTCAAAGTTATTGGATGAGCTGTTGATGGTGAGAGTTATTGAAGAAAGTGAGATTGGAAATTGCCAGTATCTCTGCAATGATCCTTGATTTCCCTAGACATGGGGCTGGTGGGAGAGAAGTGGAGAATTGCAAACATTGCATGCTTGTTGTCAAAAAAAGACAAGCCCAGTAATTACAGTCCTATCTTTTTAATATTGCTAATGTGGAAACCAGCAAAGTTTCTAGAAATAGTAATTTTGGATTAAACTAGTAGTCACTTGACAAATGTGAGTTAATTGAGAAGAGATTGCTTGGTTTTTCACGTGCAAGTCATTTTGAACTGTTGTGTTGGAGTTCTTTTTGAGGTAACTTAAGCCTGTAGGTCGGGCAGCACAGTGGCACTGCTGTCTCACAGTGACAGGGACCAAGGATCATTTCCAGCTTTGGGTAGCTGTCTGTGTAGAATCTCATCGGAGAATCAGTGCAGAGTCAATGGGATGACAAAGGAGTTCTGTGAATAGAGTGGGTATGTGGTCAACATTAACTTCTGAAAAGTATTTGACACTGCCACACGTCTGACTTGAGAAGTTTTATAGCTTCAATAAAAGGGACCACAACAGATACAAAATTGGTTGAATGATGGTCTTGAGAGCACTGGTTAATGAATCATTGCCTGGATGAAGGTTTGTGGTGGAGTTTGGCAGAAATTGGTTTGGTTGCCTTTTATATTCTTTTGTGGCATGAATGTGGCACTGGCTGGCCAGCAATTATTGCCTATCGCTAGGATCTTGGGAATTTCTGCAGTGCACCTTCTATATAATACGTACCACTGATGCTTGAGTGGTGTCAGTCAAGCAAGTTGCTTTGTCTGGATGGTGTCAAGCTTTTAGTGTTGTTGGGGCTGCACCCACCCAGGTAAGTAGGGAGTATTCTGTCACACTCCTGACTTATGCCTTTTGAATGGTGGGCAGGCTTTGGGGAGTTAGGCGCATTACACGCTGTGGTATTCCTAGCTTCTGATCTGCTCTTGTCACTGTTGCAAAATAGAAATTTTGCAACTCCAATTGAGTTTCTGGTCAATGGTGACCCTCTTGCATTTTGTTAGTATGCAATTGAATGTCAAAGGCTGTGTTTAGATCATTTTGGTGAAGGTCATGCCTGGCATTTGTGCAGTGTGAATATTACATTCCTCTTGACAACCCAAGTCTGGAAATTGTCCAGGTCTTGTATTTGCATTTGAACATGGACTACTTCAGTACCTGAGGAGTCATGAACGGTGCTGAACATCCTACTCCTGATTTTGTGATGGAGGGAAGGTCTTTGAAGAAGTTGGCAATGGTTGGGCCTAGAACACTACCCTGAGGAACTCCTGCAGAGATGTCCTGGAGCTAACACAAATGACTTCAATCAATCAGCCACATCCGTCATCTTTTATGAGCCAGATATGACTCCAATAAGCAGCCAACATTTCGGCAATACTCCTGACTATTTGTTTCAGAGCTTGCCTTTTGCCTCCGATACCCACAGATTCTAGTTTTGCTTGGGCCCCTTGATGCCACAATTTGTTGAAAGCAGCCTTTGATATCAAGGGCTGTCACTCTTGCCTTGCCTTGTGTTTGGAATTTGGCTCTTTTTTTTTGTCCATGTTTGAACCAAGGCTGTGAGGCGTGAAATGGCTCTGGCAGAATCCAAATGGTAGATTAATGAGCGGTACTGCTTGATAGCACTAATCACACCTTTCATCACTTCACTGATGATCAAGAGTAGATTGATGTGCTGGTAATTGGTTGGGTTGGATTTGACTTGCTATGTACAGGACATAGCAGGACAATTTTCCATGTTGGGTAGATGCCAGTATTGTAACTGTACTGGAACAGGATGGCTAGGGAATGGAAAGCTCTAAAACACAATCAGTAATATTACTGGAATGTTGTCAGGGCCCATAGCCTCTGCAATATCAAAAAGTGGTTGGATGCATTGGATATTACATGGACTGAGTCAAAATGGTTGAAAAGTAAGATTATGGGAGCTGTTAGAGGAGGCTGAGATAGATCATCCACTCAGCACTACCTGTTTTCCATGAATGCTTCAGCCGTAACTTTTTTGCACCGATGTGTTGGGCTGCTGCATCATTGAGGATGGGGATATTTGCGGAGTCGCCTCCTCTTCCAGTGAGTTATTTGTCCACCACCATTCACAGTGGGATAGGGCAGGACTGCAAAGCTCAGATCTGATCCGTTACCTATTCGATTGCTTGACTTCATTTATCACTTGCTGCCTGTGTTGTTTGCCATTAGATTAGTCTTGTTTGGTACTGATTTGACAAGTCATTTTTAGGCAGTGTTGCTCCTGGCATGCCCTCCTACACTTGCAGTTGAGCTAGGGTTGATCCCCAGGCTTGCTGGTAATGGTTGTGTGAGATATGTCCGGCCGTGTGGTTGCAGGTTGTGCTGGAGTACCATTCTGTTGATGGCCCACAGCACCCCATAGATGCCCAGTCTTGAGTTGCTAGATCTGTTTGCAGTCTTGTCCCACTTAGCATGGTGATAGTACTGCACAACATGATAGAGGATATCCTCTATGTAAAAGTGGGACTTAGTCTTTAAAAAGATTATGTGCAGTGGTCACTGTTACCAATACTGCCATGGACTGTCTGCAGCCAGCAGATTGATAAGGATGAATTCAAGTATTTTGCCCCTCTTGTTCCCCCATCCTCTGAAGACCTAGTCTGGCAGCTATGTCCTTTTGGGATCCACCCAGTTCAATTAGTGGTAGTGCTGCTGAGTCAGTCTTGGTGGTGGACATTGAATTCCCCACCCCCAGTGTATAATTTGTGCCCTCGCCACCTTCTGTGCTTTTTCCAGTCTTGTTCAACATGGAGAACTGACTCAGCAGCTGAGGGAGGGATGATATAGTGAAAACCAGAGGTTTCTTGCCCATGTTTCACCAGTTGGCTTGAGACTTCATGGGATCTAGATCCCATGTTGAGAACTAGCAGGGCAACTTATTTTTGACTGTATTCCACTGTGCTACTACCCCTTTAGGTCTGTCCTCCAGATGATCAGGGTGTATCTGGGACATGGTCTGTAAGGTATGACTTCACGAGTACGACTATGTCAGACTGTTGATTGATAAGTCTGTGAGACAGCTCTCCCACTTCTGGCACTAGCCCTCAGATGTTAGTAAGAATGTTTGCAGGGTAGATGAGGGTCAGTTCCAGTGGTCTGTCTGGTTTTGTTTCTTTGAGATTTTGTAATGATTCATATAATTGTGTAGCTTGCTGGGCCATTTCAGATGGTGGGTGGGAGTCAGCCACATTGTTGTGGGTTTGGAGTAACTTGTAGGCTGGACCTGGTGTGGATGGCAGGTTTTCTTCTGTGAAACACATCAGTGAACCATATTGTGTTTGCTGACAAGCAACTTGTTTCATTGTCATTAGTACACACTTAATTCCAGATATGTGTTTTTGAATTCAAATTCCACCATTTGCCAGGACATTAGCTGAGTTTCTGAATTAATTGTTTCATGATAATACTACTAGGGCATCGCCTCCCCATCCTGATATAAATAAATGCTCCAGATCTTGGTGAGCAAGGGACCGTTTCAGAATTTGCACATAATTTTCAAAGTTTCCAAGTTTTGTACGGACAGTAGAAGTCAAAAGGACTTGGAAAGTTGATAGGCTGGACAAGTAAATAATAGGAAGTTAATTGCAGAGAAGTGTAATGTGATATGCTTACAGTAGGCAGAACGTGAAGAGACAGTACAACATAAAGGATAGGATCCTACAAGAGATGCAGGAGCAGAGCAACCGGGATATGTGTATGTATGTATATACGCAGACGTACGCGCACACATGATTGACCTGCTCAAAACCATCTAGGGTTATGATAGAACTAGATGGGGAGAAACTGTTCACACTTGTATCAGGATCAAGAACAAGAGGGAACAAAGTAGAAGTGATTTGCAATAGACTAATGCAATGTTAGAAACTTTCTCTCGCAACAAATGTTTCAGGTCCAGAAGGTACTGCCTAGACGTGAGTCAAGAGGGTTTTCAATGATAAACTGAAGTACTGTGCAGCTTTTACAGGGAAAGTGCGAGAGAATAGCTCTAATTCATGCTTATTTGGAGAGTCAGTATAGACATGATCAGCCAAATGGTCTCCTTTTTGCACTAACAATTTTGGTTTTTTTGTGGTTTTCCAAATCAACTCTGCCACTGGATGTGTTTCCTTCATAAGCATTCTAAAGGAGATCTAAGAACAATGACATCACAGGTGTTGTCACTTTTTGTGCTGATAGTAGAGATGAAAGCTATCAGGTGCTGGCACTCCGTGTAGCCAGTTTGCCAACTCTGATCTGGATTGAAGTGTGTCAGGCAATATCAACAGAGCTTTTTGAGTGTTGTTATTCTTTGGATTCTATTCCCAGGTGCCAACTTTCTTTCCTTTCTTCCCCCTCAAAAAAAAATAACTTGTCTGTTCTGACTCCATATTGTTCAAGTTGGATTGGGGAGAAGTAATAAATGACTACAGACTATTAGCTATAAAACTGATTCATTGCTCTGAAAGAGTTAGTTTGCTTGAAATGAAGTTTTTTTTTGATCTTTTTGAATTTGTGTTGTCTAATTAAAATATCTGTTCTCTGACTAACAGGTTCTTGAAATCCTGGGAAAGAAATTTCCACCAACTGAGAATTCTAAAGGGTATAAGGTGCTTCCTCCTTTCTTGAGAATTATTCAAGGAGACGGTGTGGATATAAACACGCTGCAAGAAGTAAGAGTGTAATCTAGCAAAATAATTGCAAGCACTAGATTTTCTCTTTTCTCAAGACCTGTTTAACTTTTTTGACCTGAACTGTTTGCATAATTGAAGGACAGCTTTTAGTGGTCGTGAACTGCAGCACCATCTATTTCACAGAAACAGAAGATGAGAGGAGGGATGACCAAAAATATGGAGTGGTTTTATGGAGGACTTAGAAAGTTGATACTGGAGAGAATTTACGTCTAGCATTCTAGGAGCATGGACCTATAATCACTGCATGGCTGCCAAAGGTGAAGTCAGTTGAAGGCATCTGAGTTAGGAGAACAGAACTTGTTGCAGGTCACTGCAGGTAGTTATAATAATGAGTAAAACCATTGAAGAACTTCAAACACAATTTTTTTTAAAACCTGAGACTAGGAGTCAATATAAGCTGGCAATAATAATGTGGGAATAGAACTTGGTGAAATTTTTACACCTTCTAAATACAGTAAAATGTTAATCTATCAATGTGGAATTTTGTCACAGAAACCACTTGAGACCCCAAAGCATTGAATGTTTTCAGGAAAGGGTTAGGTACAGTTGTTGGGAGTAAAGGGATCAAAAGAAATAGGGAGAAAAGTGGGAGCCTGGTACTCAGTTGGATCGTATTGAACGGTGGAGCAGTCTCTAAAGGCTGAATGACCTACTGCTGCTCCATTGTCAGTGTTTCTGATTAATTTCACACGTTACGTTCTGTCCACTTTTATGCACAATTTTTAAATTGAATGAATTCCTGGACAATAAAACTGAAATGGCCAATGGTTCTACATATCTAAAGCAGAGATTTAAAATTAAAAGAAACCATAGATCCAACTATGCAGTGATTTTGGTTTGGATATGCTTTGAATACTGTGTCCAGTAATGTCTACCCATTACAACAACCAAAAAAGTGGTGGCATTATGGCTTTTTCAGATATAAATTGCAAATGGTATTGAAATAATAAATCCAGAGTTAAACCATGGAAATGAGACACTGGGACACGGGTTCAAATGATTAAAAGTAATGTGAAGATTGTCTTAAATCTGAAATTGTTTGATTAAATTGGAAAGGACTTCAGCATAGATGTTTTTAAAAAAAAACTGGATGCATCCAGATATCTGTCATCAACCTGTTCAGATATGTTATGACATAAATATGGAGCAGGTGGGACTTCAATCTGGCGTCTTGGCCCAGAGTAGGAACACTACCATTGCACACACAACTTGTCTCTTCTCTCTTTCTCTTGTCCCCCCCCCACCCAACCCCTCAGTCCCTAACTAAATCTATCTATGAAGTCAGTACTGGATTGTTAATGATTAAATGAACTAAGACATGCAGAATATAACAATAGGTACATTTATAGGCCTTTCTTAGAGTAGTTCAGAAAGTATTATGCTATTTTTCAGATTGTACAAGGAATGAAAGCACATAAATGGAGCATTGAGAACATTACCTTTGGATCTGGTGGTGCTTTATTGCAGAAAATGACCAGAGATCTCCTGAACTGTTCCTTCAAATGCAGTTATGTAGTAACCAATGGACTTGGGGTATGTTATTCTATATTGAGTCATACTTAAAAACAATTCTAGGTTTGGGTAGAGAAATTACTTTGACATTGAATGTTATGTCTCAATATCCTATATTGGAATCATGCCCTTAGTTAATCAATGTATAAACTTGTTTGAGCTGATTTCCTGAATGTAGGAAGAATACCTGTACTTAACTTAATGTGATAGCTGTGCTGTTGCATGACATCGCACTATGCAAAATTACATGTGGAAATAGCAATAGAAAATCACTATACCTGTACAACAAAGTTTGCGTTATCCAAACAGCATCTAATATTCATCAATCTTGCGACAGCCAATTTGCATTAAGGAAACACATTGCAGAAATACCTGTAGGCTAATATGTTTAGTGCTCATTCTGGCTACGTAATCTGAGTTCTCAGCTCAGATCATGTACTCAAATCCTGTAGTATGAAGCTTTTAGACTTTACATAATTCTGTTGACAAACAATAGTATAACTTGATACATCTTGTGGAACAATACACATTTATGCCAGTTTTTTTCTCACGTGATTCCTAATATAAGCCAAATTCTCCCCACTTTCCACATCCTTGTTAATACTCCTCTCAGAAGTAACTACCTAATTCTTTATGGATTCACTGCTGTGTTCCACAGTTGATGCTTGCTAGATTATGATTAAAATGGCATCAGTACATTGCCTTCCTTCAGTGTGAGAGAAGATATCAAACAGTCTTCCAACACTCAATGTACTTTCAATGGTGATTGTTTGGGTGACATTTATGAATCTGGAATCTTGCTAATCCTTGACATCATGAATTTATCTTTTTTGGTATTTGTGTGGGTGTTTTCATAACAGCTGCTTTCTCATTCATTTTAAAAATTGTGCTCCTAATTCTGTAAATTGACCTTTTTTTTTCATTTTCAGGTGAATGTTTTCAAAGATCCAGTCATGGATCCAAACAAGCGATCTAAGAAAGGACGTCTGTCTTTGCACTGTACTACTGCAGGGGCTTATGTCACACTTGAAGAAGGTAAAGGAGAACTGGAAGAAAATGGTCCTGTAAGTAAACTTGATCTTTATTTGTCTTTGTCATAAATATGTGGAAAGTTGAACATGATCAGACTCCTAAAGTTAATTCAGTCAATTAGAACAACGTGTGTTAATATTCATGGAATTTTATTTTCTCCAAGCCAGTATTATGCTACTCAGTAGTAATGAAAGCTTTTTTTATATATAACAAGAACAGTCTAGTACTGTACAACAGTGTGGAGTTGGAGGAACACAGGAGGCCAGGCAGCATCAGAGGAGCAGTAAAGTTGATGTTTTGGGTCAGGAAAAGTCAACTTTCCTGCTCCTCTGCTGCCTGGCCTCCTGTGTTCCTCCAGCTCCACACTGTTATCTCTTACTTCAGTATCGGCAGTTCTTACTATTTCCTTGTCCAGTACTGCACCAGAATTCTTGTCTTAAAGGATATGTACCTTGAACTGTATCTGAGTTTTTCTATCAAACAACATTGACTTTCCTCTGCAGAATATGTAAACAAAATAGCAGTATAAATACAAATAACATTTCTCTTGAACACTGAGCATGAAGGTAATGTTAAGTGCATGCAAGTGTGAATATGCAGTAGGCATTGTGATGAACACAAGACGTGATGCAGCAGGGAATGTGGTTAGAAAAACAGTTTGAGGGTGGTGATGAAAAGAGCAGGTTTAAAAGAACATGTGATATTTACATTGGCTGAGTTATTTAGCTAAATTCTTTGAGTATAGGCACATGATGAGTGTTATTGGCACGTGGCATTATTAACTGAGGGGGGTAATAGACAGAATTAGCTAGCAATTGTGATACTAAGGGTGTATATTTAACTGATTCCAGAATAGTAAAGGAAGATTGTTTCTTGGACAGTATCCTGCAAAAAAAAAGCAGCAAGTGGGGCTTTGTAAGTTGCTGAGTTAAAACTCTCTTTTTTTTTTATTTTTCTGGGAAAAGATGGGGAAGGTGTAAAATAAGAATGTAGAACAAGAGCAGTGCAATGTCAGAAAGGTCAGCGATAACGGGAACTGCAGATGCTAGAGAATCCAAGATAAAGTGTGAAGCTGGATGAACACAGCAGGCCAAGCAGATCTCAGGAGCACAAAAGCTGACGTTTCGGGCCGAGACCCTTCTTCAGAGAGGGAGATGGGGTGAGGGTTCTGGAATAAATAGGGAGAGAGGGGGAGGCGGACCGAAGATGGAGAGAAAAGAAGATAGGTGGACAGGAGAGTATAGGTGGGGAGGTATGGAGGGGATAGTTCAGTCCAGGGAAGACGGACAGGTCAAGGAGGTGGGATGAGGTTAGTAGGTAGGAAATGGAGGTGCAGCTTGGGGTGGGAGGAAGGGATGGGTGAGAGGAAGAACAGGTTAGGGAGGCAGAGGCAGGCTGGGCTGGTTTAGATGAAAATGTATACTCAACTGACTTGCAGTCCAGTTAATAGCTTTCCTTTCTCACTGGCAGACTATCATCCATTCCTTTATCTCCCTAACTGTTGTATTCTCCCTATCTCTGCCTCTGCTTTTGTCCAACTGAAGTATGAAATAGTCTGTATTTAAATAAGATCATTTTGAATACGACTGAAAGCCTGACATTGAGTAATTGTGTAACTGAGAGCGCACATACATCAGAGAAAATGTTGAAAATACAACCTGCCTGCAGTATGAATTTGAGTCAAGCCACTTCGTGAAAAGTAGGACTGACTGGTTGTGCTGTATATCTAGACAGTCTGTTTTAATATTGATGCTTTTTTAAAGAAACAAATCAATATTGTGCTGTCCATTGCCCTTCATGCAATCTAGTTCCTGTTCTCTTGCCATCTTATTCCTAACATTTTGTTTTGAGCTATTATATTTTCTAATAAAGGAAAAGAGACTGATTTGAAATGCCAGAGCATGTCCAGACAGTAAAGTACTATAAAGTGGAATAACTGTAACAATGTAAGAAATGTGGCAGCCAGCAGGCACAATGGAGGTTCCCACGTACAGAATTTTTAAGAATTCATTTGTGGGATGCAGATGTCACATTTATTGTCTGTCTTTGGTTGTCCTTGTGAAGAAGGTCGTGAGGTGCCTTATTGAACCGCTGCAGTCCACCTGCTGTGGGTTAATCCACAATGCCCTTGGGGAGGGAATTCCAGGTTTTTTTTACCCAGCAACAGTGAAGGAATGGAAATATATTTTGAAGTCAAGATGTTGAATGGCTTGGAGGGGACTTTTTGTAGTTGGTGTTTCATGTATCTGCTGCCCTTGTCCTCCTAAATGGAATGATTATGGTTTAGAAGATGCTGTCTGAGGACCTTTGAATTTCTACAGTGCATCTTGTAGATTATCTAGTCATTGTACTAACTTCCTAATGTTAATTGAGGATAAAAATTGTCTGGAATTGCGGACATAAACTACCTACTCTTTGAAATACTGTAGGTGTCATGAGATCTTTCGCATTCACCTGAGAAAGCAGGTAGGGCCTCAGTTTGATGTCTCATCTGATAAATGACATCATCTCAGCACTCGGTCAGTATAGCGAGTTTTGAGAAGATTTGTAGCTCAGGTTGAGGTTCTGGATGTGAGTTTGCTCGCTGAGCTGGAAGGTTAGTTTTCAGACGTTTCGTCACCATTCTAGGTAACATCAGTGAGCCGACAAAGCGCTGGTGTTATGTTCGCTTTTTATTTATCTGTTTAGGTTTCCTTGGGTCGGTGATGTCATTTCTTGTTCTTTTTCTCAGGGGATGGTAGATTGGCTCCAAATCAGTGTGTTTGTTGGAGTTCCGGTTGGAATGCCATGCTTCCAGGAATTCTCGTGCGTGTCTCTGTTTGGCTTGTCCTAGGATGGATGTGTTGTCCCAATCAAAGTGGTGTCCTTCCTCATCTGTATGTAAGGATACGAGGGATAGTGGGTCATGTCGTTTTGTGGCTAGTTGATGTTCATGTATCCTGGTGGCTAGCTTTCTGCCTGTTTGTCCAATGTAGTGTTTGTCACGGTTCTTGCAAGGTATTTTGTAAATGATGTTCGTTTTGCTTGTCTGTATAGGGTCTTTTAAGTTCATTAGCTGCTGTTTTAGTGTGTTGGTGGGTTTGTGGGCTACCCTGATGCCAAGAGGTCCGAGTAGTCTGGCAGTCATTTCAGAAATGTCTTTGATGTAGGGGAGAGTGGTTATGGTGTCTGGGCCCGTTTTGTCTGTTTGTTTGGGTTTGTTGCTGAGGAATTGACAAACAGGCAGAAAGCTAGCCACCAGGATACACGAACATCAACTAGTCACAAAATGACATGACCCACTATCCCTTGTAGCCTTACGTACAGATGAGGAAGGACAACACATCCATCCTAGGACAAGCCAAACAGAGACATGCACAAGAATTCCTGGAAGCATGGCATTCCAACCAGAATCCATCAACAAACACACTGATTTGGAGCCAATCTACCATCCCCTGAGAAAAAGAACAAGAAACGACATCACCAACCCAAGGAAACCTAAACAGATAAATAGAAAGCGGAACATAACACCAGCGCTTTGTCGGCTCACTGATGTTACCTAGAATGGTGACGAAACGTCTGAAAACTAACCTTCCAGCTCAGCGAGCAAACTCACATCCAGAACTTGGTCAGTATAGCATTGTCAACCTTCATTTTGTTATGCTCAAGTTCTGGAATGGGACTTGGATCTACAATTTTCTCGGGCATTTAAGATTCTTTGTTATATATTACCTGCTTGCGTATGTATCTGTCTTTCTTAACTTTAATCCATGATTTAGAACAGCAACTATTTTCTTCCCATTAAATCCGTTACATTTGCATTTAAATTTTACATCTTTTTACAGGATCTTCTGCATACAGTTTTCAAGAATGGCAAAGTTATCAAGAGTTACACCTTTGATGAAGTGCGGGAAAATGCTCAGCTGAAGATGAGTAAATGTGGCAAACTTCAATAAATCCAAATTCATATCAAATATATATACATATGTACACAATGATGTCAATTCTGTTGCGGGTTCAATGCACAGATGTATATATCATAATGGTTTTAAAATTTGACTAAGTTGAAAAGATTTGTAAGTGTCACACAAAACAGCAAATGAAGTCCACCCATACCCTGATCCTCCACTACAGTTTGCATTTTTAACTGACGCTTGCTGTACACAAATTTTAAGTGTTGCTTTGAACAACTGCTGCTTTGTATTTTAATATATAAATTGTGGGGTATAATAATGGTAACAAGAAACTATGAAGATGTGCAAATGTTGGTCATGTGTTTGAACTGGATAACCTACTTCACAAAAGAAAATGTTGGCCAATATTGGACGTAATTTAAATATATTTTTGTGTGTGTGTGTGTGTGCGTGTGTGTACATACCAAACTCCTTTACAATCTTAAGTTCTTTTTTCCTTTTAATGGGGGTTCAATTTTATATTTCCATACTCTGTTCTGGTTTGAAAGTAGGGACAGTGTTGCTGAATAGGAATAAACAATTATGGCAGTTGTACAACTATTTGGTATTATGATGAACAAAGCCGCCTTTGCACACAAATGTTTAGATGTTGGGGGGGGTGGTGGGTAGTTGGTGCACTTTTTAAGAGAACTACTTGTTGGCTGGAAAATGTAGGCTTTCTTAGAACCTGTAACACTGAGAAAAGGTGTCTCACCACACAACTACCTTTTTGAAGTTTAATGGAACAATCAAAAATGAGTTTATTCTTGAAAGACTTTGTAGTTTGTCGAGAATATTCATTAATTTGGATGCACTTGTTGAGCGCTAGCCTTCTATTTCACATTTCCAAACTTGATAGGAAGAATACTTTTCATTGAGATGCTAAGCTTTTTTTTATTTTGCCAAATTCCTTTGTACAGTTTAAATTGAGAACTCTCTTTCCCCCAAAAACATTCTACACCAGTGTAACAGGTAAATTTGGAAATGGATGGGAAAATTAGATGCATCACGGCCACCCTAGTGGAATGAAATAAACCTAACTTCTCTTGCATTGAGGGATGAAGTAGTAAAAGTATAAATTTTATAACTGACGTATAGATTAGGCCTTTAAATTCCATATTGCACGATGTTGTAGTTTTGTGTAGAAAATTAAATTCCTGGGACTGCTGTTTACAACAGAGGTCTATTATGTTTCCTATCCCCCTCATTGTTTCACATCCCCAAGTTTCAATGATGCTTGTAATGTATTTTGATGCTCCGTACTGTAGCAATATACCTAAACAGTAAAACAGATGGCTAGACTATGCAATAAGATTTTTAAAAAATTTTTTGTTGAATGTGGGAAGTGAACATATTGGTTCCATATATCAATGCTGAAATAGCTTCAGCATACTTCTTCTAAGGACACGATTCTGAAAATAAGCCATTTCTGGATATCATGAATTCTGCTCCCCCCCCCCCCCCCCCCCACCACCACCGCCACTGGAAACTGTGACACAGGAAGATTATTAGTATTACTATGATACAAATTACAGACCCAATGACTTAATCTTAAATGGCTTGTTAAATTTGAATGTGTTGTTAATATTTTCTCCTTGTAATATTAACAAAGTAAGTCTGGGATCATCAATTAGTAAGGGGAGCAAGTGTGAAGAATATTTTCCAGATGTTCAGAAACAACAGGGGCAGGGTTCACTTAAGTGGTGGAGAAAGCAAAATGACAGGTACTCTGAAACATTTTTATATGGAAAAGCTAGGTTTGTTCAATACTAAACCCACTATTTAAAATGTTTTTCATGCCTTGCAGGACCAGTTTCTATTTCCAAACTGGACTTTTTTTTTTACATTTGAGACACCAGTGGTTCAGCTTGGAATACTCCAGATTGAAAAATGTTATTGTTTGCTCTCTCTACATACAAATCATTAATGTATAAAGTAAAGTGAACTTAGAGTTGACACTTGGAGATAAATTATTGCCATTAAGTAACATTGAAGAATGAGTTCAGTCTGTCAGTGGTTTGGTTTCATGTTTTGGTGAATGAATTTCAAAGTTAGGGATTTTGAAAAGCCATGCAAATATTCATGATTCAGCTAAATCCACAAATTGAATAACTATTGGGTGAAGCTGTCAAGGAATTGAAGTGGATGTCAGTTATGATCATGAATAAAACATCCAACGTAGCAACCAAATATTTAATTAATGTCTTATTTCAGATTCTTCCATGGGCCCAAAAGCCTGAAGAGTTGTAGCCCTACTGATGCAAGCCTTGCTATTTTTAATTGCATTAGCTATCAGATGCTGATCACATTTTAAGTGAGTTAATCAACAAAGTAACATACTATCACCTCATTGAGGAATATTTTTTACTGGGGGTGGTTTGTAATGGTAGTTATTAGTATTTGTTGAATTAAAGCTTTTGGTTGGAATGTTACTGAATACTTCCTTACCTATCCTTTAGTAATTTTTGTAGACTTCTATGACCACCTGTTTTCCACGTTTTTGAATTTTGGTTGGGATATTGGTTGCAACAATAAAATCCTGTTGAGCATTTGTCCTTCCATTAGTGTATAACAACTGCTGTACAATTCCCTAGCGTCTTACTCCATACCGAAATTTGGCGTGGTTAGTTTGTTCTGTATGAGCTCCTTTTTTTTTAAAGAGAGCTCTTTAATTTCCTACATATTCTGTGGTGTATATTATGTCTGAGGAGTTTCAAATAAATTTATATGGTTTTCTGTAAAAACATGTATGCTTTCTGCTTTTAGATCAAACAGCTAATGTTACTTCATCTGTAATTTGTGTGCAGTTGTGTATTGCTGAAGAATTTGAGGATTTTTGATTAAGCCTATAAATTCTGTTAGTTCCTTTAATGTCTATCTGGACATTATTATTGTTTAAAACCACTTTGACTCCTCTTGTCGCTGTCAGTACCACCCCAACTGTAACATGTCGGTGTGGGCAGTATGTTCTGTAAATATCATCTAAAATTATCTGTGTTAATTCAGGTAAAATGCAGTTGGAAAAAATATATTTTTGATAGCAGAAACATTAAATGTATTTTGATCAAGCTTAATGATTTGGATTGTTAAGGTTGCATTTGCCATTCACAACATTTGCAAACTTTACAGGCATCTTGTTGACTGGGGCTTTATTTACAGGGGATGTGGTGTGATCAGGGCAAGCATGAACATGTCTCAACAGAATGTTCAACATACAACAAAATCATGGAACATAAGATCAGCTTGAGAAATGAAACAAAATGTAAAATTGAAGAAATCTGCAATCATGTTCTGAAGATCTAGTACTTCAGGCTTGTAAAGTTTAAATTTTCAGCAAGTTGGTTAGTAAGTAAAGCACCAGCTTCCAATGTTTTCTAGTGTTAAATGGGTAGTGATGTCATATATGCACAGGATTTTAGAGTCTCTTAGCAAGAGGCAAGTGTGGCAAAGCTTAACAAGACTGAGTAGTAGCAGAAGTAGGCCATTTTGGCTTGTTGAGTCTGCTGTTCCATTCAGTAAGATCATGGCTACTCTGTTAATCCGCAACTTCACTTTCCTCCTTTTTACCCATGTCCTTTAATTCACTTACCAGTTTTAAATCTGTGGCAGTCTTGAATATTTATAATGACCTAACCTTGATAGAACTTTGTGGTGAGGAATAACACAAACATAACAGCAGTCAGAGAAAATGCATAAGCCCTTAGTGAGTTTGTAACCTGATCCTAGACACACTTACAATACAGAAACAACTTCTCTACATCCACCCTGTCAAACCTCCTAAAAAATCTTGCGTTTCCGTAAGGTTTCCCCTCATTCTTGTATATTCAAATGAGTAAAAATCCAGCCTACTCAAACTCTCCTCAAAATTCTTACATAGCTTTGATCAACCTTGTGAGCTTCTCTGGACTGTCTGCCAGTATAAGTTCCCTTCAATAAGGGGACCAGAACAGTTTGCGGTCTTCTGTTGTGATGTGACTAGTGGCTTGGACAGTTTTGCCAAGACTTTTTTTTTATTTTTATATGCCATTGCCTTTGAAATAAATCACATTTTATTGTCTTCCCTTTGTGATTCATGAAGGAGGACCCCAAAATCCTTTGCTGTAATTTTCTGCAGTATTTCCTCTGCTCTTCTATTTCATTTTAAAGTGCATAATTTCCCACATTATATTCCATCTACTGACTTGTTTGCCCACTTATTTAACCTGACTGTCTGTCTCCCTCTGGACTTTCCCAGTTGCTTTCCTATCTGTTTGAGTCATCTCTAAATCATTAATCCTGTAAGTAATTATGGCAGCAGCACTTAAATCTGTAGCCCTTCTTGTTACAGATTGCCATCCTGAAAATACTTACCCTGATTTCATTTTCTATTAGTTAGCTAATTCTCTTTCCACTCACATTTACCCCTTACTCCCCACAACCCAAACACACTCTACTTGCATGTTAAATCTTCTTGTGTAAAGGTATTGCACACATTTGGAAATACAAATACTTGATGTACTTGTTTCCCTTGATCTGACCACGTAGCCTTTTTCAAAGAGCTGTAACAAATTTGTCAGGTGTGATTTTCCCCTTTGATACTGCTGACTCTGCTGGATTGTATTTTCTATTTCTAAATGCTCTGCTATTTTAGTCATTTAAATAGATAGATATGTTCACCAAAATGTTCAGTTTTATTTAATCTCCTATTTTGTATAAGTGTATTACAATCTCAGTTTTTCAATCTTCTAGGGTTTTTCCAGAATCTTGGAATTTCTTAGCTTACTGCCAGTGTATCATTCTTCAGTTACCTCTTTAAAATCTGATATGTAACTTTCAGGAACAGGGGTCTTGCTGGCCTTTTAGCCATATCAATTGCTTCCAGTACCTTTTTTTTCCCTCCAGTGGTTTTATTTACTCTTTTTTTTATATACCTAGCCCCTGCCAACCGACCTAAATTTCATCCCTTGATTATATTGGAATATATTCAATATAGTGGAAATTCCGTCAGTGTATTCTACCATGTGACCAATGCAAAGTATTTATTCAATTTTTTGCTATTTCCTGGTTCCCTGTTTATATCCCCAGATATATTATTCAAGAGACTAATAATCACATTGTTATTCTGGGATAGTAGGACATGGCCATCCTGGCCCTCCTGCAGTGCCACAACGATGCCACCCAAAGATTGCAGGAACAGCAATTCCTAAGCGGAATATGAACCCTGCAGCCCAATGGTATCAATGTGGATTTCACAAGCTTCAAAATCTCCCCTCCCCTACCGCATCCCAAAACCAGCCCAGCTTGTCCCTGCCTCCCTAACCTGTCTGTCCTTCCCATCTATCTTCCCCCGCCCCACCTCAAGCCCCACCCTCATCTCCTACCTACTAGCCTCATTTCCCCACCCCTTGACCTGCCTGTTCTCCCTGGGCTGACCTATTCTTCTCTTCCCCCCCCCCCCCAACTCCCTACCTATACTCACCTTTTATTGGCTCCTACCCCACCTCTTTGACTGGTCTGTCACCCCTCCACCTACCTTCTCCTCTGTCCATCTTCGATCTGCCTCCCCCCTCCCCCATTTATTTCAGAATCCCCTTCCCCCTCCCCCACTTCTGAAGAGTCGAGGCCAGAAACGTCAGCTGTCCTGCTCCTCTGCTGCTTGGCCTACTGTGTTCATCCAGCTCTGCACCTTGTTATCTCATTGTTATTCTGTTCCTTTGAAATATGTTTTTTTTTGTTTTTACAATAATTACTAGTTTGTCCTTGTGTTTTTTTGTTTTGGTCTTATTTTCTTTGGGTTTTATGTCATTCTCCATCTTCATTTACCATTAATCTTTTGCCACATTAGAAAAAAAATTGTGATAATTGGCCATGCTAAATTGCTCATAGTGTTCAGGGGTGTGTAGGTTATAGGAGGATGGGTCTGGGTGGGATGCATCAAGGGGCGGTGTGAACTTGTTGGGCTGAAGGGCCTGTTTCCATGCTGTAGGGAATCTAATCTTAAACAACTATCCTTATGCTATGGAAGACACTGTCAAAGGTTTGCTGTTTAGGGAAATTCATCGACATCCTTTTGCTGTCTGGTCACATGCTTTAAGCTCAAACAGGGATGTGTCATTGCTCTCACCTTTTTCTCCATTATCGTCGTCACTGTTCTTCATTTTAGCAAGAACAAATTTGCCAGTGGTCTGGGAATTGTCTACAGGATGCATGGCAAAGCTAGGTTTATTTAATACTAAACCCACTCTTTTAAACTGTTTTTCATGTCTTGCATGACCAGTTTGTTTCCAAACTTGAATTTCAACCAAGAATAAAATTATACTGACCTTTGCTTGTGAAACTTCAGTTTGTGGATGGAAGTCCTTTCTCTTCTCTTGGAAGAGATTCTTCAAGCCTCTGAATGCTTTTTGCAGTAGTTAGTCTTAGTCTTAGCCTTAGCCTCAACCTGAAGACAATTCAGATCCTTTACAAATCTATCCCAGGCTCTAGTCCATAATACCTGCATTTAAGATTAGTGGAGAAATCCTTCAAAACATGAAACATTTCCCTTAACTAGGAAGCTATCTCTCAAAGGCTAAACATCGCATACAATCTGAACATCTTCAGAAACCTAAGGATGAGCTTGGTGGACAATCAGGCTCACTCGTGAGAGGGAATGATGACAATAATTCTTAAGTTCCTCTCTCAACTGTAACTATGCTCGTATCTTCATTCTTCACTGAGATATTTCTTTACTATCAATCATGAGCTATTTTCTTAAGGCCCTTTTTTTGTTTCTCATTTTTCTGCTGAACTCCCCTTCCATCCATTCATCCGCCCTCATCCCTATGTAATTGCCCTTACTTAAATTTTGGGTTTTTTTCTGACCCATATTTCCCAGTCTCAAATTGATAAGTTCTACCATGTTGAGGTGTCTCTTTTCCCAGGATACCTTTCATGTTCTGAGAACATTTATGAAACCTACCTAAAGTATACATTACCAGATCCAAAATAACCTGATACCTCATTATTATTGAACTGTCCCAAATGCACTCTTCCTCATAGTTACCTCTACCTATTTGATTTAGCAATATGAAGATTAATGTCACCTGTGATTAAAGCCCCTGTGCTATCCCCTTGTTATCTTCTGATTTATTCTCAATCCTGCAGAAAAGCTACTGTTTAGGGACCTATAGACTATTCCTATCAGTGTCTTTTATTTTATTTCTTACCTTTTTTTTTATTCATGTAATTCTACGTCATTTGATCCAAATCATTTCTTGCTATTACATTTCTTCCCTCTTGTACTAGTAAAGCTTCCCCACTACCCTGTCTATCTGCTGTCTTTCACCCCTGAACTGTTAATTCTGAGCTTTGATCTCCTTTGTAGCTGTGTCTCCACAACAGCTATAAGATTGTACCCATTAATTCACTTGCTTCAAAAAGCTTTGTACATTAAAGTCCAGAAATATTAATTTTACCTTCCCTGTACCCCCATCCCACCACCACCCCACATTTGACCATATTTGCTGCTGTTTGTGTTTCTGTCCCTTCGTGTTCCAGTGTGGCTAATTATCAAAAACTTTGCTGTGAGATGCTCCCATATCTCTTTGCTTTATAAGTATACATATCACCATCAAAATCCAACTCCACACATCAACCTTCCCTCAATTCTAATTTAAAGCCCTCAAGAGAGCAGGGCAGTCTCACCTAACTACATATGTGGGTAGTCGAAGTTGCTGTCAGATTTACCCAATAATAATGACTTAAGTTATTAATATGAAAGCTGGTCCAATGCAATGTAAAAGATTTAATGACAATGTTTTTCTTGAAGTTGTTTCAATTGTGAACAATCAATTTTCTTAGTTTAAAAAGGCAAGAATAGATATCTTATTTGTATGCAAATTAATTAACTTGCTTGGAGAAATGCATTTGTACATGGTATATGAGCAGACACTACCCCTGATGTAAGTGCCTCACTTTGGTTTATAGCAGACATTAAACTTATTTGAAGAGTGGTGTCAGAATGATGAATCTGTGAGTGAATTTTCTTTGTAATTTTGTAGCTGTTTCAATGAAAAAAAATCACCGAATTGGAATCCTGATATTCAGGTTGGGGAAAGAGTGATGATTGTATTGTACCCCAGATTTTAACAGTTAACCCAGACAATATGCTTTGAAGGCTTCAAAGAGTCTTCGAACTTCATGTTAATGTTATAATCCTGGACCAAATCTGTTATGATCAAGCTAGGAATTAAACTGTAAGATCCAAGAAACTTGAAGAATAAAGTACCAACATTATATGGTTTTGAACAAGCAATAACCTTCAATGTACAATAGTCGACCAAATTGTAAACTTATTCTAACAATCCGAATTACAGGTGGTTCATATGGGCAATAGACTTACCAGACACCACCCCACAAACTAATATAATTAAGACGTTGTACAGTAGCTAAGATAATAAAATGTGAGGCTGGATGAACACAGCAGGCCAAGCAGCATGTGCTCCTGAGATGCTGCTTGGCCTGCTGTGTTCATCCAGCCTCACATTTTATTATCTTGGAATTCTCCAGCATCTGCAGTTCCCATTATCTCTGATCTCTATTGTACAGTAGCTCCTTTGTTTATGATATAATTGGTCAACAAGTCTTTAGAGATTAGGGATAGTAGGAACTGCAAATGCTGGTGAATCTGCGATAACGAGGTGTAGAGCTGGATGAATTCCACAAACCAGGCAGCATCAGAGGAGCTGGAAAGCAGACGTTTCGGGTCTGCACTGTTTTTCAGAAGGGGTCCAGATCCCAGACGTCAGCTTTCCTGCTGCTCTGATGTTGCCTGGCCTACTGTGTTCGTCCAGCTCTACACCTTTGTTATTTAAAGAGATCACATCTGTCAACCTTGAGCTGCTCTGTTCACTGGCTGCACCCGTTCTCGTCTTTTCTGAGGACAAATTCCCCTGGACTCTGAAACTGCACTCCAGTACTTAGTCACCAGTATAAAATCAGCTTCTCATTGATAGCAGACTTCTCCAGTCTTTTGTCCCTGGGTTTTCTCTTAACTCCAAACTTATTTGTGTGGAGGAATTGCTGATTGAATTTGTGACAAGCAGATGCTGATTGCCAGGTAGTGAAATAAGTTGTTGATGGTAGAAAATGATTTTAACTTTCTAGTTGCTGTGTGTGATTGATATCATACCTAATTACTGAGATGACTACTATTCTGGCAAAATAGTGCCAGATTTCACTGCCTCCTTGAGAAGCGTGTTTTTTTTTAAAATATGTCCCAGTTTACACCCTGCATTGCTTTAATAGAATCTTCCTTGCCCCAAACACGAACTTTTGCAGACAGACAATCTCTCTCCTAACAGCTCCCAGTTGTCGGATGTATTACTTTTCTTTCAACTTTATAGGACTTCTCTTTGGAAGCATGATCTTTCATTTCTTTTGCAAGTCATAGTTGAGCCACCTTTCCTATTGTGTTCTTCCTCTGGAAAGGAATATATAATTGTTACAATGCACACATTTGTTCCTAAAATGTTAGCCTTTGCCAGTCCTTTTCTAGTGCCTTTTAATAAAGTCACCTGTCATCACTGGTTCCTCTTTCTTATTAAAAAAAAATCATTTAAGACACCTATTTTGGATTGGAGTGCTTCACTTTCGACCCGAATGAAGAATTCTATCATAATGTTGTGGCCACTTGACTCTCATGTATTTATTACAACACGATTATTAATTAACCCCTTGTCATTGTTTCCAAGTTAGTTAGTTCCTCAGTCTATCCTAGATTTAGTTTTGTAGCAATGTACTAGTCTGAAGAAAACATTTTGTATATACCGCAAGAATTCATCTAGCGTAGTATAAACTGGTAATGTAGTTTGACCAGTTTATATGTAGATTTACTGTCACTAACAATGCTATTCTTACATCCTATTTACCTTTTATTCAGCTTGTCTTTCCTAAAAGATTGAATACCCTCAGATGTTCAGATCCCTGCCTTGATCATTTTGAGGGCCAAGCCTCTAATTGCAACTATATCATTCTTGTTCACAGCTATTTGTGCTGTTAACTTAATTTACCTTTTCGTGGAAATGCTGTATGCATTCAGATCTACAGCTTTCCAAGTTGCCTTTTTGACATTTTTTACAGTTTTCTTTTGTACCGTGGGTCATTTTGCTCATAGCTCGTTTCCTCTGACCTCCAGTTTTTGCCCCTACCTTTTATTATCATTTACTTTTGTCTTTGTTTCCTTCACTTTATGTCCTCTTTCTAAAGTTCCTGTATCCCTGCCACTCTGGTACTGTGGTAGACAGTTTAAACAAATGAAAACCCTTGAAGGATATTGGCCTCAGACTTGCTGGAGTGCAGCTCTTGCATCTTGTAAAGATCCAATTTTCACTGCCATTCTTTCCAATATCTCAGGAATCTAAATCCATCCCTTTTGCATTAACCCAGTAGCCACATATTGAACCAACTGTTCTCCCTGTTCCTGATCTAATTAGCATGTGGCACGAAGAGTAATCCAGAGTTCATTACCTTTTGAGTGCCTGCCTTTTAATTGATTCTCTGACTCCAACTTGCATGATCTTATTGCTTGTTTTACCTATGTGGTTTGTACGACATAGACTGTGACTTCTGACTGTTCTCCTGCAGCTAAATGATATCCTTGATCCTGGGACCAGGGAGATAACATCATGGAGTCACATCTGCAAGTGCAGGATCATGTATGGTTTCCATTAATAATAGAATCCCTCTCGCTACTTATTTTAGCTCTGTCTCCAACCCCAAGCAGCTGAGCCACTTATGATGTCGCAGACTCAGCTGTTCCAGTAGCTGCAACAGGAGGCACTTCTTGCACAGGAAGAGCATTTCCCTGAGAAATCATCATCCCCCAGCAGTATCCAAATGGAAAATCTGTTAGAGAGGGAAATGGCCCTAGGGGCTTCTTGCATTACCTGCCTGGTACTTTTACCCTGTTGAGTAGTCACCCATTCCCTCCCTTCCTTCCTTCCTCCCTCCCTCCCTCCCTCCTATGTAGTCTCTGCTTAGGGTGAGCGTACCCATGTGGATCTCAGCATTGTATGTTCCACAGTGACCCTAACTACCACTCATGATCTGGAACACAGTTTCTGGTAGCTGCAACTGGATGCACTTACTGTACACATTGCACAGGAAGACCATTCACCTAGACTAACTGCCTTTCCGTGGCCTAACCTAAAATGGTTCTCTTTCCATTTATTTTTATAGTTTAAGCAATATTTACTGTATACTAGGGTTCTTATCTATTCCTAATACAGACCAATTTTTATTTAGACTTGATATTAGTAACACTTATCTGATCTTGATTGCCAAGGCCACCAATTCCCTTGCTCTGACTTTCAGTCCCACTTTATGCTTATCCTATGATGTCCCTCTTGAATGTTTTCAAAACACACCCCAGTCATGTAGCTTTTTAACTCCTGTTCTGCTTGAAGCTGAAACAGAGAAAGCAAGAAATTAAACGTACCTCCCTCCCCTTCTCACCAAACCCACTGTCTTTTTTTTCCCTGCATCAGAGGATCTGTGATAGGTCACGTGACCTATAATTTATTCAGCTGTGATTCAGATTAATCTAACAGTAACAAAAAAGCAGGTAAACCAGTCACTTAATTATCTGATCTCACTGCTCTACAAGAGAAGCCTTGATTAGCTCTGTCCCCAATTCTGTAAGCACTTTCAAAGTTAAAATAGTGACTAAGTAAAATACTAAATTTCAGAAAAGCAATCATTAATTCATGCAAGATTAATATTTAAAATTTCAAATGCTTATCTCACCTCTCAACAATTCACTTTCTTTCCACTCTGCGTGAGAACACCATTCATGGTAATCATAGATATATCAGGCTTTGATCTCAGTGTTACATTATTGAGGACTAAACTCTCTTCTTCATGTGCCTATATACTCTCTTAGAATCTCCTTCAATCTAAGATGCTGTATCTCTGAGCTACCTGTGCTAGTTACATTTAGTTATGAATAAACTCTGTGACATTGTTACAAGATTGCACTAGGGTCCTAAAGCCATTACACGGCACCCTTTTTTATTCGTTTTTTAATTCAGTTTTTTTTAATTCTTTCACAGGAAGAGGGAATCGCTGACCAGGCAGTATTTATTGCCCATCCCTGATTGCCCAGAGGCCAGCTAAGTGTCAACCACATTGCTGTGGGCCTGCAGTCACTGTAGTCCAGACCAAGTAAGGATGGCAGTTTCCTTCCCGAACGGGACGTTACTGAACCAGATAGGTTGTTCCTGAAAATCAGCAATGGATTCATGGCCATCGTTAGATTCTTAATTCCAGATATTTATTGAATTCAAATTCCAGCATCTGCTGTGGTGGGTTTCAAACCTGGGTCCCCAGATTAACAGTCCAGCGATAATACCACTAGGCCTTCATCTCTTCTTTAGTAATAAAATGTAACTGGATTTTTAATGGAATACCAGACCTGACCTGCTGCTACATATCTTCTCTGTCCTCAAATACAATTTTCAATTTGTTTCGCATCAGATTTTTCCACTCTGTTTTGATCAATTTTAGTATTTTAGCTTCTAATGTGTATGCACAAGTCTTAATCGTGCGTTCGGTTTTACAAACTGGAGGATAATCCATGCATTTTATTTCTTGATTTTCTTTTGTGAGAATGATTCATTGCGGTAGGCTCAGTACCTGCTAGTTGACATCAACCTGTTAGACAGCTGACGATCCCCTTAACCTAGAACCAGATGTAATTCAACGTCTGGTGCCAGGTGATGCCACCACAGAGGTTTGCCAAGTCTTTATGGGCAGCTTTCTTCAGGGTTGGTGGTGAGATCTGTCACCTCACTGCTGACTGCAGTCCCAAGCTATTAAGTAATGGTTGCTGGAGTCAAACACTCAAAAGAAACCACTTCTGCTGGCAGGAAAATTGATTAAACAAGAGGACACAGATTTAATATAGTTGCCAGAAGAATTCAAGTGGGGTGCATTCAATTGCTGAAAAGGGGGAGATGTAATTTTCTCCTGCTGTTATAGTACAAAATGCACTATTTAAGTGAATCTTTGAAGCAGCTTAAATCAAATCTTTCAAAAGAGCGTTGATCAAATGCTCAAAAAAATGATGAGTGACTAACTGGCTCTTTCAGAACTGGCCCATAAACAGTGGGCCACTGTGCTGAATGATACAATGCTACAGAAATATAATAATGCACATTTTTTGAAAAGTGCCTCCTTGAAAATGAATTCCTCCTCCTGTTTAAATTTGTTTCACAGCAAAGCATTTTTAGCTCAGAAGGAGGCCATTTGACCCATCGTGCTTGTTGACCCTCTGACAGAGCTCTGCTCAGATCTTCTTTCCAATAGCTTTCATTTCTGTTTCAAACCTTTTTATTGTTTACCATTGTTCAATCTTTATAACATTGTCACAGATGAGCAGTTGCAGCATTGGAAGTTACATGTTTTGCAATTAGTTGGAGGAACAAGTCACTGATGACCAAACATTAGGTAATGGGCATAGTAGACTGAGTGATGTGTTTCTATTCTATGAATGATAAGAAACTAAATTGCAGAAAGAGGATATTTGGTCTGTTGCTTCTGCACTGGCGCTCTGAAAAACATCTCACCCAGCCACACTCCCCCCACCCATCTCATCCCTGAAACCCCACATTTTACCATTGTTAAACAACTCAGCCTGCACATCCCTGATGCTACTGAGCAAATTAACACAGCCAAGCCACCGACGCTGTGCATCCTTTGGGAGGAAGCTGGAGCATCTGGAGGGAACCTATGCAGATACAGGGTGAATGTGCAAACTGAACACAGTTACCTAAAGCTGGTATCAAACCTGGGTGCCTTGGTGCTGTGACGCAACCACTCAGGCACTGTCTCACCCTCATTTATACAGTGTTTTGGACATTGGACAGGATATGGTACTCTTGATATGGTAAATTTTAATTGCCTCATACTGAAAGGTGACTGTAATATATGCCAGTGTCATTTCAGTGATGGATGGATTTCATATTTCACTATGGTTTAATGAACATTGAACACACAATTGATCCAGGTGTTGTTTGTTGGTATTTTCATTAGCCTCATTTATGTTGTATGCATATCATGGAATCATAGAATCCCTACATCATGGAAGCAGGCCATTTAGCCCATTGAATGCATAACAAATGTCCCACCCAGACCTCCCTATCCCTGTAAGCCTGCATTTCCCGTGGCTGATCCACCTAGCCTGCACACTCCTGGACCCTATGGGAAATTTAGCATGGCCAATCCATCAAATCTGCACATCTTTGGACTTGTGGGAAGAAACCATAACACCTGGAGGGGACCATGCAGACACAGGGAGAATGTGCAAACTCTACACTGACAGTTGCTCAAGGGTGGAATTAAACTCAGGTCCCTGGTGCTGTGTGGCAGCAGTGCTAACCGCTGCTCAGCTTTAAGAACGTTCACCTTGAAGGACTTGCAAGTGCTGTGTGTATTCATAGTTGTGATGCTGACTAGCAGTTTGACTGCAGTGAGTCTGCAGGCTTTACAAAGCACGAAAATCAGTTGGTTGCCCACTTTATGACTTAGGATGTGTTATACCTTTGGAAATAAAATAACCCACCATGGAGCTAATCAATCCCTGAAGACTAATTGATTATTAAACCATCATCATCTGTTTTAACTGTCAAATTAGTTTTAATCATTGTAAAATATACCTCTTTGGTCTCCCTCTGTGCCAGTTTAGATTTTGAATGGTATGGTATGGTGGCTGTGGTTTGTGCTGCTGCCTCTCAGTGCCAGGAATATGGGTTTGATTGTGCCCTCAGGCGACTGTGTAAAGTGTGCACATTCTCCCCGTGTCTGCATGGGTTTCTTCCAAGTGCTCCGGTTTCCTCCCACAAAGATATGCAGGTTAATTGGATTGGTCAAGCTAAATTGCCTGTGGTGTCCAGGGAGTGTCCTGGATCTCCACCTATCTTCTTTTCTCTCCATCTTCGGTCCGCCTCCCCCTCTCTCCCTATTTATTCCAGAACCCTCACCCCATCCCCCTCTCTGATGAAGGGTCTAGGCCCGAAACGTCAGCTTTTGTGCTCCTGAGATGCTGCTTGGCCTGCTGTGTTCATCCAGCCTCACATTTTATTATCTTGGATTCTCCAGCATCTGCAGTTCCCATTATCTCCAGGGAGTGTGCAGGCTAAATGGATTAGCCATGAGAAATGCAGGGTTACAGGGATAGGGTGGTGGGCCTGGGTGGGATGCTCTTTCTGAGGGTCAGTGTGGACTCGATGGGCCAAATAGCCTACTTACACATGGAAAAAGAAACAAAAGTCAGTTTGGTAATGTTCCTTATTTCCTGTTGCTGGGTTAATTTTCAAACAGGGGTTAACAAAAAGATTTTTTTTCTCCTTCCCTCTCTTGATGTTATGGTATAATCCAAGGTTCGCTAATCTTGGCTTGTCTCATGACATGCCTGTGGGGCAAGGAAGCAGGCAGACACAAACAACTGCCTCAGTTGGAATAAATCCTCATTACTACTGTTATTAAGCACCATGCACTTGCCATCGAGCCACCTTGAATTAACTTGGATTTCTGAAATTACTTCCTTAAAGATGTGTTTCCCAACTTGAGAATTGCTGAAATGTTAAGATGTTTTGAAATGAGTACAATGGACTCTGTAAAAATATCTCCAGATGTCCCCTTCAAAGTGTTTGCTTGGAATTAGTTTTATACCTCCTGCTGCAAAAGTATTTCCAAAAAGTACTTTTGTCACTAAAAGGCAAGATGTTAAAAGATGGAACAAAATCTTCAATATTCTTTATCATTGATTGGAGCACTTTGCACTATCATTACATTAGGAACCTCAAAAGGAGAAGGAAAAAAGAAACTTAGAGCATTTAAAGCTATGTAATTATTGATTATTTGACTGTAGCTGTTGGATTATACATGTCGTTGGGTGGTATTTTCCAAGTGTATTTAGATCTCAGTCACACACTAAAAATACTGAATTTTATCTGATCCAGTGGATTCCACAAGGATTCTGTCACTAAAGTCCAGTTTGTTTAGTTCTATTGGAAGCTAAGTATTATTGAGCCTTGTAAACAATTTCTTCTTCCGGTCCCTTTCTAATATTATTAAGTAAAGTTTCATTCTTTCTGTTCATAGTTGGAATGTGTTGTAAGAAGAATTCTCGCCATAGCTTATCAAATAGTGATTTGTACAACTTGCTCTGTTTTGTGTGGTAGAGGAAGACCAGTTGGTAGTCCAATGAAAAGGAGACTTGACTTACCTTTTGTTTTCATTCACTCATGGGACGTGGGTATCGCTGGCTGGCCAGCATTTATTGCCTGTGCCTAAATGCCGTTAAGACGGTGGTGGTGAACCACTGCAGTCCATGTTCTGTAGGTAAACACACGGCGCTTTTAGAGAGAGAATTCCAGGATTTTGACCTAGCATCAGTGAAGCAATGGCAATAATTTTCTACGTCAGTATGAAGAGTCACTTCAGAGGGAAACACGCAGGTGGTCGTGTATGTGCTGCCTTTGTCCTTCCAGGTGGAACTGGTGGTCGATTTGGAAGGTGCTGTCTGAGAATTTCTGCAGTGCATCTTGTAGATAGTACACACTGCTGCTACTGAGCGTTGGTGGTGGAGGGAGTGGATGCTTGTGGATGTGATGCCAATCAAGTGAGCTGCTTTGTCCTGAATGGTGTCAAGTTTCTTGAGTGTTGTTGGGGCTGCACACAACCAGGCAAGTGGGAAGTGTTCCATCACACTCCTGACTAGTGCCTTGTAGATGGTGGACAGGCTTTGAGGAGTCAGGAGGTGAGTTACTCGCTGCAGTATTCGTAACCTCCAACTTGATTTTGTAGTCTCTGTGTTTATGTGGTAAATCTAATTGAATTTCTGGTTAATGGTAACTTGAAGGATGCTGATAGTGAGGAAAATCAGTGATTGTAACACCATTGAATGTCAAGAGGTAGTGGTTAGATTGTCTCTTATAGGAGATGGTCATAGCCTGACATTTGTGTGGTGTGAATATTATTTGCCACTTGTCAGCCCAAGCCTGGATATTTCCCAGAATCTGTTGCATTTAAACATGCACTGCTTCAGTGCCTGAGGAGTTAGGAATGGTACACATTGTACAATATTCAGCGAACATATTGCAACTTCTCACCTTATGATGTAGGGAAGATCATTGATGTAACAGCTGAAGATGGTTGGGCCTAGGCAATAGTCAATATTTAGTCCCTGCCAATTCCATTTTGATTTAGCCCCCTCCACCTTTCCCCACCTCTCCCTCACCTTTAATGGTTTGGCTTTGCCTCAATCAGCTTTGCATGTAAATTATTCAATTGGAAACATGGGTGATTTACTGTTGGTGGTTAATAAATGAAGCAAAATTGTCACGATGATTTGTGTGTAACAGCACTTCCAGATATGTAAACAAGTTAAAAACGAGAGAAAATAAACAATGTATAGTTTATTTTGTGTAGGCAATATGTTACATTCGTATGATAAAAATTTTTTTTTTGCTCCATGCTAATGACGATGACTGTTAGTATCTGGTGTCAATTCTACTCTGTCCCCAGGCTTCTCATATGTATCTTCAAGGGTTTTTACCTTTTTAACTGAGTGGGTTCTGCTGATCTTTTCTTGTAAGGCTGCTCTTCTCCTCTTAGCATTGATTTGTGTTGCTTCCAGATTTCTGCTTCAATCACCATTTGAATGGCTTTCTCCAAAGTCAAATCTTCTTTTGACTACAATAAATCTGAAAAAGACTCATCCATAATTCCAGTAACAATTCTATACATTTTGACTTTAAAGAGATCATGAATTAAATAAAATCAAAATATTGCACGTCACTAACAGGGTCTGAAATGCTTTTTACCATAGAATTTATGCACATTCCTGTCAGATGGGGTGGCATGGTAACTCAATGGTTAGTACTGCTGCCTCACAGCACCAGGGACTGTCTGTGTGGAGTTTGCATATTCTTCTCGTGTCTGTGCTGGTTTCCTCCAAGTGCTCTGGTTTCCTCTCTCAGTCCAAAGATGTGCATGTTAAGTGGATTAGCTATCCTAGTCTAATGTTTCAGGTGGGAAATGGTGTAGGGGGTGGGTCTGGGTGGGAAGCTCTTCAGAGGGTTGATGTGGACTTGATGGGCTGAATGGCCTGCTTCTGCACTGTAGGGAACTCTATAATTCACAAGGTTGTCTTCTGAAGGGTCCTTAAATGTTCAGCTCTTCCAGTTGCTAACTGTCTCTCAAATGGGTTTTCTTTAAAGCTGTGGCTTATATTGCACCACTGCCACCATGTTACAAGATACATCCTCAGAATGGACTGATCCATTCTTGTTTTTGGAAGGAATCAACAGGATCTGCTGTGTCCAGTGTTAGAGAGGAAAACCACTTGGTAGTCTATTGAGAAGAAACTCTTGCCTCAAGCAAGATTTAGTTTATTGCATGATAACCAGGGCCAAGTCTCATGGTACAAGATACATTGCTACTGACACACTGAATGGGTAAGACATGTTCCTGTTGAGTGCGTTTTTGGTGGGAGGTCACATAAAATAGGTCTGCTATCCAGTCATTGTACTCACCCTAAACTGTCCCCATATTCCAGAGGATGGGCAGATGCTGGCATCAGCAGCTCTGCATTCAGTAGATCTGAATAATCAGTTAAAGGTCAATTTAGCTTGTTAAATGCCAAGCTGACCCAATAATATGTTGGCTGTCACTGGCGGTCAGATCAGAGTAGGCATGCTGTTCTTGAATGTCTAAATGAATAAAGGTAGGAAAGAATGGGGCACCTCTTTCAGAGGACACCCTGTCTGTATTGGAGGCATGATGCCAACTCACCCTTTTCTCCACCTCCCAACAGAGCCTGGCCCCCAACCCTTACCCTGGGCTCTAGGATTACTCCCGCCCTATAAACTCCAGAACTTATCATCCTGCTGGTGGAGAGGGTGATGGAGCTGGAAACCAAGCAAAATGGCCACAAGCACCAAAGGGCAGGATTCCTGTCTAATGGGGGAAAGATGTCCTGCAATCAGGCAATTTACCCCACCCTCATCCTGTGGGGCAGGCCCCTAATGGGCAAGTCAGCTTTCTGACAACTTTACTTTGGGGAGTGGGCTGATGCACCCATCCTCTTTAACTTTCTACTTAATGAGCTCAATAGTAAGTCTTACAGCTTCCAGATCCTAAGCTGTTCTCCTGCTGAGTTGTTCTAATGTCACCATGTTGAGTGGTGCTTAGTGCACACCTTAGTGTTTACTCTTTCAGACCCTTCCACCCTTATACAATAGGATGTACTTGTTTTGAAATTGGATACTGTCGAGCATGACTCATCAAATAAGATTTGCCAAAGCAGCAGCTACCAACTCTAAACCTATTAGTTCCTTATTTTGTAATGTGAGCATATTACACCAAAGCAAACTTGTACCAGTGATTTATCTGAGTGCCAGTGTTAAAATAGGCCTAGATCCACTGCAAATCACAATATTAATGCAGTGTAGTACTTTTGGTCATCTAGGAACTGATGAAGGAACATCTGGAAATATGAATACTTTCACAATGACATGAAATGCTGTGTGCATCAATAACCAATTTTACTTTGTGCATTGACCTTGTGCAGTGACAAGGGCTGCCAGTTCCATGGTTGGCAAAGACCAACTAATGCCCATACAAATAACCCAACCTGCAAAGAACCATTGGCGTTGCAGGATCACCAACAAGTGAATCATTGGATTGAGGGCTTCTAAAGTAATATTAACATAGGCAACTGGATCCATACGATCATTGCTTGGCAGACAGATTTTAATGTATGTAATACTTTAAAAGTTAGCATCATAGAGTGACATTGCCTCATAAAGCTTGCTTTGGCCTGGCACGCAGTAAAAGGCATCAATGTGTTTTAGATTGCTTCATACATCAAGACCTCACCTGGGTATATCTGCGAGAGCTATAACTTCCGAATCATGAAGATTGTTGCTAATCAAAATGGCTGAATAGATGTCTTTTTTTTTCCTGACTGGTTCAGGACAAAGTAAGACTTCCAAACCTTCCCCCAAAAGTTTGACTTTCTTCTCAGTAACATTGCATTTCTAACCCTGTGAGATCTAATTTTTGTTCCTTTCTCGCACACCACCCTAAAATGTCAAGATAATAAAATGTGAGGCTGGATGAACACAGCAGGCCAAGCAGCATCTCAGGAGCACAAAAGCTGACGTTTCGGGCCTAGACCCTTCATCAGAGAGGGGGATGGGGGGAGGGAACTGGAATAAATAGGGAGAGAGGGGGAGGCGGACCGAAGATGGAGAGTAAAGAAGATAGGTGGAGAGGGTGTAGGTGGGGAGGTAGGGAGGGGATAGGTCAGTCCAGGGAAGACGGACAGGTCAAGGAGGTGGGATGAGGTTAGTAGGTAGCTGGGGGTGCGGCTTGGGGTGGGAGGAAGGGATGGGTGAGAGGAAGAACCGGTTAGGGAGGCAGAGACAGGTTGGACTGGTTTTGGGATGCAGTGGGTGGGGGGGAAGAGCTGGGCTGGTTGTGTGGTGCAGTGGGGGGAGGGGATGAACTGGGCTGGTTTAGGGATGCAGTGGGGGAAGGGGAGATTTTGAAACTGGTGAAGTCCACATTGATACCATATGGCTGCAGGGTTCCCAGGCGGAATATGAGTTGCTGTTCCTGCAACCTTCGGGTGGCATCATTGTGGCAGTGCAGGAGGCCCATGATGGACATGTCATCAAGAGAATGGGAGGGGGAGTGGAAATGGTTTGCGACTGGGAGGTGCAGTTGTTTGTTGCGAACTGAGCGGAGGTGTTCTGCAAAGCGGTCCCCAAGCCTCCGCTTGGTTTCCCCAATGTAGAGAAAGCGGCTTTCTCTACATTGGGGAAACCAAGCGGAGGCTTGGGGACCGCTTTGCAGAACACCTCCGCTCAGTTCGCAACAAACAACTGCACCTCCCAGTCGCAAACCATTTCCACTCCCCCTCCCATTCTCTTGATGACATGTCCATCATGGGCCTCCTGCACTGCCACAATGATGCCACCCGAAGGTTGCAGGAACAGCAACTCATATTCCGCCTGGGAACCCTGCAGCCATATGGTATCAATGTGGACTTCACCAGTTTCAAAATCTCCCCTTCCCCCACTGCATCCCTAAACCAGCCCAGTTCATCCCCTCCCCCCACTGCACCACACAACCAGCCCAGCTCTTCCCCCCCACCCACTGCATCCCAAAACCAGTCCAACCTGTCTCTGCCTCCCTAACCGGTTCTTCCTCTCACCCATCCCTTCCTCCCACCCCAAGCCGCACCCCCAGCTACCTACTAACCTCATCCCACCTCCTTGACCTGTCCGTCTTCCCTGGACTGACCTATCCCCTCCCTACCTCCCCACCTACACCCTCTCCACCTATCTTCTTTACTCTCCATCTTCGGTCCGCCTCCCCCTCTCTCCCTATTTATTCCAGTTCCCTCCCCCCATCCCCCTCTCTGATGAAGGGTCCAGGCCCGAAACGTCAGCTTTTGTGCTCCTGAGATGCTGCTTGGCCTGCTGTGTTCATCCAGCCTCACATTTTATTATCTTGGAATCTCCAGCATCTGCAGTTCCCATTATCTCTGACCCTAAAATGTCAGACTTGTTTAGTTTCTCTTCCAATACATTGGAATCTATCGATATGTCAGATGGTTAGGCAGGAAACCTGTTGAAATACTTTGAAGCAGGATCTGGTGAAATTTCTTACTTTTGTGTTTCCTAATATTCTTTTACTACCTGCAAGCCATATAATTGGCCCAATGTATCAGCCAAGTACACTGAGGCAGAAGCTTAGGGCTAGGTGGCTTCCATCACAAAGTCGAAAGCAAGTCTAAATCTTGCCCTCACTATAAACCTCTAAAGTTCTCTCATTTTGAGAACCATTCCTTTGAATTAGAAATTTGAAGGTATCTCACAGGACAGTGGGAAACCAATTAACGAAACGTCTGTTATTGGGAAATTATTTTGGTCCGTAAGACAACTTGAACGTTTTCAGCTGATCAGTGATAGCCAGTATGGAATTGTAAAAGGTAAATTATGCAAGATGAATGTCATTGAATTTTTCAGGAGGTGTCTGAAGTGATGAACATGGGCGTAGTGCATGCATGTAATCTAAATAGACTTCCAGGAATGAGTTAACAAGGAATAAGAAAAATTTGGAACTCTCTTCCATAAACGACAGCCAACCCAAGATCAATGGGAAATTTTAATGTTAATAAAATTTTCATGGCTAAAGTTATTAAGTGATTTGCACAAACACATGAAAATCTTTTTCCTTCTCCGTTACTGGATGGTGACTTTCGAGCCCACTCCAATATTGTGATCCTGACCTGGCAAAATAATCCAATGTTGGATGTTGTAGGTGGGACAGGTACCGTTTGCTGAAATGCATGGTAGGGGTGCTCAGATTTTCACACCTTCTGTTTGAGCCCTGCCTGGGCCTCTCAGAGCCACACTTGAAATAGTTGGCACCTTCTTGGATACGCCTCCAAACCGATTGCCTCACCAAGAGATTATCTTGGGAAGGTCAGGTTATTGCATTTTATCAGAGAAACATTTCCACTATCTTACTGGTAAATGCTTGCTGTAATGGAGCTCAGAGTAGATGGGTTATTTTGGGTGTTTTGTGTGGACAATGTGGCCTGCCTATTGCAGCTAATTGACCTTTAAAATGGCCTTGATAATGAGGCAAAGAGAGTGCATTGAGATTGGAAACCCTATCCTGCCAGTGAATTTGCAGCACCTTGCAAAGCAATTTCTTGAAGATATTCTTAAGGGACTCAAGTTGGGTGAAAGATGTAAACCGTGAGCTTGGTGTTGGGTTTGAGAGCTTTGTCATCAAAAGCTCTATTGCTGTCCCTAATTTCCCTGGAAAAAAGTGGCAGTGAGCTGTATCCAGAGTTTATCCATTACTGAGAATTCCTCTGTGTGTGTGACATTAACCTGTTACTGAATGTTTCTCGACATGGGTGTGTGATTTACCTGTTCCTGAATGTTTCTCCTTATGTATGGAGTTCATACTTTACAGAATGTCCCCTCTGTGGGTGTGGAATTTACTTGTGTAAGAGTTTTCTTTTTCCCCCCTGCATGTGGAGTTTACCTGTTGCTGAGTGTTTCTTCATGTTGGTGTGCAGTGTACTTGTTGAACAACATTTCCCCCTGTCTGTATGGAATTCACCTGTTGCTCACTGTTTCTCCCTCTCTGTGGCATCCACCTCTTGTTGAGTGTTTCCCTGTGCAGGAATGTTTACTTGTTTCTGTGTGTTTCCCCTTTGTTTGTGGAGTTTATCTTTTGTGCTGTGTTTTTCTTTTCTTTCTGTGCAGTTTGCATGTTGTGGAATGTTTCTCCCTGTGTGCATAGAATTTATCTGTTGCTCCCTGTTCCCACCCCTTTGTGTGTGTGTGTGTGTGTGTGGAGTTCACTTTTTGCCCGAGTGTTTCTCCCAGTCAGTGGAGTTTACTTCTTGCTTAATGATTCTCCCTCTGTTGGGCTTAACTGTTGCTGAGTAAATTTCCCTATCTGTGTAATTTGCCTGTTGCTTAGTTTACCTCCCTGTGTGCATGTTGTGACAATACAATGGCTTTAGGAGTTGAATTTTGACCTGTTTTTACAACAAAAGATTGAGACACGTGTGTTGAGCAGTCTGCTCAAAGCCAATAAAATAAACAGATTGTGAAGCCTTGGGTTTTTTTTTGTTAAGTTGGAACATTAGAAGCAGCCTGAATGGGTGGGGTCAAGCTCCCACATAACCAGGATTTTTACTTTTAGCTTTCTGCAGTTACTGAGGTCTTGAATCTAGATGTGGAAGCTTTTACTCCTCTCTCTGAGACAACTAAAAGCTAGGGTTCTCTTCCTGCTGCTAGAATTGGATGCTGAGACAATCTATGTTACTGAATTTGCCTTTGCTGAGGATGTATTTACAGGATATTACTAGATTGTAACATGTAATTAGTAACAGGTAATATACAGATATGCATTTTGATAGAGTTATAGTTAGGCCAACTTTTCTTTATGTTTATTTTGTCAGTATTTTAACTGTAGTGTAAAAATAAAGTGTGTTCTTAAAGTTGAATAGTTTGACAAATCAAACTGCATCTTGAATGCAACACCTCAGACTTACATTTAAATTAAGAAAACATTAGGGTCTGCACAATTTTCCTAATATATTTTGAGGATGTTTGGTCTAGTTCATAACTCTGTGTGGGTGTGAATTATCTGTTGCGGAATGATCCTCCCAGTGAACATGGAGTATAACTGTTGCTGAATGTTTCACCCTCTATGTGGGGTTTATCTCCCTGTGTGCACGGGTTTGGGTGTGGTTTACCTGTTTGTGAATGTTTCTCCTTGTTTGTGTGAAGGTTACCTGTTGCTCAGTGTTTCTCCTTCTGTGTGGTGTCAATCAGTTCTTGAGTGTTTCTCCTTTTGTCAGGAGTTTACCTGTTGCTGAGTATTTTGCCCTTTGTGTGGAGTTTTAACTTTTATGTGTGTTTCTCAGTCTATCTTCCTCTGTCGACTATACCTTTTTCTCTGTGTTACTGTCTCAATAGAGTGTTACCTTTGGTTCGTATTGCTCTCTCCCATGGACTCTACCTGATGCTGAGCATCTGTGTGTGTGTGTGTGTGTGTGTGTGTATACGCACGTAGAGTTTACTGGTTCCAGTGTTTCTCCTTGTGTGCGGAGATCTTTTGTTGCTGAATGTTTCTCTCTGTGCATGCAGTTTAACTCTTGCTTAATCATTCTCCCAGTGGGTTAAAATCTAACTGTTCCTGGGTGTGAAGTTTACCCATTGGTTAGTTTATCTCCCTTTATGTTTGTGTTTGTGTGTGTGTGTACTTTTTACCTGTCGCTGAGTGTTTTTCCCCTTTATGTGGAGTTTATCTGTTATTCTGTGTTTTTCTGTGTGGAGTCAGCCTCTTGCTGAATGTTTCTTCCTATGTGTGGAATTCAATGCTTGCTCTGTGGTTGTTGAGTTTTCTTGTTGCTGAGTGTTATTCCTGCGTGGGTATAGAACATAGAACATAGAAAAGTACAGCACAGTACAGGCCCTTCGGCCCACGATGTTGTGCCGTGGAATAATCCTAATCCAAAAATAAAATAACCTAACCTACATTCCCCTCAATTCACTGCTGTCCATGTGCATGTCCAGTAGAGTTCTTTCGATTTCTATTAAAGTCAGTCCAAGTGTTCCCCAACCGTAAACCTCAGATGAACCAAGAAGTCCAGTCCCTACTTAAGACTATACATGTAACATTCAAGTTGGGATGACCTGGACCAATAAAAGGAAATCCAGATATGACCTTCGGTATGTGGAGTTTATTATTGCTGTGTGTTTCTCCTTGTGTATATGCCATCAACCTGTTGCTGAACGCTTCACCTTCTGTGTGGAGTTCGTCTGTTGCAGAAAGCTTCGTCTTTGGATGTACAATTTTCTTACTGAATAGATTTTCATGTGGCATGTGAAGTTTACCTGTTACTGAATGTTCCTCCTTGTGCATGGACTTCATATTTTGCAAAGTGTCCTGTGTGGGCATGGAGTTTACCTGTTGCTGATTGTTTCTCCCAGCGTCTGTGGACTTTACTGTTGCTGAGAGTTTGCCCCTGTGTGTGTATAGGGTTTGCATATGCTGAGTGTTATCCCCTGCATGTACAGTTTACCTGTTGCTGAGGGTTTCTCACTGTGTGGGGTTTACCTGTTGCTGAGGGTTTCTCACTGTGTGGAGTTTACCTGTTGCTGAGGGTTTCCTCCTGTGCATAGTTTATCTATTGCAGCAAGTTTCTCCTTGTGTCTATGTGGAGTTTACCCATTGCTGTGAGTTTCTCCCTGTGTGTATATGCATGACATTTACATGTTGTAGACTGTTTCTCCTCTGTGTCAAATTGACTTGTTACTGAATATTTCTTCCTGTATGTGTGGGGTTTGCCTGTTAATAACTGTTTCTCCCTGTATCTCTGTAGTTTACATTTTGGTGAGCGTATGTTCCTGTGTGTTCTAGCGTTGCAGAAAGTTTCTTTTGTGGGTGTGAAGTTTACTTGTATGTGGAGTTTACCTGTTGCTGAATATTTCTCCTTGTGTGTATGTAGCTTACTTGTTGCTGAGAGTTTCTCCCAGTATGTTTGGCGTTTACCTGTTGCTGAGAATTTCACCATATGTATGTGGAATTTACCAATTGCTGAGCTTTTTTTCAGATTAGATTCCCTACAGCGTGGAAACATCTCCCTCTTTGTGTGTGTAGTTTACCTGCTGAAAGTTTCTTCCAGTGTCTGTGCAATTTACCTGTTGCTGAGACTGTCTTCATGTGTATGTGGAGTTTACCTATTTCTGAGTTTTTTTCTCCCTCTTTGTGTGTGTAGTTTACCTGTTGTTGAGTATTTCATCCTGTGTGTGGAGTTTACCCTTTGAGTGTTACCCTCTACGTGCGTAGTATTCTTGTTGCTGAGTGTTTCCTACTGTGTGTTTTTAGATTACCTGTTGCTGAGAGTTTTTCCATGACTGTGTGTGGAGTTTACCTGTTGCTGAGAGTTTCCCCCTTGTGAATCTTTCTCCCTCTGTGTCTGTATAGTATACCTAATAATGTTTCTCCCTGTGCATTTAGTTCACTTTTGTTCAGTGATACCCTGTTCGTGTATGTACTTAACCAGTTGCTGTGTGTTTTGTCCTATGTCTGTGTGTGTAGTTTATTCTTGCTGAGAGTGCCTCCCTGTGTATGTAGTTTACCTGTAACTGAGTGTGTCCTCCTGTGTATTGCTTACTTATTGCTGTGAATTTCCCCCTGCATCTCTGAGTAGTTTACCTGTTGCTGACTACTCCTCATGTATGTGCATATTTTACCTGTTGCCGATATTTTTTTTCTCTCCCCGTGTGAGTGTGGTGTTTATCTGTTACCGAGAATTTTCCCCTGTGTATAGTTTACCTATTGCTGACTTTGTCTCCCTATATGTGTGGAGTTTACTTGTTGCTGAGTGTTTCAGCCTGTAAATCTGGAGATTACATGTTACTGTTTCTCCCTTTATACATGCAGTTTACCTGTTAATGAGTGTTTTCTGTGTGTGTGTGTGTGTTGTGTTTACCTGTTACTGATCATTTCTCCCTGTGTGTGTAATTTACATGTTACTGAGAATCTCCCCCATGCCCGTGTGTGGCATTTATCTGTTACTGGGTGTTTCCCTGTAGTTGTATAGTTTACCTATTGCTGACTGTTCCCCCATGTGTGTTTACCTGTGACTGAGTGTTTACCCATTTTGTGTGTGTCTACCTGTTACTGAGTATTTCTGTGTGTGGCGTTTACTCATTACTGAGTGTTTGCCCCTCTATGTGTGGTGTTCAACTGGTACTGTATTCCTGTCTGTGGACTTTACCTGTTACTGACTGTCCCCCGTATGTGGGGTTTACCTGTTGCTCATTGTTTCTCTCTTTGTGTGTGGAGTTTACCTGCTACCGAGGATTTCTTCCTATGTGTGTGGAGTTTACTTGTTGCTGAATGTTCCTCTATGTGTGGAGTTTACCTGTTGCTGGGTGTTTCCCACTCTGTGTGTGTGGATTACCTGTTGCTGATCATTTCTCTGCGTGAGTGTAATGTACATGTTGCTGATGGAGACCCGTGTCTGTTTGTGGAATTTATCTATTACTGAATATTTACCATGTGTGTATAGTTTACCTGTTGCTGACTGATCCTCCATGTGTAGTATTTACCCGTTACTAAGTATTTCCACTGTACACGTGCAACATAGTTTGCCTGTTGCTGAGTTTCTCCCAATATATTGCAGTATACCTGTTACTGACTGTTTTTCCCTGTGTGTGGAGTTGACCTGTTGTTGACTGTTTGTTTCTCTCTGTGTATGTAGTGTATTCATTGCTGAGTGTTTCTTGGTGAGTGTCTGTGCAGACTACCTCTTTCTGAGTCTTTCTCCCTTTCTATACATGTAGTTTACTTGTTGCTGAGTGCTTCTCCATGTGTGTATGTAGTTTATCTGTTGTTGGGGGTTTCTCTCTCTCTGTGTAGTTTACCTGTTATAGAGTGTTCCTCCCTCTGTGTGTGTGTGTGTGTATGTAGTTTACCTGTTGCTAAGTGTTTCTCCCTGTGTATGTGGTTTACACATTGCTGGGTGTTTCTCCCTGTGTGTATATTTTACCTGTTGTTCACTGTTTCTGCTGGTGAGTGTTTCTCCCTGTGTGTGATGTTTACATGTTCTTGTGCTTCTCCCTGTGTGTGTGTGTGTGTAGTTTACCTGTTGCTGGGTGTTTCCCCGTGTGTGTGTGTGTGTGTGTGTGTGTGTGTGTGTAGTTTACCTGTTGCTGGGTGTTTCCCCGTGTGTGTGTGTGTGTGTGTGTGTGTGTGTGTGTAGTTTACCTGTTGCTGGGTGTTTTTCCCTGTATGTATGAGTAGTTTACCTGCTGATGAGTGTTTCTCCCTGTGTGTGATGTTTACATGTTTGTGTGCTTCTCCGTGTGTGTGTGTGTGTAGTTTGCCTGATGGTGGGTGTTTCTCCCTGTTGCTGGGTGTTTCTCCGCGTGTGTGTGTGTGGTTTACCTGCTGCTGGGTGTTTCTCTGTGTGTGTGTGTGTGTGTGTGTGTGTGTGTGTGTGTGTGTGTGTAGTTTACCTGCTGCTGGGTGTTTCTGTGTGTGTGTGTGAGTGTGTGTGTGTGTGTGTGTGTGTGTGTGTATAGTTTACCTGTTGCTCGGTGTTTCTCCCTGTGTGTGATGTTTACATGTTTGTGTGCTTCTCCCTGTGTGTGTAGTTTGCCTGTTGATGGGTGTTTCTCCCCGTGTGTGTGTGTAGTTTACCTGTTGCTGGGTGTTTCTGTGTGTGTGTGTGTGTGTGTGTGTATGAGATAAAGTTTACCTGTTGCTGGGTGTTGCTCCCTGTGTATGTGTGTAGTTTACCTGTTGCTGGTTGTTTTTCCCTGTGTGAGAGTAGTTTACTTGCTGATGAGTGTTTCTCCCTGTGTGAGTGCTTCTCCCTGTGTGTGTGTGTGTTTGTGGTTTACCTGTTGCTGGGTGTTTCTCCCTGCATGTATATTTTACCTGTTGTTCACTATTCCTCAGTATGTGTGCAGTTTACCTGTTACTGACTGTCTATGTGTGTGTGTTTTACCCGTTGCTGGGTGTCTCCCCTCTGTGTCTGTGTGTGTGTGTGTGTGTGTGTGTGTGTGTCTGCACGTGCACACATTTGCTGGGTGTTTCTCCGTGCATGTATATTTTACCTGTTGTTCACTGCTTCTCAGTGTGTGTACAGTTTAGCTGTTACTGAGTGTTTCTCCTCTGTGTGTGTGTAATTTACCTGTCACTGGGTGTTCTTCCCCCTGTTGCTGTGTTACTCCCTGTGTATGGATGTGTGTATGTGTACTTTATGTGTTGTTGGGAGTTTTTTGCCGTGTGTGTAGCTTACCTGTTGCTGAGTGTTCCTCCGTGTGTGTGTGTGTGTGTCTGTAATTTACTTGTTGCTGGGATTTTTTCCCTATGTATGTGCGTGTAGTTTACCTGCTGCTGGGTCTTTCTCGTGTGTGTGTGTGTGTTTTACCTTTTGTTGGGTGTTTCTCCCTGTGTGTCTGTGATTTTTACCTGTTGAATGCTTCCCCTGTATGTGTGTGTAGTTTACCTGTTGCTGGGTCTTTCTCCCTGTGTGTGTAGTTTACCTGTTCCTGGGTCTTTCTCCCTGTGTGTGTCTGTAGTTTACCTGTTGCTGGGTGTTTCTCCCTGTGTATCTGTAGTTTACCTGTTGCTGGGTGTTACTCCCTGTGTATCTGTAGTTTACCTGTTGCTGGGTCTTTCTCCGCGCGCGCGCGTGTGTGTAGTTTACCTGTTGCTGGGTCTTTCTCCCTGTTTGTGTCTGTAGTTTACCTGTTGCTAGGTGTTTCTCCGTGTGTCTGCAGTTTACCTGTTGCTGGGTGTTACTCCCTGTGTATCTGTAGTTTACCTGTTGCTGGGTCTTTCTCCCTGTGTGTCTGTAGTTTACCTGTTGCTGGGTGTTACTCCCTGTGTATCTGTAGTTTACCTGTTGCTGGGTCTTTCTCCCTGTGTGTAGTTTACCTGTTGCTGGGTCTTTCTCCACGCGCGTGTGTGTAGTTTACCTGTTGCTGGGTGTTTCTCCGTGTGTCTGCAGTTTACCTGTTGCTGGGTGTTACTCCCTGTGTGTCTGTAGTTTACCTGTTGCTGGGTCTTTCTCCCTGTGTGTGTGTAGTTTACCTGTTGCTGGGTCTTACTCCCTGTGTGTGTGTAGTTTACCTGTTGCTGGGTCTTTCTCCCTGTGTGTCTGTAGTTTACCTGTTGCTGGGTCTTTCTCCCTGTGTGTGTGTAGTTTACCTGTTGCTGGGTCTTACTCCCTGTGTGTGTGTAGTTTACCTGTTGCTGGGTCTTTCTCCCTGTGTGTCTGCAGTTTACCTGTTGCTGGGTCTTTCTCCCTGTGTGTGTGTAGTTTACCTGTTCCTGGGTCTTTCTCCCTGTGTGTGGAGCTGTGAAGCAGTGTGCCTGTGAGCCGGAAGGAGGAGTCTGCCTGCCTCTTGGCCCCTTTCCTGCGGGAGCGGCGGCGGGAAGCAGTGCCTGGTGGAGAGGAACTTACTGCCCAGCAGGAAGTGAGGGCGGCGGGTACTCCCAGGTAGGAGCCGCAGCACGAGGCAGCAGTCCGTCGTTCCCTCCCTGCCCCTCTCACTCGTTCCTTCCGTCCATCCGAGCCGGGGTGCGGACACCAATGCCCGCGATGCTGCTGGACTTCGGGCCCCTCAAGGAGCCAATCGGCTTCATCAAGATCCTCGAGTGGGTGAGTAGATGCTTCCCTCCTCCCGGCTCTCTCTCAGGTGAAGGCCGCGGCCTGGGGCCTGCTCCCGGCTCGGCGATGGGACTGCTCAGTGCCGCCAACTCCAGCCCGGGGTTGAGCGGCCTGGGGCCTGGCTGCGGGTCTCTCTCTGTGTCCCGTGTCCTCCTCCTCACAGGCCCCCGGCCCCACCCGGGCCTTTCGGGTGTAACCCGGCAGCAGCTTTCAGTGATGGAAGACGGTGCAGAGAGAGAGAGACAAAAACAGTCAGTAAAATGCTTCAAAAAGAAAGAGTAATCTTTAATTTTGAAATTTGCATTTTGGGCAAAATTGACTTCTGGCTCATCCGCTGCATTGCAGTGAAATTTTGAATTAAATTAATAATTGATTGTTGAACACTGACTTCATTGGTGAAATGGTGAACATTTTAGTGTTAGTCATTCATGTTTGTTGGTAATTTGGTCAGCAGTACAGCACAGATAATGTTTGACATGCCTTCATTGTATTTTATCCGGACAGTTGTGTTTTTATTACCTTAGCCATCCTTTCTGAAGGTGCTCACCCTTCGCAGTGACCACCATCAGTCGTAAGAACTATTGTTCTTCTGAGATTCAGCCTCAATGCTGCTCAACCAACAATGTGTTGAGGTGTTATAATGCTCCACATTCAAGCAGATCCATTTGGTTCAGTTCTCCTCATGCAGTTCACTCCCTGGATTTTTGACTGCACTGACTCTTGAGTGAACCTGATCCAAGTGAAAATTGGTCTCTGGTACCGTAAATATTCTCAGTGGTTTAAATGTGAGGTGACACGTTCACAATTCTGATTGATCGCTAGATAACTACAGCATGGACTGGATTGTGTAAATAGGGTCCTTTTTGGTGATTAGAATTAATTTTAACAATTCTCTAAAGTACAGTGAATGCTTGGTGTTACAGTCGTTGTCTTCGTAGGTATAATTGTTCAATAGTGTAAGCAAGAAGCTTTTAATGTTGTGCCACATTGGGAGTTAACGGTGAAGTGGGTATCTGTGCCTAATTGCTAAATTTCTGGTTTTGAAATCTTCTGCTTGTGGTTTTGTTTGACATCTTGCGCTTTAGATTTGTTTTATGTTTGAAATCACAACCACAAAACTAGCAACTGCTCAACTTCTAAGAGTTAGATGTGCAACCCATTAATAAACTTACACATTTGTATTGTTGTAATTCTTCTTGTCCCTCAGTTGGTAGTTTTGGAGACTGTGGAACTCTATTCTTCTGGATAAGCAACTCCATAAGGAAGTGGACAAATATTGATCAGTCTTGTAACAGCTTCCATTTACATTGAGTTGTAAAATTATGTCAATGACTATACGACAAAAATAAACCACGTAACACTCCTTTATAAACTGTAACTTCATCCCATGATTATCATTTAAGTTGCCCGTTTTCAAAACCAAAATTTTAGTGGTAAAGAGTTGAGAATTTTTGAAAAATTCACTTGAGATGTTGATGTCAGTGACTGAACCAGTATTTATTGCTCAGAGTATTAAAAGTCAAGCACAATGTTGTTGTTGGTCTGAACTTGCATGTAGATGAGACCAGGAAAGGATGGCAGATTTCCTTCTCTAAAGGGCACCAGTAAACGAAGTAGGATTTTTTAAAAAAAGCATCCACAGCCTTTTACTTCCATTTTGTTTAAATTGAATTCAAATTCCACCATCTGCCATGGTGGGATTCAAACTCATGTCCCTAGAAGGGTCGAGGCCCGAAATGTCAGCTCTTGTGCTCCTGAGATGCTGCTTGGCCTGCTGTGTTCGTCCAGCTCCACACTTTGTTTTCCCGAGAAAATTAACCTGATGTTAGAACATAGAACATAAAACAGTACAGCACAGAACAGGCCCTTCAGCCCACAATGTTGTGCCGACCATTGATCCTCATGTATGCACCCTCAAATTTCTGTGACCATATGCATGTCCAGCAGTCTCTTAAATGACCCCAATGACCTTGCTTCCACAACTGCTGCTGGCAACGCATTCCATGCTCTCACAACTCTCTGTGTAAAGAACCCGCCTCTGACATCCCCTCTATACTTTCCTCCAACCAGCTTAAAACTATGACCCCTCGTGCTAGCCATTTCTGCCCTGGGAAATAGTCTCTGGCTATCAACTCTATCTATGCCTCTCATTATCTTGTATACCTCAATTAGGTCCCCTCTCCTCCTCCTTTTCTCCAGTGAAAAGAGACCGAGCTCAGTCAACCTCTCTTCATAAGATAAGCCCTCCAGTCCAGGCAGCATCCTGGTAAACCTCCTCTGAACCCTCTCCAAAGCATCCACATCTTTCCTATAATAGGGCGACCAGAACTGGACGCAGTATTCCAAGTGCAGTCTAACCAAAGTTTTATAGAGCTGCAACAAGATCTCACAACTCTTAAACTCAATCCCCCTGTTAATGAAAGCCAAAACACCATATGCTTTCTCAACAACCCTGTCCACTTGGGTGGCCATTTTAAGGGATCTATGTATCTGCACACCAAGATCCCTCTGTTCCTCCACACTGCCAAGAATCCTATCCTTAATCCTGTACTCAGCTTTCAAATTCGACCTTCCAAAATGCATCACCTCGCATTTATCCAGGTTGAACTCCATCTGCCACCTGTCAGCCCATCTCTGCATCCTGTCAAGGTCCCGCTGCAGCCTACAACAGCCCTCTATACTGTCAACGACACCTCCAACCTTTGTGTCGTCTGCAAACTTGCTGACCCATCCTTCAATCCCCTCATCCAAGTCATTAATAAAAATTACAAACGGTAGAGGCCCAAGGACAGAGCCCTGTGGAACACCACTCACCACTGACTTCCAGGCAGAATATTTTCCTTCTACTACCACTCGCTGTCTTCTGTTGGCCAGCCAATTCTGTATCCAGACAGCTAAGTTCCCCTGTATCCCATTCCTCCTGACCTTCTGAATGAGCCTACCATGGGGAACCTTATCAAATGCCTTACTGAAGTCCATATACACCACATCCACAGCTCGACCCTCATCAACTTTTCTAGTTACATCCTCAAAAAACTCGATAAGGCTTGTGAGGCATGACCTACCCCTCACAAAGCCGAGTTTCCTTCCCTAAAGAACTCTAGTGAGCCAGATGGTTGTTTGTTTCGGCAATGGATTCACGGTCAGATTATTAATTCCAGATATTTTGTTGAATTCAAATTTCACCATCTGCCCTGGCGGGGTTCAAACCCAGATCCCCAGAGCATTACCTGGGTCTCTGGATTAACAGTCCAGCAATAATACCACGAGGCTGTCGCCTCCCCCTGCTACACCCATCCAGATGCCTTTTAAATGCTGTAACTGTACCAGCCTCCACCACCACCTCTGGCAGCTCATTCCATACACGCTCCACCCTCTGTGTTCCTCAATACCTGTGCTCATCGAAGAGAGAGAAAAAAAAATTACCTGCCTCAGCTTTAAAATTAACAACTTAATCTGATATCTCCTGCCAATTTGTGGAACAGAATTCTACCGCCCTTTGTGTGTTAAGCTGCTCCCGAACGCTCTGGCCCTCAGACTCTGTTCCCTCGTTCCAGAACCTCCAACCAGTGGAAATTGTTCACTTGCCCTGCCTTGTCCTGTTAACATCTTAAAGTCTTTGATCAGATCACCCCTTAGATTTCTAAATTCTAGAGAAAAACAGGCCTCCCCTTGTAACCTAACCCTACACTTCCAAGAGTAGTGGGAGCTGCAGATGCTGGAGAATCCGAGACAACAAGGTGCGGAGCCGGATGAACACAGCAGGCCCAGCAGCACCAGAGGAGCAGGAAGGCCGACGCCTCAGGTCCAGACCCTTAGATTTCTGAAGAAGGGTCTTGGCCCGAAACGTCACCCTCCCGCTCCTCCGACGCCGCCCGGCCCGCTGTGCCCATCCAGCTCCACACCCTGCCATCCCAGACCCTCCAGCATCTGCAGCTCCCACTGACTCTAAGAATCTAGGAAGGTGGTTCCCCTGGGCTGGGGTGTCTAGGAAGGGTCCGGGCTCGATACGTCAGTCTTCCCTGCTCCTCTGATGCTGCTCGAGCCCCACACCTGGTTATCTCCTATACTTCCAAGTACCATCCTTGTCAACTGATGGAAACAGTTGTTTTGTTATCCACGCCCTCTTTCCCCTGCGGACTGAGGCAACAGGAGGGAGTCGGACACTTGCAAGTTGTTTCTTGGCTGCATTGCTCCCCTCCGTCCCCAGGAGCATCCTTCCACACCTTTGGGAGACATTTCCAATAGCATCACCCACCCCCCTGGAAATGCGGCAACCAGCGGTTGGGTTGGCTCTAGAGTGGGTTTGGAAACTAGTTGTGGTGTTTGTGTGTGAGGGGGAGGGGATGGGAGGGTGGAGAGTGGTGCCAGGTGGGAGTCAAAACCATGTCTTAAGGCTGTGACGTCAGGTGGTGGGCCCCACCAGTTGTGGAGGGTGCGTTGCCCTTTTAAGAGGCCTCCCTGATCAGCTTCAAGTCGCGCCGCGGTAGCTCGGGGCCCCGGAGCCCCATGTCGTGGCAGGACCCGCTTGATGTCTCTCTCGTCGGCCACGATGATGGAGTCGGAGCTCGGCGGCGGCGGCGGCGACTCCTCTCTCGCCTGGGCCCCGGCATAACTCGGCTATCCCCGGCCGGGAGACTCGCCGGCTCCCCGACCGGAAATCCGGCCCCTGCTTCCGGGAAACCCCCCCCTCCGACGGACGGGACCGCGGACACCGGCAGCGCGCATGTCCAGCCCCGCCATGCCGCCGGCAACGCGCATGCCCAGCCACGCCACGCCGCGGGAAACGCGCCTGCACCTTGGCCTCAGCACCACAGGACCGCCGGGTCCGGCGTTGCGCGTGCGCCCTGCCTCCCAAGGTCCGCGCTGGACCCTGGACGTTTTGCTTGGTTCTGGACTACTCGTGAATTACTATTATGCCACTGCCTCCCGCAGTGCATCAGCAATCTGCATAATTTGTATTTAGTAGCTTTTTAAAAATTTTTCAATAGATATACTCCTACATCATCCACGTTTAAACAAAATAGAAAACACCTACCATTCCTGAGCCAGTTTCATCTTCCTGTATAAATAAGCCAGTATAAATAATCATTGTAAACCAAACTTTACTATCTGAACTATTTTGTAACGGTTTCTGTATTTTCAAAGAAGAATTTCTTCAGAATTTAAGCACATGTTTAATCTGATACAGTTGTTAGCCTTATTTCATTTCATTGAATGAAATGGCATAAAAGGAGGTCATTCCTTAATCTTTATGTTGGCTTGCTGAAAGGATCACCAATGGATTCAACTGCCCTGTTGTGTCCACATAGCTGTGCAATTTTTGTCTTTTTTTAAAAGTTTATTTCCAATACCGTTTGAACGTTTTTTTCAATTGAATTTGCTTCTTTTTCAGTTAATGAATTCAACAGCATCACACGTTAAATATTTTTCAACACTACTGGCTTTGTTGGCTATCAACTAAAATCTGTGCTCGCTGGTTACTGACCCACCTGCTGTAGGAAACACTTGAATTCAAAACCCTCATACTTCTAAATGTTGTACATTTATATTTATGTTGGAAGTGAGGTATAGGAACTGGCCATTCAGCCTAAACAGTATCTGCTGGTCTTTATGCTGCACTCAAGCCTCGGAATCCCCTTCCTAATGGCGTTGTGAGTCGTCCTGCAGCGGTTCAAGATGTCAGCTCCACCACCACCTTTTCAAGGGTAACTAGGGACAGGCAATAAATGCTGACCAGCTAGCGACACCCCCATCCCATAAATTAATTTTTTAAAAATTCCATATCTCCACCTCTAAATTGATCATCACAGGCCTTGAATGTCTGTGATTGGTCACTAGGTTCTGGTAGTGGTGACGAAAGCCAAGTCGAACTTGGGAACAGCTGATAGTTACATGATCATTTTGGGTAGTTGGTTGAGAAAGTTACTGGCTTTATAAATGAAGAACAAATGTGGTTAGAGTTAGTATGTGAATACTGGGGAAGTGTAACCTCTGGGTCCGAAGGCAGGTGCTCAAATCCCACCTGCTCCAGTGGTGTGTCGTAGCCCGTCAGAACAAATTGGTGAGGTCTTCTTTTGGGTCGGAATAAAATTCTGACCAGAAAAACATTTCTAACCAACATTTTAACCTCTAATGTTTAATGGTGCCTTTCTCCCTTGTGTGTAATTAACTTTTCCTTAAATGTATTAAGCAATTTGTTCAGATCCTTCCTGTGGTAATTAGTTGCATATTCTTACCTCTCTGGAGAGGTTGTTTTCTGGATTCTCTAGCTATTTCAATCTGGTTATAAAGGTGTCTATTTATGCATTATTGATGAGAGAAAACATTCTCTCCATCCAATCTTATCAAACATTTTATAATTTTAAAGATCTCTATTTGGTCAGCTGTCAGTCTTTCATTTTCAGTTTTGTGGGGTTTTTTTGAAGTTAACATTCCTCCTCATTTCTCTTTGTTGTAGTTATTCAGACAAATATAATACCCGACACAGACCTTTTCAATATGTTCCCCTCAATCCCTCGACCCCGACCATCACGCTATGTATTGAAATTTGAGAAGTGTGATTCTCACTGGTTAGTCAAAAATAAGTAGAGGCTTTGCCTCTGCCTGACATCTAAAGGAGGTGTTGAGTATTATGTGAGGCTAACATTTAACTTGTGCTTACGTTGCTGGCCCAAATCCAACCCAGGTAGAGTCATAGAATCATACAGCATGGAAACCCGTCCTTCAGTGAATTGGCTGTCTCTTTAGAGAGCTATTGTTTCTAAGCTAACTGTAGCTTAATCTTGAGATTATTTAAACATTTTTGAAATGAAATAATTGAGTTAAGTAAGGTATCTGAGTTAGATACTTCTGTGGGATAGAGTGACTATGAAAATTATTGCTGGGAGAAAGGTTGACTTTTCAAAACTCGCTAGGTTGACTTTTTTGTTGAAGAGCTTTCCAACTTTGTCATCTTTTGTGTGTGGTAAGTTTGTGTTGTTGCTTTAAAAGTAATTGATAGACCCGTGTCAATATATTCAGGTGACTTGCTGAAGGAGTAGCGCTGCAAAAGGTTGTGATTTTAAATAAACCTGTAAGACTATAATCTGGTGCCATGTGACTTCTGACTTTGTTCGCCCCAGTCCAACACCAGCACCTCCACATCAGTATGTTCAGTGACTAATCATCATGTTAGTCAAACTTCAAAAATAAAACTTGTGAACTATTGAGCCAGGTTTCATCCTGAGATCAGACTTGTCCAGTATTATCAACAGCTGAGATCATAATATTGTGCACAAATCTACGTCTTTGTTTCCTGTCCGTTAGCCTGTTCAGTAATACAATTGCTCTGTCTGACTGATGTATTGATTTCAGAGCTGATGTATTGGTATTCACAGTGTGATCACTCACTTACTTCTGATGGTTTTGACTAAGTGTGTGTATTGTCAGGTGTTGATTCCTTTAAGAACTCTGATTTGATCTCTGGTGTAAAAGTCTGGATTTCAGGAAGAGCATGTGGTCAAGCTGGCTGAGAGATTAACTACAAGTAAAAGGACCAACAAGTTTAACTAAAGCTGTCATTTCTCGGGTGGCTTGCTATTTAAACAGCTTTGAGAGTTTAGTACAAGCTGGTGTGGAGGAACATCTCTGTCAACAGAATTCACTTGAAATTCTGCATACAGGCTGAAAGAAAGACCTTTGTACCTGAAGGAATCTGCTAGCAGTGAGTTGTATTTCTGGCATAGCCAAGCTGAGGGTAGACCAGGGAAGGAGTTTTAGATACAGCATTCTATAGTTGAGGGACGCTGGAACTCAGATTTTAGATGAGGTAGTTATGCTTAAGACATCAAAGATGTCCAACGATGAGTGGAGAGTTCATGATATGAAATTTGATAGGCGTACTTTATAAGAAGTAAACTGAAGGCCCAAGAAATCATAATCTGTACAAATTCTTACCATACTTTAACTGTGTGGTTAATCTTCCAAATTTTTGATTAGCTTTTGGGAGTTTCAGGATGCAAGTCTAATCCGTCTTGGAGGGAAATGGGGGTAAAACATTTGATATGGATTGTAGGTAGTTATGTTCATTGCATTTTAGTGTCTCTTACCGAGCAGGGTTCTATGAGAAGTTGTTTCAATCACCAGGGCTGAGAAGGGGATCACGGAGAATCTGGTGCTCATAGGAGGAAGAGCATCCAAAGAAGGGTCTGGTGAGAAGTGACCAAGGAGGATTCTTGGAGAGCTTATTTCAGTCACCAGCACTGAGAAGGGGATCATAGTTATAGGTCAGGTGCTCAGGAACCAGATTTGCAGACTGATTGAATAGTGCCCAGAGAGAGAGAAAGGACATAGTTTTTATATTTATAGTCTGCTAGGAATGGACAGTGGGAGCGAGAGACCTTTGGTAAGCAGTAAGGTTGTGTCATCAGTTCCTGGATTTTGGACTATAGTTGCAAAGGTTTGAAAAGGCAGGAGAACCTGACTCCATGGAATGCTTCTCCCGCAATATGTAGGAAATGGGGGACACTTCCAGTGTCCATGGTAACTGTATTCAGGATGTCTGTTCAGCTCCTCATTGCCTGCGTGGAGTACCCAGAGCTATGGGTGGGCTCAGTATGGAGCATCCATGAGGCTGAGAATGTTGTGGATAACATATTTAGCGAGGTGGTCACGCCAGTAAGTGAAAAACTGGGTCACCGTGAGGAAAGCAAGTAAAGGCACACAGGCAGCGCAGAGTTCCCTTGTCGCCATTTCCCTATCAACAGGTATACTGTTTGAGACAGTGTTAGGGGATAGCCTCTCAGCAGCAGCCACTCAGTGGCAGCTGGACTGGCACCATCACGCAACAGGGAGGGTTGAAGTGTAGGTGAGCAGTGGTGATAGGCGACTCTATAGTAGGGGCACAGGCATTTATGTGGCTGCAAGCAAGACTCCAGGATTATGTGTTGCCTCCTGGGTGCCAGGTTCAAGGATGTTTCTGAGCGGGCATAGGATATTCTGAAGGGGAGGCTGAGCAGCCAGAACTCACGGTCCCAATGACATAGGCAGAAAGAGAGATGAGTTCCTGCAAAGGGAATTAGGTAAGAAGTTGAAAAGCAGGACCACTAGTGTTGTAATCTCAGCGAGGCAAGGAATAGGAGAATAGTACAGTTAATAATGTGGCTAATGAGCATTTGAGATGTCTTTTGGGGGAGGTGGGACTTGTGCAACCCATCCTGCTTGTACCTAAACTGGAGGGGCACCAATATCCGAGCAGGAATGCCCGTGTCACTAGGGAGGGTTTAGGCTAGTGTGGTTAGGGGCTGGGAACCAGAGCAGTAGGTCAGCAAGTAAAATAACTAAGGAGTAGTCAGAGACTGAGGCCAGTAAGACTTAGAGGAAGAACAGCCATGGAGAGATTTCTGAACACAGCAGGACTGGTTGTCTGAGGTGTATTTGTTTTAATTTGAGAAGTGTGACAGGTGAGGCAGAGGCAGTGAGAGATTGGATTAATACATTGTAACTATAATGTTGTAACTATTACAGGAACTTGGTTGAGAGGGACAAGTGTGTCAGCTTAACGTTCTGGGATTTAGATATTTCAGGCGAGATAGGGAAGGACCTAAAAGAGGGTGGAGGAGTTGCAAGATTCCTAAGTGAGAATATCTCAGCTGTACTAACGGAGGGCATCTTGGACAGCATGTTCCTGTGAAAATGAAAGACAAGGATGGCAAGATTTGGGGATTTTGATTGACAAGAAATTGGGAGCTTGGCCTAAAAGAAGAAGGAGGCAAAATGTGGTAAGGTTTAGCAAACCGAAGACAGAGCCCTTCACGAGTATGAAGAAAGCAGGAAACAACTCAAACAAGGGGTCAGAAAGACTCAATGAGGCCATGGAATATCTTCGGCAAATCGGGTTAAGGAAGATTCCAAGACATTTTATACATCTTTAAAGAGCAAGGGGGCTGCTCAGGAAAGGGTGGGCCCACCCAAGGACAAAGAAGGCAATTTATGTGGTGGAGCTGGAGGAAGTGGGTAATGTCCTTAACAAATATTTTGCAATGGTATTCACGAAGGACAAGGACATTGGGATATGAGTCTTGAGAAGAGTATGTTGATATTCCAGGTTATGCCAATATAAAAATGGAGAAGGTGTTGGCTGTTTTGAAAAGTGTTAAAGTAGACAAATCCCCAGGAGCTGATGGAAGCTATCCCAGAAAGCTGAGCGAGGCAGCCGAGAAATTGCTGGGGCTTTGTATGAAATCTTTGTCTCCTTTGTCACAGGAGAAGTCCTAGCAGTCTGGTAAATAGCCAAAATTTTTCTTTTAAGAAGGACAACAAGGATAATCTGAGAAATTATAGCCTGATGAGCCTTACATCAGTGGTAGGGAAATTATTGGAGAAAACACTTAGGATTTACACATAAATGGAAAAATATGAACTTTTATTAACAATTGGCAATATGGCCTTGTGCAGGGAAGGTTTTGTCTTTTAAACTTGCTTGAACTTTTTGAGGAAGTGACAAAGATGGTTATTAAGGGCTGGGCAATAGCTGCTGTCTATTTGGCCTTAAAGGCTTTGATGAGGTCCCTTGTCGCTGATACAAAAGCTGAAGTCACGAGTGATCTGTGGTGAATTAGTAAGATGGATACAGAACTGGCTTAGTCATGGGAGACAGTAAGTAGTGATGGAAGGGTGTTTTTCTGACTGGAGATAAGTGACCAAATGGCATTCCGCAGGGATTAGTGCTGGACCCACTATTGTTTATAATATGTGAAATCATTTGGAGGAGAATGTAGGTGATGTGATTAGTAAGTTGGTGGATGACACACAGTTTGGAGCTATGGATAGTAAGGAGGATTGCCAGAAGATACAGTAGGATACAAATAGACTGGAGACTTGGCAGAGGAATGGAAGAGTTTAATCAGGACAAATGAGAGGTGATGCATCTTGAGAGATCTGATGCATGAGGGAAGTTTACAGTAAATAACAGAACCTGTTGTAACATCATTATCCAAAGGTGTCTAGATGTACAGGTCCAGTTTCCTGAAAGTGGCAGCACAGTGGACAAGGTGGCTAAGAAGGTATATGGCATGCTTGCCTTCATTGGTCAGGGCATAGAGTATAAAAGTTGGCAAGTCATGCTACAGTTATATAGAACTTTAGTTTGGTCATATTTGGAATGTTGTGTACAGGTCTGGATGCCACACTACCAGAAGGATGTGGAAGCTTTGGAGAGGGTTCAGAAATGGTTTACCAAGATGTTGTCTGGTTTGGAGGGTGTTTAGCTATGAGGAGAGATTGGACAAACTTGGTTTGGTTTCATTTGAACATCAAGGGATAAGGAGTGACCTGTTAGAAGTTTACAATATTATAAGGCAAGTAGAGAATGGAGAGTCAGAGTTATTTTTCTTCCACAAGGTAGAATTGTCAATTACTAGGGGACACAGTTTTAAGATAAATGGGAGTTTAAAGGAGAAACGAGAGGCAAGTTTTTTTGTACACAAGTTGGCTGAAATGCAATGCCAAAGGAGGTGGTGGAGATGGATATAATAGCAACGATTAAGAGGTACCTTGACATGTATATGAATAGGCAGGGAATAGAGGGGTCTGGGCAGAGGAGAGGCAAAAGGTTTTCAAGTTTAGAAAGGCAACATGTGTTCTTTGTTCTTGTAAATCGCTAATCAATTTCAAGTTCTTTTTGATTGTTCAACCGTCAACCTTGTGATTTCATCTTCTTAGTAAATGATTGGACTTTAGTATTCTTGAAAAATCTATTGAAAATGTTACTAGTCTACTGAGATCAAATTCACAGCAGCAATTGTCTCGTCAATAAAGTTGCAGTAGTTAAAGTATCTGGCTCTAACCTGTATGGCACAAATTTATTTTCATTCGTCAGGAACCATTTCACTCGAATGTTTTGACTGACATGGTTTTGTTGTCACTGTTTGGAAAATCCAGCCCAATCTCATACAGGTTGGGGGTTAAATTCAGTATGAGGCTAGTTGAATAGTGACTCAGGAGTTAGGTTGTATGTTTAGTACTCTAACTTTTCCTGATTAACAGTTTACATCATTTCATCCAATCCCTCTGAAGCCTGTGATTTAAATCGCAGACTCTCAGAGGGTTCCACGCTTTGCGGATTTGCCCATTGGGATCTTTAATCTCCAGGTAATTCCTTTAGTGTCTGTTGTGATGTGGATTCTACGGGGTCCCCAGTGCAAAACCTCATTTACATTGGAATAATGACTGTCTGACCATTAGAAAATCTGGGCCTTTACCTCAGGAATTTTGTCTGATGGGATTGTTCAAATATTTATCATTTATCCATAATATTTGAAGACTGTGATGATTAGATATCTTGCTGTGTCTGTTCAACAAAAAATAATTTACTGAGACAATATTTCTCTTCAGCACAGTTTGCTTGTCTTTTATCATATTTGTGGGCTTTAGGTTGTGCATAGATGATCAGTGAGTCTCAGAAGTGTAAGTAACCCAACCTCTGTACAGTGCCACATTTGATAGTTTAAAAGCTACCCAGAGGATTATAGAGGTAATTTGACTAGCTAAGAATGAACTAATTTTTTAAAGTTGGTCAACATTTAAACTTGTTTTTTTTCATTAAATGGATTTCTGATTTTTGCTTTAAATTTCAAACCTAGATATTTGCAATTTTCGGATTTGCAACATGTGGTGGATTCAGTGGCAAAACGGCACTGAATGTGAAATGCAAAGATGCCAACGAGACACAGTTATTTACAGCGAACTTCCAATATCCATTCAGGTTAGTGTGCATTGGCCTTTATTTTTGAAATACTATTAATGGTGTCAACTCAACTTTTATGAGTTTAGTTTAATTGGTGCAGGAAATGTAATTTTGCACTCCCTTAAATTGCTTTCAAGTTTTGCTGTTCAACAGGCAAGTTTAATTTGTCAAATTTCTATGCAAGTTTAGCAGTTGTTTGCAGTCCTCTGATGTTTCAGCTAAACTGAAACTTTGAGATTTTGTAACATTTTGCCTCTGTTGTACTATGCAATGTTGAGCATCTTTTTGCATGTGGAAATTCTTTTTCTCCCAAATCTGTTGCCTGACCCTCTGTGTGCTGACTGGACAAATAATTGCATATGAATATGCAAACATAGATTTGAAAAATCATGTGTAAGAAGCGATGTTGACAAAGGAAAGAAATGAGAAAGAGATAACAGTGTGGAGTTGGAGGAGCACAGTGGGCCAGGTATCATCAGAGGAGTGGGAAAATTGGTGTTTTGGGATGGGGGAGGGGGAAGGGACCTCTGAAATAAATAGAGAGGAGGGTGGGAGAAGGTAAGTAGGATGATGATAGGTGAGTGCTGGTAGGCAGTGGTGGGGATTGGTCAGTGAGGTGGGAGGAGCAGATAGGTGGGAGAGAAGATGGGTGAGCGATGGAAAGGTTGTGTCAGGTCAAGGAAGCGGGGATGAGAGGGAAGGTAGGTCATGGGATGAGGCCGGTGGTGGAGAGATATTGAAACTGGTAAAGCCCGCATTTAGGCGATTGAGCTGTAGGCTCCTGAGGCACAATATGGGGTGCTGCTCCTCTAGTTTGCAGGTGGCGTTGTTGTGACACTGGAGGAGGCCCAGGATGGACATGCCGCCCAGGGAGAGGGAGTGGGAGGGGGAGTTGAAATGGTTCTCCACCAAGAAGGTGTTGCCATTTGTTGCAAACGGAGCACAGGCACTCTACAAAGCAGTCTCCCATTCCCTGAGACTGCTTTGTAGAGGCAGAGGTTCAGAGACCACTTTATTGAGCACCTGTGCTCTGTTGGCAACAAACGATAACACCTTCCTGTTGCGAATCATTTCAACACCCCCTCCCTCTCCCTGGGCAACATTTCCATCCTGGGCCTCCTCCAGTGTCACAGTGACGCCACCCGCAAACTGGAGGCGCAGCACCTCATATTCTGACTCAGTGGAGGGGTGGGGGGCCCTACACTCCAATGTTCTCAATGTGGACTTTACCAGCTTCAAAATCTCCCCACCCCCTGGCTTTATCCCATGTTGAACACTCCCTCTCATCTTTGCCTCCTTGACTTGACACAACCTGTCCATCTTCTCCCCCATCTGCCAGACCAACCCCCAGCACTCCCTACCTGCACTCATCTATCACCATCCCACCTACCTTCCCCAGCCTCACCCCTCCTCTCTCTATTTATTTCAGAGCACCCTTCTCCCTCCCCCATTTCTGAAGCAAGGGCCCAACCTGAAACATCAACTTTCCTGCTCTTCTGATGCTGCCTGGCCTGTATTCCTCCAGCTCCACACTATTATTTCTTACTCCAGCATCAGCAGTTCTTACCATCTCCAAAAAAAATGAGGTAGACTTATCTCTAACAGGAATATATTGCTGAGTGTTTCAGTATTAGCATTTGTAGGAGAACTTTCATGTTTATTAGCCTAGGCTGTTGAGGATGACACATCTGCGTATTTTTGAGAACCAAATAAGTAGGTAGCAAGCGTAATTGGTGTGTAAAAGTGATTTATTGAATTAGTTTGATATTTTCCAGGTTGAACACTGTTTCAATCATTCCCAAGAATACCTGCAATCAAACTTCAGCCTTCTATCTGTTGGGAGATTTTTCATCTTCGGCTGAGTTTTTTGTTGCAATTGCAGTATTGGCCTTTATCTACTGTACCGCCGCCCTTGTTCTCTATATCGGGTATCTCCACATCTACCGGGATGGCAGCCGGGGACCGATGATTGTAAGTAACTTGGGAACGTTTCCATGAACTCGCCAGTAGTTTGACTTTACACGTCATTATAATATGTCATTATACCAGCTTCAAAATCTTCCCCACCCCTGGCTTTATCAGAGAACCTAATCAAGTTATAACTGTGTCACAGGTTGAAGTTTTCAGCCCTTAGCAACCATAAGCCAAAAGGAATAGATCAGTAGGGATAAAATGAGGGAAGGCAATGGCTCTTGGCACCATGGAAGCGCTCTCACCTCTGGGCCAGGAGGTCTTGGTTCAAGTCCTACCTGCTCTGGGTGTGTGTCATAATATGTCTGAACAGCTTTATTAAAATAACTAAGCAGGGGAGGGGCAATTCATTCAAGGCATGGTGTATAGCTGACAGAGCATTACCATGGATTTGCCTCTGTTGTATGGTGCTAGCAGTTATTTGATCTCAGTCCTAACTTTAGCTGGTTATGCTGTAATTGGCTTTTGCACAGACACGTAGCAAATTGCTTATTTCTGTCAACCAGTTGTTTATTTGAAGCCCTGTATGGTTACAGATGCCCAATGTGTTTTGCTTTTGGTTGCTTTATTCAGTTTCCATATACCTTGTTTCCGATGATTTGCTTTGAATGAACCAATACGTACCATCATCTGATAACAATTTGACTTTTCTCTGTAAATGGGAACTGGGAGTATTGTAAGTATTAGCCTTGCCTTACAACAAATGAAGATCAAAATTCGTATAGTGTTTGGAAGATTTAATTTATAATGTTAAAACCAAATACTCCAGTAATATCAGACTTCTGCCATTGGTGACTGTATTCCAGAAGCATGCAGCACAGATCTGTCCCTGCTGAGACAGGACTAAAATATAGTGACTGGGGCTTGGCAGGGTGAATCTTCTATTATAAAAAGCTTCCAGCTGTATTCCCTTTACTCACTTGTCATATTGATATGAAATTCAATACTAGTCAGGGACTCTGTTCTGTTGCCATTAATAGTAAGATGTAATTGCATGATGTCAGTCATTAATTAACACTGTACTCAGCTTGCTAATGTTCTGTACCATAAATCAATTTCAAAATGTAATGCGAATTTGAGCAACTTTGTTGAGATGACTTCTAAAGTAGTAAATGCCCTGATACCATTCTAGTAGTTTGATTTATATTGTGTTGGTCAACGTCATATGCATGGCACTGTGCCTTTAATGATTAAAATTTACTTCTGAATCCTCCTTAAGGAAATGCTGATTTCTTTAATACAAGAAAAAGTCTAAAAATATGAGTCCAAAAGTATCCAATTAGTACAGATGTTTTAAGAGTTGATACTGTGGCTGATGCTAATTGACGCTTGCTCAGTTTTCCTACAGAACAGCCCATAATGCAAAGAAGCACCTTCAATACCATCTCCAAGTTGGGAAGATAAGTTGGAATAGATATGAGTTACAATTCAGCCTTTTAAAATTTGGCTTTAATAGCTTCTAGAAGATTATAGACTGATTATCGCACAGAAAGGAGGTTTTTGAGTCTTTATTGTGCCTGTGCTTTTTTTGTGTAGCAGAGCATTCCATACAGCTCCCACCCTCAAAGCTCTCCCCATGTCTGAACAATTTTTAAATTTAGAATAGTTATTATAGTCTTTTTTTCATGTTTCATGTGTGTTAATGATGCACGTCTATCACTGTTATATGTTTGTCTATTTGTATCTGCTTTCTTTCATGTTCTTTGTATTTAAATTGCTGTTCTGATCCACGATCTTTTCTCATTCGTGACCAAGTCAAAATGGTAACAAGATTCTTCAGGTTTAAAACAGTTTGTCATTTTATTTCCTGCTGCACAAATTTAAAGGATGCATTTAAATTGTGGTAAGTTTTATGGCATTTACTATTTCACCTTGAGAAATTTATTGTGTAATTAGGGAATTTGTTCTGTTAAAAATTTCCAAATAGCTGAGGTATTGTTGGTTGATCTGTTTCCGTCTGGTGTTTATCCAGGGTGCGATCGTGAGGTATTCCTCAGTTACTTGCCTATGTGGGTATCTAATGTGAGCCAGCAAAAATAGTGTTGCAGAAGGCTAGCTACTCAGTGTGGGTACTTCCAGAAGCCTGGAGACATTGCAGTGATTGTCTATCAGCATAATTTGATGCTGGCAGCTGTGAAGCAGTGTGCTTTAATTGACTTTTCACAGTGAATGTGGTCTACACAGCGTCTTGTCCCAGGTTTCCTTTTTTTTAAAGAAAGTGTTCACTGCAGCAGCTAGGGCAGCAGGGATGGGGAGAATTTTAATAGTTATACTGAAGAGTGAGGAGAGAAAGATAATAGGCATTACTCTGCAGCATTATAGCAAACAAGGTGATCCTTGTGCCTTTTGATTACATAATTTTATCTTTGACAGTGTGCTTCATGTCTGTCTGGCTGTGTTCAGTGGAACATGTCATCTTAGATGTCTTGTTTCAGTGACTTAAAACTGTGCATGTGGCAACCATCTTGTGTGAATTGATGCCTCACACCTTGTGTGTGTGAGTATCTCCTGTGACAGCAGGATGCAGTAAGGTGCTCTGTTCCTTAGGCCTCCACTTGCTTTTTGAATTGTATTCTTCTGGGTTGCAGGAGCATTCTTCACATTAATAGTTTTGTGTGCTTCCACTAGTAACTATTGACTTTCCCCTCAACACTTCAACTATTAATGTCAGGTTTGTGTTAGGAGACCCTCACTAACTTGATGTAATAACAAGACACTGGCCTGGCTATATAAACGCTATCCTTTATTATTAAGCAAGTACAAGCTGTGGAGGATCGCTGTACACAACCTGGTGCAGAGTGCTGAGTTCCATAAGCAATTCTCCTCGAACAGCGGACAGTCCCCACTTTTTTTACTCTGTGTATGAATTGGCTAATACAAAAATAATACTACATTCGGAACATAAAGAGGACAAGATACAGTATTGATTGTTCGGGATGTGACTGACAACAGCAGGGTGTGTTATTAAGACACCGAAGTGACAGAATGCGATTTCAAGCCACTGAAGTGTCTGGCTTGAACGAAAGGTCACTGACCTGACCATTTCAGTGTAAACAGAAGTTTCAGTCCTTCACAGAAGTTTCATCCACTTACAGAATTACAGATGTCTCACACCTTTACAAATGTTTCCCACCCAATCCTATTCAGGCAGGAAGTTTAAGACAGTTTCTACATACCCCTGGGTAGGAAGATAAGGAGCATAAATATTAAAGGGATATTATCCCATTAACATCTCATTGAGACATACTTTACTTTATAACTGTCTTGATAATTTTAGAATTCTCATGATAACCCCTTATGCCTGTATTATTTTCTTTCTGTTCAGACATCTGCACTCCATTTAAACAGTTTTACAGTTGGATCTGTGTGTTTTACTCTATTTCTGACTGTCTTCGTTCTGATTTATTCCTCATTAATATTATCCGTTTGTAATCTTTTCAAACTTTGTCAACGGATCCATGATTAAAAGGTTAACTCTGATATTCTTACCATACCAGCTGTCCGACCTGCTGAGTGTTTCCAGGGCTTTGTTTTGTGAGCTTTGCCTTCCTCTTTTTATGTGCAGTGTTGAATGCACATTTCCTCAGTGATACTGGATAGCTGTCTTTCTCTCATGGAATGGAGGTTGTTGCAGTTTTAATTGATGAATCTAAAATGTGAAGTAACACTAATGGAGCGGGTTACGTTTGTCTGTGTGCTAGCCTTATCGCTGAAGATTACAGACCATGCCAGTATTTGCAGAACTCTCTCTTTGCCTGCTGTATTGCGCAGTATGTAAGGGATTTTTCACTTTGAGTAGTGTAAAGTGGTTTATAATGTAACTGTTAGTTAAATATTCAGAAGTATTACTTGGCAAAGGTACATTGTAGGTGAAATTCATTGTAAAAACCCACTATTTATTTTCCCCGGATGTCCAGTTTTTGAAGACTGTGTACACATACTGTTCTTGCAGCAGCTGTGCCTAAAGTCTTTAGTTCATTTCCAAACTGACCCTAAATTACAAGGAGAATCACTGTTCAAGCCAGCACTGTTTGGCTCCAACATTAGTACCTGGACCTTAAGTTGCCCATGTGCTAAACTGTAAAAGTTCCTCAGGAAAGCTGTCCTTTTTAAAAGTGTTCCTTTAGTCATTTGTCCTAATGCTACTATGAAGCATCATCGGGTTGTTGACTACATTTAAGGTGCTATATAGACGCAAGTTGTTTTGGGATTGCTGATCAGTCTTGTATGCTGTGAAATCTTTCCCATGGTTAGCCAGTAGAATTGTATAATGTGACTTTTTGACCAAGTTAAGTTCTGTGTTTTGTGGAAGTAGTGTGTGAGAAGAAAGTGACCTGAAAGGATGAAACAAGTAGTTTTCATGTTTAATGTGGGATTGCTTGTGCATATTTTTTGTCTCAGTAGTTGTCTTTCCTGAGATTGGGCTTGTGTAAAACAGATGCCAAGTGTATGACTTACTATTGATCTTTTTTTTGAAAGTACCAACGAACTCATTCAAAAGTTGTGCTTAGATTAAGTGAAAGGATACTGTGCCAGAGTCATAGAGATACACAGCATGGAAATAAACCCTTTGGACCAACTCGTCCATGCCAACCAGATATCCTAAACTGATGTAGTCCCAATTGCCAGCATTTGTACCATAGACCTCTAAACCTCTCCTTTTCATGCATCCACCCAGATGTCTTTTAAATTTGTTGGAGGCTGGCAAATTACCACTTCCATACACGGAGCACCTTCTGTGTGAAGAAGTTGTCCCTTATGTCCCTTTTAATATATTTCCCCTCTAACCTTTAAACTTGTGCCTCTAGTTTTGGACTCCCCTATCCTGGGAAAAAGACCTTGCCTATTTACCCTATCCATGCCCCTCATGATTTCATAAACCTCCATAAAGTCACCACCACCACCAGCCTCTGCTCCGTAGAAATTCAGTCTATTCAGTCTGTCCCCTTTTAAACTTTTAATGCTTGACATGTAAATAAAGTTCACCAGGAATTAATTATGAATTTCATATCCAACAAATTTTAAGTAACTAATGCACAAGAAGTTCATTTTCCTGTTTTGGAAATGTTTCAAGAGGTGACCGTGGTCCAGGCAGTGAGAGTTGGTAATCATTTATGTGCTGCAAACTTGGTTCTAACCTGCCAACAGGCTGTTAGAATGAGGAAACATGTTTTATCTTTGACAGTGTGCTTCATGTCTGTCTGAATGGCTGTGTTCAGTGGAACATGTGATCTTCCCCCTTCCCCCTTCCAGCATCCCTCCCTCCCTCCTCCCTTGATCACCAATTAAAGCGAGACTAGGAAAGGTCATGCCTGCTTGATTTTAATTTTTTTTCACAAATTCTGGGATTTTCTTATGGAAATATTGCACAATGGTTAACCAATCTTTCACTTCAGTTTGTAGCTGCCAGTGGTTGCTGGATGACCAGGATTAAGTTGATCAAATGTGCTATAATCTTTATCTGTTTGTTGTGACGTAGCCTGTTTGTCTGCTAACCAGTCCCTGTTTTGCTAGTCTCCTTCCAAGCCCTCTTAGTTTTTGTTTCATTTGTATAATCTTTCATCTTCATTCAACTTCCCCTTTTGAAATCAGGCTGCTTTTCGGCCCAACCATGTCATCTGGTAACGAGTTCCACATTCTAACCACACTTTAAGTAGGAGAAACTTTGAAGGTGTTATTGAATTTTTTTAGTGATTTTTATATTACGTTTTTTTTGCCCCTGGTTTTGATATCTTTTTATAACAGCAACGTCTTCACCATGTATGCTTCATCCAGTAATTTTAAAGATCTTTCCTGGCTCACCTTTTGCTGCCTTTTATCTGGTGGGGAGAAAAAACCTTTGCCCATTCAGCAATCCCCTCATGGACATAAACTCTCCATTCTGGGGTCAGTCTTGTTAACGAGTTCCGTTGAGCAGCAGTTGATCCCCAGAGCCAATCCTGAGTGTGTTTCACAGGTTCGTCTCCTTTTGTGTGTTGTTACCGTTTTGAAAGATAAACAGAAGGCTGTGGAGGTCAGATAAATATAGAGACTGGGGGACAGGTCAGGAGAGTGGGGTTGAGAAATATATCCACCATGGCCGACTAGTGAAACATACTTCATGGGCCAAACACTCTAATTCTACTCTATCTTATGGTCTAAAGCTGCATTCATTTATTATGAGAACCATGCTATTTTGTTATGTAACATTTCCTATTTGATGTGACCACATTAGAGCAGAGTGAGGTCACGTTATTTTTCAGTGTTTTCAATTGCGCTTTTCTTTCCTCATTGTTTCCTAGGATTTTGTTGTGACTGTTATTTTTGCCTTCTTGTGGTTGGTCTCCTCTTCGGCTTGGGGGAAAGGTCTGACTGATCTGAAATACTCTACAAACCCAGAAAACATCATAAAGAATATTGCATTATGCAAAGAACTGAATCAATGTACTCCAGGAGGCATATCTGGTGTGGGAAGCTTGAATGTTTCTGTGGTATGTGCCCTTAATTTTATTTGATCTGTGTCTACCTATCTTGTGGTTATTTCCCTGCAAGCAATTCAAAAATTTAGGTAATTGAGTTGCTGCTCAAAACATGCATTCGGTTCAGAAAATTATCAGCGTGCTCTTGGGGGTAGCGGAAGGAAAATCACTTTGGGAGAGTTACGTTTTTAGCGACTGCTTAATGTGATCTTCCTTTGGCTGCTTCTGATACCATTGTATCAATGTTTTGTGTGATTTGTATCGTACTGTCATTGGGTGTCTTTTAATCTGAAAACTACGGTTTTCTAATTCCACGAGAGAAGCCTGGCTCTAAGTGTTCTGAGAGTGATGGGGTGCTGCCTCAACTAATGCTCACAATAGAGGCCTCCATCATGTCATGTGTAATTGTCTTGCAACAAGTTTGGGTATAGCTCTGCAGCAAAAGAATGAGATCCATTACGAGAGTGAATCTCATCCCTAACTTTTGCTATGTCATGTAAGAGATATTACTGGCATTTGACAGCTGCACTTGTACTCTGGGGAAATTTTACTACCTTTTTTAACCTTATTGGACATGCCATCAAAATAATAATCCAGACAGAAATGTTCCACTCCTAACATGGATGCTGAGGAATTTAAAATCAATTAATTAATCAACTTGATTTTTAAAAGCTCATCTCAGTAGTAGAGACCATGGCATTGTTGGATTATTGTAAAAATCCTTTTGCTTAAACAACATCCTTTTTATTCGGGGAAAGGATACCTGTTATCCTTGTTTAATTTTTAACAGTATGCGGTCGAATCTGAACCAGCCTCCTAAATAGCTTAGCAAGGCACCAAGTTGTAACCAAACTACCAAAATTATTAATTATAATAAAACCCAATGACCAGTCTGCTTTGCCAAGTCCTCCATCAGTATTTGGGTTGGACCAAAATTGGGTCAACAAAAGCTAACACCTGCATCATAGCTTTCAGTTGGTATTCCAGACTCAACCTCCACTATTGCCATGTCTCATCCCTTTGGATGGGCCCATCAAAGGTATATCAGTTTAATGACAGATAGTAATGTAAGAGAGGGTCTGGATCTCCTCCCTTTGTCTCCAGCTCCACAAATGATTTTTAATTCTTTTGGGATGTGAGTGTCACTTGTAAGGCCAGTGTTTGATACCCGTCCCTAATTGCCCTTGAAGAGGTGATGGTGAACCACCTTTTTCTAGCTGTATCCACAGGCCTGTTTGGAAGGGTATTTCAGGAATTTGATTCCAAAACAATGAAGAAACAATTCCAGGTCAGGATGCTGTGCGGCCTGGAGGGGAACCTGCTGGTGGTGACTATCTCTCGTGGTTCTACAGTCCTTGTGCACCAAAGATACTGATGGTAGAGCATTCTATAATAGTGCCATTGAAAGATATGGGGAAGATAGATAGATTATGTCTTGCTGAGGTGGCCGTTGCTTGGCACTCATGTGACAATGTCATTACATAAAATCTGATAAGGAAACCTCCTGCTAATTGACGGTTCTTGCAGTTCCTGAGTACATGCATCATGCTGCTGCATATTGAACATCACGATACTTCTTCCAAGCATTACCTTCTAGCAAGGGCCCAGATTATACTTTGAATGGGGCCATCTTCATTTTGATCCCTAACCCTGACACTAACTCTTGCCCATCAGGAATGGCTTGGTAACACCACTACTCAAAGAATCGTACGGTACACAGCCTTGGATCGTTGAATCTGCACTGACAAGAAAACTGCTCTAAATCAATACTAGACCCATCTTCCAGCCCATAATCTTGAATATTATGACCTCTTAAGTGCACATCGAAGTACCTTTATTCTTCCAAACATTGTGATTTTTTTTCACGCTAAACAGCCTCCCAAGCAGTGCATTCCAGATTTCCCACCACCGTCTGCAAGTCAACATTTTATCCCCTTCTAATCCCTTCTAAAGTTCCTGCCTTCTCCTTAAAACTAGGCTCCTTCATTAATGACCCTTCAATGGGACAGCTGCTTCTTGATCACCCTTGCTATGTCCCTCATAATCTTATAAACCTCTATCAGCTCTCTTCTCAGCTTTCACTGCTCTTAAAAAAAATCTAAGCTTAACTAGTACCTCTTCAGAGATAAATGATAGACATCGAGCTGAATGTCCAGTATAATCCCTCCAGTGTAATCACATCCTCCTTTAAAGTGCAGTGACCAGAACTGAATGCCAGCTGCAGCCTAACCCAAGTTTTTTGTACAGCTGTAATATAACTTCCCTACTCTTTTATAATCTTTGCCACAACTGATGAAGGCAAGTGTCCTGTATGCTGCTTTAACTACCCTATTAACCTGCCCAGCAGCCTTCAGGGATCAGTAGACAAGCACCCCAAAGTTTGTCTGTTCCACTGAGCTTCCTAATGTCCTGCCATTCATTGAGTGTTCCATTGTCTTGTTACTTCCTCCAAAGTGTATTACCTCACACTTATCAGTGTTAAATTCCATTTGCCAGTAATCTGCCCATTTGACAAATCCATTTATATCTTCCTAGGGCCTAAGACCACCTCCCTCACCACCAACCACCACCCAATCTTTGTGTCATCTCCAAGCTTACTTATCACTATCATGCCCACACAGTCTTACCTACACCATGTAAACAGTTATGGACTTGGCACTGATCCCTTTGGTATACCACTGGACACTGACCTCCTTTCTCACAAGTAGCCTTCAACCAACACCCTCTGTCTACTGGCACTAGGCTTGTTTTGGATCCAAATTGCAAGTTACCTTGAATATCATGTGTTTCTACCTTCCTTAGTCTCCCATGTGGCACCTTTGTCAAAGGCTTTGCTGAAATCCATATAAACCACATCAAATGCACTGCCCTCATCTACACACCTGGTCACCACCTCAGAAATATTAAACCAGTTTTGTTAAGCATGGTCTTCCTGTGACAAAGCCATGCTGGCTGCCGTTGATCAAATCTTGTCTGTCCAAGTGGAGATTAATTCTGTTTTGCAGAATTTTCTCCAACACTTTGCGACTGCTGATGTGAGACTCACTGGTCTAGAATTGCCTGGTTTATCTCTATCACCCTTCCTGTAAAGTGGAAACACATTAGTTGTCCTTCAATCCTCTGACACCTCCCTGTGGCCATACAGGAATTAAACATTTGGGTCTTCCTTTTGTATTCCAGGCTACTGTGGGAAATAAATCATCTGCAGCTGGGTATTTGTCCACTTTTTTTAGGCCCAACAAAACCTCCAATATCACCTCACTCCGTATTGGACTCTGATTCTCGGTCTGAATCTTTGTTACAGTCTGCATAAGATTATTCCCCCTGATATCTGAAGCCCTCTTCCCTCCTCAGCCTGGGAGTAAGGGGATGGTGTATGATTAGGTTTTGAGTGAGAAAGAGCACACCTCATTTTGTCACTCTCTTTAGACAGTATAGGTTTTCCCAGTGCTGTCTGATTCTGAACAAATATCTGAATACCTGTGGAGGAGGAGATCGCAACATGCAGATACTCTCTTCTTTGTCCTGAGGTCTGTAAGCTACGGAGGCCTTCCAGTTTTTTTCTTACAGGACCATGTAGTCATTATTTTTTTTTTCCTCTTTTCCCCCGAAATCCTGATCAGGAGCGCATGATGGCCTGTACAATTCTTTGTTTTATAAATGAAACTTTAATTAGCCTTAAAATCAAGTTGAGGCTGTTGCTGTGTCACTTCAGTTTGATGTATTTTAATATTTCCTTTGCAGGTGTTTGGTTTCCTCAATGTGATCCTGTGGTGTGGAAACGCATGGTTTGTGTACAAGGAAACCAGTTGGCATACTCCACCACAACCTCAGCAGGATCCAGCAAATGTGGCACCACCACCACAAAACCCATAATTCTGCAGATGGAAATTTGTTGAGGCATGTGTTTCTAAACTCACCACAGCATACAGTAGGTTCCATAATCACTCATAACACTGCATAAGCTTAATGGGAAAATGCATCTGTTGTATTTGCTATTTGTGCTGTTGTGTCATATGCCTTTTTGATACGTTGGGGAGAAAAAAAATGAATGTGTGTAGTCCTATTGAAGTTGGGGTTTACAATGAAAGAATGTGCAGACATTGTCAGTGATAATGTCAATAATGTTACACCACACATGTAACACAGTGAAGCCCTTTCAAGATCCATCTAATATGCCAGCTATTTTCTTCCTTGGTTGGTGTTTGCAGAGTTTTTATCATGCACACTTAGGACTTGTAATGATCAGTAACTGACTACCTGCCAAATTCAGTGTTCTCCTATCTCAAGAAATATAAAAGACTTAGCTTGCATATTTACAAGCCCTTATGGATTACACAGAACAGCAGATTTCTCTTAAGTCTCTTTCAACTGAGGAAAAAGTTCGACTTTCTGTTTTTAAGGTTATCTTTCAATGGTTAGTCTCTGACTACTTCAACTATATTGTACTGAATGAAGATAGCTTGGTATGTGAGTGAAATTGATCTTTAATGGGCTGTGCTGTGTTACTCAATTCAAGCCATTGCAATGAGAAATATTTTTACTACAATACTGAAAAGTTATCTTTTTTTGTTGCTTTGTCTACTTTCTTGTACAGAAATTATGGAAAGTGTTAAAGAAATTATTTTTTGTCCAAATCTGCATTGCTTTTTTGACAGGGGTGTTAAATCATTAAGTTTCCTTGGTGCAGTACTTGATAATAAATAGCACTTTCTCAAGTTTAATGTAGTCTTGCTTTGGGCTTGCTTGATTTGGGGTTTTTCTGTTTAGTAAAGCGAAAATCCTAATTGTCATCATGATCCACTTTCATTGTAAATTACGTGCCTTATAAAATGAAAGTCATTTGGTTAAGCTTGAAAATGTATACCTATCCAAATCCTTGCTTGCTTTCTCTCAGTCCTGAATTTTTTATTTGCTGGTGCTGTTACTCCTTGGTTAAGAGCTGATGGCAAGTTGTGGTAAAGAACCAAATGTATTTGAGCTTTCTTTTTATATCTACATACGCACACTGCCTCTTTTTTGAATTTTTTTTTGGAACTGTGCTTTTCTGTTAATTCTCTGCTTCGTTAGAAGCTTATGAAGGAGGCAGCAGAAAAGGAGGAAAAAAAACGTGATTCGCCTCATAGCAATTGTCAAATTTATTCATGTAAGAATTCCAGATTTTCACCGAAGTCCCAAGTGCCTTTTCCTTATCAGACACTGGCTTGTGTTTTTGAAAATGGAATTCTCAGAACTGTCCGTGTATTTAGTTGGTGCTGCTGTAAGACATACCATCAGCTTAAAGCTGCGTCAAGTATTTTGCCAAACTTGATGAATGCTTTGGCCTCATGAGACGGTCTGTTCAATTTTAAAGGCCTCTGTTTAAGAATTCAGGAAACACAAATAAAAGATTTTCTGTTGACATAAATCCTTTGCATTTTTTTATTCAGATATAATTGTTACTGAAATAAGAGTGGGCGAAACGCGTGCAAATTGAAATTGTACCGTAAACTTCTGTTGAAAGCATTGGAGTTTTATGATCGTTCAAAACTAACAAAAACTTCTGTACTTCATTTACCTAAAAGTGCTGTATCTTTTGTTTCTGGTTTTGGATTGGCTGAGTGTTGAATGTAGTCTCAGATGAAAGTGGTAGTTACAATAAATGTTTTGCACTTTTATATTTCAATTTCTGGAATTATGAGTGGCTTTTTTTTGAAGCATCTCAAATTTCATAAATTTGATCACTTGTAAATTGAGTGCAAAGATTGGCTTTGGCTTTGGAGACTTGCAGTGAAATATTTTCAATTTGAGACTCTGAATTTGAAATGTGGTTACTGCAGTGAATTGAAGGTGCCAGTTCTGTACCAGATTATAGCTTCCAGCTTAGCTTCTGGACGAAGCCACTAGCATGTGTTCTCTCCAGAAAGAGCATCCACCTCCACCAGAAAGGAAGAAAATCTGCCAATAAACAAAGGGATCAGTAAAAATAAAATACTGCAGATTCTGGAAATCTGAAATAAAAACTTAGTGGTGGAGGAACTCAACAGGCTTAGCAGCATCTGTGGAGAGAGAGACTGAGTTAATTAATAACTTGAATTCTTCCAAAGAGCACGAGACATACTTGACTTGACATTTAACTGTGTTTCCTCAGCATGATGTTGCCAGACCCATTGAGTTTCTCCAGAACTTTGTCTTACTGATACCTTAAATAAAAACATAATTTTGTCATCCTCCTCAAAATATAGAGTTAACACCCAGCTGTTGGTATTTTACTTAATGGGGCAGCATGGTGACTCAGTGGTTAGCATTGCTGCCTCAGTGCCAGGAACACTGGTTCAATTCCACCCTTGGGCGACTGTCTGTGTGGAATTTGCACGTTCTCCTGTGACTGTGAGGGTTTCTTCCGGATGCTCTGCTTTTCTCCCACAGTCCAAAGATGTGCAGACTAGGTGGATTGGCCATGCTAAATTGCCCATGGTGCTGAGGGATATGTAGATTAAGTGGGTTATAGAGGGATGGGTCAGTGTGGACTTGTTGGGCCGAAGGCCTTGTTTCCACATTGTAGGGATTCTATGATCGTTACTGTCAACTGTGTGCGGATTGCAAGCTGAATTCCCAAATGTAAACCCCCTCCATAAAACAGAAAGTTTGCTTTCTTCAAAATTTCTCTTTAGTATGTTCACAAATTAGTGGGCAGGAAAAGCTTTACTTCTGAGGCATCATAACTAAACGTCATACCTTCCCTTCCTCTACCTGCTCTTGATTTGGAAAAGGCAAAAGACCTTATGAGCTCAGAATCTTTGAACTTGTTTGGCAGGCTTATTTCATCACTTGTTTTTGTTCTCAATAGTTGTTCAAATGTAAGCAATGTTACGTTACGATTATTCTGATGTTCTCTGCATTACAGTATTTCAGCATGTGCCTGTTGCAAAGGACAGAAGGAGGAACTGATCTGAGGATTGCGAAAGAGGGCTAGTGATTTGGAGACTTTGAGGAACAAAGCCAAGAAAATCAGTGTGAGGGAGTATCGTATAATGGTGGAAGGCTGAAGAGAAATTAATTCCTAGCATGGAGAAGTAGGATGCTGGTCGGGGGTGCTGTGAAGAAGGCATATCAAAGAGTTGGAAACTGTATAATTGATTTAAGGAGCAGAAATAGAGATGTGAAGGGGTGCATGTATTTGAGGAGTCAGAACAAGCTGAAAATATTGAGGGAGCAAATAAGATTTAAATGTTAGTTATATTCTAACGAGATAGAAAACAATGATTTGAAAGATTAAGTAAAGCAGCCAGAGAAATAGTTATTAATTCCAGGATTTGTCTGTAAAGAAACCATAGTTTACACCATGTCTCAATGCTTGAAGATTGAGTCTTAGACTCAGGTCAAGATAGTTTCTCCATTTGCAGACCATGGCTCCCAAGGAACTGAAACTAGCTGTTTCGTGTAAAGCTTATTCTTATTGGCCAGTATCTAGTTCTATGATAGTGTGACCTTTGTCTGAAATAGTAATTACTTTCTTATATAACCAAATACAATAATCTGGCGAATTAGTCATCCTGATATTTGAATGGTAGACTCATAAGTACTTCACAAATAAATTAACGGAGTAGCTTGTAGATGAAATTCCACTTTCCAGCTCTGTAGCATTTTTATTACAAAATATGCCAGAGTCAGCCTGAATGTCGCCTTTTAGCAGTAAACAGCACTGTTCTTACTGTAACATCCTTGAGTCTGTCAGCCATGAACTCCAAGGAGAGATGATTCTCTGATTAGAATTTTCTTTACAAACCTTCCTGATTACCTCCAATCTTTCTTTTCTTGGTGTTCTGGAAACCGACAGCCTAATTTTACAATATTTTTCCCAAGACTCCATGTCTCTTGGTATTATATATGCCAGTTCCGTACTGGCAAGCCAAGTTAGGGACTACCAACTGCAGACTACCGTCTATAACCCTCTCTCTGACTTTTGGAGCTAGAACTAGATCATTTGTAACCTTTGTGTCAGACTAAGTTCCTTTACAGAGGAAACTCATACCCTTGGTCTGGCTGACATGTAACTCCAGGCCTTTAGCAATGTGATTGACTTTTAAATTGTCCTCTGGCGATTACGGATGGGCAGTTAAGGCCACCTTAGCCAGCATCCACATTTCCATAAGTGAATTTTTTGGGGGGAGTGAAAAAAGGACTTTCAACCAAATGTGTATCATCTTGAGATCGTTTTTTTTTTTAATCACCTCCCTAACATCACCCAGATCCTCCATATATCAGCTCGTGTGCTGCTGAAACTCTCAACTATGCTTCTGTTATGTTTAGAGATTACTATTCTACTGCAGAACTTGTTGGCTTCAGACATCCCCCCCCCCTCCATTAATATGAGATCGCCCAAAACTCTGCAACCCGCATCCTTACTCCAGTTTTTGTTTTCCACTTAGTGCTGTGCTTGCTGATCTACATTTGTCCCTCAGTTAGGCAACACCTCAATTTTTAAAATACTCATCCTCATGATTTTGCCCGTCCTTCTCCCTTTTCATCTCTCATTTGGTCTCATTTCAATTGCGCCCCCTCTCTGCCGCATCCTCCGCTCCCTCTCAGTCTCATCCCCTTCCACCCCCTTCCTGGTCTCATGCCACCTCCGTCTCTCTAATGTGCCCTACAATCCTCCTTTTAAGCATCTGAGTTTTAATAACTCCACCAGTGGTGACTGTGCCTCATACTGCTGAGAGGGAGAACTCCAGAATTTAGGAATTTACCCATTTAGGAGGTTTTCAGCCTCTAATATAATGTTTTCATGTGATTCAGTGTGGAGTTTTGTTTTGTGATGCTCTAGTGAAGCTCTTAGGATGATTATTGCATAAGAGGAGCTAAATGAGAATAACTTAGAAATGAATACAGTCTGCTTCGATGAAGAGCCGTCTGGACTCAAAATGGTAGTTTGCTGCCTCTCCACGTATGCTGCCTGACTTGCTGTGGTTTCCAGCACTCTTTTTTCCTCTCTTTTTCAGTACACGATCCAGTACCTTCAGTAGTTTGCACCTGAAAGTACAATTTGTTGTTCTTTAGACGTGACAACAAAGCCAATGTGGCAAGTGTGAAGATTTGGAAGAAAAAATTAAATTTTAGGTTGACCCTTTTGATCTGCATTTTTGTGAAAACAATTTTTTTGATAATTTCCGAGATGGCATGTGATTTATCATGTGACTCAGTTGCCACAGTTAAACAAAAGCAGAGAGGTTAACTTTGGGGTGAATAAGTTCCTCCTTGTCATATCTTGGGGCATTTCAGTTGTAGTTTAGCACCGCTGGAATGAAAGAAAAAATTCTTTAAGAAGGGGTTTAATTGAATCTTGGATAAAACAGTTAAAATTTGTTGTGTGAAGGATTCTGCTATTAGTGGGTTGAGTTTCTGATGTTGTCTTACAGTGCACATTGAGAGTTTTAGATGCAAAACTCCAAAATTAAAGCTTATTTGAACCAAGAGTTCTGACAAGCGGCCACTATACTTGGATGGTAGAGAAATTTATTTCAGTGAGGACTTTACAAACATGGGACATTTGGGACAGATTTTTCCTATAAATCTCTCAAAAATAAACAAAGCCCAAGAAATAATCACTCTTTGCATCTTCAGTGCAATATTCAGACCAAATAGTTAATCTTCCAGTTTTTGGTAAGCATCTGACATAAGTATTAGGGTGGAAGTTTTTTATGATAGTTTGAAAGTGTATGTAAGGAATTTAGATTATGTGATTGAGTTTATTGTACTTCCAATGTCTTTAACTCTTCATGATAGGGGAGTCATTAGATACTGTTTTCTCTTTAATTTTGGTGTGGTAAAATTATTGATCCAAACAGTAAATCTTGTGGCTTCATAATTTTTTTTCAGTAAATATCTAGGTTTTTGGAACCTTAAAAATAATTGGTCTTGATCAAGACATAACAAATTTTATTCCAGAAATGATAACAAATAGAAATAACATAGTTGATGTAATCAGAGATAATGGGAACTGCAGATGCTGGAGATTCCAAGATAATAAAATGTGAGGCTGGATGAACACAGCAGGCCAAGCAGCATCTCAGGAGCACAAAAGCTGACGTTTCGGGCCTAGACCCTTCATCAGAGATCCCTCTCTGATGAAGGGTCTAGGCCCGAAACGTCAGCTTTTGTGCTCCTGAGATGCTGCTTGGCCTGCTGTGTTCATCCAGCCTCACATTTTATTATCTTATAGTTGATGTAATAACAGGTTTCCTTTATCTGCCTTATCAGTATGAAGGTGGTGCTTGTTCTAGAGGCCGTTACAGATCAAAATAATCAATGCTTGTAATGTCAGTATATTTTCCTGTTTGGACCTTAATGCAACTCCTTGAGTAGCTTCCCGCCAAAGCATGAAGGGACAAGGCTTTAAGAACGTGGCATTACCAAGTCTATTCTCAGAGAACAAAGGGGCTGAGAGAAAATTTGGTTGCCTTAGAAACAGCAGATCCTCAGCAGTATATATCAGTAAAGATTGCACAGTCTTACAAGAGGGTAGTCACTCCCCATTATGGTAGGCAGGCAAGGAGGTGTGTAGAGATAACAGGTGAGTGGGTGATATTAAGTCCAGGAAATGCAGGACTACTTGGAGCTGTCTATCTTTTTAGATGTGTATTTAATAACAAGTGAGTCAGGGTGGATGACTCTAGGGAAAACCATAGTACAGTGGTGTCCTGAGGCAGCCCTGGGAAAAGAAAGAAAGGCTGATAGGCAGATTAGAAGGGTGGCGGTAGTAGTTATTGACTTAGTAGTTTGAGGGATAGACAGTCTAGTCTGCAGCTGTGATCGTGAATCCTGTAAGGTCTGCTGTCTCCTGGGTGCAAGGATTCTGAATATAATGGAACAGCTGGATGAATTTCTGGAAAGGAATGTGAAGAGCCAACGGTTGAGTTCATGTGTGGGCACCAAAGACATAGGGAGTGTCAGGTTGGAGGATTTGCAGGATCAATATCAGGAGTTAGGGAGTAGGTTCAAACACAGGGCCTCCAGGCAGAAATACTGCTTGTGAATGAGCTTCACTATTTAGCAAAGTCAGATCAGGGAGGTAATGAGTGACTTTAGGGAAGATGTAGAGGGGAGGGATTTAGATTGTTGGGACATGTGGATTTTTTTTGGGAAAGGAGAAAGCTGAAAGAGAGAAGGGCTTTACCTGAACAGAAATGGAACTAATCTCCTGACTGAGAAAGTAGTGTGGTGAGGGTGAATTTAAACTTGGAAAGCAGGGGTGTGTTGACTAATGAGCCTAGTTTTGGAAGTATCAGTGAGGGCAAAAGAGAAAAAAATTGGGAACATAGAAAAGGAAGAGAGGGAACGCTTGAGCTTTGACAGCGAATGAAAAAATGCTCGTGCCCCAGTGAGCATGAAAGAGATCAGGGCAGTGTTAGATTAGATTAGTGTTAGCGGCACGGTGGCTCAATGGTTAGTACTGCAGCCTCACAGCGCCAGGGACCCGGGTTCGATTCCAGCCTCGGGCGACTGTCTGTGTGGAGTTTGCACATTCTCCCCATGTCTGTGTGGGTTTCCTCTGGGTACTCCGGTTTCCTCCCACAGTCCAAAGATGTGCAGGTTGGGTGGATTGGCCATGCTAAATTGCCTGTAGTGTTCAGGGGTATGTGGGTTATCTGGGGATAGGTCTGGGTGGGATGCTTCAAAGAGCGGTGTGGATTTGTTGGGCCGAAGGCCCTGTTTCCACACTGTAGGGAATCTAATCTAATCTAAAGATGCATTAAACCCACAGAGCATAGTGAACAAAACCGGGGAACTAGAAGTAGAAATCATTCTGGGGGATATGTGATGGTAACATTGACAGAAGCGTGGCTCAGACCGGAACAGGAGTAGATACTTAACATCTCAAGTTCTGAGGAGCGGGGTGGGCTAAAAAATAAAAGTGTAGCTGTTTGGTCAAAGATAGTGTCATAGCAGTTGAAAGAGCTGCTGTTGCTGAATTTGAATCTGTTGGGGATGAGAAACAGGAAAGGAACGGTGACCTTGTTGGTTGTTTAAAATAGATCTCCAAATCATGGAAAGTAGGAGAGAGCACTTGCGGGTAGATTATGGAAACCTGCAGGACAAAAAGGGCTGTGATGGTTGGTGATTTCATTTACTCTGGGTAGACTGGGAAGGAGGTAGTAGGGTGTGGGGCACAGAAGGGGAGAAATTCCTGCAACGTGTGCAGGTGAACTTTGTGCAACAATACATTTCCAGTCCTACCAGGGAGGGAGCTATGTTGGATCTGGTCCAGGGAAATGAGGCAGGCCAAGTGGAGCATGTCAGGAGTGGGAAAGCACTTTTTTATTATTTTTGGGGTGGTGGGGTGGTGAGGGGAAGTGATCATAATAAAATTAAGGTTCAATATCAAATTGACAAATGATTTTTTTAAAAAATCAGTCAAGCATTAAGATCGCAGGCTAAAAAAAGGGCAGATTTCAGGACTCCAAAAGTTGAACTGAATCAGGTTAATTGGAAATGCATTTTGGTGGATCAAACGATGGATGAAAAATGAGAGACTTTGAAAAGAGAGATGAATAGGGTGCAAGCTTGGTATGTAGACATGAATAAATACAGGATATTCAACACTGGAGTGCCCAGGATGACTCAGGATACTGATGAGAAAATAGGAAGAAAAAGGAGGCAAATGATGCATACTGGAATAATAATAACAATAGAAGTCAGGAAGAGTATTTCAAATGCAGAAGAAAGCTTAGACTGGAATAAAGAAAGCTAAGGTGAAACATGAAAGAATGGCAGGCTGCACTAAAACGAATAGTAAAATGGTCTTCAAACATTAATGATCAAAGATTAGTGAGGGATAGAGTGAGCCCCATAAGGTACAAGCACAGCAAACTGCTTGTTGAATATTGGTAGGGTAGGGATGCTAAATGAATATTTAACTTCTGTCTTTACCAAGTTAAAGATGGTGACAATGACCCAGTTGAATGTCTGGGTGTTGAGCATCTGAACAGCATAGTGATAGATTAAAGAAGAGGTACTAAAAAGGCTGTTGGTGCTACAGGTAGAGAAGTCATCAGGCCTAGATGGGATACATCTCCGATCGCTGAGAAAGGTAAAGGAGCAAATTGTGGAGCCATTGACAGAAATGTTCCAGGCCTATCTGAACACAAAGTTAGTCAGAGTTAGCTGGAGTTTTGCAAATGTGACACCATTGTTTAAAGAAGGGTCAAAGGATAACCCAGTAAGCTGCAAACCTGTCAATTTGACATCAACAGTGGGAAAATTGAAGGAGGCCATAATACAGGATAAGATAAATATACTTGGAGGAAAAGAAATCAATATGAGACAATCAGTATGACTTTGTCAAAGGCACTGTCATGTTTGACACATTTAATTGACTTCTTTCACAAGGTAATCCTGGCAATGGATAAAGGGTAGTGCCGTTTGGACTTTGAGAAAGCATTTGATATGGTGCCACATGGCAGGTTGGTTTGGGATTGTCGGATGCCTAACAGGATAGATTAGAAGTTGGCTAAAAAAGTAGAAAACATCGGGTAGGTATGTTGGGCGAGACAAGCTGGAAGTGGTGTTCCCCAGCAATTGGTGTTGAGACCCATGTTTTTTCTGATGATTGAGTTTTCTAAGTTGCAGATAAGTCTCCAAAATCTCTAAATTTGCAGATGATACTAAGTTGGGGAAAATAGTGAATTGTGAGGATGATTCTGAATGACTTCAGAGAGATATTGACAAGTTGGCCAATCAGACAGCCACCACAATTTCAATGCAGAGAACTGGGAAATAATGCATTTTGGTAGAAGAAACAAGGAGACACAATGTAGGTCCAATGTTACAACTTTGAGGTGAGTACAGGATCAGAGGGCACTCAGAGCTCATGTGCATAATTCTCTGAAGGTGGTCAGGCAGATGGAACCGTTGTTAAGAAGGCTTATAGGATCCTATTTATAAATAGAGGCACAGAATATATAAGAGAGGAAGCGATGTTATTCCTCTTCAAATCATTTATCAGGCCACATTTGGAGTATTGCACTATGTTCTGGGCACTTCATTTAAGGGAGAATGTTAAAACCCTGGAGAGGGCTCAAAGGATCTTTACTGGAATGATTCCAGGAAAGAGGGATTTTAGATACATAAAAGTTTAGAGAAATTGGGAATAAAGCAAAAGGACTGTAGATGCTGTAAATCAGGAATGAAAACATAAGTTGCAGGAAAAGCTGAGCAAGTCTGGCAGTATCTGAAGAAAAGTCAGAGTTAACGTTTCAATTCCGATGATCCTTCCTCAACTGAGACCTGTTGTGCTATTGCAGCAGTTCATGTTTTTGTTAGAGAAATTAGTATTATTCTCCTTTGTATTGAAGTGTTCAAAATCATGAATCTAGTTGGTGTGTCAGTAACTCGGAGTTACAATTTCAAGATTGTCAGCGCAAGAGCTAGGAGTGAGGATGAGGAGAAACATCTCTTAATCAGAGGGTTGTTAGGATTTGGAATGTGCTGTCTATGAGAGTGCTGGGCATTGATTCTTTGGGAGGTTTTAAAAGAGACCTGGGTACATATTTGAAGGGGATGAATTAGAGGGCTATGGAGATGGGGTTGGAAACTAATTGGATAGCTGTTTTGGGAGCTGGTACAGATGTGATGGGCCAAATGGTCCTGATCTGTGCTAAGTGAAATTATATAGGGGAACACCTGGTAGTCGTGGAACCAATGGGCTAAGTGGGGATGGAGAAATGTAACATTCCCGTGAGACTATGTAAAAGAAGATGATTAACAAGGAGGAAGAGAGAATTTTACAACTTCATACACCAAGGCAGGGAAGCCTGAGGTTTCAGAGGGAAGGCCTAGCATTATAATTATTGAAATCTAATAGTGTATAATAGCCCAGGTTTTGTGTTCACTGGCAAATAAACAGCACTATGCATTCACAACATTTACCACTACCCACAGACTTATTGTGGACTTTGGACTCCAGATCACTCCAGATTTCTGTACAATCATCTGTTTTGGAGTAATCAACAGCGGATCTGGTACTTGTGGGTGCGGAATTGCCTGTTATTTCAAGCAGTCAGATTGAATATGACTGACTGAGCCCTGCAGAGTGTAGATCAGGAAATACAAGAAAGAATTGTTAAAATGATGTAAAGTCATGACCAGAACGTAACAGAGACAGAGGAAATAAAGGATTGCTTAAGGGAGCTCGATCAAATGGGCAATTGGAATTTAAATAAAAATGCAAATAAAACATTAATTGAAATATGAGACTCAGACTTCAGATTTTAAATAGCAGAGAGATAATTGGGCCTTATCCAAAAATATTTAAACATTTGCTTTGAATAGACCAGCTGAAATGTTTTCTGGCCTTTTTAGTGAATATCTTGTGGACAAATATGCCACAACTTCCTGCCATCTTTGGTTAAAGATTCAATCACGATGAGCAGGGCAAAGTGGAATTTCCTGATGCTGTAATTTAACTGTACATGTGCAGACTCCGCAAATTACTGTTCAATTTACCGTTTAACTATGTTGAGTGCTAATACCCTCACTGCAATACTTAACACCATTAAGGCCATTGCTATCCTCATAGCAGTACTTCAATGTCATCTGTGTTTTGTGTGGTTATGTTGGAAGATATATTAGTTTAAGCACTGGGAAAATTGTCTGCTCCCCTTCGAATAGTGAAATTGGACCACATCTATCCAGCCCAATTGACATGGGAACAGAGATGGGACAGTAGAAAAATAGCTTCCAAGGAGCATTGTCAGGACTTCGTTGTCTATTTTCTCTCTGTACCATTTTCCCATCTATTTAAAGGATGGCAAGGGAGTGTGTTTTGGGAGGCAATGGCATCGTGCTAATGTCACTAATTTGGTAGTCTAGAATTCTGGGCTATGTCCTGGGAACAGGAGTTTGAATCCCAAGATGACAGATGGTGAAAATTGCAGTCAGTGAGAATCTGGGGTTGAAAGCTATTCTAATGGCAACATTGTAATCGCTGATTGCCGTAGAAACCTATCTGGTTCACTAATGCCCTTTTGGGAAGGAAATTTACCACATTTAAAAGACATTTGTCAGGTAGGTGTATAGGAAAGGTTTAAAGAATATGGGCAAATGCAAACAAATGGGACGAGTTTACCTGGTCTGGCTTACGTGTGACTCCAGACCCACAGCAATCTGGTTGACCCTTAACTGCCGTCTGGGTAATTAGAGATGGACAATTAATACTGGCTTGTCCAGCGATGCCCATATCCCAAGAACGAATATTTTTTAAAATTTTAACAATTCTGTATAATTAAGCTTCAGAATGTAGTGTACAGTGGAATTATTGTGGTATGTTCATTTCTTTGGTATATAGCCGCTTATAGAGCAGTATAAAACCTCTGAACTCATTGAAGAAATTTTGATGTAAATTAGCTCAAGTGCCAGCTGACCTTGGCCGTCCTTGTGTTCGGATTCATTCATGCATCGCTCACTTTATTTCTGTCACCTTCTGTAGCCCTGCGATCATATTAAAACTGTGCCTTCCTTTTTATATGCTAATCTCGTTTCCCAGTTGCAGCCTTAATATTGACATCCGTGTCTTCAATTTCCAGCCCTCTGGAATTCTCTCTATTCCTTTTGAAATACCCGCTAAAGTTCATTTCTTAGAACAAACTTGAGTCACCTGCTTAAGAGCTCATTCTTTAGCCTAGCATTCGGCTTTGTCTACATTGGAAGTGCTACATTAACTACAATCTCTGTTTGAACAAATTTTTTTGAATTCATCTTACATGCACATCCTTGCACTCAACACCACTGAAATGTGCATCTTGAGGAAAGAAGTAGTTGCATATCCTTGGAAAAGAAAATCTGAATTTATTCTTATTGCAACAATTGAAGAGAGCAAGAGGAAAGCTTTCAGACTTCAAGTCAGAAATTTACAATTACATCAGTTCAAGAAAGTTGAAAGGTGAACAAACTGAAATTGACATGGGAATTTGATGCAAAACTACTTGTATGGAAGGGAAGCAAAGTTACAATAAAATGAAAGTTCTATTTCTCGAAGGTGAAAGGATAGTATCAAATTGAAAAAGGTGGAGAAAAGATTTACAAGGATGTAACTGGGACTGAAGGGTTTGAGTTACAAGGAGAGGATAAACTGGGACTCCTTTCCACTGGAGTGTGGGAGATTGAGGGGTGACCTTAAAGAAGTTTACCTGTGCTCCTCATAGTTTTATAATGTGAATAGCCATGGTCTTTTCCACAGGGCAGGGGAGTCCAAAACTAGCAGACATATTTTTAAGGTGAGAGGAGAAAAATTTAAAAGTGAGCTGAAGGGAAACATTTTCTCTGAGAGGGTGGTGCCTATGTGAAATGAACTACCAGAGGAAGTGGTAGACACAGGTAAAGTTACAATATGTAAAAGACATTTGTCAGGCCCTTGAATAGGAAAGGTTTTGAAGAATATGGGCCAAATGCAGACAAATGGGACAAGTTTAGTTTGGGAAACTTGGCATAGACACGTTGGACTGAAGGGTTTGTTTCTGTGCTGTGTGACTGCATGATTCAGGAAGTGTCATTTTTTTTGATAACCAATAATTTATTATTTCCATTCATGTTCTGAAGTTATGTTATAAGAAGTTGTAGGTTTAATGAAGATTTAAGGTGGGGAAACAAATCTTAAAATGAAGAAAAATATGGAAAGCAAGCATGAAAGTTTTGACCATTTTTTGCAAGACTAAAATTAAAATATTAAAATCGGGCATATAAACAGTTAGTCCTGAGGTCAGGCTTATTCTGCTTTGCCAAGCTAACTTCATTTGGAGCCTGATTTGCACATACATAGGGAATTTCCAACAATTTCCTGAACACAGAATTCCTAGGAATACACTAACTTAAGTGGTTTCTAAAGAATTTAGTTGGTCTGTTGTGATATTGCCCACAGAAAGTCAGAATCTTCAAAGTTTTAGAAGTAGCAGCAACATCCCTGCACACTTCTAATCTCAAAACTATGTCCAAAATGAGGTGTCACTGTCTTCCTGGCCCTTCCCCTCTACCTCTTCAACAGGATTTTACCATGAACAGACTGTCTCTTCCTCTGCATCATTGTCTTTCTCTCACCTGTTTCCCTGCCCCACAATGAGGCTGCAGACTGAAGGCGGTGTCTCTCTAGTTACAAGGTTATTTTTCCTTCACTCCCTTTAAGTAGTGCCCTTCTCTCACCATTCTCTAGATTACGGCATTACCAAAATAGTCAAGAGGTTTGTTCATACTGGATATAGGCTTCAATACACTCACATCATATTAACTTCACTTTTTTTTCCTCCCCTGTTCTTACACCCCTCCCTCCTATTCTTTCCATTTCTTTCCTTCAGTTCTTTTTCCATTTCTTCTGTCAATTTCCCAAAGAATTTTTTCCCCATTCATCCTGTCATTCCTGTTTTACATTTGTGCAATATTTTCCTCATCTCGTGCCCCAAGCTTTTCATGATCTGATAACATTGCAGTGCTAATGACAGCTGGTCTCAGGAAAAGCAAAGCAAATATTGAGGGTAGTGTGGGCCAGATGAAAAGCATGAAGAAGGAACAGAGGCTGGCTGTTTCTGAGTTTTTCAAGCTTATTCCTTGAATAGTCAGCTGTTCAAAAAGCTACAACTAGTCCCCAGGAAAGATTCGTAAGTCCATTACAGTTCCAGACAGGATACCCAAAACTGTAAAGCTGCTGAGGGAAGAGAGATGAACTGGCTCCACTTGTTCTTCTGCGTCATAGATAATTTGTTGATAAGACTAATGTTAAAAGGGACACTCCTTCCCTTTTGGGTGCCATTCCCCCAGCCCAAAGGAATTTGTTTTTAAAGGAGCCAATTTAACCAGGCTTTCCTGAGTTATAGAGTCAATAATTCTTAAGTTATTAAACGTGAAAAGAATTAATAATGCAACATATATACGCAGATTTGAAATGAAAAATGTATCCAAAAAAGACAAAAGTTGATAAAGGTTTATAGATCACTCTCCGAGTTCCATGAAACGAGACATTGTAGCCATGCTTTTGGCTGCTACCCATGGCCCTGATGTTGGTATGTAAATAGTTGACTTTAAGATGTTTACCTTTGCAGATCCACTAAATAGTCCATTCTCAGTCATTTCCTTAGCTGCATATTCTTTTTTTTAAAAAAGTCGTCGGTAAAACTTCAGTTGGCTTGTGGATGAACCAGAGTTATGATCTGTGACCATGACAAACAGAAACAACTTCAATGGTTAGCAGTCAAAGAAGTTTGAGAGAAATGGGGAGAATTAATTTAGCTACGAATAGGAGGCGTTTAGAGGGCCACATGCTGGCAAATGGACTAGATTAAGTTTGGAAATCTGGTCAGCATGGATGAGTTGGACTGAAGTGTCTATGACGCTTGATAGAGATGAAGAAACTGATAAATAATATCAATATTAATTTTGCCGAGAGGACAGTTGTACCAGGCTGTTCTACAGTTCTGAGGAAGGGTCACCGGACCTGAAACGTTAACTCTGTTTTCTCCTCCACAGATGCTGCCAGATGTGCTGAGCTTTTCCAGCAACTTTATTTTTGTTCCTGATTTACGGCATCCACAGTTCTTTTGGTTTTTGCCAGGCTGCTGGTATGTGGTTTGTATGTGGTTTGTTCTAAGACATTCAGAAACCCCATTAGGAGAATTATGCTGTATTTTGGTGAAGTGAATATTAAGGATACAGTTTGACTGAATATTTAATATATATATTTTAGAAGTTGGCGAGGGAGTATCTTTTGTTGACTTGTGGCTCCTTATGAAAGGTGATGACAAAATGTTTCTAGTGGAACTTTAATTTAGGGATAAAGTTGATGAAATTAAATAGTGACATCCTTTCCCTTAAAAAAGAAATGACTTCATGTCTTTGGAGGCATTGATCCAATGTGAGCACCCTATGTCGGTAGGGACTGAAAATTCTGAAGGCAAGTGACTGTAGCCAATTTCAAGCAGCTTGTCGTGTCAGCTCTTTGGTTGTCTGAACAGCCCTGCCTGTTCAGTTTAGGGCAGAGTTTAAGACAGAGTTAAGCTCTTTTTAAACTCAGAAGAGGATTGTAAATTGACAGCCAATTCCCAGATGGAAACTTTTTTTTAAATACAATTGTAAGGAAATATAATGCTAACTAATGTAAGAGCTTCACTGGTACTGGAAAGGATAGAGAATTGGGGGCACAATCCCATTGTTCATAAAAGACACTCATGCAACAGATACAAGCACTCTTTGTTCATTGGATCTCTGAACAAACAGTCCCAATTGTTATTGCCTTCTATCAACTGTAAGAAATTGGCTCATTTTTAATGATCTCATCACTGCCTTACTGTCAGGGTGGTGACTATGTCTTGAGCATATTGCAGGCTAAGCAAGTAGAACAGATGATTCAAATTAGTTTAATGGATGCTTGGATTTCTTACCGTCATCTGAAAACAATACACATGAAAGCATAGAGTGTCAGTGTACCAGATCAGTGTAAATTTGATTTTGGGTGCATTGATTTTTTTCTCCCCCATTATATGCTAAGCCCCATTTAAGAAAAGGGGAATGTTGTTGGTGTTACATATAATGTGGGAAGGTTGAACAATCAAAAAGGACAGGACTAATGTAGAAGTCTTCGCGTTGCTAGAGACAAAACTATTTCTGTTTAGAGAAATGAATAGCTGCAAAGTTCAGTGGAAACAAACAATTGCTGCATTCAGAAAATCCACAAGCTGACCAAGCTTATAAAGTTGACTGGCAATGATTCAGAAGTTTTTTTTTCTAACTGTAAATAAAGATGGAAATGGAAGAATTTAACTCCATTAAGCTGTTTAGATTCCAAAGTCAAAATATATTAAATATTAAGACTATAACAAAGATTGGCCCTCTGTTTTAATAGTGCTGCAGATGTGTAATTTATAGATGCCTGTAATCGTGTTTTATAAAAAAGTTATCTGGTTATTAGATGACATAAGGCACAAACACAACTCGAGTTTCCAGCGACCACTTTACAGCTTTACATTCAGTATATCACTGTCAAAAGTCTTTCTGCTTCATACAGCGCCGTCGTTATACCCAGTTGAATTCTGATTTTAGTAGTTTGCGCTAACAATACATTTAGAACTTACTGAAATAGGACATGACTGTTGAAAGGGTGATCCAAAAATATGTCCCGAACAGGTATTGATTTTGACACCCCATTCTTGTACCGTTTCTGATATTTTAGAGCTTCCTGCCTTTAAAAAAAAAGTTTCTCGGAAGGTTAGCTTTGAAATAAGAAAATCATGGCAATTTATCAAAGTCTGGCTCAGTTTTGAAATTTTTAATGACCTAACCTGTACAGCTGTTCAGCAGATACTTCATAATATCAAAAGAACTCTGCTTTGTGTGGGTAAACAAACTAATCATATCAATGTTAAATGACAGCTGAATAAGGTACACAATAAAATGTACACCTCATACAGCTCAAACTTGACTGTTTACTTTGTTTGGTTGATTTTCTTTAACTGCAAAACCAAAAACATGTATTTAAGAATTTCTATCTTACTAGGAAAGCATCAAGACAATTCACATCCAACAACCTGCACTGATTCACTCTCCAACAGCTGTGATAAATTCCACTACATCAACTGCAACAATCTACCATTTTCGAAAACACTCACCGACTTCCTAAACATAATAACCCACAATATTCCAAAGAAAAATATCAAATTTCCCTATCTCCCAATGTTAATGACTACCTAAGAAACTATCAGGATCTAGGCCTGCGTCTTCACCAAAAATTGAACGTGTTTTCTCAAGGTATGACCAATCTGTGTACCAGTTTTGTTGAAATTCGTCAAACAGATTAAAACTGACTAACAACCAAAAACATAGACATTACTTTTGGCTGCCTTAGGTGGTGGAATAGCAATATTCTGCAACTCTCGAACCTATGATCTAACAGTTTGCATTACACATCATCACAGTATTTTAAATATTGAATTTTCTGTAATTTACTTAAAATATGTAAAATGCATTATTATTTCTATCCTCTTTATTTTCAAACCCTGGACATTCACTGTGCAGTGAAAGGAATGTATAATAAATCTACTAAAAGCATTCAGGACAAAGGATGTTTTGATTTTTAATATGCAGCTGTGATTAGATTTAGAGCCTTCAGAGAGATAACGATTAGATAAGTTGTATAAAGTTACTTCAAGAAAAAAAACATTTTTAATAAGCATTGTTATGGTTTATTTGTCAAACATGGGAATAAAGACTTAAAAGGAATAAGTTGGTAGTTAATTTTGTGTGATAGTGTAAAACAAATGATCATGAATTGGCAATCCATGTTACATCTTACCTCATCTTTGCTTAAATTGTTTATTTACCATTAAGATACAGGAGAATGTGGGGAATAAAAAGGATGTTGAGATTCATTTTGAATTGCTCTCGTAATTGGCTAGCACCACAGAGTAGTCTGTGAGGTTTCCTTCAGTATGGGAAGCACTATGCTTCTAAGATTGTCAACAAGAACAATAATGCATATGTTTTTGGATTGTTGTTTCTGTGATTTACTCTCTGGACTTATTTACACTGTCTATCAAGATAAATCAAAACAGTGACAAAACATCTTGCTGTTGTGGGGTATGCAGGTTGAAGAGTTCATATGGTTGTTTTGGGACTGCCTCTTTAAATTAGGATAAAATGGAAAATGAAAGGGGTCACGTAACCTAGTCTGAATTCTCCCTGCTTGTGGCTTGGTTCCTCATAGTTTACTGGGAAGGTGGTGCAAGATTTTCTCATCTGCAGACAATGGTGAGACCATCTGTTCTGACTGTAGGTCATCTCCAAGTCTAATAGGGAGGTGTTAAAATGTCAGGTTTTGTAAATGGTTATACATTAAGCTGTCTGGATATTGAAAGAATAGCTAATTAGCATTTCTACATAGATCCGAGGCCCATGAGATTCATGTCAATTGTCATCAGAAGGAAAAGTCAATAAAAAAATATTGTTACTGTTCTAAAACATACCTGCACTTTTCAAATCATTTGCAAGAATCTGAGAAAGCAAGAGGCAGGAAGAAGGATGTTAAGATAACTTGTCTTACATCTGATGCAGAAAGAATACCCTATCTATTGTTCACCATGCACTCAGATTTAAGAGACAGTAAGTTTTTGCAAGGATTCAGAGGAAGCTGGAAGATTCGCCTCACTTTGTCCAGAGGGAGCAATCTCCAGAGTAACTGTTACTATGGAAGCCAGTTATTTGAAGGTACCCAGCTGGGAAAGGGGAAAGGAAATGGGCTAGTGCGAGCAAAGAATACCTCTAAACAAGTTCTGAGAAAATAAAGTGTCTATTTCAAGGGACAGATAAACCATAGTGGGGAATTTTTGATAGTTTCGAAAGTTAAATGGGGAATCTTTTCTGTAGATCAGGTTATAAGTTGCCTGATGAATAGTGCTTAAATAATGTTGTTTTAACTTTGTTATAATAAAAGTCTTAAAACTTGAAATCATCTCATGTGATCTTTCCAGTCAGCCACTTGAAATTCAAATTTGTTTCAAAAGGCATTGATCTCTATGGTGACCATAACCAGAATTGCTCCGGGATGGTTCCTGTGGGTATCCTGTTGTCAGCTTTGAGGAGTGGATCACTTGCAGAACCTCAGCATTAGGCTGCTGGAACATCAGCATTTAGAGAGACAGAGGTGATGAGTAAAGCTGGTTGTGTGTATTCAAGGCATGTGAAATACCCTTCAAACTAATAAAGGCCATTGGAACAGGTATTTCTTGCTGCAGTTAGGTTGATAAAAGTCACCCTGAAAGATATTGCAAATTCCAATTCTGATGCTTTCATCGAAAGATATAGCACGTTTGTTATTCCATTAAAAGATGGAAGTAAAATTAGGATACAACTGGCGTACTGACGTCTACCTTAAAGATGCTGAGCACCAGCTCTTAGATACCTCCTCTTATCTTCCCCTGGACATGACCTCACCATGACACATCAGGCCATTGTATCTACAACAATCACTGATCCAATTTCCTCCGGCAGTCTCCCCTCTCTGCTTCCAAGCTGTTAGTCCCCCAGCCCTGCACAGTTCTCTTCTACCTCCTCCCAAAACAGGATTATCTAGGCAGACCCATTGTTTCAACCTGCTCCTGCCCCACAGTAGTCATCTCTTTCTAACTTGACTTTGAATTCTCTCCCCTGGTCCAATTCCTACCCAGGTACATCCATGATTCCTCTTATGCCGGTTTCAAAACTTCCAGTTTGCAGGTTCCAGCCGCATCCTCAATGCCGAAGGGATTGCACATCCATTTCCCACAAGGAGGGTTTTAGGGCTCGACGCTTCTTCCTGGGGCAAAGACCTGAACCATCTCCACCCACCACCACCCTCCTCCGCTTGGCTGAGCTTGTCCTCCCTCTCAACAACTTCTCTTTTAACTCCTCTCAATTTCTCCAGGTAAGAGGGATGGCCATGGGTGCCTGCATGGGCCCTAGTTATGCCTGTCTCTTCATGGGGTATGTGGAACATTTCTTGTTCCAGTCTATTACAGCCCCCATCCACAACTCTTTCTCCGATACATCGATGATATCATCGGTGCTGCTTCCCTCTTCATCTGGAATTGGAAAACTTCATTGATTTCATCTCCGGTTTCTGTCCTGCCCTCACTTTCACCTGGTCTATCTCTGACTCCTCCCTTTCTGTCCTAGATATTTCTGGGAATAAGGTGGCCACTGATATCCACTACAAACCCACAGACTCCCACAGCTACCTCGACTATACATCCTCACACCCCACTTCCTGTAAAGACTCCATCCCTCTTAGTTCCTCTGTCTCCGTCATATATGTTCAACTGAGGCCAACTTCGACAAGGGAGACTCCGAAATGTCCACATTCTTCCTCAACCGAGAATTCCCCAGCTCCGTTGTCGATTGGGCTGTCAACCAGGTCCGACCCATCTCCCGCACATCCACTCTCACCCCCTCTCTTCCTTCCTGCAACACTGATAGGATTCCTTTTGTCCTCACTTACCATCCCACCAGCAACCATATCTGGAAGATCATCAGATGCCATTTCCGCCACCTCCAGTGAAATGCTACCACTAGACACATATTCCCCTCCCTTGTCTGCCTTCTGCAGAGACCATTCCCTCTGGGACATCCTAGTCCACATTTCCTTCACCACCAACACCCCCCCCCCCCAACCAAACACTCCTACTGCACCTTCTCGTTTATCCAGTAAAGGTGTAACTCCTGCCCATTTCACCTCCTCCCTCCCAGTATCCAAGGGCCTGTATATACCTTCCAGGTGAAACTACACTTCACCTGCAGTTCCCACAATCTAGCCTACTGCATTCGCTGCTCACAATGTGGTCTCCCCTACATTGTGGAGGTGAAGCGTAGACTGGATGACTGCTTTGCAGAACATTTATGCTTTGCCAAAAGAAAGACCCTGAACTACCTGTTACGTGCCGCTTTAATGCACCAACCTGTTCGCTGGCCAACATCTCTGTCTCTGGCTTGCTGCAGTGTCCAGCAAAGCTCAATGCAAGCTGGAAGAACAACATCTCATTTTCCGCTTGGGGACCCTGCAGCCCTACGGACTCAATATTGTGTTCAATCATTCTGGGGCCTAAACTCTCCCATGTCCCAGCCCCTACCCCATAGACCAGGCCTTGTTATCACGTAGCTTGTAATCACATTGATGTTTCTTTCACAGATACTCCCAGACCTGCTGAGCTTTTCCAGCAACTTTGATTTCGTTCCTGGTTTACAATATCTGCAGTTCTTTCGGTTTTTATTAGGATACAACTGTGTTCATTGCATCAAGCACCAAATCCCTTCATTCCACTGTTTATATGATGTAAAAGCTAAATATCTCCCTGTTCTATCATCTCCAAAATACAGCAAATTAATAATTCATTTGCTTGTCAGTAATTGTGACATTTATTCCTCATTATGTGTAATCTGCTTCAGCTCGAGCTATCACATGACGCAAAGTTGAACTCTTTGAAGATCTCCACAGATGAAACATTCATCACAGAAGAATACGTGTTTATAACTCAGCTGAAAAGAAAGTTGGACGCTGACAGCTCATTACGAAATCAACTGTTTATTTTTTGAGGTGTGTTGGAATGGCTCAAAATGCTATACAACCACAATCAACATGAAGTATAATTCTCAAGAAGAAACAGCCTGGGTTTATATGCTGTCCTGTTCATTGGAATGACATATGTTTTGAAAAGTATGCAGTTTCACTTCTGTAAAGCAAACAATTCCTGCAGATTCAAACAGAATGAGAACAGTTATTTCTGGGAAAGACTGGGATCTGTGCAGAAGTGTAACTTTTTTTACACTAACAAGAGCAGTTTGCATTTATATAGCACCATTAATGTAGTAAAACATCCTGTGACACAGGAATCTTCTGAAGCAAAATCTAAGCCACATGAAGTAAAAGGGCAGATGACCAAAAGCTAGGTATTAAAGAGTGCCCCAGAAGGAGCAGAGAGAGAGCAGGCAGAGAAGGGTTTAGGGAGGGAATTCCATACTTAGGTCCTAGGCCGCTAAAGGTCTGCACGTCAGAGGTTGTGTGATTAAGAGGCCAGAATTAGGAAAATATATCCAGGAGGATTCGAGGATAGGATTTTGGAGCAGGACTTAGACGTTTGACTCTTACAACCTGTTCCATTGTTTAATAAGGTAATGTCTGACTTGGTTGTATCTGAACACCAGTACCCTGTCTGCCTATGGTAACCCTAGAGTCATTTGTCTATCAGAAATCGACATGACTCTGCCTTGAATAAATTCAATGGCTTAGCCTTCCCCTTTTTACGGAAGTGAATTTCATTTATTAATAATCTGATGAGTGAACAAGGCTATCCACGTCTCCATCTTAAAAATGAGACCTCTTGTTCTTAAACAGTGTTCCCTAGTTCCAGTCTGCCTTGCGAGAGGAAATGCCCTGCTGGGTATCCATCCTATTCTCCTCCTTCAGGATCTTATGTGCTTCAGGAAGATCATCCCTCATTCCACTGCACAGCAAGGGGATTAGACCAGCCTGCTTTATGGTTGGAGGAGATTGTGAAGACAGGGAGGGGCAAGGCCATGGAGGAATTTGAAGACAATGTAGAAAATTTTAAGATCAAGGCATTGCTTAACCAGAAGCCATTGTAGGCAAATGAGGACAGGATGATCTAGACTGAGCACAAATTAGTGCATGAGTAGCAGAGCTTTGGAAAACATATTAAGGAAGGGTGGATTGTGAGAAATCAACCACAATTGTTTTGGAGTGATCAAGTTTACAGGAAACAAAGACTGACTGAGCTGATGCTGGAATTGATTCAGGTGATGCTGCAGGGATGAAAATAGATATTTTTAATGCCAGTATAAGTATGTGGGATCTCCAGATCAAATTTGACACCAAGTTTTCTGACACACTAGCTCAGGCTCAAACAGGAAGTTTATTCTGTAGGAATCACTGTGACTCATGGACGTGTACAACTCAGAAAGAAACAAAGATTTGACATCACTAGTCCCACCTTGTAGCTTACAGCTCATTGCCCTGGAGGCTGTGGCAATATACATGAAAATCTAAAAGTTTCTGATCTAGTCACTTTTTCAGTCAGTAAATTTCCAATTCCAACTCCCACCATCCTCAGTAAAAAAAACTCTTTCACTTTCCTCAGCCTTTGACCTTTTACCTTAAATACATGCCCCCTTGTGAGTGACCCATCTATAAATGGGAATAGTGTGTTCCTCTCCACTTGTAGCTCTTATCCTCATAATCTTCAATGCTCTAGAGAACACACAGCAGCCTATCCAATTTTTCTCCAAAGCTCAGACCCTCCAGCCCAGGCAGCATCTTGGTAAATCTCCTTTGCACATTCCCTAGTGTAATCACATCCTTCCTATACTAATGTGGTGATCAAAACTGCGTGCAGTGCTCCAGTATTTTATGCAGTCCCAGCAAAAGCTCCCTGTTCTTAAACTGTGTCTCACCTAACAAAGACAAGTATCCCATATACCATCTCAACCCAATTCTGGTATACTTGGAAGTCAGCACTTTTTTTAAATGGTACAATTTGATGTTTTGCTTTGAAGATTTATAGTGCCTACAGCAAAATTGGACACGTCTTTTGCATTGATTACTTCTATACATTCTTAGTCCACTCGGCAGTTTAGTTTTGGCATTTACACGAACGGGAGTCTGCTTTTTGGATTCGGGAGGGTTAGTTCCTGATTATAATGTTATCAACTGAATACATTCTCAGCGTAATTTGAGTTCCTTCCCTTTCCTTTGTATCCATAATTTTGATGAGAGATTCGGAACTGCAGAATTCTGATAAACTGTTGTGGCAACTTTTCACTTTTCCAACATCTAGCTCTATATTTTGAACCAGACCAATTCACAAAGTTTCTGACAATTCAGGGCCAGCTTTGGATAAGCACATGGACGTACATGGAATAGTGTAGGTTAGATGGGCTTGAGATCGGTATGACAGGTCGGCACAACATCGAGGGCCGAAGGGCCTGCACTGTGCTGTAATGTTCTATGTTCCATGTTTCCCTGCTTCAGGCATTAGAGGTAACCCTTAGAGAAGGCTGAGCCAGTGATGTCTTTAAATGGTGTAGTTTTCAACTACACACATAAGACAGTCACAACTGAGTTGGGTTAGTTCTCGTAAACAGAATATCTGACATTCACTTGCTAAAGTGAATGTTCTTTTGAAAGGGTTAAAAATTGATGTTACCTTACAGTTAAATTAGTAGCAGTTCTTTGAGCTGAAAATGCTGTCACGGTATTTCCTTCTCAAATGCAACACTTAGAGAGCAATCGGAAAGCCTTTTGCATTTTAGGTCAAGATTAGGGAAGCAGAGCTTATCAAAGATAGCTCACCTCTACACCCTGGCAAAGACAAATGTATTTATATAACATCTTCTTTGACCTCAGGATATCATTAGTTCCTTTTAAAGTATATTCATGTTATAATGTGAGAAATGTTGCAGCCAAAGTGCATCATCAGGCCCTGCAAACAACAGGGAAGTAATGACTGGATAATTAGGTGTGAAGAAGGGTCACTGAAATGTAAACTCTGCTTTGTCTCTCTGCAGATGCTGCCAGACCTGCTGAGTTTCTCCAGCAATTTCTTTTATTTTTGATTCAGATCTTCAGCGACGGCAGTTCTTTGTTTTACTTGAATTTTTTTTGTAATGGCTAATGAGGGATACATGTCCAAAACACCAAGGAAGAACTCCTCTGCAGATGACTGTAGACTAGAAACCAGTAATTAGCTGGTAAAGTGGCATAATATTGTGTGCATCTAGTTCTAAGTGAAAAATCAACAGATTAAAAATCAGAAAAAGGATGATGTCCCGTGCTTTCCTGCTTCACTGATGGCGCCTTCACCAGACAGCAAGTGCTACCAATGTGACTTTGCTCAGATGAATCTCCTTGGAGAGCCATTTAGTAAGGATCACTGTTTCAAATTAAGGAATTGCCCTTTTATGCCAGTGATAAGGAGGAGTGTTTTCTCATAGAGGGCATGAGTTTTTGCATTACTCTTCTTCAAAAGCTAGTGGAAGCAGTGTCTTTGAATATTTTCAAGGCACATGTCAGTAGATTCCTAATAAGCAAGGGCTGAATTGTTATGTGCAGAATCAGATCATGATCGTATTGAATGGCAGAGCAGGTTCAAGGTGCTGAATGACCTACTAGTCCCAAATTGTATGTTTGTTTATAAAAGACTGTAGGGCCCTTGAGGTACCGTGGTAGTATCCATACCTCTGATCCAGGAGGTCTTGGTGCAAGTCTCACATGCTGTAGAAGTGTACAAAAACACTCTGAGCAGGCTGATTCGAAAATATCTCCAAAAGGCTTGGCTTTTTAAGGAGTGAGCTCAGAACCAGAACAGTCATAGAGTCGTAGAGATGTACAATATGGAAACAGATCCTTCGGACCAACTCGTCCATTCCAACCAGATAGCCTAATAAATCTAGTCCCATTTAGCAGCATTTGGCCCGTATCCCTCTAAACCCTTCCTATTCTTTTACCCATCTGGATGCCTTTGAAATGTTGTAATTGTACCCACCGCCACCACTTCCTCTGGCAGCTCATTCCATATGCACATCTCTTCAGAGGAGAACTCATTTGACCTCCCTGTGCAGCAATAAATTGCCCCTTACGTGCCTTTTAAATCTGACCCTTCTTGTCTCAAATCTTTGCAATCCTGTCTTGGCGAGCAGATCTTGTCTATCCATCCTATTTTGGCCCCCTCACGATTTTATAAACTTCTATCAGGTCATCCCTCAGCCTCCGATGCTCCAGGGAAAATAGCCCCAGCCTATTCAGCCTCACCCTAGAGCTCAACCCTGACAACCTCCTTGGAAACCTTTTCTGAACCTGTTTGAGTTTCACAACATCTTTCCTACAGCCGAGAGACCAGAACTGAATCATCAGGTGGGGGTGTGCCTCTTTTTAAAAACGAAACAACAGCCCAGCTCTGTCACTAGCTGAGCGCAGGAGATGACTGAGAAGCCAAAGTTCTGAACTCATTGCAAAAAACAATTACAATATTGTGTGAAAGTGAGCACATCTTTTATCTGCTGTTATGCCAAAACCTTGAGTTCTACACATACAACAGAAGTTTTGGTACAGAATGTACTCAACTTCACACTGACTTGCAGTTATGGTCGAAATCTGGGTGGGGTTAATACCCTACTTAACTCCCAAAGTTCATAAGAATTCCTTGTTTCTGAATCTCACCTGATTTCCCTCCCGACTCTAGACTTAAACTAGAACATTTAGAGTTGGTGTAAAGCATTACCATTTGGCCTTGACCCTAACTATAGTGTCAGTGAAGTTTAAAACAGAATTACAGATCTGCACAGAGTCAAAGCTAACTTTCCAAGGAGAAGTCAAAATATGTTTTCAAATTGAAATTTATTTTGGAACGCAATGGGAATTTATTTAAGGCTTGTCACAACTTGTTTAAGCAGGGCTTAACAACGATTAATAGTTGCTCAATCCTGCAAATTGTGCTAATTAAAACATATTTAAATGACTACAACCCATTGATCTGGTCAACTATTTTTGTTAACAGATAGGATATGTTTGTGTGAATTTATCACCTATTCAATTGAGTGGGAGGTGAAAATTTATTGCAAGTTCACTCAATTATTGTTTAATAAAGGATTGAAGACTTAAACAAAAGGCATACCTTGCAGAGGACCACATCCACGCTATTGTAAAGACAGTTGTAATAAACTTAACACTTTAAAATGCTCATTATGGACTGGAATGTGTATGAAATTAGAGTCAATATTTGGTTACACTTCAATTCCTCCAAGAGATGGTCATTCCCAGAATTTGGATGCTCAGGAAAAGTGGCAATTTGGAGTAAGTAAAATGAACTCTAAATGTTGTAACAAAGTGTGGAGCTGGATGAACACAGCAGGCCAAGCAGCATCGTAGAAGCACAAAAGCTGACATTTTGGGCCTAGACCATCAGAAAAGCTTTTGTGCTCCTGAGATGCTGCTTGGCCTGCTGTGTTCATCCAGCCCCACACTTTGTTATCTTGGATTCACCAGCATCTGCAGTTCCCATTATCTCTAAATGTTGGTAGCTGTCCAAAAGTTGTTCCCATTGATGCAAAGAACATTTTGATGTAAATATACAATCGAAGGAAAAGGATTTCCCAGTGGAATCTCTTCAGTGACTTGGCAAACGACAATATTTATAGGTTGATCTTAATTTGCTTCTAACGATTAATGAACACTAGAGTGATAACAGATCAAAACCAGAAATAAGAAATTCATAAATATCAAATTTCAATATTTAGATTGTTTCTTCTGTTCTGATGTGAATGTCAGAAGAAAATGAGTATTCTCTCCTTGATATTAAATTTGTGACAATCTGACTTTTCAACCTCCGAATATTTAACTCTATTGGATTGCTTGTCTTTAGAACAGGCAACAAGAATTATAGATCTAAATACGCCATTGACATTTTAAAAGACTTGGTTTTGTTGTTAGTTTAATTGAAGAGACTGAGAATCGTGAGTTTAATCTTGCTAATGATACAAAGTAAGGTGGATAATAAGAGATGAGCAGGAGTCACACAAAAGAAGGTGAATGGTTAACAATTGGTAAATAAGATACAATATGAAGTAGTGTGATTATTCACTTCAGTAATAATAAGGAAAAAACAAAATATCTTCAATGGTATGAAACTTGTAAATGTTGATGTTAATTTAGATATGCTTATCCAAGGAACACAGGAACAGCAAACGTTTTGGAAGGCAAATGGATGTTTTTTCCCTTTGCAAGGAAGTTGGAGTAGAAGAATAGGAGATGTTCTTTTCAAAGATTCAAAGAGGTTCAAAGGGTAGCTGGCTGAGGAATCTCAAACCAGGGATAGAGAGTCAGGATAAGGAGCTAGTTATTTAGAACTGAGATGAGAAACTTCTTCACTCTAAAATATTATTACTGTTTGGAATTCAGAGGATGATGGATGCTCTGTGAATACATTTAAGGCTGGAATGGACAGATTTTTGGCTTCACAAGAAAGAAAGGGATGTGGGCAAGAAAGTGGAACAGAGGCCTTTGGTTATCAATGATCATAGTGAATAGTGGTGAATTGTGTAGAGGTAGGAGATAAGCTATCATTTAAAAAAAATCGAAATCTGTGAAGTTTTTTTTCACCTAAGTTATCAATGACTAAATTCAAACATCTAGGCAAATAAAGTCCATTCTCTGGGACACAGACAAAATTGGAAACCAGTGGGGCAAAAAATCAAAGTGCTAACTGGATGAGGAAATCTGCAGATCAATTGAAAGAAAACTAGGATTGGTATGTGATGCTGCTATGGCTTTAAGAGACATATTTAATCCTGGATTTTTTTTGTTTTGGAGAGGTTTTAAGACATATGATGAGCTGTATTTGAATCCAATAAAGTAAATAGCTTGTGAGGCTTTGGGTTTTTAAAGTTGGAGCAACAGAAGCAGACTGAAGTAAATAAGGTACAATATGAAGTAATGTGAGATTATTCACTTTGGTAAATAATAAGAAAGAAACAAACAATCTTCAACACTATGAAACCCGTAAATGTTGATTTACAGTGGTATTTAGATATTCTCATCCAAGGAACACAGGAATAGCAAGCAATTAGGAAAACAAATGGTACAGTTTTTCTTTTGTGACAAAATTGGAGTAGAAGAATAGGTGATGGTGTCAAGCTCCCACAGAACCAGGATTTACAGTTCAATTTTTTAAGTAGTGGTTGCTGGTTCTTGAAGTTGGTTTGGGAAGCTGCAGTACATCTCTCCCTGCTACTCTGAGTTTCTCTTTTCCTGAGGTCTTCCTCCTGGATGAGAGAATTACATGTGAGACAGTCTATTTTACTGAGTGTGCCTTTGCCAAGTGTGTGTTTATGGAATGCTACAGAACAAAGAACAAAGAACAGTACAGCACAGTACAGGACCTTCGGCCCACAATGTTGTGCCAACCTATTATCCTGCCAAGATCAATCTACCCTGCATAACCTTCATTTTACTATCCTCTGTACTCCTATAGCTACTATATTGGAACAGCTACTGGTTATTACTTAAATAATCTATTATTATGTTAAGATTTGCAATAGCGTTAATTATTCCAATTTCTCCTTTCTTTTGTTGTATTTTACTATAGTTTATGAAGAAGCTGTTTTTCTTAAAGACTGGTAATTTGATCAATAGAATTACATGAAGATTGCAATTCCTGGCACTTGCCTTTAAAATAAGAAAAAGTTAGGGTCTAGACTCCCCTCTTAATATATCTAGGTGGTGGTGGGGTTTGGTCTGGTCCACAACAAGTATGATATTTCCAGTATCTGAGAAATCTGCCTTTAGTTTTAATGTGATGAATACTCTTTCCTACTCATCCTTTTCATTGGCGATAATAAGAACTGTCGATGCTGAAGTCAGAGATAACACAGTGTGGAGCTGGAGCAACACAGCAGGCCAGACGGCATCAGAGGAGCAAGAAAGTTGATGTTTCAGGTCGGGACCCTTCTTCAGAAATGGCTCAATTTCTAATATATTTTGAAAATGATCCACTGCTCAGTGAACAAACCCGTCTTGAATCAGCAAGAACACGTTCCCTCTAACCTTGAGGTCAGAACGTCAGCAGGTATGGCAACATCTGTGGAGACAAAGCAGAGTTAACGTTTTAGGTCCAGTGATTCTCCTTCAGAACTGCTAGGAAACGTAGGATCAAGTAAAAACCCTCATTATTTAAAACAATGGACAGAACCCTGGACTTTTCCAAACTTGTGAAAACGTAGAAGTGACAGCGAGACTGAGTTTTGCAATTTGGGTTTGTACATTTTACACAGGACTGAGACAGCTGCTGGAACCATTGTTCAGCCGGTAATTCCAATTTGTATCCCTTCTGTAAGTGGATAATCGGCTGGAGCTCGCAAACTGTGGCCTGAGACAGCTTTTACACCTCAGTCTACCCAGCACAGACAGTATGGGGCCTACAGAGATACCAGACATTCAGCCTCAATCAAAATCCATTCACATGTACTCTAACTGTTGGAAAGCCAATTATCTTCGGAAAAGGACAGTAGAGCTCCATGAAAACTACAGATTTAAGAGGGGGTAATGGGGCAAACGGGCAGTATTTGTGTCCGCCCCGGTCTTGCCTGAAGGAAGACCTCTTCAGCACAAATAACTTCCCGTCCTCAACAAGCAGTTTCGGAACCAGAAACCAGAGAGGTCCAGAACAGGAAAGCCAAACTCAGGGTCTCATCGGAACAAAAGACATCTGAGAGGGGGAAGCCAGCCACTCAGTGATAGTAGGAACTGCCGATGCTGGAGTCTGATTTAACAAGGTGAGCAAGCTAATGGGGCTAAAGGTAGACAAGTCTCCTGGCCCTGATGAAGTGCATCCCAGGGTACTAAAAGAGGTGATGGGGGAAATAGCAAATGCACTAGTAATTATTTAACAAAATTCACTGGACTCTGGAGTGGTTCCCACAGATAGGAAAACAGCGAATGTGATGCCACTTTTTAAAAAAGGAAGTAGACAAAAAGCAGTTAACTGTAGGTGGTCAGCTTAACTTCAGTAGTGGGGAAAATGCTTGAATCTTGTAATCAAGGAAGAAATAACAAGACATCTGGATATGAATTGTCCCATTGGGAACACCCAGCATGGGTTCATGAAGGGTAGATCATGTTTAACTAATTTGGTAGAATTCTTTGAGGACACTACTTGCATGGTGGACAATGGGGAACCTGTGGATGTGGTGTATCTGGATTTCCAGAAGGCATTTGACAGGATGCTACACCAAAGGCTGCTACATAAGATAAAGTTGCACGGTATTTCAGGTAATGTATTGGCATGCATAGAGGATTGGTTGACCAGTAGAAAGCAAACAGTAGGGGTAAATGGGTGTTTTTCTGGTTGGTGGTCAGTGGCTCGTAGTGTGCCTCAGGAATCAGTGTTGGGACCTCAATTGTTTTCAATTTACTTTGATGATTTGGAATTGGCGACTAAGTGTGGTATGTCAAAATTTGCTGTTGAGACTTAAGGTGAGTGGTAGAGTGTGTAGAAGACACTGAAAGTCTGCAGAGGGATATAGATAGTCTAAGTCAGTGGACAAAGGTCTGGCAGATGGAGTACAATGTTGATAAGTGTGAAGTCATCCATTTTGGTGGGAATAACAGCAAAATGGACTATGTTTTAAATGGTTAAAAATTGTAGCATGCTGCTGTGCAGAGGGACTTGGGTGTCCTTGTACGTGAATCGCTAAAAGTAGGATTGCAGGTGCAGCAGGTAATTAAAAAGGCAAATAGAATTTTGTCTGCCATTGCTCGAGGGATGGAGTTTAAAAGCAGGGAGGCTATACTGCAGCTGTATAGGGTCCTGGTGAGGCCACACCTGGAGTACTGTGTGCAGTTTTGGTCTCCTTACTTGAAAAGAGATATACTAGCACTGGAGAGGGTACAGAGGAGATTCACTCAGTTGATTCCAGAGTTGAGAGGGTTGGATTATGAGGAGAGACTGAGTAGACTGGGATTATACTCATTGGAATTCAGAAGAATGAGGGGAGATCTTACAGAAACATAGACGATTATGAGGGGAATAGATAAGGTGGAGGCAGGGAGGTTGTTTCTGCTAGCAGGTGAAACTAGGACTATTGAGCATCGCCTCAAAATAAAGGGAAGCAGATGTAGGACTGAGGTCAGGAGGAACTTCTTCACCCAAAGGATTGTGTAACTGTGGAATTCCCTGCCCAGTGAAGTGGTTGAAGCCACCTCGCTTAAGGCAAGGCTAGATAAAATTTTGAACACAGTAAAGGCATTAAGGGTTATGGTGAGTGGGCGGGTAAGTGGAGCTGAGTCTCAAAAAGATCAGCCATGATCTTATTAAATGGCGGGGTGGACTCGAGGGGCCGGATGGCCTACTCCTGCTCCTAGTTCTAATGTTCTTTTGCACGGTGTGAAGCTGGATGAACACAGCAGGCCAGGCAGCATCAGAGGTGCAGGAAAGCTGGCGTTTCTGAAGATGGGCCCAGATCCCAAATGGCAGCTTTCCTGCTCCTCTGATGCTGCCTGGCGTGCTGTGTTCATCCAGCTCTACACCTTGTTATTATGATACCCAAACAGGAGCTCCCAGACACAGACCTTTTCCAGACCAAGAGAACCAACAAGAGCCTCAAAAACTGGGCACATTTGAAAACTGTGTTACGAATGGCAAGCATAAACTTCCTAGACCCCAAAGATCCGATCTACCTAGCAGACAGGGGAAGGTGGGTGGTGACAGTGCATTGGGACCCCCAGGGTAGGAATTCTGATAAAAACTTGGCTTAAATTGGTGTGTTGTGTCTCAGTGGGATAAGGTTCTAATAGTGTAAATCCAGCAAATTGTCTATTTAATAGGACTACTGCTCTCAGAATAACTAATTGTCAATTTCCTTGTTTATTGCATTACTTAATTTTCTTGTGTTCATACCTACCGCTTGGTATTTTAAATAATCACAGAGGTTCTTTTTGCCCTAAAACACCCGTCTGTTGCCTCTTCATTTCACATTCCCTAATTAAGTCCAGAACCAGCGATCTGGGGTGATTCGAACCAATTTAAAATCAGAATAAAAACCGAAGGAACTGCAGATGCTGTAAATCAGGAACATAAACAAAGTCACTGGAGAAGCTCAGAAGGTCTGGCAGCATCTGTGAAGGGAAAAACAGAGTTAATGTTTTGGGTCCGGTGACCCTTCCTCAGAAAACTGACTTGAGGCCGAGAAAAGGTTGGTATGTATGCTGAAGATGAGGTGAGCAGAGGAGAAAATGATAGATGGAGATGGAGCCCAAAGAAAGAGAAAAAAAACAGTTGGGCAGACAGAAGAATGGGTAAAGGGTGGCATGGGAGAGTTAGGAAGCTGCTACTGGGGATCATTTGTGGAACCAATAAGTTGTTTCTGGTATCAGCCCATGTGATGACAAGGCTTGGTGCGTGGGGATTTGGGTAAGGACATGGCAGAAAGTGTTCAGGCCCTGAAATTATTGAACTCGTACATTGGGTTCCCAAATGGAAAATGAGACGCTGTTCTCCCCCTTGCACTGAGCTTTGCTGGAGAACTGCAAGAAGCCCAAGACACATGTTGACCAGGGAAAACGGCAGTGTGTTGAAGCAAAGCTTAGTGCAGCTGGGAGAGCAGCATCTCATTTTCCACTGTAACCTTTCGAGCTCAAATAGAATTCAGTTATTTAAGGGCCAGAGCACCTTCTCCCATGTCCTTACCTCAACTCCACACACCAGGCCTTGTCATTACCATGGGCTGCTACCACAAGCAGCCCATTGTCAGCCACTGATGTCCCCACTGGCAGCTCTTCATTATCCTAGGTTGACCTTTTTAAACCCATTCTTTCGTCTGCTCAGTTGTCTCTCTCTCTCTTTCTCCCCCTCTGCTCTGCTGAGTTTCTCCAGCATCCACTAATATTTCATTAGAATGTATATTGAGAACTTGTCGTTAGTCAAACAACGTGCTTTTCTTGAGTGACAACAGTGGTGCCAAAATGTTCAGGTAAGGCTGAAATTTTGAACCGGTGAACAAAAAGACACACAAAGTAGTGGCTGAGCTGCAGCAATCACAGGGACCAGTAACTTGCAGTGGCACTCCCTTTTCATTCTGGGTTTGATGTTGAGCAGATGCATTAGCCGTAACATACGTTGTGTTGCAGATCTAGCAGTGGTTTTGGTAAATGGTCAGTGATGGAGTAATGTGTTGGACAATGGACTGTGGACTTTCAAAATAACAGAAATGAAAAGTGAAAAAAAACACTTACCATTCCCCAGAAAATAGTTCAGCTAACCACCTGGTTATAATGTCTTTATCGTTTTGTCTCATTCACCTTTGCATTTTTCCAAAATGTTCTTCCCATGGGCAAATCATCATGCAAAATGATTTTACCAGGTTACAAAAATAGATGTCCAAACATGAGTACATCATTGACTGTAGTTATCTTGGTCTCACATTAGAAAACTGATGCTACTTGGCCTGCTGTGTGCATCCAGCTCTGCACCTTGTTATCTCTGTATCCACAGTTACTTGTTGTCGGCATATATAAGATCTGATTTAGTTTCGAGCTTTCCGTATGGTGAATGTAATTTATATTGTAGGATTTGTGAAACAAACCTTGCAAGGATATGAATCTCCCCAGCAATGCCCAAATGAGATGAACAATTAAATTGCAGAACTGTCGTAATAAATTCATGGCTGTTTAAATGCAGCAGTGTATTTAAATTTGAGGGTGTAATGCTGCAACTAACAGAGTGGACCAGCTGAATAGATGAAATGCTGAATAAGCGACCCAAATACAGACAGTAGATGATGTAGTTGAGTATGGTGCAACAATTAATCATGAACAGTTTCGACATTAACCGAGTTAACACCCAAGATCTGAGCACTCCACGGTAGCAGAATATTCACACTGAATATTGGTGTTTCAGTGAATGCTTTACAAGTATTTCTTTTAACTGCTTGCTCATTGAATCTTGTGATAATGGGAACTGCAGATGCTGGAGAATCCAAGATAATAAAATGTGAGGCTGGATGGACACAGCAGGCCCAGCAGCATCTCAGGAGCACAAAAGCTGACGTTTCGGGCCTAGACCCTTCATCAGAGAGGGGGATGGGGAGAGGGAACTGGAATAAATAGGGAGAGAGGGGGAGGCGGACCGAAGATGGAGAGAAAAGAAGATAGGTGGAGAGGAGAGTATAGGTGGGGAGGTAGGGAGGGGATAGATCAGTCCAGGGAGGACGGACAGGTCAAGGAGGTGGGATGAGGTTAGTAGGTAGGAGATGGAGGTGCGGCTTGGGGTGGGAGGAAGGGATGGGTGAGAGGAAGAACAGGTTAGGGAGGCAGAGACAGGTTGGACTGGTTTTGGGATGCAGTGGGTGGAGGGGAAGAGCTGGGCTGGTTGTGTGGTGCAGTGGGGGGAGGGGACGAACTGGGCTGGTTTTGGGATGCGGTGGGGGAAGGGGAGATTTTGAAGCTGGTGAAGTCCACGTTGATACCATTGGGCTGTAGGGTTCCAAAGCGGAATATGAGTTGCTGTTCCTGCAACCTTCGGGTGGCATCATTGTGGCACTGCAGGAGGCCCATGATGGACATGTCACCTGAAGAATGGGAGGGGGAGTGGAAATGGTTTGCGACTGGGAGGTGCAGTTGTTTATTGCGAACCGAGCGGCGGTGTTCTGCAAAGCGGTTCCCAAGCCTCCGCTTGGTTTCCCCAATGTGGAGGAAGCCACACCGAGTACAGTGGATGCAGTATACCACTTTGCAGATGTGCAGGTGAACCTCTGCTTAATGTGGAAAGGCATCTTGGGGCCTGGGATAGGGGTGAGGGAGGAGGTGTGGGGGCAAGTGTAGCATTTCCTGCGGTTGCAGGGGAAGGTGCCGGGTGTGGTGGGGTTGGAGGGCAGTGTGGAGCAAACAAGGGAGTCACAGAGAGAGTGGTCTCTCCGGAAAGCAGACAGGGGTGGTGATGGAAAAATGTCTTCAGTGGTGGGATCGGATTGTAGATGGCGGAAGTGTCGGAGGATGATGCGTTGTATCCGGAGGTTGGTGGGGTGGTGTGTGAGAACGAGGGGGATCCTCTTGGGGCGGTTGTGGCACGGGCGGGGTGTGAGGGATGTGTTGCAGGAAATGCGGGAGACGCGGTCAAGGGCGTTCTCGACCACTGTGGGGGGAAAGTTGCGGTCCTTGAAGAACTTGGACATCTGGGATGTGCGGGAGTGGAATGCCTCATCGTGGGAGCAGATGCGGCGGAGGCGGAGGAATTGGGAATAGGGGATGGAATTTTTGCAGGAGGGTGGGTGGGAGGAGATGTATTCTAGGTAGCTGTGGGAGTCGGTGGGCTTGAAATGGACATCAGTTACAAGCTGGATGCCTGAGATGGAGACTGAGAGATCCAGGAAGGTGAGGGATGTGCTGGAGATGGCCCAGGTGAACTGAAGGTTGGGGTGGAAGGTGTTGGTGAAGTGGATGAACTGTTCGAGCTCCTCTGGGGAGCAAGAGGCGGCGCCGATATAGTCATCAATGTAACAGAGGAAGAGGTGGGGTTTGGGGCCTGTGTAGGTGCGGAAGAGGGACTGTTCCACGTAACCTACAAAGAGGCAGGCATAGCTGGGGCCCATGCGGGTGCCCATGGCCACCCCCTTGGTCTGTAGGAAGTGGGAGGAATCAAAAGAGAAGTTGTTGAGGGTGAGGACGAGTTCGGCTACGCGGATGAGGGTGTCGGTGGAGGGGGACCGGTCGGGCCTGCGGGACAGGAAGAAGCGGAGGGCCTTGAGGCCATCTGCATGCGGAATGCAGGTGTATAGGGACTGGACGTCCATGGTGAAAATGATGTGTTGGGGGCCAGGGAATTGGAAGTCCTGGAGGAGGTGGAGGGCATGGGTGGTGTCACAGACGTAGGTGGGGAGTTCCTGGACCAAAGGGGAGAAAATGGAGTCCAGATAGGTGGAGATGATTCGGTGGGGCAAGAGCAGGCTGAGACGATGGGTCGACCAGGGCAGGCAGGTTTGTGGATTTTGGGAAGGAGATAGAAACAGGCCGTGCAGGGTTGGGGAACAATGAGGTTGGAGGCTGTGGGTGAGAGGTCCCCTGAGGTGATGAGGTCATGAATGGTGTTGGAGATGATGGTTTGGTGCTCAGGTGTGGGGTCATGATCGAGGGGGCGGTATGAGGTGGTGTCGGAGAGTTGGCGTCTGGCCTCAGCGATGTAGAGGTCAGTGCACCATACTACCACTGCGCCACCCTTGTCTGCGGGTTTGATGGTGAGTTTGGGGTTGGAGCGGAGGGCTGCCCGTTCTGCGGGGGAGAGGTTGGAATGGGTGAGAGGGGTGGAGAGGTTGAGGCGGTTAATGTCTCAACGGCAGTTGGAGATGAAGAGCTCGAGGGAGGGTAGGAGGCCTGGGGGTGGTGTCCAGGAGGAGGACCTGTGTTGGAAGCGGCTGAAGGGGTCAGTGGAGGGAGGGTTAGGTTCCCGGTTGAAGAAGTAGGCGTGGAGGCGAAGGCGGCGGAAAAACTGCTCTATGTCCAATCGTGACTGGTATTCGTTGATGTGTGGTTGTAGGGGGACAAAGGTGAGCCCCTTACTAAGGACTGACCGTTCGTCTCAGTTAGTGGGAGGTCTGGGGGGATGGTGAAGATGCGGTAGGGTTCAGTGTGGCTGTAATCACTGGGGTGTCTGGCTGTGGAGGTTGTGGGCGGAGCGATGAGGTCGTCGGCCGTGGGCGGGGTTCCGTCGGCGTCGGCCGTGAGCGGGGTTCCGTCGGAGGTTGGAGGATCGGGGTGGGCGGCAGCAGCTGCAGTGAGGGTGGTGTGTGAGGTGTTGTGACTGGAAGTGGAGGCGGTGACTGCTGTGAGGTGTTGTGCACCAAACCATCATCTCCAACACCATTCATGACCTCATCACCTCAGGGGATCTCCCACCCACAGCTTCCAAACTCATTGTTCCCCAACCCCGCACGGCCCGTTTCTATCATCTTCCCAAAATCCACAAACCTGCCTGCCCTGGTCGACCCATCGTCTCGGCCTGCTCCTGCCCCACCGAACTCATCTCCACCTATCTGGACTCCATTTTCTCCCCTTTGGTCCAGGAACTCCCCACCTACGTCCGTGACACCACCCATGCCCTCCACCTCCTCCAGGACTTCCAATTCCCTGGCCCCCAACACCTCATTTTCACCATGGACGTCCAGTCCCTATACACCTGCATTCCGCATGCAGATGGCCTCAAGGCCCTCCGCTTCTTTCTGTCCCGCAGGCCCGACCGGTCTCCCTCCACCGACACCCTCATCCGCGTAGCCGAACTCGTCCTCACCCTCAACAACTTCTCTTTCGATTCCTCCCACTTCCTACAGACCAAGGGGGTGGCCATGGGCACCCGCATGGGCCCCAGCTATGCCTGCCTCTTTGTAGGTTACGTGGAACAGTCCCTCTTCCGCACCTACACAGGCCCCAAACCCCACCTCTTCCTCCGTTACATTGATGACTGTATCGGCGCCGCCTCTTGCTCCCCAGAGGAGCTCGAACAGTTCATCCACTTCACCAACACCTTCCACCCCAACCTTCAGTTCACCTGGGCCATCTCCAGCACATCCCTCACCTTCCTGGATCTCTCAGTCTCCATCTCAGGCATCCAGCTTGTAACTGATGTCCATTTCAAGCCCACCGACTCCCACAGCTACCTAGAATACATCTCCTCCCACCCACCCTCCTGCAAAAATTCCATCCCCTATTCCCAATTCCTCCGCCTCCGCCGCATCTGCTCCCACGATGAGGCATTCCACTCCCGCACATCCCAGATGTCCAAGTTCTTCAAGGACCGCAACTTTCCCCCCACAGTGGTCGAGAACGCCCTTGACCGCGTCTCCCGCATTTCCTGCAACACATCCCTCACACCCCGCCCGTGCCACAACCGCCCCAAGAGGATCCCCCTCGTTCTCACACACCACCCCACCAACCTCCGGATACAACGCATCATCCTCCGACACTTCCGCCATCTACAATCCGACCCCACCACCCAAGACATTTTTCCATCCCCACCCCTGTCTGCTTTCCGGAGAGATCACTCTCTCTGTGACTCCCTTGTTCGCTCCACACTGCCCTCCAACCCCACCACACCCGGCACCTTCCCCTGCAACCGCAGGAAATGCTACACTTGCCCCCACACCTCCTCCCTCACCCCTATCCCAGGCCCCAAGATGACTTTCCACATTAAGCAGAGGTTCACCTGCACATCTGCCAATGTGGTATACTGCATCCACTGTACCCGGTGTGGCTTCCTCTACATTGGGGAAACCAAGCGGAGGCTTGGGGACCGCTTTGCAGAACACCTCCGCTCGGTTCGCAATAAACAACTGCACCTCCCAGTCGCAAACCATTTGCACTCCCCCTCCCATTCTTCAGATGACATGTCCATCATGGGCCTCCCGCAGTGCCACAATGATGCCACCCGAAGGTTGCAGGAACAGCAACTCATATTCCACTTGGGAGCCCTGCAGCCCAATGGTATCCATGTGGACTCCACCAGCTTCAAAATCTCCCCTTCCCCCACCGCATCCCAAACCAGCCCAGTTTGTCCCCTCCCCCCACTGCATCACACAACCAGCCCAGCTCTTCCCCTCCACCCACTGCATCCCAAAACCAGTCCAACCTGTCTCTGCCTCCCTAACTTGTTCTTCCTCTCACCCATCCCTTCCTCCCACCCCAAGCCGCACCTCCATCTCCTACCTACTAACCTCATTCCACCTCCTTGACCTGTCCGTCTTCCCTGGACTGACCTATCCCCTCCCTACCTCCCCACCTATACTCTCCTCTCCACCTATCTTCTTTTCTCTCCATCTTCGGTCTGCCTCCCCCTCTCTCCCTATTTATTCCAGAACCCTCACCCCATCCCCCTCTCTGATGAAGGGTCCAGGCCCGAAACATCAGCTTTTGTGCTCCTGAGATGCTGTGTTCATCCAGCCTCACATTTTATTGTCTTGCTCACTGAATCTTGGTGCCTGAATTAGATTAATAGATCAGAAACCTGTCATTTGACATAGTAAAGTCACAGTGTTCAAGTTTCCTTCATTTGACTTGAGTGACCATATACCTATTCATAATTTTGTTCTTACTCCTTCGAATCTGATGTATTTGCAAAGGAAGAGGTCCACCAACATGTTCTACAGTATACTTTCTACTGACAACGTGTATGCTTGTATTTTACAAATTCCAGGATGTTCTGGCTTTAAAACCACTTCTTTTTGACCCAATTTACCAACATAGTACAAATACACCTCTGTTGTTAGGAAAGGAGATCCACGATTTTGATCTATCAACAGTGAGAGAACAGGTATTCAAGATGGTGGCATCATGGTAAAATCCACAGACTAGCAATTCAGAGCCCCTGATTAATGTTCTCAGGATGGTGTCCAAATTCAGCTGCAGCAGATCGTGAAACTTGAATTAATTTCCAGGCTATAAAGAGTAAAAGGATAGTTGAGGAAAAAGTGGGACCTATCAGAGATGATGGGAATTTGTGGGAGATTTTAAATGAACTTTTGCCTCTGTTTTCACCAAGGAACGGATATAATAATCCAATGGGAGCAGTGTGAAATGTTGTACAAAATAATCATCATAACAAGAGAGGAAGTCTTAGAGGAATTGGAATCCTGAAGTGGGATTGTTGCCAAAGCTGAATGGATTGTTCCCTAGGATGTTGAAGGAGGTCAGGAAGGAAAATCGCAGATGCTCTGGGGATTATTTTCCAATCCTCACTAGATACAGGTGCCAGAACACTGAAGGAGTGCAAATGTGGTTTTATGTCAAACATTTGCAGGCTAGTTAGTCTTATTTCTGTGATGGGCAAATTTTTAGAATCAATCCTGAGAGATCAGATAAACTGTCACTCGGAAAGTGGATTAATCAGAGATAATCAGCATGCCTTTAAGGGAACGTCATGCCCTACAAATTTGATTGACTAGTTTAGGAAGTGACAAGAAGGATTGATGAGGTGTGGTGGATGTTGTCTACATTGATTTTAGTATGGAATTTGTCAAGATCCCACATGGCAGACCAGTCAATAAAGTAAAAGCCCATACGATACAGGATAACTTGTCAAATTAGATCCAAATGGTAATGATCGATGATTGCCATTTCAAATGGAAAGCTATTTCATGTGGTGTTCTGCGCTTGGTGTTGGGGCCCCTGCTGTTCTTTTTATACATTAACGATTTGGACTTGAACATGGTGGGGGTACAGGTGCTGTTGGGAAATTTGCAGACAATGTAAACATTGGCCATACAGTGGATAGTGTAGAAGTTAACTGTAAGCTCCAAAATGAAACAGATAGGATGGTGGAGTGGGCAGGGAAGTGGCAGAAGGAGTTTAACTCTAAATGGGAGATAATGCATTTGGGAAGGTCAAACAGTAAAAGGCAATACACAGTAAATGGGAATACGCTGAGAAGGGTAGGTGAAGTGAGAGCTCTTGGCATGCAAGTGTGCAGATCCCTGAAGATAACAGCACAGGTGGAGAAGGTTGAAAAGAAGGCATATGAAATGGTCTCCTTTTTGGCAGAGGGAGAGGAAACAAAAGTAGGGACATAATGATGAAACTGTTTAAGACGCTGTTGAAGCCTCAACTGGAATATTGTGTGCAGTTCAGGTTACCACATTTCAGGAAGGACATAAAGGCAGAGAAGATTAACTGCCTGAATAAATGAATGAACTAACCAGCTAAAGAACTGTAGCTATGAGGAGAGCTTGGAGTGGTTGGGGTTCTTTCTCTTGGAACAGAAAAGGCTGAGGGGTGACATGACTGAGGTATACAAAATTGAGGGGTAGGGATAGAGTAGACAGGAGGAGCTGATTTCCCTTGGCAGAGAGTTCAAAAACCAGGAGTCATAGATTCAAGCCAATTGGCAGAATGATTTAGAGGAGATGTGAGGAAATACCCTTGTTTTAAATTACACAGAGAGAGTCGGGTGTCTGGAATTCACTGTCTGAGTTGGTGGTGAAGACAGAGACCCTAAATTCTTTCAAAAAGTACCTGAATCTGCACCTTAAGAGCTATAAGCTGCAGGGTTTGTGGGCCTTGTGCAGAAAGTGGGATTAGAAAGAGCATCTGTGTGTTTTTGGGTTGGCATGGACAAGATGGGCTGAATGCCTCCCCCTTCTGTGCTGTATCATTTCGATAGTTCTGTGGTAACAGTGGCATTGTGCTAGGTCAGGATGACTTGGAGTGGAACTTGCTGTTCATAGTTCTGATGTATCTGAGGGCAGGTGTGCTGTGACCTACAGAGCCATGGCACTAGGCTGAACAGCTCTCTGGGAGACATAGCCAGCCTCAATCCTATGTCTTCTGCAATAAGACTTGTGGACGTAAGCTCCTGACTCAGGGAAACCTGTGGATTGGGAAAGTTTTAGTCTCTCTTGGTTTGCCCCGTAAACTTTGTGCTAGCTTGAGGATATTCCCTTTTTGGTCTCTTTCTGGTCTTGCGGTCAGCACAGAGGGATTTCTTGTATGGTCTGCTGCCATACACCATTCACTTCCTTTCCTTGGTGTACCTTTCACTTAAGCCCTGGTGTCCCTCCTTGCTGTGTGGTGACGGTGGATGTCCCCAGAGGAGAGATCTGTCTATGCAAAGGGGGGATTGGTGTCCTCCCTGCTGTGTTCCCATCAATGTCTCATGGTGAACGGTGCTGCACACAGTCAATACCATTTTAGGTTTATGTGGGTTCACAGACTCCCAGGCCGTTTGTCATTTTTGTGCCTTCGAGAAGGGCGTTTGGTTGTGGAGGGGGTCATTTCAGCTGACTGCCCCTCTTCTATGGTTGCATGTGTGCCCGGGGTCCTTGGAAAGGGCACATGTGGTATCCTGAGGTACAATAACAACTGCACTACACCCCCCTCCCCACCCCCACCACCCCCAACCAACCATGACATGTTAAAATTTCAATTTGTGGGATTTTTGTTACGGTGCCCTTGAGGGCTGCCAATTCAAATTTGTTCAATTTGGTCAGTTGCTTATTGGTTAAAATAGTTAAAAAAGAAAAGGGTTGATGGTAGCATTATACCTCAAGCTGCCAGTAATTGGTAACCCCACTAGAACAACTTACACTTCTACTCTGCCTCCCTCAGCCCCAAATTTACAGCACTAGAAACTTTGAAATAAGGAAACCTACCAGAATAGAATCCATTTTCCAACATTAATGACATGATACCGATGTGGGAAAGCACATTACCTCACTTAAAAAGAAATCTTGGCATCAACAACATGCACAATACTTTCTCAATGAGTCGCAGCATGAAAATATTTACATCCTAATCATGAAGTGATACCTCATAGAATAACTGCTCCGAATGTTTTACTTTGCAATCAGCATTGTTAGGCATACAAGTGTTGAAGGATGTGGGAGTGACAATAACATGGTGGACAGGAGATTGCTTTACAATATTTCTTTCCCTTTTACCATGCTACATATTGAACGTTTGTAGGAGTTCATTAGTATCAGTATCAGTAATTGACACTCTGCCACGTCAGTAAGAATTTGTATGTTTGTATTTGCTAATGCCCTTGGCTTGTAGTTCAGCCTTGGATGTGCACTTGTCTTGATTGGATGGTGCTTTACAAAAAAATTCTGCACTCAACGTAGACAGATCACTATGTCCAAGAGTTCTAACCTTTTTTAAAGTATGTATTTGGACTTCTTTTTAAAAGAAAAGGGTATATTTCAAACTGGGCTCTGGGCGGGATGTGTTAGTTATTTAGACGACTGCCAGACCCTTTTGTGTTTTTCTCATTTGGGGAAAACAGCAGCAACTGCTTAAAAGGAAAACCATATTTCTATTGGTATATTTTATGAGTACAGTTTTTTGGTTTTTAAATCAACCAAACACAACCCTGCTGAGCTTGTGGCTTTTCAGAATCCGCTCCCACACTCAGGATGCCCAGTTTAAATCTGAGCCTTAAGTTTTCCATGTGTTTTTTTACTAAAGACCAATTTCCTCATTTTATGTAGAAGTGGGTAATCTTTCACAGGAAGGCTGAATCTTACCTTTTTTTAGCTAAGTTTCTTAAAGTTTGTCACAAGGTGTCTTGTGCCATATCTTAGCAACCTTAGCCCATTAACTACCTACCCTGCACTAATGGCGTGGCTCAGACTCAATTCTAGCCACATCTTAGCATATATCGTTTGCCCACTCACTGAATATCTGCCAAAAGACCAATCTCTGGTGCCTGCCTGTGCCATCAATCACTACTGTGCACCCGACAAGTGCTAGCATTCTGAAGCCACCCTGGTCGATGATGGATGTTCACTCAGAAGGGAAGGTGGTGACGCGATATTCCGACTGGAACCTAGAGATCCTGGTGGATGGGCTGCTGCAAAAGACACTGAGACACCACAGCCTGGCCTGAGGTCGCCATCCAAGACAATGCAATTTCCATGGTCCAGAGGAGTGACCAACACTGCCAAAAGATGGTCAGTGACCGTCTCCACTTCACCAGGGTGAGTGCCACACTGTCTCTGCCATTTCACACTCATTCCATCTCTGCTACTGCCCCCCCTTCCCATGCTCCCCCTTCTCCTGCTCTGCTAAAAGCCACCACCCCGGCCTCAGAGGAATCATCGGCCAGACTGCCCCAGGCTGCTGGCACTTGGAGGGCTCCTGGAGACCAGGTACCAGCTCAGGCCCAGGCAGGACAGGCCCCTGTGGAGTCAGCAACCAGGGACTCCATCCAGACACGCCAGGAGGAACAGGAGCAGCAGACAGCAACGTGGGAGGCAATGGCCCTTGCTGCCCACATGCTGCAGGAGTGCAGCTCTGCCTTGGGGACACACCTGCCACGAGATGGTGACCTGGCTGCCTTGATGAGCAGGTTGGCAGAGCCATGGAGACCCAGATCCAGCTCCCTCAGGGTCTGCTGGAGAAGAGTACACCGCATTCCATTGCCCCAGCCATTCGTCCCCAGGAACAAAACCACAGCACCTGTGGAGGGTGGGCTGGTATTGGGGTGGACGGTGGGCACTTGAGGTGCCCCTTCCTCACAGGGATTACCAAGAGGCACCCAGCCAGAAGAGGAACCACACACCCAGGCTCCTCAGAAATCTCCCCTCAGATCACTCCAGTTCTACCTCCACCCTGGCCAGTCCCTCCGAACCTTGGAATTTGAAGCTGAGGTGGGTCCACTTGCCTTTGGCAAAAATATAGTGTCAGCAAGTCAGCCACAGACGCTCCCTCGGGTATCATCCAGATAAATCTCTAGGCCAACAGCCTCAACTACTGAGCCTCCATCTCTGTGTCTATGGAGCCTGGCACAACAGAGACACAGTAGGAGTGAAAGGTAACTTCTTGTTTTGAGGGTATTTTTGGGCATAGGTGACAGTACACTGTAAATTAAAAAAAAACTATTTGCATGACTTCCATTTGTTTGAGTCACTCTGGAGCCTGTGGTTCACCTATGCCAGCATGGTATCTAACTTCATGTCTGTTGGTGGATTAACATCCATGTTTGAGAGCCCGCTGCAGGATGTGCGGAAGCAAGAGGAAGAAGATGTTTGCAGGGCCATCAACACAGCTGGCACATTCCTCTCATGGTCTGTACCCAAAATTATTGGTGCTCAATAAAATGGTCAGTAATGCATGGGGCATAGAGGTGTATAGCACAGGGAGAGCTAATACATGGGGCACAGACCTGAGGGGTCCCTAATCCCTGTACAGTATAGGAGTCTATGTGTAATATTCTTGACCCTCTCCAGTGCCTCATGTTGGTAGGTCACAGATTGAAACATGTACCCTCACCACTCTGGCTATGATTGTAGCCATTTTCTTGCCCGTTGCGAGGTGGTTTCCACTTGTCTGTAATCTATTCCTGATCATGGACAAACCCATCTCCTGCGGGATCCTGCTTCCAGCCATGCATTAATATAACCCTCCTTCCAAAATACAGTTGCACCACTTCACAACAGTAAGCCACCCCTCCTCCAGCCCTCAGTGCCCACAAATACATTACCCTGTCTGTTTCCCCCAGCAGTGTCCCCTCCACCTACGTTTCGCCTGCATTTCTCTGGACAGGCTGATCATTCCTGAACCCTTGAGCGAGCTAATCGGGCAGTGCGGGATGAGTGGATCAGAGCCCTGGATGATGCCTGCACATGTTTCCCCCACGCCTGCTGGCCTTCCACCTCTAGGCTGGCAGCTATGAAGCTGCGGGACTGACCGCAACCCACTCCCTGATTTGCAGGAGGTGTGGGCCCACTCAGCAAGAACACACTGACCGCACATCTGACTGTGGCCAGTCCCCTGGACAGGGTCGAGAGGCTGCCCGTACCTTACCAAGTCAGGACCCCCTGACTGACAGGTACCCCCTTGCACTTTGGTGAGGGCAGCTGCTCTTAGGGACAAGGCTGCTTGCATGTACCATGCGTTTGCCACATTTGCTGCTGGCACTTGGTGCGGGTGTGAGGTTGGTACACTGCTGTATGTCCATTGACTGAGCCACCAGTGAGCAGCAAGCCAAGCTGCCCGGTTGTACGACTGTGTGCTGGTTGGCAGGGTAGAGGTTGCTGAGTGAGCAAACATCTGATGCAGCCTGGTCTAATGTGTAAACTGGGTGCTAGTCCCTGTCACACAGGCAGCACCCTCTTTGCAGCCTGCTTGACCGCGTGTCTTGCAATGCAGTCCCTCCGCTTCCTGCAAGTGGATCGGAGAGGGTGCAATGAGGGGATCGGCAAATAAAGATGCCCATGTCTGTTGATGGACAGGGCTGGTGCCCATGGATTATGCTCTGAAATGCAGCTTGGTGCGGATCGCCATAGAGGCTCCTCACAGCCCGCAGTGAGCTGAAGTTGCTGAGTGCCCACTGACTTCGAGAATTCTCGATGTCTGGTTTGCTCGCGGCAGATGATGGGATAGGAACCTGCATGTTAGCGAAGTGGGGGCGTAGTTCGCAAAATCATTTCCCACTAATTCCCCTTAAACCGGCAACTCCCTGCTGCAAAGTGAGACTCCCACATCAACAGCTGCAACCTGATCGGAAGCTGCACTGAATTGCTGCCGTGTTTGCGATAGACCTAGTAGGATTCTGCCACATTTCTCGCAATAGCCATGCCATTCAGTCTCCTCCCGGAATCAAAGTAACTTTGATTCAGAGATAACACGGTGTGGAGCTGCAGGAACACAGCAGGTCGGGCAGCATCAGAGGGGCAGGTAAGGGTCAGGATCTATTCAGGTCCCTTCTTGTAAATATCTAAATGTTCTCACTGTCCAGAGAGGTGCGAGCGTGTATAAAGAGTTTTGGGAGACAACATTGTGGAGAGTTCCATTATTTGGAATGAAGGAGAAATGAGCGAGCCCTGCCCAGACGGAGAAAACATGCTGCCTTCACTCCCTCTAGTGGTGGAACCTTTATATGATTCTACAAATCCATGGAACAACTGAGTTAGTGAGAATACCACGTGTGAAGCTGGATGAACACTGCAGGCCAAGCAGCATTTTAGGAGCACCAAAGCTAAGGCTTCGGGCCTAGACCCTGCTGCTTGGCCTGCTGTGTTCATCCAGCTCCCCACTTTCTTATCACGGATTCTCCAGCATCTGCAGATCCCATTATCTCTGAGTTAATGAGAGTGATGGATAGTCTGCATCAGACATGGCTGATCTCTTCTTAATCAGAACAGTGGTCATCGAACTTCCTCAATTTGTGTCCTTACCCCAGTTTTCCTCCTCTTTTCATCTTTGAACACCTTGCCTTGTAATTCCATGCCCAGATTTCCCTTAATCTGTATTTTAATTTCCGCAGCCTAGAAAAGGTCTGAAGTCATGAATGATGCGCTATGGGACTGTGTTTCCATCCGTATCATTGATCCTCAAACGCTTTGCAGGGTCCAGTTCGTTTACCACATTAGTCATTGTCAGGCTTTTTCCTCTGCTCAGAATTCAGGGCAACAGCAATCCATGTATTCTAATGTTACCTGTATGTTCAAAACAAGAGAAGTGCCACCAATGAGCAGTTTTACACATCACATCATATGAACACTGTTCTGCCATTCAGTAAGATCATAGCCGATCTGTTTGTTTTGAATTCCACACTCCGAGCTATTGCCAATTAACTCTGTACCCCTTGGCTAACAAGGATCCCTCTACCTCTGTCTTAAAAATACTCAGTGAATCTACCTCCACCACTTTCTGAGGCAGACTATTCCAAGTCACGCCACCTATGGAGAGAAAAGCTCATCATTAGCTATAGGCAGAGGTTGGAGAGACTTGGGTTGTTCTTGCTGGGTGACAGAGGTTTTGGGAGGCGGGGGGGGGGGATCCTGATGGAGGTCTACAGAATTGTTGGGGGCGTGGATGTTCGAGGGCTTTTTCCCAGGGTGTAAGAGTCAGTTGCCGGGGCCCATAGGTTTGGGGAGTGCGGGGTGGGGTTTGGGGGTGATGTACGGGGTGGATTTTTGCGCGGAGGGTGGTGGGTGTCTGGAACTCGCTGCCAGAGGAGGTGGTGGAAGAAGATACGATAGTAACTTTTAAAGGGCATCTTGACAAATATATGAATAGGATGGGAATAGAGGGGTATGGTTTCCAGAAGTGTAGGGTGTTTTAATTGTGACGGGCAGCATGTTGTGCAGGCTTGGAGGGCCGAAGGGCCTGTTCCTGTGCTGCAATTATCTTTGTTCTTGTTCTTTTCCTCATTTTTGTCCTGAAGTGGCAACCCTTCATTTTAAAACCATATTTCCTAGCTCCGGACGGTCCTGCATCAGGAAGCATCCTTTCCACATCCGCCTTATCAAGACCATTCCGGATCTTCTGCACTTTCATCAAGTCACCCCTAACTCTTCTAAACATCAGCGGAAACAAGCCTAGCCTGTCCAGCCTATCCTGTTAAGACAGCCACACATTCTAGGTATCAATTTGGTAAATTGTCTCTGTGTCACCTGCAATAAATTTACATCCTTTCATTAAATAAGGAGATATAAGGCTATTCACATGGTGTAGAGGTAGTGTCCCTACTCCTGGACCAGGAAGCCTGGGATCAAATTCCAACTGCTCCAGAGGTGTGTAATAACATCTCTGGAACAGATTGATTACAAAATGAAAAATAAGGAGACCTAAACTGTGCACAATATTTGAGGTGTAATTTCACTGCTCTTCTGTATAAATGAAGCACAGCATGCTTACTTTGTGTTCAGTTGTCCTCATACCAAAGGATAGCATCCCATAGCCTGCTTTATCACCTGCCATATCTGCATGCTATGTCCTTGTGACTCACATTAGACTACCTAAACCCCTCCACCTCAGAATTTTGTGAATCTTCTCCATATAAGTAACATGCTGCTTTAGCAGCAGCATTGCATCTACTTAAACATTAACAACTTATCCTAGGACACTAAGGTGAAGGACCTGGAGACTAGTCTGACCTCTATTCCTTCAGTTTGCTTACCATAAAATCCCTTGTGGTTGTAATTTTCCCAGATTCCTCTCTCCCTTTCATCTCCTGATTTATGGCTACTACTAGAGCATTTTTTTTGTATCCTCTAAAGTGAAGACAGGAGCTAAATATTTGCTCATTTCATCTAACATTTCCATATGATCCACTAATCATCCTGTTCTCACCCTGTCATGGACCACCACTCATTTTACCTACGCATTTTCTTTTTTGAATACCCGTAAAAGCTCTTTCCTATCTGTTTTTACATTCCTAGCTAACTTCCTGTAATACTCTTTCTTTCACTTGCTAACCTTTTAGTCGTCCTCTGTTCTTTTATCAAATATTTTTTAATCAAGCATTTCAACATTTTGCAGCAGGTGAAACTTGAACCAAAACAGCCCTCTGCCTTTCTTTTATATTCTGACCAATCTGACCTGCCACTTGTCTTTGTGCAGTTTTGTGCTCTTTCTGTAATTTTTGATGTTTTTCCAAACTTCTTCAGTTGATCATGAATAGAGCATCCTGCCTTTAGAATTTTTGTTTACATTACATTAGGTATATACATATTCTGAAATATTCTATTAAACGTCTGCACTGCTTTTCCAATGATCTATCCCATAACCTGATACATTAGCTCAGCTTTCATGACTATAGTTCCCCTTTAACCTAGGTTTAATGTACCATATTCAATGCAGCCTTCACCCTTTCAAAACTGGATGTCAAATTTATCATATTGTAATTGCAGCTAACTAAGTATGCCTTAACTCTGGGGTCATTCATTAATCTCATCAGTGCCATGTCTTGTATAACCTGCTGTCTGGTCAGTTCCAGAAGTTCGTGCTCTCGGAAGCTGTCTCGAAGGCGCTCTGTGAACTCCTCATGCAGTCTATTACTGTCAGTCTTATATTCAGAGCAATGTCTCTGCCAAGGCACCTCCATACTTGCCCCTGACCTCACCACAAACATCCTGACCACCAACACCCACCATCCATACAGTTGAAAAAGGAGCACAAATTGGGTTTGCAATATTAACTACATAATTAACAAAGAATTTGACATCATTCAGCCTTTGGGCCTTGCTCATTTTAACATAGTCAAAATGAACAATCTGTTGGATATTGAGTATTTTGTCACTGTCACTTTTCCCGTTGTTCTTCCAGGTTGTGACACCCGTATGTCAGATATGGAGTGAATTTGTAATAGGACACTGGACGGCTCAACTTTTAAAACTAGTTTCCAGCAATCACGTTTAAACAGGTCAGGCTTCATAAAGCAGATTATAGTAGTCTTGGAGAAGTCAAAGCAGGACCTATACAGAGGTTCTGTCAAAATGTTTCAATACTAGTTAACAGGCCTGACTCTTGCACCCCTTGAACCAACAGCTCAGGGTATTTTTTTAACCAAGGTGGAGTTGATAAAATGGGATATGTTCTCCGAGTTGAGCTACACACCTCAGGAGTCAGCTTCTGCATGTAGCCTGTCCTACACTCAGCTCTACTGGTTGCCAGAACTGTACACTGTATCTAAATGTGGTCGCCTGATTGCTTTTCTCATTTTGTGAAGAAATTCTGCCACGGTATTGATCTTTTTAATACACCCCAGTGTATTTATTTCATACCCTGCCACCAAAACCTGGTTACAACAGCATTGTTTTATTGTCAATTCGGACCGTCAGACCAAAGAAAAATCTGTGATTTGATTGGTCACCCTCTAACAGTGTGTAGCCTCATTCCCAAACTCTTCAAACACAAAATGGGAACAGGGCAACCAAACTTCTTAAACACTGTCACAACCATGGAGCTTGAAGTCAAGCATTCAGGCAGAGTGTCATTGTGCTGGATTTATGCATCAGTACATAATCAAGAACTAAATCCACAGGGTGCTGTGAGGAGAGCTCAAGAGGAACGTTTGGAATGCTCTGAGCCACAGTTCTCTGAAGCAGAGCAAATCTGTTTTACGTGCATATTTTGAGTTTAGACAGGATTAGGAGTCAATTGGATTGAAGAATATGAAACTAGGCAGGGCCACTTTGCAGCTAATTAGGGATCAGCCAAGCCTGTGGATTCAATGTTTCCAAATTGAAGTGTCATTTAAACCCATGGAAAGCAGTGGGCTGTGGTTATTGCAATATTTCAAGGCTAAACAATAGAATAATACAAAATAATGTTGTCTCCAGTTTCACAATTGGATTTGTATTCCATCAAATTCATTCTCGTTTGGTTTAATATTCAACTTAGTTATGCACAATATGTTCACTATTTAATCTGTCCTCAAATTCCTTTTGATTGAATGATTTTATTGTTACCTGTGTTTGGGAAAATAAGTAAAATGTGTTTTGATGCCACAGTTTGGTGCCATTTTGGATTACAAAATGAATAAAAAGACTCTACTGAAGCTGACCTTCATCTTCTGTTCAATTGAAATATAAGAAATACTGTTCAACTTTACAGCTCTCCTTGTCAAGCATGGCTCCAGGTTTTCTTAAGGTCCCTGGGGTTTCTATAATAAGTCTGGTCTCCGGTCCCTAATGAGTCCCTGCCTCTGCTACTGCCGCTTCGCCCGTATCACCAGGAGTCCCTGCTCTAGGCCTACCGCAGCCATGAACCACCGCTGCAGCTGCTGCCTTCACCGTGAGTCCTGCTCCAAACTCCACCGCAATGACACCTCCTCTGCCAACAAGAAAAGCATAAAGAAAAAGACAAAAAGGAAAGAGAAAGAAGGATAGGGCCAACCTGGAGCAGATAGGTTGAGGAGTCCAGGCACTACCTGCCTTGCTGGTGCCACCATCATGGTGGTTCTGTTTTGTGCCTCTTGACACTGATTACTTGAATGTTTTTGCTTCTAAATGATTTAAATGACAACAAAGCTGGAATGTTGTAAATCACCTATTGAAATAGCTTATGGCTAACAAACTTCTGTATTTGGTTTTGCTGTCCATTGGCTGTAATCAGGACGTGTTGCAGAGAGCGGAATTTCCAAAACTGTTTACGCTGGTGATTAGTCTTAAAACATTTTTTTCAAAAATCAGCATATTCAGTTGTAGAAATCAAGTTTGAATTGCATTATTAACTACTCAAACAAATTTCTGTAAGACCAGCATCGCAATGCAACTGGTGGGATTTTGAACATGACTGGTAAACTCAGACTAGTTTTCAGTTCTAATTAAGTGATGCTGCTATAAAACAATAGCTGTCTTTAAAAACCTCCCTGGTTCACTGGTGGCCCTTAGGCCATCCTTACCTGGTGTGACCTACATGTGAGTCCAGATCCACAGCAATTTGGTTCATTCTGCCCACTGTAATGCCCAAGCAAACCACTCAGATATACCAAACTACTATAGAAAAGTCAGAAAGGAGTAAAACTAGACAGAACTCCTGCTGTTGACTTGGACATGGTAAATGGCAATGGCACAGCCAAGCCTCTTAATACTGCAGAGTTTTTCCTTATTAATCTCTGGGCCTTGTGCCAAAATTGGGAGAGCTGTCTCACAGACTACTCAAGCAACAGCCTGACGTAGTTATATTCACAGAATTGTAATTTAATGACCATGTCAAAGACACAATCTCTCTCTCTCCAGATATTTCCTTTCTCATTGGGAGAACAGACCAATTAGAAGTGTCATACAGTGATATACAGTTGGAAGGAGTTAGCCCTGGAAGTTCTCGATATTTGACTTTAAACAACAACAACTTCCAGTCAAACAAGAGCCAAGAAATCTCCGGATTTGTTACTAACTGCCCTCCCTCACTTTCTACAATCAGTAATGACCCATGTTGAACAGCAATTTGAGGAAGTACTGAGGGTGACAAGATGGAAGAACTTTATGAAAATTTTCTCACCTATTGAGATAGCAGGTGAGTCTTAAAAGAGATATGTGCCAGACTGGATCCACAGCATATACTAGGGAAACTAACAAAAGGAAAAACACATTTGAATTTACCCTCACCAAGAGTGGCAAGAGTGACCCCTGCACAGTCCCTTTGGAGACAGAGTTCCATCTTCACATTGAGGATTATGTTGGGTGGCAGGACTTTAGTGCCAAATGAAATAAATTTGGAACCAATCCAGCAGCTCAAAACTGAACATCTATGAGGTTCTGTGGGTCTTCAATAGCAGCAGAGTTGTATTCACACAGAATCTGTAACTTTTGCTTGGCATATCTGCTTTCTCTACCATCACTTAATCTCATGGTTTAATGGTAAAGATAGGTTGAGTGGAGACTGCAGGAGTCAACAATATGCAAGAATCTAAACACTATCCAGGACGTATTAGTCCATTTGATCGGATGCCCACCCACCAACTTAAAGTTCACTCCCTCCATCACAAATTGCACAGTGGCGTTAATGTATTATATACAATATGCAGTGCACCAACTTACCAAGACTCCTTTAGAATCACCTCCCAAACTGGTGGTCTACCACCTAGAAGAAAAAGGATAGTAGACATTTGGAAAAGCCATCGCCTCCAGGTGCCACACTTAAGCCCCACACCACCTGACTTGGATATTTTTGCAGTTCCTTCACAGCTGAATAAAATCCTGAAACTCTTTTCCTAAAATGATTGTGTCTATAACAGGTGGATTGCAATAGTTGAAGAAATTTGCTCACCAGCACCTTCTCAAGGGAAATTAAGAATGGGCAACAAATGCTGAACTAGCCACTAATAGCCATGTTCCATACAAGAATTTATAAAGTAAATTGTACAATTTACCTGCCGTGGAAGTTTTAAAATTAATTAATACTTAGTTGGAGACTTTTCCTCCCAGAAACTTGTCTTTAGACTTGAATTTTGTATTTGTATAAAGTTGAACCAATCTTGCAAGAGAAAATAAAGTGCTATATTTTCATATTCCACTGTATGATTGTGAAAAGAAAGAGGGGAAGACAAATGTCCGTCTGAAACTGAAGAGTTTGCATCGAGTTCCTGTGTCATTTGTAACTGTACTTACATCAGTTATCATCACAAATCTGAGACTCATGATTGATATTCAACTTAAAATGCATTTGTTGTGTGCAGTCACTTTAGTATTTTTTATGTGGATGTGTGTAGTATAAGACTGATACATAGTGTTCCTGGCTGCTGCATAACTTGCTGGGAATATTAGTCTGGATGCCAGTGACAACGCAAATGTTAGATTTCAGTTGATGTGGTAGGTTTTCTTTTAATTTATTCATGGAATGAGGAGTTGCTGGTGACGCCAGCACTTATTACACATCCCTAATAGTTAAAAGCTAACCACATTGCTGTGTGTCTGGAGTCACATGTTGGCCAGACCAGGTAAGGATGACACTTTCCTTCCATGACTGGCATTAAATGAACCAGGTAGGTCAGCATTAGATTGCTAATTTCAGATGTTTAATGAAATTCAAATTCTGCCATCCACCATAGCATGGTTTGAGGATGGGTCCCAGGGCATTACCTGAACACTAACCCTAACCCTAACACTGACCCTAACCTAACCTGAATGGTAAATCTAACCCTAACCCTAATCCTCACCCTAGCCCTAACCCTAACCTTCATGCTAACCTCATTCTAATACTAACACTAGCCCTAACCGTAAACCTTATCATAACCCTAATCCTAATCATAACCCTAACCCGAACCCTATCCATCACAGCTGCGTTTGAGGTCGGGTCCCAGAGCATGACCCGAACACGAACCCTAGCCCTAACTCTAAGCCTAATCCTAACCCTCACCCTAATGCTCACACTAACCCTGACCCTAACCCAAACCCTCACTCTCAACCTAACTCAAACCCTGACCCTAACCCTAAACATAAACTGAAACCTAACCCGAACCGTAAACCTAACACTAACCCTAAACCTAAACCTTATCATAACCCTAACACTAACCCGAACCTTAACCCTAAACCTTATCATAATCCTAACACTAACCCTAATCATAACCCTAACCCGAACCCTAGCCCTAACCCTAACCCTATCCATCACAGCTGGGTTTGAGGTTGGGTCCCAGAGCATGACCTGAACCCGAACGCTAGCCCTAACTCTAACCCTAATCCTAACGCTCAAACTAACCCTGACCCTAACCCAAACCCTCACCTTCAACCTAACCCGAACTCTGACCCTAACCTGAACCCTAAACCTAACACTAACCCTAACCCTTATCATAACCCTAACCCGAGCCCTAAACCGAACGATAATGTGAACACTAACCCAATTCACCACAGCAGGGTTTGAAGTTGGATCCCAGAGCATGACCTAAACACAGCCGTAACCGTAAACCTAACTCTAAACCTAATCCTCACCCTAACCCTAATCCTCACCGTAGCCCTAACCCTCACCCTCAACCTAACCGAATGATAACACTCATACTAACATTAACCCTAAACCTAAAGCAAACCCTAATTTTAACCTAAACCCTAAACCGAACCGTAACCCCAACCATAATGGTAACCCTAATATTAACCCTAAACCTCACCCTAACCCTAATGGTACACCTAACCCTAATCCTCGCCCTAACTCTAACACTCACCCTAATCTTAACCAAAACACTAAATCGAAGCCTACCCCTAACCAGCACCCTCACCCTAACCCTAACACAAACCCTAAACTAACCCAAACCCTAAACCTAAACATAACACTAATCCTAACCCTAACCTTAACCCTAAACTTGAACTGAGCCCAAACCTGAACCTGAACCCTAACCCTAACCGTAAGCCTAACCCAAACACTAAGCCTAACTCTAAACCTAATACATAACGCTCAACCTAACCCTCGCACTAACCCTAACCCTAACCTGAACACTAATCCTAACTCAAACCCTAACCATAACCCTAACCCCAAATCCAACCCTAACTCTAACCCTAACCCAAACCCAAACACTAACTCTATCAGTAACCCTAATCATAAGCCTAACCCTATCCCTAACTGCAACACTAACCCTACCCTAAACCTAACGCTAACCCGAAACCTCACCCTAATGCTTATCCCAATCCAAAACCTAACCCTAACACTAACCCTACCCCGAAAACTAATCCTGACTCATAATACAAACCCTAACCCTAACACTAGCCCTCACCCAAACCCTAATCTGAAGCCTAAACCTATCCCTAACACTAACCCTAATGCTAAACCTAACCCTAACCATAACCCTATGCATAGGCGGAACCTGAAACCTATGCCTAACCCTAACCCAAATCGTAACCCTAAACCTAACCCTAACCCGAACTCTACCCAAAGCCTAACCCTAATCCTCACCCAAAACTTTACCCTAATCCTCAATCTAACCCTAAACCACAACCGCACCCAACACTAACACTGACCCTAATGCAAACCCGAACCCTAAACCTAACATGAACCCTTACCCTCACCCTAACCCTAATCCTCACTCTAACACTAACACTCGCCCTAAAATTCACAGTAACACGAATCCTAACCCTAACCCTAGCTATGACCTTAACCCAAACCCTAACCCTCATGGTAATCCTAATCCTAAACACAACTCTAACACTAACCCTAAACGTAATTCTAACTCTACGCTAACCCTACCCATAACAGTAACCTTAATCCTAACCCTACTTCGAACCCTATCCCTAACCCTTGCCTAAACCTAACCCTAACCCTCACCCTAACACTCACCTTAACCCTCATCTGAAACATAAACCTCACCCTCACCCAAACCCTCGCCCTAAACTTAACATTAACTCTAACCCTAATCCTAACAATAACCCTAACGCTAGACCTAACCCTAACCCTCACCCTAACCCAAACCCCAACTCCAACCCCATCCCTAAACCTAACACTCACCCTAACCCCAAGACTAACCCTAACGTTAAACCTAACCATAATCCTAACCCTAACCGTAAGTCTAACCCTAACCTGAACGCTAACTCTAACCCTCAACCTAACCCTGATCCTAACTCTAATCCTAGTCCAAAATCTAACCCTAAACTTTGCTTCAGCCCCTCTGTTACATGTACTCTGTTTCAGCCAATCTGCTAAACATACTTTCTTTCAGACCTTCTGTTTCTCACAGTCTGTTTCAGCCCCTTTGTTTCTGGCACTCTGCTTCAGCCACTCTGTTTCAGCTCCTCTGTTTGAGACCCTTTTTTTCTCACACTCTGTTTCAGACCCTCTGTTTCTCACACTCTGTTTTAGACCCTCTCTTTCCCACCCTCTGTTTCAGACCACCTGTTTCTTGCACATTGTTTCAACACCTGAGTTTCACGTGCACAATTTTAGCTCCTCTCTTTTTTGCACTCGGTTTCTTGCACTCTGTTTCTCGCTCTCTGCTTCTTGCACTCTCTTTTTTGCACTCTGATTCAGACCCTCTGTTTCTCACACTCTGTTTCAGCCCCTCAGCTTCAGCCATTCTGTTTCTCTCACTCTGTTTCAACCCATCTGTTTCTCACACTCTGTTTCAGACCCTCTTTTTCTCGCACTCTGTTTCTTGCAAGCTGTTTCAACCCCTGAGTTTCACGCGCACAATTTCAGCCCGTCCATTTCTCTCCCTCTGTTCCTCACACTCTCTTTCTACCCCTCCTCTTCTTGCACTCTGTTTCAGCCCCTGTCTTTCTCACACTCAGTTTCAGCCTCTCTATTTCTCACACTCTTTCAGCCGCACTGTTTCTCGCAATCTGTTACAGCCCATCTGTTGTTGCAGTCTGTTTCAGACCCTCTGTTTCTCACACTCTGTTTCTCCCACTCTATTTTTGACCCTCCATTTCTAAAACACTGTTTCAACGCCTCTTTCTCGTACTTTTTTTTCGCACTCTGTTTCAGGCCCTCTCTTTCTCGCACTCTGTTTCAGCCCTTCTGTTTCTTGCCACAATTTCAGCCCCTCTGCTTCTCCGTCTCTGTTTCAGACCCTCTGTTTCTCACACTCTGTTACTGCCCCTCTGTTTCTCAGTCTCTGTTTCAGACCCTCTGTTTCTCACATTCTGTTCCTGCCCCTCCGTTTCTCACACTCTCTGTCAGTTGCACTGTTACTCGCTATCTGTTACAGCCCATCTGTTTCAGACTCTCTCTTTCTCACACTGTTTCTCGCACTCTGTTTCAGACCTTCTGGTTCTAAAGCTCTGTTTCAGCCCCTTTCTTTCTCTCACTCTGTTTCAGCCCTTCTGTTTCTTGCATACAATTTCAGCCCCTCTGTTTCTCCCACTCTTTTTCTCAGTCCCTGTTTCAGCCCCTCTGTTTCTCACACTCTGTTTCAGAGGCTTTGTTTCTCGCATTCTGTTTCAGCTCCTCTGTTTCTTGTACTCTGTTTCATCCCCTCCATTACTCACGCACAATTGCAGCCACTCTGTTTTTTGCATTCTGTTTTAGCTTCTCTGTATCTCGTACTCTGTTTCTCGCACTCTGTTTCATCCCCTGTTTCTCACACACAATTTCAGATGCTGTGTTTTTCGCACTCTGTTTCAGCCCCTCTCTCTCTCGCACTCTGTTTCTCGCATTGTTTCTTGCACTCTGTGTCTCGCACTCTGTTTCAGCCCCTCTCCTTCTCGCACTGTTTCTCGCATTCTGTTTCTCATGCTCTGTGTCTTGCACTCTTTTTCAGCCCCTCTGAATCTTGCAATTTGTTTCAACCCGGCTGTTTCTTGCTCTCTGTTTCAGCCCCTCTGTTTCTTGCATTCTGTTTCAGCTTCTCTATTTCTCACACTCTGCTTCTCGCAATTTGTTTCTCGCACTCTGTTTCTCACATTCTGTTTCATGCCCTCTGTTTTTCCCACTCTGTTTCTCGCACTCTTTTTGAACCCCTCTGTTTCTCGCACCCTGTTTCAGGTTCTCTGTTTCTCGCAGTCTCTTTCTCCCTTTTACCTAATGTTTAAGATGAGCAAGAGGAAAGTAGATTGTTTCAATCATTCTACAGCAAACATGAAGTCATTCGGTTACACAACACTTCCTCAGAAAACAGTTTCAACTCAATAATTATGCGTTTCAGTCTTACTCGGGAATGCTGGTAGGCTTTTGAACTCGGAGTGAAACTAAAATATCCTGCTGAAAGTGTTCAATTTTTACCCCATTTAACAAAGACAAAAACCAATGTGCTTTTATAATTGTGCGGTATTTTAACAACCTTTTGTAGCTAGACTTGAATTCTATATTCAACTACTCGATGGGGTCATGTAGGGTAGTGGATGGGGTGATTTGGGAAGGTTATCACATCATTTGGTTGTTGGTATGTAAGAAAAGTCAATAAAACAGCCAAATACAAATGATGTCTAGAATAGTGTGGTAAAATTATTATTTTGAACAAGAATGTCACAAATCTGTGATGGAAATTGGGTGTGGTGATCTGTATTAAAGAAATGTGGAGGCCACATTATTTGAATGCAATACCTTACCATATCTGCAGCTCTGATCATTGTAACCTCAGAGCCCAGTGCCATCTGCTAGGAAATAATAAATTCTTCTATTTCTAGAAATTGAATTAATTAAACACCGTAACAAAAGTCAACTTAGAGAGAGCATTGAGGTCAGTAGGAAAGAAAGAATTGGGGAAGTGTCCATTAGCAGGTTTTTGTTTTCTTTTCTTGCCTGTTCTGTCATATTCTTGGTCTTGTGCTGATTAAAACCTCTAAAAACACTGCTGAGGTAAGGAAAAATTAACTTCTTTTATTTAAGAAACAGATTATGGTGGCTTCGCCATATCTGGAGGCAACAAATTCATGCTACATTGTATCACTTGCTGTGATTTATATTGTCTTTGTAGTACAGCGGTCAGTTTTAACCCCTTACCCTACAATTTACAGTAGAATACAAAGTTGAAATCCACTCAGGAAGTGAAATGGGAAGTAGAATACTGGAAGCATGACTCGGTAAACAGGAAATGTAGACAATTGTATCATTTTTATCTAATTACCAATACACAATACTTAAGAGAATCTGCCGCATTCCAGGAATCAGTGATTTTATCATGCTTTTTTTCACCTGAACCATATGTTAAAGATGAAACATATTGCATCTTTATTGAAGAATAGGCTACATTTTTAGCAGTATTTTTGTAGTTACGTGCTAAACGAAAATCACTTGTATGTATCTCTGTGAAATTAATCTCAACTTTTTGCGCTTGCCTTTTTTAGGTGTCTGAGACACAACTGAATGGTGGAGGATGTTCTCTATGTTAGGTGCAAGTATTAGGTAGGGAAATCACTGCTCAGGAAGGTGATGCAAGTCAAGGAAGTCTGAAAGGAAATGGGCAACTGTGAACTCTGGCTAGATAAGAATGGGGAGGTGGGGCTTGAGGATTGCTTGTGGACTTAGATGAGTCTGATTGGGATCAAGTGGAGAATGTGTCAAGGAGATAGAAAGGTTGATGCTGGATTTGAAAAAAAGAATTGCTTAGAGTTGGTGAACTAAGCACTTTTTGGCTTCTGGGACTCTTACTTAAACTTATCATAGAAACCCTACAGCGTGGAAGCAGACCATTCAGCCAATTGAGTCCATTGACCCTTCGAAGAGCATCTCACTCAAGCCCAACCCCTACCTGTAACCCTGCATTGCCCATGAGTAATCCACCTAATATACTCATCCCTGGACACAATGGGCAATTTAGCATGGCCAACCCACCTAGCCTGCACATCTTTGGACTGTGGGAGGAAACTGGAGGACCTGGAGGAAATGCACGCAGACACGGGGAGAATGTGCAAACTCCTCACTGACAGTCAGCCAAGGATGGAATTGAGCCTGGATCCCTGGCACTGTGAGGCAGCAGTGCAAACCACTGGGCCATTTTTCTGCCCCAAACTGCAGATCAATACATAAAATTGCATAATCAGCCCTTCCAATGTATGGGAAACACATTTGCTTGAGGACAATTAAGTAGCTTTTCAGTGTGTTTAGTGGATGGGCACATGAGGCTTTTTAAAATTCTTTTATGGAATGTAATCATCACCAGCATTTGCTGTCCATCCCCAGTTGCCCTTGAATTGAGTGACTGGTTTGACCATTTCAAAGCACCAGTTGAGCAACAACCAATTGCTGTCACCCTATTGGTCCATTAAACTGCTGGGATTGCTAAAACCCTGCCCCAGGGATTGACAATGGTTTGATGTGGTTCTATGGTTGGAGAAAAAAGATAGAGCTTGCCTTTATACAATGGACAAATTGTTCCCAGCAAAGTCTAAAACTGCCTTCAGGACTTCACAAAAACCCCTTGAAGGAACAACAATTAGCTCAGGGATTTTTTTTGCACTCTCTAACTGCTTTACACGCTGATTGTAAAGCATAACCCAAAGCTGAGACATCAGAAAAGGTTAAGAGAGAGATTGAGAAATCATATCAAATCATATCAGGAGGGATTTCAGGTCTTGTGACTATTTTACTCATGGAGAGAAGGAGCCTGGAAAAGTTATTGGAGAACTTTCACAATACAAAATAGGGATCAGACTACAAAAGCACGTTCTACAGGAATATGTGGGATGGGATATGAGTTTCTGAACTCTTGAGAATATGAGAGAAGATGTTAATGATGAGTTTCTTATACTTTGCATATCCATGAATGCTACAAGTTTGAGTCTAAGGGCAGGACTTAAAAAATAGACTGACACACACACACACACACACACACACACACAATGAAAAGACTGGGGAATAAAAGTAACCTCATGCAGACATCATTTACCCAGAGTAGGTGCCCAGGTAATGAACTGGGCAGCACAGTCAGGTGACTGGAGGTTAGGCACCATAGTGGGACAAATAGGTAAATCTCCAGGCAAACATAAAAATTGTGAAATGTCCAAGATAAGGGATAAAGGAGTGAGAGCGGTGGATTTGCAACAGGGAGTGCAAGAATGGAAAACTGAGAACTGATTTAGGAGAAACATTGAAAAAGTCACATGCAGTGGGAGAGGATTTCTTGCAGACATCTGATTGGAGTCCAGAGAGAGATTTCAATGTGAGAACAGAACATGCAATCAGACAAGGCAGTAGTAGAGCATACACAAAGGAGACCCTTTTCACACAAGGGGCAAAATAGCTGGCTCTATGATCACAAAGTGCTTGTGTCTACAAGGAGAATGGAAGATCAGTTGGGTTTTTTTTATCACCGTAAGAGCTGCAGAATTGGTGGGAAACGTTTGTAACTTGTTAACTGGGTGATTTGTAAGTTTGCCTGCAAATTTGTAAATTTTTTATTTTATTAAGAAAAGCTGGGTCTTTCCCAATAGGGAATTTGGCTTCCAGACAGCTGAAGGAACCAGAAGGGAAGGGTAGTAAATGGTACTTGTACTGAATCAAAGTTTAACAATAAGAACAGTTATAAATCTTTTAAAATCGTCTCCTGCCTCATCCTACATCTCCTGTCTTTTACATATGGATACATCTACTACAAAGCCAAGAGGATAATGTGAAGATCAGTGACAGAGGGAAGGTGAAGCCTTATTATTTGGTGTTAAGATAACTCGTGTAAGTGTTAAATTAGTTGTCTGTGTTAAATCTGGGCAATAACTGATTGTCTAGGTGATATTCTCCACTGCTTTCTGCTTCACCTGCTCCTTCTTCTGTACTTCTTGCTTTGTTCATGATGGCTCCTGAGCAGGAAACGTTGCATAGCACAAATTTTGACATTTTCTCAGTCACGTCTTGCAGAGATGCTCCCTAGCAGTTCATGCACTGAAGCATGAAAGATGCTGATGGTCTTTTAGCTGTCTTTATGGCAGCAGGTCTCCAGTTCTAAGTAAATTCTGCACATTTATGTGGGGTGCACACATGAGCCAAAACCAGGAGCCCTCATCACTCTTTCATCAAACTTTGTATTGTGGTACTTGAAATACAATTGGCACAGTGACTTTCTGCAGAATGAAGACATTGTAACAGTTGTCAGGATATTGGGCATTTAACTGAATGTTGCATCTTAAGCAGCTTATCGACATGACATAGCTGACAACTGTTGTATGCAAAGCAATTTGTACTGTCAATGGCACCCTGCCTCATGGAAAATCCTGTAAATTCTGCTGCTACTCCACAAGATTGTTTATGACAAGGGGGAATTAAAATAAATTGTCTTGCTCGGCACAGAGACCCTCCATGGCCTCTCTTACCCAGCACTGCACAACAAGCTGTGGGATGTTAATAATAACACTGGCAGTATCCTTTTAGAAGGAGGTAGGTACATTTTGAGTTCATAGTCATGGTGTCAGCCACTAGCAATTTGGTCTTTAACCTGGACTTGGGTTTCAGTTGGAGTTGAATCTACAGCCATTGAGCAATTGGTAGATGAATGTGAAATGCGGATACCTTGAGTATTAGCTATCGCTAAAGTTCAGGACGGCGAATTTCTCCTTGAACGCTGAGAGGACATGGCCTTTTACTGACAACCCATCTCCATGTTGTCCTCTTCCCTCTTCTCACAGCTTGTTCTGCTCTGCATGTGCTCATTCATTCTCCCAGCTATACTCAATTCCATAAAGAAGGCCATTCAAAAACCCTTTCTATTTAGAAGTAACTGATATTTTGATCTCAGTTGATGGTATTGCTGGACACGTCAGATTCCAGAATAAATCCAAGCCTGATCAATCATATTTTTCCCCACTTTTTTGCTAAGTTAGTTAATATGGTGTTTAGTCATTGACACATATTCATGAGTCTGCTGATTTTTCGCTAACAACTGAACAGAAGTTAATTACTCAAAAGAAGAGTAGAAAGAAACTACCAAGCTATCAAAATATAGAAGATAGAATAATCTTAAAAAATACATTAGAACAAAGTTCAACCTGATTCCTCTCTCCCTTTTATAAAGACTTGATGCCAGAGAAATTACACCTCTATCTCAACTCTAGGTTTCTGATTAACTGACTCCTCACAGTTTCTGTGCCGTGGACTATGGGGATGCTTGGATGAATCTTTTCCAAGTCTGCTGACATGAACGTTTCACAAATCTGAAAAATGAAACTTTCTCTGCCAATAAACTACAGGTTTTTAAACACACTCTCCTGGTTTGGATGTTTCACTAGCTCAACCCTTCTCCTTTAATTGTTCCTTAAAATTCTCTCAGATGAAAAAGCAAACTTGTTTCTCAACTAAAACCTTGTTTAGCCCTGGATTCTTCTGAACTGAAAACAAAGCTAATGGACTTAAATGTTTGCATGTTGTAAACCCAATGGAATAAAAATCTTCTCGTTAACACCACAGAATCAGCTTTCTGACAAGTGCTGAACTTAGTCACTATCCAAACTTTTAATACGCATCAAAAGCACCTAAAATGTCCCGTATTGCAGGAACAGTGAGAAAAAGTAATCTCGTAACTAAGCTGTAAGAATTGTTTTTGACATCTTCATAACTGATTTGGATGTGAATATAGTAGGTATGGTTAGCAAATTTGCAGATAACACCAAAATTGGACGTGTAGTGGACAGTGAAGAAGGTTACCTCAGTTTACAACAGGATCTTGATCAGATGGGCCAATGGGCCGAGGAGTAGTAGAAGGAGTTTAGTTGAGATAAATATGAGGTGCTGCATTTTGGAAAGGTCCATCAGGGCAGGACTTATACACTTAATGATAAGATCCTGGGGAGTGTTGCCGAAACAAGAGACTTTGGAGTGCAGGCTCATAGTTCTTAAAAGTAGAGTCGCAGGTAGACAGGATAGTGAAGAAGGCATTTGGTATGCTTGTCTATATTGGCCAATGCATTGAGTATAGCAGTTGGGGGGGTGGATCATGTTGCAGCTGTGCAGGACATTAGTTAGGCCACTTTTGATATACTGCATTCAGTTCTGGCCTCCCTGCTCTAGGAAGGATGTTGTTTAATTTGGAAGTGTTTAGAAAGGATTTAAAAAGATATTGCCGAGGTTGGAGAGTTTGAGCTACAGAGAGAGAATGAATAGGCTGGGGCTATTTTCTCTGGAATGTCAGAGGCTGCATAGTGACCTTATACACTTATAAAAACTTGTGGGTGTGAATGTTTTCGCAGAAACCATTAGACACCTTGAAAAGAAAGAGCTGTTGTTCCTCTGTGGTAAAAAAAAGCACCTGAAGAAAGTCAGATTATTTTCCTTCATCAGTTGTTGTAAGCTGTGACATCTATCAATAAATCTTTGAAATTGATATAACTCCATAGAGGCCAGTATTCCATCACCAAGTTACTCTTCACTTACATGCAGGGGGTCCTTGACACTGATCCAGCTCTCAGAGTGAACAGATGTCTAACACTCCTGTTTATATCTGTCAGCCAGTGCTCCCTGATTCGGTCTGTTAAGTTAGTCCAAACACGGAATTCATATTCTACGAGGTCCACCTGGTTGACCTCATCCCAATCACTGCATCCCTTCCCCTCTGAGATGGAAGACGTAGGCCGTTTTTGCATTGGGTCAGGTTCCTCCAACTCTGCCTCTGATACGGATGGCATATACCGCACATTAGCTCACCTCTTGCATCCAAAGCATCTGGGAAGAAATTCCTTGTCTTCTTCAGGCAGCAAAGATGTCGAGGCCATGTCCATCTCAGATTCTGAGGTATCTTCAATGTTTGATGGAGAGGGAGTGTCCACTGATTCCAGAAGGCAGTCAACAAGCCAGAAACATTTTGATCCCACATCATTTGTGAGTTTGCAACTTTCATACGGTTTACATACTTGTTCAGGACCGTCATACCTACCCAAAATTTATACGTCATTGGATCTGACCTCACAACGACTGTGCTTCTTACCCACACAGGCCCATTCTCATGGTTCCCACACCAAACTCCATCCTCTGAAGGAAACTGTCTCTCTCATCTGGCAGAATCTTGTGTCCAGTATTGGCATTCCTGACGTCATTTCACCCCACCCCCATTTGGGAAGATTAAAGTTAACCCAGAGCAAGTCTTCTCCCCATTGGCAATTCTGCTATGGTTACCCTGTCATTGCATGAGGGGTGGTCCCATAATCAAATAGGAACCAATACAGTTTGGTATCTGGTAAAGCCTTTAAGCCTGTCTTCAAAGTTTTGACTGCTTTTTCTGCCAGACCATTGGATAATGCATGTTATGGAACTATCCTTAAATGCTGAATACCATTCAACTCTGAAATACCCTTGAAATTCCCTGCCAGTAAACAATGACCCATTATCGATGACCAACTTTTCCAGGGGTCCATGAATTGTGAAAAATGCGTGAGGTTTTTCTATTGTTGTCCCTGCGTTTGATGAATGTACTCTATACACATCCAGCCACTTTGAATGGGGGGAGTTCACAATGTATAAGAGCATTGAGCGCATGAAAGGATCTACACAGTTGACATGTGGCAGAGTTCAGTGCTTACCCTGCCATTCCCATGAATGTCGGGGAGATAATGGCAGTGATAGTAGGAACTGCTGATGCTGGAGAACCTGAGATAACAAGGTGTAGAGCTGGATGATCATAGCAGGCCAAGCAGCATCAGAGGAGCAGGAAGGCTGACGTTTCAGGCTTAGACCCTTCCTCATTTTTCTGAAGAAGGGTCTAGGCCTGAAACATCAGCCTTCCTGCATCTCTGATGCTGCTTGGCCTGCTATGATCATCCAGCTCTACACCTTGTTATCTTAGATTTGATGGCAGTGATTTTTTTTTGTCCTTGTCAACATTCTGGGCACTGTCCCACTGATGTAGCTATGTCTGCTCCCAATCCTGGCCAGCAAACATAATGTCTTTATGTTGCAAACCTTGGATGACCCTGGTGGAGATCAGCCCGTGTCTGGTAGTAACATTTGCTTGGGACAATCACTCTTGTTCACTATAATAATATGCCGTCCTCTCCTGTGATCTTGTCCCTGTGGGTCCAAAAAGATTCCAGTTTCTGGTTGTGACAGCCATTTGGTTTCCCCCATTGCCACCAGCTGTTTCAGTTTTGCCAGGACCATATCTTTCTGTGTCCAAGTCTGATATTGTCAGCTGTAACTGGAAGTGTGTTCAGGAAATTTAAAACCATTACAGACACTTCCAGTGGTGATACCACCAGTGGTGTATCTGCCAGCAGGAGGCCACTCAATTGTTACTTAGCTTCCTGAGCGGTGTTGCAACTTGTAATTATATGCACTTAGTTTTGGAGCCCGCTGCTGAATTTGGCCTGAAGTTACGGGCAGCACTGCCTTGTCCTCTTTGAATAGACCTACCACGGGCCTGTGATCCTTTATTATTACAAATTTCATCTGTAAAGGTGTTGGTGCAACTTCCTGGCTCCAACTATGACTGCTAAATCTTCCTCTCTCTCGCTGGGTGTATTTATGTTCTGCATTAGCCAAAGTCCTAGATGCATGCACTATTGGGCATTTCTCTCTATTGGGCACCGATCAGCTAATATGCTGTAAGGGGAGACATCATATATCAATACCAGATCTCAATTTGGATCATAGTATGCCAACACCTTAGAGGATGATAGCTTCTCCTGAAAGCTATGGCTTGGTTACAAAGCCATTTCAGAGACTGACTCCTTTTTCAAAGAGTTGATGCAAAGTGCCAGGATGGAGGTGAGGTTGTGTATGAACTTTCCATAACATTTCTCCAGCCCAAGAAAAGACTTAGGTTCCAGTACAGACATGGGAATCAGGATATCTTTGATTGCCCTCACTTTATCTTCCAATGGGTGTAACCTGGTCTTGTTGACCCTATAGCCAAAGTAGTCACTTGGGGTGCCAGGAACACACACTTTTTCTCTTCTGGGGCATGAACCTGCCTGGGAGGAAAACATCTAAGCACTATGTCCACATGCTGCAAGTACTCCTTATTGGTGTTCCCTGTTATTAGTGTGTTGTCCAGAGCAATGATGATTTCGGATAGGCCTTGAAAAGTGCTTTGCGTTTATGTCCTCTATGTGAGGGACTGGGCTTTTATCCAGCTCTGAAAAGCCGTTTACTGTTTGTTTAAAGTCCACACAAAGGCAAGGCAATGCATCGAGCTTCACAATCAGCTCAACCGCTGCTGCCCATTCTACAAACTGCGCTGGTTAGATGATTCCTTCGCTCTCTGGTTTCTGTCTCTACTTTTGCCCATAAGGCAGGGTGGCACTGGGCAGGCCTTGCAGAATCGTGGAATTGCTCCCTGGTCACCAGGCAAGGTGGCCCTGGCTCCTTTGTTATCCCCTAGACCGTCCCGAAAAAACTTCTGGGTATTTAATGAGAACTTTACTCAGGCAGCCATTTTCTAATTGAAAAATGTTGCGCTAATTTATATGTATCTTTCTCAATCAATTTTGCCCCATCAATCTTGGGTCTGAGCCTTTTATTGAAAGCAGTGGTAACTTTTCATAGGAGACCAGAACCAAAGCAGTACTCTTAATCTTTGAAAGTTCTCTGGAATAGGTCCTCAGCTTGGCTGAGGTCTTGTACAACCTTAAGGGTTAGAGCCCGGAATGAATTTTGCTGAAGACTGGTCTGCGATCACTGAAATGGCTGCATTGGTATTGACCTCCATTAGAACTGGGTGATCGTTTAAACAGACATTTATTTTGATTGGAGATAATAAAATGTGAGGCTGGATGAACACAGCAGGCCAAGCAGCATCTCAGGAGCACAAAAGCTGACGTTTCGGGCCTAGACCCTTCATCAGAGAGGGGGATGGGGGGAGGGAACTGGAATAAATAGGGAGAGAGGGGGAGGCGGACCGAAGATGGAGAGTAAAGAAGATAGGTGGAGAAGGTGTGGGTGGGGAGGTAGGGAGGGGATAGGTCAGTCCAGGGAAGACGGACAGGTCAAGGAGGTGGGATGAGGTTAGTAGGTAGCTGGGGGTGCGGCTTGGGGTGGGAGGAAGGGATGGGTGAGAGGAAGAACCGGTTAGGGAGGCAGAGACAGGTTGGACTGGTTTTGGGATGCAGTGGGTGGGGGGGAAGAGCTGGGCTGGTTGTGTGGTGCAGTGGGGGGAGGGGATGAACTGGGCTGGTTTAGGGATGCAGTGGGGGAAGGGGAGATCCCATTATCTCTGATTTATTTTGATTGGTTCTGATTTGGATGTTGCAAAGCAATTTAACTGTTCCAAACCAGATGCAGATGGACTTTCCAGGGTGTGCACTCTCATAGATACTAGCCTATGAGTCCCCTTACTCCACTTAGGTCAAGTGGAATTCTTTCACTGTCTCAAGTCCCCACACTGCCAGCAGCTACAATTCTTGTCGACCCAGGTCCTGAAGAAAATTTTAACTGTTTGGCCTAGGCTTGGTTTTATTTTGGGGTTTTGCTGTGGGGTAACCCAGAGTCCCTACGTTCCGGATATGTCCTGGGCGATGCTATGCAATTGATTTTACTCAAGTGGTGGTCTCTAAGCCTAGTCAGACCGGTGAAGGTGACCATTTCCATCAGAATACCTTGCAATTAATAAGCTCCACTTGCTGCATTTTCCAGTGATTACACCTGTTGTTGTTACTGTATGAAGTCCAATTGGGTTTCAGTGAGTAGGCAATTTTGCATGGTTATGTCATTAATCCCATTCTTGCCACCACTGAAATAACTCCCATCACCAAGTGACTCTTTATGTATATGTGGGCAGCCCTTGACACTGATCCAGCTCTCTCAGAGCAAAGAGAGAACCTCTGACACTCCTGCTCTTATCTGTCTCCTAAGACTCTTTGATTGGGGCTGTTAATCTGATCCAATCAGGCAACTCATATTCTATGAGGTCCACCTGGCTGGCCTCATTACAGTAAGTGTGAACCCGCCACGCCTGTGCTTCCTGCAAGCAAGTGAATGTTCCTGGAGAAGCAAGATCAAGAAACAGCAGATCTTAATGAGCAAACAAGATCATATCGGTGAACCCTGTGAACAGGAACCATTGCACTATTTTCCCAGTCATCTCTCTACTCAAGAATGTATGTTGTGTTGTGCCTGCCTGTATTTGTCTGTGTCAAGTTTTATAAGGGACTTAGAGTTTTAACTAGTAGAGGTACATGGACAGTTCACAATTGTTTATCTGTAGCTGGTTTTGCACCAGTGAGGAATAACTCCCAGATTTGCATAATCATTTTACATAGAGAACTTGGTTGTATAAATTAAACCAGTTAAAATGGTTAACCAGTTAATACTGAGTCATGATGAGAATTTTCTTCTCTATAGTACCAGGAATGGCATCAGGTTAAATGCATCCTGCACTTGTCACTTTTCTCAAATAACTGTTTCCTCATGTTTTGATAATTAAAGCGATGATCCCCACCTTCAATTGGAATTCAGGAATAATTTTGCATGGGATTTTGCATCATTAAAAATTGATACACCTGCACCTTCCAGTGGCTCATCTTATAATAACTGCACATTTTTAAAAGAAAGGAGGAGGGGAGGTTTTAAAACGTATTTTAAAAGAACACTCCTGTCAGTTCACATGCTGCAGTATAATATTGTTGGTGTTTAATTTACTCATAATGCCTTTTTTTAAATACTCTTGTGCTCTGAATGTCCTTCGAGGCCCACAGTGCAGCTACATATTTTCTGCAGACACTTAGACTGCTGTTAAAATTGTTCTTAAATTCAGAATACTGTATATTTATCTATTTAATTGAATGAAAGAAGTAAATCCACAAACTAGTTTGAAATGTATTTTCTCTTAAACTAGGTTTGGATTTTTAATACACAGAACCATAAAAATTACAGCACAAAATGGCATAAATTTAGCCCATTATGTCTGTGCTGATGTTCAAACCTGCAAACGATCTGCACTAATCCTGCTTCCCATTTAGATTACATTTCCACTTCTTTCATGTAAATATTTTCGCTTTCCATAGTCACCCTATGGTAAAACCCAATCTAATTGTCTCAGAAAACTGCCCAGTCATTTCCTTCCTCCTTCTATAAATAATTGCAAATGGTGTAAATATTCTGTCTATTTCCAATAATCTGGCCCAGAGCACTAAAAGTTGATCATTTAACAAAAGGTGTGATGACGGTGATATCATTTTAACCACTTTGCTGGAATGCACTTAACTTGTAAATGAGGGGGATGCACTTAATACATAGCAAATACCTGCCTCCATTTAATGTAAATGTCTATATTCTTTCTCTTTCACAAAGAAGTTTGGAATTGTTGCAGACCTCAATGTAACTGTGAAGTTTTTGTCCAGCATTTGTGAGGGGTGCATTGTCACCCACAGGGTGATGATGAAAATGCTGACCTAGCCTTGCCTTCATTCAGAAGACAGTGCTTGCCGTAATAAACACCATTAAAGTTATTATTTACTGCTTTTAACCATACAGTCTGGGCTAGTTATTTATTGATACAGAGATAGTAGGAACTGCCGATGCTGGAGAATCTGAGATAACATGGTATGAAGCTGGGTGAACACAGCAGGCCAAGCAGCATCAGAGGAGCAGGAAAGCTTGACATTTCGGTTCGGGTCTGAAGAAGGGTTATCTCTAGTTATTTATTGAGCTATCCACCATGGCAGCTCCCCCTTCCATACCATATTACTGATTGCTTCCACGGTATTGAAATCCGAGATTTTTACTTGTAACAAATCATTTTAGCTGACAACCAATAATCAAGAGGATAAAGGCAATTGTCCCCACTGGTCCTTATGTTACAAACAATAACAGAAAAAAAGATGAAAATTCACTTGCATAAATAATAAGAATATGAATACTATACGTAAGTCATATAATGGTAATTGTCAATCTTTTTTTGTTCATCATTCAGTGCTGATAAATTCAACTTCGTGAATGTTTGTTGAATAGAACCTGTTACTGTCTCTCGCCTCACAGTGGAAAGACATCTGCATTGTGATTAGCTCAATAATATCAGTTGTTCTACTCTTCTACTCAGACCAAGATGGGCTGAGGTTAGTCTTTTTGTTTAAGTTGTCAGAAATGTTCCTCCACTTCTTTCATCATCATCATAATGTATGTGAGCATTCCCCAAATTCAGGATCTTACCAGAAAGATGAGAAAGAGAACTGAGAATTTATTTTAAAGCTAAGATCACAAGACTAGGTGAATGACTGATTAAAGTTTTTGGCCTGTTCCAGGGAGTATAATCAAACCAATGATCACCACAAGGACAACTGAATACTTCCAACAACTATTTACTTTGTTCAAGGTGATATTATAATATAAATCCTTGCAAGATACTTCAAGGGACAGAATCAGGTCAAATTTAGCGCTGAGCTAATGAAGGATTCATTGGACTGGAAGACAAAAAGTGATTGGAGAATTAGGCTTTGAGGAGCATCTTAAAGGACGCAGGCTGGGTTAATAAGGAAATTTCAGAGTTTAGGGCCTAGTTTGCAGAAGGAATGGCTCTAATGCTGGGGGGAGGGGGGGAATGAAATGGGTATAGCCCAAGAGTGAGAGTTGGAGAATGCAGAGTTCTTGGAAGACAGAGAGCTTGAGGAGGCTGCAGAGATTGGATGGGGTGAAATCTTGAAACAGTGTGGAAATAAAGATGAGAATCTTAAAATCAAGAAAATTTGAGCCAATGTTAGTCGGCGAGCATGGGAACGATGGATAAACAGATTTACTGTAAACTATAATGCATTCAGCAGAACTTTGATAAATTGCAGTTAATAGAGGGTGGAAGATGGGAGTCCAGCCAGAGGAGCCTTGCAATTGTCAAGTTTGGAGGTGGTAAAAGGATGGATGAAGATTTCAGTCACAGATGGGCTGAGATGTAGGTAGATTTGAGGGATATTTCAAAGCTGGAATAAAAAGTCTTCGTCATGGAAAGTCGGAAGTGCAGCACAGAGTTGAATTGAATGCCAAAATTGTGACCAATCTCACTCAGCCTAAGACAATGGCCTGTGTGTGGTGCGGTGAGTCATACTGATGGCTAGAATGGAACAGTTGTGATGGAGCTGACGAACAATGTTTAGTCGGAGGGAATTTTAGCTCATTCAGGACTGAAAATTGGGTAAGGAGTTTAATGACACTGGGAAAGGAGGGATAAAACATTTCCTTCCCCAGATATGCACAGGCAAATGTGAGAAACTTGGGAAAAGTGGCAAATGTGGGAAGATCAAAATCTCAACATTAAGAATCCCTGACTTTCCCTTTAAATGGTGACTTCAGAATCTCGCTATTGAGCGGTGATGACTTATTTCCATGCATTCACATCTCATTATTAACCCAACTCACCTCATTTTAATGCCACATCCAAATCTCCTCTTTTTTCCTGAAAATGTGGACAGCATAAATCCTGGACTAGTAAATCTGAGCTGGTCACCTGGTTGTCCCAGTGTTCATCCAACTGTATTCTCAGCACAATATATCTTCATGCTCCACTGACACCATCCACTACAACTCTTCATCCACACAAATTGGCAATGGCAAACCACCGGCCTCACCATATTGCTGTGCCTGTTCTGAGACCAACTCAGCCCTTTTGCCCTTAGTCCTTGACGTTGGAGCTTAGTGACACCTGCAACTTGCATACTTCTGCCAGCTTGCTTTGCACACCAGATCATAGAATCCCTACAGTGTGAAGCATGTCATTCTGCTTATAGAGTCCATACTGACCCTCTGAAGATCAACCAAGCCAAACCCATCCCTGTCCCCTATCCCTGTAACCCTGCATTCCCCATGGCTAATCCACCTAGCCTGCACAACCCTGGACACTATGGATAATTTAGCATGGGCAATCCACCTAAGCTGCACATCTTTGGACTGGGATAGACATGCATCTCATGTATCCAACAGGATGCATCTTATGGCTCTTAGTACTTGCTTTCTATCATTCACTCGCTCTGTGCTTATTTGGATGCTGCCAGTTTCTGTGGCTAGAGTTGCATTTTGAAGCAGAGAGAGATGCATGTAGTTTGGCACTGCATAGTCAAGGAAATGGGTGTATCGCTGAATGGCATGATTCAGACTCGAGGAGAATACTCCTTTGTGTGGACAAGGGGAGTGGAGTAGCAGAGTTACATTCAATCAAAGAGTGCTACCACAGTTAGTCCAGTGCTTTGTCCAATTCCAGTCCAGGGAATTGGCTACAATCAGTTAGGCGCTTGTTGGGGTTCAATGCCTTGGCAGTAAGTGGATTAGGTTCACGGTCAGTTCTGCAGGTAAAGAGCTGCCAGCCCAGGAATTATAGGTAATTTAGTCAGTGTGCTGTGGAGACATCTGTCCCAGTTAGAGAGCCAATAGTTCTTGCAATGAGACATTGAATAGATGGAAGTCGGTTGAAAAGCTGATGCAGGAGGAGGAGAGGTGTTCCCAGTGAGTGAATAGGAAGTGCGGAGTGCAGGAAAGGCTATTGATTTCTTAAGGATGAGATAAATGAGAGTCATTCGGTAGACGTGATGTAATAACAGTTGTAATTCATGACCATTGGTGAGATGAGTGTGCACTAAGAGAGTTACAGTCTATGGTGGCCTTTTTTAACATTCGTTAATGGGATGTGGGTGTTGCTGGCTTGGCTCACATTTATTACCAGTCCTTAATTACCCAGAGGGCAGTTAAGAGTCAACCATGTTGCTGTGGGCTGGAGTCACATGTAGGCCAGGCCAGGTAAGGATGGCAACTTCCTTCCCTTAAGGACATTGTGAACCAGATGGGTAAACGATGAGTGTTTTGGGAGCCGAGAGAAGATGCAGATCACAGAAGGTTATTGACCTTCTTGTTGCGCAAAGCACAGACCTAGCTTCTATCTGGGACCAGACTGGCTGAATCTAGTGGCATAGTCTCCTTTGACAGTCAACAGGAAAAATGTCACTGGCTCCTTCTCCACCATCCCATTCACCAGCGCCTCCAGATCCATGTTGATGAAGCATCTTCCCTTTCTGGGCCATGTCTTCAGTTATAATTGTTGAGTGACACTAGCTCCAGGCTTACAACTTCTGAAGAGGTGCGCAGCTGAAGATTAACTATGGAACCTTTGGCATGATGCCAGGAGGTCCTGGCAATGGAGAACACTGGCACCTCTCCTGCTACTTGATTTCACAGAAAAAAAGCTCTGAAGAGCCCAAATGTTAAAGTGAAGAGCAGGAAGATTCCACCCAACATACTGCTCTGAGCTGTGGTGCCCCGAATCTCACTGAACACTTTAACTCTGAATGCCGAACATTTAACCCAAAAGCTGCATTGCTTGTTCCACAAGCATAAACATGTTTCTTGGTTAATCCTACAGTTCCACTTCCTCTGTAAATCTGAGCAATAATCATGAATCTTTGTTACAACTTCATTTCACGTGATTTCTACCACAGATTTAGGTAGCTGTAAAATTACAGAGACCATTGTTTTTCAAAGAAATAACTAGCAAAAGGAAGTTGTTCTCTCTCACACTAAAAGAACTTACAAAACATTTAAATATCTCGGGGCAGTGACTTGAAAGAAATTCTGGGATTTCCATATTAATCCTTTCTGACTGATTGGAGCTTTAACAGCCATCTTAGATTTGTTCAACATGTTCACATCAGTTCTATGACCCTTTGATCTTTTGCTTAATTGAGGTATACAAGATAATGAGAGGCATGGATAGAGTTGATAGCCAGAGACTATTTCCCAGGGCAGAAATGGCTAGCACGAGGGGTCATAGTTTTAAGCTGGTTGGTGGAAAGTATAGAGGGGATGTCAGAGGCAGGTTCTTTACGCAGAGAGTTGTGAGAGCATGGAATGCGTTGCCAGCAGCAGTTGTGGAAGCAAGGTCATTGGGGTCATTTAAGAGACTGCTGGACATGCATATGGTCACAGAAATTTGAGGGTGCATACATGAGGATCAATGGTCGGCACAACATTGTGGGCTGAAGGGCCTGTTCTGTGCTGTACTGTTCTATGTTCTATGTTCTATGATAGGGAATGGCCGAACCCCTCTGATAAATAAACTAAAACACAAGCCCAAAACTGTTATGACAGGAGTAGGGGTTCCTTGTCTTTCCCTTGGTAATCTATTCAAAGAATGGTTAAAAGAAAGAAAATCCCTGATCTCCACTTTACAAGCAACAATAAACAATTTAACCCAACAATGAACAAATTAACAAAATTACTAACAAACCGACAATACTGCCCTATATTACTAACTACTCCCTAACTGGTCTAAATTCTACAGGAATACTGTTTAAATAAAGTCAAGTCCCACGAATACTAACCCAATTAATGAGAAGCAATAAATTATAACAAAATCTTCACGTTCGCACAGGCTGTCTTCTGGAATATTCTGTCATTTCCGATCTCTTCACAAACGCCTTTCTTCTGCTAATTCTGCTGACAGGACAGTTTTACCTCTGTAATTTTTTCAGTGAGGACTTTGAGCTACAATACTGTGGTATCTTTAATTAATTAGGCGAGAGCTGAATGGTGCTAACTCTGGCAGGTGGTGGGTGACTCTCTCTTTCAGATGGCAGTTGGGTCTCTCTCTGATTTTCCAAATACCCTTGCCTTATATATCCGTAATGAAATCATCAAATTCTTATAATATAATTGGCTTCAAATTGTCAACACCATCAGATTTAAATTCAATTGGCTTTGAATCGCAGAGTTTGGTTTTAAATTAATTGGCCAAATTCAAACTTGTTGTGACAGCATCAAAACAGGACCGCTGTTGTCCCTACAGGCATTTTTGATACACTTGTTTCATTTTTTGAGGCTCTCTGTACTGGCAACTTCAGCTGCTTCGCACAGACAAATTTTTCCTTTGAATATTTCCAAGGACAGACAAAGCACAAATCTCTCAAAGGAACCACGTATTTTAGCCTCCTGCCTATCACCTCACAATTACTCTACTCAACTTTGTAACATTACAAATTCAGTGTCTGACGCCATCTCTCTCACTGACACCTGAAGGAGTGAGGCTCTGAAAGCGTGGAGATAATAATAACTGCCGATGCTGGAGTCAGAGATAACAAAGTGTGGATCTGGAGGACTATAGCAGGCCAGGCAATAAAGTTGACATTTTGGGTCAGGACCCTTCCTCAGAATTTCTGAATTTCTGAAGAAATGTCCCAGCCCGAAATGTTAACTTGCCTGCTCCTCTGATGCTGCCTGGCCTGCGGTATTCCTCCAGCTCCACACTGAGACTCTGAAAGCTAGTGTCTTTAATAAACCTAGATAACAAAGTGTGAAGCTGGATGAACACAGCAGGCCAAGCAGCATCTCAGGAGCACAAAAGCTGACGTTTTGGGCCTATACCCTTCATCAGAGAGGTCTAGGCCTGAAACGTCAGCTTTTGTGCTCTTGAGATGCTGCTTGGCCTGCTGTGTTCATCCAGCTTCACACTTTGTTATCTTGGATTCTCCAGCATCTGCAGTTCCCATTATCTCTTTCATAAACCTGTTGGATGATAACCTGGTGTCATGTAATTCCTGACCGTTTAAGAGTTGAGTGAGTTTCATTTAATTTCACTCAAGTAATTGTTGACTCTGTTTTTACTTTTTGCAGTTTGATATTGTTGTTCCCAGGAATGATGGTAAAATAAACTCTTGTTGGGATTTATGTTGAATATTTGCTTCCTTGTATGTGTCAGTAATATTGACCTTTAAATATCTAGACTTCAGTCCCTGGTGAGTTGTTTTATCTCATCCAAACATTATCTGGTAATCAAACCCAATGATGTTGTTGTCACTTCCAATGAAGGACGAGAAACACCTAGATTTGTTTTCTTTGGAACTGGAAACATGTTGAAATAGGTGTTCATAACGAATCTGTCAGCATCAGACAATATGTTGGTATGATTCATTGTCTCAAAAACTTATGTCCCTGTAATGCAATCTGAGTCAACCATCTCAGAACAGCATGCATTCACTATTCATCTGTAATTGAAAGATCCTGTGCACTCCCTTGGAATTCTTGTCAAGAAGCAAGACAGCATATTGAAAATATTAATGAATAGTTGATTTCTTCAGTGTTCGAGTTTTTTGTCATTATTTTGATTTATTGAAACAATGAGAATATGTTTTTATATGACATCTTGAATGCAATGATCTGAAGACACTTCATAGCAGTGTTCTACATCTTTTATGCTTTTCACAAACAATGTGGCAAGGTTCTCACCATTTCTGCAGTGTTGTAAAGATGGTTAGCTTTTTCTTTTCCTGTGTTTTTGACTGTGGTCTGAAATGGGAAAAGGTTTGCTTCAAAAAACCAATGATTATGGAAAGGATTACTGCACTTTTTAAAAGCAAGTTATGTGACACTCACGTAAGCGCTGTCTCTCCTGCTATATGTTCAAGCAGGGCAACTCTAGTTGCAGACAAGCTGGAGCTCGGAACAGTGTACAAATGGAGATCCAGTCGGAAACAAATATCTAATTGGCCCATGGACTGGTGACCAGTTATTGATGACAAAGGTTTTCTGTCTGCTAAAAGCCATGTGATTGGCTCCCAAGCAGATTGGCTTGTGGGTGGTAATGCTTGTGTCAGAACCCATTGGACATCTGGAATGGAAGGTGCTGTCTCTCTTGCTCTGCAGTAGGATATATCTTGATATTGAAGCAAGCCACTTTTTCTTCCCTTTCTTTCCCTAAATGTCGTTGTTTTAAAACAATGTGTCAGACACTTTATAATTGTGAACCGGTTATGCCATCCCTGCAAACCAGTGAAAGTGCCTGGAGATGGAAGATCAAGGAGCAACCTGACTTAACAAGTGAAAAAGACCACCTCAGTGAGCCCCGTCCATAGGGTTTATTGAACTGCTTTCCCAGTCTTTTCCTCTGCCTGTGACATCCATATTATTTTGGGTGCATAAAGGAGGTATTTTATCCATTAATGGGATAGAGATATTGGTGGATGGACCAGCATTTATTGCCCATCCCTATTTGTGCTTGAGAAGATGGTGGTGAGATGCATTCATGAATTACTGCAGCCCGTACGTAGTAGGTTGACCCGTTATACTCTGAAGGAAGTTAGGGAGTTATGAGAGGCCTAGAGTTTTGGCCAGTGGGGTTCATAACTGTTTACCTGTAGTCATTCCTGTTAAGTTCAGAAACCTGGTCTGATCTTTCTGTCAATGTGCGGCTAAAATATTGGCAAATTGGGCGATTTTGCATTCTTTGATAAAGTCTTTAGCTTATGTGGGAACCCCAGCTTAGAAGGGCTTGATTTGCAGCACATGGCTGAACAGCTAAGGGGGAATATTTCCTCTGTGTAGGGCTACCTCCAGCTGGGTGTCTCCTGGCACTGCCCTGTCTCCTTGTGATGATGAGGCACCTGGAGAGGTCAAGGCTGCATGCCCCAGTCTCACCATGCCTTTGGTCCTGAGGATGAATGACCAAGGCAATGGAGTACAGGTGAGAGTGCCACTTCAGCAGATCCTAAGTGAGCTGGACCTGGCTCTCCATAGCACTGCCAACTTGCCCATGGAGACAGCCAGACAGTCACCAGCTTGGGACAGATGTGTACCCAAGGTACAGCTGCACTCCTGCAGCACGTGGGCAGTAAGGGCCTTCCACATTGCTGTCTGCCACCCCATCTTCCTGGTGTGTGTGGATGGAGTCCCTGGTTGCTGACTCCACAGGACCCTGTCCTGCCCGTGCCTGAGCAGGTGCCTGGTCTCCAGGATCCCTGCGAGTGCCAGGGCCTGGGGTGATTCTCCCTCAGCCAGCTGTAGGACTATCACAGTGAGGCGCTCATCAGCTTGTGCTTCCAAATTTTCTAAACCTGAGGTTCCCGCCAAGGTGTCAATATCTGAGCTGGTGGCAGAGGCAGCCTTAGCAATGTTTCCTCTGAGGCCTCAGTACCCTTGTCCTGTGATGTTGAGGCTTCTGTTAGAGCTGAGTGTTCCTCCACAGAGATCAAGAGCGGTCTCAAAAGCAAAAACACAACTTGCTGGGACCTGTTCAGTGGGACATGTAGGCTTTTGCATACCTGCAGGAGCCTTCTCAGTGTTCTCCTGCAAGGACCAAGGATTGTCCTCCTACAGAAGGTGCTGACATGAATGTCAGGCACCCCTCCACCCTCCTGGGCTCTCTTTGCCCCAATGTGTAAAAACCAAAAGGGTGGAACAAGGAAGATTACATTGGCATGGCCCCTTTGTGCTGGAGGAGGAGGTGTGAGGTTATATTGGAGGTCTGTGGAGATGACACAGAAGACACGCAGGGTTAGAGATGTGAGAGTTTGGGGGTTGATGTGGGAAGTGAGTGAGGGTAGGTCTTTGCATGCAACGCTTGAAAGCGTTAGAGCATGAGCCTTGGTGGGAGGTGGATGCAGTGGCAGAGTCACAGAGATAGATTTACACTGAGGTAGCAGAGGACTCAGCCTGGTGGAGCAAAAAAAGGCAATGTCCCTCTTTCCACATTTCTGGCTATTTTCCTGCACCGCTCTGGGTAGAAACTTCAGTTCAGGCTGGCAAGTTCTGGTGATGGAGTATCCTCTGCTGGTCCTCCTGGGAAAGAACCCTTCTCAGTTTCAACAGCCTGTCTACATGTCCCTGCTAGAGACTCACAAAGCCATCTTCCCTTCCTCTGCCATGTTGAGAATCTGTCTTTGACTGAGTACGAATGATCACCCAGAGTTACCATGGGCTTTCAATGATAATCCAAGCACATAATGGAGCTATAATTCACTTACTTTTTCATAAATGAGCAATTTTACCATCTAAAATATACCAGAGAACTTTGGAAAGTTGCAGCTGGGGCATTGCTCCACTGCATTTAAAACCCTGGAACAGGATTCATCCCATCCAAGAGAGATTAATGAGTTTTTAATGCAAAACTTCATTTTGCTTCAATTAATAAGGATAAGTATCTATTCCTGTTTCAGTATTGAGGTTTCTTGACATTTCTGACATGCTGAGCTCATCCTTTCTTCGAAATACTGATGTAAATTATTGAGAATGTCATCAAGTGGTCTAAGCAACCAGCTGAATAGAAGAATTATCAGACTTCAAACCTGGAAGTAAAAAATACCGATTCTCCTTCACTTTTTCATCATTTTGCTGAGAAAGAAATAGAAGTTAAAACTGACAGGTTATTTAGTTTTTGCTTTAAGCGTATAATTTTTAAAGGTCTTATGCATTTTTAGAATTGTTTTAGTGCACATGGAGAACTTTGTTAATCCATAAAGTGAAAGTGAGTTTTGCAGGGCCAAATGAATTGGGCCAGGATTAGTTATGAAGTTAGTATGCTATAAAAAAAACACTCATTGTATCTGATTCAAAAGTATGAAAGTTTTCAAGGAGTTTTGCAGCGAGACAAATAGTGCAAAAAGTTGGCAGCTTTTGTGTTAATGGCAGATTTCAATCTGCGAGAACTTCAGTACCTTCAGAGAATCTAATTAACAGTAAATTCTGGATTGTTACATTTATCTGTATGTTTAACAATGATTTTAACTACAAGCTAGGCCGATTTATTTTACAACAGTGATGAAAATGTGCTCCAATTTTTTAGACTAAATTTAATCTCCCTTCTGTGGTTTGCCAAGTGTATTGTTTACCTGAGATGAAAAGTAAATCTAGTTTGAAGACCCTGCTGATGCCATTTTAGAGCCAAATACAAGCAGGCTTTGAACGTGAGATTGTAGAAACTGCAGATGCTGGAGAATCTGAGGTAACAAGGTGTAGAGCTGGATGAGCACAGCAGGCCAAGCAGCATCAGAGGAGCAGGAAGGCTGACTTCAGAAAAGGAGGGTCTAGGCCTGAAACGTCAGCCTTCCTGCTCCGCTGATGCTGCTTGGCCTGCTGTATTCATCCAGCTCTCGACTTTGAATCTGCCTAGCCTGCTTACCTTTCATTGTAGAATCCCTACAGTGTGGAAGGAGGCTATTCAGCCCATGGAGTCTGCACCAACCCTCTGAACAGCATCCCAAGCTGACCCACGCCAGCCCCAAAAACCTGCATACCTGTGACTAACCCAGCTAATCTCCACACCCGGGGCACTATGGGGCAATGTGTAGCATGGCCAATCCACCCACACTGTCCATCTTTGGGCTGTGGGAGAAAACCTGAGCACCTGGAGGAAACCCATGCGGACACGGGAAGAACATGCAAACTCCAGTCACCTGAGGGTTGTATCAAACCCAGTTTCCTGGCTCTTGAAAGGAGCTGTACTGACTACTGAGCCACTGCTGCCCTCTGCAGGCAAGCCTTGTTTTGGCAGCTGCTGACTTCTACTTGGCACAAACTCTCTTGGAAAAGAGGCAAGTTGCCCCTTTCCCTGCCCTCTATGTCAAGCTGTGTTAGGGCAACACGGTCATTTTTAGCTTTAATTATTTTGCAAGGAAAAAACATGTCTTTCTTTTCCAAGAAACCTGCTTGCATTATATGCAAATTTCATGTCTGCTTCTGTTTCAATGACCTGCAAAGAGTCATCGAAACGCCATAGCAACTGTACTAGATTTCAAAATCTGCCCATGGGTTAAATATCAAATTTTTTTCAATCATTGATTGACTTCAGTGTGCCTTAGGAAGCAAAGGGTGGGCTTTATGACAAGCTGGTCATGAGTGGTAAACCGGCAAATTAGACCAGGCACTGAAATGAACCGTAAAGTCACCTTCAGTCTTATTCCAGTGGACAGGTTCCATGCTTCCTGAACAAACAGTTTCCTCATTTTATTAGTGCTAAATTGCCACATAAATATTCAGTTTGTTTTCAAAAGAATGTATTTGTGCATTGTTGAAATGTTGTAAACTGTAACCAATAAATACCCGGAGGATAATGTGAAATCAAGTTTATCTTCAAGCAAATTGCCTGTTATAGCAGAAACAAATGTCCCTTATTTGCGATTTGTCATTGACAATACAAGAACACTAATATTGTTTGCCTACCAATCAATAATAAGCCCTTGTGCTGTCTCGTACTGGATGGACTTCTTATAAATGTGAGATTGCAATATATGGAGACCCCAAAATTCTGATTAACACAGTTATTAAGCTCTACAGCACAGAAACAGGCCTTTCGGTCCAACTCGTCCATGCCAACCAGATATCCTAAACTGATCTAATCCCATTTGCCAGCATTTAACCCATATTCCTCTAGTCCTTCTTATTCCTGTGCCCATCCAGACGCCTTCTAAATGTTGTAATTGTACAGGCCTGCACCACTTCCTCAGGCACCTCATTCCATACACACACCACCCTCTGGATGAAAAACTTGCCCTTCAGGCTCCTTTTACATCTTTACCCTCTCATTTTAAACTTATGCCCTCTAGATTTGGACACCCCTACCTGGGGAGAAAGACCTTGGCTATTCACGCTTTCCATGCCCCTGATGATTTTTTTAAACCTCTATGAGGCCACCCCTCAGCCTCTGACACTCCAGAGAAAATAGCCCCAGTCTATTCAGCCTATCCCTACAGCTCAAACCCTCCAATACTGGTAACATCCTCGTAAACCTTTTCCGAAACCTTTCAAGTTTCATAACATCTTTCCTATCACAGGGAGACCAGAATTGATCACAATTTTCTAAAACTGGCCTCAACAATGACATATGCAGCTGCGCCATGAGGTCCCAACTCCTCCACTGGATGCATTGACCATGAAGGCAAGTGTGCTAAATGCCTCCTTCACCACCCTGTCCATGTACATCTTCACTTCCAAGGAATTACGCATCTGCACCCCATGGTCTCTTTATTCAGTAACACTTCCTAGGACATTACCACTAAGTTCCGATTTGTCTTTGCACTTACATACATAAAGCAGTGGACTCAGCACTGTGGCTCACCACTGGTCACAGGCTTCCGCCACCGCCCTGTTTCCTACCTCTGAGCCAATTTTTTAATCTAATTGTCTAGCTCCCCCGGATCCGATGTGAGCAAACCTTACTAACCAGTTTACCATGCAGAACCTTGTCAAAATCCATATAGTCGACATCTACCACTCTGGCTTCCTCGATCTTCTTTGTCACTTCTTCAAAAAACTCGATCATGTTGGTGAGACATGACTTCCAATGCACAAAGCCATGTTGACTATCCCTAATCAATCCTTGCCTTTCCAAATATATGTAAATCCTGTCCCTTAGGATTCCCTCCAACAACTTGCCCACCACTTGCTCCCCGGTCTAGAGCACCCTTGCACTTCCTTACCACCTTTCTTAAATAATGCAACAACATTAGCTACTCTCCAGTCTTCCAGCACCTCACCTGCAGCAATTGATGATACAAATATCTCAGAGAGGGGCCCAGCAATCTCTTCTCTATCTTCCCCAAGGTTCTGGGATACATCTTATCAGGTCCCAGCAATTCATCCACCTTTATATGTTTTAAGAAGTCCTGTGCCTCCTCTTCTGTAATATGGCACTTTTCAAGATATCTGTAATGATTGGAATTAGGAGGACCTTATTGACTAGAAAACCCCTGATTGGGGTTGTTAACCTGGCCCAATAAAGATGCCCAGGTAGACCAATATAAACAGGGGACTTAGAATCTCCTCAGTTCAGGGGACTGACTCTGTGCTTCCTGGTCATAGTGTACAGTGCCTGATTAAATAGAGGATAAGTTGGTGATGAGATACCAGACTCTGAGCAGTTATTTCAGTATCAAATTCATTTCCCCAAGTTCTCTAGTTTCCATATCCTTCAACATAGTAAATACTGAGTGAAATATTCATTCAGTATCTCACCCAGCTGCTGTGGTTTCGCACAGAAATGGCCTTGTTTATCTTTTAAGGGGCCCTATTGTCTCCCTCGTCACTCATTTTCCCTTAATGTATTTGTAGAATCTCTCTGGATTTGCCCTAAACATATTTGCCAAAGATATCTCATGTACCCTTTTTCTCCTCTGGATTCCTCTCTTAAGTATACTCCTACTGTACTTCTACCTCTCTAGGGATTCACTTGATCCCAGCTGTCTATACATGACATATGCCTCTTTCCTTTTCTTGACCAGAGCCTCAATTTCTCTTGTCATCCAGCATTCCCTACACCTACTAGTCTTGCCCTTCATACTAACAGGAACACACTGTCTCTGATACAGGGAAATCGCCACCAAAAATTCAGTTTTCCAGGTAACTCCCTCGGAACTCACTGCATTAGGAATTCCACATGATGCAAATGCACAACCCCACCCTTGCTGCTCCAACAGCTATCTGTCCACTGGAATATCTCTGCTATTATTTTGCAAAGACAAATGATCCCATTCTGCCTTACCCTGCATTTCCATAGCATTTCCAAGCTCCATATAAATATTCAGTCATAACACAGTTCAGTTTTGAAAGGATACACATCGCATTTTGGTAGATGTTATTATGTAACAGTTCAATAATATTTAAAATTCAGTTATCACTGCAAACAATAACACTGTGGCATCACTTGAAAGTTAATTCGGGAAAAGTTGTAAGTTGTTTCAGGAATGAAATGTTTGCTCAGTTTTTTTTATGTATGAGAGCAACTGCAATTCAATACGTTGTACAGATAGACGAAGACTTTTTTTTACTGTTTATTTACTGCCCATACCCACTGTGTCCAGATTCTAAGAAGTTAAAATTCTCCCTCAGGTATGTGACTATCGCAAAACAAAAGAGTAATATATCACGTTACTGGTACTAAGGACAAAAGAAAAGTAACAACACATTTGAGATTACACATATTGATGGTTGTGGAGAACATCGAGATTTGTTCTGACGTTGAGGTTTTCTTCGGACAACTATTAAATTAAAAGGTAATTGAAGACCTAGAAATATTGATAAAAGATGTAATTAATGTAGCATACTTTCGTTAAGCTAAACACGCTATATAAATGTAAGTTGTTGTTGCTTGCTTCAACTCAGGAGAAACAACAGAAAAGTTTATCAGATCAGGTATCTGCTCCCTGGTTTGAATGTCCTCTCAGCATCTAACTTCTCACATATTTCTGACTCTGTAACTGCATAAATAAATCCAAGCTTACTAAACCCATCTGTCTAAACTAAATTCTGAAAACATTCAGGACATTTTAGTAGAATTCTTTTGCCTTTTCAAAGAAATGACAGATTCCAATATCAGTTTGAAGTTGCCTTGAGAAGTACTCTAAAACATAACCATTCTAAGTTCTTTCACAAAATTCTATGTTTGTCTTACACTCGTTTTGGCAAAACTTGAGACAAAGAATTGAGAGTTTGAGGTGGTTCTGGTAGTTGTCCTGTGACTTTGCTTTGTTTTCCGAGCTTTGAAGGTAGTCTCAGGGAGGTTTGGACATTGTCAGTCTTCTGATTTTCTTGGTCTGCACTTACATCCTTCACGTTGCTATTTTGTGCAAAGTTTGTCTTGTTGTTGATATTGGACATTAAGTTATGAGTTGCATCTTGAACATTTCCATAATCTTTCATAGGCAACTTGGTATTCTTCCAGCGTCTGGCTCCAGAGTTTGTGTTATACTCATACACATTGCCTGTCACTAAATATTGAAGAAAACATTCAGTAATAAGCAGGTTTCTTTCAAAGAATACATGAATGAGTTGAGAGAATCAATTAATTCTGTGGGCGACGCACAAAAACTAAATAGCACAAAATTTGGACATTTTACCTTACTAGTTTTCCAAGTAAATAATGCCTGTTTTACTTTGTCTATTCTTCAGATTATAGCTGTCATTAGAATTTATTACCGAACTGCCGATGCCCTGCAGAAGAGGAAGTGAGCCTCCCCTCTTTAGGTTTGATTATGGCAGATTGCCTTGTAAGGTCAATGTAGAGTAACAGTTACAGTCAACCTCACAGATGAGGAATTCATTCCACAATCATAAAATTCTTCCTTGAACTGATTTCTAATTCAGTCACCCAAATCAGGATTAAATCATGTTCATAAAAGGTGATAAAAATGGGCTTCAGATTTCACACACTGCATTAATATCAAAGAATTCCTATATTTGCTTTGGCTAATAATCCTGCCTTAACAGAGAAGTTTTGTAAATTTTAATGTTGTATTTTCAAATTATGCTGGTAATCATTTATATTTAAACTTGAAATAAGGATAATGTTCTAAAGAAAGGTAAGTGTAATGGTTGGAATCAATGCAATTTCAAATCTGAGATTGTCTGTGAAATCAACAAAGAGGGAGATAATAGGTCCCTCTATTGGGTACCAAGCGAGTCAAATACTCAAGTAAGAGGAAAATATTGCAGATGCTAGAGATCTGAAATAAAAGCAGAAAGTACCGGAGAAATTCAGCAGGTCTGGTGGCATCTGTGGAGACAGAAACGTTTTACTGTTTTGAGTTCAATGTGACTCTTTTAGTTAAAGTTGTAGGATTCATCAACTTGCTTTTCCATTCTGGAAAGCATGTTGGAGCTGGTGGAAAATGTAGACACCAACCTTCCCCATTAACACGAACTAATAACTAGAGCGGTAACTAATTGCTCACCTGTTGGCAGATTATTAGAAACTTTCATGATGTATTGACACACCCAGTAAATATTAAGCAGTAAGTAAATAATGGCAACATTTTATAGAGTACCATCAATGTAATAAAATGTCCAAAGGCACTTCCCAGGGCCATTATTTAAACAAAATAATAAATTGACCTCAAAATTAGACCAAAGGCTTGGTGTAAAATAAAACCATACACTTTTTAAAGGAGGAAATTAGATGAAAAGGTGCAGGGATGGAATCCCAGGCCTTGGGATCTTGGGAACTTAAGGCATGGCGTCCAATGAGGGAGCGATTGTAATTGCGAATGGAGAGGAGGCCGGAATTAGCGAAGAGCAGAGAGTTGTGGGGTTGGAGGATGTTATAGAGATAGGGAAGATAAGGCTTTGGGAGGGATTTTAAAGTCAAAATGTTGCCCAGCTGGGAACTAACAAGTCTCTGGCTGCTCAGGAGTGTTGGGGGAATAGAAGTTGCTGTGAGTAAAGACACGGACAGAGTTTGATAATGTCAAATTAATCGAATATGAAAATTGTCCTTAAGGACAGAAAAGAACAATGAATTGTATTGCTTAATTTCATTTCTAACTGTGCATCCTTACGAGTCAAAATGTCTGGAAGGGAAGCAATGTGTTTTAGGGTCATTTAATAAAACAAAGAACTGTGACTGCTAGTGATCTGAAACAAAAACAGACATTGCTGTCAAAATCCAACCGGCCTGACAGCATCTGTGAGCAGAAAGTAGAGTTAATGTTTCAAAAGTAGGTTCTGATGATGAGCCACCAGACTTAAAACATTAGGTCTTCTTTCTAACCCCTCAGATGCTGCCAGACCTGCTGAGTTTTGCCGGCAATTTCTGTTTTTGTTTCAAATTTGTTTAGTTGTCTGAAAAGTTTGAGGGAGTTAATGGTTCCTTTTTAATACAGACAGTCCTGCAACTAAATTGAGGAAATAAAAATTTCATTACACAATTAACATCATGCATTTGAGCAAAATGATGTGATTCTGTCATTGCATTCATTGGGGCCACAGAGTTATACTGCATGGAAACAGACCCTTAGGTTCAACTTGTCCAAGCCAACCAGATATCACAAATAAATTTAGTCCCATTTGTCAACATTTGGCCCATATCTTTCTTAATTATATACCCTTCCAGATGCCTTTTAAAATGTCTCCACCATCCCCTCTGGCATTTCATTTTATACCTGCAGAATTAAGAAGAATGTTCTGTATATGGAAGAGGTGCACTTTGAAGGAAATCACAAGTTGATTACATTCTGAGCTAAGCTTTATTTTCATGGTCATGAAGAAATGGCTTGTGACTGGAGAGGGAAAGGTGACAGTTTCTCTGAGAAGAATATCAAGGGAAAAAAATGCTTCAAATGGAGACGGAAACAGAAATAAGAAGTAAATATGAGCAGTGTGAAACTAAAGATATAGCAAGAGAAGTCAAGATAGATACCATCATAAAAAGTGAAGGAAATGGTAAGGAAACCAACTGATCACTTTTTATGTAAAAAAAGATAATTCCTCAAAGTACCGTGAGAAATAGGAGCAAAAGTAGACTATTCAGACCCTAGAGCCTGCTGCCCCTTCCGCGAATGTCACGGCTAATTTGATTGTAGCTGTAACTCCATCTTTCCTGCCTAGGCCCTTCAGCCTTGACTCGTGTGTTGATCAAAAAAAATTATCTGTTTAGCTCAGCCTTAAATGTTTCAAAGAACTCAACTCCTACTGCTGTCTGGGAAAGATAATTCCAAAGTTTAATTACTTTGAAAAAGATCAAAGTTGAAAAAGATCCTCCTCCTCTCTGTCTTAACTGAGAGACCCCTTAATTTTAACATGTTTCCCAAAGTTCTAGATTTCCCCATTGGGAAAAACATCATCTCAGCATCTACCCTATCAAGTTCCCTCAGAATTCTAGATGTATTGATAAGATCGTCTCGCATTATCCTCAACTCCAAGTTTGAATTCTTAAACTTTCCTCATAAAACAACCCTTTCACCGTAGGAAATGGCCTGTTAAACTTTCTCTGAGCTGCTTCCAAAGCAATTATATGTCTCCTTAAGAAATAAAAATGACACACAAGTATAAGCTCACCAAGCCCCTGTAACAGGTATTCTCTATTTTTATGCTCCATCTCCCTTACAACATTCAATTTGGCCTCCTAATTATTTGCTGCATCCGCACATTGAGCTTTTATGATTCACACGCCAGGATACCCAAATCTCTCTATCCTGCAAAGTTCTCCTGTCTCTCTTCACTCAAGTAATACACTATTTTTCTATTCTCCTTACCAAAGTGGACAAGCTGACTTTTTCCCACATTACACTCCTTTTGCAAATTTGTTTTGCCCACTTGCTCAACCCACCTATATCCCTTTGCAGGGTCTTTCATGTCCTCATTACAGTTTGCTGTCCTATATTGTGGTCCTAATTAATGTTACTATTTAATCCCGATCCAAGAATGAAATATGACCTGATTTTGTTTATCATTGTGGTGTATCTCTGAAACACATATGCACGTGGCATATTAATGATACAACGTGAGTTTATTAGAAACAAATTAAATAAAAATAAAATTATGCAAATCATGTTACCTAAATAGTTTGAAAGATTTCAAAATTCATGGCACAATGAAGCCTCATGTACTCCTTAACGCCATCATTTTGTAGTTACTTAAAAATAAAGAAAACTTTTCCATTCCCAACAAGATGTAGATTTGACATAACTGTTGTTTTTTTCTCTCAGTTTCTGCTACAATGAGTGACAAAGTCTGGTATTTTAACTTCTACACCTGGGGTTTTGCCTTTGAGAATGACCGTATACCCCTGGTTTGGAGGCTTTTACAAACTCTTACACTGAGCTTACTTCTCATAACTGTTCAGGACAAACTTTCTAGGAGAAACTATTCTCACATCTGGCTTCAGTCAGGTCTCCTTTTGAACTGAATTCAAAAACTTTTAACAAAATTTTGTTTAAAATCTTGCTCATCCTAGTTTGTGCTTAGCTAATGGCTCAATTTTCTTTCCTCTCCTGTCATTAAACAACACTACATAAACAAACTTCCATTAACAATCTCGGAGGCCTTCAGTCATCTACTCTCTGACATAAATTAGTTTAAAACCATGGATCTGAAAATACTTACCTTGTTCATTACTAAACTCCTGCATAGACCACACTGATACACTGCTAGTATTCAAAACCAAACTCTTTTTTTAAAATAACAAAGTGTGGAGCTGGATGAACACAGCAGGCCAAGCAGCATCTCAGGAGCACAAAAGCTGATGTTTCGGGCCTAGACCCTTCATCAGAGAGGGGGATGGGGAGAGGGAACTGGAATAAATAGGGAGAGAGGGGGAGGCGGACGGAAGATGGAGAGAAAACAAGATAGGTAGAGAGGAGAGTATAGGTGGGGAGGTTGGGAGGGGATAGGTCAGTCCAGGGAAGATGGGCACGTCAAGGAGGCGGGATGAGGTGGTGGGTGGGAAATGGAGGTGCGGCTTGAGGTGGGTGGAAGGGATGGGTGAGAGGAAGAACAGGTTAGGGAAGCAGAGACAGGCTGGGCTGGTTTTGGGATGCGGTGGGGGGGAGGGGACGAGCTGGGCTGGTTTTGGGATGCGGTAGGGGAAGGGGAGATTTTGAAGCTTGTGAAGTCCACATTGATACCATTGGGCTGCAGGGCTCCTAAGCGGAATATGAGTTGCTGTTCCTGCAACCTTCGGGTGGCATCATTGTGGCGGAACAGGCGGAGACAATAGGTCAACCAGGGCCGGCAGGTTTGTTTTTAAATTAATTTTTTTTTAAACTTTTTTTAAAAACTGATTTTATATGTATACATCTTGCCTCGCACCAGCCTGGTTTTGTGTCATCAACAAAGTTACCCTCTGTCCCTTCATCCAAGATTGGGAATAATTGAAGCCCTAACACTGCTCCTTGCGACGTTCCACTAATTACAGTTTGCCAAACTAAAAATGACACATGTATAATCTTATTAAAGGTAATGAAATGTTTCTTTACCTGGATCAACAGCTTCTCCATCAAAGATTGTGTTGTGTGCAATCATTTCCTGAAACGCATAGCACATTCAGCAGGCTTACATTTTGTATTATTCTGTTATGTTATCTGTCATGATTCATTGACCATTTTGATTTGACTAGAAGTAGGAAAGCTAGGAAAATGTAAGTCCGCACTTGACACCGTTTAAATTCAAAACATACAGACATACCTTCCATTGGTTAGGCCAAAGCAAGAGCTTCTAAATCAGATAGTATTGTGAAACATCAGGACCAGACTAAAAGTGAAAATCCATGTTCCTATTCATTTACATATCTCATCATATATCTCATTAATTTGTTGATTTAACGAACCATAGTGTTTTCATTTCCTACTTATGAATGAAAAACACGGTGCGTAATCCTGTCCAAAACGCAGACAGGACAAACAATCAAATTACTAATACATGCATGAATGGGAGTGATTTTCCAGTCATAGTCATACAGAGCAGAAACAGACCCTTTGGTCCAACCAGAGCATGTCAACTATAATCCCAAACTAAACTGGCCCCATCTTCCTGCACTTGTTCCATATCCCTCCAAACATTTCTTATTCATGTACTTATCTAAATATTTTTCAATGTTGTGACTGTAACCACATCCGTCACTTCCTCTGAAAGTTCATTCCACACATGAGCCATTCTCTGCCTTAAAAAATTGTCTCTCATGTCTTTTTTAAATCTTTCTCCTCTCATCTTAAAAAATGCCCCTTAGTCTTGGAATTCCCCACCCTAGGGAAAAGGCACGTGTCATTCACCTTGTCTATACTCCTCATTATTTTATAAATCTCTATAAGATCACCTCTCAAGCCCCTAAACTCCAGTGAAAAAGGTCCCAGCCTATTCATCCTCTCTTTAAAACTCAAGTCCTCCTCCATTCCCAGCAACATCCTGGTAAATCTCTTCCAGATCCTCACCAGCTTAATAATATCCTTCCTAAAACAGGGCATCCAGAACTGGACACCGTACTCCAGAAGAGGCCTCACCAATGTCCTGTACATCCTCAACATAACATCCCAACTCCTATATTCAAAGATCTTAGCAATGAGGGCAAGCATGTTAAATGCCTTCTTAACCACCTCATCTATATGTATGTAAACTTCAAAAAACTATGTACCTGAACTCCTAGGTCTTTTTGTACTACAACACTATCTATGCTGGACTTGCATGGCCCACTGCCAGGGTTCAGGGGATGCCGATCAATTTGGGCTGTAGATTGATGCGTTGTGGACTGAGCATAATCCCTCAAAAAAAAGAATTCCACAACAAAACCTACATTTTACTTCCAATTCTGGAAGCCACTACTGCGCCCAGACCTTGGAACTCCATGAAAAATAAATTAGGAGGAACATTGCCCATGATTTTATTTCAAGAAGAGCAGGATAAACTATTTTCTTGTGTCACGGCAAATATTTCTCCTTCAAATAAAATTCTGGAGCAATACTGTTGGTGGGAGCTTGCTGTGACCAATTTGACAACCACGTTTCCTACATTATAGTAGCAGTGAGGGGCTGTTGGGGATACATAATCTGTGCCAGTCAGGCTAGCAATGCTCACGTCCTGTGAATGATTTTCTTTTTAAAAGCTAGAAAAGCAAATGTTTTCTTTGAAGAGAGGAAGAACATTTGCTCATCGGACAGCATTCCAAACATTGGTGATCTGTAATGACTGCAATATTGTGTTGGGAAAATATAGAATACAAGCTCTAATTATGGACCCAATTATGAAATCAAAACATAACTGCTGCAAGATTTTATTCTGACGTTTGATAATACACGGACAGAGGAAAATATTACATGATGTGGTGTCTGGCTTAGTTTCAGTGCTCCTCGTCTACACAACTACAAGTGCAGGGAGGGAAATGGTTTAAGGCCAGAATTGTAACGGAGCTATCTGCTTGGCATACAGGGTTATTAATTCATCCAGATTTCAGAGATGGACTGGTACATTCACATTTCTTTTGGAAATCATGATATTCCAGTTTCAATAGGACTTCACTAACAAAATACTGAAAATACGAATCTTCTGGAGTGAACGTGCACTCACTATCAAATCAAATCAGCATTTGGAGATTTCATATTCCGAGAGGAGGATTGGAAAAGGCAGTGTAGAACAACCTTGTTTACAAAAAAAAGACACACTATGTGCAAAAATTATTGTTTTAAAAGCAGGAGTGGATCCCCTACTCAGGTACTTACCAAAATCACATTGTGTTGCTTCTTTGACTTGGGTTCTATATTCGATAAAGGAAAGATTAACTTATTTCATTGTAATAAGAGAAAACTAAGCTCAATTCATATTGAAAGATATGAAGAAAATTGAAGCATTCACCTTTTTCTTCTACCCTGAAACAGAAAGGAAAAGAATATTGTTTGAATTCATTTCTGTAATTTGAAAAGGTTTGATTTGTAGAATTTTACAACTCTGAGTCACCATTCCATTTAACTTGGCTGAGATTTAATCCAATTACATCATTGTACACTTATTATTCCAGACGTATGGTGGCACAGGGGGTAGTGTCCCTGTCTCTGAGCCACAATTTCTAGACTTGATTTTGACTTTCCAGGGCCTTATTGTCAACGAACATACTTTCATAATGTGGCCAAGCAGGTAGGGTACCAACTTGCAAATCCTTCCAGCACATTGCCAAAGGTAAGTAGGTAAGAATAGGAGACACTTTTGGTTAGCCACGTGATGGAAAGAACATTGAAGTCTCTACCATCGCTATCCATAGCTGCAGTATACAACACGCACATAAAGATGAATGTTACCGCAGCACTCTGACTTCCTAAATTAACTGTAATTCCCTAATGCACTTGCTCATTTTTGAATACATTATGAGCAGGTAATTTAATTTTGTTGAAATATTATATGATGCTTGTATCTGTCCTGAGTAATAGAATGAAAGTTGTGTATTTCTGATTTCCAACATTAAGGAGAAATCATTTAACACCTGCAAGTTGGGGCGCTCCAATATCAACAGGTAAACAACCAGACATTCATCATAAGCCAATGAGTCACCATTTAATTTGTCAAAAGTCAAGGTTTAATTATATACTTGTCTATGAGCTAAAGGGGCTCGAATTCCTACTTCAGAAACTTTAGCACAGTAGATTATCCAGGCTAACTTTCCAATGCAGTGCTGAAGGCATGCTGCTCGATTGGTTGTTCTGTCTTTTAGAGAAGATTCTCAACTAAAGTCCAATAAAAGCCTCCACAACACAATTTCGACAAAGGCAATGACATTCTGCTGGTGACAACCAACATTTATTAATAAACTTACATCCAAGAAACTAAGCGAAATAACTCCACAGAGGCCAGTACCCGTCGCCTAAGTCACGCTTTGTTTACACATGAAGAGTTCTTGACTCTAGTACGATCTCTCAGGTAGTCGACCTGTTGATATTAGAGCATCCGATCCTGCAGGTTTTGGAGTGAACAGGACTTCTGATACTGAGATAATGGGAACTGCAGATGCTGGAGAATCCAAGATAACAAAGTGTGAAGCTGGATGAACACAGCAGGCCAAGCAGCATCTCAGGAGCATTGGCCTGCTGTGTTCATCCAGCTTCACACTTTGTTATGTAGGACTTCTGATACTCCTCTTTTTATCAGTCAGCCAGGGCTCCCTCATTAATTAACAGCCCCAAACAGGGAGCTCAAATTATATGAGGTCTAGCTGGCTGATCTCATTATAATCACTACACAGAGGAGGACTTGTTCTTTTCAAACATTCCTCTTGTGCTTTCTTGTTGTGCATGAATTAGTTACTGTGTTCCCCCGCATTGTAATAGCTACTGTACTTCAACTGAAATTTAGCTCTAAAACATTTCAGTTACCCTGCAGCTGTGAAAGGTGTTGTGTAAGTTACTTTAACAATAGTTTGATTTAGAAAAGAAACAAACTTTCATTTTAAACACGCAGTATTAATATATCATAATTTTGGATCAAGTAAAGCCAGTACTGAAGAATTGATTTCCCTCTACTCTGTCCCAGCAAGTCTAACTCCAGCTTTAGCTGGGCTCATTGAACACTTCCCACATCAATAGAATACAAAAAGTACTTTTTTTTAAGCAGTTATCTCAACTAAAATGTTGCAACTAAATTAAAGCAGTAGGAGTGTAGCCTGATGCCATGATCAATTTGTTAACGTTTGTCTGAAATTTCAATTTTTTAAACACAAAATCTTTGACAGTGAAAGGAATTTGTGTTGGATCCTCATTATTACCATTATTGTTAACTTCATATCCAATTAGACTTGAGCTGATCGCTTCTTTCATAGCCAGATTAAAGGTGTCCACTACAAACATGCAGAGTGACTGCCACAGTAACACGAACAATGCTGCTTCTTGTAAAGACTCCATTCTTTTCTCCCAGTTTCTCTATCTCTGTTGTATCTGTTCTGATGATGCTACCTTCCACAGGGAACGGTCTGAAATGTCCATCTTTTTCCTTAAATGAGGATTCCCCAGCACCATAGTTGATAGGGCCCTCAGCTGAGTCTGATCCATTTAACAAATTTTTGCGTTCATCCCTTCTCTTCCCTTCTACAACACTGATAGCTCACCTACTACCCCACCAACATCCACATCCAAAGAATCGCAAGCCACATGTCAGACACCTGCAGCAAGAGGCCACGACCAGACACACATTCCCCTCCCCTTACCAGCTTCATGCAAGGACCATTCCCTCCAGCGCACCCTGGTCCACTTCTCCTACAATCCCAACACTACACACTCACAGCAATCACAGAAGGTGAAACACTTGCCCATTACTTCCTCCCTCCTAGCTATCAAGGCTCCAGACACAACTTCCAGGTAAAGCTCAATTTACGTGCACTCAGCCGTCAAGTCTACTGTACTCGCGGCTCGCAATTTGGTCTCCTCTACATCAGTAACTCAGACTGGGTGACCTGTTCTGCAGAACACCCACATTCCGACTGCAAAAATGACCCTGAGCTTCCCATTGCCTGCTACTTCAACACACCACCCTGTTCCCTGGCCAACATCTCTGTCTCAGGCCTAATGCAGTGTTCCAGACAAGCTCAGCGCAAGCTGTAATAACAGCACCACATTTTGTGCTTGGGGACACTGCAGCCTTCAGGACTCAGAATTGAGTTGAATCATTCTAGGGCCTGAACACCTTCTTACATGTCCTTTACCTATCCCCACATCCCAAGGCATGCTGCATTCAGCACTGCTATTCTGGTTTTCACCTACTTATGGTCCCCATTAGCAGCCCTTCTTTTTCTGTGGTAACCACTGTGCATCCCTTTGTCTGCTTAACTGTCTTTTTCACACTCAGGCTCCATCTCCATCTATGGCTCACTCATTTAGCCCCACACCCCATACTCTGTCTTCAGCATAAATACCACATTTTTCCAGCTACTATTAATTCTGAACAAGGTTCACTGGACCCAAAATATTAACTGTGCTTTGTCTGCACAGATGCTGCCAGACCTGCTGAGTTTCTCCAGCAGTTTCTGTTTTTGTTTCAGATTTCCAGTGTCTGCAGTGCTTTATTTCATTAAGGCTGTCTGATTAAGACAGGTTCATGTAAACGGTTCAATTTTAACCTTCTACAATTAGGTAGTTTAGATCAACAGCCACCAAAAGCAGTACATTAACATACAAAATAATGTCACATAAACAACCTCATTTGTATTGAACCCACAGTAACGTAAGTAAGCAGTTGTCTCAAATTGAATCAGAAACAGATCACTGAATAATAAGTAATAAAAACTTGGTTTGACTGGAATGAAGTGTTTTAATGAACACAATGATGATGACTTACAATGGCTTTTTCTTGAGTTTTGATTTTGATATAGAGCAGATGTAATTCATGTAAATATATGCTAAGTATCCCATGATTCCAAGCAGCAATAAACCACCCAAAGTGATGACGAGTGGTATGTACCAGGAGTCTGCTTGGTAGGTGTTTTGCAATAGTCTGATATAGGTAATATTGGGCTGTCAACAAGCAGAAAGGAAATTGTTAGTGAGGAATAACCAATGACTTGAAATGAATGGTTTATTTATTCGCTCATTGTTTCTGTCTCACATTCAGCATGAGATTATAGCCGCGGTACTTAGAATGGTTGTACAAATCAATGAGATGGTGGTGCATTTTCACTCCTGGTTTGGAAACTGTGAATATACATTCTAAAATTGTTTGCACTAATATAAAATTGCTAAACTATGCATAAGTTTAACTCAGTTTGAAGCAAAACTTTGTGCGTTTCCACCCCTTCCCCAACTTCAGATCATAATCTAAGGTACACTCAAAGTGCAATCCTTATTGGATTTTAATCTGAGGTTATGAGCTTGATTGTTGCATGCTCACCAGGCCCAGGAGTAGAAACAAATATTATATAAGCAGTTAATATCTGAAAAGGTTACCCAGCATCACAAGGTAAACTATGCCCGTCAGGATAGAAAGAATGTTCCTGGATGGAGCAATCCACTCTTGTTGGTGCATGTTCCAGTGTCTGGTGTAGTCTCGTTTTTGTGTGCCAGAGTGTTTCAGCAGCAATTTACATTGCACTTACAGTTTAGTTGAACCTCGTGTACCTCTGATGTAATGCAACTAGCTGAAAGGTAATTTGTAACAATCTCTTGCAGTTTATCAAGATTGAGCCACCTTCTGTTGAAGACTTGCTGGGGGCACACAGGGGCTCAGCAACTTGGATGAAAGCCAACGAGAAGGATCAATGCCAATGAATGTACCCGAGGCATCCCAAATAGCCAGCACAGCCTCACACCATTGCAGCTTAAGGGTATGAAATTATATCAAGAGTGCACACAAAATAGAACCAGTAACTTGAAGGCTGCTTTCCTGCTCCTATAAGGTGGATTGATGAGTGTAATGCTTAATGAGTTGTCAACACCTCCAGCAAGTTGACGGCAGGGTAAATAGCTTCATTCAGAGCTGTCCCCTGCTCACCAGTTCTCTTTGTCTTTCTTTGTCCTTTTTTCTCCTCTGTTCTTCTCTCTCCATCTGTATTAATTCTATTCCACTCCAACCCCCCCAGCAACCGTTTTCACCATCTACCTACCTAAGGAGTAGGGAAAGAGCTGGGTTGTGACCAAGAACCACATGCTGGGAGCTGAATGCGCAGTTTGTATCCTGCAGCCACGGCAGTGGATCAAGAGTGGGACGGCGAGATTGGACCAGTGAGGCAGCCCGGAGCGGGACCCTTGCAGAGGCATGGTGAGATTCGGCCGGTGAGGCAGCCTAGAGTGGGACCCTGGCGAAGGCACGGCAAGATCGGTCCGGTGAGGCAGCCTGGAGCGGGACCCTGGCGGAGGCACGGCGAGGGGCTGGAAACCCTGGAGCGGGACCCTGGCGGAGGCACAGCGAGGGGTTGGAAAGCCTGGAGCAGGACCCTGGCGGAGGCACGGCGAGGGGTTGGAAAGACTGGAGCGGGACCCTGGCGGAGGCACGGCGAGGGGTTGGAAAGCCTGGAGCGGGGCCCTGGCAGCAGTGGGAAAGAAAGTTGGGCTCTGTTGGGTTATCTTTGTTTTCATTTTATTCTAAGTTAATGTGAATGGCACCATGTTTGTATGGTGAAGGTACACACTTCCCACTGTATTTTTACATTGAAAACACGTGACGATAAATGATTCACTTCACCTGGGTCATTAAGGACTTATTAAAACTCATTTAAAGGAGAAAGACTGGGATTTTTCCAGTTAGCTTTCCCCACAGGTCTGTGTTTAACTGCCTGGTGGTGACTTCCTTGTGGCAGGCCGGTGGAGGTGGAGGGGGATAGTTACAATGTGCACTTTCCCTCCCTGTTTCCCAGTCTGCATCAAAAGCCACATGTCATCCTGTATACTGGTTATTCCCTCACCACATCCTCAGTCATCCCACAACAATGGTGACCTGGTTGAATGAGCCACTCTCTATTTGAAATTCAAGAAGAGGTGGAGAGAGGGTGCTCCCATTTTGACGTCCCCTGACTTGTCATCAGAGCACCTCCAATCAGAGGCCTTTCAATTCAAGAGATTGGATGGGAAGCCTTTCTGCTGCGCATTAATTGGTGACTTTGGGGAAAATCACAATGAGTGACCACATCCCACACACTTTCAGGCTTTTGCTCATTTTTGAGCCTGGCAGGAGCATGCCAGGAAAATTCTGCCAACTTGTTCTTTGTAAACACATTTGTCTTGAACTCAATTATTTCTTGCTAAGTCAAAGTAAGAAGTTAGGAAGTTTTGTTTTGATTTCAATTAAAATATCACCCTGAAAAAATCTCTCAGTTCTCCATTCTGGTGTACTTACAGTTGTCGTGGTTTCTTGAGTACTGGGTGTAGGGACAATAACTCTGATGTTGATCTTTACTCTTCCTGTTTGTACAACTTTCCTCTTTCTGCTTCCAGCCAGAAGGTTATCATCGGTTATTTGAATTAGAAGGTTATAATTTGTGACTTTGTCAACACCGTGTGTGTAGTCAAAAGGAAGGGCAAGTATCAGCTTAGTGATGTTTGATCCAGCACTGGGAGAGAGTTGAAAGTGGTTGTTGATATTGCCTAGCACAGGAAATAACTTGATTAAAAGGCAAATAACTGTGGAAAATAAATTCTGTAAGGCTTTTAAGGTAACTTCTCCCACATTTCGAGTTGCACGTTTGTGATATGGTACTAGGAATAAAAATGGTTGACATCAACACTAAAGAAAAGGTAGCATTTCTCACGTCATTTAATCTTTAAAACAGACAAGTCCAAAGAGATAACAATTTTGTAGAGCTGGATGAACACAGCAGGCAAAGCACCATCAGAGGAGCAGGAAGGCTGACGTTTCGGGTCTGGACCTTTGTTCAGAAAAATCAAGAGAGAGCTTTGCCCACTGATCAATAACATTAAAACCTTAATGCTTTTGATAACCAACATCCCGAAATAGTTGGCATAATGCTGCGGTATTTGAGACAGGATTCAGTGCGCTTAAAATTTTTTTTGATGTACAGGCTTACGAGCAATTAATTTCAGGACATTTTTTAAGGCTCAGAGTAAGGAGAATGTTTCCACTATACATCAATTATTATACTTGTGCAGGATTAGCTTGTTCCATATTTAGGTTATTTCCCCAGCCCTGAAATGACAGGGCAATGGCGAGCCAGTCAAGAAATTGAGGCAGGATTAGAAACTTGAGATATTGGGTGTCAAGGAAAGTCGTGTCTAACTTTTGACCCACAGTTTGAACGGTAAGAAGGGGCTCTGACTAGTGACCAGTGGGAGGCTTATTTACTTGTATTAAAGTTTAATGTCCTAGGATCTCCTTATTGGTTTGCAGTTTACTATTCGTTCGCACAGAAGAGACAAACTATGCAGTGACAATTCTCAACATAAAAGACAGCCCAGTTACTTGATAATAAAATGTGAGGCTGGATGAACACAGCAGGCCAAGCAGCATCTCAGGAGCACAAAAGCTGACGTTTCGGGCCTAGACCCTTCATCAGAGAGGGGGATGGGGAGAGGGAACTGGAATAAATAGGGAGAGAGGGGGAGGCGGACCGAAGATGGAGAGTAAAGAAGATAGGTGGAGAGAGTGTAGGTGGGGAGGTAGGGAGGGGATAGGTCAGTCCAGGGAAGACGGACAGGTCAAGGAGGTGGGATGAGGTTAGTAGGTAGCTGGGGGTGCGGCTTGGGGTGGGAGGAAGGGATGGGTGAGAGGAAGAACCGGTTAGGGAGGCAGAGACAGGTTGGACTGGTTTTGGGATGCAGTGGGTGGGGGGGAAGAGCTGGGCTGGTTGTGTGGTGCAGTGGGGGGACGGGACGAACTGGGCTGGTTTAGGGATGCAGTAGGGGAAGGGGAGATTTTGAAACTGGTGAAGTCCACATTGATACCATATGGCTGCAGGGTTCCCAGGCGGAATATGAGTTGCTGTTCCTGCAACCTTCGGGTGGCATCATTGTGGCAGTGCAGGAGGCCCATGATGGACATGTCATCTAGAGAATGGGAGGGGGAGTGGAAATGGTTTGCGACTGGGAGGTGCAGTTGTTTGTTGCGAACTGAGCGGAGGTGTTCTGCAAAGCGGTCCCCAAGCCTCCGCTTGGTTTCCCCAATGTAGAGGAAGCCGCACCGGGTACAGTGGATGCAGTATACCACATTGGCAGATGTGCAGGTGAACCTCTGCTTAATGTGGAATGTCATCTTGGGGCCTGGGATGGGGGTGAGGGAGGAGGTGTGGGGACAAGTGTAGCATTTCCTGCGGTTGCAGGGGAAGGTGCCGGGTGTGGTGGGGTTGGAGGGCAGTGTGGAGCGAACAAGGGAGTCACGGAGAGAGTGGTCTCTCCGGAAAGCAGACAGGGGAGGGGATGGAAAAATGTCTTGGGTGGTGGGGTCAGATTGTAAATGGCGGAAGTGTCGGAGGATAATGCGTTGTATCCGGAGGTTGGTAGGGTGGTGTGTGAGAACGAGGGGGATCCTCTTGGGGCGGTTGTGGCGGGGGCGGGGTGTGAGGGATGTGTTGCGGGAAATACGGGAGACGCGGTCAAGGGCGTTCTCGATCACTGTGGGGGGAAAGTTGCGGTCCTTAAAGAACTTGGACATCTGGGATGTGCGGGAGTGGAATGTCTTATCGTGGGAGCAGATGCGGCGGAGGCGGAGGAATTGGGAATAGGGGATGGAATTTTTGCAGGAGGGTGGGTGGGAGGAGGTGTATTCTAGGTAGCTGTGGGAGTCGGTGGGCTTGAAATGGACATCAGTTACAAGCTGGTTGTCTGAGATGTAGACTGAGAGGCCCAGGAAGGTGAGGGATGTGCTGGAGATGGCCCAGGTGAACTGAAGGTTGGGGTGGAAGGTGTTGGTGAAGTGGATCTCTCTTCGGCCTTGAAACTGCTCGACCATGTCCTGAAGCAAACCAGGTACCACAGCCCAGTTACTTGGCTGCTTTAGACTGTCACTTGCCTCTCTGGGCCTCCATCTTGGCCAGCAGTCCCCAACATCTCAAGGTATGTCAACCGCACTGGGTTAGCAGACTAAATCCACAATATAAAGTGGCAACACTATGACTGTGAGGTTCTGTATCAAAACAAGAGTCGCCTGTGACACCGATATGCCCTTAAAAGCAGTTCCTATTTCTTCGCCTCCCAAACTACCTGCACTGTGAAGGGCTCCATTTTGATTGCATCAATCTGGATAAAGCTTGAATAAGAATCTGCACCTTAGACCTCCAAAGATAAGTGTTGTTTATTTTTCCATTTCATGGATGACCCTATGATTAGTTGGATTATCAATCATCACTGTCAGGAACCTGGGACCAAATATAATCAAGGTGATCATGCTATTGGTATCCCTGCCAATAGATCACAAAGGATCAGACACAACCATAGCTGTTCCCATCCTGACACAGTGCCTTGTATTGTGGGAACTACATTTGAGTTAACAGCCATATGTTTGATTGAACATAATTATAGACAAAGGATTCAAGAAAGGACGTGTTGCCCTGTGAGGGAACTGCAACAAGGTTTATTGAGGAAGGGTCACTGGACCCAAAATGTTAACTGTTTTCTCCTTCATAGATGCTGCCAGACCTGCTGGGTTTTCCAGCAACTTTGTTTTCGTTCTTGTGTTATTAAGCTTGGGAATTGTTAGAAACCTTTTTCTATCTGTGGGCGAATTGCTGACTAGGCCAACATTTATTACTCATCCCTAATTGCCCAAACTGCTGCTAACAGTCACACACAATGCTGTGTGTCAGGGGCCACGTGTGGGCTAAACCAGATAAGGATGGCAGATCTCCTTCCCTAAAGGACATTAGTGAACCAGGTGATTTTTTATGACAATTGACAGCATTGTCAATAGGGCAGCTCTTTATTCCAGATTTTTATCAAATTAAACTTCTACCACCTGCCCTGCTGGGATTCAAATCCTGAACATTAGCCAGAGTTTCTGGATTTTAAGTCCAGTGGTGTTACTAATACTCCATCCCACACACCTTAATGGATGAACTGTGAGAATTTGTAAATGGAATATTTGGTCAATTATGGATTGAAAAAAAATTAACCACTGTAAAATTAACCATGTAGCTTCTCAGAACTCAAACTTCGAAAAGAACAGAGTATTTTCTGCTCTTTATAAGAAGCCAAATGACTTTGGGAGAAAAAAAAATCTTTTAAAAAGTGATTATATTTTGCATTATGATCCATAATTTCTAGACAAACCCAGTAAACTAGGTTTGGTTGGTTGGAAAAATAACTCCAAGCTGGAAGTAGCAACACTGCCTTCCCTGAGAAGTGGCAAACGAACACTTCAGACTGATTTCCTCCTGAATCTAAAATCTGGTCTGCAGAATGTCTGTCACTTTGAGCCTTTCAGCAACTTAACCTCGTCAATGGGAAACCAAAGCAACTGTAAAATGTCAACCCACTCTACCTTCACTAGTACGGACTCTTGACCCAGAAGGGTGATTTCTTCTTAATTTTTCAAATAAGTAATACTCTGCAGATCTATGTGGTCTCATCCCATCTGTGTATGAATGTGTGTGTGGTAGAAGTAACAAATATAGTTAAGTCTCTTCTGTACCTTAATTGATGACCTATTTTGCTACTTACTCATATAATAAGATTATTATTAAACTGATATTTTTAAAGATTGAGGAAAGCTAGCGAACGTTTCTTTTGTTCTAGGTAACAGTTCTAAACGCTTCGATTATTTCAGTGACGAAGTAAGACATTTAAAGTTTTTGTACAGCTTTTTGGCTTGATTTCAAGTGGACTCCTTCCTTTAACATTGTAATGCCATAAATAGAGGGAGGTAGAAATTAACTTCGCACCTGGAGCCCCACAGAACCTGGCTCCAGCTCCATGTGATCTGATGTCTTTATGACCTGGCTATCTGCCCAGTAGTCATCCTTAGAGTAAGGTACAATTCCCTTTAATTTACACATCCCAGCTCTCAAAGAAAATGATTGAAAACAAAAGCTGTCAAATTGCAACCAGGAGCACAGGACAGCATGCTGGCTCAGTAGTGAGCACTGCTGCCGCACAGCACCAGGGACATGGGTTCAATTTCAGCCTCAGGTGACTGTCTGTGTGGAGTTTGCACATTCTCCCTGTGCCTGTGTAGGGTTCCATTGGATATTCTGGATTCCATCCACAGTCCAAAGATGTGCAGGTTAAGTAGATTGGTCATGCTAAAAATTGCCTCATAGTGTCTAGGCACATGCAGGATATGTGGATTAGTCACAGTAAAAGTGGGGTTACAGACATAGGGTGGGGTGCTCTTTGGAGGGTTGGTTCAGAGCCGATGGGCTGAATGGCCTCCATCTATAGTGAAGGGATTCTATGACTCTCTGGATCTACTGATATCCCACCAGTTAATTAATTCTGCTAAATCACAAACATTTTCTCTCTTCCTGCAATATAATAGATTAGATCTGTTCAGGTTGAAGAGGAGAGGAAATAGGATAAAAGAGACACGTATATGGAAAATGAAAAACCATGCAGGCAGGCATACCTTGAAGGGATATACCCAATAAAACAGCAATGATTCAATCAGGCAATTCAGTTACATACCTGAAGTTATGAAGTAACGGAAGGACTGAGGGGAGGAATCGTGATCAGTACAGGCCAACTGAAACCCTTGAATGTTTGTACCCCCAGCGGTGTCATCAAGAATCATCATCGAATAAAACTTTGGAAGGCAGTCAGGTGGTTCATCATTGGCCGGAAGAATATTTACAGTGACCTAGAACACAACAGCATTCAACTAAATTACTAAACTTCCTCAACGTCAGTCCAACCAACCCAAAAACTATCAGCTATATCCTGCTGAGCTGTCAAATTCTACTCACTAACCACCCACATAGCTAATTGAGCTTCGATCATTTCTACCTCTTTGGTCGCCTTCAAAGCAAATCCTGACTTTGTCCTCTTTCATTCTCTGTCATGTAAAGAATCATGGCCTTGCAATCAGGACTTGCAACACTCCCTGAACATTTGTTGTTCTATTAAAAAGGATGTCTCCTGCTCCAGGAAATAAGCCAAAACAACTCCTGTAGTAATGCCCCAGTCAAGATTAGCCAATTTAACACAGTGCAGGGATCAAACAGGAGCCATTCCACAATGACTTGTCAATTGAGGAAAATATCATTTTCTCCAATTCTTAAATTATAAGATGGAACTCTTTGGATGAGTTAGGCTGCAGTCAAAACTTCAATTCAAATGTGGATGTGCAGTTGTGTGGGGGCTCTATGTTAAACCACTTCATCCTGAACCTTTCCCAATGTGACTTTGTTTCAATGACTATGACCCCTTGTCTCTGAGAGCAGTGAAGGAAGTGTTGGCTAGCTCAGAGAATGTGGCAGCTGGAGTTAGCTATGAATGAGATGGAAGGGTAGTGGGGTGGGGCTCTGAAACGAAAAGCTCTTATTGACTTCTTTTGGAGCAGCCTTCCAGGTTGAAAAGAAACAGTTCAACCACAACCTCTGGAAAAGAATGTGAAAATTTAGAAGGGCCTATCTCTTTTTCCTCCACAGTTGGGAAACACTGGGTTTACGCTTGCTTTGAATTTTTTACAACTTTTCAGCCGTAGTTAGATCTTGCAGATGGACGATCTTACAAAAATGAAATTCAAATTTTAACTTGGTGGATGTTTTTCTTCTTTATATATTTAATTACTTTGCATACTGGAGGTGCAATCTTTCATGCGTCTGTGGCGACTTGACAGAGTGGAGCTTGTGGCCTATGCCTTTAACCAAATGTTAACTGTGCGGGATTTATCACTCATCAGTTAATGATACTGATCAGATCCAAATGAAAGAATTTCCATCAGAGTGTTTCATAGTGGTACATCATCGATCAAATAAACACAGCAACCAATTTGCATGGAGCAATTCTCCACAATAGCAATGTGTAACCCTTATTGGTGAATGAAAGATGAGGATATTTTGCAAGAATGTGAAGGCCTGCAGAATCAGGGTGAAATGGGAAATAACTCATCAGTGTCATCTTTTACAGGTCTCTAGGAGTTGTGCCTCTGGGAAGTGATTTGGTTAACCATGCTCCTCTAGTGTTGCAGCATTCTGGCTCCATCATCTCTCGATCTGGCTAAAATTCAAGAATGTGTTCTGCAACTAGGCCAAGAAAATTCCTGTGCTGTATTAAACTTAACTTGCACAATTAATACCTCGGCAATGTCAGCCAATGTCAACAGACTAACTGCCTTTTGATGCTAGCGAACATTTAAAACCTACCAGTGAAACTTTAAACAAATTAAATTTATTTGGTTGAATATCTGAGTGTTGGATTAGTTTTAATCAAAGCAATGACCACTGCTCACCCTGTTCAATAGTTAGTGAATGTTTTTACTGCAATGAGATTTGCAAGTGGACTATCCTTCAGCATTAGAAACCACTTACAGTAGCTGTAGCAGCCTTTGGATCACTGGAGTCTTTATCAACAGCTTGCACTGTCAGAAGATACTGGACAATTGTCTCATAGTCTGGTTGAGCCACGAGATGTATTTCCCCTGAGGCTGGGCTTATCCAAAATAATTGACTATAGCCCAGAGTGCTTCCCCCTCCTACTAGTGAATAAATGAGTTCAAGGCCTGGAAGATCTCTGTCCTCTGCAAGCACTTGTCCAATCTTTGCTCCTACTGGAAAGCAATGAACATTAAAAAAACTATTAGTAGATTACACTGTGTATTATTAGTTCTTCATTCAATCTGCAGAAATCTCTACCTTCTTCCAGCTCACAATTACCTTGTAGTCCCCTTGTGTCCAGGTACCAAACTCTGAAAATATCTCCCGGAATCTCTTGTTACCAAACCTCCCTTGTCTTCTACTTTTAAACTTACTTTTATGAACAAGATTTTGATCACTTTTGTCACATCTCTTTATTTAGCTTGCTGCCAATGTTTGCAGGAGTTTGATCCTTTGAAAGACCCTGTGACATTGCACTATACCAAAAGGTGCTTTATATTTGCAAATCATTGTTTCCCACAGTTTCCCTCAAATAGCATCTTCGAAACACTTCCATCTAGAAGGACAGGGCAGCAGATTTATGGGAATACCACCACCTTCAAATTCCTCTCCAAATCACACACCATCCTGATTTGGAAATATGCCACTGTTCCTTTGTTGTCACTGAGTCAAAATTCTGGAATTCCCTTCCTAATGACATTGTGCGTCAATAAATGCTGACCAGTCAGCGACACCCATATCCCACAAATGAGTAAAAAAAAATTCATACCAGTAGTGTTTCTCCAATGGTTAATGATACCCTTGGAAAACGTAGATTGCTTCAAAAGCAAAAACATGCAATTCCTGTTTCTTTTCTGCTGGTGAAGATTTTCCCAACTTTTTGTGTAATGTTCTTAGTCTTACACTATTGAAGAATCTTCCCATTACTTATTAGAATGATATAATACATTGTCAATGCCATATCCTCTAATACTTTTTATTGATGGATATCTTTGCTCATAGTATTCCCATTTCCACATGAGAACACAGTACAATATTGCATAAGCAAAATCTTGTTAATGGTGGAAGACTAACAGAAAGTTGTTGGAAAGTCTCAGCCAGTGTGATAATTCTCCCACTTTCCAATTTGAGTATGCAGTATTTCAAAAGCAAAATACTATACATTCCCTGGATGGTAAGTCCTGGCTGGTTGAAGACCAGTGGCAGCAGCATAAGTGACCACTTTAGTGCCTCAGTTGACCTCTGGGAGGTGAGGCCGTCCACAAAGCTTTCCTCTCTAAACCTGATCGAAGCAAGGAGAGATAACTATGGGATTTCCACACAGCATCCTCACACATATTCACATGTACCTCTGAACTTTCTGGGGTGGGTGGGAAGGCTTTAAATTCAACACATTAGCTGTATAAAGCCACAGAGAAGGAAAGGAATATGCTTTTAATTTAATACTGCTTGCAGGTCATTAGTTTTGAAGGATTGTGATAAATGTATTTGTAGTAATTGTGCACCAGGTGGATCCTGTTGACTACAAGATGCTTGATTAGGGCTATTCACCTGGTCCAATCAAGATGCCCTGGCTAACCAATATTAACAGGGGACTTAGATTCTTCTTGGTTCAGGGGACTGGTGCAGGGTGCAGGGTGCAGGGTGCAGGGTGCAGGGTGCAGGGTGCAGGGTGCAGGGTGCAGGGTGCAGGGTGCAGGGTGCAGGGTGCAGGGTGCAGGGTGCAGGGTGCAGGGTGCAGGGTGCAGGGTGCAGATTTGGGAAGCTTAACTTGTTTGATCCTGCTGTTGAAAACTGGTCCCAGTCTGTGGAAAGAAATGTTTTTTTTTTGGGCAAGTGGCCTTGTGGTAGGTGAAAAGTGACGAGTAATCCTTCTGGCTGTTTGCGGACCTGCAGTGTTTTCAGTTATAAGGGGCTTTGCTTTCTCAGAGGCACCAGACGCTAACTCCTTCCTAGAGTTGATGGAGTTGGTTAAGGAATATTATGACCCCAAACCTCCTCTAATTCTGAAACATGATCAGTTTTATTCAGCTGTTAGAAAACCAGGAGAATCTGTGTTGGGATTTTGGACCTGGTTAAGATGACTGGTGGAGGCATGTGATTTTGGGTTAACCCTGAATGAGATGCTAGATGCCTTTGGTAAGTGGGAATAATGATGTAACTGTGCAGAAGTGCCTATGAGCTGAAGCCCAACTGGACTTCAAACAGGCAATACAACTGGTGTTGTCATTAGAAAATGTGGAAAGTGGAGCATGGGAGCTACAGGACATCTCAATGGAAGTGGAGTTCCTCATCTCTCTGTCTGAGTTTGGGGAACACCATTTGAGTGTAGGCAATCACACAGCATCACACAGGGCATGCTCTAAGCAGAGGAACTCTAGGCCAAGCCACAACCAAACCCGACAACAAAGCTGATCCTTGGTCCAGTGGCTATAAAGTTCTTCAGGATCTGGATAGCCAAGTCACTCAAGTTGCTGCTGGTACATGGACTCAAGATAGCAAAGGAGTCCTAAAAGGCCTGACTTGAGTAAGAAAACTCATAGGCCAGTACCCAAGAGAATGAATGCCCTAGAAAGTCCCTCGACATGTGGGTCGGAACAAATAAACTGCTTAGCAATGTCCAAATCAGAACTGATGTAAATTAATGCTTGGCTAAATGGTCACCTAGTTCCTATGGAGGCTGATACCAGCTCAGCCCTATCTGTGGTTGCAGTTTATGTCTTTGTCTTTAACAAGACTTTCCTATGTCTCCAACCTTTACGTTCGTGTAAGACCTTAGCCAGACTGAGAATGTACACTGGGGAGCCATCACAAATTAAGTGCATGACTTCAGTTCTGGTCTCTTATGAGAAGCAGTTGGTGCAGTGACTTCTTATGGTAGTAAAAGGCTCAGGCCCAAGCCTATTGGAGCACAATTGGTTGAGAAAGATTGCTGGCTCAGTGAACTCCTAATGAAATACCCAGGAGATTTTCAGGAAGGGCTGATGCAAACATGAGTCAAAACTTTCTGGACCCAGATCATCATAGAGGATGGTAAATTTTGTGCACAGCTCAGATTGTCACAGAAGCCAACCTTCCATCCATGGACTCCATTTACACAGCTCGCTTCCACAGAAAGGCTGCTAACATCATTAAAGACCCCTCCTGGCCTGGTAATGATCTCTACAACCTCTTCCATCAGGCAGAAGACAAAAGCTTGAACACATGCACTAATGGGTTCAAGAACAACTTCTTCCCTGCCATTATTAAAGTGATGAATAGACTATCTAACTTCAAATTATGTTGATCTTGCTTTGCACGCCTCCAGTGCAGTGTAAGCCATATATGCCTCATTCTGTCTAAGCACCCTGTATGTCCTTACTATGATCAGCCTGTGCTGCTTGAAAACAAAGCTTTTCACTGTACTCAGGGACATGTGACTACAATAAGTCAAATTGAGCCAAATTACTATGGTGAGCAAGGGTGAATGTCCTGTGTAAAGTTCGCTGCCAGATACTGGCTGAACTCCACCAGAGTCATCCGGATATCAGCAAGAAGCCATGTATGGTGGCCAGGGTTGGATGCCAACATAGCTATGTTGGTGGGCCAGTGCCCAGATCACCAACAAGGAAAACAATTGCCACCAGGGCTGCCCCCATATTCGTGTAATTGGTTGGGTAACTCTTGGATTCAGTTGCATGTCAACTATGTTGGTCCTTTCATGGGCTGACTGTTCCTGGTCATTGTGAGTGCCCATTCGAAGCGGCTGGACGTGCATAAAGTGTACTTGGCAATTGAGAAGCTGTGAGCATTGTTTGTGCTACGTGGACTCCCAGAAGTATTGGTCATGGACAATGGAACATCATTTACCAGCAGACAATTCAAATATTTCCTAAAGTCCAACAGCATTTGGCACAAAAAGACAGCTTCATACCATCTGTCATCCAATGGCCTGGTGGAAAGAGCAGTCCAAACATTGAAGGCAGGCTTAAAGAAGCAGCCTACGGCTTCACTTGACACCAAACTGTCCTGGTTCCTGTTCCATTATAGGACCATGCCTCTCTCAAAAACAGGGATAGCTCCAGGGGAGTTGCTGATGGGGAGGAGACTCTGCATCAGATTAAACCTGATATTTCCCAATCTGGGGGTAGAGGGTGAAACAGCTGCAGGAATGCCAATGCCAGCCACATGCCACCTCTAAGCAAGAGACAATTTAATCGTTTTGTGCCAGAACCATGGAAATGGCCCTGTGTGGGTATGAGGCAAGGCTGACGCAAGGTCAGGTCCCATCGCTTACTAAGTTCAGATAGGTGATGCAATCCTGAACAAACACGTGGACCACTCGAAAGCTGCTACCTCACAAATGGAGCAATAGCAAAACATGTCTGACCCCTCAGAACAGACAAAGCCTTGTCAGAAATCATAGGCTCTTCCCTTCCGTCTAGTGTTGAGGAAGCTTCAGAGTCTGATATGAATGCAGCTTCGTTACCATTGCCAATGGGAGAAGAAGAGGGAACTCTCCTGAGATGCTCGGGATGCAATAGGCAGTCTACAGGCCAGTACATGCTGCCTATATCAGCGTCTGAATCAGAGGAACCAGAGATAATGTCACAGGAAAAGCTGCAAGAGAAAGACTAGGCCCATATTCCTGGACTTAGAAGGGGACGGATGTAGTGATTAAAAGCAGGTGGATCTTTTTCACTATGAGATCTTTTGATTGGGCTTGTTAGCCTGTGCCAATCAGGAAGGCCTGGCTGACAAATATAAACAGGCGATTTTAGGATCTCCCTAGTTCAGGGGATTGACTTGCTGGGTTCTGTGTAGTTATTTCAGCATTTAATTCAAATTTTGTGGAAATACCTGAAGAGATTTCTTCAAAAAAAATCATTGAAAGTTCACTTTGGAGAGTCTCTTTTTTTTTAAACACTGACTTCTAGGAATCATGTGTCTGGTGATAATTAGTTCTTTACTGTAGAGCCTGCTTGGACAGTTTGAATGGTGACTGGCTTGGAGATATTCTTGTTTTATCTGGTCTTCAGTTGGCAAAAAACTTGCCAAGAACAAGCTCCGAAGCTGACCTTCCCATCTTTGAAAAGAGAAGCCTCCTGTTGAATTAAGGGTGAAAACTAATTTTTCTTCAAAGTGTGATTCAAAGGACATATCTAATTGTATTTCTTGAGCAAACTCTGTCTGTAAGACTTCAGAGACAATGGCTGTATTTTTAGTCTATTATTACATGTGCCAGAACATCAGAGGCAGAGTCTCAAAATCCTGCGTTTTTATCTTTTGCCTTCAAGAATAACTGAATGCAAAAGTGTCGTCATTCATGAAAGCTGATGTCTGCAGAAAAAACTGACTATATGTTCACCAGTTATTGCATCTTTATTTTAAAAGATTTATTATTCTGATAATAAACCAGTAATTGCATTTATTAAGAAACCTGGCTGATATATCAGGTTTTAAACAAGATCTAAGGTCTAATGTGGTACGATGGCTCAGTGGTTAGTATTATTACCTCACAGCACCAGGGACCTGGGTTTTATTCCACCCTCGGGTGATCATCTGTGTGGAGTCAGCATTCTCCCCATGTCTGTGTAGGTGTGCTCTGGTTTCCTCCCACAGCCCAAAGGTGTGTAGATTGGGTGTATTTACCACCCAAAGTTGCCTGTAGTGTTCAGGCATGTGCAGGCTAGGTGGGTTAGCCGCAGGATCTGCGAGGGTAAGGGGGTGGGTCTGGGTTGGAAGTTCTGCGGTGTTACTTGACTGTTTGAATGGTCTGCTTCCACGCTTTAGGGATTCCAAAAGGTTTAAGGTATTTAATTTCACACATCGGTAACTAGGCAATGCATTTTATTTTGTGTTGTGACCAGTGGGCCTACAGCAACAGCGTGCCTCCCCAGATTCAGTCATGACAACAGATACTGCAAGGTGTATTCCATATTTTCAGCACTTTGTGCAACATTACAACAGCCCATACAATGTAACATGGTGTGGTGAAATCTGTTTCTTCTTTTACAATTCCCATCTCTTCATTGTTAAAATTTTAATGGTATTGTAAAGTATTGTTCTGATGCCTTGCTGAATAGCATTGTATGTTTGCTGCAAGCCATTTAACTATCAAACTTTATTTGATAACACTCCTATGAAAATTCTTGAGACACTTTACCATGGCTAAGTCACCACATAAATGCAAATTGTTATTGATAATAAATTGGTCAGATTGGGTGGATTTGGATTTGTAACCAATTAGGTAGACCTAAATCAAGTAGTAGTTTGGTACATTGTGGATATAAAGGAGACTCTCTCCATTTCCAAGTTTAAATTCATAGAATATGGAGGAGATGTGGAAGAGATTTTACTACTTGTAATGTAGTTCTTGAAATTGGATTTGATTACTGTGCACTGCTGAATAATTTACTCTTGCAAATTGTTGGATCAATATTTGATTCAGGTGAGGACTGAATCACATGACTTTGAAAACTCAAAATGGCCATGAGACTGAAAATGATAATTTAGTTTATCTCTTTAGAGCTGCTGCCAAACCTGCTGAGTTTCTCCAGCACTTTGAGCAAAGAACAAAGAGCAAAGAAAACTACAGCACAGTGACAGGCCCTTCGGCTCTTCAAGCCTGCGCCGATCCAGATCCTCTATCTAAACCTGTCATCTATTTTCCAAGGATCTCTGCACCCTGTCCATTCATGTATCTGTCTAGATACATCTTAAATGGTGCTTTCGCACCTGCCTCTATCACCTTCGCTGGCAATGCGCTCCAGGCACCCACTACCCTCTGTAAAGAACTTTCCACGTTATCTCCCTTAAACTTTCTCACCTTGAAATCGTGACACCCTAGTAATTGAGTCCCCCATTCTGGGAAAAAGCTTCTTGCTATCCACTCTGTCTATACCTCCCATGATTTTGTAGACCTCAATCAGGTCCCTGCTCAACCTCCATCTTTCTAATATAAATAATCCTAATCTACTCAACCTCTCTTCATAGCTAGCACCTGCCATACCAGGTAAGATCCTGGTGAACCTCCTCTGCACCCTCTCCAAAACATCAACATCTTTTTGTTAATGTGACGACCAGAACTGTACGCAGTATTGCAAATGTGGTCGAACCAAAGTCTCATACAACTGTAACATGACCCGCCAACTCTTGTACTCAATACCCTGTCCGATGAATGAAAGCATGCGTATGCCGCCTTGACTACTCTATCGACTTGCGTTGCCACTTTCAGGGTATACTGGACCTAAACACCCAGATCTCTCTGGTTTTATGTCTCAGATTTTTAAGATGGATCCAAGTGAGGGAACAGGTAAAGTGGTTTTCCTCATATTCTGTTGTCTCTTAGCTATTGGCTACAAAATTATAAATGGAAGCTGTGCTCGCTGTGAATACCTTCCTACTAAGTCATTGTTGACCACAGCCTATTTTCTGCATAAGGACAAATTTGTCTGTCTGCCACCAGCAAAAGAGCCGAGATTATCTGCAAGTAACTTGGATGGAACACCACACTGGAGATGTTCTTTCCAGAATAATCGAATTTCTTGAAATATCAATATAACCACAGCACAAGGATTGCACTGGAGCAGTTCATGTCTGATTGTTCAATCCTGTGTTTATCTTTACCACACCATTACCACATGAATTTTACATACTGTGTTAACTCATTAACATAGCTCTACCCTGTGTAAAAGACTGGAGAATGTAAGTTTCTAGCATCAAGGCTAATTACTGCCTGAATAGGTGTGAATTCTATTTGCAGCAGTCACAATTATTATTTTTTAAAATAGATTTTTCTGCTTCCTGAGGCCTTCACAGTACATTCTGTGTGTCTTTGGATGTTTTCACTAACACTATCGGAATGTTAGTTGAAGACAAGAACATTCAGAATAGAATTTTCATAGACCTACTTAATGAGCGTAAGTAATGGTGGACTTGTTGTGCCAAAGGGCCTGTTTCCACACTGTAGAGAATTGAATCTAATCTAATCTAAAAGGCTTGATAGTGCCATACTTCAGTTTTATTTTAACATCAGTAAGATGCATAAGGACCTGAAACAGGAAGATAGTTTAGACCATAAGACATAGGAGTGGAAGTAAGGCCATTCGGCCCATCAAGTCCACTCCGCCATTTAAATCATGGCTGATGGGCATTTCAACACCACTTCCCTGCACTCTCCCCGTAGCCCTTGAATCCTTTTGAGATCAAAAATTTGTCGATCTCTGCCTTGAACGCATCCAACGTCCCGGCCTCCACTGCACTCTGCGGCAATGAATTCCACAAGCCCACCACTCTCTGGCTGAAGAAATGTCGTCTCATTTCAGTTTTAAATTTACCCCCTCTAATTTTAAGGCTGTGCCCACGGGTCCTAGTCTCCCTGCCTAACGAAAACAACTTCCTAGAGTCCACCCCTTCTAAACCATACATTATCTTGTAAGTTTCTATTAGATCTCCCCTCAACCTTCTAAACTCTAATGAGTACAATCCCAGGATTCTTAGCCGTTCATCATACGCTAAACCTACCATTCCAGGGATCATCCGTGAGAATCTCCGCTGGACATGCTCCAGGGCTAGTATGTCCTTCCTGAGCTGTGGGGCCCAAAATTGGACACAGTATTCTAAATGGGGCCTAACTAGAGCCTTATAAAGCCTCAGAAGCACATTGCTGCTTTTATATTCCAACCCTCTTGAGATAAACGACAACATTACATTCGCTTTCTTAATTACGGACTCTACCTGCAAGTTAACCTTTAGAGAATCCTGGACCAACACTCCCAGATGCCTTTGCACTTCTGATTTGTGAATTTTCTCACCGTTTAGAAAATAGTCCAGGCCTGTATTCTTCTTTCCAAAGTGCAAGACCTCACATTTACTCACATTGAATTTCATCTTCCATTTCCTGGACCACTCTCCTAAACTGTCTAAATCTTTCTGCAGCTTTCCCACCTCCTCAGTACTACCTGCTTTTCCACCTATCTTCGTATCATCGGCAAACTTCGCCAGAATGCCCCCAATCCCTTCATCCAGATCATTAATATATAAGGTGAACAGCTGTGGCCCCAACACTGAACCCTGCAGGACACCACTCGTCACCGGTTGCCATTCCAAGAAAGAGCCTTTTATCCCAACTCTCTGCCTTCTGTCAGACAGCCAATCCTCAATCCAAGCCAGTAGCCAGTTTATATTCTGTTCCTCAGGCCCTGATTAGAGGAAGATTATTTCCCAGTTGATATACACCAGTTTTAATCATCAAGCTGGTGAAACAATACTTTATGCAGCTTAATTCAGAAAATAAGGAACAGAATGAGAGGTTTTGACCTCAGTGCCATTTGATGTTTACTTACTTTCGCTGAATTCAGATATGTTGAAAGTGTAAGACGTCTGGGCAAAAGAAGGATTAAATTCATTGACTGGAGTGACTGTGACATAAACAGTCACAGTATCTAAGTGAGATAAAGCAGACACAGAAAACAATTTTAAGATTAAGAATTTTTTGTTGTATTTCACATTGAACAGGAACACAACAATATTAAATCAGAATATGCAGTTTTTCCCATAATTTAGATGAATTTATGAATGTCCGTCTTTAATTTTGTTAAGCCTTATCATTTGCTTCTGTGAATGATATAACTAGATAACCATTTAAGGGTCAAACTCTGAAATCGGCGATCTCAGTGACTGATTAACCAATGCCTGGTGACTCCTACCTTCATGTTATCTGCTGTTCTAAATGATTTCAGTCAGCAATAATTACAGATGCACTGTTGGGCAATTAAAACAGTGAGCGTGGCTCAAACACCATTTCAATTAAGGCATTTGAGAGAGCATGATATGATTATCAGGATAGAAATGGTGTGAGGGTGTTTGTAGTGTAGTGGTAATGTTCCTACCTCTGAGCAAGTAGGCCTGGTTTCAAGTTCCACCTGCTCTGGATGTGTGCAAAAGCATCGCTGATCAGGTTGATTAGAAAATCTCTTGAAATAGTGCATAGGGTTATGGGGAAAAGGCATGAGATTGGCACTTGGTAGTCGAACCAGTATAGGCTTGATGGACTGAATGTCTGTCTTCCTTTTTGTGCCTTAACAGTTCTGCAATTAAAAATAAGCTTGCTCTGCTTAAAGATGATTTGCACCTCTTAAAGGAGAGACAATTTGTGGCTGAGGCAGGTACAGGGAGTTCTGTGGAGCCAAATATTATCATGGAGATACAGAAAAATGTCACCACATGGGAGGAGAGAGCTCTGCAGTTTCTAGGTGCTGCATTGGAAACCCTGCTGTGGGAGGTGGAAAGGAGAACAAAGGTCCTGGTTCCACGAGAGGCCAGACAGACACCCACTCCAATTGCAGTGGGAGAAATCAACTGTGGCTGTCAATACTAGGACCTGAACTCCAGGATCTGGATGCAGTGCTGCAAGAACCATAATGAGCTGCAATGTCTTATCCTACCAACTTCACTACTGGCCTCAGGCACTGCTCATCACAGAACTCCCACTATTCTCTCTTATCATCACTCCTTTCCGTTCAGACCTGTATGTGTTATTTAGAAGTTTCATTATGCCATTACTTAGGGACAAGGCTGGTGCAGTTGCTAATACGCTGGCTGGCAAGAATATGCCCAGCTTCAGCTGGAGAGGGCATGTTTAAGGGCTTTAGTGGGTTGGCTCCTCAAGAGTGCTGTAGGATGCACATAATGAAAGGCATTGATAGGCCTTCCAGAAAAAACCTGCATGGAGGAGACCAGCATATAGGGGCACAACCTTTAGGCAGAGCTTGGAAGCCAATTTTCCAGCGTGGAGTTGACGGAAATTCTATTGCCATTCTTTCAAACTTGACATCATCCGATGGTCAATCTTCATTTTCCACTGTGGCTCAAAACAGGACCCAGCTGATGTCCATGTGTTCCAGAGCAAGCTGAGATTGATTTCACATAATCTCAGGGCGTTACCAGCATTACAGTGGAAACCAGTCTGCAGGGTGAAGGGTGTTATAGCCATCCCTCGAAACATTCTGCTATATAAATACTGGGATTGTTGTTGCATTACCTCTGAGGAGTGATAGTGTTCTCCTGGAACACACAACTCTCTCAGGACGACAACATTCACCAATCACCACTCCAACACGCCTCTTGCATTAGACAGACATCCAGCGAGCACGTGTGCTAAGATGGTACATTGAGTAATTTCAGAGAAGCTTGCTCTGTAAGACCTTCTCCTGTCTCCTACTGGGATAGGGGCACTAGGACAGGCAAAAACACATGGGAGATATTTGTTGTTCGGGTTTGGATATCTCTGGAAAGGCTGGATTTTGTTGCTCTGGGTGGCCTTAAGAAAGTAGTGGAGTAATGATCAGTGCGGTACAACAGTTTTGGAGCTACACATAGCAAAGAGGAAGGCCATTCACCTCATCGAGTGCATCCAAGCTCCTCCTTCAAACAGTGTTCATTAAATTCCCTTGTGCAACAATGATGGCAAAATGAGTTATTGCAAATATCATTTGCTGCAGCCAGGAGGATCCCAATAGCTAAACGATTGTCGTCATGATCACCTTCATAGTTACTGAAGAGCAGGTACAAACGCCTACTGAAGTCTGAAGTAACCCTGCCACCTTTGTGCTGCAGCAGTACCGAGGAGCAAGGAGTTTGGACAGAACTGTTGACATCAGAACCAAATCCAACACCTGCCACATCACTCGCTGTAAATTTTACCAATTTCAAAGAACGCTAGAAGCCACCAAAACCTCTGATTGCTTCAATCAGTGTGAAGATAGTCCTGCTGGGTGGGTGGTGTGGAAGAGTGATCCTTGTTGTTGTGGAATATGTATTCATGTATGCGAGGATGTGCCATATTATCTCCGGAGCATTGAGCTGCAGAACCCATTAAATCTAACACCATGATTTGGCTGCTCTGTGGATTTGTCCTAGTTGATCTTCACTTGGTCTGACTCCCCTCAGCAAAATGACATCTGGTATTTCTAGCGCCAGATGTCCACTTGTATGAATGGATGCCAATTTGAAGTGAGTTTGTAATGCTGAAAAATTGGGTGGAAATTTCCACCCTTGCAAATGTAAAAAAATCATTCAAATTATTAGCAGAGAAAAGAATAACTTAATTGCTTAACCAAAGAGTTATTGCAAGATATTTTTCAGAAATTTTGGAATGTGACATTCAGAATATATGTTCCAAACTTTCATTTTGAGACTCTGTTTCAATCAGACTTTGCAATGGTTAGTCACTTACCCTGGTAATGTGGATGAGCTTTATCTGTGACAACTACCGACATCACGTAAACTTGGTTACCCTCGAGAGGAGTGGTTGCTTCAAAGTCCAAGTTTCCAATAACCTACCAGAGAACAATGGAGGGCATTAGTTGCAATGGAGTCTACAGCACCCTGAACTAGCTGAAGACCTGAATGAAAGTGCCTTGGTGGTTTCATATGGGATGAAATTAAAGTTAACAATGTGATTATCAAGAGCAAAGCTGAAGAAGAAGAAGGAAAACAATCTGATAAATAGACATAGACATAGAGGTGTTGTTTCGTCATGGGACAATTGATAATGAGAGGTTATAGATTTAGAATAAGGGCTAGCAAGTTCATAGTTCCTTGACAGTTGAGTTGCAGGTAGACAGGATAGTGAAGGAAGTGTTTGGTATGCTTGCCTTTAGTGGTCATTGCATTGAGTATGGGAGTTGGCAGGTCATGTTGCGACTACACAGGACATTGGTTAGATCTTTTTTGGAATACTGTGTAATTCTAGTCTCCCTGCTATAGGAAGGTGGTTGCAAAACTTGAAAGGGTTCAGAAAAGATGTACAAAGGATGTTGCCAGAGTTGGAAGGTTTGAGCTTATAGGGATAGGCTGAATAGGCTGGGGCTATTCTCCCTGGAGCACCAAAGATTGAGGGGTGATCTTAATGTAGGTTTATAAAATCCCGAGAGGCATGGAGATGGTAAATAGACAATGTCTTTGTCTTTTTCCTGGGATGGGGAGTCCAAAACAGAGAGCATAGATTTAATGTGACTCGGCGAAAATTTAAAAGGGACCTAAGGGGTAACTTTTTCACACAGACGATGGGTACATACATGAAATGAGCTGCTAGAGGAAGTGGTGGAGGCTGGTACAATTGCAACACTTAAGAGGCATCTGGATGGGTATATGAATAAGAAGGGTTCAGAAAGATATGGGCCAAGTGTTGGTAAATGGGACTAGATTGACTTAAAATACCTGGTTGGCATGGACAGGTCGGACTGCAGGGTCTGTTCCTGTGCTGTATATCTCTATGACTCTACGACTTTCTATAATATAAAAGAGGAGAAATTACTTGTCTCAAAGGGTCATGAATTTGTGGAATTCACCACGCCAGAATGTGGTGGATGCTGGGACATTAAGATAATTTAATGAGGGGATGGATTTTTAATGTGTAGTGGGTTAAAGGATTTTGGGGAGCAAGCAGCAAAGTGGAGTTGGGACTGAGATAAGATCAGTCATGATTGTGCTAAAAAGTACAGCAAGCTCAAAGGGCTGTCTACCTGCTCCTGCTCCTAGTTGTTATGAGTAGCAGTCAACATTGCCTCAGATGGGGTCAATCCTGCATGACCAATCTTGGTTTCTTCAAAGAAGGGGCCTGATATTGTGGAGTTCTCAAAGGTATTCAATAAGTTCCACATTCGTACTAATCACACTTGATGCATTGAAGATTCAAGACAATGTTAGGATATGAATAAGAAACTGAGTGAAGTGTGGTAAAACAGGCGGACCAGTAAAAAAAGAGATAATGAGAACTGCAGATGCTGGAGAATCCAAGATAACAAAGTGTGAACCTGGATGAACACAGCAGGCCAAGCAGCATCTCAGGAGCACAAAAGCTGATGTTTCGGGCCTAGAACCTTCATCAGAAAAGGGGGATGGGGAGAGGATTCTGAAATAAATAGGGAGAGAAGGGGAGGCGGACCAAAGATGGATAGAGGAGAAGATGGGTGGAGAGGAGAGTATAGGTAGGGAGGGGATAGGTTAGTCTGGGGAGGATGGACAGGTCAAGGGGGTGGGATGAGGCTAGTAGGTAGTAAATGGAGGTGCGGCTTGAGATGACAGGAGGGGATAGGTGAGGGGAAGAACAGGTTAGGCAAGCGGGATTGAGCTGGGCTGGTTTTGGGATGCAGCGGGGGAGGGGAGATTTTGAAGCTGTGAAATCCACATTGATACCATTGGGCCGCAGCGTTCCCAAACGGAATATGAGCTGCTATTCCTGCAACTTACGGGTGGCATCATTGTGGCACTACAGGAGGCCCAGGATGGACATGTCATCTAAGGAATGGGAGGGGGAGTTAAAATGTAGACCAAACGGAGACTTGGGGACTGCTTTGCAGAACACTTCCTCTCGGTTCACAATAAACGACTGCACCTCCCAGTCGCGAACCACTTTAACTCCCCCTCCCATTCTTTAGATGACATGTCCATCATGGGCCTCCTGCAGTGCCACAATGATGCCACCCGAAGGTTGCAAGAACAGCAACTCATATTCTGCTTGGGAACCCTGCAGCCCAATGGCATCAATGTGGATTTCACAAGCTTCAAAATCTCCCCTCCCTTCACTGCATCCCAAAACCAGCCCAGCTCGATCCTGCCTGCCTAACCTGTTCTTCCTCTCACCTATCCCCTCCTCCCACCTCAAGCCACACCTCCATTTCCCACCTACTAACCTCATCCCGCCTCCTTGACCTGTCCGTCCTCCCCGGACTGACCTATCCCCTCCCCACCTATACTCTCCTCTCCACCTATCTTCTCCTCTATCCATCTTCAGTCCACCTCCCCATCTCCTTCCTATTTATTTCAGAACTGTCTCCCCATCCGCCTTTTCTGATGAAGGGTATAGGCCCGAAACGTCAACTTTTGTGCTCCTAAGATGCTGCTTGGTCTGCTGTGTTCATCCAGCTCCACACTTTGTTATCTTAGACCAGTTATATAAAATAGGGGGGATTTCTAATTGAAGTGACATAATACTTGGTGTTGGGACAAGTACTATTTCTCAGTTACATTAATGGCTAGGATTCCAGTGACTTGAGATAAATTGATTGTAGATGGGAATAAACCAGAAAGAAGTGGGTAACTCTTTATACAATGGGCTCAAGAAAATGTGAGACATATGACAGGTGACATTACTGACAAAAATGGTGCAAAGTAGCCAAGGATGAAATTGAACAGCAGTATGATGTTGTGTGAATATCAGCACTGCAAGGTGACACGGTCTCCTTTAGACTTGTTCCAGAAAGTGGAAGTTCCAAATTTCTGTAAAACCTTCTCACTGAGTGAATAAGTCGATTATTCAAAGTTCTTTGTTTTGAAACACGATTTCTTCACTGCACACAGGGAATAATCCATCTTGACAAGATGACTTGACAATCAAACCTGCCCTGTTTCATCATACTCTCACTGCACTGTCATTTCAATACCAATAATGGAAATAAAAAAGATGTGGTCAAAGCTTTGCTTTCCCCTTTTCACACCACTCCCCCACCCCCACTGCTTCTTTGCTCAGATATGATAACATGGCATCTGCAACTCAACAATAGCTTGTGCAGGCCACCAATGTGGTGTGAGCAGTGACACAATGAGATGTGACATTAAAGAGTGCCATCAGATTTTCACTTTTTGTAAATCTTCTAGCTGGTTTTGACTCTGTGGCAACCGCCCCCAAGATTTCTGCTGGAATCCATCATCTTTGCACAACTGAAGATGCTGGGCATAAATGACAAATGAGGTGCTCCTGCTTTGTCTGCAGAAAATTCAAAACTGTGTCCTTGGTGCATTATCAGACAAACAACTATATTTGAGCAACTGGGCAAGGTTTGCCTGGCTGTCATAAACTAACCCTTCATCTAAGTTGATTTGCGCTTCATTGTCACATGTACTCAAATACAGGAGTACAGTGAAAAGTGTACAATGTCACCACACATGGAGCCATCTCAGATATGAAGGTACCTAGTTTAAAAATATCGGCATAAGTAGTAACATAGAGAAACAAAGTTAAAAGAAATGCATTACCACTGTTCTTAGTATAATTGGAAAAATAAACAAACAACGTTAAAAGTTAACAAGACAGTCCTTCCTACTATTAAGTAGGAAAATAAGACAAATTGGTAGCTTTTAAACAGAACTTTGGTTTCTTTTTCTGTGGAATATGTCTATGTTCAACCTTGATTGGTTGATTTTGATATTTTTCAAGTATGTGAGTTGAAAAGTGAAACTCTCATACCACAATAGTATCATTATTCTTCTCATCCAGTGCAAATCTCCCAGCAGCACGGAGAGCAGGCTGAAGTGAAATAGTGAACTGGCTGTTTGCAAGATCCACATCATTATCTTCACAGGATATGGTGACAATTGTTGAACCCTTTTCAATTGTTTCTGGTATCTGGATGCTAAACAAAGAAGAAAGTAAGCAGTTGTGCATTTACACAACATAAAATTACGAATTCCTTCTGAATTTCCTTGTCTTATATTTATTATGAAGAACCTTTTCTGCATTGTAGGTAATATTATGAATAAGATATAACCAGGCACAAGGAAACATGGCAGATACCAAACAAAATGTGGTGTAGAGCTCAGAGGGAGGTCAAAATGACTGTAGGATATCTGGACAAGATCCATCAGATTTCCCAAGGCATGTCAAAAGTTTGAGCGCACAAGTGATGGTTAACTATGCAGGCAGTAAAATGGAAACCCAAGCAAAAAATACTGAGGCAGAATTTTATAGTCAGGAGTAAGCATATTGCAGAAGAGATGGTGCTGGATGTCTTAAAGTGTATGAAGATGAATAAATCCCCAGGACCTGATCAGGTTTAACCTGCAATTCTGTGGGAAGCTAGGGAAGTGATTGCTGCATTCCTTGTTGAGATATTTGTATCATCAATAGCCACAGGTAAAGTGCCAGAAGACTGGAGGTTGGCTAACATGGTGCCACTATTCCAGGATGGTGGTAAGGAAAGGACAGAACTATAATCCAGTGAGCCTGATATCAGTCGTGCGCAAGTTGTTGGAGGGGTCCCTGAGGGATAGGATTTACACACATTTGGAGAGACAAGGACTGATTAGGGATAGTCAACATGGCTTTGCACAAGGGAAACTGTGCCTCATGAACTTGATTGGGTTTTTTGAAGAAGTAACGACGAGGATTGATGAGAACAGAGCAGTGGACATGATGCATATGGACTTTGGAAAGGCATTCAACAAGGTTCCTCATGGTAGGCTGGTTAGCAAGGTTAGATCACATGGAGTACAGGGAGAGCTAGCCATTTGTATACAGAACTGGCTCAAACATAGAAGACAGAGGGTGATGGTGGAGCGTTGCTTTTCAGAGTGGAGGCCTGTGACCAGCGGTGTGCCACAAGGATTCGTGCTGGGTCCATTAGCTTTTTGTCATTTATATAAGTAACTTGGATGTGAACATAGGCGTGGTTAGAAAGTTTGCAGATGACACCAAAATAGGAGATGAATGGACAGCAAAGAAGGTTACCTCTGAGTACAATGGGATGTTGAGGAGATGAGCAAATAGACAGAAATGGCAGATGGAATTTAATTTAGATAAATATGAAGTACTGAATTTTGTAAAGGCAAATCAGCGTAGGACTTATACACTTAATATTAAGGTCCTGGGGAGCGTTGCTGAACAAAAAGAACTCAGAGCGCAGGTTCACAGTTTCTTGAAAGTGCAGTCACAGGTACACAGGATAGTGAGGAAGACATTTGATATGCTAGCTTTTATTAGATAGTCTACTGAGTATAAGAGTTGGGAGGTCATGTTGCAGCCCTACAGGACGTTGGCTATGCCACTAATGGAATATTGAATGCAATTCTGTGTCTCCCTGCTATAGAAAGGATGTTGTGAAACTTGAAAGGGTTCAGAAAAGATTTACAAGGACGTTGAGCTATAGGGAGAGGCTGAATAGGCTCTGAAGATGAGTCCGAGAGACCAGTCGCAGGTTGGAGGCTAGCGCATGGAGGCAGCGAGGCCACATGTTCTGAAGCCTGGCAGGCACTTACTCAGTGAAAAGGATGACAGCTTGAATGCTTTTTAAAGATACTTTTTATTCTTATTCTGGACTTGGAGTAGCGTGTGTACTTTTTATAACTTTGTATTCCAATGCTAGACTCTCTTTTTTCACCATTTCAATTCTGTAACAAACACTTAAAGGACCCGTGCCTAGGTACCCTGTGTGTAAGATGATGCCGAAGAGGTGACATTACAAACGTTTCACTGCACTCAGTCAAGTGCACGTAACAATAAGGGCTATTCAATTTCTGTTTTTGTTTCAGATCTTCAGCATCCACAGCTCTTGGTTTTAATTTACATAATGAGCTACGTCAGTAATGATGCAAGAGATCAGATGGCTGAAACAGTCCTTTAAAAAATGCCACTATGTAGATCCTGTTAGATCTAAGAATGTGAATCATTCGTAGAGTATTTAGTGAAAAGGAATCTTAAACACCTACAGCAACCTCTCTTTAGCAATGTAGAGCAGCCACATTCTTCCAAGTCTCAGTTACATAATAGCAGAGACAGCAGTATTCTTCAGGATCTTGCCTCTCAATACAAGTCTTTAGTATTGTCATCTTAAAGTAAAGAACTATAGAAAACAGTGCCATGCAACATAGGTGGAAGTCCATTCTAAACATCCACACATCGCACCCAGATCAAATCACTTTCACTATAAGTGGTTTATTCCCCAGTATGCAATGGGATTTATCGTCACCAAGTGGAAATCTTCTGGATTCACCAATATTTACTGAAACGTAACAATTAATCACAAGGTACCTGTGTGTATGTGGGAAACAGAAGGGTTGGTTATCATTGATGTCTGTTACAATGACAATCACTGTCGTAGAAGCCACATGATCTCCAGAAAGGCTGTCTCTGGCAATAACTTCAAATTGTTGGGTTGGAACATTCCGGAACGGTTTACTGTCTCTGTCAATAATTGCTGATACAATCAATTCACCCGTGACTGCAATAGAAAACCAAAATACAGTAATGAGAATAATACTTTGTTTCATTTTTTTATTTCCATGAATATTTACAAGCTTGTAAAGCAATGAGTAAGAATGATTCTGACTTGAAACCTTTGGAAAACCAGGTGAAAACATGATCTACTCTACGGACTCCATTCCTTCCCTCATTTCAGTGTCAAAACAGCCTGTTGTCACTCAAATGTCAGTTACAGGGTGACAATAAAAAGCTCAGTAAGCGTTCTAACATCCTTCTGATACTCCTGTGATGCTTTGTAAAAATTGCAAAAGCTTTTCTTTTCTTGAGTAATGTGACACTGTTTGTTACACCAATCTTACAATGCTGCTAGGGAGAGAATTCTGAATGTTGGCCCTGCGACAATGAAAGAGTGGCAATATATTTCCAAGTCAAGATGGTGAGTGGCTTTGTGGGGTACCTGCAGATAATGGTGTTCCTATGTATCTGCTACCCTTCACCTCTAGATGGAAATGGTCATGGGTCTTGTGTAATTGATACAGATTCTTTGGCATAACTTGAAAGCAATAAACTGAACTTGGCATTAATATGTATACATTTCTTTTTATGGTTAAAGAAGGCATAAAATTGTTCACATTGCATATAAGATTATATACACCATATCAAGAAGCAAACATCCAAGAATTAATAATCAATTGTTGGAGTCTTTATTCAGTTCTCTAGAGAGTTTGTATTGTGATTGATAAATTTCCTTAGTGTCATAGAGCCATACAGACATACAGCACAGAAAAAGGCCCTTTGGTCCATCAAATCTTTGCTCAAAGGAAAACAGCAATCTGTCCAATCCCTCCTCATAACTGAAACTTTTCAGGCCAGACAACATCCTGGTATATCTCCTCTGTACTCTTTCCTGAACAATCATTATCCATCCTATAGTATGGATTCCAGGGCTGCAAACCATAATCTAGCTGCGGCCTAACCAAGATTTTATACAGTTTCCTGGTTCTTACACTTCTCTTAAATTCCTTTCTTTCTGTTGGGTGTTTGGTTTATGAACATGTTTGTGGTCCCTAAGTAGATGCCAATTTTTATTTAGATGCTATGCCTTGGTTGTATTGTAATGGAGAATGGTTGAACTTGCATTTCACATACCTGAATTAATGGTGAAGTATTGGTTTGTTGTACTCATAACATAAATCAAGTTGTTTAAAACACCATCTTCATCCGAACCATGGGCTGTAACTTTACCAATTACTGAATTTGGGGGTGTTTCTTCTGAGATTTCAAATACTGTTTCATTTCTGGCACAGATCAAAGGAACCTGAATTATAGCAGCAATGTTTCACAAGGTGTCAGTTCAGCAAAAATTTATTTGTCTGAAGTTACATCAGAAGCATTGTTTTACTTTGTTTGCAATTTCCCTTTTTTGATTTTTTTTCACGAAGTATGAAAGTCTGGATTATGCTACAATCATTTGTAAAAGTGACATGAAGCTTTTGGGTTTTTGGAGAAAGCCAAGTGTTTGTTTAATGTACGTTAAGGAAGGAAATCTCTTGCCCACTTTTATGTCAATGAGATTTACTCCCAACTACCCCCTGAAGAGTTCTAGCAAGACAAACATCTACATCAAGTCTAGTATCATCAGTTCAAGCAAAGCAACTAAGTATGACAAACAAGTTATGTCAGCCTTGCCAACATCCAAGAATATTTTTTTCCAAATGAAATTCATCTGAAATATGTGTCAATTGGCAAAAATATGCAGCTTATCAAACTTAAACGGAAAGACAGGTTGGTGTTCAAAGGCCCTCCCTTTATTAGAACTGATGCTTCAGAATCATTAACATATCTTTTTCAGGGGCACTAATTGATCCATGTATGTTCAGCATTTTCTTTATATTATGATGGTTTTATTTTTATTGTTTTCCTCCAGCTGCACCTGCCCTGATACAGATTTTGTACTTGAGAAGGTAGAATATATGTTTCCATATACTTACTGCTTCAAGATTGGCCAATGGTCATTTGTGTCAATTAAAGTAACCACCACAATCCCAGAGATGCTGTTACCTATTGTGTCCTTCACAGTTACTAATACACTGAATCTGTAAAAATATAAAACAGTAATCCAAATTTTGAACTGCAAATAAGTTACCTAAAAAAGGCAATTATGAAAGAGAATGGAAAATGATCATTACCTATGAAAATCTTTTTCATAATGAAATGGTTTTGCTGCAAGAATCGCTCCACTTTTCCCACTGGGATGAATTGTGACCAAAGAGGAATTCACAGAGTACTGAAATAAAGCACAAGTACTTGATTAGCTTCTGGAATGGGCAGTGTGTTCTACATGTATTTACCACTGTAGAGATATAATAAATCTTCCTAACTCTTCTGCCTTTTTAATTACAAGTATATTAACTCTTATTATTTAGCCTGCCTGTGCAAGATCCTGCAAATCCACTGGGGAGAAAGACACACCAATGTCAGCATTCTCAACCAGGCCATTATTCGCAGCATTGAGGGACAGGCCACCCTTGATTGGCGCTGATGGTCTGGGCATGTCATCCATATGACTGATATGACACTCCCCAAGTAGGTGCTGTAGTCCCAGCTTTGAAATGGCAGATGCCCCCAGGTGGACAGAGGAAGCGCTTCAGTGGTATCCTCAAGGCCTCAATGTCAAAGTGCCACATTCCCACAGTCACTTGGGAAGCATTGGCCCCAGGCCGTCCAAAGTAGAGCAGAAGAGTCCTGGAAGTCATCGAGCACCTGGAGACTTGCCGTTGGGAAAATATGGAAGCCGGGTGAAAAACAGTGAGAGGAGTACACTGCCACACCAATGCCCCACTCACTCCTTCCTGTGACTGTGACCTACCCAAAGTTAACAGAGCCTGTGGTAGCTGCATTGGTCTATATAGCCACCTATAAGCTCAGCCTGCGAGTGGAAAGGAGTCAGCCTTGTCTGTGAGGGGTCGCCAATGATGATATTTAGGACAGTATTTCTTAACCAGAGCGAATGGTATTTCCCACAGGTGGGAACTGGATGTCATCTAGGTGGGGAGCTGACCTGCTTACAAATGAATTGCAACTCCTGCTTCTCACTAATGACTAAATCATTATCTAATTTGTTTTTTTTCACAATTTAGCAATGAAACTTATTCTCAACAAAATCACTGCAATTTTTAAAGACATTAAATTGTCCAAAAATGGTTAATATAATGTTAAAATGCATGTAAATGTAAATATATATTCCTTGGGGGGGGGAAAAAAAAGATGAGGTTTTGTTTTTATCATTGTGGGACCACAGATTTTGTCAAAAACTAATGAGCGGCGCAGGGAATGCAAAAGTTTGAAAACTGCTGATGTAGACAATCCTGGTGTGGGAATGGAATTTGCTCTGAAGCAGCCTAAATCTCTGATGAAACAGACAAGGACCACTAATTAGCTCCCAAAATACGTCGTCATCGAATCCCTACAGTGTGGTTGCAGGCCATTCGGCCCACAGAGGCCACACTGCCTCTCAGAAGAGCATCCCACCCAGACCAAAACACCCACTCTATAACCCTGCACTTTTTCCCACAGCTAATCTGCCTGCACATTCCTGGTCATTACGTGCAATTTCGCATGACCAATCTGCCTAACCTGCATATCTTTGGACTGTGGGAGAAATCCAGTAGGAGGAAACTGACGCAGATACAAAACATGTGCCAACTTCACACAAATAGTCAGCGGCATGGTGGCTCAGTGGTTAGCACTGCTGCCTCACAGTGCCAGGGACCCAGGTTTAATTCCAGCCTTGGGTGTCTCTGTCTGTCTGTCTGGCTGTAGTTTGCACCTTCTCTCCTTGTCTGTGTGGGTTTCCTCTGGGTGCTCTGGTTTCCTCCCACAATCAAAGGTGTGCAGGTTAGCTGGATTGGCCATGCTAAATTGCCCATAGTATCCAAAGATGTGCCGGTTAGGTGGACAAGTCATGGGAAATGCAGAGTTACAGAGATAGGAGAGGGGAGGTGGGTCTGGGTGGGATGTTCTTTGGAGGGTCAGTGTGGACTCGATGAGCTGAATGGCCTGCTTCCACACTGTAGGGATTCTATGATACTTCGAAGGCTGGACTCGAACCTGGGTCCCTGGTGCTATCAGGCAGCAGTGATAACCACTGAGCCATTTGAATTCAACCAAATGTTAGTGCAATTGGACGTTGAGAAAGCCTGAAAAATAGGAAGAGATCTTTATTGCACTCTAGAAACAAGGAAACCTAGAAAACAGACAAGAACTAGCAAACCACAAGCCTTGGAGGTGCAAAGTGCTTTACAGATCAATGTGTAGTAGCCTATTTCAGAAACCAAGCTCTTTCTGAGCTGCGAGATAGCAATAACTGCAGATGCTGGAAAAGGGTCCTGATCCGAAACATCATCTTTCCTGATGCTCTGATGCTGCCTGGCTTGCTGTGTTCCTCCAGCTCCAGACTGTTGTTTCTTTCTGAGCTGCACTATATTGTGGTGTGTTCTTATCAGCATTACTTTTTTATAAAGCAAGTTATCATTTGTATGACTTGTTCAGTGGTTGGATTTCAACATCATAAGATAGTATTTGCAATCTGAAATTGAGTAAGAGAGAAATGAATTTGCAATAGATGTTGAATGATAGGGAAGTGGCAGTTTAAACACCATCACTTGTTATTGGGTGTATCTTGCATTTCATTCTTATTAAAACTTAAGCATAATCTTCAAGTAAGCCTTTAAAATCAAAGAAGAGGGTTGCTACTGTTTTTAACTGCTTTTATTTTGAAAAAAGAAGTTGTCATATTGACAAGTGGTTCCAAAAGAAGAATTATTAATCGGGAGCTTTGAGTTAAATTTACATAATGAATGGCAGCAAAGCCTATTTTAATGTGTATTTCTGTCTTTGAGTTGGCCTTGATGTTTTATGATCTATTTTGATAGACATTTTTATTGTGGAGCTCTGCTGTCCCCCAGTCAGCAATATACAGTGGTCCTGAGTCCAACAGGCCGGGGAGAGAGCACTAGCTTTGTGCTGAGCTGACTGATCACTACCATTTGACCGTGATACAATTGGTCTCAATTTTCCATGTTACAGAACATCTTCCTCCGCATAATTTCCCAGCAGGAATGACTAGGAATTGATTTTATTGTTAGAACGTTGTGTGGGCTGATTTGACTTAGAATGCTATTGATTGTTTCAGGATGTTGTAAAATATCTCAGCTTCTGTGGTGGAATTTGTCACAGCTGTAAAAATGTGAACAGTATAGTCAGAGCAGCTTATTGGATGTGCATTGGCCTGAATCTCCTTAGTAAGATGGAAGTGCTTTACAAAAAACAAGGATTCATTTTTACAACTTTGTTTTTGCAGACGGGCAGGGAAAATCCAGAAAGAATAATTGTTGGGTTGGTACACAGCTTAGTAGAGATGTTTTACTAAGTACGTCCTTTCTACTTGTTAGCATTGGATTATTTACTTCAAAAGTTACTTACAGAAAGAATATTGTCATTCCTGTCGGGATCAATTGCCTGAACTTCGTATATAATTGCCCCAACCGCTAAATTCTCCAGAAAGTCAACATATACAGCTGTAAAGTAATTCAAAATAAATGATCATATTAGTGTATTCTTATGGATACATATATTCTTGGGCCAATTAATACAACCCTTTTTATCAATTAAAAACTTTATGCAAAAAATATCTTCAGCAGAGTGACATCTGATTGGAAATGCTGTTGTGAGGGATGAGAACTATTATTTCCACTTGATCTCAGTGTCTGTTGCATCCTTATAATATACCAACTTGTAATTTTTTTCATTAAGGTTTTGCCTTTGCAACATCATTTTAGTGGTGGGTCAAGTTATTTGGTGACTGGTTTGATGGCAAAGTGGGGACAGGATCTAATCTGAAGAGGTAAAGAAAGGATTGATGAGGCCATTGATGTAATGTACATGGAATTCCAAAAGGTGTTCAACACAATACCACACAATAAACTTAGGAGAGTCAGATATCAAGGAATAAAAGGAACAAAAGCAAATTGGATACAAAATTGGTTGAGGGATAGAAAACAAAAAAAGTTGGTGGGTATTTTTTGGGCTGGAAGAAGATTGGCGATGGTGTTCCCTAGAGTCAGCATGATGAACTTGGGGGGTTTCTGTGATGTGTATGAGTTATCCAGGTTTTAGTGTGCAGGGGACAATTTCAATCTACTCAAAACTTGGTATAATTATAAATTGAGGAGAAGAACGTAGAATTACAAAAGGACATTTATGCATTCATAGAGTGTGTCGATAGGTGGCAGATGAAATTCAATAAGGAAAAGTGTGAAGTAATGCACTCTTGTACAGGTAACCTAGAGAAACAATATAATATAAAGGATATTATTCTAAAGGATGTACAGGAGCATAAAGACCTGGGTGTACGTGTGCACAAGTAAGTAAAGGGGACAGATAGACAGTGCTGTTAATAAAGCATATATAATTATAGGCCTCATATTAATAGGGAGCTAGCATGCACAAGCAGGAAAGTTAGTGAACTTAGAGAAGACAGTAGTTAGACTTCAGCTAAAGTATGGTGTATAGTTCTGTGTAGAAAAGATGTGAATGCATTGGGGAGAGTGCAGATGAGACTTACAGGATTATTTGTTTTGATTAGATTTATTTATTTTCATATGTACCTAAGTACAATGAAACGCTTTGTTTATGAGCAGCACAAGCAGATCACAGTGAGCAAGGACATAGTTCGAAGGATGAGACCACAGTGATGGGGAAAGATTGGAGGGTAGGAAACTTTTTTTAGAGAGAGGAAAAGGCTAAGAAGAGATTTGATAGAAGTTTTCAAAATCAGATAATGTCTGGACAGAGTGAATAGGGGGAAACTGTTTCCATTTGTAAACTGAGTGAGAATGATAGGACATGGTTTTAAAGGGTTTTGAAAAAGAAACAAATGTGAATTGAAAATCCTTTTCAAACCTGAGTTGTCAGGGCATGGAATGCCCTGCCAGGAAGTGTGATAGAAGCAAATGCAATTAAGGCATTTGTGAGCGAATTGGCTGATTATTTATTGGTACTGGGTTAAAATGCTCGGACGATATGGGCATGATGGACTGATGGTGAGTGAGAAAGTGAGAGAGAGAGAACTATGAATGAGGCAGATATATGGAACTAAAAGGAAGCATTGGAGCACTCTCAATTGTCCATCTTAATGTCTACATTTGGAAGTCAAGAGGGTTTTGGCTTAATGTCTAAACTAAGCGACGGTATTTCCACCAGTGCAGAATTCCTTCTGTACGATAAAAGGACTGCAAACCAGTCTTGACTAAAATCCTCAACCCCACTGAATCAGAGGCAAGAATGCTACAGTCTGAGTAAAAGCAGCATTATAAATGCCAGATTATTCTAACACAACCATTCCCTTTCTTTCCTGTTATGAGGGCAAGAACTATCTGCCTTGAGTTCACTCAAGCAACAGAAACATCAGCTCTCCTGCTCCTCTGATGCTACCTGGCCTGGTGTGTTCCTCCAGCTCTGCACTGTGTATTATCTAGTAAAATACTACAAATGCTGGAGATTTAAAAATAAGTGCTGGAGAAACTCAGCAAGTCTTTCAGCATCTAATGGGAGAGAAACAGTTAACATTTTGCATCCAATAATTTCTTCAGAACTTCAAAGAAATGTCATTGTATTCGGAACATTTAACTCTGTGTTTCTCTGACCTCGGTTGCTGCCATAAGTGCTAAGGTTCAACAGCACTTGTTGTCTCTATGCCCGGAGTGCATCTTCTGTCTTCCCTCAACCCCTTTTTCCATTTCTTCATGATTGCCAGCAGCAAATAAATTAAGTCAAAGCAATAGCAGTTCACTTTTACTGAAATTGAATGTTTGCAAACTTCTCCGCAGATCTCAGCCATCATGTTAGTCATGGGCGACCTGTTGTATGAAAAAGAACTACAATTCACATGGCACCTTTCTCAAGCTCCAGGAATTCCAAAGTCCTTTACAGTCATTTGAGTGCTTTTGAATTTAGTGATGATGGCCATGAAGCAATGTTAAAGTTCTTCACAGCAATAAAAAAAACCATTGGATAAAGAATTTTTAAGCCTGTTCTACTGCATGTCTTTCATACCAAAAATAACAGTTACTTAAAACAAGTTCCATATAATTCTGTCACATTTAGAATTCAGAGATAGTAGGAACTGCTGATGCTGGAGAATCTGAGATAACAAGGTGTAGAGCTGGATGAACACAGCAGGCCGAGCAACATCAGAGGAGCAGGAAAGCTGACGTTTCGGGTTGTGACCCTTCTTCAGAAAATTTTCTGAACGGTCTCAATCCAAAACGTCAGCTTTCCTGCTCCTCTGATGCTGCTTGACTTGCTGTGTTCATTCAGCTCTACACCTTGTTATCTCACGTTTAGCACTCACACCACCAATTGCAAGATAATACCTTGAGTGGTAGCAGCTTTGAAGTTGAACTGAGCCTTATTATCTAATCAACCCTGACAATCAATCTACAGCAATTTTTACTGGATCATGTATTGTATCTGAAGTGGCTGCTTGTATTGTGCAGGAAGCCCCCTTTAAGATATAAATTTGATGTACAAAGAGTTATTTTAAGTTAGAATTTGCATTAATGGCATAACTGGCATCTGGACGTCTTCAATAGAAGAGAACTGGAATTCATGCAGGTATACACGAATAAATATTTATTGGCTATTTACACTCATTACAAGGTATACTGCATGCAAGGCTTCATCAGAAACTTTCCCTCTCCAGTTTCAGTTCCAAGTGATCTGACAACATTGAAAATGTACTATAGCAATTAGTGTAACAGCTAATTAACCTGTGATAGGACAGAATTGGTCAGAGTCTCATCAAAGTACTGCAGACAGAACCAGTTCAAATGGCGATCAAAATACTCATGCTTTTCCCTCCCTCAACCCTGCTCCTTCTGCTGTCCTAGTTGATTGATAATCCTGTGAGACAGTTTTTAGAGTCATCCTGGGACATCCCTTTGTCTGTATGCTTATCAGTCAGTCTCTCGTGAGGCACAGTCCATTATACTTCAATAGTCTGCTACCTTAACCAGTAAAGTATTTTTAGGAAAATGGTGAACAGTCATGAACTATCAGAAGCGGAGGAAGGGTCCCGACCCGAAACGTCAACTCTCCTGCTCCTCTGATGCTGCCTGGCCTGCTGTGTTCCTCCAGCTCCACACTGTGTTATCTCTGACTCCAGCATCAGCAGTTCTTACTATCTCCTAACTGGCTATGAAATGTTTTGAGGCATCCTGCAGCCATAAAAGGGTTGTTTAATTCCCAATCTTTCTTATTGCAATACCTATGCCCTTACCTAAGAAAGGATGAACTTGTAACAGAGGGAGGGTAGAACAAAGTTCACCAGGTTGATTCCTCAGGTGGCAGGTTTTTCATAAGAGGGCAGTTTAATTTATTTGTGGGGTGTGGGCATCACTAGCCAGGCCAGCATTTATTACCCATCTCTAATTGCCCAGAGGTCGGTTAGGAGTCAACAACATCGCTGTTGGTCTGGAGTCACATGTAGGCCAAACCAGATAAAGATGACAGTTTTCTTTCTTAAACTAAATTTGTGAAAAAGATGGACTTTTCCAACAATTAACAAGGGTTTCATCATCATCATTAGAGTCTTATTTCACAATTTTTTTCTTCTTTCAAATACAAACGTCTGCCACATTGGGATTTTAACTTGGGTCCCAAGAGCCCAGATTGGGCTGACTGGGCCTGTGTTTGTAAGAATGAGAGTGGATCTTGTTGAAACATGTGAAATCCTAACAAGATTTGGAGGGATTGGAAGCAGGATGATGTTTCCTCTGGCTGGATAAAAGGGATGATGGCCTTCAGGACAGGGTGTAAGCTATTTTGGACTGAGATGAGAAATTTATTCAGTCAAACAGTAGTGAGCTTAGGGAATTCTCGACTGAAGAAGGCTGCAGAAGGCAAGGTATTGAATGTGCTCAAGAAATAGATTTCTAGACACTAAAAATGTCATCACACATGTTTCAACTCATCAAAATAGGTGAGAAATTCACCTTGAATTGATATTTTTGTGTATTGTGAATTGAGAGCAAATTGAAAGGTGACCTAATAAAGACATACATGATGATCAGAGGATTAGATAGGGTGGACAGTGAGAGCCTTTTTCCTCGGATGGAGATGGCTAGCCCGAGGGGCCATAGCTTTAAATTGAGGAGTGATAGATATAGGGCAGATGTCAGAGGTAGGTTCTTTATTCGGAGTAGTAAAGGCGTGGAATGCCCTGCCTGCAACAGTAATAGATGTGCCAACTTTAAGGGCATTTAAATGGTCATTGGATAAGCAGATGGATGATAATGGAATGGCATAGGTTTGATGGGCTTCAGATTGGTTTCACAGGTCAACGCAACATCAAGGGCCGAAGGGCCTGTACTGCGCTGTAGCGGTCTATGTTCTATGGAAAGTTTGAAAGAAATGCTTCATAAGACCATAAGACCTAGGAGCAGAAATTAGGCCATTGGGCCCATCAAGTCTGTTCCGCCATTCAATCATGACTGACAAGTTCCTCAACTCCATTCTCCTGCTTTCTCCTCATAACCCTTGATCCACTTGATAATCAAGAACCTATCTACTCAATGACCTTGCCTCCACAGCCTTCTGTGGCAGTGAATTTCATAGATTCACCACCCTCTGGCTGAAGAAGTTTCTCCTTATCTCCATTCTAAAAGGTCTTCCCCTTACTCTAAGGCTGTGCCCTCATGTCATAGTCTCTCCTACCAATTGAAGCATCTTCCCAACATCCACTCTGTTCAGGCCATTCAGTATTCTGTAAGTTGCAATTCAATAACCCCTCAGTCTTCTAAACTCCAATGAGTGTAGTCTCAGAGTCCTCAAACGTTCCTCATATAAAAAGCTTTCCAATCCTGTGACCATTCTTGTGACCCTCCTCTGAACCCTCTCCACGGGCAGTACATCCTTCCTGAGATATGGGGCCCAAAACTGCACACAATACTCCAAATATGGCCTGACCAGTGCCTTCTAAAGCTTCAGTAGTACATCCCATGCTTTTATATTCAAATTCTCTCAAAATAAATGCTAATATTACATTTGTCTTCCTGACTACTGATTCAACCTGCAAGCTTACCTTGAGAGAATCCTGGACTAGAACTCCCAAGTTTCTTTGCACCTCAGACTTCTGAATTTTCTCCCCATTTAGAAAATAGTCCATGCTTTTATTCTTCTCACCAAAGTGCATGACCTCACACTTTCCCACGTTGCACTCCATCTGCCACTTCTTTGTCCACTCTCCTAACCTGTCAAAATCCTTCTGCAGCCTCCCCACGTCCTCAACCCTACCTGTCCCTCCACCTATCTTTGTATCGTCTGCAAACTTAGCCAGAATGCCCACAGTTCCTTCATCTAGATCATCAATATATAAAGTGAAAAATTATGGTCCCAACTCTGACCCTTGCAGAAAACCACTTGTCAGAACTGCCATCGTTTTATCCCCATTCTCTGCTTTCTGCGAGACAGCCAATTTTCTATCCATACTAGCACCTTGCCTTGAACACTATGGGTCCTTATCTTACTCAGCAGCCTCCTGTGCGGCATCTTAACAAAGGACTTCTTGAAATCCAGGTAGATAACATCCATTGGCTCTCCTTGGTCTACCCTGCTCATTACTTCCTCAAAGAATTCTAACAGATTTGTCAGACATGACCACCCCATGATGAAACAATGCTGAGTTTGACCTACTTTACCATATGCTTCCAAATATTCAGAAATCTCATCCTTTATAATGGACTCCAAAATCTTACCCATGCCCGAGGTTAGGCTAATGGCCTGTAATTTTCCATCTTTTGCCTTACTCCCTTTTTAAACAGGGTTGTCATGTTAGTGATTTTTCCAGTCCGTTGGGACCCTCCCTGACTCTAGCAATTCCTGAAAGATCACCACTAATGCTTCCAATATCTCTTCAGCTATCTCCTTTTGAACTCTGCAGTGTAGTCCATCTGCTGTGTCTCCTGAATTACTGCCAGAAATTCCTGCCGTTGCTGTTCCACTATCTTTCCTGCTAGGCTCCTCTCCCAGTCAACTCTGCCCAGCTCCTCCCTCATGTCTCTGTAGTCATCTTTATTAAGCTTTAATACTGTTAACTCTGATTCTATCTTCTCCCTCTCAAACTGCAGAGTAAATTCTAACATCTTATGATCACTGCTTCTTAACGGTTCCTTTACCTTAAGCTCCCTAGTCAAGTCTGCCTCATTGCACAACATTAAATCCAGTATTGCCTGTTCCCTTGTGGTTTCCACCATGAGCTGCTCCAAAAAGCCATCTTGTAGACATTCCACAAACTGCTTTTCTTGCCACCCACTACCAGCATGATTTCCCAGTCCACCTGGATATTGAAATCCCCCATGATCACTGTGAATTTGCCTTTCTTACACCAGCAGATAGAAAAGGTACGTATCTTGCACCCTAGCTCCTAACTACTGTTTGGAGGCCTAAACACAACTCCAACTATGGTTTTTTTTATCTTTGCAGTTCCTCAATTCTACCCACAAAGATTCTACACATTCTGAACATACTTTGTTTCTTCCTACTGACTTAATTTCATTTCTCACTAATAAGCAACCCACACCCTCGGCTCACCTGCCTATCTTTTCGATCGGATGTATATCCTTGGATATTTAGCTCCCAATCCTGTTCCCCTTGCAGCCACGTCTCTGTGATGCCTACCACGTCATCCCTGCCAGTTTCAATCTGCGCCACAAGCTCATTGACCTTATTCCTTATACTGCATGCCTTCAGATATAACACCTTCAGCCCTGTGCTAACCCTACCTCTTCTCATTTTCATTCATTTCTTCCAGTGTTTCCAGCATCCTTTTTCAAGAATTTTTAATATATTTTTCTCAACATTTTGAACAACCTGTTTAAATATTGTCTCATGATTATTTGCCAGCATACATTTAATTCTGTTTATCTAATCAACCTTTGCCAATACTTGATGCATATTCTGCCACCAACAAGCTATCTTTAGCTGACATGGCAATGCATAGTTGTTCAATGTAACATGAGAATCTAGCAAGTGTGGAATAATGTGGCATTGAAAGACCCAAAGACATTTATTACAGCGCACTAAGATGTACAAATATTACATTCAGAGGCAATTTTTTGTCTGGCCGAGCACAAAGCTACCTGGTTGCAAAGAATAGAGAGCTTCCATGAGCATGTCATGCTTTTCAAAAGCTGAGTTAAGATCAAGTCTGAGGTCTTTATAATGTCAAATCACATCCTATCATCCAATATAACAAAGTGTGAAGGTGGATGAACACAGCAGGCCAAGCAGCATCTAAGGAGCACAAAAGCTGATGTTTCGGGTCTAGACCCTTCATCTGATGAAGGGCCTAGGCCCGAAACGTCAGCTTTTGTGCTCCTAAGATGCTGCTTGGCCTGCTACGTTCACCCAGCTTCACACTTTGTTATCTTGGATTCTCCAGCATCTGCAGTTCCCGTTATCTCCTATGATCCAATGATTATATCATAAATATGTTTCTTTAAAGTAAACTGATGTACTGACCACGAGACCTAACACAGCAGCTCTCCCCTCATACATCTATTATCAGCTTTAAGTTCAAGATTCTTGTTTGGGACTAGAGTGCTTTGCTTACAATGTAGAATTCCACCAGATTTATAATCCTTTTCCTTCCCAGTGGATCTCTTACAATAAAATTATTAATTAAACCTGCCTCATTGCATAATCTTGGATTGTTTTCTTTTATTTGTTCATGGGATGTGGGTTTTGCTGATAGGCCAGCATTTATTTTACTAATTAAGAAGGTGATGATGAGTTGTCTTCTTGAATTACTGCGGTCATAAATTAACTTTATTCTCATGTAGTTTCAAAATGTATCCTCGGAAACCTCTGAAGTTATTTTACAACCTTACAAGCAAGCGTTGCCAATTTTTAAGTCCAGTCTATGTGATCCTAGGGGACACCAACTTTCATAATGTTGCCTTTGTTACAGGTTCTGGGGTAAAATCTTAGGTATTTGAATGGCGTGGGCTATGGTGAGATGTGTGGCAAGGTTGAAAGAGAATCCTGAAGAAAATCCACCTCAATGTTGGGAGAAACTTACGCTGTCTTTCTTGATTTTCATAGCAATATGGTGATTTCAGTTTAGATTTATTGTCACACGTATATAAAAATATAGTGAAAGGTGCTTTTATGCATATTATATGCAAAGTGTTGCCACGGTCCGGTGTCATCTTGAAACACTGAAGAAAGTGCAAGATTTTACTGCAATAGAGTTCATCTTTCTCTCCTCTTCTTTCTTTTCCACAGCTCCTCTGGTCACTGCTTGGCATTGGCTGCTGTCTCTATTACAGACCTCCACCACTGCCACTTCCACAACTCCAGCATCTGAGCTGAACCCATGGGCCTAGGGAAGCATGGGTTCCTTATCTTCTGTATCCCATCTGATGATCCTCCAGACGTTGCCACTAATCATCGGTTGTCAACGTTTTCTGCCATCCCCTTCACCAATAATTCCTCTCCTTCAGGCGCCCGGGCCTAGCTGAAGACCCAGAGCCGTAGATTCAGCCTGTAAGTTTGGGCCAGGTGAGTCAGCCCAGGGCCTGCTCCTTGCTCACCGTGCTGGGATGGAGCTGTGTCTGGCTCATCCTGGCGTTGCTGCTGGTACTATGACCGGAGGCCTCTTCCTTCATCCTTCAGCTTCTACCAACACAATGGGAAAATAGAGTTTCTTCCTGGGTAGTGATGAGCTACCAATTATTGCATGTTAACAGCTTGATAATGGCACAACTTGCCGCCTTAATATTTAACTTCCTGTCTTACCAAATTCACCAAACAAGCTAGATATCGAGGAAAGCAGAGCAAGTACTTGGTGGATTTAGCTTGTGTTTGCTGCTATCGATTCCAATGCTGCATGCAACCAAACTGCAGGCCAGGAGATGATCCATGGGCACCAGCTGCACACATTCCTTTTCCATGGGCAAGGGCATCTGGAATTTGGCATAACTTTATGGCCATCAGGACATGTTTCCAATGCACTGGCAGAGTGCTGTGGAAACACATAACAGGGAGCACCAGCAACCAGCACTGAAGTTTGGACACTTTGTATGTAGGGAGAGGTACCCAGATTACAGATCAAATCAGGCAATAACTCAGGACTGCTCGGATGCTGTCTGAATGTGAACTCAATTCATGCCTACCTGCATGGTCTCACCATTTGTGCAGTGTTCGCTCAAATTTTCTTGATGGTAAAAAATTCTTTAAGACTTGTATAAGGGGAGAATGAGGACAGAAGTCTCATTTGTCTTGTCTGTATGTTACATAACGCATGTTTGAAATTGCATCCTGAGAGTAGAGGCATACAAAAGCCACATTTTTCATATTTCATAAAAACCGAAAGAACTACAGATGCTGTAAATCAGGAACAAAAGCAGAAGTTGCTGGAAAAGCTCAGCAGGTCTGGCAGCATCTGTGAAGAAAAAATGAGAGTTAATGTTTAGGGTCTGGTGACCTTTCCTCAGAGCTTCCTCGGAACACTTTCTATTTCCTTCTGTGTTCAGAGTGTGGACTAGGAAAAGGAGCATCCTGCTTTAGACCAATGAGACTACGCAAAGAGATGGCTGCAGTTTTAACCATCGTGTTTACATTGTGAGTTGTGTATAATGTTGCACTTTGCTTGAAACAGTGAGAACAAAATCAAAGTTTGATTTCACCCTCCAGTGACTGTCTGCAGAGTTTGTACATTCTCCTTGTGCCTGCGTGCTTTCTTGCTCGTACTCTGATTTTCCTCCTACTGCCCAAAGATGTGCAAGTTAGATGTATTGGCCACACTAAACTATCCATACATCCTGTCCAGGGATGTGCAGGTTAAGTGGGTCAGCCATGGGTAATGCAGGGTTACAGGAATAGGGTAGGGGGTTGGGTCCGGGAGGGATTCTCTTTGGCAGGTCAGTATGGGCTTGATGTGTGGAATGGCCTGCTTCCACGCTGTAGGGATTCTACAATTCTATGAAAAGCAGACACAATGGCTTCTATGGGTTCTGAACAAGAAGGTCAATTGTTTGACAAAAACATTTTGATTATTTCCTAACTGGGTAACCATGGCTTGCATGGAGCCAGTGCAAGAGAGAAACCTCAAGCCTAGAAAGGCAAAGCACCAAAATCATTCTCTGGGTGTGTCACTGTCTCCTCTGTGATGGCACCAGAAAGTCGACAGTAACAGTCATCAGTCATCCTTCTCTAACACTAACCCTGTCGTAGAAGGAATAAAATACTTTCAAAGGCTGTGAAAGATGAATTCTCATACAGCAAATGAAAGAGAGTGACAACCTTGAAAGAATAACTGGAATTGGCAAGAAAACAAAAGACACAACCTAAACACTCCGTGTTCTGGTGGTAGTGAATCGTATTTTCCAGTTTTGTTTTTATTTCCCCCCCTTAACATCCACATATACCTGCCACTGTGTGTCTGTCTGTTTGCAAAAAATGGACCTTTTAAAAGGGGTCGAACTTAGGTTATAGAGAGTTAGCAATTCAAAATAAACTGTTACTTTCTTCTTCAGTATAGAAGCCCAGTGAGTGTTTTCTTTTGACCTGAGTTCATTGGTCAGATAAACTGGGGGCTTTGGACTGTTTAACTAATTTTTTTTCCCATTTGTGATGTCTCTGGGAATTGTGGAACTTGATTTCCAGCACACGACTTTGTCACAACAGTGCCAGGGATGAAAACACCTCGTGCTCTTATTTTTAGAAACATCTGCATCTCTGCCTACCTCCATTTGCAAGGTTATCCAGGAATCTCGGGGGTTCATTAACATCACTTAACAAAACCGTAAGTGTTTCAAAATCCGAGTATCCCCTATTATCTGTGACATGGATTAGCAGGAGGTAATTGGATTGAGTTTCATAGTCCAGGCCAAGGTTGTCTGAGACCGTCACCTGAAATTTAAAAGAAGAATAATTTATTTTGCGCTTTGATGCTGCTTGAAGCTCCAGGAGACTATGTTGTAATAATTCAAACTACAATGAAAGGCACTTTCTATGTGTAGTTGAGCTTGAAAAGTGGTTGTGGTGTGCTGCTGGTTAGATTACTCATTCAAATTACAACCTCAATTACAAGGCCATTTAAAAAAAAAAATGTGGATATAATTTATCGACTAGGGTGGAGAAACTGATCATTCTCCCAATGGGCTAGGGACAAAGCTCTCAGGCTTAGAACAGCCAAACTGCACAATTTACTGCAGTCACTAAGCCTCAAGTATTGTCTTCCAGTAAAACTTGGGAATCTATAATCAGCATTTTCAGATGGGGAGGAGAAGAAAATTAAAATAGAGAAGACAATACAAAGCATAACCAGTTTAATTTCTTAAAAGTGGCCAAGAATTTCAGTGATGTCCTGTTGCACCTTGGCTGCATTTGCCTACAAAACTCGCATCTTTCTGATGAGAAGAATATTAATTATTTATTAATTGGACATTAAATCTATTCAGGTGATGGGTGAGTATTAATTAAGAACCCACCTGTGTCTCTGAGAAGGTAAAAGGTAGAGGATTTTCTTTTGAGGCAAATGACCTGCTATGTGCGAATCTCTCTAAGTGTACAAAGATGTGGCTCCAGAGTTTTATTCTTCACTATTTAGCTATCTGAGTTCTAATAACCATGTGTTAGTCTTTTAGGTCCAAATGCCTGATCATCTGGAAGTAGAGATCATTTCAGAAACAGCTACAAAGTGGGCATGAATTCACTGCCAATGAAAAACAGAACTGTCGCATCAGGTCAAATTTTCCAGTGTTCTTCAAAACCAGCCCCCTCTTCCTGGATCTTTCAGATGGAGCTATTGTCAGCAAAACCCACCTCTGCAAATACTTGTCCCTTTAATCTCTAAACAGTCCCACCTCTTCTGTCCCCTTCATTCCAGCGAGCAGCCAACTCTTCAAATTTACTACTGTAAGATTGCTACTTAACAACACAGCAAGTCTTTGTTTCTATCACCCTCTGCGTCTCTTAAGGAATATGTGAAAATGATCACTTCATATTTTGAAAGGCTTCAGTTTGAGTTCCAATGGCAATCAGATCAGGTGGCCAGTCTCTGCGTGGAGTATTTTATGGATAACATCCCAATCTGCCATCTCAGACCATTCTGTTTTACCACAGAGAGATGAGGGTGTGATGATGATAAAATCTCTTGACCAGTAATTCACAGGTACATGCTAATATTCTGGGGACAGAGGTTCAATTTGCACCATAATAGCTGGTGTTAATTAAATTCAATTAACAAATAATTCTGAAATTGAAGTTAGACTGCTCAATGGTGACCATGAAGCTCCCAGAAATTGGTATAAAAATCCATGGATATGTGCATTACACTGAGAGTCTAAATAATTTCTGGTGTAATTCTTTTCGTACTCCAGATTATTTGGTAGGTGATGTCCAATAGTGGACTCACATTTACTATTGGACACAATGATCTGAGGTTTGCAAGTAAGGGCTGGTTCAGTATGAAGTGCACACTGCTCACAGCAAATGGTCCAAGGCATTTTTTTTGGGTCTCATAGGTCAGTCAATGAAATGTATGATTTGCATGCCTTGCATCACACTGGCACCAAAACTTGTCTATCAGGTTATTCATCTGTTTGGTAGATAAAACATCACCTTTTTTTGACTGCAGCATCCAATCAGCTGAGAGAACCACTCGTGGTGTTATTGTAAGGTAGGAGTGTGAGACTTGTAGCTTCACATGTTCAAATTTTTGCAGTACCTTTTTCCCTTCCTGGGGAATTTGAGACGGATTGTTCAGGGCCAAAAGTAGTGGCCATGAGGCCTTTCATGGGTTTGCATGATATACAGCTAACAGCTGTATTTGTTTGTTTGTTTGTGGGAGGTGGGATGAGAACTTATTGCCCATCACTAATTGCCCTTGAAAGTGCTCGTGAGCCACCTTCTTAAACCACTGTGGGTATACTCGCTGTGTTGTTTTAACTGGCTTTAACACTTAAGACTCATTCTTTGTAGGCAAAAGGAATTTACTTTTTGCACTAAGAAATGGTCATGGACACTGCTGATCCCTGCTGCATTCCACATGGCAACACTTTTGACCAATTGGAGTCTTCCTGTCTGGTCTGAGCTTCTTCAGGCAATTAGGATTGACAGTTAACAGTTTCCAGTGCATCTATATACTGGCCATAGGGTAACCATCACCCTCTTCTCTTCTCTTCTCATGGTAAATAAATTGATATTGCCTCTTCATATTTGCTTTCGTACATGCCTGTTCTGATGAGTGTAAGACAAGAAAACTTCATTTTAAAAAAATCTCTTCTTAACAATGTTCAAGTTCTCTACTAGTGAAGGAAATCAGAGTTTCTTGACTGGCCTGGTCTATATATGTGTACAGACCCACAGCACTATGATTCAATTTTGCATGCTCCATGAAATGGCCTAGCAAGCCACTCAGTTGTGTTGAAACACCACCATAAGTCGAACAATGTGGACGGTAGCAGTTTAGGATTTAAGTGGTTTAAGGCTCTCAAGGACAGTTAGGAATAGGCAACAAAGGTTGGACTTGCCTGTGAAACCCAAATTCCCATGAAATTTTCAAATTTGAAGAAGATATTTTAAACATAACTATTCTGTTAAGTCAAATCTTCACCACAATATTACAAGCTTCTGACATTTGGCAAGAGGCAAAGCTTTGTACTTAAAATAAAATAATAACATCAACATATGGAAATGACTAGAGGGACGTCTATCTGATCCATCAAGCCTGCTCCAGGCAGATGTGATCAATGAGCATTGTGGGTTCACGGCTGCTGGTGAGAGCAGAATGTTTAATCTTTAAATAAAGATTCCAGAAAATTTCCAGAAGATACTTCTCAATCCTTTTGGACAATTAAAACTAGTCCAGGCAGGTACATTGGACATTTACACAATATCTAGCTTGTTATCCATATTTAATAAGTTTTTACAAAAGTCAGAAACTTGCCCATATCCTGATGAAGGCTTGGAGAGAGTCACTTGCACCACAGGCTGGACATCTGCTTCGAAGGGAAGATGAGACCTATCAAACACCCGGACTAAACCCATTATTGCATACCCTGTATATGCGATATCTTAGTCTTCCCACCTAACTAAGTCAAAATAGTCACTCAGTTGGAATATAATTAAGTATTCTAAATATTATGTACAATTCAATAAAATGAAGCAAATCTGAATGTCTCTAATGAGAACAAACACAACTTTTTTTAGGCTTCTTTGATTTTCACTGATTTTTCTTAATGAATTTTCTAAGTCCTAACATTGCACAAGTTACATACAATTTCCTAGAACCACAATAAGAAATTGTAAGGAAAGAAACAATCATCTTTTCTATTTATGGAAGAATTTGGTACCAAGAATGGAAGGTGAGTGGTTTTTACATTCCCCATACTTCCCCTCTCTCTGAATGTTAAGTTGATTTCCCATAGTAATGCCAATTTTAAAATGACCTTACCTCCAACTCCATGCCACTTGTAACAGAGATAGCGAAAATGTTGTTGACTGGATTGGTATTTGCTATTTGAGGAGTTAATGTAACATCTGTACTTGTTGTAATGACTGAAAAATTAAAGATAGCAACTCCTGCGGGGGTGTCTTCTTTTATTGTGATGGTAGCTGGTAGATTATCTATCTTGATAAATCCACCGACACCTTATGGAAAATTAGAAAAACGCTTCATGTTACATTGAGTTGTGCTGGAATACATTAAAAAGTAACAAGATTACAAAATGATGGACGTTACTCAGGAGGTCTGGTAGTTCGGTGGAGGGAGAGAAGCGTTGACATTTCAGATTTGTGACCTTTCACATTGTGAGCATTTAAGGCAATTCCAAGCATAGTAAAGGCTTCTTTAGACATATAGAAAGGAACAGGCGAGTCAAAGTGAACATAGGCCCAGAGAGAAGAGGCTTGGGAGATAATAATGGGGAACTAGGAAAGGGCAGAGGAGTTTAATAAATACTTTGCATTAGCCTTCACAGTTGAAGACTTTCCAAGAATACTAAATAATTAAGCAGTAAAATGTGGAGGATGAAATAAAAACAATAGCTTTCATCCAATTAAAAAGTACTATGGAAACTAAGTCACATATGATGGATTGATGGACCTGTTGGGTTGCAACCTAGGATATTAAATCAAGTTAACTACAGAAAGAATAGATGCACTGCTGCCAACTCAACACACTTATTTAAAAAGGAAAGGAGACAAAAAAAAAATCAGGTAACTAAACCTGTTAACTTAACATCTGTCATTGAGAAAGCTGGCTTTGAATGTGAAATCTAAGGCAAGTTTTATGTATTGCTATTTATGTGTTCTGAGTCAATGCCAATATGAATAAAAAACTTTGCTCAAGGAGTTCTTTTTCTGTCCAAATTGGCAAGGTTAGTATGCATTTACTCCAAATTGCATTAAAGAGAAAATGACCCACATCCTCTCCTCTCCCTCAAAGCTACCACATTTGTTGCCTAATGAATTGTACAAACCTTGTAGCTTGCGCTGGCAGCTGTTAATATTACTATTATATAATTTTTTTAAGTATTATTTGTTCTATGAGGGCGTGTAGTCTGTGTCCACACTGGAAGGAAGGTGGATATTTCTGCTTTCAGATTATCATCTATAAACAAAGACCAAGTTATTCCATTTGAACTTTTCTCATGAATTCTAAACACCTGAATTTGGTACAACAACATTTATAGAGCACCTTGAATACATAAAAAATGGGTCAAAAAACTTCACCAATATCGATGATTTACATAGAGTTGTTTTTGATGCAAATCTTGTTCAAAGCAGTAGGTTCCAAGAGCAGCTTTTAGAAAGAGAAAGGGGTAAGGACTTTAGGAGAGAAATTCAATACCTTAGATGCTAGACAGCAGAAGGAGCAGTAACCATAGGAGGGGTGGTATGAAAATCAGCCAGAAAAATAGGACTACAGAAATCTTGGATGTTGTAACAGGTTACAGAGAGCTGGAATGGTGACGCCATAGAGAAATTTGAACACAATGTTGCAATGAGAATTTTTAGAATAAAGGTTTTGCTGGATCAGGAACCAACAAAATCCTGCCAGGGCTAATGTTTGAACTGAACCTGACACTAATTACAAAATAAGAACGAGGTTTTGGATAAGCTCAGAGGTGAGTAACTAGCCAGAAGTTTCTAGTCTAACAACAAAGTATGACAAGAAATAATCACATGAATACAAACTTGCCCCATCATTACGTTCAGTAAAATTAACAGCATGAGTTTAATCACAATTGGAATTTTATTTTAAGTGAGAATCAGACTATATAACATGCACACAGCTTGTACCATTTGCACATTCTTATTTTGTCAATAATTTTGTAACTTTGTTTACACTTTGTAAAAAGGCATATGATACAGTTGACAAGATTACACCTTTGGGAAACAGCTTATCATTTTTTGAGGATGTAATATAACAAACATGTTATTATTAAATATGTTATTTACTAAGTGCCAGTGGATTGCATGATAAATAAAATTATTTTTGTTTAAAAATGCAATGGAAGCCTTAAATGTTTAAGAGAAGTAAAGCAGCTTTAAATTCAATTAGCAGTTGCAATGCCTGTAAAGGAACTTACCAGGTATCCCTCCTTGGAAGAAGTCAACAATGAGACACATTTCAAGGATGCTACCAATTGTGTCCATGTTTATTTACCGCAGACCTTCCCGTCCTTGTTGCTTTGCCTTGTGGCAGTGTGGGAGCTGATTGCTCTGAAGCCCTACACACGAACAAGCTGGATCAATTGTGGTTTGTGCAAACTTGGCCAGCTTATTTGATCTGAAATAGGTAATGGACAAGCCCAGTGAAGCACATCACAACACTATTAGGGAGTCAGCTCACCATGGCCCTAGCAACTTTTCAATTTCTTTGTGTTTCCTTCTCATTAGCGATCACATCTCATTTCTTTTCAAGCATTGTTAATACGTTAACTGTTAAAAATAATGTGTGTGTTCTGGGAGATTATACAACAAAACTAGAATAATGTACACACGAAAAGGTGTGGATTGTTGCTATTAAGGCACTCTCTACTCAATAGCTTTAATAGCCTCATTTTGGAAATGCTCCACTTTCCTTACCATCGCAGACATGTGACTAGTGACTGGTTTCATGGCTAAAACTTCAGAATCTAGGATGCTAACACTCATGATTTGTTGCTGAATTTTCCTGTCATGGTTGTGCCATTGCAAAGGTGAACTCTAAACAAAAGATCTTTACTAAGAGCAGTGGGGACATCTTCCTCCTACCAGTCAACTCGGACCTTGAATCTAACTGAGGCAGCCTAAATTGTGCACAGCAGTAAGCTATGGAAGGTGATTGGAGGTCAGAGGGAGAATCAGAATATTGCAACTTGGATTGAACTACCTGCAGAAGCCTTCCTGCTCCCATTTATTGAATGATCAAGAACTTGGATGTTGGCAAGATCCTCTTGTGAAAGTTATTTAAAATATAAATGTCTTTTTCCAGAATTACATTGTAGCAAATTGCTGCCAATCACTTGTACATTGCATTGCGCGAGTGGTGATGTGGGGAAAAGTTTCATCTTACTGTTTTATATCAGCAAATCCTCTCATATTTGGACAAATGTGTCTGGCATCTTGTGGAAATGATCTAACAAGATTGATGCAAATACACATTGAACCACTCATTTCCTTACTTGATCTAACTTTCTGGGAGATAAGGCAAGTGAGTTCTTGGATACCCTTAAGCATGAAGCATGTATTCATCTTCTTTGTTGTCCTACCTCTTGTACTCAATGTGCTTTTTACCCTCTATTACTTTGTTATGATCTGTGAATTGACTAAAATCTGTCTGGTAATTTGGGTAAAAGAGAACTGTGCTCAGAAGGATGTTTTTCAAGATTCTGTGATATTGTGAGGGCCTTCGTATGCTGTAGACAAAGGCTGAGAAATCATATGCAAAATGCCCACTATTTCATGATTTCTTGTCCACTGCATGTGAGATACCACCACTGGTGCAAAGTCTTGCAACATTTGCCATTGTGTATCATTAAAAATACACCTGACTTCATATTTACTTCGAAATTGCAGACTATCTGGTTGAACAATTGAATATCAAGATTCTGCAATTTAATTCATGTAATCTAATAAGTGCACATGTATTTGTTATTGTAACTGAGTCTCAGCTTCTTTTGGCATCTTAAAAGGATGTGAAACAGTGGATATTATAATGGATCAAATTATCTATATGGGATCAAGCCCAATGCTGAAAAGAATTTTCAGAACCATTTACTAAAGTGTTCTCATTTCAGAAATTGACCCCTTCGACTAGAAAAATGCACTGAATTTTCACTATTTCATAAAGATATAAAAATAATCTAAGATACTGGAAGCCAACTAACATCATGTCAGTTGCAGGCGTACGAGTGCACTAAAATCTGCTGTTAGGGACAGAGTAATGGAGCATATTGACCAATGCAAGGAGAGTCACTATGGGTTTCAGAGTTAGTCATATGTAATGAAACTAGTTGAACATATCAAGGAGATTGTTAACACGTTAGATGGGCACATGTTCATGGATGCTATTTTTATGGACTTCTAGAAGTCATTCAGAAAGGTTTCAAATAAAAGATAATTAACCAAAAAGTGGTCATTATGGAATTGGAGGTCTTCTAAAGACTTGCACATGGAATTGTTTCAGTGGTAAGAAACAGACAGAGGGGATAGTACATGCTTGATTATGACTGATTGTATCCTTCAGTGATCTGTAATGGGGCCACAGGTTTTCACTATATTTGTAGTTGACTTAGATGAAGGAATAGAGGGCCATATATTTAAGTTTGTCCACAGAACTGAGTTAGGTCCCAAAGTAAATAGTGTAGATGGAGCAGAATGTTGCAAAGGAACATTGACAATTTAAGTGTAGCAAACTTGGTCAGAGTTAACGTGGATTTATAAAAGGGATGTCATGTCTAACAAATTTATTGCATCATTCTGAGGATGCTGCTTGTAGCATAGATTATGGAGCATGTGGGTATGATATATTCAGATTTTCAGGAGGTGTTTGATATGGCCCCATACAAAAGGTTAGTCAATAAAATTAGAGCACAAGGGATTACATAAGTATGGATTGAAAATTATTTAATAGACAGAAAGAAGTGAACAGGAATATATAGATCATCCTCAAAATAGCAGATCCTTACTAATGGGTTACCACAATGATTAGTGCTAGGGTCGTAGCTGTTCACAATTTTTATATGAATGATTTGGATGTGAGGACCTTTTGCTATATTTTCAAATTTGCTGATGACACCAAACTGGGTAGTCATGTAAATTGTGAGGAACATGCAAAGAGACTTAAGGGGGCTTGGAGAGGCCATGTGAGTGAGTTGGAACATGGCAAGTCAGTGTGAAGTTAATTTGCTTTGGTCGAAAAAAATAGAAAGGCAGAATGTTTCTTAAACAGTGAGAGGTTGGGAAGTGTGGGTGTCCAAAAAAGACCTTGGTATCCTTGTCCATGATATCACTGAAAGCTTGCAAGCCAGTGCAGCAAGCAGTTAAAAAGACAACTGGTATGTTCACCCTCATTGCAAGGGGATTTGAGAACAGAAACAAAGGTGTCTTGTTGCAATTTCATGGAGTGTTGGTGAGATTTCACCTGGAGTATTGTTTGTGGGTTTGGTCTTTTCATCTGAGGAAGGATATACTTACCATGGAGGTATGCCAGATTAATCAGTGGAATGACAGGGTTGCTTTTTGAAGAGAGGTCAAGGAAACTAGGAGTGGAATCTTTCCAGACCCAATCAACTTGGGCAATGGTGAATCAGTTGGAAAATATGATGAGATTGAAAAAAAAATTTGGCAACCATCAGAAAAATTAAGTGTTATTCTGTTACCAGGTTATGAACACAGGGTGAGAATCTAACTACTGAGATTCATAAAGCACACTGACACCTTGTATTGTAATGAGGCAGCAAGGACAATTTGCGCTCAGGGACAGGAACCCAGGTCTTGGACTCAACAGGGGGCTTCTCAGAATTGTAGCTTTCTCTCTCAGTATTCACTCAATTTGCATCTGCTGAGATTCTCAGAACATCCCTGCCTGGCCTTGCCCTTTTGTGCTTTTCCCCCAAAGCCAGTGTTTAAAGGCTCACAGTCCTTTGGCCTTGCCTCGCCTTTTAGCATAATCACAAAACCAGTCAGCTTGCCCTGGTTGTGAGCACCAATCAATCAAAAGGGTGAATATCCGGCTGTAGGTCACTTTGTTAGAGCAATCTTACACATCTATATGCCAGCAGCGCATTCGCCAAGACAGTGTGCATCAACCAAATGGACATGTCTCAAGGGGCATAGTCATTAGTCAAGTCAAAGGAGACACCCTTCAGTCAGGCAGGCACAATAAGACAAGGTCATTGACTGATCTCAGTCAAGGGGCTAGGGCACGGTCAGTCAGTCCTGCTCATCCAGTACAACCAGTTTGGGAAATTCATGGGGTGTCATTTCGGGAGCTGAGAAATCTGTCAGGTGTCCAGTACTCCTCAGCTGGTGCTGTCTGTCCAAGTTGTTCAGAATAGTGAGACCCAGTTAGTCCTGGGGTCAGCTCTGTGAGAGACAGGAAGAGTCATTGGGGTCATTGCTGTGGTTGGGATGTTGGAAAAGTACATTATGTGAAATTGGAGACCACATGCTGAGTTGCAGAGGAGACCTTAATTAATTCTGCCAGTGAGAAACTCAGTATATAAGTGAGATTCCAAAGTTTGGATTGGTCTGGGGTGAACTTGCAGTACAGTCCAGACAGAATGTCCTTCAGCATAATCCGAGCTTGCTGTGCCCTGCACAGCTGGAGCGAGCAAAAAGGGGATGTGATGGACGCTTAAGAGCTCGGAGGGGGCAGCAATCTTCCAAGGAGGGAGATGATGAGATTGACCAGGAAGAACATCAGCTTCAACATTATAGAGTAGTGCAGCACTAGGCACAACAGGATGTACTTAATTGACAATATGATCTGGGTGCAGCAATCACTCAGAAACTCTTAATTTGCTGCTGTTTGAAAAACAAATATTCCCTGCCTGATCCCAGAGGCAAATGCAACTTCTAGCTGTTTCTTCTTCACTTTTTCAATTGTTGAATAAAGGTGAACAATTTCAAGCATTTAAAGCCTTTCCAGTATGTGATACTCCCATGTTGAACAGTGAGATGTCAGACTATACTGGACACTGGGTTACAAAGAGTAACACTACTTCAGACACGGCGCTGGGTTGGAATGGCACAAGGACGAGTCCTAAATTGCAATCTTTTTCTGAATGTGAACTTGGAATTGCAATGGCTTGGCACCTGTGCCACCTATATGCCCTCTGGAGCTTTTACTTTTTGCTCCCCCTCCATTACTTGTATTGTGAAGGGCAGCTCCTGACTGGCAGTATGCCACCTGGTGCATGGCCAGGTTTTAAAAATGGCGGAAGCACCTGGAGATCCTAGAAGTGGCTAATGCTTCTGCCCTGGCAGGAGGGAATGGTATCGGAGAGGAGAGGTATATAGCTAATGGCTTGGGATTCAGAGAACAATGGAGGTAAAATGCTTGAACTCCCATCTAGAAACCCTCCATGAAACTCACCAGAATTTTGGCACAGTGGTTTTTTGGTAAAATGCAGCCCATTATCTACAGTCTCAAAGAATGAAGGGTAATCTCATTCAAACTTTACAGGTTGGATATAGATAGGATGCTTCCCTGGCTGGTGGCAAGAAGACATAATCTGCGGATAAGGAGCTGGCCACTTAAAATAGAGATGAGGAGGAGTTTCATCACTCAGAGTGTGGTGAATCTATGGAATTCTCTAACCCAGAGGGCTGTGGAAACTCAAATAGTGAGCATAAAGTCATAGAGTCATGGAGGTGTACAGCAAGAAAACAGACCCTTCGGTCCACTTGTCCGTGCTGACCAGCCAGCCTAAACTAATCCAGTCCCACTTGCCAGCGTTCGGCTCATATCCTTCTAAACCCCTCCTGTTCAGATGCCTTTGGTACAAAACAGAAATCACTGGGTTTCTTGAGACTCATGAAAATAAGGGACGTGCAGATAGTGTGGGAAAATGACATCGATGAGAGATGATCAGCCATGATCTGGAATGACATGATTGACTCGACGGGCTGAATGACCTACTGCTGTTCCAATGTAGCAAAGAGAGTTCATTATGGGGAAGGCGAAGGTTTGCCAGAATGACACTGGGGCTAAAGGCTTATATCGCACATATTTTCTTTAACAGAGTATTTATTTCCAACGTGGGGCTATGGCACCGCCATTAAAACTAGCCACCATGAACCATCTGCACATGTGCAGTTACACCCATGATGCTTAGCCTGTCACCCTGGATACACTTTTAAACAGTTACAAATCACAAGTGGCCTTTGCTCTATCGTTAAGTCATTATCTCTGAAAAACTGACGGACTTTAATGTCAACGATTTGTCACAAATTACGGTCAGATTGATTTCAGCGCAAGTCAAAATAGCTTCTGGCTAGAATAGCCTTCTGCCAGAAAGTTAATAGGAAATTGAAAGAAGTTAAAGCACAGGGAAATGGAACTGTACAAAATTCCAAATACAGCCAGCACTTCGAAGGCCGTGCGTAAAGGGGAGTCCCATTTTGTTGGCTCTGGTGACCTTATTTACAGTTATTTATAATATAGAGTGTGTTGCTTCTGGATACAAGTGTAAAAGCAATACTCTAATTTAGTATGAAGAAGAGTCACTGAACCTGAAATATCAACTCTGCTCTCTCTCCACAGATGCTGCCAAACCTGCTGAGTTTCTCCAGCAATTTCTGGTTTAGTTGCTGAGTCCAATTCAGTCCACGTTTGCATCGTGCTCTGCCTATTAGTGGCACATCAGCCACAAATACAGCCTTTCTTTATTATACACATGAGTAATCTAATTGAAGTCTTTGAGATAATTAAATGGTTTGATGAGCTACATGGACTAGAAATGGAATAAGAGACATAATAGTAAAATTAAGTTGTGACACTCAGAAATGTCAGCTAGCATCCCTTCAAACAAAGGGTGAATGAGATCTGGAACTAATTTCTCAAACTAGCCCATGACTCCATCCAAAAACTTTCAGACTAAATCAATTGAATACTGAGCATGATAGACTTTTCATTAGGAAAGGACATTATGGAAAATGAAACCAGGGTGATTGTTGAAGGTAATATGGATAAATTATTACTATTTTGATGTCTTCATCACATTATAAACTGGCACATGAATGGCTTTGCACTATGTTGCGCTATTTCATCTTTGATGAAATGCTTAGCAGTCTATTGCCCTGTCATGAACTTCTCTCTTCATTGTGGAGTTTATGAGGAGCGTAAGTGTATAAGAAGTGGTGCATGGAATGCTTTTCCTGGCCTTGAGGTTGAGCCACGTTCAAATGAGGCATTCAAAAGGGCACTGGATGACATTCTCCACATTTAAAATCCAATGATTGAATTTCTGCTCTGTCACAAATCACCTCAAACCTGGTTCTTCCAATCAAAGTAATAGGAGATATGAAACTAAAATATCACATTTTACTCATGCAAGTACAAAAAGGACATGCAACACAAAAAGAGATGATTTGACCCAAGCAGTGGAACTGAAGTTTATGGTCTGCTCTAGCCTCTGACCTTCCTTTCTAATGTAATTCTACCAGCAAAAGCCATTATTTCTGACCCCCTTTATATGCTGATCCAGTATTTAATTAAATGCATTTTATATGCTGGGATAACAAGGTGTAGAGCTGGATGAACATAGCAGGCCACGCAGCATCAGAGGAGCAGGAAGGCTGACGTTTTGGGCCTAGACACTTGTTGCGAAAAAGACCCTTCCTTTTTCTGAAGAAGGGTCCGGGCCGAAACGTCAGCCTTCCTGCTCCTCTGATGCTGCTCGGCCTGCTGTGTTCATCCAGATCTACACCTTGTTATCTCAGATTCTCCAGCATCGGCAGTTCCTACTATCTCTGAAGCATTTTGTATGCTGTTCATTCCAACCACTTCTTGTGGTAGCAAGTTACATATTGGTACCACTTCCTCTCTCTCTTTGGATAAAAAAGTTTCTTCCATATTCCCAGTTGGATTTTTTACTAACTATTCTAAACAGATGGCGCCTAGTTTTGCTCTTCCTCATAGGTAACAAACACTCTCTCCAAGTCTATTTATCAAAACTTTACACAATATTAAAGACTGCAAGTAGACCACACCCTCAGTTGTCCCTTTTCAAAAAAACATGACCCATCCTGTTTATATTCTTGTAATAAGTGTACACACAATTCTGGTGCCAACTTTGTAATTTTTTTTGCAAAACACAGTGAGCAGAATTATACTCCATGTTGATTTAACCAAGGGTATAAATTGAGCATAACTTTTTTACAATTCAATTGTATTGCTCAAGAAATAAACCCCAGTTATTGGTTTGCTTTATTTTAAGAGCTATGTTAACCAGTATTTCATATTTTTAGTAATTAGTATATTTGTGTTTCTAGATCTCCATTCAGATTCTTCTTTTCTGTGCAACAAAATATCCTCTTTATTTTTCAAGTCAAAATGTAATAACCTCATGCTTAACTGTATTGAAATTATTTTCCCATTAAATAACTATTTGCTAAGTTTATTAATGTTCTACTTTAATTTTTTTGCTGTCCTCTTCAGTATGGAGGAACTCCATCATCTCAATTTTGTGGCACCTAAAAATTTATAAATTTTTTTAATTTCAGCATCTAAATCTTGAAGATAAAGTGAAAACAAGAGTGATCCTGCACTGAACCTCATTGGATGTTGCTTCCGACTTCTGGCATTCTGAATAATTCCCCATTATCCCTACCTTCTGCTTCCCATCTTGTGTCCATTCTGCTACTTATTCCCTGCCTCCTCACTTTCAAAACCTTATCCATTTGCCCATTGTCATTGAATTACAGAATTACAGAACCACAGAGATTTAGAGCATGGAAGGAGATCATTCAGTTCATCATGCTCATGCTAGTTGACAAGGATCTGTCCAACCTAATCCCACATTCAACCTCTTGGTCAGTAGACTTGTAGTTTTTACGGTTTTAGCACTCTTTAAATGTTATTAGGGTTTTTGCCTGATAAGAGCAAAAAGAGATGGAGATGGAATAAAAAAATGGAGAAGAAAGAAAGAATAAGAAATGTTGACAAAGAAATATGTAGAGCACTGCAAAGTAAACAAGAGTGATGGGGAGGGAATAAAGAATTCTAGATGGAAGGAAAGGGTGGAATCAGGAAGATTCAAGGACAGAAAGAAAAAAAGAAAAAAGATTAAATAATCAGTGAATGACTGGAAAAGGGGATGGTGGAGATGAAAGAGTAATTGAGAGAGGGGGATATGAAAAAATGGAGAAATAATTGAATAGGAAATGCAAAGCCTGGTCAGCTCATCAAAATTTTGTCAGGTTGGGTTTCAACATTATCATACTGGCAAATTTATAGTCACAAGGGGATATCAATAAGCACTGCACAATACTGTACACATACTGTCTTTGTCTGTATGGGGTATACAGCTCCTTGCCTTTGAAGGCTGATTTTGCTGAGTCACTGATTAACAGTACTTTATTCCGCACTGTCCCTGCCTCACAAATGCCCTTCATTGTTTTGTAGCACAACGCTGCAATATTTGTTTTTGTTATCTTAAGCAAATATTATTCCTCCCTTTTCCCTTAGAATCCAGATAAATCTTTTCAAGATGGCCTTTTTAAATTATCTTCTGCTCCTTCTACTTTTGGTTCATGATGTGAATACAGTGCATTTATTTATTTACTGTGTTTGGTGTTAATGCAACTTTGTTGTTCAGATACAAATCCAGCAACGACCACAGACCTGCCCTTGCTTGTTCTGATTGTACAACAACTGGGCCAGATAATGTTGTAATGAAAATCAGTGACCTAGGTACATTTACTTTGGACATGTCAGGAAGATTGATTTTCATGCTTTAGTGTTTGAATGTGAACTTAGGGACTGCGCCAACATTTGGTGACTCTATTCGGGCAACATGCAACAAAATAATAGCAAAATTTGAATTTGCATGAAGTTACAATAAATTGGAGGCTTACTATATTCCATTTCAGTGTAAAATATCTGGGAAAACATAGAGTCCCAATGTTGATGTGTGTCTGTTTTTTATTTAGCGTAAGTTTATGACATTTGCATTTAATTTTCTAATTAACTTTTTATGAGACAGGTCACATTTCTGCAATTCTGCTATGATCTATTCCAATTGAAGCATAATCTGATAACAGTTTGTTATGATATTTTCCCTCCATTATCCTCTCCCAAGACTTGCAACCCCAGCTTTATATTTTTTTCCACAGATTGCTGCAAGCTTGGTGGTGGACTGTAAAGAAAGTTTTTTTTTAAGATTACAAAAGGATCTTGATTAAATGGGTCAATGAGCTGAAAAATGGCAGATGGAGTTTAATTTGGATAAATGCGAGGTGTTGCATTTTGGTACAGCAAACAAGGATGGGCTTGTGTTAAAGGTAGGCCTTGGGTAGTGTTGTGGAACAGAGGGATGTAGGGGTTCAGGTACATAATTCTTTGAAGTTTGCATCATATATAGATAGGGTTGTTAAGAAGGTGTTTAACATGCTTGCCTTCATTGTTCAGGCCTTTGAATATAGGATTTGGGGGATTACGTTGCAGTTGTATAGGACATTGCTGAGGCCTCTTCTGGAATACTGTGTCCAGTTCTGGTTGCCCTTCTAAAGGAAGCATTTTATTAATCTGAAGAGGGTTCAGAAGAGATTTAACAGGATGTTGCTAGGAATAGAGGAAATGAGTTATAGGGAGAGGCTGGATAGGCTGGGACATTTATCAGTGGAACTTTGGAGGTTGAGGGGTGACCTTATAGAGGTTTATAAAATCATGAGGGATATAGATAAGGTGAATGTCAGGTGTCTTTTCCATAAGGTGGGGGATTTCAATACGGTGCATATTTTAAGGTAAGAGGAAAAAGATGTCAAAAAAAACTCAATTTTTTTACATACAGGGTTGTTCATGTGTCGAATGAACTTCCAGAGGAAGTGGTGGATGTGGGTACAGTTACAATGCTGAAAAGATACTTGGATATGTACATGAAGAAGAAATGTTTGGCTCAGTGCAGGTAAGTGGGACTAGTTTAGTTTAGGATTATGGTCTGCATGGACTGGTTGGACCAAAGGGTCTGTTTCCATGCTGTTTGACTTTGTAACTCTAATTCCCAAACAATCTTTCTTCACCCATGTACCTGAGCAATAAGCACGCATAAAACATATGAATTAGATGCAGGAGTAGGCGAACCAGCTCCTTGGGCCTTCTTCACAATTCTGTACAATCATGACTGATCTGCTCCCTCCACATTTCTGCCTAGTACATGATAACCTTTCATCCCCTTGGTCATCAAGAATCTATCTACCTCCTCCTTAAAAAATAGTCAGACTCTGCTTCTAACAGCTTTTGAGGAAGAGACTTTCAAACACTCATGGTGCTCTATAAAAATAAGTCTTCATCTTTGTCTTAAATGAGTGATCCTTTTATTTCAAACAGTGACCTCTAGTTCTAGATTATACATTCAACAGAAATATTTTCAGAAACATCCACTCTTTCAAGATTCCTCAGGAGGTTATATGTTCCAACAACAACATGTTTGTCAGTAGTGATGCTTCCAGGCCAATCCAGAAATGTTCCCACGCTACATCTATACATTTCCACAAACTTCCTTGGATTGCAAGCAGAAGGGATGGTATTCTTCACAGTAACATAGACTGTCAGGAATTGCCCAGGATGTATAAACCTTTAGCAGGCAATTAGGTGACATTTGGAACAGTCTAAAAAAATCCCCAACTCTGAATTGGTTTTGGGGAATTCAGATGATTCTGATCTACTGACCTTCATAGTTCACAAAGAGACATTAGAAGGATTAAAACCAGCTTTAACTCCTATAAAACTGACAGCTGATTCTTTCCCCAAGCATATTCCATACAACTGTACTCCCTGATCCTGCTTCTAACACCCCACACTTGACCCAACACCCTACCGGGTCTGAGCTCCAATAACACCCCTCACTGAGCCAATACCCCCATAAAAGGAACCACACTAACAGTCTCCAACTCCCTGACCTACTTGCCACCAAACCCCTCCCTTTCGACTTACTATAAGGCACTCTGCCCTTCACCTACCAGAGATTACATTCCACCATCCCTCCTGGCATCCTCCCACCCTAACCCACAGATAATTGTGGCCCTCACCGACACACTCACCCATTTGCCAAATGAACTCTTCATCTATCTAGTACCCTATCGCCCAACACAAATTCGCCCTAACCCTTTATCCAACTGTCAACCTCAGCTCCAATGTCCCTTTGCACTCGTCTGGCACCCTACTCCCTTATCCAGCTGGCACACTACCTACTTACCTACTTAGTATCTATCACCCTTGCCCATTTGCCACCCTGTCTGTTCACTCATCTAAACTCAAACACTTGGCATCTGTACCCTTCCAATTCACCAGTCACCCATTTGTCACCCTACTATTCCATTCACCTGCCACCCTACTATCCTATCGAACCTTAACACACCTGTCCTCTGTCAATATTTGTCAATATGGCTTCAGGACCTCTAAAATACAAACTGTAGCACAGAGAGCTGCAACAGAGAGTATGATTTATTTCAGTTGTCTTCTGCTACCTGTGACAGTTCCTGGACAGGACTGTGATATTTTAAAGGGGAGAATGTCTGGCCCAGAGGTTCAACAGGAAAATAGGCAGGATTTTGTCTGGTCTGGGCCTAAAATAAGGATTTTAATCTGGTTTGGAAAATTCAGATGCTGCAATTAGCTTTAGATGAGAATATTGTTGTTGTCTATGTGGTGTTTTGGACACCGAGGGGAATTGCATACAGGATGGATCTCATTCTTCCACTGAAGAGATTGCTTTAAATCTGATTGGTAAGAAATGGAGCTTCTGAACAAGATTTCCAGAACAGCTCTCAAACTAAATCTCAAATTGGGAACAGAGCTGCTCTCAGCAACGTGAGCTGCAGGACGAATTTATCTGATATTCAAAACAGAAAATTGATATTTAGATTCTAGATTTCTTCAAGTTTGAATGCAAAGGGGTGAGGCAGAGGCTGTCCACAGTAAACTGGGCAAATTTGCTACTCAGTAAAACAGATTAAGGTGAGCGAGAGATGTTCAGAAAGAAAATTGTGATACAGAACTTTGTCTTCCAAATGGGCAAAATAGTGGCTTTCCTGAGACAACTAAGGACAACCAAAGACCTCAGAAACAGCAAAAAAGGACTAAAAAGAAAAGTGTCTGAAACAAAAATGCAGATTCTAGCAAAAGATGCAAAGTACCACAAAGGGTCAACTAGTACAGAACAGGATTTTATCAGAAATCAGTGTCAATTTTGTGGAGTTTAATGGAGGATGTCCCACCATGAGCCCAGTTGAGTTTTCTTGAGCTAATCTCTGCAGCTTGGCCCATTCAGTATGCCCTACCCTTCTGTAGAATTGCAGCTATGCTATTGGGTGCTCACTAGCAGCAGTCTTATTTGTCACTGCCAGAACATCCAGGGAACCTTGGTTGTGGTGCCAGCTTGAAGGTCCAGCCACACATTGGGTTTAATGTTGCCCTTCACTGTGCACTCAATGGGAAGGGAATGAGGAAAAAATCTTCTGAGGGGACACAGGCAGCATGCCACTTCATCACAAGCACAAACTCATGTTTTGTGCTCCTGAGATGCTGCTGGGCCTGCTGTGTTCATCCAGCCTCACATTTCATTATCTTTGTAAATCTATTGCTGTTTTACACCATCAGCTGTCTAACCGATTGTCATTGCTGCTGCAGCTACAAGTATTATGCTGCACAGCCTAGCCAGTATCAGTGCCAGCTCAGAATCCTATCTGAGTGAGAGCGAGTCCATCCATCATGCCCACTGATGCATTGTAGCTTTTCACTATGCATGTGGAAGCATCGCACATGGGAAAGCATTAAACAGTGAAAACTTTCATTTTTATTCAATTACACAAGCCTCAAGGAAAAATTGCATTTGCTTCTGGGAACAGACAGGGACTGCTTGCATTTCATTCAACAACAAATTTACACTCAATGATGGATCACTGCACTAGATTACATTTACTGCAATAGGGTTAATTCCATTTACTGGAACTAGATCTGTATTAAGGTCTGTCAGGTTTATAGTGCTTGAGACTGCAGTGCTGTATCGTGCAGAAGATGGAATCATACAGCATGGAAACAGACTAGTCTGTGCTGACCATAATCACAAATTAAACTAGTCCCACCTGCTTGTGCTTGGCCCATATCCCTTCTAACATTTTTTATTCATGTACATATCCAAATGTTTTCTAAATGATGTAACTGTACCCACATCCACTAGTTCATCTTGAAATTTATTCCACGTACGAACAACTCTCTGTGTAGAAAACATTGCTCCTCATGCCTTTTTAAGATCTTTCTCCTTTCACCTTAAAAATATGACTCCTGGTCTTGAAATTCCACCTGCAATTCACTTTATCTGAAACTCTCATGATTTTATAAATCTCTATAAGGTCACCCCACAATCTCCTATGTTCCGGTGAAAAAAGTCCCAGCCATCCAGCCTGTTTTATAACTCAAACCCTCCATTCCCAGCAACATCCTGGTAAATCTATTCTGAATCCTTTCCAGCTTAATAATATCCTTCCTATAACAAGGCAACTGGACACAGTACCCCAGGAGCAGCCTCATCAATGTCCTGTATAAACTCAACATAACGTCCCAACTCCTATGCTCAAAGGTCCGAGTATTGAAAGCAAGCACACTACATGCCTTCTTAACCACCCTACCCATATGTAATGTAAACTTCAACGAGTTATGTACCTGAAGCCCTAGGTTTCTCTGTTCTACAACATTACCCAAGGCCCTAGTTTTAACTGGGTAAGTTCTACTCATTTATTTTACCAAATGCAAAATCTCGCATTTATCCAAATTAAACGCCATCTGTCTCTTGTCTGCCCTTTGGCCCAATTGATCAAGATCGCTTTTGTAATCTTAGATAATTTTCTTCTCTGTCCACTATACCACCAATTTTGTTGTCATCCACAAACTAACTAACTTCCGTATTCTCATCCAACTCATTTATATAAATGACAAACAAAAGTGAAACCAACACTAATCCCCGTGGAACACTGCTGATCATGGGTCTCCAGTCTGAAAAATTATCCTCCACCATCACTATTTGTCTCCTTCCATTAGGCAAAATATTGTGTCCAATTGACAAGCTCACTCTTAATCCCATGATCTAACTTTATTAATTAGTCTACCACATGGAATCTTATCAAAGGCTTTGCTAAAGTCTAAGTAAACAATGTCTACTGCTCTGCCCACATCAATCTTCTTGTTTACTTCCTCAAAATAGCTCAATCACATTTCTGAGACATGACTTTCCTTGCACAAAACCATGCTGGCTATCCCGACTCATTCCTTGTTCCTCCAAATGCATAGAAATACTGTTTTACGTATTTTATAATCTATGTTCTTCCAACTCAATGTCCTCATCTTGAAGCTCAGAAGATCAGTGTCCCTCTGCTAGCTCTTCATCAGCCATTACATCCACTATTTGCGTGCTTCAGTTGAGTCGGGCACAGCACACTAGGATTATGAGGCAGACTCTGCCTGGACTGAACTGCAAGACCTCCCTGACCAATCCAAGAATCAAAACCTCATCTTCAGGAGTTGGATGGTTTGCTCCACCTCAGCGCCAGTGGAAGAATGGGCTAGATTGTATCCATGCTCAGTCTCAGTCAGGGGGTGTATAATGGAATCACTGGCCATGGTTGCAGAGGGGAGCCCTTGTGTCCCAGTAAATGTCATTATAAGGTAATGAAACAGAAACCTGAGTTCTCAAGGATAAAGGCATTATCGCAGCTCCAGGAGACTAGGTGCAGACTTCTGAGATGCGGTAGAGCTGATCACAGATGATTGCAAATTGAATAGAGTGGAAACTTTCCTATTGATGAAGTCAGCTGCATTATGATAGAGTGCGTACAGTTTATGGAATCCTGCACCTGGAGGAAGCCAGCTAAATTGCCAAAGCTTTGTGCCAAACTGCAGTGCAGACAACATCACAGGGAAACAAGTCGAAGAGCTGTCATCTGGCCCAAATTGCACTGATGCCTTAATATGTTTGTGGATCAAGGTTGTGAGATCCCACACAGGTCCCCAAAGGATCAAAGCATCACAAAAGCGGTTAATGCAGCTGTCAGCCACTGGGATAGGATGGTCAACCATTCCATCAGGTCACAGGCCTTGGTCCAGTAGCTGGTCAGGCCTGTGAAGGAGATCCTCAGTTTGTGGCAGCAAAGCAATTCAGTCATCTGGAGAAAATGGTATCGAGGCTGATAGACTCTGCCCCTCCCGTGCATTCTGAATGGACCTTCAGCTTTGACCAGTTCATCTGGAGGCTGATTAGCAGCCATTAGAAGTTACTGCTAGTCTTGATCTTTGTGATGCATCTGTTGCTCCTACTCTTCTCTCTGCCTTTGTGGTATAGTGGCCATGGCGAAAATGAACTTTGCTGTGTTTGAATCCGATGGTCATGTGCGGGTAATATCAGAAACTGTGCAAGTTCTGAGGAGTGTGAGCACTCACCATTTGTGTCACATGTAAGTTAGTTTCACATACTGCCCCATACTGTGGGCGTATGGAGGGCCATGGAGTGCCTCCACATACACGTTTCTCCTACCACCCCACATCAGCCAAGAAAGACAGCATTGTCAATCAGAGCATGTTGTCAAATACTTACAGTTCAAGGTGAGAGGAAATCAGGTCCATGCCCCTGCGCAGCCTTTGAGATCTTGGACAAAAGCAAAAAATTATTGGAGAAATTTGACAGGTCAGGTAGCATCTGTGGAGAAAGAAAAAGAGTTAATGTTTTGAGTCCAGTGAGCCTTCTTCAGAACTGATAGTATCTCGAAAAAAGTGTTATTTATCCAAATGGCAGGGGGTAAAGGGGTGAAGGGTGAGCAGGTTGGTGGTAGACCAATGAAATCTTCGATTGTCTTTGTGAATTACAGCCTGCAGATAACAATTTAAATATTCCCTGTGACTGAATCATTGACAGAGATGAATACCTTCAACATGTAAAGACCAGTGACCTAGCGAAGATTGCTTGTGACCAGGGTTTGCATGCCACACAATTGGTCACATATACGTTCAATACCTTGGGCATTATGATTACAGATACATTCAATCTGTGTTGTGTAAGTGCCTGATGAATGTAGTTGTCACTGGAAGGGCCTCCCATCACCTGCAAATAGAGCCCTCCTCCAGCTGTGGTCACAGCTATTATTCATTTCCATTGTGTATTTACAGTTCTCCTGAGTATGGAAGGGAACGTAAGTTATGTTTAGCACAGTGAGTCATACACTCAGTCTGGTGATCAAAGTGCCCCTCACAATGACATGTTCGCTTCCTCCTGGCACACCTTGTCGAACCCGTCACTACTGAACTTCCAAACACTCCCGCACAAAACTTGGAATTACAATTTCATCTCCCAAACTCACCCTGGAGCCCTAGCTCCACAGCTTAGTTATATTGCACTGTCTACACATTGAAGCCAGGATGGTGTAACTATTGATGACCACCCACCCGCCCACCACAATTTCTGCAGTAACTCATGCTCTTCAATGCATTAGCACCGCCTCTCTCCCGATATGCTGAGTTTCATTCCCTTTGCAACCCAGCATCCTGACCCCAATCCCTAGAACTGACTTCTCCCAAATTCTCTCCCAAAGCAGTGACCCCTGATGAATTTGTCTTTCACTGAGCTCACCCCCAGGACTGACCACGATCAATCTTTTAATCAACTTGGGTGGGCGGCCTTCACTGATGAGTAACCAGACCCTTAATGATCTTTGTGCAACTCCCCAAGTGACTGACAGTGAATTTCCCTTTTTTTTTGCACTGCACCTACAAGACTGACTATGGTTCATTCCCTAGACTGTAGTGAACCTGACTTCAGTAAGTGTCCGACTGAAGGATCCAAGCCCTTGGACTGATGCTGGATGCTGTGTTTGATTCATTGTGTTGAGATGCACTGATGCAAAGCTGTTTCCCTTGACTTGACCAAGGTCTACTCCTCTTAGTCTTAAAGATATGGCTATATAGTCAAAACCAATGAAGTGTATTGCTGTGTAAGCTGCTGGCATGTGACTCATGTCAGTAATTGTCACCATTTAGTTTCTCTCTGGCACATGAGAGAACAGGACATTGCATATAAATCATTGGCAAATATATTCAATTAAGCCCCTCACTGCTCACCAGCAAGATTGCCATAGCATGGTGCAATATGGTAACAATATGTCTAGCTCCTTGACTGACGACTGCTAACATCCATAACCAGCAGCCTGGCTTTTATTTTCTCCATTAAAAGACAAGGCATGATGAAAATATTGTGAGCCTTTAAGGTCTGGATGAAGGAGGCGAAAGGCTAAAACAAAGCAGAGATGATGCGAACCTCTGGTAGACGTAAAATGAGTCAGTGCTAAGGGATTAAGTGAAGACCCCCCTGAAATGTACTCTGGTTGCATGAAGAAGATGGGTGCATGTGTGTAAGGTGTCCTGGCAGCAGCATTTTGACGAAATATACCAGTGTGTTCCAATGTGCAACTTGAGTTGGAGAACTGTATTGCAAGTGGATTAGAGATGTGTCAGGACGTGGTGAGGCTAATGCATGTCCAATGCCAACGGTCTTGGATGGGGTATTTGGGCAGTCACTGACCACGGAGGTGCCTGCTCTGGCTCATGTCAGTAATTGTCACTATTTAGTTTCTCTCTGGCACATGAGAGAACAGGACATTGCATATAAATCACTGGCAAATATATTCAATTAAGCTCTTCGCTGCTCACCAGCAAGATTCTCATCTTGCCATTAAAAACCTAGTGACAAAAGGAAGAGTTCAACATGCTGGAAATCCAAGGAAAATGAATGCTGCATCAGGGTCAGGGATGTCTCAGAATTAACTGAAGCGAAATAAAGACAATAAAGAAGATGATGGCATTGAAGAGCGACAAAAGCAGAGATGGTTTCCATCATAAAACTTTAAAGGTACTAGAAGACAAAATTGCTTAAGCAATTAGCTCTGAAGTAATCTTCTCTTGATTCAGGAGCTGTGCCTTTATAAATGTCACTCAGTCATTTAAGAAATATGACAGAGGAAAACCAGGAGTCTGTTAAACAGTTAGCATTGCATCTGTTGTCAGGAAATGTCTAAGGCATTAATTAAGGATAAGGCTAACTAAGGCATGGGAAATTTTCAACTAACCAGAGAGAATCAGCATAGGTTTTTCAAGTGTTGGCGAAGCCTGACCAACCTGATTGGATTTAATAAGTGGGACGTAATTTAGTGGAAATGAGAAGTAACAGAGACATATTTCCACGTCAGGCTCAGAAGTGAACCTGGAGTTGGTGGCATTCCCATGCATCTGCTGCCCTTATCCTTCTAGTTGGAGGTAATCCTGCATTGGAAGATGCAGTCTAAAGATCTTTGGGGAATTTCTACAGTGCATATTGTAGATGGGACATTCTGCTGCTATTGAGAGCTGATGGTGGAGGGAGAAACTTTGTGAATGTGGTGCCAATCACGAATATTTTGTTCTGGATGATGTCAGGTTTTTTGAGTGCTGTTGAAGTTGCACTTATCCAGGCAAGTGGGGGTTTGTACTCCTGATTTGGGCCTTCAGATGGTGAACAAGCTTTGGGAAGATCTGAGATGATTTACTCACTTACCTGACTTTGTAGTCGTGGTGTTTACATGGTGAGTCCAATTCAGTTTCTGGACTGAGGTAACTCTCAGGATGCTGATAATGGGATATTCAGTGATAGAAATGCTATTGACTATCAAGGAGCGATGTTTAGATTCTCTCTTGTTGGAGATGGTAATTGCCTGACATTTATGTAGCATGAATGTTATGTGCCACTTTTCAACCTAAGCCTGGATATTGTCTTGCTGCATTTGGGCGTGGACTGTGTGAGTATCTGAGGAGTTGTGAATGGTGCTGAACATTTTGCATCCACCAATGAAAATCACTGCTTCTGACCTTATGATAGATGGAAGGTCATTAATGAAGCAACTGAAGGGCTGAAGACACTACCCTGAGAAGCTCCTGCAGAGATGTCCTGGAGCTGAGATAATTGACCTCCAACAACCACGGCCATCTTACTCTGTGCCAAGTGTGACTCCAAATAACGAAGAATTTGCCCCTTGAATCCTGGTGAGTCCAGTTTTCTGGCCTTGATGTTGAGGGCAGCCACTCTCACCTCACCTCTGGAATTCAGTTCTTCGATCGGGCTTTAATGAGGTCAGAAGCTGAGTGGCTCTGGCAGAACGCAAACTAGGCATCAAAGAATGGGTTAATGCTGAGCAGGTGCTGCTTGATAGCATTGTTAATGACACTTTCCATTAATTTACTGATGATCGAGAGTAGGCCGGAGCAGTAATTGGCTGGGTTGGATTTGTCCTGCTTTTTGTCTACAGGACAGACCTGGACAATTTTCCATCAAGTTGTATTGTAATTGTACAGGAACAGCATGGCTAGGGGAGCAGCAGGTTCTGGAACACAAGTCTTCAGTGCTATTGCAGGAATGTTACCAGGGCCCATAACCTTTGCAGTATCCAGTGTCCCCTACCAATTCTTGATGTCACATGGAGTGAATTGAATTGGCTGAAGACTGGTGTCTATAATGCTGGGATCCACTGGAGGAGGCTGAGATGGATCATCCACTCGGCACTTCTGGCTGAAGATTGCTGAATGCTTCAGCCTTATCTTTGCATTGATGTGCTGGGCTATTGCATCATTGAGGATGGGATATTTGTCGAGTTTCCTCCTCCAGTGAGTTGTTAAATTATCTATCACCATTCACAACTAGGTGTAGTAGGACTGCAAACCTTAGATGCATTGTTTGTGGGATCACTTAGCTCTGCCTATCACTTTCTGCTTAAGTTGTTTGCCATTAGAGTGGTCCTGTTTGGTAACATCACTAGGTTGAAACCATATTTTTAAGGTATGCCTGGTGCTGCTCCTGGCATGCCCTCCTGCACTCTCCATTGAACCAGGGTTGATCCTCTGGCTCGATGGTCATGGTTAAGTGGGGGATATGCTGGGCTGTGAGGTTACAGATTATGCTGGAGTACAATTCTATTGCTGTTGATGGCCTGCAGCACCTCATGGATGCCCAGTCTTGAGTTGCTGGACCTGTTCAAAATCTGACACATTCAGCAGGGAGACAGTGCCACACAACACACTGGGAGATATTTTTAGTGTGCAAGCAAGACTTCATCTCCTTGACTGTGTGGTAGTCATTCTTAATGATTCTGATATGGATGCAACCGCTGCTGGCAGATTGGTAAGAATGAGGTCAAGTGTGTTTTTCCCTCTTCTTGGTTCCCTCAGTGCCTGTTGCAGACCCAGCTATGTCCTTTAGGATCCAAACAGATCAGGAATGCTGCTGTTAAGACTCTCTGGGTCGTGAATGTTGAAGTGTCCCTGCTTTATTAGCTGAGCTGGGGATGGATGGCATGTGGTGATCAGCGGGACTTAATGGGTCTAGAGTCAATGTTGAGGACTCCCAGTGGAACTCCCTCCTGACTGTGTACTAGTCTGCTGAGTCTGTCTGCTGGTGGGCCAGGACGAGATGGTGATGACAGTGTGTGGGACTTTGTAAGGAACGATTCCAAGAACATGACTATGTCAATCTGTTGCTTGATTAGGCTGTGAGACTGCTCTCGCAGACTTGGAACCAAACTCCAGCCACTGTGGTTTCGAACCTGCACTCCCAGAACAGTACGCAGGTTGCTGGATTACTAGTCCAGTGACAATACTACAATACCATCACCTCCCTGTGTCACGCTTTTTAGATCTGCACTCAGCCAGGCAAGTGGAGAGAATTCCATTGTGATCCAGTTTCTAGTCAGTGCTAATCACCCTGAACCCTCAAAGCATTGACAGTAAAAGATTCAGTAATGGTAATACCCCTGAACCCCAAGGGAGATGGTTACATTCTCTCCAGTTGGGGGTGGTCATCACCTGGCACGTGTTGGTTGAAGGTAAATTGCCACTTTTTAAAAAATTAATTCATTGCTGTGGGTCTGGAGTCACTTGTAGGCCAGATCAGGTAAGGATGGCAGTTTCCTTCCCTTAAAGGCCATTAATGAACCAGATGGGTTTTTCCCCAAAAATGGATTCATGGTCATTGTTAGATTCTTTTTTCCACATATTTATTGAATTCATATTCCACCATCCACCATGACAGAGTTCAAAGTTGGGTCGTCAGAACATTATCTGGGGCTCTGGATTAACAGTCAAGAGATGATAGCATTAGGCTATTGCCTCCCAATACATATCAGCCCAAGTCACAAGGTTTATGTCTTGCTGCAGATGGATACAGATTGTTTTAGTATCTGAGGAATACGAGATGGTGCTGAACATTGTGCTATCATTCGCAAATATCTTCAACTCTGACCTGATAAATGAGAGAAAGTAGTTGAAGCAGCTGAAGATGGTTGGGACCTAGGACATTAACCCAAGGTACACTCTCTTACAAAATTGCCTTTCACAATACTGTGACCAGTTCTGTGTATCACATTCTAGGAAGACTAAAGCAGCCTTAGTGTGAGTTCAGTGAGTGCCGAACAAAATATCCAGACTCCAACTGTTAAATTACAAGGAGAGTCCAGACTAGGATGGTATTTCATGAAATATCGAAAATTAAGGATTGATTTCATCAAAGTATTCCATAGACTAAAGGGAATATTGTTCACTGTTTGTGCACATGAAACAGCAAGTTCTGTTAATTACAAGCTGTTTGACTTCAAATTTCATAAACTGGACATTTGTTGGAGGATTTTAAGAAATGCAACTCATTGGTTTTGTGTAAATCCTGCTTCTGAGTACAAACTAATTTTGGATAATACATTTTTCCAATTTTTTAATGTTAATTACATCAGGGATATTTGTATTTCGATGAACAATTAGTGTGAAAAATGCTTGCTACAGATTGATAACAACTTGTATTTATTAAATGCCTTTAACATAATATAAACTGTCAAGGAAGCATTAGCAAACAACATCTGATGTTGAGCCAATAAGAAGAAATTAGCATTTTTGTCTACTAGCTTGCTCTAGGAAGTGGGTTTTAAGGACCATTATGAAGGAGGAATCAGATGTGAAAAAGTTGAAGGAAGAATTCCAGAAACTAGTGGCTGAACAACTGAAGGTTCAGCCACAAAGGTTGAAATCATTAAAGTTGGGAATATGCAAGGGGCTGGAATTGGATGAGTGGAGATCTCTCAGGAGGGCTGTAGCACCAAAAATTGCAAGCCCCTCCCCTTTAGAAAATTACCTTTTTAGGACAAGGTGAGATACATTGTCTGATCTAGGACTAAACTTGTTCAATTTTACAATTCATGTAGCTTTGTTGCATGTGTTCTTTAATCAATGCCCACTCTGCACATTTAGTTATGAAAACAACATTTTGAGTGCATCCCCCAGCGGTTGTCATTACCTCTGTTCTGGGTCAGGAAAGGAGTTCCACATGACAGGGGATTTACCATGTCTACAAGGTGATTAGTTCTAATAGCACAGCAATACAGAAGGTTAAACGGTCATTCATCACTTTGGTGATGGCTCCGTTCTAAGACAGCCAATCAACCGAATGATTGTCAGTGTTCTGCAAACTTTCAGGAAAATTAAAGCTTAAACTAAGAATGCTGGTGAGAGTCCCCTATTCCTTTCCCAATGGGTCACCTAGCACAGTCAAATATGTCACACAGATCCAAACATTCTATATTCAATTCACAGTCAATGCCAATCTAGCTGAATCCAACAATCAAAGCAGCATTAACTTCACAAACATCAACAGGACCCCAACGCTGACTGCCTTCCAGTGGTTTCTACTGGAAAATTCTGCAGAACAGCTGATTAATAGGGTGACAGGCTGTAATTCCAGTTCTCATTGGAACTAATAGTACACCAGCAAATAATTTGAGTGGAGGTACAGTGCATCAGTTTAAAGTAGTTATCCAATATGGTTGATCAGAACAATTGAACAGTCCGAGTAGTAGTCATTTGCAGCCACTGAAATTTCACGTGACATAGTTGCAGCTGAGAAAATGAAAGCAGAGTGAGATGTCAGAGAACAGGATTTCCCTTATTGAATTAATCAATGAATAAATCCTCTCTCAACTGGTCTTTCAACCATCCATTGGAAGAAGATTCCTGTACTTGTCTATATGTCACCATTGGCATCATCCAGTGCTCAGTTTTGACATATAGAGTGCTGTAAAATGGTGGGTAGAATCAGGGATTTGGGCTGCGGGAGATGGTAGTTCTGTCGTTATGTCTGACTGTGATAGTCTATTGAGACAAAGTATATAGCATCATAGGAAGTGATGTAATGTCACAATGCCTGGCTCTTTCCTGCGGCCTCCCAGCAAGATGAAGTCACGGTAAGATGTTTCTTAAATAAAGTGAATATTTTCATTACTTTACAGTCTTTGTAAATATTCTTTAGCAGCATCAGGAGATTAAAACAGAAGGACGCTGTAAAAATTGAGATTCTTCACTGGAATACAACAGGTTAAGAGAGATGAAAGAGATTTGGAAAATCTCATAGAACTTTCAGAAGTGAAAGATAATTGGCAAATTGGTAACATGGGGTCACCAGCAGGTTACTCACCTGAAGCACAAAGAGGCTGATTCAAATTCTTTTCAATGGGAGTTACCATAGTACAGAATACTTTACCATTATTGGTTGCTGAGACAACAAGAACTAACTCGATTTTCAAGCGTTTTTGAAACAGCAGAAATGAAGGTGTGCTAAGAAAGTGCAGGGGAATGGTATTAATGTAGATAATGACTTATGGACTAGTGAATGTTACTTCTTCACCATAATTGGAGTTCTTGTACTCAGCTTATCGGAACATCGGTTCTCTATATAAAGTCATAACCTTGGCAGTCTGAAAGTCTTTAGTTGTCCTCATCTACTTGTATGCTGATACTATTTTGGATTGTGCTATTTTGAAGTATGTAGAAGATGGTGATGATCTTCTGTTCATCTTTGGTGAGCTGTAAAGTTGATTTATTAAATGAGGGAAGTGTTGCTTCACTCTCCTAGTAACATGTGCCGTGCTAGCTATACTAATGGAATGATCCTCATTGTATTGATGTAGGGTGAGGCTTCTGATTGTTATCATGAGCCAGGAATTTCATAGAGTCATTCTGATCTCATTAATTTAGCAAGCAAGCACCACGTTCCTGCTGGCCCAGCTCATGGTCATCTCTAGCTCCTAATAGAATCAAAAACAGAAATTGCTAGAAAATTACAACAGTGCCCGTGGTGAGAAATCAGAGTTAACATTTTGGTTCCAGTGACCCTGCTACATAACTGATGGTAGCTAGGAAAAAATTGTTTTTTATGCAGAAAATAAGATGGGGGAGGGGCAAGGTGTAAACAATAGGTGGAGATAGAACAAAAAGAGAGAGAAGAACAGATGGACGGGAAAACGAGTGGAGAACAGTCAGCCTGGACGAATGAATAGCTGCTGATGGGGACAGTTCGAGGCTAACAATGGGTTGTGTGTAATAGCAGACCTTGTGATAACACGGCCTGATGTGTGGAGGTTGGGGTAAGGTCATGAGAGAACTCAAACCTTAAAACTGTTGAACACAATATTGAGTCCAGAAGGCTGTAGCGTTCCCAAGCGGAAATTGAGGCGCTGTTTTTCCAGCTTGCGCTGAGCTTCACTGGAGCACTACAGCAAGCCTGAGACAGAGATGTTGGCCAGGGAACAGGGTGATGTGTTTAGTGGCAGGCAATTGGAAGTTCAGGGTCTTTTTTGCAGACAGAACGTAGGTGTTCTGCAAAACAATCATCCAGTCAATGCTTCATTTCCCAAATGTAGAGGAGTCCACATTTTGAGCAGTGAATGCAGTAGACTAGATTGTGTGAAATGCAGGTACTGAATCCAAAATACGTAATACAGCGCAGTGCTAAAATGTAGAAGTATGGCTGGAATACTGGCAATATTGTAATGTTCTGAACTGTCTGTGTTTCAGCAGGCTATTTACATGCAGTTCCTGGACTGGTTGGACTAGACCAGGGCCCATAACCCAGACTGCAAGACGATGGGTGACAGTGTCTCATCGGTTAGCACTACTGCCCCACAGCACCAGGGACTTGGCTTCGACTCCACCCTCAAGAGAATGTCTGCGTGGAGTTTGCACGTTAGGTAGATTAGCCATGCTTAAATTGCCCATAGTGTCCAGGGTTGTGTAGGTTAGGTGGATTAACCATGGGAAATGCATGGGGGGGTGGGTGTTGGATCTGGGTGGGATGGTCTTCGGAGGATTGTTATGGACTCAATGGGTCAAAAGGCCTGTTTCCACACTGTAGGCATTCTATGATTCATAATCAATACATTCCCCAGGCCCCAGGCTGCAACAAGAGTCTGACTGACTGTAGCCAACCCCTGGGTTTACAATTGGATAATACCATTGATTGAGTGTTGCGCACCACCATCCCCCTTTCCCCCAGCTGACTGTAGTCACCCTTCTCTAAGAGCTAAACCACCTTGGACTTTTGAACTTAGCCATTTAGCCGAAACACATGCAGTGTGTTGGCCGTGCATGATGCCAGTGCAACATTAACAAAGCACCCATTGATTGTTCAGTTCTAGCGACTGCAAAAAACTACCTGTCTTTCTGTCTCCGCTAAAAAGCAAGGCAAGACAGATAATCAGGGAGTGTCAAAGTAGCACAAAATAAGTTAGTTCTGAGAAAGCAAGCTGTGAGTCATAAAATGCATCTTGTGTAAGTGAGATGGTGCATGACCCTGCACTGAGCAACCTGAAGAAACCATTGCAACATAAGGTGTCCATGAGCTCTAAATTGCAGTGGTGACGTGCTAAAGTGTATGATGCGTTGGCCCAAGATCAAATGTGGTCAACAAGATGAAATGCACATAAAGGTGAGATTAGCACAAGAAAGTAAGATGGTCGCTGCTTGAAACCTGTAGAGTAAAATCGGCATTTTTCTTCTCAACATTGAGATTCTAGTTTTTAGATTTCCACTGTGTTTTCGCAAATATCTTGGCATTGCCCAGACCATTCAAGAGCTGGGAAAATCCTGCCCTTGGTTTCTATTTTAGAAATCGGAAAAGATTAAGAAAACTTCTCGAAGGTTTTGTGTCTTTTCTCCCCAATATGGTCTAACAGTGATCCCTTGAGGCCAAAGTCTGTAATTCCAGTTTAACTGATGAAAATGGATCAGCAAACTCAATGGAAAATCTGGCTTTAGCAGCTTTCTGTTGGAAAAATTAACACAACGGTGTGATGAAATATTGTGACAAAAGAATGTAAGACTTCTGAGCAAAACGTGAGCATCCGAAGATTTTTAGCATGACATTTGTACACATTTTACACACTGCTGAAAAAAACTGTTCCACTGTCCTAAAATGTACGAAATAGTTCAAGAACTGGGAAAGAAACAACAATTGGTGCAGATAAAACTTAACAATCCTGTGAGTAAGGGTATATTGAAAGCCACGACATAGTAAAGTTCCTTGTACACAATAGCTCAAAGGTTAGCACTGCTGCCTCACAGTGCCAGGGACCAGGGTTTGATTCCAGCCTCAGGTGATTGTCTGGGTGGAGTTCATACATTCTCCCTGTGTCTGTGCAGGTTAGCTCTGGTTCCCTCCCGCAGTCCAAAAATGTGCAGGTTAGGCGGATAGACTATGTTAAATTGCCTGTAATGTGCAGCCCACGTGGATTAACCACAGGGAAATGCAGAGTTACAGGGATTGGGCAGGGGTGTGGGTCTGGAATGGGATGCTCTTCAGAGGTTGGTGAAGATTCAATTGGCCAAAGGTCATGCCTCCACTCTGCGGGGATTCTATGATCATAGATCCTGCAGTCTCCAGAAAAGCAGCAGAGCTGAACCTGAAGAAAGGAGCCCATAAGAGATCTTGCAGTGTCTACAGTAAGATTCCACATTCCCTTATAAACCGGCTGCCAAGCTGATGCAATCTCCAGGTATTTAACATCAATTAACATTAGTGAGCAGGGTAAACAGCCAGTTTATTCACTGAATACAAATCCCTGAAACCAAGGGATAGTCTCCGCAGCAGAAGAGGACCAGAGCATGGTGCCACTTAGCACATAATACATGAGGAAACACTTGGCACTGTATTTTTAGATATATGTTGAGAAGAAACATTGAGAAGAAAGTGCCCATTTTACTCTTAAGGTTTCGAGCAGCAACCACCTTACTTTCATGCATTTGCACCCTGTCGTTAGCTAATCTCACCTTCATGGGAGGCAATGGCCTAATGGTATTATCGCTGGACTGTTAATCCAGAGACCCCAGATAATGTTCTGTGGACCCAGGTTTGAATCTGACCATGGCAGATGCTGGAATTTGAATTCAATAAACATCTGGAATTAAGAATCTATTGATGACCATGAATCCATTGTCAATTGTCGGGTAAAACCCATCTGTTTCAGTAATGTCTCTTGCAGGAAGGAAACTGCCATCCTCACCTGGTCTGGCCTACATGTGATTCCAGACCCACAGCAATGTGGTTGATTCTGAACTGCCCTCTGGGCAATTAGGGATGGACAATAAATGCTGCCCGGCCAGCGACGTCCTCATCCTGTGAATGATTAAAAAAAATTACAATAGATCTAAATCAGTATTTACTTCAGGAAAAAATATTGGTGGTACCACAAAAAGTAGTACAAATTTAAAAGACTGATGATCCTGCATCCTTCACAAGAGTTTCAGAAGCATCCGTTGGTACTAAAAGTGAATGTTTGTGACAATTTCAGTTTCAATGTATACAGTGCTCTGGAACACAATATCAAACTGGGATTCAAAACTACTTGAGGAAACTTTTAACCTCCCACAAAACTCTTCAATCTAACTTCAGTCGATTGGAGAGGTTGGGTGCTCGTTAGAATATTTGACAACATCACAATCTTGCTTTTATGTGGCACTTTCCAGAACCACCATCATAAGACCATAGACCATAAGACACAAGAACATAAATTAGTCCTCTCAGCCCATGAAAACTGCTCTATCATTCAATGGGATTGTGGCTGATCTGATAGTTCTCAACTCTTTTGTGCCTTTCCTTCACAATCCTCGATTCTTTCACCAATGTTTTCGCTCCTTCAGGTGCCTGGGCCTAGCTGATAGCCTGGAGCCTTGGCACAGCTTGAGCCCGCGCTGGGGGTCTCAGCCTTGGATTTTCTCCTCACTCAATGGGAGACCCTGGGCTGAGGTGCAGCCGTGTCCGTCTCACCCTGGCATTGCCGGCGCTGCCGCTGAAGGTTACCGCTTTCACGTGCCACTCTCCGGGCATTGCAGTGGCTCCCAACCCTCTCTCAATGGTTTCTAACAGCCCCTCTCTCCTAATGACAGACAGACACCCCTCCTGGGGTTTGCTTCACTCTGGCTGCTCCCCTGATCTGCTCACATGTCAAAATGAAATAGCTCTGAGTTGAAGACACTTGTTTAACTTTGGAAACTCAGTAGCCAATGTTTGCAAAGCCAGCTCCCACTAAAAGCAAGGCAATAATGACCAGATAACCACGTGAAAATATTAACCTTGTAATGTTGATTGAGGGACAAATACATTTCTGTTCTTCTTGGCTCCTTGGGAGTCCTTGCACCGACTTGAGCCAGCAGATGGCATCACAATTTAACATCCCATTTGAAGGATGACACCTGTAACAGTGCAGCATGCCCTCAGTACTGCACTGGCATAGCTTTTTCCCTATCAGAGAAGTGGCATTTCTGGCCATATAGTAACACATGACACTGCACAATACTGAAAACTGCAGGAAAAGGATGCAAAAGGAAACTTGAATGATACGCTAGCCAAAAGCTTGAATTATATTGACACCTCTACAGCTACTAATTCTTGAGTACAGCTTTAATCATATGAGACAACTCTGGAGTTTGATGAGAGGATTTTCGCTGTCCAGAATTGTATTAATGTATCATGCAAGTTGACTTGGATTTTGCAGCAGTAATGATACCCAAGCTGTCAGTGTTAATCACCATTACTCTTCTGGGACTGACAGAAAATTCAGGAGCCTACACATATGTAGAATTAAAGCTGAAATCCTAAAGTAGCTGCCAGTGAATCTGTAACGCCCCAGCTTGCATCCTTGAGGTCCTCCCGGACAGCAAAGGCTAAGCAGTAAAAGAATTGACCACCGCTCAGTGGCGGCTCAGGATAAACAGAGATTGCACAGTTTTCCCATCTCCTCAGATATGTCCAGGAAAACCAGTCAGGTTTGTCCATGACCTCCAAGTGATCCTTTGTATTCAGTCACGCTGCATCTGATTGTGGGACCCAGCTTCAGCATAGTGGGTGGGGTGTAAGGATCTGAAAGTCAGCCTTAACTCTTATTTCTTACATGACCTGACAGCCTTACTGTTGACATGCCATCTTGTGACCCCAACATTACCTTCATTCACTTTTGGTCCAGGATCCAACCATTTCTCCTGGGCCTGGGGTAAGTTCAGTGCCACCTGCTGGCAGTACAAGGAACTGGTTGCCTCTAATGGACTCATAGCTACCTGTGGGCAGGATCTCTGTCCCTGAGGAGAGGGCCCAACGATGGCAACCTCTATTAGGCCTTCCCCAATGGAGCTAGTAGTTGGGGTGGGGGGTGGTTTCTCCACCAGTTACCAGAAACCTGTTGGCTCAACAGAACCCCAGCTTGGGTCTTTACCAGAGATAGTAGGAACTGCAGATGCTGGCGAATCTGAGATAAAAATGTGTAGAGCTAGATGAACACGGCAGGCTAAGCAGCATCAGAGGAGCAGGAAGGCTGGCATTTCAGGCCTAGACCCTTAGGCCCAAAACGTCAGCCTTCCTGCTCCTCTGATGCTGCTTGGCCTGCTGTGTTCATCCAGCTCTACACTTTGTTATCTTGGGTCTTTAACAGCTGGACATCAGCTAGAGTCTCTGTAATGGGGTCTCTGGTCTCGGATATGAGCGATCCCCGGCTGCCACAGTCATAACCGCTGCATCTGAGCTGGGAGGCCTGGGCATGCATGGGTTCCATATCACCTGTTCCCAGTCTGACACTCTTCCAGACACTGCTGCAGGTTCTCCTGCTGTCCCTTTCACTGGAGCATTCACTCCTTCAGGCGCCCGGGCCTACCGCTTCAGCCTGGCCTGAGAGTCTGAGCGGGAGAGTTGTGGGAGAGTGGGGCCGGCACCTCACCTACTGGGAGAATCTGGTGGAGCCAGGCCCAGCTGGTCCTGGCATTGCTGCTGCTTCTGTGACAGAGGCCTTCTCGTTCACCCACCACTCTCCAGGCTTGAAAGGAAAGATAACAAAGAAGAAAAAAAAAGTAAAAAAGAAAATGTATAAAGAAAGAAAGCAGACACGGACAGGCGAGACTTCGGTTACTCTGTCACCATCATGAAACACCATCTTAATGCCATTGTCTTCCCTTATTTATGCACCACTCTACACATGACTTCTATTAATACAATGTAGCATTACCTTCAATGTTTTATGTTTTCTTTTACATGTGATTAAAAAGTATAATCATTCTTACAATTTCTTCCAAAGTATCAGCATGTGTTGATAAATTGCAGATGAATGGTAATGAGTTAAATATTATCAAGTTTAAAAATGTTTCAGCAATTATTGCATTTGAAATAACTTGTACTGATTTACTCTGTTTAGATAATAGAGACATAGAGTCATACAACATGGACATAGACTCTTTCTAAACTGAACTAGCCACATTTGCTTGTGTTTGGCCCATCCATATCCCTCTAAACCTTTCCTGTTCATGTACCTGTTCAAAAGTATTTTAAATGTTGTAATTGTACTCATCTCTACCCTGTCCTCTGGGTAGCTCATTCCATCCATGCACCACCCTCTGTGTGAAAGTTACCCCCCTTAGGTCCCTTTTAAATCTTTCCCCTCTCACATTAAACCTATGTCCTCTAGTTCTGAACCCAGTCCCCACCATAAGGAACGGACCTTGGCTATTTTCCTTATCCACACCCCCTTGTGATTTTGTAAACCTCCATGAAGTCACCCCTCAGCCTCTAAGCCTCCAAGGAAAAAGGTCCCAGCCTATCCAGCCTCTGCTTATAACCCAAACCCTCCAGTCCTGATAATGTCCTTGAAAATTTTTTTGCACCCTTTCCAGTTCGATAACATCCTTCCTATAACAGGGTGACCAGAATTGTACGCAGCACACCAGATGTGGCCTAACCAATATCCTGTAGAGCCATAATATGACATCCCAACTCCTTTATTCAATGCTGTGACTAATGAATGCAAGTGTGCCTAATGAATGCAAGTGTGCCTATTTGGCTTCTTAACCAACCTGTCTACCTGTGATGCCACTTTCAAGGAACTACGTATCTGCGCCTCCAAATCTCCCAGTTTGACAACAGTCCCCAGGGCTCTACCATTAACTGTGTGAGCCCTGACCTGGTTTATCTCACCAAAATACAACACCTCGCATTTATCTAAATTAAACTCCATCTGCTATTCCTTAGCCCACTGGCCTAGTTGATAGTTTTATTTCCAATACATAATGTATTAGAAAGAAAAGGAAATAAAATTGATTTACAGCATCGTAACGATGAGATTCAAACTCTAAATGACAAGCCAGGGACTGGGAGCATTATTGACAGTAATTCACTCAGCAATGACAAGAAGTATTTAAGTAGATTATTTACCTCTCTGTTAGCATCAAATCAATCATTTTCTGATTCTGTACTACATATGTTCACTACAGTACTATAATTTTCAACATTGAAACAGTTTGAGGCATTTTTTTCAATTTAGAAAGAAATCAACAAAATCATCTGCAATTTCTCTTAATCTACTCCTCATTTAAACTAAAAAAATGTGATGTGCACTATTGTTGACCTTTGGTGGCATAATCATATAGAGGAATGGGAACTATTTTTTACTATAAAACTATCGTTTTGGCTGTATGCTCTGAAATCAGCATCATTAAACAGGCAAATAACTGCAAAATACTGTGGATATGGAAAATCCAAACAGACACAGAGACACTACAGAACTCAACGAACCTGGCAGCATTTGTGAAGAGTGAAACAGTTAATGTTTCAAATCCAGTATGACTCATTCAGAAAAATGCTGTTAAGAGGTACAGTAAAAAGACAGGCCACTAGAGGGGCCTCTCTGATGAAGGGTCTAGGCCCGAAACGTCAGCTTTTGTGCTCCTGAGATGCTGCTTGGCCTGCTGTGTTCATCCAGCCTCACATTTTATTATCTTGGAATTCTCCAGCATCTGCAGTTCCCATTATCTCGGCCACTAGAGGGGGATGCTCTGTGAGCAAGTGTAGGCTGTGGGAATGAAGTTGGAGGATATGTAAGGGAAAAGGGGATAACTTTACAAACAGCGGTACAAAGTCCAGAAAGAGAAGACAAGTGATTGTAAAATAGAGTTTTCAGCTCTCATAACGAGCATTGCCACTTTTGGGAACAGGCTCCACAAACTAAGCTGGAAGGGACAGTGATTCAGCCAGAATCAAAATTTATACCAGGACTACAGAATGAGGAAGATCTAAGAATTTATATAAACAAAACTGGAGCTAATTTAGAAAAATCTAGTAAAAATGTCTAGTTGAAGAATTAAAGTCAGGAGAAACTGAATTTTTTTCAACAGACCAGAACTCGATAAATAAACAACGAATTTGGCAGGAAGCGTTACAAAGTTTTCAGCCAGAGAACTTCATTGAAAATTTTGCACAGAAGAAAGTGCACTGTGTTTTGGGTCATGCAAGATGGAAAATTGTCAAACTTGTCTGTGAAGAATTTGAGAAAACTCTGTCTTGGCGACAGAAGATAGGAAACCCCATTTCGTCCATTTAAAAAGTTAAGAAAATGCTGAAAAATATAGAAGAATACAGACAGCTGCACAAAGATATATAGTCTTAAAAAGAATCAGAAATTTGAAACTTTGAAAACACTAAATCACTGCAGAACAGCCAGTAATACAATTTAAAACTTTACTGAAGAATTTATCATGTATTACAGCATTACAGAGTTTAAAAGGACTGGAAAACAAAGAAAATAATAGTGGCTAAAATGCAAGTTCTGTAGTAATTAAATGTAAAACAAGTTTGATACAAGCCTTAGGAACTGCAGATTTCAAACAGTATTGAATTGATGCAGATTTAAAGTGCTTTACAGTGCAAAGAATTAATAAGTACATGGAGAAGAAAAAGGAGGAGACATAAGCCTTTCTCAATGATTCTAGGTCAGAAATGGGCCATACAGAAGACAAGATTGGACATCTTGGTAGAGAACATTCTTAAGATGCAGAATTGCTTCAAAATTAAACATCAAGTGAGAAGCTGAACAAGTTAACAGTGGATATGAATGTAGATGATGTTATTGGTCAACAAAATCATGAGGGGCATAGATGAGGTGAACAGCAAAAGTCTTTTCCATAAGATGGGGGAGTTCAAAACTAGAGGGCATATTTTTAAGGTGAGAGGAGAAAGATTTGGAAGGAACCCGAGGGGAAACTTTTTCACACATAGGGTGGTTCATATGTGGAATGAACAGCCAGAGAAAGTGGTAGATACAAGTGTGGTTTACAATATTTAAAAGATACTGGATAAGTACATGAATAGGAAAGGTTTAGAGGGATATGGGCCAAACACAGGCAAGTGGGACCTGTTTAGTTTGAGAAACTTGGTCAGTGTGAACAAGTTGGACCAAAAGTTCTGTTTCTGTGTTCAATGCCTCTATGAGAGTATTAAAGACAGTGAAGATGTTTTAACAGTTTTTGATTATTGCTTCAATCTAAGAACAAGTACATTATTTGAATGAGCAAGATTTAACTGAAGAGGTCAGCTTCCTTGGGGAATCCATCAGCAATTTCAATGCTGACATCTACAGATTTATGGAGAGCTGTGAATGTGGAGTTCGAAATTAGAATTCATAACAACAGTGATGGCTGTTGTTGGAATTCCTGACAATACGTTATCAGATTTCTTACAGTTTAGAAAAGATTCAGTTTTGAAGAAAGACATTGAAATTGTGCTTGAAGCAGAAACCAGAAAATGACTCCAAGGGATCTTGAGACAAGATCAATGCAAACTCAAAAGAACAAGAAAGTGAATTCACTTTACAAGGTCTGGATACTCCAAAGAGGCATGTGATAGGCCAACTCAGAATGTAAACCAAATAGTAGATAGTAAAGAGATAATGGGAACTGTTATCTTGAATTCTCCAGCATCTGCAAAGTGTGAAGCTGGATGAACACAACAGGCCAAGCAGCATCTCAGGAGCACAAAAGCTGATGTTTCGGGCCTAGACCCTTCATTAGAGAGGGGGATGGGGGGAGGGAACTGGAATAAATAGGGAGAGAGGGGGAGGCGGACCGAAGACGGAGAGAAAAGAAGATAGGTGGAGAGGAGAGTATAGGTGGGGAGGTAGGGAGGGGATAGGTCAGTCCAGGGAGGACGGACAGGTCAAGGAGGCGGAATGAGGTTGGTAGGTAGGAAATGGAGGTGCGGCTTGAGGTGGGAGGAGGGGATGGGTGAGAGGAAGAACAGGTTAGGGAGGCAGGGACAAGCTGGGCTGGTTTTGGGATGCAGTGGGGGGAGGGGATGAGCTGGGCTGATTTTGGGATGCAGTGGGGGAAGGGGAGATTTTGAAGCTTGTGAAGTCCACATTGATACCATTGGGCTGCAGGGTTCCCAAGCGGAATATGAGTTGCTGCACCTGCACATATGCCAATGTGGTATACTGCATCCGCTGTCCCCGTTGTGGCTTCCGCTACATTGGGGAAACCAAGCGGAGGCTTGGGGACCGCTTTTCAGAACACCTCCGCTCGGTTTGCAATAAACAACTGCACCTGCCAGTCGTGAACCATTTTTACTGCCCCTCCCATTCCTCAGACGACACGTCCATCATGGGCCTCCTGCAGTGCCACAATGGTGCCACCCGAAGGTTGCAGGAACAGCAACTCATATTCCGCTTGGGAACCCTGCAGCCCAATGGTATCAATGTGGACTTCACAAGCTTCAATATCTCCCCTTGCCCCACTGCATCCCAAAATCAGCCCAGCTCGTCCCCTCCCCCCACTGCATCCCAAAACCAGCCCAGCTTGTCCCTGCCTCCCTAACCTGTTCTTCCTCTCACCCATCCCCTCCTCCCACCTCAAGCCGCACCTCCATTTCCTAACTACCAACCTCATTCCGCCTCCTTGGCCTGTCCGTCCTCCCTGGACTGACCTATCCCCTCCCTACCTCCCCACCTATACTCTCCTCTCCACCTGTCTTCTTTTCTCTCCATCTTCGGTCCGCCTCCCCCTTGCTCCCTAATTATTCCAGAATCCTCTCCCCATCCCCCTCTCTAATGAAGGGTCTAGGCCCGAAACATCAGCTTTCGTGCTCCTGAGATGCTGCTTGGCCTGCTGTGTTCATCTAGCTTCACACTTTGTTATCTTATAGTAGATACTAAATGTTGGTATCCATAATGCTGGACATCAAAGTCTTGTAAGCAAAGATAATGACCAATCATAACAAAGGTACCTGAAACAATAGCAGAAATTTCTAGAGTAAATCAGTAATTCTAGCATCTGTGGAGAGAAAGCAGAGTTAATGTTTTGGTTCCAGTTACCCTTCTTCAGAACTGACAGAACTCTAACTGTTCTGAAGACGGGTCATTGGACCCAAAAGAATGATTTTGTGTTCTCTCCACAAATGCTGCCAGATCTGCTAAGTTTCTCCAGTATTTTATGTTTCTGGTTTCAGATTTACAGCATCTGCGATTCTTCATTTTCTAATCACAGAGGCATATTATATATGTAAAACTTCCAGGAGTGTAGAGTAAATACACAGCTTCAGAACAACAGAAATACTGAGTAAGCCACTCAGCCTTGCAACATGCACAGCTATTCACCAACATTGTGGCTGATTTGATTTTAACCTCAATTCCACATTTCCACGTACCTGAGTTTTTTCATCCCTTGGTCATCAAGATTCTATCTACCTCTGCCTTAAAAATATTTAAAGGTTCTGCATCTATTGCCTTTTAAAGAAATGAGTTCCAAAGACTATCAATCCTCTTAGAATTAATTCCTCCATTCAACGGAGGATTTGACTTTACCCTTGGGTGATTGTCTGTATGGAGTTTGCACATTCTCCCCATGTCTGCGTGGGTTTCCTCCGGGTGCTCCAGTTACCTTCCACAGTCCAAAGATGTGCAGGCTAGGTGGATTGGCCATGCTAAATTGCTCACAGTGTCCAGGGGTGTACAGGCTAGATGGGTTAACCATAAGAAATGTAGGGTTACAAGGATAAGGTATGGGGTTGGGTCTGGATGGAATCTTCTTTGGAGGGTCGGTGTGGACTTGGTCAGCTGAATGGCCTGCTTCCATACTGTAGAGATTCTATGATCTCTGCCTTAAATGGGCGACCCCTCATTTTTAAATAATAACCCACACAAAGAAGCCTATACATTAGAATACCCATCACCATTAAAAAAAATCTGCATTAGCTGAGATCCTTCCATTGGAGAAAGTACCTAAGGCATTCAAAGGGTAACTTGATAATCCAGATGCACAAGAAAACAGTTTGTCTACGTCAATGGGAATCCTGTTAATTGTTAGCATGATACTGGAGCAAGTGTTCCTGCTCTATCAGACCCATTACCTTGGCTGAAGGAGCAGAGATTACTGCCTACAGAGCTGAGACTTCGCTTTAAAGGTGGAATCTATCCAGAGCATAACAGAGCAGTAGGAGACCAATGTCTTCCAGAGAACAAGTCTGCAAACAAACCATTACTGACCAACCATTAAAGGAGCAACCAGTAAAACACTTCAGGGAGCTTCCTAGATTTGTCAGAACACAAAAATTACTCCAACTCAAATGCATGCCCACCTAATTTCTGTATCTAAACGATAAACCACTTCACAGTTGCTAACAAGGTCTGCACACAACTCCCACCATAGCCTGAAATCCTTTTCAATTTCTTAATTCTACCAATAATGGCTCCACTATCTCTACCAACCTTCATTGTCTCCTTCTTCCCTCAGTTTCATTTTGCCTCTCTGCCCATGTCTATTTCTCACCTCCTTCTAACTCACCATGCTTCTGATTCTCCTTTTCCCTCCACGCCCCTATCTCTCTCTCCATCCCCTTTTCTCTCCCTTCCATTTGCTGTCTCTCTCTCTTCTCTGTCTTTCACTTGTATGATGCTGGATAAGGCCGGTAAGTTACATGAAGATTTGGTTTGGAATCAGTAACTTTGGTACAGCGGATGTAGTTTGAGATCTCAGGTACCTAGTAAGATAATAAGCCATGATTTCATGATTTGGTAAACAAACTTTATTATACAAAAGACAGAAGACTATTTACTCTGACAAAAAGAAGTAATATGAAGTAAATACAAGTTAACAGACACACTGTTGTTGAACAATTAAATAGCAACATCAAGACAGAACCTGTGGATTTCTCAGCACCCTCAGACCTTACAGAAACTGTGTGTCGCCAAATACCACAAGGGGTTGTCAGAAGCCACTCTGTCGAGGACTGTTTCAATGACTGCCTAAGTCCTAGTTTGTTCAAGCTCGCTCATAAACAACTATCATCACTGATGTGGCGTTGCCTGATCGTCTCTTTGAGCCTCATTATTTCTCAGCTAACACAGGAACAAAAACACAGTTGCTGGAAAAACTCAGCATATCTGGCAGCATCTGTGGTGGAGATAGCAGAACTAATGTTTCGGGTCCACCTCCCTCCCTCCTCCTCCACCTTCCTCCTGCACCTCCCTGTCCCCTCACCCTCCCTGTCTATCTCCCCCTCCACATCCCTCCCTCCCTCCCTCCCATTCATCTCCATCTCCCCTCCCCCTCCATCTCCTCCTCCCCCTCCCCCTCCATCTCCTCCTCCCCCTCCCTCCCATCTCCCCTTCTTCCCCTCCTTCTCCATCTGCCCTCCCCCCCATCTCCCCATCTCTCCCTTCCCTCCCATCTCTATCTCCTCCTCCCCCTCCACCCCTTTTTCCCCTCCTTCCCCATCTCCCCCTCCTCCCAGTTCCACCCCCATCTCCATCTCACCCTCCTTCCCAATCTCACCCTCCCTATCCATCTACCCCTGCTTCTCCGTCTCCCCCTGCTTCTCCATCTCCCCCTTCCCCGCCTCCTTCCCCATCTCCCCCTTCCCCCCAATCTCCATCTCCTCCTCCCCCTCCACCCCATCTCACCCTCTTTCCCCGTCACACCGTCCCTCCCCGTCTCCCCCTGCTTCTCCGTCTCCCCCTGCTTCTCCATCTCCCCCTGGTTCTCCGTCTCCATCTCCCTCTCTCCCCCTCTCCCCCTCTACCTACCTCCCTCTCCACCTCCCTACTCCTACCTCCCTCATCCTCCTCCACGTTCCTCCCTCCTCCTCCCTCCCTCCTCCTTCACTTCCCTCCCTCATCCTCCTCCACCTCCCTCCCTCTCTCATCCTCCTCCACCTCCCTCCCTCCCTCATCCTCCTCCACCTCCATCTTTCTTCCTCCTCCTCCCTTCCTGCCTTCTCCTCCACCTCCCTCCCTCATCCATCTCCATCCCTCCTCCACCACCTCTGTCCTGCTCCTCCACCTCATTCCTCCAACTTCGTCCTTCCTCCTCCTCCACCTCCGTCCTTATCTCCTACTGCCTCCTGCTCTTCCTCCTCCTGCCTCTCCATCTCCTCCTCCATACCTCCACTCTCCCTTTCTTCGCCCTCCCCCTCTCTCCCTGCCCCTTGGCCTTCCTCCCTCGTCCTCCACCTCCCATTATCTCTGCCCTTCCCTCTCTCTACCCCATCTCCCTGTTTCTCCCTCACTCCGTCACTCTCTACCCCTGCCCTCTCACTCCCTCCTCTCATTTCCCTCTCCCTTCCACACCCTCACCCTATCCCCATCTCTGTCTACCGCTGCCCCCTCATTCCCTCACCTCCCTCCCCAACCCTCTTCTCTCTCCCTATCGCCGCATTCCCTTTCCTCTCCCGCTATCGCCCCCATCCCTCTCTCTCTCGCTATCCACCACCTCGCTCTCCCTATCCCCTTCCCACCTCCATATCCATCCATCTCTCTCCCTATCCACCTTCCCCCCCAATCACCCACTCTCCCCCTCCCCAATCTCCCCCTCCTCTCCTTTCCCGATCTCTCTCTCTCACTCTCTCCCCTCCCCTGCTGTCCTTATCACACTCTCTCTCTCCCCTCTCCTCCTTTCCCTATCTCTCTCTCTCTCTCTCTCTCCCCCCTCCCCTCCTTTCCCTATCACTCTCTCTCACCCCTCCCCACCTTTCCCTATCACTCTCTCTCACTCTCCCCTCCTTTCTCTATCTCTCTCTCTCCCCTCGCCTCATTTCCCTATCTCTCTCTCTCCCCTCCCTATCACTCTCTCTCTCTCTACCCCCCTCCCCTCCTTTCCCTATCACTCTCTCTCCACTCCCCTCCTTTCCCTATCACTCTATCTCCCCCCTCCTTTCCCTATCACTCTCTCTCCCCCCTCCTTTCCCTATCACTCCCTCTCTCTCCCCTCCCCTCCTTTCCCTATCACTCTCTCTCTCTCTCCCCTCCTTTCTCTGTCTCTCTCTCTCCCCTCGCCTCATTTACCTATCTCTCTGTCTCCCCTCCCTATCACTCTCTCTCTCTCCCCTCCCCTCCTTTCCCTATCACTCTCTCTCTCTCTCCCCTCCCCTCCTTTCCCTATCACTCTCTCTCACCCCTCCCCACCTTTGCCTATCACACTCTCTCACTCTCCCCTCCTTTCTCTATCTCTCTCTCACCCCTCGCCTCATTTCCCTATCTCTCTCTCTCCCCTCCCTATCACTCTCTCTCTCTCTCCCCTCCCCTCCTTTCCCTATCACACTCTCTCTACCCTCCCCTCCTTTCCTTATCACTCTCTCTCTCTCCCCTCCCCTCCTTTCCCTATCACTTTCTCTCCACTCCCCTCCTTTCCCTATCACTCTCTCTCCCCCCTCCTTTCCCTATCACTCTCTCTCTCTCCCCTCCTTTCTCTATCTCTCTCTCACCCCTCGCCTCATTTACCTATCTCTCTCTCTCCCCTCCCTATCACTCTCTCTCTCTCCCCTCCCCTCCTTTCCCTATCACTCTCTCTCTCTCCCCTCCCCTCCTTTCCCTATCACTCTCTCTCACCCCTCCCAACCTTTCCCTATCACTCTCTCTCTCTCCCCTCCCCTCCTTTCCCTATCACTCTCTCTCACCCCTCCCCACCTTTCCCTATCACTCTCTCTCACCCCTCCCCACCTTTCCCTATCACTCTCTCTCACTCTCCCCTCCTTTCTCTATCTCTCTCACCCCTCGCCTCATTTCCCTATCTCTCTCTCTCCCCTCCCTATCACTCTCTCTCTCTCTCTCCCCTCCCCTCCTTTCCCTATCACACTCTCTCTCCCCTCCCCTCCTTTCCTTATCACTCTCTCTCTCTCCCCTCCCCTCCTTTCCCTATCACACTCTCTCTCCCCTCCCCTCCTTTCCCTATCACACTCTCTCTCCACACCGCTCCTTTCCCTATCACTCTCTCCCCTCCCCTCCTTTCCCTATCACTCTCTCTCTCTCCCCTCCCCTCCTTTCCCTATCACTCTCTCTCACCCCTCCCCACCTTTCCCTATCACTCACTCTCTCTCCCCTCCCCTCCTTTCCCTATCACTCTCTCTCACCCCTCCCCACCTTTCCCCATCACTCTCTCTCACTCTCCCCTCCTTTCTCTATCTCTCTCACCCCTCGCCTCATTTCCCTATCTCTCTCTCTCCCCTCCCTATCACTCTCTCTCTCTCTCCCCTCCCCTCATTTCCTTATCACTCTCTCTCTCTCCCCTCCCCTCCTTTCCCTATCACACTCTCTCTCCCCTCCCCTCCTTGCCCTATCACACTCTCTCTCCACACCGCTCCTTTCCCTATCACTCTCTCTCCCCCCTCCTTTCCCTATCACTCTCTCTCTCCCCCCTTCCCTCCTTTCCCTATCACACTCTCTCTCTCCCCTCCTTTCTCTATCTCTCTCTCTCCCCTCGCCTCATTTACCTATCTCTCTCTCCCCTCCCTATCACTCTCTCTCTCTCCCCTCCCCTCCTTTCCCTATCGCTCACTCTCCCTCCCCACCCATCCTTTCCCTATCACTCTCTCTCTCTCCCCTCGCCTCCTTTCCCTATCACTCGCTCTCCCCCCCTCCTTTCCCTATCACTCTCTCTCTCCCCTCCCCTCCTTTCCCTATCACTCTCTCTCTCCCCTCCCTTCCTTTCTCTATCTCTCTCTCCCCTCGCCTCATTTACCTATCTCTCTCTCCCCTCCCTATCACTCTCTCTCTCTCCCCTCCCCTCCTTTCCCTATCGCTCACTCTCCCTCCCCACCCATCCTTTCCCTATCACTCTCTCTCTCTCCCCTCGCCTCCTTTCCCTATCACTCGCTCTCCCCCCCCTCCTTTCCCTATCACTCTCTCTCTCCCCTCCCCTCCTTTCCCTATCACTCTCTCTCTCTCCCCTCCTTTCCCTATCACTCTCTCTCTCTCCCCTCCTTTCTCTATCTCTCTCTCCCCTCGCCTCATTTACCTATCTCTCTCTCTCTCTCCCCTCCCTATCACTCACTCTCCCTCCCCTCCCATCCTTTCCCTATCACTCTCACTCTCTCCCCTCCCCTCCTTTCCCTATCACTCTCTCTCTCTCCCCTCCCCTCCTTTCCCTAACACTCTCACTCTCTCTCCCCTCCATTCCCTATCACTCTCTCTCTCTCTCCCCTCCCCTCCTTTCCCTATCACTCACTCTCTCTCCCCTCCCCGCCTTTCCCTATCACTTTCTCTCCCCACATTTCCCTATCACTCTCTCTCCCCCCCCTTTCCCTATCACTCTCTCTCTCCCCCCCCTTTCCCTATCACTCTCTCTCTCCCCTCCCCTGCCCTCCCTATCACTCTCTCTCTCTGCCCTCCCCTCCTTTCCCTAACACTCTCTCTCTCTCCCCTCCCCTCCATTCCCTATCACTCTCTCTCTCTCCCCTCCCCTCCTTTCCCTATCACTCACTCTCTCTCCCCTCCCCGCCTTTCCCTATCACTTTCTCTCCCCACATTTCCCTATCACTCTCTCTCCCCCCCCTTTCCCTATCACTCTCTCTCCCCCCCCTTTCCCTATCACTCTCTCTCTCCCCCCCCTTTCCCTATCACTCTCTCTCTCCCCTCCCCTGCCCTCCCTATCACTCTCTCTCTCTGCCCTCCCCTCCTTTCCCTAACACTCTCTCTCTCTCCCCTCCCCTCCATTCCCTATCACTCTCTCTCTCTCCCGTCCCCTCCTTTCCCTATCTCTCTCTCTCCCCTCGCCTCCCTTCCTTATCACTCTCTCTCTCACCCCTCCCCACCTTTCCCTATCACTCTCTTTCAATCACCCCTACTTTCCCTATCTCTCTCTCCCCCCTCCCCCTCCTTTCCCCCTCTCTCTCTCTCCCCCCTCCCCCTCCTTTCCCTCTCTCTCTCTCCCCCCTCCCCCTCCTTTCCCTCTCTCTCTCTCTCCCCCCTCCCCCTCCTTTCCCTCTCTCTCTCTCCCCCCCCTCCCCCTCCTTTCCCTCTCTCTCTCTCTCCCCTCCCCCTCCTTTCCCTATCACTCTCTCTCTCTCTCCCCTCCCCTCCTTTCCCTATCACTCTCTCTCCCCTCACCTCCTTTCCCTATCACTTTCTCTCTCTCCCCTCCCCTCCTTTCCCTATCACTCTCTCCCCCCCTCCTTTCTCTATCACTCTCTCTCCCTCCCGTCTCCTCCTTTCCCTATCTCTCTCTCTCTCTCTCTCCCCCCCTTCCCTCCAATCCCTATCACTCACTCTCTCTCTCACCCCTCCCCACCTTTCCCTATCTCTCTCTCTCCCGTCCCCTCCTTTCCCTATCTCTCTCTCTCCCCTCGCCTCCCTTCCTTATCACTCTCTCTCTCACCCCTCCCCACCTTTCCCTATCACTCTCTTTCAATCACCCCTACTTTCCCTATCTCTCTCCCCCCCCTCCCCCTCCTTTCCCCCTCTCTCTCTCTCCCCCCTCCCCCTCCTTTCCCCCTCTCTCTCTCTCCCCCCTCCCCCTCCTTTCCCCCTCTCTCTCTCTCCCCCCTCCCCCTCCTTTACCCCTCTCTCTCTCTCCCCCCTCCCCCTCCTTTCCCTCTCTCTCTCTCCCCCTCCCCCTCCTTTCCCTCTCTCTCTCTCCCCCCTCCCCCTCCTTTCCCTCTCTCTCTCTCCCCCCTCCCCCTCCTTTCCCTCTCTCTCGCTCTCTCCCCCCTCCCCCTCCTTTCCCTCTCTCTCTCTCCCCCCTCCCCCTCCTTTCCCTCTCTCTCTCTCTCCCCCCTCCCCCTCCTTTCCCTCTCTCTCTCTCCCCCCTCCCCCTATCTCTCTCTCCCCCCTCCCCCTCCTTTCCCTCTCTCTCTCTCCCCCCTCCCCCTCCTTTCCCTCTCTCTCTCTCCCCCCTCCCCCTATCTCTCTCTCCCCCCTCCCCCTCCTTTCCCTCTCTCTCTCTCCCCCCTCCCCCTCCTTTCCCAATCTCTCTCTCCCCCCTCCCCCTCCTTTCCCTATCTCTCTCTCCCCCCTCCTTTCCCTATCTCTCTCTCCCCCCTCCCCCTCCTTTCCCTATCTATCTCACCCCCCTCACCCTCCTTTCCCTATCTCTCTCTCCCCCCTCCCCCTCCAATCCCTATCTCTCTCTCCCCCCTCCCCCTCCTTTCCATATCTCTCTCTCCCCCCTCCCCCTCCTTTCCCTATCTCTCTCTCCCCCCTCCCCCTCCTTTCCCTACCTCTCTCTCCCCCCCCCCTCCTTTCCCAACCTCTCTCTCCCCCCTCCCCCTCCTTTCCCAATCTCTCTCTCCCCCCTCCCCCTCCTTTCCCAATCTCTCTCTCCCCGCTTCCCCCTCCTTTCCCAATCTCTCTCTCCCCCCTCCCCCTCCTTTCCCAATCTCTCTCTCCCCCCTCCCCCTCCTTTCCCTATCTCTCTCTCCCCCCTCCCCCTCCTTTCCCTATCACTCTCTCCCCCTCCCCTCCATTCCCTATCACTCACTCTCTCTCCCCTCCCCGCCTTTCCCTATCACTTTCTCTCCCCACATTTCCCTATCACTCTCTCTCCCCCCCTTTCCCTATCACTCTCTCTCTCCCCTCCCCTCCCTATCACTCTCTCTCTCCCCTCCCCTCCCTATCACTCTCTCTCCCCCCCTTTCCCTATCACTCTCTCTCTCCCCTCCCCTGCCCTCCCTATCACTCTCTCTCTCTCTCCCCTCCCCTCCTTTCCCTATCACTCTCTCTCTCTCTCTCTCCCGACCCCTCCTTTCCCTATCACTTTCTCTCCCCTCCCCTCATTTCCCTATCTCTCTCTCTCCCCTCCCTATCACTCTCTCTCTCTCCCCTCCCCTCCTTTCCCTATCACTCACTCTCTCTCCCCTCCCGTCCTTTCCCTATCACTCACTCTCTCTCCCCTCCCCTCCTTTCCCAATCACTCTCTCTCTCTCCCCTCCCCTCCTTTCCCTATCACTTTCTCTCCCCTCCCCTCATTTCCCTATCACTCACTAGCTCTCCCCTCCTTTCCCTATCACTCTCTCTCTCTCCACTCCCCTCCTTTCCCTATCACTCTCTCTCACCCCTCCCCTCCTTTCCCTATCACTTTCTCTCCACTCCCCTCCTTTCCCTATCACTCTCTCTCCCCCCCTCCTTTCTCTATCTCTCTCTCTCCCCTCGCCTCATTTACCTATCTCTCTCTCTCCCCTCCCTATCTCACTCTCTCTCTCCCCTCCCCTCCTTTCCCTATCACTCTCTCTCTCTCCCCTCACCTCCTTTCCCTATCACTCTCTCTCTCTCCCCTCCCCTCCTTTCCCTATCACTCTCTCTCTCTCCCCTCCCCTCCTTTCCCTATCACTCTCTCTCTCTCCCCTCCCCTCCTTTCCCTATCACTCTCTCTCTCTCCCCTCCCCTCCTTTCCCTATCACTCTCTCTCTCTCCCCTCCGCTCCCCTCCCTATCACTCTCTCTCCCCCCCTTTCCCTATCACTCTCTCCCCTCCCCTCCTTTCCCTATCACTCTCTCTCTCTCACCCCTCCCCACCTTTCCCTATCACTCTCTCTCACTCTCCCCTACTTTGCCTATCTCTCTCTCCCCCCTGCCTATCACTCTCTCTCTCCCGTCCCCTCCTTTCCCTATCTCTCTCTCTCCCGTCCCCTCCTTTCCCTATCTCTCTCTCTCCCCTCGCCTCCCTTCCCTATCTCTCTCTCTCTCTCCCCTCGCCTCCCTTCCCTATCACTCTCTCTCTCACCCCTCCCCACCTTTCCCTATCACTCTCTCTCAGTCTCCCCTCCCCACATTTCCCTATCACTCTCTCTCACTCTCCCCTCCTTTCCCTATCTCTCTCTCCCCCCTCCCCCTCCTTTCCCTATCTCTCTCTCCCCCTCCCCCTCCTTTCCCTATCTCTCTCTCCCCCTCCCCCTCCTTTCCCTATCTCTCTCTCCCCCCTCCCCCTCCTTTCCCTATCTCTCTCTCCCCCCTCCCCCTCCTTTCCCTATCTCTCTCTCCCCCCTCCCCCTCCTTTCCCTATCTCTCTCTCTCCCCTCCCCCTCCTTTCCCTATCTCTCTCTCCCCCCTCCCCCTCCTTTCCCTATCTCTCTCTCCCCCCTCCCCCTCCTTTCCCTATCTCTCTCTCTCCCGTCCCCTCCTTTCCCTATCTCTCTCTCTCTCTCTGCCCCCCTTCCCTCCTATCCCTATCACTCACTCTCTCTCTCTCTCCCGTCCCCACCTTTCACTATCACTCTCTCTCACTCTCCCCTCGTTTCCCATCACTCTCTCTCACTCTCCCCTACTTTCCCTATCTCTCTCTCCCCCCTCCCTACCATTCTCTCTCTCTCTCTCTCCCCCTCCTCTCCCTACCACTATCTCTCTCTCCCCCTCCTCTCCCGACCACTCTCTCTCTCTCTCTCTCCCCCTCCCCTCCTTTCCCTATCTCTCTCTCTCTCCCCTCGCCTCCTTTCCCTATCTCTCTCTCTCCTCCCCTCCTTTCCCAATCACTCTCTCTCTCTCTCCCCTCCCCTCCTTTCCCTATCACTCTCTCTCTCACCCCTCCTTTCACTATCTATCTCTCTCCCCTCGCCTCCTTTCCCTATCTCTCTCTCACCCCCCTTCCCTCCTATCCCTATCACTCACTCTCTCTCTCCCCTCCCCACCTTTCCCTATCACTCTCTCTCACTCTCCCCTCCTTTCCCTATCACTCTCTCTCACTCTCCCCGACTTTCCATATCTCTCTCTCCCCCCTCCCTATCACTCTCTCTCTCTCCCGTCCGCTCCTTTCCCTATCTCTCTCTCTCTCCCCCCCCTTCTCCCCTATCCCTATCACTCACTCTCTCTCTCTCTCCCGTCCCCTTCTTTCCCTATCACTCTCACTCTCGCCCCTCCCCTCCTTTCCCTATCACTCTCTCTCTCTCCCCTCCCCTCCTTTCCCTATCACTCTCTCTCTCCCCTCCCCTCCTTTCCCCAATCTCTTTCTCTCTCCCCTCCCCTCCTTTCCCTATCAATCTCTCTCTCTCTCCCCTCCCCTCCTTTCCCTATCACTCTCTCTCTCTCTCCCCTCCCCTCCTTTCCCTATCACTCTCTCTCTCCCCTCCCCTCCTTTCCCCAATCTCTTTCTCTCTCCCCTCCCCTCCTTTCCCTATCAATCTCTCTCTCTCTCCCCTCCCCTCCTTTCCCTATCACTCTCTCTCTCTCTCCCCTCCCCACCTTTCCCTATCACTGTGTCTCTCCCCTCCCCTCCTTTCCCTATCACTCTCTCTCTCTCTCCCCTCCTTTCCCTATCACTCTCTCTCCCCTCCTTTCCCTATCACTCTCTCTCTCTCCCCTCTCCTCCTTTCCCTATCACTCTCTCTCTCCCCTCCCCTCCTTTCCCTATCACTCTCTCTCTCTCCCCTCCCCTCCTTTCCCTATCACTCTCTCTCTCTCCCCTCCCCTCCTTTCTCTATCTCTCTCTCTCCCCTCCCCTCCTTTCCCTATCACTCTCTCTCTACCCTCCCCTCCTTTCCCTATCACTGTGTCTCTCTCTCCCCTCCCCTCTTTCCCCTATCTCTCTCTCTCCTCCCCTCTTTCCCCTATCTCTCTCTCTCCCCTCCCCTCTTTCCCCTATCTCTCTCTCTCTCTCCCCTCCCCTCCTTTCCCTATCACTCTCTCTCTCTCCCCTCCCCTCCTTTCTCTATCTCTCTCTCTCCCCTCCCCTCCTTTCCCTATCACTCTCTCTCTACCCTCCCCTCCTTTCCCTATCACTGTGTCTCTCTCTCCCCCCTCCCCTCTTTCCCCTATCTCTCTCTCTCTCTCCCTTCCCCTCCTTTCCCTATCACTCTCTCTCTCCCCCCTCCCCACGTTCCCCTATCACACACTCTCACTCTCCCCTCCTTTCTCTATCGCTCTCTCTCCCCTCACCTCCTTTCCCTATCACTCTCTCTCTCCACTCCCCTCCTTTCCCTATCACTCTCTCTCTCACCCCTCCCCACCATTCCCTATGACTCTCTCTCTCTCCCCTCCCCTCCTTTCCCTATCACTCTCTCTCTCTCTCCCTCCCCTCCTTTCCCTATCACTCTGTCTCCCCTCCCCTCCTTTCCCTATCACTCTCTCTCTCCCCTCCTTTCCCTATCACTCTCTCTCTCCCCTCCTTTCCCTATCACTCTCTCTCTCACCCCTCCCCACCATTCCCTATCACTCACTCTCACTCTCCCCTCCTTTCTCTATCGCTCTCTCTCCCCTCCCCTCCTTTCCCCATCACAGTCTCTCTCCACTCCCCTCCTTTCCCTATCACTCTCTCTCTCCACTCCCCTCCTTTCCCTATCACTCTCTCTCTCACCCCTCCCCACCATTCCCTATCACTCTCTCTCTCACCCCTCCCCACCATTCCCTATCACTCACTCTCACTCTCCCTCCCCTCCTTTCCCTATCACTCTGTCTCCCCTCCCCTCCTTTCCCTATCACTCTCTCTCCCCTCCTTTCCCTGTCACTCACTCTCTCTCCCCTCCCGTCCTTTCCCTATCACTCACTCTCTCTCCCCTCCCCTCCTTTCCCAATCACTCTCTCTCTCTCCCCTCCCCTCCTTTCCCTATCACTTTCTCTCCCCTCCCCTCATTTCCCTATCACTCACTAGCTCTCCCCTCCTTTCCCTATCACTCTCTCTCTCTCCACTCCCCTCCTTTCCCTATCACTCTCTCTCACCCCTCCCCTCCTTTCCCTATCACTTTCTCTCCACTCCCCTCCTTTCCCTATCACTCTCTCTCCCCTCCCTATCACTCTCTCTCTCTCCCCTCCCCTCCTTTCCCTATCACTCTCTCTCTCTCCCCTCACCTCCTTTCCCTATCACTCTCTCTCTCTCCCCTCCCCTCCTTTCCCTATCACTCTCTCTCTCTCCCCTCCCCTCCTTTCCCTATCACTCTCTCTCTCTCTCCCCTCCCCTCCTTTCCCTATCACTCTCTCTCTCTCTCTCTCCCCTCCGCTCCCCTCCCTATCACTCTCTCTCCCCCCCCTTTCCCTATCACTCTCTCTCTCCCCTCCCCTCCTTTCCCTATCACTCTCTCTCCCCTCCCCTCCTTTCCCTATCGCTCTCTCTCCGCTCCCCTCCTTTCCCTATCACTCTCTCTCTCTCTCTCACCCCTCCCCACCTTTCCCTATCACTCTCTCTCACTCTCCCCTACTTTCCCTATCTCTCTCTCCCCCCTGCCTATCACTCTCTCTCTCCCGTCCCCTCCTTTCCCTGTCTCTCTCCCGTCCCCTCCTTTCCCTGTCTCTCTCTCCCGTCCCCTCCTTTCCCTATCTCTCTCTCTCTCCCCTCGCCTCCCTTCCCTATCACTCTCTCTCTCACCCCTCCCCACCTTTCCCTATCACTCTCTCTCACTCTCCCCTCCCCACCTTTCCCTATCACTCTCTCTCACTCTCCCCTCCCCACATTTCCCTATCACTCTCTCTCACTCTCCCCTCCTTTCCCTATCACTCTCTCTCACTCTCCCCTCCTTTCCCTATCTCTCTCTCCCCCCTCCCCCTCCTTTCCCTATCTCTCTCTCCCCCTCCCCCTCCTTTCCCTATCTCTCTCTCCCCCTCCCCCTCCTTTCCCTATCTCTCTCTCCCCCTCCCCCTCCTTTCCCTATCTCTCTCTCCCCCTCCCCCTCCTTTCCCTATCTCTCTCTCCCCCTCCCCCTCCTTTCCCTATCTCTTTCTCTCCCCTCCCCCTCCTTTCCCTATCTCTTTCTCTCCCCTCCCCCTCCTTTCCCTATCTCTCTCTCCCCCCTCCCCCTCCTTTCCCTATCTCTCTCTCCCCCCTCCCCCTCCTTTCCCTATCTCTCTCTCCCCCCTCCCCCTCCTTTCCCTATCTCTCTCTCCCCCCTCCCCCTCCTTTCCCTATCTCTCTCTCCCCCCTCCCCCTCCTTTCCCTATCTCTCTCTCCCCCCTCCCCCTCCTTTCCCTATCTCTCTCTCCCCCTCCCCCTCCTTTCCCTATCTCTCTCTCCCCCCTCCCCCTCCTTTCCCTATCTCTCTCTCCCCCCTCCCCCTCCTTTCCCTATCTCTCTCTCCCCCCTCCCCCTCCTTTCCCTATCTCTCTCTCCCCCCTCCCCCTCCTTTCCCTATCTCTCTCTCCCCCCTCCCCCTCCTTTCCCTATCTCTCTCTCCCCCCTCCCCCTCCTTTCCCTATCTCTCTCTCCCCCCTCCCCCTCCTTTCCCTATCTCTCTCTCCCCCCTCCCCCTCCTTTCCCTATCTCTCTCTCCCCCCTCCCCCTCCTTTCCCTATCTCTCTCTCCCCCCTCCCCCTCCTTTCCCTATCTCTCTCTCCCCCCTCCCCCTCCTTTCCCTATCTCTCTCTCCCCCCTCCCCCTCCTTTCCCTATCTCTCTCTCTCCCGTCCCCTCCTTTCCCTATCTCTCTCTCCCCCCTCCCCCTCCTTTCCCTATCTCTCTCTCTCCCGTCCCCTCCTTTCCCTATCTCTCTCTCTCCCGTCCCCTCCTTTCCCTATCTCACTCTCTCTCTCTCTCTCTGCCCCCCTTCCCTCCTATCCCTATCACTCACTCTCTCTCTCTCTCCCCTCCCCACCTTTCACTATCACTCTCTCTCACTCTCCCCTCGTTTCCCATCACTCTCTCTCACTCTCCCCTACTTTCCCTATCTCTCTCTCCCCCCTCCCTACCATTCTCTCTCTCTCTCTCCCCCTCCCCTCCCTTCCCTATCTCTCTCTCTCTCCCCTCCCTTCCCTATCTCTCTCTCTCTCCCCTCGCCTCCCTTCCCTATCTCTCTCTCTCTCCCCCCTCGCCTCCTTTCCCTATCTCTCTCTCTCCTCCCCTCCTTTCCCTATCTCTCTCTCTCCTCCCCTCCTTTCCCTATCACTCTCTCTCTCTCTCCCCTCCCCTCCTTTCCCTATCACTCTCTCTCTCACCCCTCCTTTCACTATCTATCTCTCTCCCCTCGCCTCCTTTCCCTATCTCTCTCTCACCCCCCCTTCCCTCCTATCCCTATCACTCACTCTCTCTCTCTCTCTCCCCTCCCCACCTTTCCCTATCACTCTCTCTCACTCTCCCCTCCTTTCCCTATCACTCTCTCTCACTCTCCCCGACTTTCCATATCTCTCTCTCCCCCCTCCCTATCACTCTCTCTCTCTCCCGTCCGCTCCTTTCCCTATCTCTCTCTCTCTCTCTCTCTCCCCCCTTCCCTCCTATCCCTATCACTCACTCTCTCTCTCTCTCCCGTCCCCTTCTTTCCCTATCACTCTCACTCTCTCCCCTCCCCTCCTTTCCGTATCACTCTCTCTCTCTCTCCCCTCCCCTCCTTTCCCTATCACTCTCTCTCTCTCCCCTCCCCTCCTTTCCCCAATCTCTTTCTCTCTCCCCTCCCCTCCTTTCCCTATCACTCTCTCTCTCTCTCCCCTCCCCTCCTTTCCCTATCACTCACTCTCTCTCACCCCTCCCCTCCTTTCCCTATCACTCACTCTCTCTCTCTCTCCCCTCCCTTCCCTATCACTCACTCTCTCTCTCTCTCCCCTCCCCACCTTTCCCTATCACTCTCTATCTCCCCTCCCCTCCTTTCCCTATCACTCTCTCTCTCCCCTCCCCTCCTTTCCCTATCACTCTCTCTCTCCCCCCTCCCCTCCTTTCCCTATCACTCTCTCTCCCCTCCTTTCCCTATCACTCTCTCTCTCCCCTCTCCTCCTTTCCCTATCACTCTCTCTCTCTCCCCTCCCCTCCTTTCCCTATCACTCTCTCTCTCTCCCCTCCCCTCCTTTCTCTATCACTCTCTCTCTCTTCCCTCCCCTCCTTTCTCTATCACTCTCTCTCTCTCCCCTCCCCTCCTTTGTCTATCACTCTCTCTCTCTTCCCTCCCCTCCTTTCTCTATCACTCTCTCTCTCTCCCCTCCCCTCCTTTCTCTATCACTCTCTCTCTCTCTCCCCTCCCCTCCTTTCTCTATCTCTCTCTCTCCCCTCCCCTCCTTTCCCTATCACTCTCTCTCTACCCTCCCCTCCTTTCCCTATCACTGTGTCTCTCTCTCCCCTCCCCTCTTTCCCCTATCTCTCTCTCTCTCTCTCTCTCTCCCCTCCCCTTCTTTCCCTATCCCTCTTTCTCTCTCCCTTCCCCTCCTTTCCCTATCACTCTCTCTCTCCCCCCTCCCCACCTTCCCCTATCACACACTCTCACTCTCCCCTCCTTTCTCTATCGCTCTCTCTCCCCTCACCTCCTTTCCCTATCACTCTCTCTCTCCACTCCCCTCCTTTCCCTATCACTCTCTCTCTCACCCCTCCCCACCATTCCCTATCTCTCTCTCACCCCTCCCCACCATTCCCTATCACTCTCTCTCTCTCCCCTCCTTTCCCTATCACTCTCTCTCTCTCTCCCTCCCCTCCTTTCCCTATCACTCTGTCTCCCCTCCCCTCCTTTCCCTATCACTCTCTCTCTCCCCTCCTTTCCCTATCACTCTCTCTCTCGCCCCTCCCCACCATTCCCTATCACTCACTCTCACTCTCCCCTCCTTTCTCTATCGCTGTCTCTCCCCTCCCCTCCTTTTCCTATCACTTTCTCTCCCCTCCCCTCCTTTCCCCATCACAGTCTCTCTCCACTCCCCTCCTTTCCCTATCACACTCTCTCTCTCTCCCCTCCTTTCCCTATCACTCTCTCTCTCTCTCTCCCCTCCCTTCCCTATTACTCTCACTCTCTCCTCTCCCCTCCTCTCCTTTGCCTATCACTCACTCTCTCTCCCCTCCCCTCCTTTCCCTATCACTGTCTCTCTCACTCCCCTCCCCTCCTTTTCCGATCACTCTCTCTCTCTCACCCCTCCCCTCCTTTCCCTATCACTCTCTCTCTCTCTCCCCTCCCCTCCTTTCTCTATCTCTCTCTCTCCCCTCCCCTCCTTTCCCTATCACTCTCTCTCTCACCCCTCCCCTCCTTTCCCTATCACTCTCTCTCTCACCCCTCCCCTCCTTTCCCTATCACTTGCTCTCCACTCCCCTCCTTTCCCTATCACACTCTCTCTCTCTCCCCTCCTTTCCCTATCACTCTCTCTCTCTCTCTCTCCCCTCCCTTCCCTATTACTCTCACTCTCTCCTCTCCCCTCCTCTCCTTTGCCTATCACTCACTCTCTCTCCCCTCCCCTCCTTTCCCTATCACTGTCTCTCTCACTCCCCTCCCCTCCTTTTCCGATCACTCTCTCTCTCTCTCCCGTCCGCTCCTTTCCCTATCTCTCTCTCTCTCTCTCTCTCTCCCCCCTTCCCTCCTATCCCTATCACTCACTCTCTCTCTCTCTCCCGTCCCCTTCTTTCCCTATCACTCTCACTCTCTCCCCTCCCCTCCTTTCCCTATCACTCTCTCTCTCTCCCCTCCCCTCCTTTCCCTATCACTCTCTCTCTCTCCCCTCCCCTCCTTTCCCCAATCTCTTTCTCTCTCCCCTCCCCTCCTTTCCCTATCACTCTCTCTCTCTCTCTCCCCTCCCCTCCTTTCCCTATCACTCACTCTCTCTCACCCCTCCCCTCCTTTCCCTATCACTCACTCTCTCTCTCTCCCCTCCCCTCCTTTCCCTATCACTCTCTCTCTCCCCTCCCCTCCTTTCCCTATCACTCTCTCTCCCCTCCTTTCCCTATCACTCTCTCTCTCCCCTCTCCTCCTTTCCCTATCACTCTCTCTCTCTCCCCTCCCCTCCTTTCCCTATCACTCTCTCTCTCTCCCCTCCCCTCCTTTCTCTATCTCTCTCTCTCCCCTCCCCTCCTTTCCCTATCACTCTCTCTCTACCCTCCCCTCCTTTCCCTATCACTGTGTCTCTCTCTCCCCTCCCCTCTTTCCCTATCTCTCTCTCTCTCTCTCCCCTCCCCTCCTTTCCCTATCACTCTCTCTCTCCCCCCTCCCCACCTTCCCCTATCACACACTCTCACTCTCCCCTCCTTTCTCTATCGCTCTCTCTCCCCTCCCCTCCTTTTCCTATCACTTTCTCTCCCCTCACCTCCTTTCCCTATCACTCTCTCTCTCCACTCCCCTCCTTTCCCGATCACTCTCTCTCTCACCCCTCCCCACCATTCCCTATCACTCTCTCTCTCTCCCCTCCCCTCCTTTCCCTATCACTCTCTCTCTCCCCTCCTTTCCCTATCACTCTCTCTCTCACCCCTCCCCACCATTCCCTATCACTCACTCTCACTCTCCCCTCCTTTCTCTATCGCTCTCTCTCCCCTCCCCTCCTTTCCCTATCGCTCTCTCTCCCCTCCCTTTCCTATCACTTTCTCTCCCCTCCCCTCCTTTCCCCATCACAGTCTCTCTCCACTCCCCTCCTTTCCCTATCACTCTCTCTCTCCACTCCCCTCCTTTCCCTATCACACTCTCTCTCTCTCTCCTCTCCTTTCCCTATCACTCTCTCTCTCTCTCCCCTCCCTTCCCTATTACTCTCACTCTCTCCTCTCCCCTCCCCTCCTTTGCCTATCACTCACTCTCTCTCCCCTCCCCTCCTTTCCCTATCACTCTCTCTCTCACCCCTCCCCACCATTCCCTATCACTCACTCTCACTCTCCCCTCCTTTCTCTATCGCTCTCTCTCCCCTCCCCTCCTTTCCCTATCGCTCTCTCTCCCCTCCCTTTCCTATCACTTTCTCTCCCCTCCCCTCCTTTCCCCATCACAGTCTCTCTCCACTCCCCTCCTTTCCCTATCACTCTCTCTCTCCACTCCCCTCCTTTCCCTATCACACACTCTCTCTCTCTCTCTCCTCTCCTTTCCCTATCACTCTCTCTCTCTCTCCCCTCCCTTCCCTATTACTCTCACTCTCTCCTCTCCCCTCCCCTCCTTTGCCTATCACTCACTCTCTCACCCCTCCCCTCCTTTCCCTATCACTCTCTCTCTCTCTCTCTCCCCTCCCCTCCTTTCTCTATCTCTCTCTCTCCCCTCCCCTCCTTTCCCTATCACTCTCTCTCTCACCCCTCCCCTCCTTTCCCTATCACTCTCTCTCTGACCCCTCCCCTCCTTTCCCGATCACTTGCTCTCCACTCCCCTCCTTTCCCTATCACTCTCTCTCCCCCCCTCCTTTCCCTATCACTCTCTCTCTCCCCTCCCCTCCTTTCCCTATCACTCTCTCTCTCTCTCCCCCCCCCTTTCCCTATCACTCTCTCTCTCTCCCCTCCCCTCCTTTCCCTATCACTCTCTCTCTCTCCCCTCCCCTCCTTTCCCTATCACTCTCTCTCTCTCCCCTCCCCTCCTTTCCCTATCACTCTCTCTCTCTCCCCTCCCCTCCTTTCCCTATCACTCTCTCTCTCTCCCCTCGCCTCATTTACCTATCTCTCTCTCTCCCCTCCCTATCACTCTCTCTCTCTCCCCTCCCCTCCTTTCCCTATCACTCTCTCTCTCTCCCCTCCCCTCCTTTCCCTATCACTCTCTCTCTCTCTCCCCTCCCCTCCTTTCCCGATCACTTGCTCTCCACTCCCCTCCTTTCCCTATCACTCTCTCTCCCCCCCTCCTTTCCCTATCACTCTCTCTCTCTCCACTCCCCTCCTTTCCCTATCACTCTCTCTCTCACCCCTCCCCTCCTTTCCCTGTCACTTTCTCTCCACTCCCCTCCTTTCCCTATCACTCTCTCTCCCCCCCTCCTTTCTCTATCTCTCTCTCTCCCCTCGCCTCATTTACCTATCTCTCTCTCTCCCCTCCCTATCACTCTCTCTCTCTCCCCTCCCCTCCTTTCCCTATCACTCTCTCTCTCTCCCCTCCCCTCCTTTCCCTATCAGTCTCTCTCTCTCCCCTCCCCTCATTTCCCTGTCACTCACTAGCTCTCCCCTCCTTTCCCTATCACTCTCTCTCTCTCCACTCCCCTCCTTTCCCTATCACTCTCTCTCTCACCCCTCCCCTCCTTTCCCTATCACTTTCTCTCCACTCCCCTCCTTTCCCTATCACTTTCTCTCCACTCCCCTCCCCCTATCACTCTCTCTCCCCCCTCCTTTCTCTATCTCTCTCTCTCCCCTCGCCTCATTTACCTATCTCTCTCTCTCCCCTCCCTATCACTCTCTCTCTCTCTCCCCTCCCCTCCTTTCCCTATCTCTCTCTCTCTCTCCCCTCCCCTCCTTTCCCTATCACTCTCTCTCTCTCCCCTCCCCTCCTTTCCCTATCACTCTCTCTCTCTCCCCTCCCCTCCTTTCCCTATCACTCTCTCTCTCTCCCCTCCCCTCCTTTCCCTATCACTCTCTCTCTCTCCCCTCCCCTCCTTTCCCTATCACTCTCTCTCTCTCTCCCCTCCCCTCCTTTCCCTATCACTCTCTCTCTCTCTCCCCTCCCCTCCTTTCCCTATCACTCTCTCTCTCTCTCCCCTCCCCTCCTTTCCCTATCACTCTCTCTCTCTCTCCCCTCCCCTCCTTTCCCTATCACTCTCTCTCTCTCTCCTCCCCTCCCCGCATTTCCCTCTCACTCTCTCTCCCCCGCCTTTCCGTATCACTCTCTCTCTCTCTCTCTCTCCCCTCCCCTCCCCTCCCTATCACTCTCTCTCCCCCCCTTTCCCTATCACTCTCTCTCTCTCCCCTCCCTATCACTCTCTCTCCCCCCCTTTCCCTATCACTCTCTCTCTCTCCCCTCCGCTCCCCTCCCTATCACTCTCTCTCCCCCCCTTTCCCTATCACTCTCTCTCTCCCCTCCGCTCCCCTCCCTATCACTCTCTCTCCCCCCTTTCCCTATCACTCTCTCTCTCTCCACTCCCCTCCTTTCCCTGTCACTCTCTCTCTCTCTCTCCCCTCCTTTCCCTATCACTCTCTCTCTCTCTCTCCCTCCCCTCCCCTCCTTTCCCTGTCACTCTCTCTCTCTCTCTCCCCTCCTTTCCCTATCACTCTCTCTCTCCCCTCCCCTCCTTTCCCTATCACTCTCTCTCTCCCCTCCCCTCCTTTCCCTATCACTCTCTCTCTCTCCCCTCCCCTCCTTTCCCTATCACTCTCTCTCTCCCCTCCCCTCCTTTCCCTATCACTCTCTCTCTCTCCCCTCCCCTCCTTTCCCTATCACTCTCTCTCTCTCCCCTCCCCTCCTTTCCCTATCACTCTCTCTCTCTCCCCTCCCCTCCTTTCCCTATCACTCACTCTCTCTCTCCCCTCCTTTCCCTATCACTCTCTCTCTTTCTCCCCTCCCCTCCTTTCCCTATCACTCTCTCTCTCTCTCCCCTCCCCACCTTTCCCTACCACTCTCTCTCTCCCCCCTCCCCCTCCCTCTCCCCTCCCCACCTTTCCCTACCACTCTCTCTCTCCCCCCTCCCTCTCCCCTCCCCCTCCCCTCCCCTCCCCTCCTCTCCCCTCCCCTCCTTCTCCTCCTCTCCCCTCCCCTCCCCATTTCTCCTCCCCTCCCCTCCTCTCCCCTCCCCTCCCCTCCTCTCCCCTCCCCTCCCCTCCTCTCCCCTCCCCTCCCCTCCCCATTTCTCCTCCCCTCCCCTCCTCTCCCCTCCCCTCCTTCTCCTCCTCTCCCCTCCCCTCCCCATTTCTCCTCCTCTCCCCTCCTCTCCCCTCCCCTCCTCTCCCCTCCCCTCCCCTCCTCTCCCCTCCCCTCCCCTCCCCTCCCCTCCCCTCCCCTCCCCTCCCCTCCCCTCCTCTCCCCTCCCCTCCCCTCCCCTCCCCTCCTCTCCTCTCCCCTCCCCTCCCCTCCCCTCCTCTCCTCTCCCCTCCCCTCCCCTCCCCTCCCCTCCCCTCCCCTCCCCTCCCCTCCCCTCCCCTCCTCTCCCCTCCCCTCCTTCTCCTTCTCCTCCTCTCCCCTCCCCTCCTGTCCTCTCCCTGTCACTCACTCACTCACTCCTCACTCTCCCCCCTCTTCCCCCTCCCACTCGGTTGAAGATGGCGGAAGGAGCCGAAGTTGACGTCAGGCGGTGGCGAGGGGAAGCGGAGGAACAAGAAGGCAGAGCAATGGCGACCCTGGAGCGGAAAGTGCCGAGTCCCGAGGCCTTCCTGGGCAAGCCCTGGTCCAGCTGGATCGACGCTGCCCGAGTGCAATGTGCGGACAGTAAGCGGCCTCCGTCCGTCCCTCCCTCGGGCTGGCGGCGTGTCCTCCCCCCGGGCGGGCGGCGGTTGTCTGCCTGCCTGCCCGCGGGGCCGCGGGTGGTCCCTGCCCGGCTCGGCCTGGCCCGGCCCGTCCCGGGTTTGGAGCTCCGGCCCTGGACTCCCTGACCCTCCTCGGGAGGCTCGGATATTCACTGCGTGTTGGTGTGAAACCATCACTGAACAAGTGCCTTCCTCCCATGTGGCCCCTGGGTCAGCACATCAACACTGGCAGTTCACATTGCTCAGGATTGTGCATCACTCACCAAGGTCGGGTTTATTTCTCCTTTTTTTGTGTTTGTTTTATTTTGTTTTTCATTTCTTCTTTCCATTTACTCACGTGTAGATCCAGAATCAGAGGACACTGGAAAAGAGAGCTCAAAGAACAGAGAGGTGATGAGGCTCAATAAAGAAGGTAAGGATGGCACACTGATGCTCAAGACAACAACACAACATTGTCCTGCCGTTGCAAAGTGAAATATCGTTTCCATATGTTGACCAGCTTCCAATCTTTGACAGGTATTGTTATGAATGAATGACAGACTCCTGACACTGATTGTGCAATGTTTACACTTGTTATACGTGTGTCAATATCAGTGGCAGGCCACAGAGGTGCAAAGGCGTCAAATGCTTTCCATTACATGAAACAGACCTTTATCTGATTTAAAGTTAATTTTGATTTTCAGCTGAACTCTCTTGCAGCTTCAGGATCTCATTGGATCCTGTTCGCTACTTACGCTTGGAAATTGTTGTCTTTGTGTTGAAATAGATGCATTTTGAGTGATGTTAAGTCTGTTCTGGCAGTGGTTTATTTACATGTGGGAATTTTGATATTCCCAGGTTTTCACTATCATGATTGATTGCAATGTTCGTGTAATATGATTTTAAAATCCTGAACCACTCATCAAACTTTAATTAATTGCACATGCCAAAACCCCATTCGCAGGAATTTGTTACAGCACAGATTTTTGCTGAAACTTGTCATCTGAATTACTTAAAGGAACATTGACAACTAGCATGTCGACTGGCTAGGAATGCCTAGAAATAGCTCTTTCCAAAGGAATACCATGCCATTAAAATAAAAACAACGAACTGTGGATGCTAGAAATCTGAAACAAAAATGGAAATTGTTGGAGAAACTCAGGTCTGGCAGCATCTGTTGTGAGAAAGCAGAGTTAATGCTTTTAAGTCCAGTGATCCTTCTTCAGAACTAATTTTCGCCAGCAATTTCTGTTTTTTCTTTTAAATACCTTCCTGTATTAACACTTGTGAAAAACACTGCACTTCAGCAGATGTTGTTGTACCTGGTACATTAGAACATGGTTTTCCGATTTTAATTCTGAAATGTTCCACTTGAATTGGATTTTATTAAAAGTAAAGTAATGAAGATGTATCTTTGTTAAGCATTATTGAATATTATATTGTTTAGCACTTGGCATATTGAAATGAAGTGTCAAACAAGTTTTACTGACAATAATTTAGTACCTTGAGTTCTGTGCTTGCTGTGCATTTAGTCACAGAATCACAGAAATTTTACTGTCAGAAGGAGGCCATTCAGCCCATTATGTTGGTATTGGCACTGGCTCTTCAAATGAGCATCATTACCTGGTGCAAATCACTGCCTCCATCTCCATAACGTTGTACGTTTATTTCTGTCCAAGTAATCATTCCAAAACCCTTTTGGATGCCTCAATTGAACTTGCCTCCACCACATTGCCAGACTCTCTGTAAAACTATTTCTTTCTCACCTCCTGGTTTATTTCTTTTAAAAATAACTTCAAATCTGTGCTATCTGCATTGATCCTTTTATGCACAGGAGCAAGTTCTCTCTATCTACTCTATCCAGCTCATTCATGATTTTTGAAAACCTCTGTCAGATCTCCTCTAGCCTTCAGTCCACCGACAACAGTCCTAACTTCTTCAATCTATCCTCATAACTGAAATTTCTCATCTATGGAACTACTTCTGTAAAACTCATCTGCACTCTGTGATGTATTCACATCCTTTCTGTAATATATCTTGGAGAACTGTGCACAATACTCCAGACGAAGCCTAACAAGTCTCTTACACTATTTTGACATCAGCTTCACACTCTTGTACTGTATGGCCCCAATAAAGGCTAAGATACCGAATGCTTCATTAATGGCTGCCCCAACCTGCCCTGCCACCTTCAATGAACTGTGTCCGTATACACACTGGTCACTCTCACTGTGCTAAAGCATTCAATTCTAGTTTCTCCAGCTGCTGTCCCACTTGGAGGTTCATGCAGCTGCTTTAGAAATATGATGAAATGTAGGTATCTGTGCTCTTGCACCCCTTTAGGATTATACCCCCGAATTTGATGTTCTTTCTACCAAAATGCATCATCTTGCATTTCTTTGCCTTGTGCCCCATTTTCCGCCTATGCAGCCACTCCACCAAATTGTCTGTCCTTTCAGAGTTTTACACTGTCCACCTCATGGTTTACAGTCCTTCCAAGATGTCTTATTTTGTGTCATCTTCAAATTTTGAAATTATCCTGAGCACCCCAAGATGTAGATAATTCAGTTTTTCAGGAAGTTCAGGGGTCCCAATACCGACCCCTGGGATACTCCTCTACAAACCCTCTTCCAGTTTGAAAAATGTTTATTAACTTTTTTACTGTCTGTTTCCTATCACTCAACCAATTTTGTATTAGTTTGCTTCTGTGCGTTTTTTTTCATGACGTTTATCTTTCCTCACATGTCAGTTGCGCGGCGTAGCATCAAATGCCCCTGAAAGTCAGTATAAACGGCATCAATGGCATCACTTTCATCCAGACTTTCTGTTACTACTTCAAAAAACTTCAGCAATTTAGGTAAATGTATGTTCCCATGCAGAAATCAATGCTAACTCTTACTAAAATGCTCACCTTATTCCATGTGACTGCGAATTCTCCCCTGACTAATTGTTTCTGGTTGATCTGGAGTTTCGATAATTTCCAATTGACCCGTAATGCCCGTACTGGTCCTCTGAAGGAGCAATTTACCTAATGTCATCCCCCGCAACTAGCCTTGCTGCTTCCTTTTCAGATAATAATCCAATTTTCTTTTGAATGCCTTGATTGAACCCCACTACATTCTTAGGAACTACTCTCCAGGTCCTAAAAGCTAGTGTTGTAACATGTTTCTCCTCATATTGCCATTGCTTGTTTTTCGCAAATTACCTTTAATCTGTGGCCTCTTGTTTTGATCCTTCCTCCAGTGGGAACAGCCCTTTCCCCACTACTCTGTTCAGAGCCCTTTCAAGTTCTTTTGACGACAACTCTTCTCTCATAACTGATGCATTCACATTGATATCTGCTTAATTCGTCCACAAGTTAGAATATTGTAATTTTCTATCACTTGTAAGATTAGTTTATTTATTCTTGAAACCACAGTGTGATTATGTTATGTGATAACTTTAGATGTGGTAAGTATTTTCCTCATTTAACACATTATTTTTATTTTCTTTCAAGAAGCACGATAAATGTTCACACTCAAATCAGTGTTTTAGCATTGTCGATTTGAGCAAGTGATTTGCACATTAGCCTTCACCTTGAGCTTTTTTTTAAACTGCCTTGTCTTTCACAACTGGCTGTCGTCTACAATAAATAATGCCATAAAGGAAGTAGAACGGTGAATTTGCAAACCTTAGAGCCCTTATGTGGATTTTACCCTTCTCCAACTAAATAAAATGTTGTGGGAGATCTTTAATAAGTCTTACCCATATGCTATACTAATTACCTCCAATAAATTGAGCATTTTTTTGCCTCTTTAATTTTTCTACAATTCAGTGTCTTTATCACTTTAGTGGTGAGTGCACTTTTAAGCAGCAGATGTACCTGCTGGAAATTTTCGTACTAGATATTGGGGAATGCCATTTTGCGGAATAAACTGGAATTGGGCTAGGAAGTTCTCAATTACCTATGTGACTAGAAAATCAAACAGGCTTTAGAAGTTTTCAAAGGGCTCGATTTTGTGAAGAATTGTTTCTGAAAATGTTGGTTCAGTCTTTTCACCTTTAAAATACTGTTGACTTAAGGATACATCAAGTATGAATGTGAGTTTATTTCCGGCAAATGTGATGGATAAGAAATCCTGAAATATATCCCATCTGTTAAAAAGAAAAATCACTTTCAAAGGGCTCTCCATGAGGTGTTTTGCAAGAAGCTTGCTACAAAGATTTCAGGCATATGGTCGAGGGGAAATCGAGTAGCATGGTTAGAAAATTGGTTGATGGCCAAGAAGCAATGTGGTCGGGGGAATGGGTAAAGCTGCAACCAAAGAAAGGTTGGAAGTGATGTGCCTAGGGGTTAATCCATTTTTGTTCACGGTGTGAATTGTTGCTTTGGGTTTGAGTATAGAGAACAGAGTCTTGAAATTTGATGACGCACGACTGGAATTTTAGCATGCAATGAGGAGAACTTTGAAAGGCGTAGCTAGGTTGGCAGAGAGGCAGACAGATGGCACATGCAATTTGTTATGGATAAGTGTGAAGTAATTTTTTTTTAGTTTATAACAAGAATGATTCCACTTTACGGAAAGATAAGTATATATGTAGACGAATATAAAAATTTTGGGTTCAACCCTATATTGCTCTGCATGAGAGTATGGGAAAATAAAACAATAAGAAACAGCTTTTTTTTAATAAATAATAAAGAAAGGTGCAAGAATGCAGAAGTTAAAATAAATCTGCACAAACCAGTGGTTTGGCTGTAGTTAAACTAATATATTGTAGTTTTGAGTATCCACTTGTAGGATGACCTTAAAGCCATAGGTATCATATAGAGTACAGTCAACAAGATGATATCAGATAGTTAGAGTTGTAAATGATTTGGATCATTTTCACTGGACCACAGTGAAAGCACACTGATTTAATCAAGGGTTTGAAAATTATTAATCATTTGAGGTGGAGTGGCTGGGGAAGACTATTGCCATTGGTCTGCATATCAGTGACTAATAGTAAATAATTTCAAAATCTTCACTAAGAGGCCAAGGAGAGAAGTTGGGATCAGTTTTCCATCTAAAATTTCTTTATTGTGCATAACCAGATTTTTTTCTAATGCATGGAACCTTCTATGTTGTACCATGCAGCTTGAGAGGAGCATTGATTAAGATAAGCATTTTGCATAGTGTTGAAACATTGAATTTTTTTTTCTCACAGTGCATTGCATACCTTAAGGAAAAATTAAATAAAGATTTAAACTAAAACAAGATGCATGCAAGAATTGAGCCTGTGGTTTGGCTGAATGCCCTCCTCCACTGGAAATCTTAACAGGGTGAAGAAATAATTTAACATATAAATCCCCCACCAAAATTAAGTCTTAAATGTGTGTATTTTAATATTTGTTCAAGGGATATAGGTGTTGTTGGCAAGATCATCATTTCTTCATTTTTCTCATTGATGTCAAAGAGATGATTGTGATGAGCTACAATTCTTGAGCTTCTGGAATCTGTGTGGTGACTCACAGTGTTGGTCGGTAGGGAGTTCCTGAAGTTCGACCCGGTGAAAGTGAGGGAAGAGTGATATATTTCCGAATCAGGATGGTGTGTAGTTCATAGGGGAACTTGCAAGTGTTGATGTTCTCACATGCCTACTTGTCCATATAGCTGTTTGAAAATCTGGATTTAGCGGGTAGTGTTTACAAGGCTTGATGAGTTCCTTCAGCGTCTCGTAAAAAATACATGTTGCAGCCGTCATATAGAGGTGGTGAAGAGTGTAATTAGTTTCCCATTCACCACCTGAAATAATCAGGTGGCTGCATAGTTCTGAATGGTGTTAAGCTTCTTTAATATTATTGGAGCTGCGCTCATCCAGGAAAGTGAAGAGTATTCTGTCGTACGTTGTGCCTGCTAGATGTTAAGAAGGTTTTGGAGTGTCAGGAAGTATTACTGTGGAATTCCAACCTCTGACCTACTTTTGTAGCCACAACCTTTATATGGCTGGCCCAGTTCAGTTTCCAGTCACTGCTACAATAAACTTAAATTTTATGCCACGCTATTAAAATTGAACGTAATTTCCAGTTTTGCTGTTTGTAAATGAACAAAAAATGATTTTGAAATCGATGATAACTTGCAGCTGGTTGTGACCTATCTTTTAATCATAGCTTGACTTTCTTTTTATAACAGTTTGCAGTTGTGCTTCTTAACTTGTCTGGTATTGGATAACATTTGGAGATAATTTGCCTCCATAATGCTGCAAACTATGTAGTTCTTTCAAAATACTGCTTGTACAAAAATTGTTCAGATTTTATTTGCTTTAGTCATCCACATTTATGACTTAGGAGAAACTATTTTGATTACTTTCATTTGGAATACTTGGTCAATTGTTAGAATAATAAAGGAAAATAATCAAATTTGAACTCAAGACAGTTTTAACTGTTGACATGCATACTGTTCGAAGTGGCTCGGATTAAAGCTCAAAACCATAGTTTAGAATGTGTTGTACTAGTTGGATTGGGTGATGAAAATCTGAGAGAGAATCCATTAGTTTATGATAAAGCTAATGAGGAAGTCTGATGTTGGCTTAGCACAAATTGTGAATTATAAGTTCCTCTGAACTGCCAGTGGAGTGGCCTGTTCTTGGAAGGGAGCTTTTGCCAATATGCTTACGTTTCACAGCACTAATCATTGTGAAATAAAGTACACTCTAATAATAGTTATGGCATTGCAACCACATGTTTTAAAATTGAGAATCTAAGTGAGAATGAGCTCTCATAGTCAAAATGCCACCAAGGTTCAAAACAGCAGAAGAAGATCATAAATTTGACCTATTTGAAGCAATTAAATGATGTCAAACTAGAACCTTAAAAGCTGGAAGATTTATTATTAATGTGGAGATATACTTTAAATGATCTGTTAAGTATTTTTTGTTTAATTATTTTCAACTGACTGCTGAAAATTTAATTCATGAACTGGAGTGTCATTCGTTCAGATTTTATTTCTTGTTGGAAATTTTAAATATGTTAAAACAATTAGATCACTTCCCCAGCTCTTTGCTTTCTGTATTTTGTTTTACATTAAAGTAGATACTCTAATTTATACTTCTGATTTGAGCTTTGTATGCCTCAATAAGGATTCTTTAATTTGAATATTTGAGGAGAAATACTGTTGCTTGCCCTGTTAACACAGGTTCCAGTTACGTTGAGAGGATGAGAGTTGCCTCATTCTTCTCTGCATTATAGGTTGGGCTCTGCTGAAAGAACCTATGGGCAGCTGTTAGTGCAGTGAATGTTAACCGCTAGCTTCAGAATCTGAGCTGATTACCACAGGACTCAAAAGAGGACGAAAATCATTTGCAGTGCCATGTTTGGAATTTAAAGGCAGAATGATGAAGAAAAGTTCACAAATGAGAGAAAGACACAGGAAAGTCAGAAGGGAACGTCAAAAAAGGTCGACCTGTTGTTGTAGGAGAGGAAAAGATACTGATTCAGCCACCGTACTGTCAGAAACAAAAGTTGATGTTTATGCTTTGAGGGCATCGGGAGGAATTTCAAGAATGCAGGGTGCAGTCATCAAAAAAAGAGGGTATAACATTAGATGGTGAGTAGAGGAAATCACTATGTCACTGAACGAAACAGAAATGGTCCAAGTAGGCATTGTCAGAAAGCACATGCGCATTCACATGTTAACTGTACAGTGTCTGAGAGAATGAGGAACATGAGCTTGTCAGTCAATAACGAGGAACCTATATTTTGACCCACTTAGATTTGATGAAACACTGTAAAGCAGGTTAAAATAAGGTTTTTTACTTTTTTTTAAAAAGTACAGAGAATTATAATATAGTACTGAAATGCCAATAATTCTGTGGCTTGAAAATGAAGCGTAACATAAAGGAGTTTATTGTACACTGAGGGAAGGAATGTTTTATTTACAATATGCAGCAATATTCTCAATGTATTTAGAAAGAACGTGTCAATGAATTTGCAAACATGGGATCACTGCAATATATGCTGCTACCTCCCATCCCCGGTACCAACACTATTTTAGAACTCGTCACAGATTGAAAGCCAGACTCAGTTTATTTTCCTTTAATCTGATATGGACAGTATAATCTTTGAATCTTTGCTAACTTGCAAAATGTAAACCTGTTTCAACTCTAACTCCTTGTAGTCATCTCAGACATCACTAGTTTAATTATATTCTTTTATATTGTGTGACCTACTGGTCTAGTGTTTCAGTTATTTCATTTCTCTAGAATATGTCAGTTAAGCTGTATGCACTTCTGTATAGTCATGACCGCTTGAATAAAGTGTGCTGAAGAGTTGCACAGTGTAGACCATTCGATAAAAGCTAGACAAATTCTAAGACAATGATTTACCCTTGATCTGTTAGTTTCCTTTTGTGGGTAAGTTAAGCATTAATTCAAATGTTCTATTTAACAGCTGGTATTCTTGTTGCAAGACTGCTCAAAATAGCTTTCATGTCTCTTTTGTGTGCAGCCTTTTAGCTATTTCATGTGTTTATGACTTAGCTAAAATTAAAATAAATGGATGCAACACTTGTTGCATGCTGTATGAACTGAATCCCAATGGGTCAGTGAAAAATTAATTGTAGCTAGTTTGTTGTTAGTTGCAATTGACACGAGATAAAGTTAAATATTTGATCATTGGCAGTGTTTGTTCAAGTTGAGTTCTGATATCTTTGTGCTGTGCTTAATTTTAAGTTTGTTCTATTTTGGATTGTGTAAATGTGGATTTAATATTGTGGTGCTGATTTTTTTTCAATATGTATCAGTAGGATAGCTACACATTATTTATATGTTTAAAAAAATCAGTCCATGGGCAAGTAATAGGAAGTTTTTTCTTTAATAGTATGTCACCTGTCACACCCAGTTGTATCACTCATATTTCCCCTGCTCTCGTCAACATGTTCTGAACCTCTCTTGCACACCTACCCAACCAGCTGCAAGATTCAGGAAATGCCAGTGAAAAATTCCTCTTGAACCGCTCAAAAAATGAACTGCTGCATAACAGAACAATTTTTTTTGCACCTCTGATTAACTCTCCATGTATTCTTCTTGATTGAAAATTTCCCCCGTCTTCCTGAAGACATTAACTCAATTAAGATATAATTTGGTAGACAGCTCACTGCCATTGGCTGAAGTTCATTTGGGAATTGGAGTGAAACAGAATTTATAAATTTCGCGCTGAATCTGGCAAGGTCACAGCATTACACATGAGCAGAACACAGTGTAATCAGGAGCTGAATTTTTCTTTCTTAGCCACTATTGTTTTTGTTTGGTGTAAGTCAGTTAATTCAGGATTCCCTTGTAAAATTCTTCAATCAATAGAGAGCCCTTTTAATCCTTTTTATAAAGTACATTTCGACTTCTTGTGAATGACTAGGTAATCAGTTTTAACAGTGGTCATTGAGAGGTAAATATTTGCCAGCGTACCCACAGAGAACTCTGTCAGGGCAGTAGTTTAACAAGTCATTGAAAAGCTTGCACCCCGAAGAATGCAGTATCTCTTCAGGACAGCACTGGATTGTCACTCTCCAAATATTTGCGATACAGAGACTGAACTACACTGCTGTGCAGCTACCATTCATTATCTCCATTTCTCATTTGCTGTTTACATGATATAATCCCATGCATTTCAAGTATTATGGAGTGCCTCACAAATTGAGGAACATGTAATTGATTGAGAATATTATTTCTCATTTTATCATTCCTAAGCCTGATATTTGAATAGTCATTCTTTTTGATAGTAAAAGTTATGCTGCGTCTGTGGTGACCTGAGGTCATGTAAATCATGTACATTACTCCCTGGCCGCTAAATATCCTACTGAACATATCTTATTCGTCCTGAAATCACAGAAATCGTTCATGACATGTGATTAACTACATTGTCAGGTATTAATTTATTTAACTTGTAACAAGGTAAAGTGTTGACACTTATTAGAATTAGTTGGTGCAATATGTGGAGTGACTGCTTGCTGTTATTTGCTTACAGCAGCTTTCAAATTACAATTTAATATCTGTTAATGATACCAGCAGCCACAATGCTACCTTTCAAGCTTGTACAGTTTAATTGATTAATGAGATATTTGCAAATGTGTATAATAATTGGGGAAAATCACAAAATACTTTTAAAATTGACAGACGCTAACTCATTTTGTGACATTTCATTAAGTTTATAGAAATTTATGATTCTAAGTTCAACTACAAAAAGCTGCTTTGCTTTAGATATTATGTACAGTGCTTTAGATATTATGTACAGACACACCTATCAATCTACTACACTGTCATTCCTCTGAAGCTCCTTGATTGTGGGAATTTATCCTGTGATTATGGAGAATATGATTGTCAACTTCTGTAGTGTTAGCAGTGGGTAGCTGTTACATCCTATATGGCCCATAGGCTCTCTCTGTACTTGGGCCTTCCTTGGTTTTAGGAGTGGAGGGAGGTTTCTTCGAACTTTGCTTGATTGCTGTTCATTTTTGACCTGGTTGGGTTAAATTCTTAACTTGCCTGTGTTCTGTCAATTTCAGTCCCTGTGTATCTCACTTGCCAGACCTTCTGTTTTCAAGTCAGAAGTCACATGATACCAGGTTATAGTCCAATAGGCTTATCTGAAATTGCAAGCTTTTGGAGTGCTGCACCTTCATTAGGCGAAGTGAAGAGAAGCACACAGGCACAGAATTTATAGGCAGAGAAATCAAAAGATCATACAAATGGTGAGTGGAGTGTTGACAAGCTGAATAACAAGTCTCTGCAGGTGATCAAAAGTGTCAGTGTGAGCAATGTGTCAACAGCTGAATAGCAAGTGAAGGCATGACTCATGATCTGATGCATTGAGGCAGAGAGATAATTACTAAAAGCATAGTGCTGGTGACAACTAAATGTCTGGAATAACGTGATACGTGTAAAAGTCACATGCTAAGGGTCTAAACAATGTAACAAATAATCCAAAACTGCACACACTAATTAAGGTAGAGAGACCATAACAAGTTAGAAGGTGATGGTGTCAGACAGGACAGGAAGATTTTATGAATACAGAACGGTGTGGTGGAGTTACATGTAGCGTGACGTGAACCCAAGATCATGGTTGAGGCTGTCTTCGTTGGCTATCAGTTTCTACTCGGCGATTCTGCGTTGTTGTGTACCTTGCAGGCTGTCTTGAAGCCCACTGATTTGAAGATCAGAGGCTGAATGTCATTGACCGCTGAAGTGTTTCCTGACTGGAAGTGAATATTCCTGTCTGGCAATTGTTGCACGGTGTCCATTCATCTGTTGTTGTAGTGCTTGCATGATCTCGCCAATATGCCTTGTGTATGAGGTTGACGACATTGGCTGAGTCACATGAGTACCAACTGTGTACATGGTGGGTGGTGTTCCCAAATGTGATGGTAATATTCATGTTGATGATCTCGCATGTCTTGCAGAGGTGCCATGGTAGGGTTGTGTGATGTTGTTGTCAGTGTTGTCCTGAAGGCGAGGTAGTTTGGAGCTAACGATGGCCTGTTTAAGGATTGGTGGTTGCTTGAAGGCAAACCTTATTTCTACTGTTCAGCAGCAATGTTTGTGATGAAACTATGACTTTAAGAGGAGTGTCCTCAAGCTAATAAAGTAAACCACTTGTGAAGCTATTTTAAAAGTTGGAACGATAGAAGCAGCATGAATGGGTGAAGTCAAGGTTTTAGTTTAGCTTTCACTAGTTGTTGGGGTTTTGAAGTTGGCTGTGGAAGCTGATACCTCTCTCTCGGCCACAACAAAAAGCTAGAGTTTTTTTCTGCTGACAGAATCGCATGCAAGACAATCTGTTTTACTGAATGTACCTTTGCCAAGGTTGTGTTTATGGGATGTTACTATATTGGAATAGTGCTGTTTAGTAGTTAAATAGTATATTATTCTGTTCAGTTTTCCAACCCAGGTCAAGTTACATCAATTCTTCTTTGTTTTGTTTGTATTTTAATTGTCAGGTAAAATAGAGTGTGTTTTGCTTAAAGCTGAGTAGTATAACTAATTGAATTACATCTGGAACATAGCACCTTACATGTGCCTTTAAATAAGATAACAGCTAGGGTCATGGCTGTCTTCTTGATATATTTGAAGGGGATTTGGTCTCGTCCTTAACATGTTTCATTTATGCATCAGCTGACTCTAGTTGTAATTGGTCTGGCCCAACACTAGAGTTTATTTTAATCATGATTATGAAGAAAGTAGCATTTTTTGTGTTGAAGTGTTACTTGATCTGGTGTATAACCTGCACCTACAATCTTGTATTCAAGGCAAGCCAAAGTTATTTTATTTCCTTTCCTCAATTGAATGCATCAGTGTAACGAAAGGTTTTGCAATGTTGTCATATAATTTACAGTTTTCTGTTTTACAATTTTACACTTTGTATTTTCTGATATTTTTCAGTACTTAAAATGAAAATTACAGGATTTTGGAGCTTTAAGATGTTTATATTCCTTTTTAAAAAGTAGTACATTGAAACTGCTATCGTAAGTATTCCAATGTCCTTCCTCATTTGTTATATTGCCCTGCCCCTGAAAATGTGGTCATAATGTTCATTCAGTCTGTTGCTTGGAAAAATAATGTTCACCATTTTTATTCTTTGCATGTTTTGCAACTCAATGCATGCTTGCATTTTTGTTTTTTTTCTTTGACAATTTGGACTTCAAAGCATTTCAAAGTTATAATAGAAATTCAGCGTCAGAATCAAACCATATTAAGACTTGTTTTTTATTTCATTTTGATTTAATTATTACTCTTTATATTTCTGCCTTCACAATCCTCTAGGCTAGAGGGGATTTCTGGACCAATATACAATTAGAGAGCAGTTTATGAATTCTGCTTATTCAGAAATTGTTCATTTTGTTAATCCAGATATTTTAATGAAATGGTATAGATAAGTGATAGATCAATGCTTAATCAAAAATTACAGCATTTAAATTGTTTTTGAGTCCCTGTATATGGACCTCTTAATTCTGTAAATTTTCTGTAAAATCATGTATGGAGGTTTTGATCTGCAGGTTTTATGAAAGAACAGATGCACATTTTGAAATAGATTTGCCACTTAAAATTCAGGGCTTTCAATGAGTGTCAACATTTTCAAAAAATTGAGTATTGGGAAAATATGTTGGTTTAATGCCTTGGATAGGTGGAAATTTCAGCAAGTTTATTGATAGATGACATACAAAATGTTTTCCCTGTCTTTTTCAAATTGTGTATAGTTTGATAAATAGAAACTTTTCAGAAAATTAGCGTCATAGCTGCTAAAAACAGGGAATGCAACAGGTCAGTGTGGAACTTAAAAATTATAATTGTTCGCTGCTTTTTGCGAGGTATGTTTTACTTTCGCCAGGTATTGTAAATAGGGCCAACAATCGTTTACTTCAAATGATGACACTGCATAATAACTCAAAACCAGATACTTTAATATTTCCACAATTTACTGGCTGGGTCGAATTAGAAGTAAATGTTGCAATTGTGAGAACCTTGCATTCAGAATGGTATTGATTCATTAAAAATAGTTGAGAGAAGATTGATCTTAAGTGTTGGGAACTTAAGAGCTCTAGCTTTTGAGCCAAGGTTGATAGTATCAGTGTTTTCTCATCAAAGTAAAAAGCAATATGTTCCATGTTTTTAAATATTTGTTATAGATGGTATAAACAAATTCACTTAACTTAGATTATGAGCTTGGAATTAGACAATTGTATATATTTAACAAGAAAATTCTTAGATCCAGTGTTTTGTGAGAACAGGATAAATACAAATTAATTAGATGAAAGAAATAATTGAAGTCTTTTGATTCCTTATCTGAATCAAACAGTTTGTTGCTATACTTCACTGAGATCAAAAAGATTGTTGTGTAGCATGATGGTCACAGGACATCTCAAAGGGCTTCAGAGGCAATTAAGTACTTTTTGAAGTGTTGTGACAGTTGTATTGTATTTCAAGAAAGAGATAGATAGAGCTCTTAAAGATAGTGGAATCAAGGGTTATGGGGATAAGGCAGGAACAAGATACTGATTGTGCATGATCAGCCATGATCGTAATGAATGGTGATGCTGGCTCGAAGGGCCGAATGGCCTACTCCTGCACGTATTTATTGTCGATTGTCTATTGTAGCATATGTGAAATTCAGCTTGCACATCACAAAGTCCCTAAACAGCAATGGTTTATGTCCACGTGAGACACCTGATCGGAACTTGTTTAATGTTTCATCTGAAGGATGGCACCTCCGACAGTGGTCCAATCCCTCAGTTCGAGCCTGGACACTCACCCTAGATATTGTGAAATGTATGGATCTTGCAAAAGTTGATAAAACCTTGAAGGTAGTGATATAATGAAATGTGGAGGTGATAAGTAAGATGCATGTTGGCTAGGGGCAGTTATTTGTTTAGGATGGGTTGGTGTGGGCTAGAGATGTTGGGTCCAGCAGGTATGGGTGGGGAGGATAGGTGTCAAGTCTAGCTGGCTTAATGTCCCACAGCAGGGGACCTTGGATTGGGTCTGAAAACAGGAAGGGGAGCTCGGACGTAGTCTGGGCTGACGGGCAGAGGGGCATGAGTGGATCTGGTTGGGTTGTTGATTCGGGTCTGATGGGATGGTGACGGAAGAGTGGGGTTTGCATCTGGTGGGGGGATGGGTGATGCAGTTTTAGGGGTTGGGGACAGTGGTTGGCAGGGGTGGACAGGGCGGTGTCAGGTTCTTTCATTCATTCACAGGATGAGGGTGTCGTTGGCCAGGCCAGCATTTATTGTCCATTCCTAATTGCTCTGAGGGCAGGTCAGAGCCAACCACATTGCTCTGGGTCTGAAGTTACATGTAAGCCAAACCAGGTGAGAATGACAGTTTCCTTCCCTGAAGGACATTCGTGAAGCTCATGAATTTTTCCAACAATCGGCAATGGATTCATGGTCATCACTGGATTCTTAATTCCAGATATTTTATACAATTCTAATTCCACCATCTGCCATGATAGGATTCTAACCCAGGTACACAGAACATTATCTGGGTCTCTGGGATTAACCGTACAGAAATAATACCACTGGGCCGTCACCTCCACAGATCAGGGCGGGTTGTTGGGTCCTGACGGGACCTGACATGAATGATGTTGAATCTGAGTTGAGGGCGGGGTTGGGGGACGTGTTGTTGAGACCATGTAATATCAATAGTCTGAATTTTCTGAATAACTATTTTACTCAATTTCATTCTAGTTTTTATGGAGACTTTTGTAGGTTTCCGGGCGTAGTGGAATTGTACAGAGGAATGTTCACTTTCCACATGATTATTTCTGAGAATGCTATAATGGGGAGTATACTCACACACAACTCAATTTCAATGCTTGCAAAATGACTGTTTCTCGCCCCAAATCTCTCAAACTAATGGATGGATTTCAACAAAATATTGTAGACAAATAGGACATAAGCAACCTCGCTTGAGAAAAGGAATAACTGATCAATTAAGTTTTGACAAAAGTGCAGATCCAGATCCTGGACTTTTTTAAAGGATTCTTTTAATGTTGGGAGATGGCCCAGTTTGACTTTAGCTTTAGATCATGGAGTCATAGAGATGTATAGCATGGAAACAGACCCTTCGATCCAACTCATCCAAGCCGACCAGATATCCTATTAATCTAACCACATTGTCAACATTTGACCTCTACCTATTCATATATTCATCCACATGCCTTTTAAATGTTGTAATTCTACCTGCCTCCACCACTTCCTCTGGCAGCTTATTTCATACATGCACCACCATGAAAATGTTGCCCGTCAGATCCCTTTTAAATCTTCCCCGTCTCACCTTAAACCTATACCCTCTAGTTTTGGACTCCCTTATCCTGGGGAAAAGTTCTTGACTATTCACCCTCTCCATGCTGCTCATGATTTTATAAATCATGTTGTTTGGATTTGATTTATTTGGAACATTATGGATTTTCCTCAGGCATGATGGTTGAATGTTTCATAGCTGTTTTTTTTTGAAAAAGAAGCAGTGTTTTTCAGAGCAGATCGTTTGATGTAGATTGCTCTGAAGCCTCCTCGGTGAGATGAAAACTATTAGTAAAAATAATCTCTTTTCCATATTTACAGTTACAAAGCATCAGCCTGGCAGAGCAGAGTTTCAAGGATGAGCTGCATAATTGTAATAACATTGAGTTGACAATGTGTGGCAGAGCTGTGTGCTCCTCTAAGTGCCCTATTCACTTGTTTCCTTTGTAACTGTAGATACATTAGCTCCCTATGGAAAATGCAAATTCAAGCAGTGTATGTGACTTCCAAATTGGGAAAGATTGATCTGTTGTTCTGGACTTATTTTACCCTCGCTTCCTCTGGAGACAATATGGGAAACAACTATATGGGTTTTCATAGTGTTAGATTTACTTGCAATTTTGGAGCTTTATTCATTGCAATGTTTTCGAAAATGACAAATTTCATGTAAAATCACAGCAGTTACGTGTAAGGAAGGGAATGTAAACATCTTGGAGCTTTGTAATTGCACTTTGCTTTGTAATAACAGGAAATACTAGTGGTTCATACAATTTAACGAGTATTGTCAATCTCCTATGACATTGAATCAGGCAACTTGGAGAAGATCATCTCCATTATCACACATTCTCCTTTATTTGAATTGCTTTTTTTCCAGTCTCTCTCCCATCAGCTCTGACTCCCTTACTCTTATATTTTTCATAAAAGCTATTTTTGCTTCTCCTCAACTTTTCTTCTCTGCTTTCAGATAGGTAGTTAGTCATTGGTGCAGTGAGAATTAGAACCACCTGTGCATTTTGGCTGGAGGGATAAAGTGGCCATCAGCTCTTTCTTTTCCATGTCCTCCCGCATGGTGGCACCCATTAAGTTCTTTATTCCTTCGTCCTCCTATGACCCATTTCCTTTCCTATTTCATCTTCTTTCCTGTCTACTGCTTAAGGCCTTTATCCTCCTTCTCTTTTTCACTGCTGTAATTTAAGAAAATACTTCAGAATTCTCAAAGCCATATTTCATCTAGGGGAAAAATCACCACTTGTGTCATACTAAGGAAGGTGAGGATTATACCAAATTGAAAGGACAGGCATGCCATACTATGAAGATGACAGTTGTAGGGCAGAAGTTCAGGAAAACGTATAAAGACAAGCAAAGGATGACTTAAAAGCAATAAAGAGGTGGAATATGGAGTAGGAAAACTATAGAAATGGACAATGAAAGCTTCTGCACGTACACAAGTGTACACCCTTCAGAAACTAGAGAATTAATAATGGAAAACGAGAAAATAGAGGTTTTGATCAGTTATTTTGTATTGCTGTGCACTGTAGAAGTTCCGTAGAAAAGCTGAAAATTCAAGGTGAATAAAAGAATCAACTTGGAACAATCCCTCAACACTTGTGAAAAAGTGATGTGAATACTCCTAGGTCTTGGCTGATGAGTCTCATGGACTTGGTGTTTTGCCTCCTAGAGCTTTAAAATAAAAGGACTGCAGAGATAGTAGACAAGTTGGTTTCCAAAAATGCCAAGGTCCTGGAAAGGTCCAGCGGATTAGAAAACCGCATATGTAACACCTCTGTCAAAGAAGTGAGTGAAACAGAAAGCAGGCAGCGATAGACCTAAAGTTTCTATTAAAGAGGTAGTCGAAAATGCTTAGAAAATATTGATGGAGGACATTACTGGAGATGCTGGAACCTGTACTGAAATCAACTAATGCTGGAGAACACAGCATGTCAGACAGCATCCCTAGAGAGACAAGTTATTATATGACCAACGTCTGATCAGTTTGGACTTGGCCATAGAATTTAAAAGAAGGAGGAATGACCTTACTGAAATTTTTAAGACTGTAAGGAAGCTTTTCAGGATCAATGCTGATAGGAAGTTTTCCCTTGTAGGCCTTGGAGCTATAGTTACAGAATTAGGAGGCACTCATTTAAAACTGAGACTGAAACGAACTTTTTCTCCCAGAGAGCAGTGAATGTCTAGAGTTCTCTACCCAGAGAATTGTGGAGACTATATCACTGAAAATACATTGAAAGGCGAACAATAGATTTTTGAAATTTCAGGGAGTTGACACCTATGTTGCGTCATCATTGTAAAAGAGTTGATGCCTGGGGTCGATAAGCCATGAACAAAAACAGAAGTTTCTGGAAAAACTCAGCAGGTGTGGCAGCATCTGTGATGAAAAAAATCAGAGTTAGCGTTTCAGGTCCATTGACCCTTCCTCAGAACACCGATAAGCCATGATCTTGTTGAATGGCTGGGGCAGGTTTGCGAGGCCAAATAGCATACGCCTGCTGTTTTTTCATGTGACAGCAGGAGACACTGTTGGAAAGTGTGCTAAGATGTGAGAATTTCAGTCCAATGTCAATAGATCTGAACTTTGAGTATCTTTTCATGATTGGTGAGAAACAACAATATGATTCTTTGATTTAACCTTGAACTCACCACAAAATGAAAAGAAACAAAGTTTTCAACTGTAACTTTGTATATCCTAATTGGTGTTCTCAGTTTGAGTCATTAAACGGGTGAGGGAAGAAAAATTAGATTATAAGAGAGAATGAAGAGAATACGTGAAGGAGGCAATAAATTGAAGGTGAGCCAACTGTAGCAATTGATTCCCCTGTTTGAACCGTACAGGTTGGTAGAAATAATTGGAATCGTTTTACCCCATTATTCTTTTAGTTGGAGAATAGTTTTGTGCAGGTCTATAGAAGGAGGCGTAAAATAATTTGAATAAACCCAACAGTTAGGCTGAAGACTGTGGTTATGAAACTTTTAATCTTGATAAGCCTTGAACTTGAATAAAACAGCCATCCTTTATCAGTAATTGGTTAAATATAAAAGTCTAGAATAACAGATGTTTCGTTATGTGAGTGTATTTGTAGTTATTTGTTTTAAAGTAACCGAATATGTCAGTTAGTTTGCCTTTTAAGTACAAAGCATTTGATGAAGAATATAGCTTAAAAATTTTTCAGTGCATTTGAAGTGCTTACTACTTACATCTTCAGACTGTATTTCATCCTTCATCGTCCTGCTCCTAGACATGATAAAAAAGATGTTGTGCGCTGTGCATTTGCATCAGGCAAGGAATACACCCAAACCAAAATAATATTGCAAGCGGATAATTCCCTACACCAGTGGTATCTACAGATTCTCTGATCACCTGAGTTAAGAGACTTCAGGGCAAAGTATCTGTAATTATTATTGCTGATATTCACAGATATTTTTAGATTTCTGTGCTGTTTATATGCAGCACGTGACTGCTTGAAAGTATTGGCTTTGCACCAAGTCCTGCGTCTCTGGTTTCTTAGCTGTTGAAGAGGTCACTAAATGATTCTCTAATGTTCTTACACTGCACGATGAGGCACTAATCAATATTCCCTTTAAGGTCTGTTTGCTGTGTATATTTGGCTTGTTGCAATGTGCAGTTCTGTTAAGGTTGGTATACACCATGTTCATCTACCACCTGTGTGCCTTAAAGGGAAAGCTGCCTGTTTGCTGCTTTGTCACACAACTTAGTGAGAGCATTGGTGCTGTTTGTGCCAATTACGGGGTCACAGGTCCACCTCCCAGTTTACACTGAATTAACTGAGTCCAGTCGATTTTATGGGCTTGTGAGTGAAAATAATCAGAATTTTAATGTTGCTAATTGTTTCTAATAGGCTCTTCCCATCATGGAAGGTGCTTATACTTAATTGCCATGTGATGATAGGATATTCATTTCCCGCTCTGTACAGTTGATTAGCAAACTAGTAAACACCTTTCCAACTCTTAGATGCACAATTTGGTCATTAGGTAACTGGCACCAATAGAATAGAGTAACCCCAAGAGCTGGTGAAAATGTTTGTTAACAAAGTTGTGGTGAGCATTAAGTCAGATGATACATCTAGATGAATATTATTTATGTTGAATTTGAAAAGTGATGTACTGTTATTGTTCAGTGACTTGGCAAGTAGTACATAAAAGCAAAGGCATGTAACAGGACCAGCTGAGTGTGTTTCGGCAAAGGAATTGCAGTAGCCACAGAAAGATGATACAGATTGAGGATGAGACCAACCTTGAACCAATGTTGATGGATGTATCTGGAGAGGTTTTGGCCTGTGGCTAAACCCAGGCTTGAATTTTTTTGTAAGTGTTTGGACATGTATTCGTGGAGCATGAATTTGGATCAGGGGCACAAACGCCTCTAAGCTTGAATGTATGTTTGCTCTTCTTATCATTGTTATAGGTAGAATCCAGTTTGTCATGATGTTGGCAGAGCTGACATTGCCAAGTCATACCCTATAAAATTCTGCCAAACACCTCATGATGTGCTGAATTGTGCAAGTAATTATCACTTAAGTTATTACAGATTGTTGACCAATCACTACTAAAGTTCAGCTAAGATTAAAGATATCTTTAATGTTATTTAAATTTAACAAGGGACTGTTAAAATCGTTTAATCATTTTTTCCTCAGCCAACACCACTGAAAATAGGTCAATTGGCAGTTTTCCCTTATTCTGTTTGTCAGAAGAGGTACGGAATGTGTTCTGTATTTACCTGCATTAACTTCATCAGAGTTCATTGTATTCATTTGATTTCGAGAAAGCGATGAGGGAAAAAGAATGGATGGCCTGAAAAGATTACACCGTATACTGAACAGATTAAGATGTCCTAAATTCAATACCTGCTGTGGACTGTACCACTGTGGCTGATCTAAGCTGGGGTAGTAGTTTACAGACTGAAAATAACGTTTGTTTCTCTTAGTTCTAATAGAAGAAATTATCCAGATATCCAGACCTTTATAGCTGTCCATTGATGATAAGCACATTCTTGCAAATTTTAGGCAGCAACCTGTTTTTGCACAGCAACTGGTGCTTTCCCAGGGAGAATACCGAAGCTTACTGTCTAGACTGTCACATGAATCATAGAATGGTACAGCACAGGAATAGTCCCTTGAGCCCACCATGTCTGTGCTGACCATGGTGCCATTCTAAACTAATCCCATCTGCTTGCACATGGTCTGTATTCCCCTATTCCCTGCCTGTTCATGTCTGAATGCTTCTGAAACATTGCTATCGTAGCTACTTGTACCACCTCTCTGGCAGTGTGCTGCAGGCACCTATTGAATGCTGTTAAAATAAAAACTTGCCTTGCATATCTCATTGAAATTTTCCCTGGCACACATTGAACCTATGCCCCCTGTTTTTTCACATTTCCAACTTGGGGGAAAAAGACTCCTGACTATCCATCCTATCCAAGACTCTCAATTTTATATATTTCTGTCAGGTCACTTGAGCCTCTCTGACAATCTAGTGAAAACAATCCAAGTTTGTGCAACCTCTTTTTTTTTATAGCTAATACGCTCCAATTTAAGCAACATTTTGCTTACTTCTTTTCTACCCTCTCCAAAGCCTCCACACCTTTCCTATAGTACGGTGACTAAATTGCACACAGTATTCCAAAATTTGCCTTACTAAAATCAGTACGTGAATATAAGTAATGAAATATACCTTCTTGATTGAGACAACAGGAGGTTTCTGGAACTTGGCGACTTTATCCTAATGTCTGTACTTCAGCAGTTTTAGTGTCAAAAAGGTTTGACAGCTGCACGCAAATGTGTTGGGAATGTTCACAGTCTTCTCTTCCTATTTGTTGCTTCATAGTCCATCACTATTCGTGATTGGACATGGCATTGTTGCAGAATTTTGCCTTGATTGTTTGGCTGAGGGGTCACTTAGTTCTGTCGTAAATATGCTGCTTCAACTGCTTAGCATTCACGTAGCACTAACACTGACAGTTCGTTTTCTGATGCGCTTAGTACAGATCTCAACATGATCTGCTTCTGTCCTCATTGGTGCAGCATTGGTCATCTGGTTTGATGATTGTAAAAGAATGAAAAACATGGCTGTTCGTGAGATTTCAGAAATATAGTTGTGTTGCTGATTTCCTGCAGCAGCTTTCAGATGCCATGTAGCATAGTATCATATCACACAATACAATAGAAGAAGTCCTTGGTGTGAAAACAGTGTTTGTCTCCAGCTGTCCTTGCATTGGGTGAGTAATCCAGAGAATATTGCCTTGGTGGGAATTGAAGCTATTTGAGAATTTGATTTGTTGACTTGGAAGTTTTAAACTGTTGAGAAAATAAATCCCTAGTTCATCAGCAGCCTTCAGGGAAGGAAACTCTTCTTACCTAGTCCAGTCTATGTGTGGCTCCGTGCTGCCTCTCTTATTGAGCACATGTACATGTTGTACACCATATCCCATGTGTTTATGTTCCATAACTACTGTGCTGTCATAAGTAGGGCTGTAACAGGTGGACAACTGAGGATCAGATCTATGTTTTCCCCTCTTTCTCACCACCTACCACAGGCTGTCTGTCCTCAGCTCTGTTGTCCTTTATAGATTTTTGTAGAACTGAGCATCATGCTCGGCTGTTTTGAGTTTAGTGTTCACCGCGGTGTGAGATTTGAACCATTTACAGAACAGGCTGGGCAACGATTGCCAGTTCTTTTTGCTAGAGAACTAGTTGGATGTTTACAGTAGTCTATTTGCTTCATTGTCAATTTTTACTGAAATTCATTGTTTTAAGATTCCAGATCTTTGAAAGAAGAACTTTAACGCTGACACTACCACAATGGGATTTGACCTCATGTTATTCATTTTCCTGTTCCAGTAATGCAACCCCGACATTACTAGAATATAATTCAGAGCTGGAGGGTGGTTCCCTGGATTTTGAGTATCGAATAGTCTTTGAATATTTTATTCTTGCTTGTATTTTCCATTTATGCATGTGATGAGAAAACCTGCTGACAGTGATAGTAGAGCTCTCGCATCTGAGTACAGTTCTGTCCTTATATTTGTATAGTCATAATGTAAAATGGACCGTAACTATTAGAATTTACACAAGGAAGGATCATGTGCAGGTAGAGGGATTAGTTTAGAATGGCATCCTGTTCAGTGCAGACATAATGGGCCAAAGGGCCTCTTCCTGTACTGTACTACGTTCTGTGTCCTATTTATAACTGGTGTATAAAATCAAAGAATTTTACAGTACAAAATGAGGTCTTTTGATCCATTAGGTCTGTACCAGCTCCCAAAAGAGCTATCCAGATGGCCCAACTCTCCAGCCCTATCTCTATAGCCTCTAACTTTATCACTTTCAAATGTACATCCAGCTCCCTTTTGAAACCTCCTAGGGAATCTCACCTCCACCAGTCTCCCAGTGAGTGGATTCCAAATCCTAACAATTCTCTGAACAAAGTTTCTCCTCATCTCATTCTCGCTGCTGACAATCTTGAAATTATAACCCCTAGTCACTGACATGTCAAGCAGCAGAAACAGAATATCCTTTTTCACCCTGTCAAAATTGTCATAGGTTTGAACACCTCAATAAGGCCACCTCTTAATCTTCTCTGCCTCAAGGAGAATAAGCTGAATCTTTCTAATATTTCATTGTATCTAATATACTTCATTCCTGGTATCATATCCTGGTAAATCTCCTTTGAACTGTCTCCAGGACTTTAATATCCATGTGCTGGTACTATTTTACCATGACTGGAATACCGTGTTCTTGAATGCGCGGCTTATTTTTGCGAGAGGAGTGGGATTGTGTTTAAATTGGTATGTACCTTTAAGAAAGACATGTTAGGTCATTCAAAGAATAGTAGCTTGTTCTGAGAGAATTTTGTAGACTGCTACAGTGGCTTATTTTTGCGTCAAGACCAGAATAAAATTTACTATTTACTAAAATTTTTTCCTTCTCTCGCACTGTACAATGTGACATTTCTAGTATGGTATCTGTGTGCTCACTGTACCATTTGTAATAAGCTTGGAGATGTTTCAGAGTAGAAGATGTGTTGTTGTCATATGCTCCTGTCATTTTGACACGTAATACAGAGTGCCTGTATGCCTCTAAGGTTTTAGGTAAACATTGGCTAAAGTCAAAGTTTAAGTGGTTTTTAAACTGTTGATCTGATCGCTGACTTGCATTTTTGTTTGTAAGAACAATTGCTGATATCGGTAACAATTTATGGGCTTTTTTGACTTCTGTACTGTTTGAGGTATTTCAAATTGTTCAGGAGTTTTGCATGAATCCTTCTGTCTCTATACTGTTTGCAGGTGTGGCAGTTGAAAGACAACTAGGAGGGAATATGGTCTATTTGATTTTTGTGATTTTCACTGTTGTATAGCGCCATCAATCATAGAGCACCGAAACAGATCCTTTGGTCCAACCAGTCCATGCTGACCATTATCCTGAACTAAACTAGTCCCACCTGGCTGCACTTGGCCCATGTCCCACCGAACATTTCTTTATTAATATTCTTATCCAAATATCTTTTAAACACTGTAATTATTGCAGCTACTACTTCCTCTGGAAGTTCATTCCCCATACAAATCACTCAGTATGTAAGCACTAAAAAAGGGCATGGGATCAGTTCTTAAAATTTTACTCCTCTCACCTTAAAAATATGTTCCCTAATCTTGAAATCCCCACCCTAGTGAAAAGGCATTTATATGCCTCATGATTTTATAAACCTGTATAAGGTCACCTTGCAACCTCCTATGCTCCCCTGACAAATGTCTCAGCCTGTCCAGCCTCCCCTTACAACTGAAACCGTCCATTCCTGATAACAACCTGGTTAGATTTCTTCGGATCTTTGAATTGTCCCATTGGGCGGATGCAGCATGGGTTCATTAAAGGCAGCTCATGCTTGACTAATTAGCTGGAATTCTTTGAAGATATCACGAGTGCAGTGGACCAAGGGGGACCCAGTAGATGTGGTGTATTTGGATTTCCAAAAGGCATTCGACAAGATGCTGTGCAGAAGGCTGCTGCACAAGATAAAGGTGCACGGTGTTATAGGCAATGTATTAGCGTGGATCGAGGATTGGTTAACTAACGAGAAGCAAAGAGTGGGGATAAATAAGTGCTTTATCAGTTGCTGGTTGGCAAATGGTGATTAGTGTCTCAGGGGTCAGTGTTAAGACTGCAGTTGTTAATAATTTACATGAATGAGTTTAGGTAAATCATGGGGACCACGTGTACTGTGTCAATGTTTGCGGATGACACTAAGGTGCATGGTAGAGCCGAGTTTGCAGAGGGTATAGATAGTTTTAAGAAAGTAGGTAAAGATCTGGTAGATGGAATTCAATGTTGATAAAAGTGAAGTCATCCATTTTGGTAAGAATAACAATAAATGGGACTGTTACTTGAATGCTTAAAAAATTGCAGCATTCTGCTATGCAGAGGGACCTGGGTGCCCTTGTGCCTAAATCACACAAGATTGGTTTGTGGGTACAACAGATAATTAAGAAGGAAAATGAAATTTTGTCCTTCATTGCTTGAGGGATTCGGTTTAAAAGCAGGGGGGCTATGTTGCAGCTGTATACGATGCTGGTGAGGCCACACCTGGAGCACTGTGTGCAGTTTTGACCTCCTTACCTGAGGAAGGATGTATTGGAGGAGGTGCAGAGGAGATTCACTAGGTTGATCGCAGAGTTGAGAGGGTTGGCTTTTGAGGAGAGGCTGAATACACTGGGACTGTGCTCATTGGAGTTTAGCAGAACAAGGGGGGATTCTTACTGAAACATGTAAAATTATGATGGGAATAGATAAGATGGAAACAAGGAGGTTGTTTCCACCTTGTTTCCACTGACGGATGAAACAAGAGGGCACAGCCTCACAATTAGGGGCAACAGATTTAGAACTGAATTGAGGAGGAACTTCTTTATGCAAAGGTTGTGAATCTGTGGAATTCCTTGCCTAGTGAAGTTGAGGCTTCCTCACTGAATATTTTTGAAGCTAAGAAAGATAATTTGTTTGAATAGTAAAGAAATTTAAAGGTTATGGTGAAAAGGTGGGTAAGTGAAACTGAGGCCATGAAAAGATCAGACATGATCTTATTGAATGGCAGAACAGCTTGAAGGGTCAGGTGGCGTGCTCCTGCTCCTGGTTTTTATGTTCCCAACTCTCTTCAGTTCAATAATATCCTTCCTTTAATAGGGAGACCAGAACTGGACACAGTACTCCAGAAGAGACTTAGCAGCCTGAAATATATTCAGTGATATGACATACCTGGGGTAGAAAATTTTAGAAGAATCATAACACTTTGAATAAACAAATTTCTCCTGATCTCAGTTTGGAATGATTGATCCCTCATCCCAAGACAGTGCCCTACGCCCAATGCTATAAATGTCCCAGGCAGGAGAAACAACAAGCCAATGCCTGACCTGTCAAGCCAATGGGATCACCTCTCATGCTTCTGAATTCCAAATTACATAATACAAATTTACTCAGATTTTCATTGCTGGTTCCCCTGGAATAAGAGACTTGACCTATTTAGTACACCTCCTCCTGATTCAGGTGATGAGATTTTTTTGAGGATCAGGATGTTGTACTATATAATCCATATGTTGAAGGTTAGATTGTATCCATTAAGGCTGCAGTATTAGAACAAACCCTTGAGTCATTCAACATTTAATTATGTTTAATCAAGAAGCTTCACATTAGAAAATAATTGTTTGTCTCAGCCATCTTGTAAGATGCAACATTAAATGCCCAGTATATTTTCCAGGCCTAAACCACCCCCAGCTCCATCAGCAATAGCAGGATATTATCTAACTACCGCAGTGTTGCAATCGTTAACCTCTCTACTTAGATTTCTTTCCATCCTGATCTTTAAAAGGTCATCTCCCTTAACTCAACTTTTTGGTTCAGTATACTGGGATGCCTCAGTAGGTTGAAAGCACAATGTAAATATAAATTGCCACCTATCGTTCTGTAATATCTGCTGACGGAGAGCCCTAGGAGGTACCTTGAAAACTTGTCCAGAACAACTGACAATTCCTAATATTCAAAAAGATACATTAAGTTCACTTATTTCCCAAGAGGACCCTTTCTGGAGTGGGAAGAAGAGCATGGCTCCTATTTGATAAAAATCTTAGAATTTGCTCTAATGTTAAGAGAATATCAGTTTGTAAGGAAGTAAACATGCCAAAAAGGCTTTCATATTGTTAATATGAATGGCTGTTTATTATTAAAAAAATGGTCTGAGTGTATATATGCATCTATATCAGTAATAGAAGTCATGTGTTTCAGTCACAATGTGCTCTGTGCATTATGGATCTTTTATGCTAATAAATGCCAATAGTAAAATGCTTCCAGTGAAATACAGCCAATAATTTACAGTGACGGTTGTAATATTATTTACCTGCTGACGTTCAGGGTTGTGAGTCTAAATTTTCACTACTTTCTCCCCGGCTAGTCTTCTCTTCCCTTTTCAAATATTTCAAAAGTTTTGGTCTTCTTACTTGAGAAGGAACATAATAGCATTAGAAGCAGTTCAGAGAAGGTTTATTCAGTTGGTTCCTGAGAAGAGGATATTATCTAATGAGGGAAGATTAAACAGGTTTGGCCTGTATCTGCTGGATTTTAGATAAATGAGAGATGATCTTAGCTGAAACATATAAGATTATGAGGAGACTTGACATAGTAGATTGTTTCTTCCTGTGGGAGACCCTAGAATCAGGATGAACACAGCAGGCCAAGCAGCATCAGAGGAGCAGGAAGGCTTTTTACAAGGTGGAGAGTGGATGAACCGGTTTATGAACGATGAGGAAGTTCGCCCTGGTAGTTTGGTAGGCCTTTGATCCATATTTGGTCACAAAGCAGTCATTTCAGCTACCAGCTGATTAGGCTTGCAGCCAGCACTGGCTATAAATGTTAAAATGAAATTGGATTGCTGAAGTATAAGAGGGAAATTTAACAAATTGCTGGATCGACACCTAGACTTCATGCAATCACCATGTTATGCACCATTTGTGATGCAATGAAATGTCAGTTAGCTGCATAACTCACTTTTTTGAAGATCTTCTGCTTGAGTGTCTCACTGTTAACACTGACAGTCTTTTGTGGTGATTCATCATGGGTCTGACCTTTATAAAGTATTAGACTGATGTCAGTCTGAGATCAGTGGTCATGTAGTTAGTAAAAATTATTTCTCCGGCCGAAATGAATTTTCATTTGGAAAAGCATGTTTCACCAAGGAGATCCAATATGGATTGTTAAATGCAAATTGTCTTTGACAAATTTGTTTGACTTTTTTTGATGAAGCAACAGACAAGGTTGGTTAAGTCATGCAGTTGCCTTTCAAAATTACTTGATGAAGTACCATGTCGAAGGCTTATTCAGACGATAGATGCCCTTGGAATTAAGGGAGAAGTGGCTTTATACAAGACTGGCTGAGTAACAGGAAGAAAAAGTATGGTACTGGGATGAGAGATAATGGGAACTGCAGATGCTGGAGATTCCAAGATAACAAAATGTGAGGCTGGATGAACACAGCAGGCCAAGCAGCACCCCAGGAGCACAAAAGCTGACGTTTCGGGCCTAGACCCTTCATCAGAGAGGGGGATGGGGGGAGGGAACTGGAATAAATAGGGAGAGAGGGGGAGGCGGACCGAAGATGGAGAGTAAAGAAGATAGGTGGAGAGAGTGTAGGTGGGGAGGTAGGGAGGGGATAGGTCAGTCCAGGGAAGATGGACAGGTCAAGGAGGTGGGATGAGGTTAGTAGGTAGCTGGGGGTGCGGCTTGGGGTGGGAGGAAGGGATGGGTGAGAGGAAGAACCGGTTAGGGAGGCAGAGACAGGTTGGACTGGTTTTGGGATGCAGTGGGTGGGGGGGAAGAGCTGGGCTGGTTGTGTGGTGCTGTGGGGGGAGGGGATGAACTGGGCTGGTTTAGGGATGCAGTAGGGGAAGGGGAGATTTTGAAACTGGTGAAGTCCACATTGATACCATATGGCTGCAGGGTTCCCAGGCAGAATATGAGTTGCTGTTCCTGCAACCTTCAGGTGGCATCATTGTGGCAGTGCAGGAGGCCCATGATGGACATGTCATCAAGAGAATGGGAGGGGGAGTGGAAATGGTTTGCGACTGGGCCCTCCGCCTCCGCCGCATCTGCTCCCACGATAAGACATTCCACTCCCGCACATCCCAGATGTCCAAGTTCTTTAAGGACCGCAACTTTCCCCCCACGGTGATCGAGAACGCCCTTGACCGCGTCTCCCGCATTTCCCGCGACACATCCCTCACACCCCGCCCCCGCCACAACCGCCCCAAGAGGATCCCCCTCGTTCTCACACACCACCCTACCAACCTCCGGATACAACGCATTATCCTCCGACACTTCCGCCATTTACAATCTGACCCCACCACCCAAGACATTTTTCCATCCCCTCCCCTGTCTGCTTTCCGGAGAGACCACTCTCTCCGTGACTCCCTTGTTCGCTCCACACTGCCCTCCAACCCCACCACACCCGGCACCTTCCCCTACAACCGCAGGAAATGCTACACTTGTCCCCACACCTCCTCCCTCACCCCCATCCCAGGCCCCAAGATGACATTCCACATTAAGCAGAGGTTCACCTGCACATCTGCCAATGTGGTATACTGCATCCACTGTACCCGGTGTGGCTCCTCTACATTGGGGAAACCAAGCGGAGGCTTGGGGACCGCTTTGCAGAACACCTCCGCTCAGTTCGCAACAAACAACTGCACCTCCCAGTCGCAAACCATTTCCACTCCCCCTCCCATTCTCTTGATGACATGTCCATCATGGGCCTCCTGCACTGCCACAATGATGCGACCCGAAGGTTGCAGGAACAGCAACTCATATTCCGCCTGGGAATCCTGCAGCCATATGGTATCAATGTGGACTTCACTAGTTTCAAAATCTCCCCTTCCCCTACTGCATCCCTAAACCGGCCCAGTTCATCCCCTCCCCCCACTGCACCACACAACCAGCCCTGCTCTTCCCCCCCACCCACTGCATCCCAAAACCAGTCCAACCTGTCTCTGCCTCCCTAACTGGTTCTTCCTCTCACCCATCCCTTCCTCCCACCCCAAGCCGCACCCCCAGCTACCTACTAACCTCATCCCACCTCCTTGACCTGTCCGTCTTCCCTGGACTGACCTATCCCCTCCCTACCTCCCCACCTACACTCTCTCCACTTATCTTCTTTACTCTCCATCTTCGGTCCGCCTCCCCCTCTCTCCCTATTTATTCCAGTTCCCTCCCCGCATCCCCCTCTCTGATGAAGGGTCTAGGCCCGAAACGTCAGCTTTTGTGCTCCTGGGGTGCTGCTTGGCCTGCTGTGTTCATCCAACCTCACATTTTGTTATCATGGTACTGGGATGGATGTTTTTCAGACTGAGTGGTGGTTTGCTGTGATGTTCCCCAAGAGTTATATTGGGGTTGATTGAATACTTTTGATTTTTATAAATGACCTAGTCATGGGTTTACGGAGCAACATTATAAAGTTTGCAGACGATAACATAAACTGACCATAGTAGTGAATATTGAGGAGGTTAGTTGTAAGTTACAGATGATAATTGGCAGGCTTCCTAATCCTCTAGCTTCCCACTAATCTTCACCTACATTTAAGGCTTTTTCTTTTGCTTTTATGTTGTCCCTGACTTCTCTTGTCAGCCATGGCTTTTGTTCTCCACTTAGCATATTTCTTCATTGAACATAGAACAGTACAGCACAGTACAGGCCCTTTGGCTCGCAATGTTGTGCCAATCTATTATCCTACTAAGATCTACCCTACGTACCCTACATTTTACTATCCTCCATGTGCCTATCCAAGAGTCGCTTAAAAGTGTCTTAAGTATCTGACTCCACACCACTGCCAGCAGCATATTCCACACATCTACCATTCTCTGTGTGAAGAACCTACCTCTGATATCTCCCCTATACATTCCTCCGTTCACCTTAAAATTATGCCCCCTCGTAATAGTAATTTCCACCCTGGGAAAAAAGTCTTTGACTATCCACTCTCTCTATGCATCTCATCATCTTGTACACCTCTATCAAGTCACCTCTTATCCTTCTTTGCTCCAATGAAAACAGCTCTAGCTCCCTCAACCGTTTCTCATACGACCTGCCCTCCAGTGCAGGCAGCATCCTGGTAAATATCCTCTGCACTCTCACTAAAGCTTCCACATCCTTCCTATAATGAGGTGACCAGAACTGAACACAGTATTCCAAGAGTGGCCTAACCAGAGTTTTATAGAGCTTCAGCATAACCTCATGGCACTTAAACTCAGTTCCCCTGCCAATGAAAGCTAACAGACCATACGCCTTCCTTACAACCCTCTCAACTTGGGTGGCAACTTTGAAGGATCTATGGACGTCGATCCCAAGATCCTTCTATTCCTCCACACTGCCGGGATTCCTGCTATTCAACCTGTATTCTGCATTCAGATTCACCCTTCCAAAATGAATGCTCTGGTTTCCTCCCTCAGTCCAAAGATGTGCAGGTTAGACGGATTGCCCATGCTAAATTTCCCCATAGTGTCCAGGGATGTGCAGACTAGGTGTTTCTTCCTTGGGATGAATTTCTGTTATGCCTTTCAAATTACCTCCAGAAACCCCTACCGTTGCTGTTCCAATGTCTTCTCTGCTAGGCTCCCCTTCCAATCAGCTCTGGCTAAGTCCTCCTTTATATCTTTATAGTTACCTTAACTGAACTGTAATAGTGTTATATCTGATTCAGGCTTCTCTCTCTCAAACTGCAGGCTGAACTCTACATTTTATGGTCACTGCTCTGAAAGTATTCCTTCACCTTAAGCTCCTAATCAAGTCTGCCTCATTTACACATCACCAAATCCCAAATTGCACGTTCCCTAGTGGGCTTTATCACAACTGAGTACAGAAAGTCCATCTCCCAGACATACCACAAATTCCCTTTCTTGGGATCTGCTGCCCATCTGCATATTGAAGTCCCCATGATTATTACAATAGTGCCTTTCTTACATGCCTTTTCTACCTCTTCATTTATTTCCTGACCCACACTCTGATTGCTCCCAGGAGGTCTGTATGTAACCCCCGACAGGGACTTTGTCCTTTTACGGTTCCTCAGCTCTACCCACACAGATTCTATGCTGTCTACATTTATCGCGTTTATTGCTGTCAGTTTAGTTTATTTCTTACAATTAAGACATCCCCACCCCCTCTGCCAGCTGCATTTTTTTTTAGGACGCGTATCCTTGATATTTAGTTCCCAGCCCTGAGTCCCTTACAGCCACGTTTCTGTAATACCCACAAGGTCAGTTTAAATTTGCCAATTTAAATTTGCTCTACACTCTCATTTATCTTGTTTGGTATACTGTGTGTATTTAAGTACAATAACCTCAGTCCTCTGTTGAATGCCCCTTCTTGTAGTTGTCCCCATATCTACTGTGCCTGAAGTTAGATTCCTGACTCTTTCCATACTCTTATTATTTGTCCCAGAAACTTTAACAATCTGTCTTGATCACCTCTCTCAAAGCTAGTTTAAATTCCTTTGGACCGCAATTTGCACTATCAGTTTGTCTACTTATTCCGAATGCTTCATTCATTAAGATAGAAAGCCTTTTAAGTTTGTCCTGTTTTTGACTTTCCCTCCACTTTAATCATTTCTTGCTGGAGCATGACATACACATATTCTGTCCCTTCCTGTTAGTTGCTGGCAACGATCAGCCTTATCACTAATCAGCAATCCTACCTTCTCTTTTAGCTTTGATGTTATAATTTTCCATGCACCTGACTTCACCTCCCCACTATTTAGTTTAAAGCTCTATCTACATTACTGGTTGCATGATTTGTCCAGTGTGATTCAGGTGTCCCATCGGAACAGCTCCCTCCTTCCCCACTGCTGCAGTTAGTGTTCCATGAATTCAAGCCCATTTCTAGCATACACATCTTTGAGGTGAGCGCCTACTTTTTTTAATTTTGTTGGCCCTGTACCAATAAGCTCGTGACTCAGGTAGTAATCCCGATATTATTACTTTTTTGGTTCTACCTGATAATTTAGCCCCTCGCTGCTCATATTCCCTCAACCTCCTATTTCTTTCTGCCCATATTGTTGGCACTAATCTGGACCATGACGAGTGGGGCTTGCCCCTCCCATTACAAGTTATTTTGAAGAAAATTATTCTCCCCCACACCCTGTCCCTGGGTGTATTAAGTTAAGATCATCAGTAAGAGATCCTCAAGATGTGACAATGAGAAATCTTCTCTCTGAGAATCAAATCAAATACTCTACTTGGAGTCATAGAGATGTATAGCACGGAAACACAGGTTGGTCCAACTTGTCCATGCTGACCAGATATCGTAAATTAATCTAGTCCCATTTGCCAGTATTTAGCCCATAATCCACTAAACATTTCATATTCAAATGTCCATCCAGATGCCTTTAAAATGTTATATTTGTATCAACCTCCACCACTTCCTCTGGCAGCACATTACAACCATGCACCACCCTCTATATGAAAAATTTGACCCTTGGATCCTTTTTAAATCTTTCCCCTCTCACCTTAAACCCATGCCCTCTAGTTTTGGACTCCCCACCCTGGGCAAAAGACCTTGCCTACTTGCCTTATCCATGCCTCTCATGATTTCATAAATCTCTGTGAGGTCACCCCTCAGCCTCTGATGCTCCAGGGAAAATAGCACCAGTCTATTCAACCTCTTCCCTCTAGCTGAAATCCTCCTACTCTGTTGTAAGTTAATGCACTGACCGATAGAGGCAAGCATACCAAACATCATCATCACTATCCTATCTATTTGCAACTCTACTGTCAAGGACCTACGAACCTGCAGTCCAAGGTCTCTTGTTCAGCAACACTCCCTAGGACCTTACCATTAAACGTATAAGTCTTGCCCTGAGTTGCCTTTCCAAAAAGCAGCACCTCACAATTATCTAAATTAAATTCCATCTGCCACTCCTTGGCCCATTTGATCTAGGTCCCATTGTACTGTAAGGTATGATGCCGTCTACAAACTTAGTAACCATACCTCCTATATGTACATCCACATCATTTATGTAAATGACAAAAAGCAATGGGCCCTTATGGTACACGCTGGTCAGAGGCCTCCAGTCTGAAAAGCAACGCTCCATCACCAACCTCCGTCTTCTACCTTCGAATCAGTTCTGCCTTCACTTGGTAAGTTTTCCATGTTTTTCATGTGATCTTACCTTACTAACCAGTCTACTTAAAGTTGATTCTGAGATGTTAATGGGATAACATCCCATTAATTTTTATGCTCCTTATCTTCATAAACAGGGATATGTGGAAACTTTTAAACTTCCTGCCTGAATAGGATTGGGTGAGAAACATTTGTAAAGGTGTGAGACTGCCTTAATTCTGTAAAGGGGTGAAACTTTTGTAAAGGTATGAAACTTGTTTTTCTGCTGAAGTGGCCAGGTCAGTGACCTTTGTTCAAGCCAGACACTTTGACTTGAAATCGCCTTCTGTCACTTTGGCGACTTGAAATCGCATCCTGTTGTTATCGGTCACTTGACGAATGATCAATGCTGTATCCTGTTGTTTTTATTTTCCAAATAATTGTCTTATGTATCAGCCAGTTCATAGAATATAAAAAGTGGGAACTGTCCACTGTTCGGAAGAATCACTTATGAAACTCAGAGGCCTGTGCTGGCTTGAGTCCAGCAATCCTCCACAGCTTGTACTTGCTTAATAACAAAGGCTTGTGTTTTTGTAGCCAGCCAGGTCAGTGTCTTGCTATTGCATCAAGTGCGTGAGGGTCTCTGAAAACGAACCTAGCAATTCATGAAAAATTGTAGAAGTAAGTTGGACAGGTGAAGCAGGACTGTGGGATTAAATATGACTGCTTTTTCAAAAAGCCAGTAAAGGCATGATAGGACAAATTGGCTGTTCCTGTGCTATCAGATGTTATGGTTCTTGGAATATTCAGAGTGCTAAATGACCTGAAATAATTGACTCTTACACATTTAGATTTTTTTTTCTTTTCAGTTTTAGTTGAAGTTGCTGGACACTTTTTGTATTTTATTGCATTGAGACTCTTCGTGGGTTTGTTAGACATTTCTACGGATTCAGCATTTTTTTCAGTGTGGCATCCTGTACAGGAGATTTGTAGCGATTATGACTGAGTCAAACAGAAGTGAGGCTCATCAGTCAATCAGATATCTAGCATTCCACTGAGATCCAAACCTGGAAATATAAAATTAGATCTAAATGCGAATCGGAAAACAAAATAGAGATTAGAAGTGCTGATGAGATCAAAGCCCAGAGGTAAAGAGAAAAGTTAATCTTATTTTTAGAAATGTTGTAACATTAATTTTCTTGAGAAACCCAAATGAAACACTTATAATTTAATTTGTCAGGGCCAGAGAGATTTTCAATAATAATGACTTAACATGCTGCTAAAAGCAGATGTCTTCCTGACTGTCCCAACTCTTAATTTTTCTGGTAAAAGCAAAATACTGTCACTGCTGGAAATCTCACTTCTGAAGAAGTCCTATCAAACTTGAGATGTTAATTCTGTGTCTGTCTTCACAGATGCTGTCAATCCTGTGTGTTCTGTTTTCGTCTCTCATTTTGCTCATACTTATCCATGATTTCTCAGAATTATCACATGCTAAGTGTACACTGTTCTAATGAATACAGTGCAGAGTATATTTTTCAGGAGTACAACATCTGAATTTCGGCATTTTTAACTTTGGGTGGATGCCAGCAGTTGCTATTAGATTTGTGCACTGATAGACCAGACCTTGCTGTACTTATAATACTGAGGCTAAGTATTTTACCACCAGCTTTGGAGAAGCTTGATACAGATTTCTGTTAATCTCTGGTTTCTCAAATATTTTAGAAAAGAGTCCCTTGTGTGTCAATCATATGGCACTCAACAGTGACCTGCGCACACTGGATGTTGGAGTGACACCTTAGTCTGCATTGCATTTTTTTTCTATAGCAGTAGTTCTTGACCCCTCCTGTTCTTCACTTGTGTCATTGTCATTCCATGCTTGATTAAAGGATTGGGATTTGCTTATAGTTTGAGATTGTTTCATGGGTACTCCCATTAAGAGACAGCTAAATGATCTGATGGAATAGGAACGCCAGTAGAAAGAAAACTGTTCACTGAGGTAACACCTTTCAAGATATTAAGAGATCATGTGGTGCTTTACAGCCAACCAAGTATCTTTTGAGGTGCAGGCATTTGGTGATGTAGGATGTAGCAGTGGTATTTTTAGCTGTAACCTATATGATAGGGTCAGGATAAATGGGATGGCTTGTGATTATTTTTTGTAAACGAAGCAAGCTCTCTGAGTGGGACCTAAGGAATGAGCGGCTGTGAAACCTTTTAAAAACAGGAAGGGTAGCCAATATATAAAGAAAAATTTTAATAAATGCACAGCAAGGCATCTGTTTTTGTGAAGAAACAGCGTTAACATTTCAAGTTGGTGATTTTTCATAAGAATGATGGTGAGTGCAATTTTCTGGAGGAATATTGCTTGGATGTGGCAGATTGATAACGTTGCTGCTGGCCAATAGCAACTGCTTTGTGAATAGAAACAGTGAATGACTTTGCAACACTTATTTCAGCACAAAGCTTGTATCATGCAATCCTGCAATATGACATCCAGCCTAACACACTCGAAGTTAACCATAGATTAAGCTGTTGCAGCTAACCTGGAACTAAGTAATAAGTATAATAAATTTGCTCCAGTGCTTTATCTACTCAATGTTTAAGGCCCCTAGACGGTTAAAGGCAGACTCCAGAGGTTCCAACCATGTAACAGTTGCTGCACGTCTGAGAATACGTATTATCTAACTGTTAATTCATTTAATTTAGCTTTTATCTTCCAGCTTTTTATAAATACATGATGATTATAACCTCGAGGAAGCGTCATCATCGCAGACAGATTGCAGCTGTTTGCAAACCTTGGAGAAGGTTCTTCAGGTTTAGCGTGTTCTTGAGGCAAACAGGCACATTTTAGAAGTGTTCAGTTTTCTAAGAAACCAACTGTAGTATATCAATGAAACTTGTAAATGGATCACTATTGCTTTATGAAGTCATTTTCTGTGACTTAATATCAGGTTGCTTAGAAGTAAACGATGAAATACGTTTAGAAATGTGACATTTTGTGCTTCACCCACTTTTCAGCTATGAAGAAAACTACACTAAGTTGCCACTCTTTTTTTGAGAAGTGCCATTGTTTTCTTTTCTCTTTGCTTTTTAACTGTTCAGTTGCATCATTCAAGTTGACTGATTGCTCTGGTCCTGGAAAGTTTTAAGTGAATCTGAGTGGAAATTGAACAATAATTTCATTTTGGGAAAAAAACAATGCAGTTTGTTTACAATTTTCCTCTTGTGCCCAGAGTGGAAAATCTATCACCTGATGTTTAATTTTAGAAAATTTCTTCCAATTATCAAATGTGCACTGATTGACAGTATGATTCAGATGTTGTTCGCCAAGAAGAATCTCTCGAAGTGAACTGTGCAATTCTGTACTGAAATCTTTAATAACATATGTTTTGCAACATTTGAGACTCCTTGTGTTTCGCGTTTAACTTACATATTCTAAATAAATTAATGTGATCAAAAGAAGTGGCAAAAAGCAAAATAGCATGAATTATATATCATGTACTTTGCAGAGCTCAGTCAGTGTAGTGTCTAAGATAGAATCATGTTTCACAAAAGACCACAATTGACAAGGAAATCGAAAACCTGATAAGTTGCACCGTCTCAACCTTCTACATACTACGGCAGTGAGTGTTTGACAACAATGCCTCTACAGTTAACAAAAGTCCTAGTGTAGAGAGCATTTGTCATTGAGACACTCCAGTTCAGCAGCGACATATTAGAGCACGAGAGAAATTCCATCAGCAATGCCTGAGCTGCATTCTCTAGATTAAGTGAAAGGAATGTTAAGCAAGTGTTAGTGTCCTTCCTGAAGCTAGTTCTATTCTATTACAGCTCCTGCAAAATCAACTCCGACAGCCTAGACACTGGATTGCTGTAAGCTTTCTCTTCTGCCAGGTCCTGTTTGATCAGCTGTTAAATGGCTAGAGTTCCAGAGTGAACAAACAAAATGCTACAAAGATGCTTGGAAACACTATTTTAAGTGCAGCAGTATTGACATTAGTGACTGGAAGAAGCTTTCACCCAACGTTGATAGTTTGTCCATCAAGATGCATCACAGTTTAAGTCCAAACACTTTATGATGAGCAGAGTGGTGATAGAGAAAGAAGGGAAAGGAATCAAATCTCCGCTCTGGATTTGACTACCTCGAGGTAGAAATTGGCCTATTCCATCACATGGCAGACAGTCTCAACCTTGGAGTCGAAGTTATCTTGTAGTTAAGAGAACAAGGGTCTGAGGAGTTTATTAATCTTGTTTGGCTGCCCTCCCAAGGGAACACACCTTAGCAGGTGTGGTTCATTTACAGCCTGAACGTAGATCTAAAGTGGAATCCAGAGGAATCATTGCATTGTATCAGATGTATTATGTTTTTTTTGGTTATCTTAGTGCAGTGTATTGTAAAAGGTTTCTGTTGCGAACAGCTTTAATGGTGGGACAGCATGATGGTTCAGTTGTTAGAATTGGTTCCTTGCAGCACCAGGGACCCGGGTTAGATTCCATGCTCAGGTGACTTTGTGTGGCGTTTGTACATTTTGCCTGTGTCTGCATGGGTTTCCTCTGTGTTCTTTGGTTTCTTCCCTCAGAACAAAGGTTTGCAGGTTAGGGGGTTGACCATGCTAAATTGCCCATAGTTTCCAGGGGACTTGCAGGCTAGATGGGTTAGCCATGGGCACTGCAAGGTTGCAGGGATAGGGTGGAGCGTAGGTCTGGGCGGGATGCTCCTTGGATGATCGGTGTAAACTCGATGAGCTTAATAGCTTGCTTTCACACTGTAGGAATTCTCTGATTCGATAACGTTTTTTTCAGAACAGACAAGTTGCAGCAAATACTGAGTTGCCACAGAAATCACTGAATCCTGTCTTCCACTTCCCTCAGTGCGAGGGTGACTCTTTATCCTGTTGCAACATTTTTCTGGATGTCATTTCACATTAGATTTTTCTTCAAATGACTATAGATGGTATGTGACAATATAAACTTCATGTGTGTAAATAAAGTGCCTGCCATTCAGCTTTGAATTAGAACAGCGGACACTCATTTTATTGTCTTTGTTGAGAAGAAAAGCTGATTATTTATCTCTAAACTTACCGGTTGTTCATTTTCTATAAAATGGAAATAATTTTCCAGGTAGCATAAGAAACTGTCAATTATTGTCATTCCAAATAAGCAGGTATTCATTTTGTTCCTAACTAATGAGATTATTCTAGAGATACTGAATATCTGAATACGTCATTTTTATTTGATTGGAGCTGTTTGTAGTATTAATTCTTGTTATTGTGTTTTGAAATTATATCAAAGATGTTGGCTCAAATGGACTGTTACTGAGGTCTGCTGCTGGTGTTTGTTTGATCTGGAGGTTGGCATGGAGTTGTGCAGGGACTTTGGATGCTTGATGTTGGGAATTCTGGTTACATTATGCCTGCAGTGAGGAGACAGTGAGGTGGCGATGCTGAAGTGACAAAAAGTCAAATCAGCTTATTGAAGTGCTGTATGTTACACTTCCTTACCTCTGAATGAGTTTCATTCTTACCTTGCAAATTACAGGATGCTGTACACGGATGATAAGCTTGATCGTAGGCCATCATATTCCCAGAGAAAGTTAGGTGTCAATATCCACATGAGGCCTCTCCAAGGGGAAGGACTGTCAATGTGGAGCTGCCTTCTGTTCAAGTGGAACCTTTTGTGGGAAGGGAAGAGGAAGTCTACCAGCTCATGAAGTAGAAGGGCAGCTCAGAAGAGCAGAGCTATAAGGCTTTAGATCTCCAGATGTCAGCACGCCAGTTTTTTGAAAATTTAGTCTTTCATGGAATGTGGGGCTGCTGGCAAAGCCAACATTTGTTGTCCGTCCTTTTTGCCTTGAACTGAGTGGCCTCAGGGTGATAAAGTCAACCACATTGTTGTGGGTCTGCTGCCATATGTAGGCCAGGCCAGGCCAGGCCAGGTAATGATGGCAGATTTCCTTCCCTAAAGGCTCTTAGTGAACTCGATGGGCTTTTAATGACAATCGCTGATAGTTTCTTGGGCACTGTTACTGTGGTGAGCTTTCGATTCCAGAATTATTTATTAATTGAACTTTAATTCTACCAGCTGCCACTGTGGGAGTTGAATTTTTTTTATTCATTGTGAGATGTCGGAATTTTTTTTGCCTGTCCCTAGTTGCCTTGGATTAGGTGGTGATGAACTGTCTTCTTGAACCTCTGCAGTTCACATGTCATAGGTAGATCCACAAGGCCCTTAATGAGGGAGTTCTGGGATTTTGACCAGGGACAATGAGGGAACAGTGATATGTTTCCCAGTTAAGATGGCAAGTGGTTTGGAGGGAAACTTGCAAGTCAAGGTATTCCCATATCTGTTGCCCTTGTTCTCCTCGCTGGGAGTGGCTGTGAGTTTGGAAGGTGCTGTCTGTGATTCTTGGGGGTGAATTTCTGCAGTGCGTACTGGTGTAATTAAGCATTGGTGTTGGAGCGAGTGGATGCCGTGCCAGTTAAGCAGGCTGCTTTAGCCTGGATGTTGTCAAGCTTCTTGAATATTGTTGGAGCTGCATTCATCCAGGCAAGTGGGCAGTATTCAATCACACTCATAACTTCATGTTCCTAAGTATTAGCCCAAGTCTCTGGTTACTAACCAGTGACATTGTTACCCTAGAAATTAATCATACCTGTACCTGAAATACAGGTGTGAACCCTCTGTGTAAACAACAGTAAGGGCATTAAGAAGTGCAAATCAACCAAGGAGCTGACAGCTTGAAGTCCAGATTGCAAGTCATGTACTTGTCATATTTCCATATGCCTTTGTTCTGCTTTTCCTTCAATCACTCATACAGCTTATTCTTAAATATTGACAACCTCTGACAACACTTGTGGTAGAATGAATGCTTAGCGGCTTTCTGTGAATAGAAAGCTTCCCCACCTCTTTGTCCTGTCTTGAATTTAACTTTTTACTTCTACCCCTACTTCTGGACAATCTGTACTAACAGTATCTGAATAATTTCTGTAGTGTCTTTTGGTAACCACTTCCATCTTGGGAATAAAAACGTGGCTTTGATCCTTCACCACTAGGGGTTTCTTCATGCCATTCATAGATCTGTAATAGGCTCACTAGTTTATTACAATGATTCATCAATAGCTCCAGTATCATAATATTATGCACCTACTAGGATAGAGAAGACAAATGAAATGGATTAGGGACTTTTATTGGAATCTCCAGCATCTGCAGTTCCCATTATCTCAGGGACTTTTATTTCCAGTTTTTATCAATTCCTGTGTAGTTTCTATGTTTTTATTATTTTATGAATTTTAAACACCTCCAACAAATTTCCCTATTCTCTGTCAAAAAAGTGTCAAAGTACTGTTATGTATATTTTCCCATTTCAGCATCTGGTATACCTTTACTTTCTCTAACTTCAACATTGAGTTCCATTTGCTGCCATATCTTCTTTTAGCTTACTGTAGTCTACAAAATTGTCTACTATGTTATTGCAGTCTTATATACTATATGGTATTAATAAACTACTATCTCTCCTTCTTCAGTGTTGTTTTGACAAAAATGCCTCATATAAATGACTGATGTAAGGATTCCTGTAGTTGGCAGGAGAATCTGTTATCCACTTGTCATATCTACTTGTCATTCACTTTAACAAGAACACTCCTAATCCTGCTTTTAAGTTGGAGAGCAATTCTGAAAGGAGCTCTTTGCATCAAGATGTAAGAACAGTTGTGAAACCTCTCGGTACCAAAGCAAGGAAGTTAGTGCTACAGCTTCATACATTACTGGCTTGTCTTTATCCAGAGTATCAGGTTGAATTTGGAGTTGTGCAATTTAGAAAAGAATTAGATCATTGGAGACGTTTCAGAAAAGATTGATACAAATGTTTGTGGTTTTCATTTGTGTGAAAAGACTGGAGAAATTATAAATGAGGGGAAAAGAAAACTGCCAGAAACACAAATCAGATTGGTCATGATTCGCAAAGCAAGAAGGGTTAATGTCTCAGTTTGACAAAGAGCTAGAGGGGGTTAAGAATTTGTTTTATACAGCAAGCAGTTATCATCTGGAATGGAATAGTGGTGGAAGTAAATTAAATAGCAACTTCTGAAAGGAATTGACTGTTTATTTGAAAGAAAAGATTTACCAGATTTTGTGGAAAAAGCAAGTGGGGTTGTTTGCATATGATCTTTCAGGAAAACTGGCTTGGACAGGATAGGCTCAGTGGTTTCCTTTAGAGCTGGAATTATGATTCTGTCAATGGAATGCAGTTTGTTGGGTATGAAATGATGAATCATCGCAACAATATTGAATTAATGAAATTTGTAGAAAAATACTTTGGTTTTCAGCAGACCAGTTCTTATGTAGCTTATGATTTTTCTTTTCCAATTGTTTCTAGTTACATACTGATGTGCCTGTACAACCACTTAAATAACTGTACACAGGCAACTTAAAGAGCAATGTTAATCAGAAAAAACTGGAAACTGATTTAAAATTTGGAGAGCAGACATTTTAAAACAAGGATGTTGATATTGTGATAAACTTAATTGTATATCATGAATGTTTAAACCCTGGGAGCATTTGTCTGTTTAAAAAAAAGTCTTTCAATTTCTTATTAATTTTTAGTACATTGTTTTGTGAACCACTTGACTTTCTTACTACCATTTCTTGGCACTAATTTGCAGTATATGTTGTGTGTGAATAGTGAAAGTTGTTGACACAAAATACCTGAATGATGCTGCAAAGCCTTACTGAATGGCCTGAAGTGCAAAACAAGAATTCAACTTTAAGAAAAGACAATAAGTATCCGAAATTGCGGTAACACTAGAAAATAAAACACTCGAAACATTCAAATTCATAATTGTCTTCAAATTTGTAAGACAAAAAGAACAAACTTGGAGAGCAAGAACTTTTTGCCCTTTTATTGAAAGGGGAAGCCTTTACTTCATTGCACAACAATTTGGTAAGATACTACCTACATAGGATTACATAATAGTAAGGTACGGGTCATTGGGCCTAACTAGCAGCATTGTTGTCATCAGTATTTAAAGCCAAGTGGGCAAGCAGTAAGGTCTTCATTGAGAAAGTGATTTGGAGCTTTCTAATGCCATACTTTAGACTTCCTCCAGTAGTTTGCTTTTTGCAGTTACCCTCCTGATGCTGGGTGATGAGCATGTTGCTCAGGACTGAGAGCCAGGGAAGGTGAGTTGGTTGAAGACTGCCAGTGATATTTGTTGAGTTAAGTTGCAGCAGCATGAGTTTGGTGTGGGCAGAAGGTTGTCAAACTGGATGCAGGATGTGTTGGCAAGAGCAGTGGTCCTTGGGTGACCTGCGTGACGTACCAGCTAGTTTTACTGGAGTTTGTTGCAGATTTTATTTTTTCCCTACAGTCTTGATTAGGCACCATCTGTACCATGAGGGTTCTGTCAAGGTCAGTGTCTAGAGCTTTTGATTATCCAGGGTGATGCTCACTTCAGCACTAGTGTTATGATTTTGGAATATGCTAAAGATTGTTTGCTGGATCTCAGTATAATCAGGTCTTGTAGCTTGTGCTGAGCTTTGCATTCTCATTGTTTAATGCATTCCAGTTTCAGGAAAGTCTGAGCTAGTAATTGTCAGTAGATGTTGCCTGCATAGATAAACTTGCAGGACCTGGTGGTAGGTTTTGAGTATACAAGTTGATGAGGATTGGGGTTAAGACAGATGCTTGGGTGTGCCTTGATAATGGATCAGCATTCTAGTTCCGCCACCTATTAGTACTTGCACTGCACTGGTGAGACCAATGGACCTCCCAATAAACCAAATTCAATAAGTCTCTGTTGGTGTGAAGTACAAGCAGATCAAGTACAACAGGATCTTACATTCACAGTGCACCTTTCACGTAAAGAATGCTCCCATACACGCTCAAAAGATGTAAACTAAATGAGAAAGAGTTTGCTCAGGAAAACAGACACTGGGTTAAAGCTTTTCTGATGAGGGGTCTAGGCCCGAAACGCCAGCTTTTGTGCTCCTCTGATGCTGCGTGGCCTGCTGTGTTCATCCAGCTCCACATTTTGTTATCTCGGATTCTCCAGCATCTGCAGCTCCCATTATCAATGGGTTAAAGAGATGAACTTGGAGTAGATTTTGAAAGGTGGAGTGAGACTTGACCTTGCACATCTATATTTTTATCTATGTCTTCCATGCTCAAAACTGTGTTCCTCTTACTTTAACCTCTTGTATTCAACCTCTCATGTGTTTATTGAATCTCCCACAGTCGCATTCTCGCATCTAAACTCCTTTATCTCGTCAAACCCCTCTCCTCTGTTAAGACCTTTTTGAAAATCTATGCTGTTGACTAATTTTTTAACGACCTTCCTTTCTCTCTCTCTCTCTCTCACTCTTTTCAGTTTAGCATCCATTTTTATGATATGCTTTCAGTTCAATATTTTTCTACATTAAAGACTTGAAATAAATCAGAGCTATTGTCAAATGCACTGCATTGAGATCTTCCAAACAACAGTATTGTTGCAGTTATTGATGGGACAGAGGGAAGCACAGAGACTGAGGAAAGGAGTATCTTGGACCTGATTTGGAACAGCTTATTCGGTCTGGATGGGTCGCACAATGGAGGGATTAACAGTGAGGGCAAGAGCATTGTAATTGGTGCGTTGGAGGACAGAAAACAGATGAAGATTGAGTGGACTTGGTGTGGAATGCAGTGTAAATGGTGGCATTTGGGACAGGTTGAAATTCATCATGGGTGAGTTTGTAGGAACTCAGCAGGGAGCATGATGGAGCAGCTGTTTGTAGCGGTGACAAAATTAATATTTCAGTTTATAGGCTCAGATAGAAATGGAGGTGGGCATTGTGTGAGGTGGCCAAAGCATTCTTGCTGATGACAAAATGTGGTATTAAAAGCTTACCTCAAGGTTGAATTTATACTTGATGCAGAAGAGTATCTTATCTTGCACAAAGTTGTGTTGAACTGTATTTCTTTCCACTGGCCACCTTTACAGCTTTGGCACAGAATTGGATAATTGTACAATACTTAGTGCTTTGGCCTGCATCCAGTGGACTGCATTTAGACTTTTCAAAATAATTTAACTTCCAGCCAACAAAGTTTTTGTTGGCCAGTTTCAGCCTGATTCAAAGGACATGGTGGTGTGCCAACCCAATTTATTATTGCATTGTCCATTTGTTTAAAGGTTTCAGAAAATTGTCCTTTACAATTTTCCTATGTGGTACCGGTAAGTGTTATAATTATGTGATAACTAGAATTGACAAATAATTTTTGATTTTGGCTGTCTGCTGAATTTAGTAGAGCTTGCCCTGACGCAAGGCAAGAAACACTTCAAACAATTAGATTTTTCTGTAGATCATTATCTTTCACTTATTTGACATCTTTGACATTTCCGATCAAATTAGTTTAAAGACCGAGATGCTACATGATCTGCTGAGAGTGGGTTGGAGAATGGCTGCAAATTGAGGTTTTAACTCCACAGTATTATTAAGCAATTTGACGGACAGCTTTCCCACCTGGAAATTATTCTGATTGATTCGGGCGTTTGGTTTCTGTTCTAAGCTGCCTGGATGTAGTCTCTGATTCTGACTGGGATGGACAGTGGGAGGGTTCTGACCCCCATGTAGTGAACAGGGGTCGAATCTTGGGGCCCCTGAAGTAGAGAAAGGACGGGAAGTCAGAGGCTATGGAATGGAAGAAGCTGCACAAATGTCTCAGATCTTAGGGTGTAGGGTTGGAAGGTAGGCAGAGGCCTCAAGTTGAGGTAAAAGTTTGTAGAGGAGATGGTCATATAAGTTTTCAGTGGGAGCCTGTTGATGATAGGGATATAGTTTTGAAAAACCTGTTTCAATGTCCACTGGGATGGAGTCAGAGGTTTCGGGGAAGTGAAGACAAAAGGATGTAACGTTGTGGTCAGTGGAACATTGGAGGTATTGGAAAGATTGGATAAGTGATTGGAGGCCTCAGTGGTAGAACGTCAGCTGGTGGGGTTCACAGACCTTGCTGGAAGGAATTGGGGCCGATTGTTAGCTCTGTAGGTCCAGATAGATGGGGACGAGGACTGTGAGATAATGATGGAGGGTTGGTGAGTGTGGAGTAAGATTAGAGGCCTCAGGGATACCTGAAATATGGATTGGAGTCTTGGTGAATTGGAGTTAAGATCAAGGGCCTCAGTGGGAGACCTGGGTTACAGGTCATTGAATGTCTCCAGCTGGCAAAACTGTGGGAGATTGGAATTTGTAGGTGTGTAGACTGACCCAGATGTGAATGCGGTTTGGCTAGACAGTAATGAGGCCCAACAAATTTCAAATGACAGATAGAAATAAGGTACCCATTCGCATGATAATACTTAAAATATCAGTCCATTTTCTTGGAATGGATTTGTCACCTGCATTCTATTCACTTGCTTTAAAGTAGGATGGGGATGGGATTCGGACTTTAACTCTTTATCAATAGTAAACCCCAACCTGATCTGTTTTTGTTTGGGGGGAATGAGTTGAAATTTTCTCCTATGGTTGCAATGTTAATGGAGATAGATTGGTGGTAGTGATAGAAAATAAAAGTTCCAACAAGCAAGATTGTCACCACGGTAAGAAACTTCACAAAATACAAGAAATTTAGAATAGCATTTTGTGGCGTCACAGCACTATCAAAGAATCTTACTGCCTGCTGAAATAGCTTCATCTTTGGCCATTGGAAAGCCGTTGTTAATTGCATAACCTTTGCGCATCCACCATCCACCCAACCTGCCCATTTGCCACACTCCACTATTCACTATTATCTGTCAAATGGTTAATTTATAACTATCATGTACCTATTTAAAACACCAAGAGTTCTGCAAAACACTTTGGATCAGAAGTCCATTTTATTGTGTCTTCCACTGTGCATGCTCAGTAATATTGGAATGTACAACTCTGCAGCACAATGACACAAATTCTTTCTGTTACAGATATGCACTTGTTTGGCCACTGTCCAGCTCATGATGAATTTTACCTAGTTGTATGCAGTCACTGCAACCAGGTAGTCAAGCCACAAGCTTTCAATGGGCATTGCGGTAAGCTACAGAATAGTTCTATGCAAATGATCTTTGCAGAGGTACATCTTGCTGGGTGACGACCAACATATACAAGACCCCTGTTTATGATGAGCTGAGTTGAGATTTGGTCATCTAGATCTAAAGTATCTTTCTTGCTCATACTGCATCTGTGAAGAGGAAGAAAACAATAAAACGTTCTGATCTTTTGATCCGAGTCAGTTCAGAAAATAAAGAAACAAAGGAGACTGAGTAGTAAATTCGAATGCATAAGTTTTGTTTTGAAAATAAATGGTAGTCATTTAGGTTACAGAAGAAACTGTGAGCGCATTTTCCACTGATAAGTTTAGCAAGTGACATATTTATAATAATGCCTAATGTTAATTTGACTGAAATTTTGCAGCACACTTAATTCTTATCTCTTATTAGCTGGATTTTGATCTGTAAGCAGTGTCTACATGTTTTGGCAATGCTGTTGAATAATAAATAAATTTAGTTCGAACATTTTAACAATTTGAGAAGTAAATAAATGATCATGATGAACATTTTTGTGATTTTTTTTGTGTAAGAGACTGGTTATCTTTGATGTAATTACGATTATGTGTTCTTCTGATGGATTTTACAAACATTGAACAATTGAGCCAATCCGATTTGAGTTTGGCTGTATAATTGCCTGTTTTTCTTTGCAAAAGACCTTATAGAACTTTCATTATTGTTGGGTTAATTAATCACTAGTGTACCTGCTTCTCACCATCCACTGGTCCCATCCACTGGAGTTAAGGCCATCAAGTAGCATTGTTCAATACTGTGTGAATGTGAACTGAGATAGGTTGGTAAAACTAGAATGTTGTTTTTTGAGTACAGTTGATGCTATACTTGTTGAAGAAAGGAGTTGGGATCGCTGTATACAATGCACAAGTTCAAGTTTTATCATTACCACTTCTCGTTTACTCTCCTCTTGGGGTAATATCATTGAAATGTATCTTAGTTTAGTAACAAACAATCTTTATTTTCTGTTGGAAATTTGTAACTGTTTGTTTAGATCCTTTGCTGGAGTAAGACTGATGTTTGGTAATTAAAAATGTAGCCATTTGCAACTCAAGTATATGTTGAGTGCTTTCCACACACTGCGCAATGAATAAACTCTCTGTTCTTCATCTGATAAGTGTCACTTGATCAAACATTAAACTGATAAACAAAATGTAGAAACAATGTTAAGGACCTTGTAAAGAACAGGGTATGAACATTGTGTTTTGTTCTTTATTTGGACCACACTATCCAATTTGGTAAGCTGACAATTTGCTTAATGTTTAGTTTTGATGTCTATTCCAAAAATTGAATTTGAAACTGATAAAATTATACTATTAATAAATGCATTTTAATGCCTTTAAAATAAAAAAACATTTTTTTGCTTTGCTAAAATTTTTCTAATCATGTTTATATAATTACTTAGCAAACAGCTTAAATCATTAAAGTTTTGAGGAATTTGTAGCTCAGGTTGTGGATGAGATTGCAGATTTGTTTGCCGAGCCAGTGTGCTTGATTGCAGACGTTTCATCACCTTGCTAAATAACACTGCTTCACCAAAGGCGTACTGACGATGTTACCTTGCAAGGTGACAAAACGTCTGCAATCAATCACACCAGCTCGAGCAATTCTGCAACTTCAGCTTAAGCCATTCTCAGGTATTTCCAATCAGCAGTAGCACAAAGTTTTAGTTCATCAATAGGGGGAATATTAATTGAAATACACATTATGTAGTCATCTATGTATGGCATTTCTTGAATTGCTATAGCATAGGAATAGATATGAGCAGATAAATGATTATTATGCTTGAAGGATGCCCCTTTATCAATTATTTTAATATGTGCATTTTCAGTCAGTTCCTACTTCTGCTAAAATATTGGATGCACAAATGCTGTACAACACTATACCTTAATGTCACCAACAAGGATTTCAGGAGCTATGAATAGCAAAATGCATACTGATAATAATGCCTTGATACATACCAATAGCTACTAAGTTTTGAAGAAGCAGTCCTAAGATCAATAGAAGTAATTCTAGAGACGGCAGTAATAAGAAACCTCCATCAGCCATTTATTTAATTGGTGTACCATGTTCTAATCCACGTTGTCCGATGCTTCAGTTAGTTCACTTTTCAAGACTTCTTCTAACGACTGTGATTCGCATAGGAAGGACGTTTCTGCTTCTAGGTGACTTGGCTGCAGTATTGAGAGTCATTTACTATTATCTCAGAATTTCAGGAATTGCAATAACAAAAGAATAAGCAAACTCTATTTAAATGTTCCTTGAATCCATACCTTAAGCATTTTTGAATACAACAAGTCACATCAAAAAATGCTTTAGTTTTAAATTTGTTATTTTATGTGGTGTGATGCATTAATACCTTTTGAGTTGTGAACAACCAAAGCTCCACGTGTTATTGATAGTTTTCCGCAGCATAGAATATGTTAACAGTACTAATACATTGGCAGACTGTATCAATATAATATTACTACATGTATTTTAGAACAGTATTTCTGATACCTCATAAAATTGAAGCATTTAAAACGGGAGGATGAAAGTTCACATAAAGTTGACCCTCTTGGAATAAGAGGATATAAGTCCAATGGAATAAGAATTGGTGTACAGGGGGAAAGCAGAAAGTTATGTTAGCTAACAAAGTGTGGAGCTGGATGAACACAGCAGGCCAAGCAGCATCTCAGGAGCACAAAAGCTGACGTTTCGGGCCTAGACCCTTCTTCAGAGAGGCTCCTGAGATGCTGCTTGGCCTGCTGTTCATCCAGCTCCACACTTTGTTATCTTGGATTCTCCAGCATCTGCAGTTCCCATTATCACTGATACAAGTTATGTTAGCTGTTTGGTTTACAGAGTCGACAGCGGTAGACGATGATGTTCCGCTAGGACCAGTTTTTGTGATATATAAAAATCATGAATCTTGGAATACGGAGTAAAGTTTCAAAAATTGCCTGTGGTCCCAAACTTGGAGAAGTAGTAAGCAGTGACGTATGAATTGCCTGAATCATGACATAGACGAGCAGAATAGACAGATGAGTGGCAGGTGGAATTTAAAACTGAGAAACATGAAATAATGCATTTTGACAAAAGGGATAGTGGGAGGTAAAGTTGATTTTGTGGTACAATTCTAAAATGTGTACAGAGGTAGAGGGTCCAGGGAGTGTATGTCGATCTCTGTAGATGGTGAGATACATTAGAGATAATAGTTGGGGAAAAATGTGGGATCTTGTGCTTCATAAACAAAAGTATTGTGCAAAAGGTTTTAATAACAAAGTTATGTTGAAAAGGCTGAGATTGTTCTGCTGGGAGCAAAGAAAATTGAGGAGTAGTTAATGGAGCTGTACATTTTTAAAATTAAGTTTTGATGAGGTTTTCTTTTCAGTTAAACAGGGGGCACATATTTAAGATTTTCGGCAGGAGACGCGGAGATATTTTGAGGACAAACCTTTTTTGGGAGAAAATGGTAAAAACGTGTAAGTAATTTCCAGTAAGGATGTTAGAAGCTGAAATTATCCATAATTCAAAAAGGATATTAGACATGTGTTTGAAACAAATAAACTTTTGGGGCTGTGGAGTCGAGGGAGGGACTGATAGGATCTCTCCGTAGGGAGTTGGCAATGACTAGATGGGCTGAATAACCACCTCTGCTATTGACAATAACTCTAATAGAAATTTAATAGAAGAATAAAACATTGAGACAAAATTAACAGTTTGTACTATTCGCTGTTATATTTTATGACACAAACTAAATGAAGGGCTGTAACACCCGCCTTGCCCTGTCTTGGGGTGTTTTCTATCCGTAGATTACACAGAAATTCTGGCACTTAGTTTTTAAGTATGTATTTTCTGAGATGCAAGCATCAATACAATTACATTTTAATCAAGGTGACTGATGTCAGGTAATGCTGCAATTGGTTCTTGAACAGAAAGACTGTTATGGTACATAATGAGTTTCTTTTCAGCTCAAACATACGGAAGAATGAGATTTGGGACTTCAATTGCACTTCGTTCAACTTGCAATCATTTAGTTGAAGTTTAACTCAACTGGACTCTGTACTGCCATTTTTTATTATTTTGAAATCACAATCTATTCTTTGTCAGGACTGCATCTGTGATGAACTGTGATATTAAATCCCTAGGAGTGTTGTTGCTTATGTGACCTTTTATCCTTTTCTTCTTACCTATATTTTGTAGTGTTTGGAAAAGGAAAAGATGAGTCTGCACAAAACTATTATGGGTGGTTTTGTTGAGTCTAAGATCTGTATCTTGATCTCCTTCAATAAAAACAGTCAGTTGATCATTTTGGAAGAAGTAGGTTCTAAATTTATGGTAGCTGCAGTTAAATCTGATGTGGTCCAACGTCTTGAAGGGCTGGCTTCAAACCCTAATGGCTCCACTGGCAATTATCTTTGCTATATTACGCATCTTTCCAACCTTTTTGAAAGTGTTTTTGCATGAGTGCAGAAGACAGGGGTAATGTGCTCGCAACCACCTGCAGTGCCAAGAAGTGCCAAGTAGCTGATCCATCTTGGCCTCCTCCCGAGATCCCCAACATCACAGATGCCAATTCACAGAAACAGCTAAAATTACTGGATATTGAAAAAGCTGTGTTCTCCAATGACAGCTGTAGTTACGAAGATTTGTGCTCCAGAACTAAACATGCTTCTGGCTCATCTGCTCTGGTATACCTATTGCTCTGGAATGTACATGACCTCGTGGGAAATTGCTCGGGTATGTCCCGTTCATCAAAAACAGTACCGGCCAGTTACCAAACCGTCTGACTTACTCTCAATCATCAATGCAATGAAAGGTATCCTCAACAGTACACACCACTAACCTGCTCTCTGATGTCCAGTTGCATTCAGGACATCATGAGTTCTTCAGTTTGGATTAGGATGTAAATTCCACAGTTCAGGTTCAGTGGCTACCCTTAACATCAGATAGAAATTGATTGAGTTTGAGGTTAAGAAACTGTAATGAAATTGATGTCACTGGGAATCAGGGCAGAATTTTCCACTTGTGGGATTCAGACCGCGCACAAAAGAAGATTGCCGTAATTGTTGGAGACCACTGATCTTAGCCTGAAGAGATTGTTGAAGCAGTTCATCAGGGCAGTCTTCTAAAATCAACCATCTTTAGCTGCTTCTTCAATTATTCCCTCCTCATAATATCCAAAGTGGAGAAGTTCAAAGCCATTTGCAACTCCTCACATATTGAAACAGTCCCTGCATGCATGCAGAAAGACTTGGAGTATAACACTGACTGTCAAACCGTCCTCCCCTTGGCATTTAATGACATCAGTGTTGCTGAATCCCCCACTCGTTAAGTTTCTGGGGCTCATACTCAAACTGAAACATAAATGGACATTGTTTAGCTACAAGAGCAAACTCTGAGCGCAAGTTAGCAGTATGATGTCTGAATGAGCGTAGCTGCAGCAACGCTTGGAAGCTTAGAGTCATCCAGAGCAAGGTAGCTTGTTTCGTTGATGCTCAACTACTAATGGTACATCCTGTGAACCATCCACATGGTGCACTGTTGCAAGTTACCATGGCCCTTTTATTGCAAGGAGATTGAAGTACAAAAATAAGTCAGTCTTGCAATAATTTTTAGGTATTTGGTGACACCACTTTTGGAATACTGCGCACACTTTTGGTCTCCATTTTTTGCGAATGATGTATGTGTGTTAGAGGCATAGGTGTACTAATTAGATTAAGCTTCTTGTACTAGGAACAGCAATGAGAGTCTGAGTAAATTTGTGTTATAGGATGTGGAGTTTAGAAGCATGAGCTGTGATCCCATTGGCTTGATAGATCAGGCGACAACTTCTTGTTTCCCCTGGCTGGAACATTGAGAACATTGGGTGCAGGGCATCATCTTGAGATAGGGGATTGATTATTCAGGACTGCGGTCAGGAGAAAGGCTGAATGCTGCTGAAGACAGATTTTTGGTTTCTCAGGGAATTGAGGAATGTATAGAGCAGGTGGAAAAATGAAGTTAAATCCATGATTGTATTGAATGGCGGAGCAGGCCTGATCGACCATGCGACCTTCTCCCATTTCTGAAGAAGAGTCATACCCAAGCTCAAAACATTAACGCTGTTTCTATCTCCACAGATCCTAGCAGACCTGCAGAATTTCTCCAGTATTCTGTTATGTTTGTCCCTGTTCTACTGTCTGCTTGAGTACTCAGCAGGAGATCAAACAGTGCACTAATAACGTGTGATGCAGGTGATTTCCGTTACCAAAGATAGTCTCTCCCTCCTAAGGGATGCTGCTTTCAGTCACAGATGGTTGCTGGTGAATGCTTTTGCTGCAGTTCCAAACAAAGATCAGTATACAGAGAGTTCATGCATTCGTAGGTGTGGTGTTGGAGGTCTGAATGATAAAGATGAATAGGAAGAGGGAGGCATGTTTTTGTGGGGTGGTGCCAATCCAAGCAGAATGGGGATAGGTGGCCAGGTAGGGCACAGCAAAGGGTCTGAACCCAAAGACCTGACCGGAGTGCAGCAAAATGTAATGACTTCACCAGGATTGTAAAGTTCTTTGAATGCACCTTCACATGACATCTCATATCCATTGCACCACTCCCCCATCAGTCACTCGGTAGCACTTCTGGCACTTAGGACTCTTGTCAAACATCTAGATGCCTGACCTCACCCATATTCCAATGACACCAGCTGCATTTCCACTGCTTCCACATGCATCCAGCTATTCAGCTGTGGCAGGCACGTCAGCAGAACGTGGTGTCACACAATCACTGACTTTTTCCTCTTTCACTCTCTCTCTCTCTTGCAGGACTGGGTAGCATGTATTAGAAGGGTGCAGAGCAGAACCATTGCAGAACAAGGATACCTGCAGCACCAGAGTCCTATGGAAGAGATGGCAGAATTCACAAAGCCCATGGTGTCTGCCATTACAGAGAACTTTGAGAATTATGGTATGTTCCTGCCTTATGGCACTTGTCAACCCTCACTGTCCTCCTGTAATCTTGCACGATGTGTGAACTACTGATGGTGTGACCATGGAGCTCTTGCTTTCAACCCAACACACCCTTCAGTGAATTCAACTTCCAGTCACCCAAAAATGGCTGCACAACCAGCCACAGCAGGAGAGAGCAAGAGAGCAGCACCACTGCGCGAATGAAGAGGCCCTGTTGCTTGGCCTGAAATTCACAGCCATTGGCATTGCACATAACTTGGAGGTTAGTGTCCAGTTGGGATCTGCATGTGCTGAATCAATGTGCATGGGTGGGCTGCGGCCAGACCAGGAGAAGGCTTAGTTTGTATACCTGCTCTTCAGAGGGCAACGCCATAGGGGCCTCACATGGGATTTTTGATGATACAGCATACAGGAGCACACTGATGAGAATGCACGTCAGATGCATTATCTGGCCTGCCAGACTGTTTTCTGTCTCTCCCAAGAGTATGGAAGAGTATAGCTCCGATTTTCCAGAGGGAATCTTGAAGTTACCCCCCCCCTCAGCAGCCTCTACTCCAGTTCCATGTCACATTATGTTGCCAGAAGGATTCAAACTACAGCCCCTATAACGTTTGCAGTTTTTTAGTAAATAGGTCACCCAGTCCTTTGAGGATGCAGCAAAAGTGTCTGTTAAGCCCACCAAGTCAACACAATACCAGACAGGCGCAGAAAATGCTGGAGTAATTCAGCAGATCTGGCATCCTTTGTGGAGAGAGAAACCGAGTTAATGTTTTGAGTTACAATTTGTCTTCTCTTCAGAACATAACATTTCTGAAGAAGTCCTGTTGGACTTGAAACATTAATTCTGTTTCCGTCTCCACTGATGCTTCTAAACCTGCTGAGTTTCTCCAGCATTGTGTGTGTTTATATTTCAGATTTCCAGCATGCACAGTATTTTGTTCTTATTACAATATTAGATAGTAATTACTGAGTTTGCAGTCATGTATTTTTCTGTTAATTATAATTACTTACAGGTGACTTTTCTGATTAAAACTGATATTTGTGAGAAATCAGTTTTAAAAACAGCAACAGTTTACCATTCTTCAATATATCAAGGAATAATATTTAATGTAACTTTGAAAAGAAAGCCACCTTTCATAGCAGTGACTGACTGTCTGCATGCAAAACTTTACATATTAAAAAAACACTCTTGGCCTGTATTTATCATCATTTTGTACTCTTTGCTACTTTGTAGGCAAAATGTCAGAAGTCACACAACAGCAGCTTATAGTCTAAGAGGTTTATTTGGATTCATACAAGCTTTCAGAGCACAACCCCTTCGTCAGGTGCAGTGAGGCACATCGACACAGCCTTTATAGGCAGGGAGATCCAAAGATCATATTGACACTCCACTCATACCAGTTGTATGACCTTTTGATCTCTCTGCCTATAAAGCCTGTGTCTGTGTGCTTTGCTCTCTCACTGCACCTGACGCAGGGGCTGCGCTCCAAACGTGTGATTCCAAATAAATTTGTTGGACGATAACCTGGTGTCGTGTGACTTTTGACTTTGCCCACCCCAGTCCAACACGGGCACCTCCACATCTTGTAAATAAAAAATTTGGCTTTTTAGCTCCACTTTTGGACAATTGAATGACAGACTAATTGGTTGCAGAAAGCTCCATGATGAACAGGCCCTGCTAATTTATCGGCCTCAGCCTCATTAAAAGCTGACAGGAAAATTGCAAGGTGCAAATCAGCCACATTCAGTGTAGCCCTCATCCTATTGTGGCCTTATGTTTATAAGCGCCATTCTCTAGCTCAGGGTTACTGATAATGATTAGGAGTAGGAGACTGAGAGTAATTTTCCATGCATTGTTTACGGGCACTAAGAGCAGTTCTAGCTTCCCAACAATTGCCCAGGCTAACTCAGTATTGAAACAGTGATCTTTCATCCTGTGTTGTTGGTAATTATGATGGTGATTTATCTACTGGGGTTGTTAAGGTATCTTCTTGGAGGAGGCGATTGACTAGTGGTATTATTGCTAAACCTATTAATCCAGAGATGCAGGTAATATCCTGGAGCCCTAAGGCAGATGGTGGAATTTGTCGATTGTTGGAAAAACCCATCTGCTTTACTAATGTCCTTTAGGGAAGGAATCTGGTTGGGCCTGCCTGTGACTGCAGCTCCACAGCAACGTGGTTGACTCAACTATCCGATGGGCAATAAATGCGGGCAATAAATGCTGGTCTAGCCAGCAATGTCGTCATCCCATGAATGAATTATAAAAATATATAAATAGCTTCTGCCACATTCTGAGAGAAATGTTGATCTGTTTGATCTCATATGAATGTTGCTGAGAATTAATTTCTGTAGCTTAGCATTTGGGTGGTGGGATATTCTCAAAGTAATCAATTCAAACACACATCACAATGCACTTCTGTCCTATCAGCATTTGAGGCACTGCTTATGTTGAAGGTGGCAGTTAGAGAACACAGTAGCACTCAACTTACTGAAGTTGAAAAGAAGTGCTCACTAAAGTTGCCCATTAACTGGAAGAAGGGGAACTTCCAAAAATTCTGGAACTTATCCAAAACAGTGAATTCATTGTTAAATGTTGGTTAAACTGTTCATCTAATTTTGCCAACAATGTACAATTTTACCAAAAGCATATCTAAATCATCAGTACTGATTGCACTCACCAATAAGTGTGTTTTGGTTATTTGTATATTAATTGTGTTTAGTTATATGTAGATGGTGGGCATTTAACAGGAAATTCATTTACACCACCTAGAAATAGGTACAGCTGAAATTATGGTTGTTGGGTTGTAATGTGTAACGCTGCAAATAAATGCTTATAAAGTGTGTAATGATTGGCTCCATTTCTTTCAATCGACAACGGTCCTGAAGAAAACATGTTTGACTTCATGAAAAGTATTTACACTTAAGTCACCATTCACCAGCTAATGAAATAATAAGATGTGGGTGCTGTTTCCCCATTCTTCACTATGATCTAAGCATTTCAGATACTTACCTAAAATCTTTCCTTTGAATGCTAATCTCCCACCCCAAACAGGCATGACATGAAATTGATCAACACTTGCAAGTTTTACAATAATTTAAAAAAATATATTCTTAAAATGTGGACATCACTAGAAGGTTCAGCTTTTGTTGCCCACCTTAAACTGCACTTAAAACTGAGTGGCTTCTTATGCCTTTACAGATGGGAAGTTAAGGTATCAGACATTACTCAGTATCAGGAACACATGTGAGCCAGGTTGGGCAAGGATGGAAAATATCATTCACTAAAGGATATTAGTGAACCAGATGGGTTTTCTCGATGATCCCTGAAAGTTGTGTGGCCTTCATCATTAAGAACATAAGAAATAGGAGCATCAGTAAGCCATTCTGCCCTATTAGCCTGCTGTATTATTCACTGAGATCATGGCTGATCTGCCTCGGGCCAGCTCCTCATCGCCCTCAACTCCTTAATTATTTCAAAAATCTGTGCAACTACTCGTTAAATACTTGCAGTGATGTAGCCTCCACAACTCTTGAGGATAGAGAATGATAGATATTCACTCCCCTCCGGAAGAAATCCCTTCACAACTCAATTTTAAATGAATGCCTCCTTATTTTGTAGCTATGTCACCTAGTCTGAGATTCCCCCACTAGTTGAAACACCCTGTCAACATCTACCCTGTCAAGATCAGTAGAATTTTGCATGTTTCAGTAAGATTTCTGTTCCATTCTTGATAAGTCAGCACCTTCATTGTGACACTGAAGGCCAAAATTCCATCTGACTTTTTAATTACTTGCTGCATCTGCATGTTCAGTTTATTTCTTTCACAAGATCAACTAGATTGAGTGGAGTTTCTCTCCTTTTTAAATAGTAGTCTACCTTTTGAGTCTTTCTACAAACTACACGACCCTACACTTTCATATTTTAAATTCCATCTGCCAAGTTCTTGCCCACTCATTTAGCCTATCCTTGCAAATTCCTTATGTCCTCATTGCAAATACCTCCCAATGATTTTTGTTTGTCAACAAATTTGGAAAGATTGCACTTTGACCCCTCCTCCAAATGATTAATGTAGAGAGTCTATAATTGAGGCCCTGTGGCTCATCCTTATTAATTACATCCTTCTAACCTAAAAAAGTAGTAAATAGTCCTGAATCTTGCTTTTCCATGTGTTAACCATCATCAATACATGTTGATGCGCTATCCCAGTAGTGAACTTTAACCTAACCAAGAACCTTTTATTATGGAGACTAACATTCAATCCCAGATTTTAGAACTCTTTGCCAATGATTACCAGTCCAGTGACATGACCAAGGTGCCACCATTTTGCCCTAAGTTTGGAACCCAGGCTCTCTATTAAACCACTTGGCACCGAAGCTATATTACACCTAAACTTGACTTAGCTTCTGGGGTGAGAGGAGTCAGACTTGTGACAGAGCATGATCTGGCGAAGGAGATAGAGAAGCCAAGGTTTGGGGCCTTTGACTTACTTTTCTGGAGTGAGAAAGGTCAGGCCTGCAAAGGATATCATTTCCTGTCCTTTTCAACTGAGTTTGAGAAAAGATGTCAAGAGTATAATCGGGAAAATTCAGTTATTGGCTGTTACGCAGCTGTTGTTGGGGACTGTGTTTCAACTTAAGTAAGTTTGAAAATGTGAGTTTCTAAACTAACACAGGGAAAGTAAGAATTTGTAGGTACAGGAGTAAAGAATTGATACTTTCTACTAATCTCCAGTTTACAGTTAATAGTACCAGAATAAGGTTAGAATTTTACAGTACAGAAGGAGGCCATATCCCATCATGTCTCTACCAGCTCCTGAAAGAGCTATCCAGCTAGTCTCGTTCTCCAGTCCTATCTCTGTAGCCCTCTAAATGTATCACTTTCATGTCTGTGTATAAGCAGCTCTCTTTTTAAGACCCAGATGGAATCCCCCTCTACAATTTTCCCAGGCAGCACATTCCAAATCCTAACAGCTGAGTAAAAATATTTCTCCTCATCTCACTCCAGATTCTCTTGCTGACAGTCTTGAAATTGTGACCTAGTCACTGACATACCAACTAGTGGAAACACAATATCCTTATTGATCCTGTCAAAATTGTTCGTAATTTTGAACACCTGAATAAAGTCACCTCTTGTTCGCCCTGTAGCAGAGGAGATTAAGTCTAATTTCTATAATCTTTCCTTGTATCTAAAATCCCTGTTTCCTGGTATCATTCTAGTAAATTTCCTTTGAACTCTCTCCAGGGCTTCAATATCTTTCCTTAAATTAGGTGCCCAGAACAGAACACGATACTCCAAATGTGGTCTGACCAGTGAATTGTAGAGGTGTAGCATGACTTCCTTGCTTTTGTACTTTGTACCTCTATTTATAAACCCAAGGATCCTATAAAATGTCTTAAAGATGGTTTCAACTTGCTTGGTCACATTCATAGCATTTGCATTTGTACCCTGAGGTACTTGTGTTCCTGTATTCCCTTCAAAGTTGTACCATTCAGCCTGTGTTGTCTTCTTGTTTCTTCTACCAAAATGCATTACTTCTCATTTCTTTGCGTTGAAATTCACATGCAAGGTGTCTGCCCATTTGGCCAATTTGTCAGTATCTCTGTGAAGTCACTTAGCATCACCCTCACAATTCACTATTCTCCCTCGCTGAGTATCATCTGCAAATTTAAAGTTTTTGTCCTGAACACTCATCTCAAAGCCATTTATATCAATCATAACAAGCAAGGTTCACAACACCAATTGCAATGGAATACGCCTTTCAACTTGTCTCCAGTCTGAGAAATGCCCATCTGTATGTACCCTCTTCTTCCTATCTTTTTGCCAACTTCTAATCCATCCTGCTAAGTATTCATCTATCCCAAACATTCCTAAATTTCTAACCAGCCTGCCTTATGGTACTGTATAAAATGCTTTCTGAAAGTCCAAATATACAACACCCGCAGCATTACTCTCATCCACTGCCTGTGCCACCTCATCAAAGAACTCAGACTTGTCAGATATAAACCGCCCTTAGTGAAGCTGTGTTGACTTTTTAATAATGTATTAATGGGATGAGGGCGTCACTGACTAGGCAGGATTAATTAAATTCAGAATTAACCACATTGCTGTGGGCCTGGAGTTGCATGTAGGCCAGACCGGATAAAGATGGCAGTTTCCTTCCTTAAAAGGGCATTAGCGAACCAGATGGGTTTTTTTCCTGACAATTGACAGTGGATTCATGGTCATCATTAGATCCTTAATTCTAGATATTTTTATTGAATTCAAATCCTGCCATCTGCCGTGACAGTATTCGAACCCAGGTCCCCAGAACGCCACCTGGGTCTTTGGATTAAAAGTCCAGCGATAATACTACTGGGCCATCACCTCCCTATACGTCCTCTGACTGTCCAGTATTTGTTTTTTTTCAGTGTATATTTATCTTACCCAGTATTGTGCCCTCTATCACTTTTCCCATTGTTGATGTCAAGCTGACAGGCATGGACCTTACTTGGTTATCCTTTGCCCCTTTTGTAGACAATGGTGTCACATTTGCAATCCTCTACCTCCCCCAGACTAATCCTATGTTCAGACAGCCTGAAACATTTGTGTCAGTACTCCATGATTTGCTCCTTTACCTCTCTCGGCAATCTTAGATGCATCCTAACTGGGCCTGGCTACTTCTATACCTAAAGTGCTGCCAGCCTTTTTAGCACCTCTTCTTTATGTCTATTACAATACTGGTCAGTTGTTCAATATCCACATTTTCAACTGGGCCATTTTCTAATTTGTTAAAGACAGAAGTGAAGTATTCATTAAATACCTGTGCCATAGCCTTTATTTCAGTGAGCAGCTTAGCCTGCTTGTTCTTTCACTCTATCCTTCAATAATCTTTGACTATTAATGTTTGTAGAACATTTTGTCGATTTGTTTTAGTGCAGCCTGCCACCCTTTCCTCATGCTTCCTCTTAGCCTTCCTTATTCCAGTCTAAGCTCTCTTCTGCATTTGAGATACTCTTCCTGATTTCTATTGCCGTTATTCCGGTATGCATCATATGCCTCCTTTTTCTTATTTTCTTTTCATTATCCCTAATTGTCTGGGGAACTCTGATGTGGAATATCCTGTATTTATTTCTCATGGATACTTACCAAGCCTTCACCCTATTCCTCGCTTGAAAGTCTCCTAGCTTTCATCAACTGTTTTATCAAGTAAAATGCATTTCCATCAAGTACAACTTTTAGACCCCTAAAATCTGCCCTTTTCCATGTTGAGATCTTAATGCTTGACAGATATTTTCTTCTTGAATTATTTTTCAATTTGGTATTGAACCGTACTTTATTATGCTCACATTTTTCCCAAACACTTCCTCTCCTCTGATGTTCTTCACATGTCCTGCCTCATTTCCTTGAGCCAGATCCAACACTGCTCCCTCCCTGATAAGACTGGAAATGTATTGTTCCAGTAAATTCACCTGCACACATTGCAGGAATTTCTCCCTTCCTGTGCCACACACTACTTTTTTTCCCATCCCACCTGAGAAAAATTGAAATCAGTATCATATACCTGCTTGTCCTGCAGGTTTCCATAATATACCCACAAAAGCTCTCATCGTCTTTCTCTCCTCTATTTGAAGGTCTATAATAAGCACCCAAAAAAGTCACTTCCCCCACCTCCAACCATATAAATTAAAGGAAAGTAACTAAAGTTATAAAGAAAATAAAGTGACTTAAAACTTTTTAAGGTTAAGATATGTCAGGGTAGATCAACCAAGTGAAACGCCTGTCTTGTGGCTCCTGGGGAGTTGTGAACATATTTTGTGGTCCAGCCAAGCCCATGTGCGGGAAATGACAGTTGCTGCACAAACCCGAGATCCACGTTTCGGAGCTCGAGCAGTGGCTGGAGTCACTGTACCTGAAGCAGAGAACTATGTGGATGCCATATTCAGAGGGGTGATCAAAGGGATACATGTTCAGAGAAAAAAAGGCAGGTAGAGAACAGGTGACTACCAGGCAGTCCAGGAGAAACTGGCAAGTTGTGCAGGAGCTCCTGGAGGTCTTAGACTCAAACACAAATACATTTCTGTCCTGGATATTAGTGAGGGCACTGAAGCCTTGAAGGAATGCAGCATGAGCCTTGCAAGTGGCACTTGGGTGAACCAGTTATCGGGGTGGAAGAAGAGTGGAAGGGCAGTACTGTTGGGGAATTTTTTTCTTATTTAGCTGAACAGACAGGTGTTTCTGTGGCCATCGACACTGACTCCAGAATGTTCTGTTGTCTCCCTGGTGCTTGGGCCAAGGGTGTCCCAGAATGACAAAAGGTGTACATTGAGGAGTGGGTGAATGGGTAGGGTCCACATTGGTATGAAACACAGAAGTAGGAAGGGTGGGTCCTGCAATCAGGATTTAGGGGGCCAGGTAGAAAATTAGCAACCAAGATCTCTGCAGTAATAATATCTGGATTACACAGTGTCATGTGCAAATTAATGCAGAAATAGGAATACAAGATGGATGATGTGGCTGGAATGCTGATGCAGGAGGGTGGTCTTTAGATTCCTGCTACACTGAAATTACCTCTGGGGGAGGAAGGCACCTGAACAAGCCAGTTGGGTTGCAGCTGAACACAGTAGGGACTGAGTTCCTTCCAGGATATTTTGCGAGTGTTGTTGGGCAGTATTTAAATTAACTCATCAGGAGTGTGGGAACCAGAAGGGATTACTGGAAAGTAATAACAGGGTGCATGAAATGATGGATGAAGCAGATAGCACTGAAATAAGAATTGAAATTTAATGTACAGATTTAGAATAAGGGAGAAAGCAATGAAGTCTCAATCATGGTTATACTTCTCACTGATCCTGGTGGTCTGGTTCTTTGAACGCGATCTCACATACTGCATGTATGTGAATGCAAGGAATACTCATTTGCAGGGCACATATGTCACTGGTTGGGCCAGCATTTGTTGCCAGGCCCCTGTTTCCTTTAAGAAGATGGTGTTGTTATTAAGATTGTTGAATTACAAGTACAGCTCTGTAGGATTAAAATATTGTGATGATAACAGAGACCTGGCCTAGGGGCTGGCAGGTTCTGGGTGATACATATTCTTGGTTGCAGGGTTCAAAAGAGGTGGCAAAGGAATTAAGGGAGGAGGGGGTATCATTTTTAGTGAAAGAGAGCATTGCAGTATCAGAGAAGCAGGTGTTTCATAGCATTCAAAGACAGAATCAATCTGATTGAAGGTATAGAATAAACAAAAGCCAATTGTGATAAGTATTAAATGTTAGGAGAATTTCCTACAGTAGTATGTGTCCTGTCAAACATGAAAGGAGACAGTGCTAGACCTGGTTCTTGGGATTGAGATGGATCGAGTGGCCATGGAAGAATGTTAAGAGGATGGAGATCATTGTGCCGTAAGCTTTAAGATGAGACTGGTCAGTCCAGAGTAAGAATAATCAATTGGCAGAGAGAAATCTTTCATGGGACAAGAATGGATGTAGGCTGGAAAGACTGGAGTCAAAATCTGGTGGAAAAAGCGGTAACTGAAAACTGCATAACTGCAGGACTACCTGCAAAAAGAAAATAGTTTGGTCACAGTCACTGTGGGGTAGGATACAAAAAAAACGGACTTCTCTGGATGACAATGGAGATGAAAATTGCGTTAATGAAGAAAAGATATGCTTATGACATGTTTCAGGTAGAAAGTGTAATTGAGAACCAAATTTATTATAGGAGGTTAAGAAGGCAGGTTAAAAACTTAATAAGAGGAGCAAAAAGGGATTATGAAAAATGATCGTCAGGTAACATAAGAGGAAATTCCAAAGTTGTAGGTCTGATTAAGAAACAACAGACAAGAAGCAAGGCTAAGTCGATAAATTAATATCTTGCATCTGTCTTTATCTACAAATCGGATGCTGCCCAGTTCATTGTGTCAGAAGAGGAAACAGAGTCAGTAGGAAGGTTTAAAATTGGTAACAAGAAAGTATTGGATAAGATGTCAGTACTTCAAGTTAACCAGACATTGGGACTGGATGAATAGCATCCAGGGTTATAGAAGGAAGTAAGAGTTGAAATTGTAGGGGCACAGGCAATAATTTTTGGCGCTGCAAGATTGGAGAATTGCACAATTTTTTAGTAAGTTTGGAAAGAGTTGCAATTTTTCTAAAGCAATTTTTGGAGAGAGAATCGATACTTTCAGCTCTTCAAAACAGTTGGCTATGCTTAAACCTTGTATTAGCTTCCCTTTTAGTTATTTCTTTAGATATGAATTTGACAGCAGTCAACCTGTTCTGATTCTGAGAGATTATTGTTTTATTGCCACTAAAGCCAGATTGCCTTCTGTAGACACAAAACGCACTGTTCTATAAGCCTTTCTTAGAGTGTTATATCATTTTGTCTTTAACAAGCCTAAACACTAAATTAAAATGTGGAATATCTGAGATAACACGGTGTTGAGCTGGATGAACACAGCAGGCCAAGCTGCTTGGCCTGCTGTGTTCATCTAGCTCTACACCGTGTTAACTCAGATTCTCCAGCCTCGGCAGTTCCTACTATCTCTGCAATTAAAATGTGGATTTTTGTTTGAGTCTGTTCTCTATTTTTTAATGTCCACTGGATAGTGTGTGTGTTCTCCCATCGTGTAGATAGAGGTTGGTACTTTAATGTTGCACTTATCAAATCTGGAATTTAAGATTTTGCTTTTACGCAGAGATATGTTCTGTTGCAATGAAGTAATAGAGACCTCAAATACATACTTGATTGATTTGGCTAGTGCTGTTCCTTCTAGGAATGCACTCAGGTGGACAAAATTTGCTGAATAGATTGGTGGAAAATTCATGAAAAGTTTATTAATGTCTGAATAGTTGCAACAGCTGAGCTAGTCTGAAGCTAGTCTGAAGCCCACTTCTGTTGCATGTGACCCTGATCACTGCTTTTCATGAACAAGCCCAGTAGGTATTCATTCCTCTGTGCCTCACTTAATGCAAACTATATGGTAGATATAACGAAATAGATGTCCCTCATTTCAAAATGTGTTTTTAATGTAGTCTTTAACGAGCTGTAGGCCTGTTGTTTGAAATGTACTCCTTGGAGGGTACATTTCAGTGATACGTTTAATTTTCCCTGCAAAATTAGTTGTAAATCAGCTTTGTTGTGACATTAGATTTGTTCTTAGATTTATGCAGGTTTTTCACCAGGGTAGCCTTACAGTTTCATTTGAGTTCCAGTTTTGTTTTATCCTTTTTTTTATCAGTTGGATTTGGCTCATTTAATACATGCACAGACCTTTATGCTTTGTGTTCGCTAGTTGATACTTCCATTAAGTCATGTTAGTTACTTGTTGAGATACACCAGACTCTGGAAACAACTGCTGTATTCAGATAATGAAATGTGAGGCTGGATGAGCACAGCAGGCCCAGCAGCATTTCAGGAGCACAAAAGCTGACGTTTCTGGCCTAGACCCTTCATCAGAGAGGGGGATGGGGTGAGGGTTCTGGAATAAATAGGGAGAGAGGGGGAGGTGGACCGAAGATGGAGAGAAAAGAAGATAGGTGGAGAGGAGAGTATAGGTGGGGAGGTGGGGAGGGGATAGGTCAGTCCAGAACTTGGTCGTGGAAAGGAACGCCTAAGACAATGGCAGTAATGCTTTAGGAATGTCCTCAAGGCATCCCTGAAGAGAGTAAACAAGCTTGCCTGCTTATGGGGATAATAAAATGTGAGGCTGGATGAACACAGCAGGCCAAGCAGCATCTCAGGAGCACAAAAGCTGACGTTTCGGGCCTAGACCCTTCATCAGAGAGGGGGATGGGTGAGGGTTCTGGAATAAATAGGGAGAGAGGGGGAGGCGGACCGAAGATGGAGAGAAAAGAAGATAGGTGGAGAGAGTATAGGTGGGGAGGTAGGGAGGGGATAGGTCAGTCCAGGGAAGACGGACAGGTCAAGGAGGTGGGATGAGGTTAGTAGGTAGCTGGGGGTGCGGCTTGGGGTGGGAGGAAGGGATGGGTGAGAGGAAGAACAGGTTAGGGAGGCAGAGACAGGTTGGACTGGTTTTGGGATGCAGTGGGTGGAGGGGAAGAGCTGGGGTGGTTGTGTGGTGCAGTGGGGGGAGGGGACGAACTGGGCTGGTTTAGGGATGCGGTGGGGGAAGGGGAGATTTTGAAACTGGTGAAGTCCACATTGATACCATATGGCTGCAGGGTTCCCAGGCGGAATATGAGTTATATGAGCACCTCCCACTCACAGCCTCCAACCTCATTGTTCCCCAACCCCGCACGGCCCGTTTCTATCTCCTTCCCAAAATCCACAAACCTGCCTGCCCTGGTCGACCCATCGTCTCAGCCTGCTCCTGCCCCACCGAACTCACCTCCACCTACCTGGACTCCATTTTCTCCCCTTTGGTCCAGGATCTCCCTACCTACGTCTGTGACACCACCCACACCCTCCACCTCCTCCAGGACTTCCAATTCCCTGGCCCTCAACACCTCATCTTCACCATGGACGTCCAGTCCCTATACACCTGCATTCTGCATGCAGATGGCCTCAAGGCCCTCCGCTTCTTCCTGTCCCGCAGCCCGACCAGTCCCCCTCCACCGACACCCTCATCCGCGCTAGCTGAACTCGTCCTCACCCTCAACAACTTCTCTTTTGACTCCTCCCACTTCCTACAGACTAAGGGGGTGGCCATGGGCACCCGCATGTGCCCCAGCTATGCCTGCCTCTTTGTAGGTTACGTGGAACAGTCCCTCTTCCGCACCTACACAGGCCCCAAACCCCACCTCTTCCTCCGGTACATTGATGACTGTATCGGCGTCGCCTCTTGCTCCCCAGAGGAGCTCGAACAGTTCATCCACTTCACCAACACCTTCCACCCCAACCTTCAGTTCACCTGGGCCATCTCCAACACATCCCTCACCTTCCTGGACCTCTCAGTCTGCATCTCAGGCAACCAGCTTGTAACTGATGTCCATTTCAAGCCCACTGACTCCCACAGCTACCGAGAATACACCTCCTCCCACCCACCCTCCTGCAAAAATTCCATCCCCTATTCCCAATTCCTCTGCCGCATCTGCTCCCACGATAAGACATTCCACTCCCGCACATCCCAGATGTCCAAGTTCTTCAAGGACCGCAACTTTCCCCCCACAGTGATCGAGAACGTCCTTGACCGCGTCTCCCGCGTTTCCCGCAACACATCCCTCACACCCCGCCCCCACCACAACCGCCCTAAGAGGATCCCCCTCGTTCTCACACACCACCCCACCAACCTCTGGATACAACGCATCATCCTCCGACACTTCCGCCATCTACAATCCGACCCCACCACCCAAGACATTTTTCCATCCCCACCCCTGTCTGCTTTCCGGAGAGACCACTCTCCGTAACTCCCTTGTTCGCTCCACACTGCCCTCCAACCCCACCACACCCGGCACCTTCCCCTGCAACCGCAGGAAATGCTACACTTGTCCCCACACCTCCTCCCTCACCCCTATCCCAGGCCCCAAGATGACATTCCCCATTAAGCAGAGGTTCACCTGCACATCTGCCAATGTGGTATACTGCATTCACTGTACCCGGTGTGGCTTCCTCTACATTGGGGAAACCAAGCGGAGGCTTGGAGACCACTTTGCAGAACACCTCCGCTCAGTTCGCAACAAACAACTGCACCTCCCAGTCGCAGACCATTTCCACTCCCCCTCCCATTCTTTAGATGACATGTCCATCATGGGCCTCCTGCAGTGCCACAATGATGCCACCCGAAGGTTGCAGGAACAGCAACTCATTCCGCCTGGGAACCCTGCAGCCATATGGTATCAATGTGGACTTCACCAGTTTCAAAATCTCCCCTTCCCCCCTCCCCTGCATCCCTAAACCAGCCCAGTTCTTCCTCTCCCCCCCACTGCACCACACAACCAGCCCAGCTCTTCCCCTCCACCCACTGCATCCCAAAACCAGTCCAACCTGTCTCTGCCTCCCTAACCTGTTCTTCCTCTCACCCATCCCTTCCTCCCACCCCAAGCCGCACCCCCACCTACCTACTAACCTCATCCCACCTCCTTGACCTGTTCGTCTTCCCTGGACTGACCTATCCCCTCCCTACCTCCCCACCTATACTCTCTCCACCTATCTTCTTTTCTCTCCATCTTTGGTCCACCTCCCCCTCTCTCCCTATTTATTCCAGAACCCTCACCCCATCCCCCTCTCTGATGAAGGGTCTAGGCCCGAAACGCCAGCTTTTGTGCTCCTGAGATGCTGCTTGGCCTGCTGTGTTCATCCAGCCTCACATTTTATTATCTTGGATTCTCCAGCATCTGCAGTTCCCATTATCTCTGCTTATGGGAGATCCTGACTTAGGCCCCACAAAATGAGGAAATCTCATTCGGGACTTGGAGAGTGAAGAAAGTAAGTTAAGGTATCAGAGAGAGCACACAATGTTTCAGCTTCCACTCAGCCTTTCAAGCACCACTTCTCCCTCATGTAGCTGAGTCTGCAGTTCATGTATTAGACCTGACAGAACACACCGATCCAGAATAGAAGCAAGCCATGTTAGGTACTGTCTGAGAAGGAAATAGTAAGATGTTGGGCAGCATGTACATAGAGGATAATATTCCAAAAGGATATTTTTCTCTGGAATATTTATCAGTTAAATAATGTAACAAAGATCTGGCTGAGAGCATTTGACTTGTTGCATGGCAGTTTTGATGGCTTCTGTTCACTGTGTTTCATTGATACTGTCTGCAGGGCAGCCTAACAGATTATCCTCAATGAAGCATTGGAGTTTAAATTGGGGAAGATTGGTTCGTTCCAAATAGAGTCACCACCTTCAAAAATAGGATCACTTTAGTATGGCTTCTAAATGATTTAAAGATGCATGAATAATGATGACAGCCAGATGAACAAGTTTTTAGGGTCACAGGGAAACTTCTTTAAATCCAACAACCTTGTGTAGTTTATATTATGTCCTAAAAGTTTTATGTTTTGGTGTGTTTCATGTTGTCATTTTCCATTATGAATTCCTGCACCTACATTCATGATTGAAACTAAATATGTAAACATGTCACACTGAAATGATACTTCTCTGTCAGTGGAGATTCCACCATTCATCAGAAGGCAATTAATCCTGAAACAAGTTACCAAAAGTAGTTTTCATTATAATTATGGATCCAGGAGTTTAGAATGGAAATATAAAAATAAGGACAAAGTATAAACATAAAAGTGTGAAGTCCATTAACTCATAGGTTCTCTGCAGTATTCCCTCATTTGTTCTGTTAAGAAACACCTGTGTCTCTACTCTCTGCTGACAGCATGGCTAGGTTTGATGGATTGCAAGCTTATCCCATGTGGGACCATGCCTTGACACTGTCAAATGTCCAGCGTTATTGAGCTCTTGCTATTATTTGTAAATCATAGTTTATATTTACCAAATTCAGCCCAGGCCATCAGTTGAGGATTTCCAGGATTACGCTTGAACCTCAGGCAGAAATCTTAAATAATTGGCTTCCATTCCTTAGGTTTCACCCATCAGGTAATGTTTCAGGAAATAACAGCAATGAGTTGCACTGTTGACATTTAAGTATTTCTGTTAACTAAAAATAATCAAATTGGAATTTAAAAAATCAGAAGTGTCAATTTACCATGAACTTTAATGGTCTCACATCCAGCTTTGCATTGCGCAGGATCTTACACAAAAATGTGTGCTTAATATGTGACCAGATGCTTTCTTACGCATTGTTGTCTGTTATAAGTATTTTTCTAATTAGCCTGATCTGGGATGTTATGTTACATTTCTGAAGCAGGTGGGACTTGAACACAAGCCTTCTGGAGAGGTAGGGACACTGCTACTGTGCCACAAAGTCAGCGCAACCCTGAACTGCATTGCAACAATATATTTTTATAATGAATCGAAAGACTGCTGAATACACTGTTCAGGTATTTCTTCGTCTCAACTTTAGAAGTTGAGTGAAAAATATGACTGTTGCAGAAATCAATTGGTTGTAAATTCAGTTGTTTTGTTTTATAATAGCTGTTTTAGTGAAACACGTTGTTAGCTTTTCGCCTGTACTCATGACCGAGGAACATAACCCCTTTAATAATGTTGGAAGTAAAAGTTGTAATATTTAATATTTGTTTCTGGTTTCTTGCTTCACCCCTGTAGATGGTGCTATCCTTTCTAAGCGTTGCACGACAAGATAATACTGTATGTGCAAAAGATCACAACCTACTTTATAGCACCATCTACAGACCCGGCAGTCAGAAATTGTTTTTCTGTTTAACTCGGCCCACGCAATGATTCCAATAATCTGCCTTTCCATTTCTTGCTGACTGCAAAGGTTGGAAGTGTTCATCAGGTATGATTTTCAGTTAGGTTGCTATTTTCCTGCAGCTACTTGTTCATGCTCTTTTTGTTACAAAGATCTACAGCAAATATATTTCTGGTGAATTTTGGGGAGTACTGATAAGGGCTTCTGTTTGTTTTGGTTTCTGATTTTCTTCATGGTTGGGTATGGGACTGAAAGGTGTGAATTAATTAATTACTTTGCGCTATTGCCTAAAGTTAGGAAACTTCGAAACGATTGGCTATTTCCAGGTTAGCGCCTTCAATTCAGCCAGCCGTTCCTCATAAGGCCCACATGGAACAAACCAATTCAAGAAGAGGCTTTTTTATTCATATAAAAGAAAGACAACTTTGTAAACTGGTCTGTGTTGTATTTGTGATGCAGTGGTAGTGTCCCTACCAGTGGGGCAGAAGGTCTAGGTTCACATCCCAGTTCGGGATGTGATTGTCACAGAGGTATATTGTGTTACTTCCAAGCACGTTTTGTTTTTCAGCAGTGTCAGCTGCGGCTCATTTGGTATCATTCTTGCTGGTTCCTGTGGTGCAGTAGTTGTGATCCTACCTCTGGGTCAGAAGGTCAGGATTACAGTCCCAACAGTCTGGACCTGTGTCAAAAATTGACTTAAAAACAAATATAAAATGTACTGTTGGAGACCAGCCAAGTGACTTTGTAAGCAATTTTCTATGTTCCAAAGAGGCCTTAGTCTCAGGCATTCCACTGACTCCTGGCATGTCAGTAAATCAAATGAGAACAGTGGCGTTACTGCCTATTTCTTATCAAAATGGAGAATTTCAGTATTGCACTCAGAAAACTTCAATGAATCTCCACTGTCAATTGACTACTCCAGATCTACTGCACTAAATGGCAATTTTGTTGCACCCAGATAGTCATCTTCAAATCTTCAACAAAGCAAATTGAAGACAACCTGTGGCACTGGCTGTAGTTTTCAAAAGCACCTTCCTGGGATTTGTTCATATATATTTTAAGGTGATTGGGAAAACGAAACAAGTTACGTGAAGGGAATCAGTGAATGGTTAAGATCTGTGATGGACTGCCTGAGCAGATTCTAAGATCCTAATAAGGTAAGTCAAGGTCAGGAGAATTCAACTGAAGAAAGCTTTGGGCAGGCTGGGATTGTTTTCTTAAGAATAGAGAATGCTGAGAGAAGAATTTGATATAATCTAGATGGATCCTTTCTATCAGCTCTGTTTCCATTACCTGGAGGGTCAGTATCCAAGGGGCATAGATTTAAATGGATGAAGTAGCAGAGAGGCGTTTACAAATAATTTTTCACCTGCAGCGTTTTAGAAATCTGGAGCTCGTCTGAAAGGGTGGTAGAGGTATAAGCCCCTTAATTTATTTTTGCATTTAAAAACTATTGGAAATGTTTCACCTGAAAGGCAAAGTGCTGGAATTTGGATTAGGCTGGCTAACAATTTCTTGGCACAGACACTTCAGCACAAAAGGCAGCCTTCTGCATTAAGTTTCTGTGCTTTTACAGGATACAGTTTTTCTCAGAAACTGTTTTAATTGTGTTTATTCACTCAATCTTGGCACCATATCCTGCCAACCACAACTGTCAAAGTTACTTGTTGCTGTCTTGGGGTCATTGATACTATTACCTTTGTATTGATATAATGTACTTTTGGTGGTGCATTAACACATCAGTCGCAGTTTCTCGATGAAAAGTGGGACTTCTTTGAAAGTGCTATCTCAGGCCACTTTGAATTGACATCAGACTCACCCCGACTGAGTCAGAAGGTAAGAAAGAAGCTCCAGTTGCTGGGATCCAATGCTACACACTCAGAGGTGCCAATTTTTAAGGGTGAAAGACAAACAAGATCTTGTCTATCCTCAATTGCATGTACAAAAAAAATTCCACAGCACATTTTGGCTAAGATTGGGGGAAGGATATTTATCCATTTCATAACACCACTGGAAACTCATTCACTGGCCATCTATCTCATTGTTGTTTGTGGAAACTTGCTACATGTAAAATGGTTGTTGCATTTCCTAGTTTCAACAATAACTATGCCTTGAAAGTACTTCATCGCCTTTAAAGAACTCTATGATATCTTGAGGTTATGATCGGTGCCTTATAATTGTAAGTTCTTTTTTTTAATGCCTATCTATAGGACTTAAAATACAGCATTTAAATTGCAGCATTAAAATGCAAAACTAATCTTTTGGGTAAACGGAAGTTTGAGGCGCCGCTGTTTCTGGAATCTCTGGAATCTGTGTAAAATTCCATAGCAGTGATTTGCTGGCCAATTATACATTAATATTCAATAGGAGAGAAATTGGGACAATTTATGCCTTTTTAGGTGCTGTAATTACCCATTGACCTCCAAAACTTTGCCCATTTGATGCGCATCTTTGGATAAATCCTGTCAGATGTTAGGGAGCATGTTAGTGTATGCGTTCAGTGAATTGATTTCCAGAAATGTGCAGTTGAGGCAGATTGTGATGCTAGTTAATGTGTAATGTTGATTTGACGTCAATGATGTGATCTGGAGTTCGATGCTTCAATTTGTAGCCTCTCTTAATTTCATACTGCTTAGCAACAAATGATCCCTCTCTCACCCTCATCGCTATTTAAAGGCATTTTTATCTTGACGGTTAATGTTGGCTAATATTTTTTCCTTATTGGTGCTTCAAATTTTACTAGTGGTTGTTTTTTTTCCTTTAATTATTTAAAGTCCTTTGATAGTGAAAGAGGGCAGGTAAAGAATGGATCTAACTGAGGAATTGAGAAATGTTGCTAACTGAGGAATCGGAGTCTCTGGGAGTTTTATGCCAACAAAAATAAAATTGTGTGCTGCTACAGCAGCTTATGCTGACTTTCATAGATTTTGAACATGTTACTTTCTCCCAGGGTTATTTAGATGAGAAGCCATTTCCCTCAGAACACTGCATTTTGTGGCCAATGATTGAGGGCCTGTAGGGCAGGACAGGTGCTGGAAGAGAGAGTAGCTGAGAAAGATTCTAAACAGAAAGCCAAAATTCTCCTCCTTGGAGAAGCTTCCAAAGAGGTTTGGCCCAATAGGCAAGGGGAAAGGATTTGAATGGCAAAGATGGCTCATCGTCTCAACTTGGAATTCCATAAGCACCAAGTACTTGTTGAAGGTGAGAGCACTGGTGATAGGTGATGAGGTTTTAACAAGACATTTTGTAACGAAGAAGCCAAAATGACAGGCATTACATTTGCATTCCAGGATGATCTAAGAGTAGTGAGTAGCTTACAGACTCTAACAATAGTCCAACCAGACCTAGTGGTGAATGACTAAAATAGATTTTCACCCTATCTCTATAAGTCTGTGTCCCTTCAACTTATGGGAGTGGAAATGAAGGCCGTATTGATGGGTAGTGTGTGGCTGGGGAATGAGGGCATCAGAAGTGGAGCTCAGGGTGTATTTGAGCAAACTTAGTTGAAACTTCGAAAGTGCAGTTTTAAGTGAACTACAGGAGGTTTTTTTCGGGTACACGTATCAGGTTGGGAGGGGAAAGAGGTACCTGGGTGGAAAGTGATACAAGGAGGTGTTCAAAAATGCTGTTATCTATGATAGACAGCATTTACTCCTGTTTATTCATACATATTTATGATAGACAGTGTCCCTTCAGTCTCTGTCGCCTTTGTATCTTTACCAGATTCATCAAGTGGCTGCAACATTGCTGGGGAAGGACTGTTGATATCCAGTGGAAATGTTACTGATGGCCTTGGAGGACAGTCCTGAGCATCAATGGGCTTCGAATGTGGACTGCACCATAATTGCACCAGCTAGATGGCTGATAGGCAGCAGACATGGCAGTGGTGATAGTTGATTGTTGTCTGCGAGAGATCCTTGCTGCATGGGGTAGAAACACTCCCTTGGAGTGGTGCCTCCACAGTCCATGTAACCTCTTCGAGTGCAGATTGGTGTATTGCATTGGCCTGGAAATACCTTTGCAAACTAGTCTACAGCCATGACAGCAGAGTATAAGCTTACTAGCAGCAAGCTGACCCTGCATAACTGAGGTGCCACTGCATCATTCATATGTCTGTCAATGGCATGCTGCACTGGAATATTCGGCATTGACCGTCAGAGCTGCACCATGGTTGGATCCACCAACTTACAAGCAGAAAATGCAGGAGGAACTCAGCAGGTCTGGCAGCATCTGTTCAGAGTCCTGTGATTGTTCGTCAGAACTTCGTCACTGGATGTGAAATATTTACTCTGTTTTTCTTCCCACAGATGCTGCCAGACCTGCTCAATTTCTCCTGCACTTTCTGAATTTGTTTCAGATTTCCAGCATCTACAGTTATTTGTTTTGATTTCGTACACAGAGTTGGCCACTACTTCTACACTCAGAAGGATCAACCTCAAGCTCTGTTTGAAGCCTTTCACTATTTTGGCACTGGACAACTTCTTGATCCATCGCATTACCCACAGGCTTTCCAATGCACAAAATGTTTTGCGGTGCATACTCATTAATGTTCCACTGTCAGCGTTCCTGTTGAAGAGCAGTTTTGAGCCCACTGCAGCAAAGCTTGTGTGTGAACCTGCCATCTGGTGAACTGGAACGCATACTATCCTTGCAGCTACTTGTGCCCAGTTTCTCACCACATGCAGATCGTGCCTCTGCTACCCAGTAAATTAACATGCAGTTTCTAAACTGGTGGCAATAAGTGTGAAACTGAGTGACACTGAAGCTTCACTGTCATTGTTGTCTTTCTGTTGCTTTATTGCATGCTCCCAGCCTGGGCCACGTTGCACTTCTTGGACATCTGAAATGTGAATGGCATAAAAATGAGGATGTGGTGTGGGTTTGGGTAGGGGCTTGAGACTCGGTGCAAACATGTTCATCTCTCTGCAGCTGGGATGTGAGGACGAGGATTGAACCAGCATCATTACCTCTACAAGGGCAAGGACGTGCAGGCCCCTTACACTTATTTCCTGCTGCCTCCTGTTTTGCACCACAAAAGAAAAGGATGTGTGTCAGTGAGTAGGTACAATATCTTTGACCTCATGACAGCATGCATTCTATGAAATGTAGATGCGAGGCTTGCTGTAGTATTAAGTGTATGAGGTTGAGCTGAAGCTATAAATGCCAGATATGAATTGATAGAAGGAGATTGTTGGTGGATGAGTGATTGGGAGTAGGGTGAATTTCAGTAGTGGCTGATGTCAGTGGTAGAGTTGATGGAATATGGCATTTGAAGATGCATTCACTCACCATTTCCATGAGGCCATTGAGCATTTTGCAGCACTGCATCGATGTTCATGAGGTTTGATTCCTGGAGTTGATTTGAGTGACTGCTTGTTTCTGCACCCTTTTGAAAATAATTCGAGAAGCATGTATTCCCCCTAGATATAGGACAGATGTCCTTCTTTCCACTTTCTCCATCCAGGCCTCCAGTGTAGTGCCTGAAATTTTGAAGCTCATCCATATTGTGTCATTCTTCACTATACTCTTAGTTACTTCCTGAGTGCCTGGCCGTACTTGGTGTGACCACAACGTACCTCCTCTTCAAGGTGGTGCTCGGTGCTTGAAACGTAGGCCCGGCTCTTTCTTCCACGCATCAAGGAAATTGAAATTGAAATGAGAAGAAAGCATGAATTGGCAGGCTGCCTTAGAATCAATATGTGTAAGTTAATCATGTGTTGCAGTCCCCAGATGCTCTTGAATTTAGCACCCACTGATGACATATTGAACTTCCCCTGCAAAACATCATCATTATTTTACAAATATCAAAACGACCCCCTGGATAAATATAACCATTAAATTCTGGCAGAAAAGATGTTTTCACCCAATATGTCCAGTTCATCCACAGTTTTAAGTGCAATAATCATACATAACACTCAGTCTTCTGTTTTGAAGAACAGAATAAACCCAGAATAGAAATATTTTCCACGTAAATCTTCCCCTTTACTTCTGCATCAATCATGTAGCCCACCTCTGTACCTCTCCAAAACTTAAATATTCTTTTTCAAATGCATCAGCTAAATTGGTTGTAGGATTCCCGATATGGCCATGTAAAATGTCAAAATTACATCTCTGGATATATATATTACACTTCTCTCTTGCCGTGCATCCCGACATTACTTTTGCTTTTGTAACAGTCTAGATACGTTTTGCTGATAATTTTAGTGATCGGAGCAATAAAACCCTCAAGACCTCTCATTAAATATATCCTTTTTTGGCACATAAGCTGCATCAAACTTCGCTGTACCAGATCTCAACTATTATTTCCCTGTATTAAACAACATTTATAAATGACTCTATGTTTTGATAGCAGTCATTTATCACTATTTTCAATTTTGTATTGTCTGCAAGATGAATAGTTTAACATAATTCCATTGAAGTGAATTTGAGAAGAAACAGCAGCAGACCTGACATTGAATCATGCGGTACTCCAATCACTTAGACAATAGACATAGTACGTGGACATTTATCTGTTTAGCTCAGTGTGATGCCAACAGCATGGCTTCAATCCCCACATAGGCTGAGATGACCATGGAGGACCCTCCTTCTCAACCTCGCCTCTCACTGAGGTATGGTAGCCCTCAGATTGAATCACCCTCAGTTGTCTCTGTCTAATGAGACAGCAACCCTATGGTCTTGTAAGACTATGACGTCTTGACTTGATCAGTCACCATTTTTCTATGTCGAATCATGGGTTACAGCCGAAAAGCAGGCCTTTGGCACATTGTAGCTGTGCAGACTTTCAAAAGGAACAATTTGCCCAGCACCATTATCTAATTTCTCCTTGTAGTGGTGTACATTCTTCCTTTTCAGATAATAAACCAACATCCTCTTGAGAACGCTTCGATTAAAACTTCCTCCACCGCGCTCTCAAGCCTTGAATTTCAGATCCCAACAAGTTTCTACATTTGAAGTGATTTTAAGTCATGCCACTGTTGCTTCTTTTGCCAATTATTAGAAATCATGCTTGATTCTTTCACCATTGGACACGTTTCTCTCTATCTACCCTATGAAGAACCTTTAAGACTTTGAATATCATTATCAACTGTCCTCTTAACCTTCTTTGATCTGACTTCACAAGTGTAATGTCTATTTGTTATAACTCTTTTGTGAATCTTTTCTGTACCCTCTCCAATACCTTCACAACCATCCGAAAGTGTGGTTCCCAGAACCAGTACTGTTCCATTTATTCCCCTATTAAAACCTGGGATGCTGTATGCTTTATTACATACTGTCAAGCTAAAATGCCACTTCCAATAATGTATGCATATTTACAGTGTATTCTTACACCTCCTTCAGAATTGTACCCTGGTATTTTATACTGTCCCTGCCTGTCTTTCCGACCAAAATGAACAACTTCATACTTGTCTGTATTAAATTTCATCTGCGACTTGTCTAGAATATGCTAATTATTGTTCACAATACTTGTGAGTTTTGTATTGGCTGCAAATTTTCTGATTGTGCTTTATACACCATTCATGTCATTAATTTATTATCACGAAGAGTAGAGGTGCTAACACAAACTCCTGGGGGACTTGCACTAAAAAAATTCCTCTAGTCTGAAAAACAACTACTGCTTACCTTCCAGTCATCCAGCCAGTTTTGCATCCATATTGCAACTGTGTTATATTTTCTGAGCTTGAATTTTGCTCTCAAATTCAGTGCTTCTTCAAATTCTACCCTCATAAAGTCAGTCTCTTGGGATGAATCTCATCTAGTCCTTGTGCTTTATCAGGTTTAAGTTCAGACGGTCTATGTGATACCCAAGACAAATGCAAAGAATTCATATAATACCTCAGTCATGCTCTATCACAGATAACATTACCTTTCTGGCTGAAAAAATGTGTGAATCCCAACGTATAATCATCATTCATCATTCATCAAAATTGCTGTCCACATCAGCTGCAAGAAGCAAGACAATGAGGTGTGGACCACAATAAAAAGTTTGATTGAACAACAGAATATTGAGGATGTTGATGTTGACTACTTTGCCTTCGTATAAAGCAGCATCCACAGGAAGACTGATATAGAGATCAGTGTTCACACAAGAATTGGAAAGCAGCATCGGTCTTTTAGCATCTCCACAGGGTGCGAGAATTCAACACCATTGACACAACTATGAAATTGCAACTTTGCAGTATCACCATCTACAGTCTATGCCAGCCAGACATGGAAGAGAACATTAAAGGTGTTATGTAAGTTGGATGTCTTCCATGAACGGTGCCTACAAGATCCAGGCCATCACATTTTGAGAAAACCTGACCAATGGAGAAGTGCTATAGAGGACTGCGCAGAGGTATTTTCAGGACATGACAGAGAGGTGACTCAGACTGGCAGGACATTTTGTCTGTCAATGTATGCCCCACCTGAATGGCAGCAGACTGGACACCACTTGGTGAAAGAAGACTTGACCACCTAAAGAAGGCAGATGATGTATATTCAAGGAGGACTTTAAAGAGCAGGACACCCCTGGGCTGGGGGGGAAACAGACATCATATATGCATTACGTTTGCTTAACATCCATAATTGGGAAAATCATAGAATCACTACAGCCCAGAAAGGGGTGTTCGGCCCATCAAGTCTGCAGCGACCCTATGAAGAGCATCCCGTCCAAACCCAGCCCCTACCTAATCCCTGTAACCCTGCATTTACCATGGGTAACCCACCTAGCCTGCACATCCCTGGACATGTTAGCATGGCCAATCCATCTAACCTTCACACCTTTGGACTGTGGGACAAAACTGGAGTACTTGCCAATGTCAGTGTCTAATGTAGAAATACCTAATATGATCAATATGATTTAGCATGGATGACAATGTGATAATCATGCTTGATAAATTTATCATACTTATTCCTTGAGAGGTAACAACCAGGATAAATAAAAGGGAAACATTGGGTGTAGCCTATTTGGATGTCTGGAAGGCATTTGATAAGGAATTGCTCATTAGGTTGCTCAATAAGAATAGAGCCCTTGGAGTTAGAGAGAGTACATTCACATGGGTAGAGTTGAATAACTAGCAGAAGACAGGGTTGTCATAGAGGGGTCATTTTTGGGACATAAGTAGGACAATATGAGATGCATCCAAGGATATTAATGGATTGAGCCTGGAATTTGAAGATGCACTGACCATAATTTTTTAATTTTCGTTAAACTTTGAGGTTGTGCCAGAGGATTGGAAAATAACAAATGTTACAGCAGTGTTCAAAAACAGAGTAAACATAAGGACTGAAACTACATTCACTTTAAAGTAGGTGATGGGGAAACTTGTAGGAATGATAATTTGGGAGAAAATCAGCACTTCCCTGACAAATTTGCAGTGATTAAGGAAAGCTAGCATATTTTTGGCAAAAATTTCAGAATATAAGTAATGCAGCACTGCAGGGATCAGTGTTGGAGATACACTTATTTACTCGATATATTAATAACTCGGATGAGGGAACTGAATTAACTACAAGTTTGTGGATGACTCAAAAATAAGTGAGAAAGCAAGTAGTGGAGATGATACAAAGCGTCTACAGATGGATATAACGTGGTAATGAATTGGGCAAAAAATTGGCAAATGGAACATGATGTGGGAAATTGTGAGGTTATTCACTTTGGTGTGGAAAATAGGGGAGCTGAAAGTTACTTAAATGGAGAAAAACTGCAGAAATCCACAGCGAAGAGGGATAAGGCTCTCCTCATGCAGGTATCACAAAAAGCTAGTATCCAAGTTTATTAGATATCGGGAAAGGCAAATGGAATGTTGGCCTTCATTTCAAAGGGATTGGAATATAATAATAGGGATCTTTTGCTAAAACTATAAAAGGCACTGGCTAGACCACAGCTGGAATACTATGAATAATTTGGTTCCCTTATTCAATGGAGGCAGTCCATGAGAGAAGGCTCGCTAATTTGATCCCTGTATTGGAGAGATTGTCTTATGAGAAGAAGTTGAGTATGTTGTGTCACGTACTGTTTGGTGTTTAAAAGAATGAGAGGTCACCCTTATTGAAACATGTAAGATTCTTAGGGAGTTTGTCAAGATAGGTGTAGAAAGATTGTCTCCCCTTATGGGAGACTCCAAGGCCAGAGGAGATAATCTCAGAGTAAAGGGTTGCCCATATAAGGTAGATATGAGGAGGATTCATTTTCTGTCAGAGGGTAGCGAATCTGTGGAATTCTTTGCCACAAAAGACAGTAGAGGCTGTGCTGTTAAGCATATTCAGGGCTGAGATAGACAGATTTTTTGTTATGCATCATGGCAATCAAAGGTTACGGTGAAAAAGCTGTAATCTCATTTAATGATGGAGCAGACTTGATGGGCTCAATGGTCTGCTTCTGCTCCTGTATCTTATGGTTTTGTGGACTATGGCCAAAGGCAGAGTTTTTCCACCCCCTTTTCTCATACAGGATCAGACGCATTAAATTTGAATATGTCATGCTTCCAATATATAAATGCTCTTTTTGGCGTCTTATGGGCACCACTCTATTTTTACCATTGTTTTACTTGATATATACCACACAATACCTCTGGATTTCTTTTTATTTTAGCTGCCAGTCTATTTTAATACTCTTTACTTTTCTTAATTGCTTTTTAAATTCTTCTCCGTACCAGATCTCAATTGCATCATTGAGCTGATATCTATCATAGGCATACTTCTTCTTCTTAATCTCTGTTTCCTTTATACTCCCGAGTACTTTGGACTTGTTTGCCCCATTTTTTCCCTTTGTGGGACTATATCTTGATTGTGTCTGAGCTATCTCTTCTTTAAAAGCATCCCAAAATTTCTTCACCACTCCTCTTGCCAACCTTTGATTGCATTTTATCTGCATCAAACCCATTCTTACCTTATTGAAAGAGGGTTTTCCTCAGTTAATTATTTTCACCTTGGATTGTTTCTTGTCCTTTACCGTGGCGAGCCTTATGATACGATGATTTGTGACTCCTAAACGTTGTTCTTCTGACACTTGATATACTTGGTTCATCTCATTCCCAAGAATCAGGTCTGGCAATATCTCCTTTCACATTGGACTGGAAACATACTACTATAGAATTTTTTCTTAAATGCACTCAAAGAACTTCTACCTCTCTCAGTCCTGTCAACTACTGTTATTACAGTCTGTATTTGGATAAATCAAATCCTTGCTATAACTACTGTGTAATTCTTGTATTTCTCGCTCTAGTTTCTGCCTAATTCCCCTGATAATTCATTCCTGCATATCATTACTACTAGCTTGTGGTCTGTACACTATACTGTACAGTTTAGTTGCACCTGTTTTTGTTCCTTAGCTCTAACCAAACAGATTTTGTCTGTAATCCCTCTAGAGCGTACTTTCTCTCCAGGACTTAAAATATTTTCATTCATCAATGCTGTCACCCTCTTCATTGCCTTCCTTGCCTAGGTTTGCTGAACACCTTGTATCCAGGAGCATTTAATATCCACCCTGTCTTTCTATAAACCAGGCCATTGTTATAGTCACAACATTGTATTTCCATCTTTGGCTCCAACTCCCCAGTCTCATTTACCAGACCCTGTGCATTCATGTAGCCACATGCTAACCCTAATTCAAACTTGATATATTTCAAATGATGCTGAAGCCACCTTTCTTTCCTAGCGGCGTGTCAACTGTCCCTCTTAGTATTCTGTGAATCCTTTGTTTCCCTTAGAGTATTACCTTATAGTTCTGATATAACTACCACATTAGTTTAACCGTCCCTAGTAGAACTTACAAATTGTCCGACATGGAGGTTTGTCCCAGCTCTGTTGAGTGCAACCCATTCAACCTGTACAAATCCATTCTTCCCCAACAGTGATCCCAATATCTGTGGTATCTAAAACATTCTGTCTCCTCTACCATATTTCCAGCCATGCATTCATCTGTTTTATCATCCTGTTTCCATATGCTCATCTTTGTGCGGTATGAAGAGTAATCTGGAGAATTACTACTTTTGAGATGGTTGCTAATTTGCCACCTAGTCACCTAAATTTTGATTGCAGAACTTCTTCCCCCTTTCTGCTGATGTCATTGGGATCGATGTGTCTCAAGACCACTCGCTGTTCACCACCCCACTCCCCTCAGCTGTTTAGCAGCATCCTTGACCCTGGCACCGAGGAGGCAATATGTAATCCTGAATTCGAGCACGAGATTGCAAAAACACCCGTCTGTTTCTGTCTCATACATTTTCATCAGTCCCAGGAGCTGCTTCATTTGTATTAGCCTGTTACTTTGGACAGTGCCAAAGCTTGCGCCTAAATGCAAGTAGCTATTATTCATTGTCTCTCTTAGTTTGAGTTGGATTGTCTGGATACCAGATAAACCCAAAAGAATCAGTGGAGCATAACCTTTCATCCTTCAAATCATCCTAACTATTGTATTTGTTCATGCCGTGTAGGATGCTCCATTATATTAACCTTCATAATACTTTGAGACATTTTACCCCGAATAAGAGGGTCATTTAAAGGATTATAATTTGATATAGCCTTCCTTTGTTCTTGAAAATGGTGCCCACATAACCTATTTTCCAGACATCAAGAATTTGCTTGCTGCTCGTGAATTCTGAAAGTGAAGAATTAGCAATCTAAAGTATACATTTGCAAAATAACATATATTTTAACAATCAGCTTTATGATCTTTTGTGTGTGTTAAACATCAGTCCTTCTATGAAATTAAATCACCTGCATCAATACAATTCTTCATTCCTTGGTGGTTCAATATTGTTCAAGTGTTTCATCTGCAAAATAGTGAGCACACTATGCCACAACATAATCTGCAGGGCAACTAATATATGTTCACAGTTTGGTAGATTACGTGAACTATTTGTTCCACTGGTTCACTTAGTTAAAGTTGTAATGGAATGAGACTGACCAATTCAATGAATTGTGACCTCAATTCCTAAAATTGCCAGTAAACGTTTACTGTTATGAATTATGCTGTGCCGGCCATCCATTTTTGTGTGCGCATTTTACATTGTGTTAATTTGATTGAAAAACCGATTAAATGTAGAGTGATTGGCTGAATCCTCATAATTATTTTTAAGGAATTATTCACTGATTGAATGTAGAGGGATTGGCTGGATCCTCATAATTATTTTTGGTGAATCATAGACATTCCGCTGACGAATGCATTATGTGTAATAACAACTCATTTTGCAGCTCAGATTTGTTATTTTTCAGTGTGAACCGAAATGCGAAATGATTTATTTTGGGAAAATGACAATACAAAATCAACAATACAGTTCTAAAGAGGGTGCAGGAGCAGTGGTGTTTGATTTGTATGGAAATACATTGAACTTTTCAAGACAGGTTTAGAGTGCAGTAAATAAACACTCAACAGATTGCTTATTGTTTAAGTTTAGGGGTATAGAGTACAGCATCAAGGAAGTTATGTTAAATTTGTGTAGAACACTAGTTTGGACACAAGGGAGTATTGTGTCCAGTTTTGAGTGCCACATTTTAGGAAAGCTGTGAAGACATTGGAAAGAGTGGACTTAGCTTCCTTGAGGGGGTTTCTGATAGGGATATTCAAAAGTATGAAGGATCAGGACAAAGTAGATATGGAAGAAACTTGCCATTGTGGGAAGGATTGAGAAGTGGAGGGCACACATTAAAGGTCAGTAGCAAAGAAGAAATTGTGACATGAAGAAAAATATCTTTCACACAGCAAGTGGTGAGGATCTGGAATGCGCGGACTGAGGGAGTGGGAAATTGAAAACCAAATTTATAAGGAGATCTCAGTTATCTGTAAGAATAATAGGGTTGTAAAAGTAGGGGATTTTAACTTTCCAAACATAGACTGGAACTGCCATTGTGTTTAAGGGCTTGCATGGAAAGGAATTTGTTAAGTGTGTTGAAGACAATTTTCTTAATCAGTATGTGGATTTACCACTAGGGAAGGAGCAAAACTTAACCTTCTCTAGGGAAATAAGACAGGGAAAGTGACTGAGATATCACTGGGGGAATACTTTGGGCCAGTGATCATAATTCTATTAGTTTTAAAGTGTTATGGAAAATTTAAACTTGACCAAAAAGTTAGTTATAAATTGGAGGAAAGCCAATTTTGATGGAATTAGGCAAGAACTTCCAGAAATTGATTGGGGCTGACTATTCGCAGGTAAAGGGATGGCTGAAAAGTGAAAGCCTTCAAAAATGAAATAACAAGAAGACATGTATCAGATATGGACAGCTGGAGTTCAGTTTTAATCCCTAAAGGGCAGCAGGAGTACACTTGAGGCACATCAGGAGGGCATGAAGGAGCATGAGATAGATTTGGCAAACAGGGTGAAGGAGGATCCAAAGCGATTGTACAAATGCATTAAGGACAGAAGAATAACTTGGGAGAGAATAGGGCCCCTTAAAGATCAACAAGGTCAGTTAATGTGAAACCACAGGAGATGGGTCAGATACTAAATGAGTATTTCGCGTTAGTATTTACTGTGGAGAAGGATACAGAAACTAGAGAAATTGGAAAAATAAAGAGTGATATTTTGAAGAACCACCATACTACAAAGATGGGGAGGCTAGATGTCTTAAAACGCATAAAAGTGGATAAATCCCTAGAGCTGATGAGATGTCCACCAAACTTTGTAGGAAGCCAGGAATGTGATTATTGGCCCCTTGCTGAGATATTTGTATCATCGACAGCCAAGAGTGAGGTGCTGGAAGACTGGAGGTTGGCTAATGTGGTGCCGTTATTTAAGAAAGGTAGTAAGGAAAAGCCAAGTAACTATAGGCTGGTGAGCCTGACATAAGTGGTGGGTGAGTTGTTGGAGGGGATTGTGAGGAACAGGATTTAATTGTATTTGGAAAGGCGGGGGTTGATTAGGGATAGTCCACATGGCATTGAGCATGGGAAGTCAGATCTCACTAACTTGTTTGAGTTTTTGAAGAAGTGACGAAGAAGATTGATGAAGGGAGAGCAGTGCATGTTGTCTTTGTGGACTTCAGTGAGGTGTTCAACACGGTTCCGCACGGTAGACTGATTAGTAAGGTTTGATCATATGGGATCCGGGGGAGTTAGCTAATTAGATACGAAATTGGCTTAAAAATAGGAGACAGAAGTGGTGATGGAGGGTTGCTTTTCACACTCGAGGCGAGCATGTGCCAGAAGAATCGCTGTTTTTATCATTTATATAAAAGATTTGGATGTGAACATAGGAGGCATGGTTAGTAAGTTTGCAGATGACACCAATATTTGTGGTGTAGTGGACAGCAAAGAAGGTTGCCTCAGAGTGCAGTTAGCTGCCAGAGGACGTAGTGGAGGCTGGTACAATTACAACATTGAAAGGGCGTCTGGATGGGTATCTGAGTAGGAAGGGTTTAAAGGGATATGGGCCAAATGCTGGCAAATGGGACTAGATCAGTTTAGAGTATCTGGTTGGTGTGGATGGGTTAGACCAAAGGATCTGTTTCCGCGCTGTACATCTCTGTGACTCTCGACACAGCTTCAATCGAGGCACTTGAGGGATTTGAATTATTCTGCAAAGGAAGAGATGGTTTACTAGCACACGGTTAAGTTGCTGCGTCGAAGACCCAGCACAGATTGGAATGACTGCATGGCGTCCTGTAATAAAAACGGAAAGTACTGGAGAAGTCAGCAGTTTTGTCAGCGTCAGTGGAGAGAGAAACAAGGTTCATGTTTTGCATTTGATATGACTCTTCTATGGAACTGAAACTGGAGCCAGTTCTGAAGAAATGTCAAATCGGACTTGAAAATCTACCTTTGTTCTTCTTGCCAGAGATGCTATCAGACCTACTGAGTTTCTCCAATACTTTCTGTTTTTGTTACAGATTTCCAACATTTGCGGTACTTTGCTTTTGGCCTCCTGTGTTGCAATCATTCTGTGAAATTTGGCAGCTGTTTTGGTTAGATTAAAGAAGAATATCTTGATAATTTGATAAACATGTTTAAAATTTTGAAAAATGAACAGAAAATAAAGGTACAGACTATTTCAGTTATTGAGGGGCATAAAGTGAAGAGATAAATTTAAAAAAAACTAAATATAAAATGCTCAGGGCAGAGTGCAGCAGAAACTGTACTTGGTGCAGTGATACACTGTGGAATGCTTTTCCAGAGCGAGTATTTGAAGCAGATTGTAAAAGAAATGGTTAGGTAAGTGATTGAAGGAAGGATATACGCTAACTGAGTGGATCCACGAAATTTGGAATGTTGCTTTTGTGGAGGGTAAATGGAGACTCAGCTAAGCAGCCAGTTTCTGTGTTGTAAAATTGGTAGAAATATGATTGTGCACCAGTCTTCCTCATTGCTTTTATATTACACCTTTAATAGGATTTTCAAAAATATACACACGACTAACTGTAGCCTAAGAAATTTTATTTAATATTAACAGCACCAATTCTTTTTATATAGCCCTTTTAATGAAAGGAGAAGTCCAAGGGAGTATATAATGAAGCCAAATTTAACACTTAAATGCATAAAATGGTATTTGGGTAGATAGGCCAAAGCTTGCTCAAAGATGTAGATATTGAAGAATATCTTCAAGGAGGAAAGAGGAGATGCAGAGAATATTTTTTTGAGTGTTCAAAGTTGCGATATGACCATTTTGACGTTTATAAACTGAATGAGATGGACCAAGGGGTCTGTTTCCCTGCTGTATAACTCTTATTCCAGATTTTTACTAGTCAACCTATTCAGAAATGTTATTACACATCTTTGGAGCAGGTGGACCTTGAACCTAGGTCTCCTGGCTCAGAGGTAGGAACACTCCCACTGCACCTCAAGAATCCAGACATTGAGGTTTTTTTAAATGCCCAGAAGTGCAATCACACACAACAGAGTGACTTTCCCACCACCAAGATCACTGTGACGATTTTATTTGTTTCTTTTTTTCTTGCTAAGTACTAACCACCACTAATAAAACACCCATGTAGCCAATTATATACTTACTTGCAAAGCCCACTAAGGTAGTGCAAACTACCAAAAGTGAGGGGAGGTAGGAAGAGAAGGAAGGGACTAAAGCAATAGAGTTGGAGGGGGAATTAAAAGACTTTACCCCGTAATGCCCACCTCTCTCTAAAGGTACCAAGATGGACACTGCATTCTCCCTGTGCAAGGACGCCAGGAGGCAGAGAAGTTTAGAGATTGAATTCTCTGGCACTTTCACAATCCCGATCACGTGTGGTGGAGCAATAAAATTGTTGATGCAGAATTAGGTGAGTTCAGATATAGCAAAGGGCTATAGGGCTGCAGAAGATAACAGAAATCGAAGGCAGCCATGGAAGGATCTGGAAACCAGAATGAGAATTTTATAATTACCCCCTTGCTTTTGTGTTCTGCTGTGGTTTAGTTTTTCAAGAGTCTTAAATCTCCAGTGTGTTGCTCAAGAGGTTGTTCCTTAAGTTTTTGAACGCTAAGTGTCTGTCAGCCACTTAGCCTTAGGATGGATTACATCCAAACCCAGTTCTGTCCTCACCTGACATTTACAAGCATGCTTAGATAACTGATAGCAGCAAGAATTTCTCTGCGTGAACTTTTATTTCTCCACCCCACTGCATGCAGATGTAGATAAACTTAGCAAATGAAAAGCAAGCATTTAAGTTGCTATTGCACCTTTTAGAGTATCAGGATTTACAAAATGCTTCACAGCCAATGAAGTACTTCTGAAGTGTGGCCCCTGTTGTAATGCAGGAAATGTGGCAACCATTATTAACAGTTACTTCTCATAAAGAGCAATGCGGTGAACACATAACATTGTCAATGGGATGAGCATGCATCGGGAATAATTCTCTGGATGCTCATTGAATAGTATCATGTGTTCTTATGGGTCTATGTGAGAGGGCAAATCAGGCCTCGGTTTAACATATCATCCAAAACATGACACCTCTCACGGTGCAGCTTTCCCTCTGTTCTCCACTGGTGTCTTAGCCTAGATTAGTGCTTTAGAAGCTGGAGTAGGATTTGAAGTGACAACTTTTTGAACCAGAGGTGTGAGTTTTAACACTGAGTTACAGCTGGCTGGTCAATTGTTGCAATCCTGTAGCCATTCCAGAGGGAAGCGTTTGCAAGATGTTGGCACATAATCCAAAGGCTATTTTAAGTGAGCCAAATGTAATGGTTGTACCCTGTGTGCATGTGATCTAGAGACTGCTCCGACAAGCATTTTGTTAGCAGCAAGGGAAAACTAAATACAGAAGAGGAGAAGAAATTGGTAGGTGCAGAAATGTCCTTGTTTAGCTAATTTCGAGCAGGAACCCCAGATTTTTCTTTACAGAAGCTTGCATGAAATGACTTTGAGTAGACCTGTACAAAAGAGATAAAACCTTTCACAGAGCGTTTTAATTGTTATTCATTTCACCTGCAGCATGGAGCATGTCACAGTTGACAGTCAGGTAGGAATGCGGTATGACAGGAAGTGTGTGCCACAGGCGGGAGTATTCTGAAACAGATGCAAATAAGTAAATTGGGGTTCAATACTGCAATGACAAGGCCACAGCAAGTGAACGTTCCTTGATCTATGGTTTATTTTACTTTATAATATTATTTTTAATAACTTGTATATATTTAAAGCCATATTTTGTCAAGTCTGATAGTAATATAACTAGTTTTGGAGAAAATATTGTTGCTTCAGAAAATTAGCAATCCAAGTTGTATATTTTTCAAACGTCTAAAGCTTATGCAGTGATTATAAAAACAGTCTATTTAAATCAATTACAAATGGTCTTATTAAAACAGACTAATGTTGATTATTTATATTGGAGCTATGATGAAATTGAAAGGCTTTTAGTTTATTTTGTAAGAAAATCTTTCATTGACAAATCACACGTTTAGCTTTTTGAGTTGGAGATATTCTGTCTTGGCAAAGCAAAATATATTGACTCCGGCGTTATTGTTTTTCTTTGCTGCTGGCACAGTGTTGATGTGTAAGAGGTGGCGATATTGCCCAAAGCTTTTGGTTTCTGGTGGTTTGGGTTAGCTTTAACTTTCCTGCACTCGACAGCTGTGTTAAAACCAAACAAGTTGGACCTCGAGGGTCACTCTGGGGAGACTTCATCTAGTGTTTGTGTTTTCAAATTTCTCTTGTGACCCAGCGGTTGGATAAATGGCTGATAAACAGTGGGGAAATGCTGCTCGGGATTCTGCGCTTGCTGATTTTGGCAGAGGTTCAAGTTTTTGCTCTGAACTCACGCTGTCCGATTGGCAGGACCTGAAACTTTTTTTTGCGCTGTTTTTACAAGTGCCTGTCAAACCGACCATTTTGCACAGGCTCAGTGCTGACATTTCCTGTCTTGGATTATCACCACTCCGAGTTTAAGACGACGCTACTTTGTGCAGCCTTCCCCACCCACCCCCTCGGCTTCTTTACCGAAAGATTTTCTACTGGATTTTGCTCGCTGTCTCCATGGCAATGTGAAGTGCTCCAAGTTCTGAAAAACTCCAGCATGTTTACAAAAATTGTGCCATCAGATTAGCCTGACTCCCCCATTCCTCAGTAAGTGGATTTCTGCTCTGCTTTAAGATCCTTGTGCAGTTCTGCCCTGAGCAGTCAGATCCGTAGGCAGTGCTGTTTGTTTAATTCCGTAGCTGCTTTGTGTGTTTGTGAGAGAGATGTGTAGTTTTGTGCACATTGTAGATTACTGTTGATCGAGTCTTTGAGGAATGTCGGCCGACTTGGTGTACGCAGCAATTTATTTTCTGGCTCTCTCTCTCTCCCTCCCCCTCTCCATTTCTCAAATTTGTTTACTTGGTTCCTGCCTCTTCCTCTTCCTCTCTTTTTGTGATGTGGAATAAAAACAGAAAGTAGTAACACCATGAATATCGTAGAAGTGATGATGTCGGCCTCTTTGCTAGGGGTGGATTCAACAAGTGGGCGGTGTGTACAGTTCTGTATGCAACATTATTGAGTGAGTTGTTTGGACTCTGATTAATGACCAATTTATCTTTCGCCTTCTGCTGCCTCCTGTGCAGCAGTACCTTCTATTTTGAACCCTCAAATGGAAGTCAGTGTAATGCTTATCACCATTTTTTTTCTCCATCACTATGATTTTAATTGTTAATGGTCTTAATGAAAAAAGTACTCTCTTGTCTCTGCAATATTATAGTCACTGACTTTGGACACAGTTGGCATGACGGTATGTTTTGATGCAGTGGTTGAAAAGTGCTGTTCTGTTTAACACATCACGCTGTCAGAAGTAGAATTTACTGTAGCCAGGAACTGGTTGTTTCACATATGGTAAAACTGAAAGAATTGATGGAAAGGTTACTCTGACACATTGGCTTCTTCTTAATGGAAACAAAAATGTTTGCCAGGCTTAGTTGGAAATGGTCTTTGCGTTAAACTTTTCACATTAGAATGTAAATCATTTTAACAAAAAAAACAGCTACTCTCCAATGACAAACTGCTAAAGGCATTGAGGCTGAGTGGTCCTTTTCTTTCACTGTGTTAATCACTTATTAGCTAAAAATAAGGATTGAAACATTTCCCAGTTGCAGTGATACATACAATATGTGGATTTTTAAAATGATTGATAATAAGATGGAAATGTCACTTTGTTAGGACAATAGCTGTGGCTATAATATATTCCTTTAAAATAATGACAAGGTCAAATATAATTCTACAACTTTTATGGGATGAATTTTTGATCTTTGAGATGATAGAGATCGCAAGCGTTTTTAAAAATTCATTTGGGGATGTGGGCTTCGCTGACAGCCTGTGTTTATTGTCCATCCCCAATTGCCCTTTAGGAGGTGGTAGTGAGCTGTTTTCTTGAACCGCTACAGTGCGTTTGGTGTAGGTATAACTACAGTACTATTGGGGAGGAAGTTGCAGAATTTTTTATCCAGGAACAGTCAAGGAGCAGTGATGTATTTCCAATTCAGGATGGTAAATGACTTAGAGACAAAATTCTAGTTGATGGTGTTCTCAAGCATTCGCTGCCCTTGTCCTTCTCCAGGGCTGTAATGAGATCAGAAGCTTAGTGCTTCTGATAACCTGCTTACAGATGTAAATTTTGAGTTACTTGTGTGTGAGCACTGTACAATAATTTCTATGATTTTGCAGATGATTAAGCTTAGAATGATGGAGTGTTAATTGGCCAAATTGAATTTATCCTGCTTTTGTAGGTGCACTGTATTTTCAATCAATCTGTTCACAGGCACGCTTCTTTAGATCTGAGTTCAGGCCTTCTGTATCAGAGATACTGATGCTACCATTGTACCACAAGTGTTGTTTGTCCTGATTTTGAGAGAGTTCCTTTTTGAGCAATTTTCCACAATGTTAGGGAGATGCTAGTGTTATAGCTGTACTGGAATAGTTTGGCTTAGGACTTGGTGAGTCCTGGAGCTTACGTCTTCAGTATAAGCAGCCCAAATATGGTTGTATGTGATCTTTACTAAATAGAGTGCCTTTGCCTATTTTTTTGGTATTGTATGGACTGAACTGAATTCACTGAAGAACAGCACCTTTAATGATGGGGACCTAGGAGACCTTGAGCTGGATCGTCCATTCACCATTTCTGATTGACCTTGATTACAAATGATTTGCTTTTACTAATTGTGAAATTGGATGTTGAGTGATATAATGTCATATTTGGAAACTGAAGTAGAGGGCTAGAGTGTTTAAACATACAAAGAAAGTTTTATTTTAATTTTATGACATCTTCAACAACAGTTAAAAGCTGAAGAAATGGAAGAGCGCACTTGGGAAAAAATAAGATTTCTGTACCTGATATTCTTGGATTGTAATAAATATTTATAACATCACACAAAATGCACTTGTACTCCATTGAAGAAACCCTAATCTTTTCTGTTGTGTAGTGGGTGAGTAACTTATAAAGGAGCAGAGCAAATCTGATGGCAAGTTTCTGATATTCCTGTTGACTATATATTTGATAGGTCGATGCCTAATTTACTAATTAACATTGAACATTGATAGCCTCATTTTTATTCTTACACCAGAAATAGGTCCATTATTATCCTAAATCATTTTTTCCTTCAAATTTGAAAAAACCGATCTGTTTTTCCACAACCTCGAGAACTGTTGTCTATCTCACTTTACTATCTTATCCATTAAAATTCTTCAGGCTTTCGAAAAGTTTACTGTCCCCTAATTTGAGATTTAATAAATCTCATGATCTTTTTATTGTTTTGAACCTCATAGCATTGTTCATTCTTGCCTAGTTTTTCAGTTTAAGATTAGATTAGATTCCCTACAGTGTGGAAACAGGCCCTTTGGCCCAACAAGTCCACACTGCCCGTTGGAGCATCCCACCCAGACCCATTCCCCTACAACCCACACACCCCTGAACACTACGGGCAATTTAACATGGCCAATCCACCTAGCCTGCACATCTTTGTACTGTGGGAGGAAACCGGAGCACCCGGAGGAAACCTGCACAGACACGGGGAGAATGTGCAAACTCCACACAGACAGTCGCCCGAGGCTGGAATCGAACCCGGGTGCCTGGTGCTGTGAGGCTGCAGTGCTAACCACTGAGCCACCGTGCCGTCCCTATTAATTTGTCATTTAGTAAATAAATTGTAAATAGTAATTTGTTTACCATATTATAATTATTTCACAAATTAGTGCACCGTACCTTCAACGTATTGGCAAAAACTCTCTTCAAAGTCATTCCAGTGGAAATTCACAACAATATTCAATTCACAGTATGTCGCTGAGCCAATTCTATCGGTTTATCAGGTTTTAACCAAGATTTGTAGCTCGGGTTGTGGATGAGGCTGCTGACTTGCTCACCAAGCTGGCTTGTTTTTGTTCAGACGTTTGATCAGCATGCTGTCTTCGAACCAAGCGGAGTAGAACAACATCGCTTTATCGGAGGCCTCACTGATAATGTTACCTAGTGTGATGATGAAACATCTGAATGAAAGCAGATCAGCAACCTCATCAGTTTACTAGCTTTACCATGACACTCTAGTCTCTCTCTTGAAATTTCATTTTAGCAATGAAACTGATATTAAACCCTCTCCTTGCATTACATGTTCAAATTAATTCATTTCCGGCTTTAGTTAGACCCCACTACTCAGCACTGCATATATGTGAGTCATTGTTAAAACTGGAGTTCAAGTTTGATTTATTGCTGATGTTCTAACAATCAATTAAATTTCATGAACACGCGCAACTATTTTCTTGCCGTTACTCTTGAATTGTAAACATGGCCTGAAAAGGAAATTAAAACCTCAGAAATTTATTGTGGTGGTAACAAGTGAATAACTGTTTTAAAAGAAACAGTTGTAAAGTTGACAATTTTCCTCCATAAGTGCAGTGGTCAGACCCCAAATGTTATTTGATATCGAGAAGTTACACCGCTGTTGCCAGTTGTTACAAAAAGATAGTCAGTCTCTGAAAGATATGCCACAGATGGTTGTAAACGATCGTTTAGATTACTCAAAAATTACTTATCGAACAAATGGGCAAACTGAAGTTGTGAATTATGTTACTGTGAAATTATAGAATATAAGATTCTACTAAATTTCATCATTTACTAGAATCATAACTGCGCTACATTGCAATCCAGTGGCTAGTGCTAAAGCAGGCCTAAAGATAGGTATTTTGTAGCAAATATCTCACGTTCTGAATAGTCAAAGTTTCTCTAAGAGGCAAGTTAGTAAGTTGATGGAATGCTGTCCATTCATATGGATGATTGCTTATCTAACAACACAAGTTCAACATCATCCGTGATAAAGCAGCAGGCTTGATTGGTACCCCATCCAGCGCTTTGAATAACTACCCTCCACCATTGGTACACCATGGCTAAAATGTATGCAGTTCACAAGACAAATGGCTGCAACTTAACTGATTGTTTTCAACAGTATCCTCCAAATCTAAAATCACTAATAACTTGGAGGAAAAGGCATTGGTCGCAAGGGAATGCCTGCAAGTTGCCCTTCAGGTCTCGCACTTGAGTACCTATCATAGAGAAAAGGTACTAGAGAATCTAATGGGACAGTAAGTCCCCTGGACCTGATGAGATGCATCCTAAGATTCTAAAAGCAGTGTTTGGAGATGGCATATTCCAAGGTCCTCAGCATGTAGCCCTGGGGCACACAAAGCTACAACCAGCTACAACCAAGGCACACTTTGTAATAGATGCGTGAGTAGATAACAACCAGGCTAGATGAATGGAACCATTAAATGTAAGATATTTGAATTTCCAAAAGGCATTTGATAAGATAATGCACATAGAGCTACGTAATAAGATTAGTGCTCATGCTGTTAGAATGGAACATTAGCATGGATATAAGATTGCCTAGCTTAATAGGAGAGAGAGGGCTGGGATAGAGTCTGCATTTTCTCTAACTTGCAGCTGGCTAAGTGCCATAGGGATCTGTGCTGGGGCCACTGTTATTTGCAACATACATCAATGACTTGGATGAAGAAAGTGAAAGTCCTATCACCAAGTTTACAGATGACACAAATTTAGGTGGGCAGGAAGTCAGTGAGAATGATGGAGAATGAGGCAAGGAGTTTACAAAGGCATATAGACAGGTTAAATCGGTCAGATGAAATGAAAGGTATGAAAATGTGTCATTACACACTTGGCAGGAAGATTGGAAGAGTTGAATATGGTTTAAATTGGGAAAAACTCCTATGATACTGCAACACGAGGGATTTGGGAATCCTTGTGCATGAATCCCGGAAAAATGCACATTCACGTTCAAAAAGTAGGAAAGGCAAATGGAATGTTGGCCTTTATTTCAAAGGGGATGGAGCAATGAAAATAGGATGGTCTTGCTAAATCTATAAAGGCGTTGGTCAGACCACAGCTGGAATATTTTGCAAAATGTTTGTCCACTAATTGAAGGAAAGAAGTACTAGCATGGGAGGCAGTCCACAGAGGTTCACTGGGTTGTCCTGAGCATTGAGGGCTTTTCCTATGAGGAAAGGTTGTGTAAATTTGGCTTGTACTCATTGGACTTGGGGAGAAAAATAGACAACCTTATTGAAATCTGTAAATTCTTAGGGTTCTTGATAAGATAGATGAGGAAAAGTTGTTTCCCAATTTTGAAGTGTCAAGGACAAGAGAACATAGAACAGTACAGCACAGAACAGGCCCTTCAGCCCACGATGTTGTGCCGACCATTGATCCTCATGTATGCACCCTCAAATTTCTGTGACCATATGCATGTCCAGCAGACTCTTAAATGACCCCAATGACCTTGCTTCCACAACTGCTGCTGGCAACGCATTCCATGCTCTCACAACTCTCTGTGTAAAGAACCCGCCTCTGACATCCCCTCTATACTTTCCTCCAACCAGCTTAAAACTATGACCCCTCGTGTTAGCCATTTCTGCCCTGGGAAATAGTCTCTGGCTTTCAACTCTATCTATGCCTCTCATTATCTTGTATACCTCAATTAGGTCCCCCCCCTCCTCCTCTTCTCCAATGAAAAGAGTCTGAGCTCAGTCAACCTCTCTTCATAAGATAAGCCCTCCAGTCCAGGCAGCATCCTGGTAAACCTCCTCTGAACCCTCTCCAAAGCATCCGCATCTTTCCTATAATAGGGCCACCAGAACTGGATGCAGTATTCCAAGTGCGGTCTAACCAAAGTTTTATAGAGCTACAACAAGATCTCACGACTCTTAAACTCAATCCCCCTGCTAATGAAAGTCAAAACACCATATGCTTTCTTAACAACCCTGTCCACTTGGGTGGCCATTTTAAGGGATCTATGTATCTGCACACCAAGATCCCTCTGTTCCTCCACCCTGCCAAGAATTCTATCCTTAATCCTGTACTCAGCTTTCAAATTCGACCTTCCAAAATGCATCACCTCGCATTTATCCAGGTTGAACTCCATCTGCCACCTCAGCCCCATCTCTGCATCCTGTCAATGTCCCGCTGCAGCCTACAACAGCCCTCTATACCGTCAACGACACCTCCAACCTTTGTGTCGTCTACAAACCTGCTGACCCATCCTTCAATCCCCTCATCCAAGTCATTAATAAAAATTACAAACGGTAGAGGCCCAAGGACAGAGCCCTGTGGAACACCACTCACCACTGACTTCCAGGCAGAATATTTTCCTTCTACTACCACTCGCTGTCTTCTGTTGGCCAGCCAATTCTGTATCCAGACAGCTAAGTTCCCCTGTATCCCATTCCTCCTGACCTTCTGAATGAGCCTACCATGGGGAACCTTATCAAATGCCTTACTGAGGTCCATATACACCACATCCACAGCTCGACCCTCATCAACTTTTCCAGTCACATCCTCAAAAAACTCGATAAGGTTTGTGAGGCATGACCTACCCCTCACAAAGCCGTGTTGACTGCATTTGATCAAGCCATGCTCTTCCAGATGGTCATAAATCCTATCCCTCAGAATCCTTTCTAACACCTTGCAGACGACAGATGTGAGACTTACTGGTCTGTAATTGCCGGGGATTTCCCTATTTCCTTTCTTGAAGAGAGGAATTACATTTGCGCCTCTCCAGTCCTCAGGTACGACTCCAGTGGAGAGCGAGGATGCAAAGATCCTCACAAGTGGCGAAGCAATTGCATTTCTCGCTTCCCAAAGCAGCCGAGGACAAATCTGGTCCGAGCCTGGCGACTTGTCAATCTTAATGTTTGACAAAATTTTCAGCACATCAGCTTCCTCTATCTCTATCCATTCCAGCATGCACACCTGCTCTTCAAAGGTTTATTCCCTTGATTTTAACCTTTTCTTGGTAGCAAGATGAACTGCTCTGGATTCATGGTCCCCACGTTGATCCCTGGAGTGAGAGTCAGCTTCACGTTTTGGATGCAGATGGTTCAGGCATGGAATCCATAACTAAACCATTGTCATGTCTTGGGATACCAACAGATGTTTTTTGTTCTTTTATCTCCCTACTTGTCTTGTGCTTCATTGATGTCCATTTTGAACATTTGTGTGTATTATACAGCCATTTCATTCACCCATTCAGTTACTTTGCTCTTTTGTTTATTTGATGCCTTTTCATTACCACAATGGGACAATCTTTGTACATCATCCATCAGCTCGCATCTCTTTTGAGCTTTTCTCCTACTAGCTATAACACATTGTCTTCCTGTAACAGGAGTCAGCAGTCATTATTGTTGACTATTTCAGAATGTTCTTCTCTCCCTCCTCTTTGTTTTGTCCAGACCTTCTAAAGGGTTTAATTCCCTTCAGCTTCTGATAAAGGTGATACGTCCTTTGTTAATATGTTGCTCCCCTTCTTTTCACAGTTTGGTAGTTGCTGTCTTCTTCCAAAGTTGACTGATTTATTTTCAATTTGGTGATTATTTTTTCTCTGTCTGGTTTTGTCTTGGCACCAACATGCACTTTCAGTGAAAAATATTAACAATTACCTTAGAGGTTCCTCCTTGCAGAATTGTTCGACAAACCTTTTTCAGTATTTTATCAACACCCAGTAGAGGCACACTGAAATGTATCCTGACCTGACATTCAGGTGATAACATTGTAATAGAATGACACATGACCCTTTTCTGTCTTCCACCTTTTCACTGCAGGAACAATGTCACGGCAAGTGCTGCAAAATCCAGTGCCATTATACCTACCTTTTTTTTGTTTCTTTCCTGTACCAACAGCTTTATTCCTCAAAAACCTTGGAAATGTCATGGATTCAGCTAGTACGATTGTAGTTTTCCGAGTTTCCTAGCTACTGAGTTTGCATGTAACAAGGTTGTCATTCTATTAAGCACCTTGTAACATATTCGAGACTGTTGACTGATGAAGTTGCGTTCTTTTAATGACTGGGACTGTAGGTTGAGCCCTGAGTTCCTAAGGTGGCACCACTTAAACTGCAGTATTCAGTTACTGCTGCTTTTGCTTGAGCCTGCTGTGTTGTATATTCTCTGCTGCTAAACACATGCATGATCAGTAGTGGAGAACAGCACTGACACGTGTAAAAGGTTGATTTGTTGACCGGCTTTCTCATGTTACTGCCTCATAAGGCTATGTCCAGTGGGGCCTGACAGTTCTCAGTATAGTGTGAAAACATCTCATGCAACCCGTCAGATCATTGAATATTGCAACTAAAAATCATTTTGTTTTAATATACTTTTGGGATTCCGAAACTGCTCAAAAACTTGTCAGCTCTCTGGAGCAATGAAGTTCATTTTGTTTTTAAAGATTTCAGTACATGCAAATTGAAAACCACTACATAATTTAGTATCAATATCACCAAGGTATCGGAAATAATTTTAAAGAAAGGAAATAAATTTCAGGCATTTATATAGGATCCTTTGCAGCCTAAAGGTCCCAAAGCACTTTCCAACCAATTAGGTACTTGGGAAGTATTGTGAAGGTTGAAAGCACAGCATGCAATTTATATGCAGCAGGATCCTGAAACCACAATGAAATAAATGACTGGAATTCTGTCTTTGGTTGTGTTAATTGCTAAGTAAATATTAGCTAGGGTTCTACAAGAATCTTGTATCAGAGATAATAGGAACTGCAGAGGCTGGAGAATCTGAGATAACAGATGTCTTTGTTTTTCAAGGACCGCAACTCCCCACCCCCGGCAGTGGTCGAGAACTCCCTCAGCCATGTCTCCCGCACTTCCTGCAACTCATCCCTCACACCCCATCCCTGCAATAACCACCAAAAGAGAATTCCCCTCGTCCTCACATACCACCCTACCAACCTTCGGATCCGACACTTCTGCCATCTGCAATCCGACCCCACCACCGAAGACATTTTCCCCTTCCCACCCTTGTCTGCTTTCCAGAGGGACCACTTTCTCCGTGACTCCTTTGTCCGCTCCTTACTCCACTCCAACTCACCACACCCCGCACTTTTCCCTGCAACCGCAGGAAATGCTACACCTGCCCCCATACCTCCTCTCTCATCCCCATCCCAGGCCCCAAGAAGACTTTCCACATCAAGCAGATGTTCACCTGCACATCTGCCAGTGTTGTATTCTGCATCCGCTGTACCCATTGTGGCGTCCTCTACATCGGGGGAACCAAGCGGAGGCTTGGGGACCGCTTTGGAGAACACCTCCGCTCGGTTCGCACATAACAACTGCACCTCCCAGTGGCGAGCCATTTCAACTCCCCCTCCCATTCTGCAGATGACATATCCATCCTAGGCCTCCTGCAGTGCCACAGCAATGCAACCCGAAGGTTGGAGGAACAGCAACTCATATTCCGCTTGGGAACGCTGCAGCCCAATGGTATCAATGTGGATTTCACAAGCTTCAAAATCTCCCCTCCCCCCCCCAATGCATCCCAAAACCAGCTCAGCTCATCCCCACCTCCCTAACCTGTTCTTCCTCTCACCTATTCCCTCCTCCCACCTCAAGCTGCACCCCCATCTCCTACCTACTAACCTCATCCTGCCCCCTTGACCTGGCCATCCTCCCTGGACTGACCTATCTCCTCCCTACCTCCCTGCCTACACTCACCTCTACAGGCTCCATCCCCGCCTCTTTAACTTGTCCGTCTCCTCTCCACTTGTCTTCTCCTCTATCCATCTTTGATCTCCTCCCCTTCTTTCTCCATTTATTTCAGAACCCTCTTCCCCTCCCCCATTTCTGATAAAGAGTCGAGGCCCAAAATGTCAGTTTTTCTACTCCTAAGATGCTGCTTCGCCTGCTGTGTTCATCCAGCTCTACACCTTGTTATCTCTCTTCTGCTAGAATCTTGCTGACTTGTTGAGTAATGCCATGGGATCTTTTACATCCATCTGAAAAAGGCTCAGACCTTTACTGAAGTACAGTATTTCTGGATGAGATATTGAAACTGTGTGACTGAAAAGCAGGACTGCACTTCGCATTATTGCAGTCTTTATTTTTTTCCTTTTAGCCCATTGGTCTGCTGTAGTGTTGTTTAGGGATAGCATTTTTTTCATCATCTTTGATGTTTTGGGACATTCATATGTAAAATTTGACTTTTAGCTGCATGGTGTTTTATGAACAGGACTAGGCCATTCATCCCTTTGAACGTACCCCACCATTTACTATGATCATGGCTGATTAAACGTTTAATGTCTTTTACTCAGCTGTTGCCTTTTCCCCAGGGTAGGGGAGTCCAAACTAGAGGGCATAGGTTTAAGGTGAGAGGGCAGAGATTTAAAAGGGACCTAAGGGGCAACCTTTTCACTCAGAAGGTGATGCATGTATGGAATGAACTACCAGAGGAAGTGGTGGAAGCTGGAAACACCCAGATGGGTATACAAATAGGAAGGATTTAGTGGGATATGCTCCAAATGCTGGCACATGGGGGCTACATTAATTTCGGTTATCTGGTCGGGTGGACAAGTCGGACCAAAGGGTCTGTTTCCATGCTCTCCATGTCTAGGACTCTAACTCTGTTCTTAAAACCTTGTATGCAACTGGTGGTCGTAAAACTACCGATCTCTATGTTAAACGTAATTAAAGACTCAGCTTCCCCAGCCCTCACTAGTTGAGAATTCCAAAGGTTCACAACATTCTGAGGAAAAAAAATCTCCTCATCTTGGACCTAAATGGCATCTCCCCTTATTTTTATATTGTGACACTTGGTACTCCGTTCCCAATATCTTACCTGCCTCGAGCCTATTTATCCTTCTAAGTATTTTGAATGAAACTACATTCTTTTCAAATGCAAAGGAATATAGGCCTAGTTTGCCTAATCTCTCTTCATAGGATAGATGGCATCCTGGGAAAATGTCTGGTGAGCCATCATTGCACTCCCTCCTTAGCAATAACATCTCTGCTGAGATAAGGAGATCAAAATATACTTCGGGTGCATTCTAACCAAGTTCCCTTGTAAACATTGGCCTTGCTTCAATTATGTGTTCAGGTCCTGTTAAGATAATGGCTAACATTCTCTGAGCCTTTATGATACTTTCCTGCACCTACATGTTAGTCTGCAGTGACTTATCGACAAGTATACCTGAGTCCCTTTGTACGTTTGCACTTTCCAACCACTTACCAATTAGGAAAATCTCTGCACATTTCAATTCCCTGTTTTCATCTCACTTGAAAAGCTAATTTTTCACTGTTAGGAGACTGAACATTACAGTGTACTTATATGTCTAATATGGAGTGCAGCTAATCAACATGTCCTGGTCTCCCTCTGTTACTTGCCCTTTATACTATAACTAACCAGATGATTGAGAAAGGTTATGGCATTGTTCACCTAAACAAGTATAGATTTGTGACAACGCAACCAAATTTTACTCTTTTACCTTCTGTTAATCTGTTGAATCTCTGCTCAGTGCAATCAGGGTCTAACTAAAATGTAAAAAGGGAAAATAATTCAGAGATAACACAGCAGGCCAGGCAGCATCCGAAGAGCAGGAAAGTTGATGTTTCGGTTTGGGACCCTTCTTCAGTGATTTTCTGAAGAAGGGTCCCAACCTGAAACACCAACTTTGCTGCACCTCTGATTCTGCCTGGCCTGCTGTGTTCTTCCAGCTCCATACTCTGTTATCTCTGGCTCCAGCATCTGCAGTTCTTGCTATCTCAAAGTAATTCATGGAAAGTTTTAGGCAAGAACTCTGGGAAATGGGGTGTGTAACACTGCTTGTAAAGAAGAAAGAATTTTGATTTGTTTTCACGTCTGCAGGATGCCCCAAAGTAATCCACAAAGGAGTGCTCCAGAACAGCCGATGTTGTAGATCTTTTCTCATCAATCTGTTCAAACATGTTATTTGCACACAACTGGAGGAGGTAAGACTTGAACCTTCTGGTGCAGAAATAGGACATTACCGCTGCAGCAAGAGATCCCCTCTTGCCCTGTTGTATCTGGGCAGTTATTTTGGGCGCAACAGATGGAAAGACAAAATGAACAGCAGGTGACATTTTTAAAGTGCTGCTGTTTGATGTATAAATGTGGGCCCAAATGATCCTTATCCCTGTTCCTACTTCTTATGGTCTAACAGAGTTTTGATCAGTAGGAGAAACAAGGATGTGAGTTTGCTCGCTGAGCTGGAAGGTTAGTTTTCAGACGTCTCGTCACTTTGTTTTATTTGAAAAAATATACTTTATTCATAAGATGTACAAAAAATAAAACATATTTATACACCTACCCAGTCATGCAGGCTGCTCCGGGTTACCCAGTGGGTACGTACACCAACTAAAGGAAAAAAGAAGAAAAAAAACAAAGCAAAGAAAATACCTTGGCAGTCGTCACCCCGCACAGTCCCCGTTGGCCCCCTGACCAGTTGGGGAAGGCGCCAGCTGGGCCCAGTTACCAGATAGGGCCCTTTATTCTATTCTGGACGAGGGGTTTCATACGGTGGTCTTTCCCCACCGCGCCTTGGCGGCGACTGCCCCAAGCTTTAGCGCGTCCCTCAGCACGTAGTCCTGGACCTTGGAGTGCACCAGTCTGCAACATTCGGTCAGGGTCAGTTCTTTCAGCTGGCAGACCAGAAAGTTGCGGGCAGACCAAAGAGCATCTTTCACCACATTGATGATCCTCCAGGCGCAGTTGACGTTGGTCTTGGTGTGCGTCCCGGGAAACAGCCCGTAGAGCACAGAGTCCCGCGTCACGGAGCTGCTCGGGACGAACCTCGACAAATACCACTGCATCCCCCTCCAGAACTCCTGCGCATAGGCACACTCCAGAAGGAGGTGATCGACAGTCTCGTCCCCCCCGCGGCCGCCTCAAGGGCAGCGTGTGATGGCGCAGAGATTCCGGGCATGCATAAAGGATCTCACTGGCAGAGCCCCTCTCACTGCCAACCAAGCAATGTCCTTGTGCTTGTTTGAAAGTTCTGGCGATGAGGCATTCTGCCAAACGACTTTGGCAGTCTGCGTGGGGAACCACACGACAGGATCCACCCCCTCCTTTTCCCGAAGGGTCTCGAGGATACTACATGCTGACCACTGCCTGATGGCCTTGTGGTCAAAGGTGTTTCCCTTCAAAAATTTCTCCACGAAGGACAGGTGGTACGGGACCGTCCAACTACTCGGAGCGTTCCACGGCAACGAGGCCAGGCCCATCCTTTGCAACACCGGGGACAGGTAGAACCTCAGTAAGTAGTGACACTTGGTGTTTGCGTACTGAGGATCTATGCACAGCTTGATTCAGCCGCACACAAAGGTAGCCATCAGGGCGAGGGTGGCGGTCGGTACGTCCTTTCCCCCGTTTTCCAGGTCTTTGTACATGGTGTCCCTGCGGACCCGGTCCATCCTCGACCCCCAAATGAAGTGGAAGATGGCCCGGGTGACCGCAGCGGCGCAGGTCCAGGGAACAGGCCAGGCCTGCACCACATACAACAGTACCGAAAGCCCCTCACAACTGACAACCAGGTTCTTACCCGCGATGGAGAGGGACCGGAGCGTCCACCTGCCCAGCTTCTGCTTCAGTTTGGTGATACGCTCCTCCCAAGTCTTGATGCACGCCCCAGCTCCACCGAACCAAACACCCAGCAACTTCAGGTAGTCTGTCCTGATGGTGAAGGGGATGAAGGAGCGGTCGTCCCATTTCCCGAAGAACATGGCCTCGCTCTTACCCCTATTGATTTTGGCACCCGAGGCCAGTTCAAACTGGCCGCAGATGTCCAACAGCCTACTCACCGACCGACGATCGCTGCAGAAGACGGCGACATCGTCCATGTACAGGGAGGTCTTGACCTGAAGGCCTCCGCTGCTTGGGATAGTCACGCCCTTCAGGCTCACGTCCTTCCTGATGGATGCGGCGAAGGGCTCCACACAGCACACGAGCAAGGCAGAAGAGAGCGGGCAGCCCTGCCTGACTCCAGATCTGACGGGAAAACTGTCCGATTCCCACCCGTTGACCGAGACTGCGCTAACGATGTTGGTGTAGAGCAGCCGGATCCAATTGCGGATGCCCTCCCCGAACCCCAATTTGGAGAGGACGTCCCTCATGTAAGCATGAGAGACCCTGTCGAAGGCCTTCTCCTGGTCCAGGCTGACGAGGCAGGTGTCCACCCGCCTGTCCTGCACGTAGGCAATCGTATCCCTGATGAGCGCGAGGCTCAGCGCAGGTTTGGTCAGGGTGAATCACCGACTCCAGGACAGACCTGACCCGGTTGGCTATGACCTTGGCCAGGATTTTGTAGTCCACGTTCAATAGTGAAATGGAACGCCAATTCTTAATTTCTTCCCTCTTTCCCCTTCCTCTTGTAAGTGAGGGTGATGATGCCCTTCCTCATGGACTTGCACATTTCCCCTGCCCGAAGCGGACTGTCGTACACTTCCAGCAGGTCCTGGCTGACCAGGTCCCACAGAGCTGAATACAGCTCGACCGGTAAGCCGTCGCTCCCAGGAGTCTTATTCCTCTCCAAGGACTTGTGGGCTCTGGTCAGCTCGTCCAGGGATATCGGCCGGTCCAGCCACTCACTCATGCCGTCGTCTAAGACCTCCATGATAGACGACAGGAACGTCTCGGAGGCCGTGCTGCCCGTGGGCTTCGTGTCGTACAGTCGGACATCGAAGGATCTGCTGATCCTCAAAATGTCGGGCCGAGACGATGCCACCAAGCCGTCATCCTCCTTCAGCCGGCTAAGCACAGAGCTCTCTTTGTGCACCTTCTGAAAGAAGAAACGCGAGCATGTCTCGTCCTGCTCTACGGAGCGGACCCTGGACCGGAAGATTATCCTGGAGGCCTCCGTGGCAAAGAGCGAGGCTTGCTGGCCCCTCGCCTCGCAAATGTCCTCCGTGACATCGACCCCCATCAACTGCAGAAGGAGGAGGTTCTGCGCCCTTTTTTGGAGTCGCGACAGCTTTCCCCGCCTCTCTCTCGCCTTCCGAACACCCTTGAGGACAAAGAACCTCTTGATGTTCTCCTTCACCGTCTCCCACCAGTCGCCCGGAGACTCAGAGGGGTTTCATGGTTCTCCACCCAGCGTACTCCCTCTTAAGCTCCTCGACGTTCTCTGGGGTCAACAGAGTCGTGTTGAGCTTCCACGTCCCCTTGCCGGCCTGCTGGTCGTCCTGTCAGTGACAGTCGGCCAGCAGGAGGCAGTGGTCAGAGAAGAACACCGGCTCGACGCCCGTGGACCTGACCGAGAACGCCCATGACACACACAGGAAGTCTATCCTTGAGCGGATAGACCCGTCTGGCCGCGACCAGGTGTATCTCCACTGCGCTCCGTCTGCAGGGGTGCTGAAGACATCAAGCAGCTTGGCGTCCTTCACCGTGCCCATCAGGAATCTGGACATGACGTCCAGTTGACTCCCCCCGCCCGCTGTTCCCACGCCGGATCTTCCATCTGCATCGATGATGCAGTTGAAGTCTCCGCCTAGATGACCGGCCTGGACGTAGCCAGCAGGGGTGGAAGCCGCTGCAGGACGGCCAACCGCTCACTCCGTACTGCTGGGGTGTACACGTTGATCAGCCTCAGGGGAGCGTTCCTGTAGGTGACATCAGCCACTAGGAGGCGCCCCCTCACCACCTCCTGAACTTGAGAGATGGTGAAGTTGCGCCCCCGCAGCAGAATAGCCAGGCCTGAGGAGCGACAGTCGTTACCCCCCGACCAGATTGAAGGCCCACAGGTCCAGGCGCCGGACCATTTCCCGTACCTGCCGAGGTGCGGTATCCCGCACTCCTGCAGAAACAGGAGGTCCGCCTTGATGGTGGTCAGGTAGGCCAACGTGGATACACATCTTGCGGTGGACTTGACGCTGCGCACATTAATGCTCGCAACTCGTACCCCCATTGTGGGCAGTGACCGCAGTATCCACCCCAAGTCCAAGGTCCAGCCCCTCCATCTGTCCCTTCATGCCCATTGCCTGGGCTAACTGCTGGACGCTCTCCGGGCTCAGGAAACCGTCCGTTCTGCCTTCCGGGTGGCATCCCCCCGTTGGGGGTACGGAGGCAGGAGAGTCCGGCTCTGGGTCAGGCTGGGGACACGCTATTTCCTCCTTCCCACCTGAAAGTTCCGGGGGGCCTTCCAGGGCCCCGGCGGCACGTGGCTGGGTGTCGGAGGGAGCCTCAGGATGCCTCCCGTCACCTGGAAGCGGGGTGCTGCTTTCCTTCTCCCTTGAGATCTTTAGCTTATGCTTTGGGTGGGCCTCCTCTGAACCTCCTTCGTCAGAGGAGCTCTTATAGCCCCACTGTAGCCGCCTCTTACCGCCTGATGGTTGCGGTGCGTGGGCCTGCTGGCGTGCCTTCCTCCTCGCTTTCTAGACGGTCGTCCACTCCCCTGGGTCACTTGTCTCCGCCTCCATCGACTCCGGGTTGTTGGGGGGCGAGCGGAGCCTGCAGGGGCGCTTTGCTGGCCTCGGGTCCGTCCTGCGGGGCTGGGCCCTCCTGCACATTACGGGGGTCCTTGCAGGGCCCTGGTGCCTTGCTCTCCTCCGGTGGGGCTTGCCCTGCATTGCCCCTGCCAGCAACCTGGGCATAGGTGGTCCCCCGCCGCGGGCATGCCCTATAGAGGTGGCCCGCTTCCCTGCAAAGGTTGCAGCTTTTTTCTTGTGGGTAATCCTTTGCAAGGTGCCCCTCCTCCCTGCAGATGATGGCTTTGCAGTCGGCTGCCACGTAACCTGACCTACCGCAGGCATGGCAGACTTCAGGTTGCCCTGCGTAGGTCAGGTAGCCCTTGCTCACGCCAATGGCAAAGCTGGACAGTGGGTGTACGATGTTCCCGTCTACGCCCGTCCTCAGCGTCACCTTGACCTGTCTCTTACTGGTCCAGATCCCGAAGGGGTCCATGATGTTGGTTAGGTCCCATTCCACCTTCACGTACCTTCCAAGGAAGGTCAGGACATCAACTGCTGGCACATGCGGGTTGTACATGTGTACAGTCACCATACGGCTCCTCTGCACCGGCATCATGAACAGCGGGACAGCGGTCAATACAGAGAGGGGGCCCTCACCTCCTTTCTCCTTGAAAACCGCCAGGAAGCACTCGCAAAGCTTGGCACTCCTGAAGGTTACATCGTAGAAACCTCCTCCGCGGAAATCCTGCAGGCAGTAAATGTCCGCAGCAGCAAACCCACAACAGTCCAACAGGACCCTCTTCATGAAGAAGGTGCGGGCTACAGGTGCACCTTCTTCACGGAAACGCGGATGGTGTTCCAGACCCCCTGACCTGGGGCACGAGCACTTGCCGCAGCTATCGTTGCAGGTTGGCTGCTCCCCTGAACCAGCGTTAGGCCGAAGCCAGCATTAAGATCTACCGGTTGCAAGGGTGCACAGCCAACCCAACGTCTTCCTTCCACCTCCAACACAGTCGTGCACTCCTCTTCTCGGTCCACAGAAGAGTGGGTCTTTATTTTGTTCCGGATGTCAGCTGGTTCACTGAGCTGGAAGGTTTGTTTCCAGATGTTTCATCACCATCAACAGTGAGCCTCCGACGAAGCGCTGGTGTTATGTCCCGCTTTCTATTTATCTGGTTAGGTTTCCTTGGGTTGGTGATGTCATTTCCTGTTCTTTTTCTCAGGGGATGGTAGATTGTCTCCAAATCAATGTGTTTGTTGATGGAGTTCCGGTTGGAATGCCATGCTTCTAGGAATTCTCGTGCGTGTCCCTGTTTGGCTTGTCCTAGGATGGATGTGTTGTCCCAATCAAAGTGGTGTCCTTCCTCACCTGTATGTAAGGATACGAGGGATAGTGGGTCATGTCGTTTTGTGGCTAGTTGATGTTCATGTATCCTGGTGGCTAGCTTTCTGCCAGTTTGTCCAATGTAGTGTTTGTCACAGTTCTTGCAAGGTATTTTGTAGATGACGTTTGTTTTGCTTGTCTGTATAGGGTCTTTTAAGTTCATTAGATGCTGTTTTAGTGTGTTGGTGGGTTTGTGGGCTACCCTGATGCCAAGAGGTCCGAGTAGTCTGGCAGTCATTTTGGAAATGTCTTTGATGTAGGGGAGAGTGGTTATGGTTTCTGGGCCTGTTTTGTCTGTTTGTTTGGGTTTGTTGCTGAGGAATCGGTGGACTGTGTTCATTGGGTACCCATTCTTTTTGAATACGCTGTATAGGTGATTTTCCTCTGCTCCGCGTAGTTTCTCTGTGCTGCAGTGTGTGGTGGCTCATTGGAATAATGTTCTAATGCAGCTTCGTTTGTGGGTGTTGGGATGGTTGCTCCTGTAGTTCAGTATTTGGTCCGTATGTGTTGTTTTCCTGTAGACGCTGGTTTGAAGTTCCCCATTGACTGTTCGCTCTACTGTGACATCTAGGAATGGCAGTTTGTTGTTGTTTTCCTCCTCTTTTGTGAATGTTATGCCAGTAAAGGGTATTATTGATGGTCTTGAATGTTTCCTCTAATTTGTTTTGTTTAGTGATGACAAAGGTGTCATCCACATAGCGGACCCAAAGTTTGGGTTGGGTGATTGGCAGAGCTGTTTGTTCGAGTCTCTGCATTACTGCCTCTGCTAAGAACCCTGATATCGGAGATCCCATGGGTGTACCGTTGGTTTGTCTGTAGGTTTTGTTATTGAAAGTGAAGTGGGTGGTGAGGCATAGGTCCACTAGCTTGATGATGTTGTCCTTGCTGATGAGGTTGGTGGTGTCTGGTGTATGTGTCTTCGGTTCTTCTAATAGTGTCATCAGTGTTTCTTTGGCCAGGTTGATGTTGATGGATGTGAACAGGGCTGTTAACGTCAAAGGAGACCATTATTTCATCCTCTTCTATCTTGGCGTCTTTGCTTCTCAGGAATTCTTGGGTGGAGCGAATGGAGTGGTGGGAGTCTTCTACTAGGTGTTTTAGTCTTTGGTGTAGTTCCTTGGCTAATCTGTACGTTGGTGTTCCAGGTAGTGAGACTATGGGTCTGAGGAAGGCTCCTGGTTTGTGAATTTTTGGTGGTCCATAGAAGCGTGGTGTGCTGGATCCATCTGGTTTCATCTTTTGGAAGTCTCTCTTGTTTAATTCTCCAGATTTTTGAAGTTTTTTGAGTAAGGCTGTGATTCGGTTCTCTAGTTGTGGGTTCGGGTCTATCGCCACCTGTTGGTAAGTGTTGGTATCTGCAAGCATCAACTCCATCAACAAACACATTGATTTGGAGCCAATCTACCGTCCCCTGAGAAAAAGAACAGGAAATGACATCAACGCAGGAAATGACATCACCAACCCAAGGAAACCTCAACAGATAAATAGAAAGCGGGATATAAATCCAGCGCTTCGTCAGAGGCTCACTGATGATGTTACCTAGAATAGTGACGAAACATCTGAAAACTAACCTTCCAGCTCAGCGAGTAAACTCACATCCAGAATCTCAACCTGAGCTACAAATCTTCTCAGAACTCGCTAAGAGAAACAAGGTTACAGGGAAATGGCAGGAAAGTGGATGTCAAGAACATTGAATCATAATTCTCTTGAATGGCAGAGCAGGCTCGCAGGCCTAAATGACCTACTCCTGTTCCCATTTCTTATCCGAATTACATGCTGAAATCTCTAAACTGGCCTAAACCATTGGCCTTCTGCATTCTATAGGCAACAACATAGGTAAGGCTGACATGGGTTGGTTATGCTATGCTTTTTGGAACATTGACTGTCTAACTCTCATGTGCCAGATACAATATTTGCATTCTGCTGACCGTAAGTACAGAATGATTTATTTTGACAGCAGAAGTTTAGTTGTAAAGATATAACAGATGCTTCCTTGTTTAGCAATTTTTCTCCTGTTTTATTTCTGAAGGTTTACCTTGAGTATGTTTTGCAGGTACTGACAGTCATGTACTTCAAGAAATTGTTTGAGTTGTTCTCTTGGGACATTGTATGTACCACGTGTGAATGCATGTAATGAATTAATAATCCGATGTTGGAACTGTGTCACCTATTGTACTTGACATTATCTGATTTGTTGCAATGCGATCTTTGGCATCCTACGATTTGATGGGGTAGTGAGGGTATGTTTCAACTTTGAAATTACTGAAAACTTGATAGGTATTGAATTTGGTGTCAAATTTTTCAGTCCTGCATTCATTGCATTATGGTAGGTGTCCCTCAGTGCTATAGTGTTGGGAGCAATCATTCTTGCTCCCATCCTTTTAACTCATTGGCAGAGGCCAAGGGGCTTCCGATCCAGGAAAGTTTTCAGAGATCCATTTTGTGACAGGCTGGTGTCCTTGGTTGAAAATAATCAGTATCAAATACAGACCTGTCTAGATATATACATATATATGTACATTTATGCACACACAGGCTCAAGCACACAATATGATTGGGAGTTGGCCATTAATGGAACTAAGAGCATGCAAGAAAGGGTGACTTGCATTTATATAGCACTTTACATGGCCATGAAGCATTTCAAAACAGCTTACAACAGTGGAAGAGTTAGTCTGTGTATTTTACATTATTGTAACAATAGCGATGTCGGAAATAACAGCAAACAATGTGCACATAACAGGTTTCCACAAACAATATGATCGTGCATAACAGTATGTTTTAGTGATTTTTCTTTGAATCAAGGCTGTTTTATAATCTTTCTTGGGATGTGGACATTGCTGGCACACACGGCATTTGTTGGCCATTTCTGATTGCCTTTGAGAAGTTGGAGTGGTGAGCTACTGCTTTGAAATGCTGCAGTCCATGTAGTCCACGGTGTTGTTAGTGAGGGACAGTAATGTCATTCCAAGTCAGGGTGATGGGTAGTTTGGAGGGAAACTTTCAGATAGTTGTGTTCTCATCTGTCATGTTTCGTCAGTAAAGTGATGGAAGGGTCATTGACAGTATGATCAATTAGCATTTGCTTAGCAATAAATCTGCTCAATGATGTTAAGTTCAGATTCCACTCAGGCTGCTCAGCTTTTTGCCTCGTTACAGTCTTGGTTCAGCCATTGACAAGTGAGCTGAACTGCAAAGGAAAGATGAGAGTGACTGTCCTTTGTTATTAAAGCTGTTGTTTTATCAAGAGTAACTTCAAGGAACCTAAGAAAATTTTGCATTGGTGGGAATTGGGGATAACTCTCTTTGTTGGTTGGAGTGATACCTAACACAAAGGAGGATGGTTGTGCTTGTTGGAGGTCAGTCCTCTCAGATCTAGCACTTCTGTGCAGGGATAGCAAGAACTGCAGATGCTGGGTCAGAGATAACAGTGTGGAGCTGCAGAACACAGCAGGCCAGGCAGTATCAAAGTTGATATTTCGGGTGTGGACATGAAATGTCAACTTTCCTGCTCCTCTAATGCTGCCTGGCCTGCTCCGTTCCTCCAGCCCCACACTTCTATGCATGTGTCCTTCAGGGTATAGTGTGAGGCCCAACCATCTTCAGCGTCTTCATCAATGACCTTCCTTCCATCATAAGGTCAGAAGTGGACACATTTGCTGATGACAGCACAATTTTAAGCTCCATTTGTGACTCCAGAGATACTAAAGCAGTGATTGAACTATCACCTCCTTGGCATTCAATGACCTTCTCATCATTGGTTTCCCCACTATCAACATCCTGGAGTTATCTTTAGACTAGAAACTGAACTGGTCAGTGGAGAGTATACTGTGTGTGGAGACAGGTTTTCATCTTCACCAGGATTGTGCAGTGGTCATCCCAAACTGTAGTTTCATGAAGAGATGCATCTGCGATGGGTAGGTTGGTGAAGATGAGATGACTCCCCGTGAACTACTGCAGACATAGTCCTTTAGGACTCAACAAACTTGGGTCAGTAGTTTTGCAATTCTTAGAGATGACCATTGAAGTCTTAACCCAGAATACGACCTTGCCACCCTCTGCTTCATCTAAGTGATATTTACTTTTTCATTAACTGAGGGAGCACAATAGTTGGTAATTGGTAGGAGAGTTCCTTGTCCACGTTTGACATAACTTCATAATACTTCACGGAGTTTGGAAACTGTGGTGAGACTTCAGGACAAAGCCCTGACTGTAAATCTATTACTCTGCTGTCTGTGCTGAGCCTGTCCTGCTTTTTGGACAGGGCAAGTACAAGTATGGTGATGCTGGTGTCTGAGACATTAGCTGCAAGATAAGCATTGGCTCGGTTATTGCGGATAATCTCCCTGCAGTTCTTTTAAATAGTGCCATGTGACTACTTATACCATCTGAATAGCTGGATGGGGCCTCAATTTAACTTCACATCTGAAAGAGATGGTGTCTGCAACAGTGCAGCAGTCTGTCAGTGCCACACTGGAGTGGTAGCCTTGGCTTTTGTGCTCCTGTCTGAAGTTGGGCTTAAACCTGGAACCTCATGACTCATGGCTGAGAGTGCCACCAACAGAATCCCAGCTGACAATGAACATTATTTTAATGGGTTTTTCTCGATGAGCCTAACTCTCATACTCAACTAGTTCCCAGCTGAAAACAGTTCAGTAAACACAGGCTAGGATTTGAAATCCAGCCCTCTGGTGGACTCAGCTTCCTACCATGCTGCACTGTTTTGCCCTGCAGATCATCAACAAAGGAGATATTGTAGTCATTTTAATTTTTGAGTCAGGAAAGCAGCCAAACTGCTTGGGTTTCATTTTCATGCTGGTGGTGTTAGTCAAATAATGTGGCAAGAACAGCCTCATCCAGACCTGTAATTTGACAAATGTTGGAAAACAGGGTTTCAATTCAAAGTTTTGTAAAATTGGTAGTCTTTTCAGTTCTTCTGTGGAATACTCACCAGATATTCTCCTTGTTCTAACCAATTTGCTTGTTGGGTAATGTAGAATTTTTTTCTTGGAGTTATCAAACTTGATGGGCCAAATAACCACCTTGTATACTGTATGATTCTGTTAAAAGGAACTTGCGTGAAGAGCTGGTGTTATTTATTACTTGGAGGATTTGGCACAGAGATTTCTTCACAAGTTGCCATTGATTCTCTAACATGGATCATCTGTTCATCCATACTTGCTACTTTGTGTGAAGGAACTGGAAGTTAACTAACAAACTCAGAGTGGAACGCCTACAGGGATGTGATACAACTTGGTATTTCCCATGTTCTTTTGTGTTTTTCTGATCTGTTCCTTATATAGGATAATATGTGGAGCGACCATTGGCGTTCTTGTCTGTTAAAGAATGTCAAATGGTTATGTAACTTGAAGAGCATCGATCTATATTAAACAAAGGGCAAGGTATGGAGGCAGCTCACCATGAGTATTAGAAGCTTGAATGAGGATTGAGCTTGCGTGATTGGCATAATCTCCGCCAATACCTTCGTCATCCGGGCAACTAAGATGACCGACTTCCATGTTAATCACATAAAGGAATATTATACCCTTTGTATTTCCGATACACCTTTTGATGTTATTCCAACATGACCACTGATTAACAAAAAATCTACTTTGCTGAAAAGTTACAAGAAATTTGTACTGCTGTCTCCTCGACAAATAACAAATTTAGTTGATTTTGTGTATTTTTGTTTGAAAAGCAAATGAAGTGAAGAGTGCATAGACCTGGTTGTTGCTATTTGATGGCTATTTTGTACGAGTTATTGTAAGTTAATAATAAGAGTTTGAGAGTTGAACCAAACATACTTGCTTTACTCTGACCAGACTACAAGTTTGATGAATTGTACCAGTAGAATAGTCAATATGTATTCTGCATTCCAGTTATTTTTCAGAGGAGTTTCTCTGGCCAGTTTATTTTGAATCAGTTGTCACTCAGTTACCTTGAGGCATTACTGGAAAGAAAAGGTGGCCAAGAATTACATGGTAATTATAACACAGAAAGGGATGTTTGGCTCAACCAACCACACCATATTGGTGGTTATCACCACGAGGAGATGTGTGACAGTCTCTACCCCTCCGCAGCTACGTCGAGGGCAGCATGCAGTGGCTCGGACAGACCAGGCGTGCATGAAGGATACCTCATGTAGTGACCATCTCACCACCAGCCAAGCGATTGTTGTAGTGTTCGTTGGAAAGTTCTGATAGTGAGGCATTCTGCCAAATGACTTTTGACAGCCTGCTCAGGACCCACACAATAGGATGCACCCTGTCCTTTTCCCACAGGGTTTTGAGGATGCTATATGCTGACCACATACTGATGGACTTGTAGTTGAAGTGTTTTTCTGGTTAGTGGTAACCCCTAGGACAGTGTTAATGGGGTTTTTGGTGATGGTCAACCGTTAAATGTCCAGGGGTTATCATGAGATTCTCTCTTTACAGAGAAGGTCACTGCCTGGCACTTGTGTCACTTTCCACTTGTCAGCCCAAACCTGTATATTGCCCATCTCTTGCTACATTTGGGCTTGGACTGCTTCAGGATCTGCACAGTCATTGCTGATTAGAGGAACATTTTAATGTTAAAAATAGCAGAAAAGATTAACATTCTGAAAGAAAAGTAGAAAACCTGGAGATGTCAGAAAGGCAGTTAGCTCTAAAAACAAAGACATTAAATATATGAAAAATTGAATATTTGAGAAAGCATATTTTGGTATTCGTTTCAGGTGCAAAACATTGTAACCAAAGCATGAACCTCCCTTTTCCTGCTGGAGATACTGGGGGCTGCCCTTTCATGCATTTTCTAACATTCAAAAACCTCTGGACTATTTGCGTTTGGTCAAGGTAAAGCAAGAGTGAGAGCACAGCAGAAGAGGCTGGGATTCAGATGTGTACTTGTAATGGGCTAAGTGCTAGAAAATGGGTTTAGAATAGTTAGAAGCTTGTCTTTGGCTGGCACAAAATTGATGGGCTAAAGGGCCTTTTTCTGTGCCATTAGCCTGTATGACACAATGCCTGAGTGCCGCACAGTCCCCTGAGAAAGAATGCTGCAATCGAGGTGTCTCCGCTTCATTACAACTTACAAAGCCTGATATATTGGTGGGGCAGGGGTAGGACAGGGTGAGGGCGTAGTAGCAGAGATTGGTGGGTGATTTACGCTTTTGTGATGCTTGAACCTTCTCAATTTCAGAGAAATTGGAGTTGAAGCTCAGTTCTGGCCAAGTAACCAGCATGATCACTACACTTAGAGAAAAATATTCTGCTGGGCTTCACACCACAGTAAGATGTGCATGTTCCCTTCACATAAGCAAATTATTCCACTTGAGATGCAGTTTGGTTAGTGCATATTAGAGCAACTTGTGCTTGTTTGGTTTCAGTGCAGATTGTACAAAGTAGATTGATTTTCAGTTTGGCACTTAGCAACCACTGCTGTCAATACAGTTGAATATTTGCTGTTATTATAGTTGCCTGGCAACCACATGTTATGCCACTTGATATATCATAACAAAAGTATTCATATTGGTATTGGAAAACCAGTTCATTTGAGGATTGAGATATAGTTGTTTGCTGGGATACCTTCTGTATGCAACCGCAGTTAGTTCTTGAGCACAGAATGAGGGAGTGCTGCATTGTCTGAGGTGCTCCCTTTGGATGTGCTGTTTAACCAAGACTTCATTTGTTCTAGTAGTTCATATGGAGGTTAAAAATCTCATATTATCATTCAAAGAAGGCAGAGAATTTTCTTAGTGGCCTCGCCGACATTCCTGAACCAAAACCGATATAAACACAAACAAACCATTTGTTAGAGATAATGGGAACTGCAGATGCTGGAGAATTCCAAGATAATAAAATGTGAGGCTGGATGAACACAGCAGGCCAAGCAGCATCTCAGGAGCACAAAAGCTGACGTTTCGGGCCTAGACCCTTCATCAGGGAGGGGGATGGGGAGAGGGAACTGGAATAAATAGGGAGAGAGGTGGAGGCGGACCGAAGATGGAGAGTAAAGAAGATAGGTGGAGAGAGTGTAGGTGGGGAGGTAGGGAGGGGATAGGTCAGTCCAGGGAAGACGGACAGGTCAAGGAGGTGGGATGAGGTTAGTAGGTAGCTGGGGGTGCGGCTTGGGGTGGGAGGAAGGGATGGGTGAGAGGAAGAACCGGTTAGGGAGGCAGAGACAGGTTGGACTGGTTTTGGGATGCAGTGGGTGGGGGGGGAAGAGCTGGGCTGGTTGTGTGGTGCAGTGGGGGGAGGGGACGAACTGGGCTGGTTTAGGGATGCAGTAGGGGAAGGGGAGATTTTGAAACTGGTGAAGTCCACATTGATACCATATGGCTGCAGGGTTCCCAGGCGGAATATGAGTTGCTGTTCCTGCAACCTTCAGGTGGCATCATTGTGGCACTGCAGGAGGCCCATGAAGGACATGTCATCTAGAGAATGGGAGGGAGAGTGGAAATGGTTTGCGACTGGGAGGTGCAGTTGTTTGTTGCGAACTGAGCGGAGGTGTTCTGCAAAGCGGTCCCCAAGCCTCCGCTTGGTTTCCCCAATGTAGAGGAAGCCGCACCGGGTACAGTGGATGCAGTATACCACATTGGCAGATGTGCAGGTGAACCTCTGCTTAATGTGGAATGTCATCTTGGGGCCTGGGATGGGGGTGAGGGAGGAGGTGTGGGGACAAGTGTAGCATTTCCTGCGGTTGCAGGGGAAGGTGCCGGGTGTGGTGGGGTTGGAGGGCAGTGTGGAGCGAACAAGGGAGTCACGGAGAGAGTGGTCTCTCCGGAAAGCTGACAGGGGAGGGGATGGAAAAATGTCTTGGGTGGTGGGGTCGGATTGTAAATGGCGGAAGTGTCAGAGGATAATGCGTTGTATCCGGAGGTTGGTAGGGTGGTGTGTGAGAACGAGGGGGATCCTCTTGGGGCGGTTGTGGCGGGGGCGGGGTGTGAGGGATGTGTTGCGGGAAATACGGGAGATGCGGTCAAGGGCGTTCTCGATCACTGTGGGGGGAAAGTTGCGGTCCTTAAAGAACTTGGACATCTGGGATGTGCGGGAGTGGAATGTCTTATTGTGGGAGCAGATGCGGCGGAGGCGGAGGAATTGGGAATAGGGGATGGAATTTTTGCAGGAGGGTGGGTGGGAGGAGGCGTATTCTAGGTAGCTGTGGGAGTCGGTGGGCTTGAAATGGACATCAGTTACAAGCTGGTTGCCTGAGATGGAGACTGAGAGGTCCAGGAAGGTGAGGGATGTGCTGGAGATGGCCCAGGTGAACTGAAGGTTGGGGTGGAAGGTGTTGGTGAAGTGGATGAACTGTTCGAGCTCCTCTGGGGAGCAAGAGGCGTCGCCGATACAGTCATCAATGTACCGGAGGAAGAAGTGGGGTTTGGGGCCTGTGTAGGTGCGGAAGAGGGACTGTTCCACGTAACCTACAAAGAGGCAGGCATAGCTGGGGCCCATGCGGGTGCCCATGGCCACCCCCTTAGTCTGTAGGAAGTGGGAGGAGTCAAAAGAGAAGTTGAGTGTGAGGACGAGTTCAGCTAGGCGGATGAGAGTGTCGGTGGAGGGGGACTGGTCGGGCCTGCGGGACAGGAAGAAGCGGAGGGCCTTGAGGCCATCTCCATGCGGAATGCAGGTGTACAGGGACTGGACGTCCATGGTGAATATGAGGTGTTGGGGGCCACGGAATTGGAAGTCCTGGAGGAGGTGGAGGGCGTGGGTGGTGTCACGGGCGTAGGTGGGGAGTTCCTGGACCAAAGAGGAGAAAATGGAGTCCAGATAGGTGGAGATGAGTTCGGTGGGGCAGGAGCAGGCTGAGACGATGGGTCGACCAGGGCAGGCAGGTTTGTGGATTTTGGGAAGATGATAGAAACGGGCCGTGCGGGGTTGGGGAACAATGAGGTTGGAGGCTGTGGGTGGGAGGTCCCCTGTGGTGATGAGGTCGTGAATGGTGTTGGAGATGATGGTTTGGTGCTCGGGTGTGGGGTCATGATCGAGGAGGCGGTAGGAGGTGGTGTCGGAGAGTTGGCGTCTGGCCTCGGCGATGTAGAGGTCAGTGCGCCATACTACCACTGCGCCACCCTTGTCTGCGGGTTTGATGGTGAGGTTGGGGTTGGAGCGGAGGGCTGCCCGTTCTGCGGGGGAGAGGTTGGAGTGGGTGAGAGGGATGGAGAGGTTGAGGCGGTTAATGTCTCGACGGCAGTTGGAGATGAAGAGGTCGAGGGGGGGGGTAGGAGGCCTGGGGGTGGTGTCCAGGAGGAGGACTTGTGTTGGAAGCGGGTGAAGGGGTCAGTGGAAGGAGGGTTGGGTTCCCGGTTGAAGAAGTAGGCATGGAGGCGAAGACGGCGGAAAAACTGCTCTATGTCCAACCGTGACTGGCATTCGTTGATGTGTGGTTGTAGGGGGACGAAGGTGAGCCCCTTGCTAAGGATTGACCGTTCGTCCTCAGTCAGTGGGAGGTCTGGGGGGATGGTGAAGATGCGGCAGAGCTCAGTGTGGCTGTCTTCTCTGGGGTTGCTGGCTGTGGAGGTTGTGGGCGGAGCGATGAGGTCGTCGGCCGTGGGCGGGGTTCCGTCGGCGTTGGCCGTGGGCGGGGTTCCGTCGGCGTTGGCCGTGGGCGGGGTTCCGTCGGCGTCGGCCGTGGGCGGGGTTCCGTCGGCGTCGGCGTCGGCCGTGGGCGGGGTTCTGTCGGCGTCGGCCGTGGGCGGGGTTCCGTCGGCGTCGGCCGTGGGCGGGGTTCCGTCGGCGGTTGGAGGATCGGGGTGGCCGGCAGCAGCTGAGGTGAGGGTGGTGTGTGGCGTGTTGTACCTGGACGTGGAGGTGGTGACTGCAGCAGCGGTTCCGGAAGTTCTGTGGCCGGCGGAGGCGGATGTGACGTCATCGGTGGGGTCTCCGGCCGTGTCCTCATGGTCAATGGCGGCGGGTGCATGGTGGGGGAGGGGCAGGGACAGAGTCGGGATTTGGGAGGCGCAGGAATCCTCTTGTGGGTGGCAGGGGCCCATGAGTTGGTTGTACTTACAATTTTTGGTGTCCAGTAAAGCTGAGTGGAACTGGGTGTTCAGTCTGTGGATCCTGCGGAGGATAAAAAACAGCAGGGGTCCTTTGCAGGTCTGGGAGAGGGAGGCTCTGAGCTGGGGCAGGCTGGATTGTAGTGTGTGGAGGTGCCGGCGCATGGCTGCAAGTGTCTGTTTCAGGACTTGCAGGGAGAACCGCTTCTGAAGGGTCTGAATATTCTGGGTGTAGAGGTGGTCACGGTTGGGGCCAAATTGGGAAGGCTGAAATGTGGACTGTAGTCCCTTGGGGATGATCTGGTTCCGTAGGCAGGTGCTGAGGAAGGTGATGTGGCTGAGGTACCTGGTTTGCTTCAGGACATGGTCGAGCAGTTTCAAGGCCGAAGAGATTACAAGAGAGTTGGAATGGGAGAGAGATTCCCTGAGGTTGGTCTGGAGGGAGGAGGGTAACTTCTTCAGGTTAGGCATCCCTGGAAGAGGCTTTGCAGTGAGGTTAAAATAGTATCAGAGATAATGGGAAGTGCAGATGCTGGAGAATTCCAAGATAATAAAATGTGAGGCTGGATGAACCATTTGTTATGTTGCTGAGTGTAAGATATCCACTGTTATTGCCTACATTTGCTGCACTTGGAATAATTATATGCAAAGCACTGAGATTTTCTGAAGCATGAACCAGTTCCTCAATGAAAAGAATGTTATGATTGATGAAGCTGGAGCTTCAGCGCTTGAAAATATTACAGCTCCCCAGTTTTACTGCTCTCTTTTCTTCATTTTTCCTTTTGCTCATTTTCTGCTTGCTTCTCATGAATACATGCATACTTCCAGAAGTAAAGGACTCTTGGCCAGAAGACTTTGGCGCAAGCCCCACCTGCTGCAGATGTGCATCATCACACATTTTAATTAAAAATATCTACTTCCTGAGGTATCGTTTGAAATGCATATATCTACCTTTTGCATCATCAATATCCTGGAATTCTCTCCTCATCATCATTGTGGGTCAACCAACAGCACGTGGAGTGGATGATTCAAGAAGGCAGCTAACCACCACCTTCTCGGTGCAATTAGGGATAGACAATATAATGTTGGCACAGTGAACAGCACCCACATCCCACGAGTGAATTGCACCTTCCATGTGTGAACACAAAAGCATGTATTTTAGCAAGCCGTTATATGACGATCCAACCATGGCCCATTCAGAAATGTATTAAATATGTTTTACTTTGTGTGTAGGCCTCTGTATTAAAGTTCTTATTGTTCTATGCATGGCAAAGAATGGGGTTAAGTTGCCCATTAGTAATTGTTCCTTTCTAGTTTTCTGTAGGTTACTGTCAGATTGAAAATTTAACATGAAGCGTTTAGCCTTTAACACAGTGACTCATGAGTGAAAAATTCAGTTTGGTACACAGAGATAGTGTGGTTGCAAATTTGATTCTGAATTGCCCATTACAACACAAGTATGCAATGTTAAACGCCTTTTGTTTCTGAAGACAACAAAACCGTGTTAAGTACTAGTGTCATATTTGAACGTTCTGAGGCGTCAAAACAGATCTATTTCTGTCCTCACCCATTCTGTGCTTACCACCTTTTCCAGCCAAAGTCTTTGGGCAGCAAATAACAGTACAGAAGAACAGGGGAGATGATCTAAAGGAAATATCTCGTGTTACGGCGCCGGTTTGTAATCCCTATGGGCAAGATCTCTAGTTATCTGAAAAAAAAAGGGCTTAGATTACTCAAGAGTTAAGCGACGGCCGGAAACTGGAAGAAAAAGCATCCTAAAATGAAATGAAAAAGTGAAGAGGAGCAAAACCAACGGTAAAGGTTTATGAAAAAATGCTTGCATTGGATATTAAAATCAAGACAAAATGTGGAAACGGAGAGTGGGCCAGAAGCAATGTGGGCTGCTGAAAACTGATATTTGTGATATTGTAAATGAAAATAAGGAATTGGAAGACAGCTAAATAATTAATGTGCAACAATCTTTACCACAGAGGAAGAGGTCTGTATGTTAAGCATCCCCAGAAAACAAATGTTGAAAAAGGTTTGGCACTCACCAAAACTAGCATAAGCAAAAGAGCAATAAGAAAAAAATAATAGCGTTGAAGAATGGCATGTCTCCAGGAGCAGACGTTTCCATCCAAAGATTTTGAATTAGGTGAGAACAATGCTGGTACCCTAACTATAATCTTTCACCGTTCTGTGAAATATCTTTTAACTTGGAAAACTGCATGTGAAAGGCAGATTGTAAGAGGGATGCAAACAGTTTACATACAGAGAGATTTAAAGGTTGGGGAAGTGGGGAAAAATATTGGCAATTGGTGTACAGTGTGGGAAAATGTATATTTCAGAAGGAAGAATAAAAGAATAGTATTAATTAAATGGAGAAAAACAGCACAAAGCTGCAACACAAAGGGACATGGGTGTACTTGTTCATAAAATACAAAGCTAACTCACAGGTGCAGCAGGAAGGCTAGTATAATGTTGGTCCTTGTTTCAAGGGCGTTGGAGTACAAGGTTAGGGAACTCTTACTGCTACTGTACAGATGCTGGTGAGACCACACCTGGAGTACTGTGAGCTGTGTTTGTACCCTAATTTAGGAAAATATATTAATTCATTGGAGGCCATTCAGAGAAGGTTCACTAGTATGATACTTGTATGGAAGGATTGTCTTATGTGCAAGGATTAAATAGGTTGCGATTCTACTCAGTAGAATGAGAGATGACCTCATGGAAGCGTTTAGGATTTTTAAGGGACTTGACAAAGGTAAATGCTAAGGGAATGCTTCCCCCAATTGGAGAGCCTAGGTCTAGAGGGCATAGTCTCAGAATTCGGGGGTGCCAGTTTAATTCTGAAATGAGGAGGAATTTCTTCTCTGAGGTATGAGTGTCTTTGGAACTCCTTGCCATAAAGAGCTGTGGAGACAGAGTCCTTGTGTACGTGTAGGGCTGAGGTGGATAAATTCTTTGTCAGTAGGGGTCTCAAGGGAAAGGAGCAGGAAAATGAATGTGAGGAGTGTCAGAGCAGCCATGATCCTATTGAATAGTGGAGTAGGCTGAAGGAGCTGATGGCCTACTTCTAATCCTATTTCTGACTATCTTATTTCATTCCACTATTTAGAAAAAGGTAACAGATGATAACAAAAGAGTTATCAACTACTTAAAATCTGTTGTCAGAATTGCTTGAGTTTGTAACTAAAAAATATTGAAAAATGAATAAACATAATGACCTTTTTAATTGATCAGGCCAACATGGATGGGATAAATTATGACTGATGCACTTGATTGAATTTTTTAAAGAGTGAATGAAGCAATATACAAGGGTATATCAAAGAATTTTTTTTACCCTGGATTTCCAAAGGGCATTTAATAAAACACTTTACACTTAATGTTCATCAAATGAAAGGCAAAATATTAATCTGCTTGGAAAATTGGCTGAGTGTCAGGAGACTGAGAACAATGATAATAGGCACATGCTTTGATCAGCAGGATTGACTAATTGTATCCCAAGAGGATTTGTTGGACATCAGCTACTTTACTGTATTTATTATCAACTTGAATTAAAAAGCGATGATCAAATTTGCTGATGACACAAAGATAAACATTATAAACAGGGTAGATGGAAATATGATATTACCAAAAGATATAGATTATTTGAATGGATAAAACAGTGACAAATGGATTTCATTGGAAGCAAGTGTGAGAACGTTCATGTTTGCACTGAAAGAATAAATATAGCAGCAATGGAAGTTCAAACCGACCAAGGGTCTAGGAATGTATCATAGAGACCTTGGAGTTCAGGTTCATAGTTCCTCGAAAGTGGAATTGCAGGTAGACAGGATAGTGAAGAAGGTGTTTGGTATGCTTGCCTGTATTGGTCAGTGCATTGAGTATAGGAGTTGGGAGGTCATGTTGTGCCTGTAAAGGACATTGGTTAGACTGCTTTTGGAATACCATGTGCAGTTCTGTTCTCCCTGCTATAGGAAGGATGTTGTGAAACTTGAAAGGGTTCAGAAAAGATGTACAAAAGAGTGTTGCTAGGGTTGGCGGGTTTGAGCTGTAGGGAGAGGATGAATAGGCTAGGGCTATTTTCCTTGAGTTGTTGGAGGCTGTGGGGTGACCTTACAGAGATTTATAAAATCATGAGTGGCATGGATAGGGTGAATAGCCAAAATCTTTTATGCAGGGTAAGAGAGTCGAAAACTAGAGAGCATAGGTTTAAGGTGAGAAGGGAGAGATTTAAAAGGGACCTAAGGTGTTACTTTTTCATGCAGAGGTTAGTGTGTGTATGGATTGGGCTGCCAGAGGTGGTGGTGGGTGCTGGTATGATTACATTTAAAAGGCATTTGGATGGATATATGAATAGGAAAGGCTTAGAGGGATATGGATCAAATGCCAACAAATGGGACGTGATTTATATAGGGTTTCTGGTCAGCATAGATGAGTTGGACAGAAGGCTCTGTTTCTCTTTTCGACTCTATGATTACTGCATTAATTGCTCCTGGCAAAGCTTTCCACGTTCCATTAGCCTCTGGATTCAGAAACAACTTCTCACCTCTCTCTTCCAACAGCCTTCAGTTGACAACCCTTTGGTTGATACTCCAATCTCGATTAAATCCTGCTCTCTGACTCAAAAGCCATAAACAGGACAGAATAATATTGAGTGGAATGCCAATCTTTATATCCAGGAAATATAAATAGTTCTGGTTATCACACATAAGCAAGGGCATTTTGCCCTTGGAGGGAAAGCAGCATAAATTATCAAAAAAAATCTGAACTGTTAGGGGTTGAATTACGAGGATAGTTTACACAAACTAGATTCTTCTTTCCTCTTTGCTTATCTCAGTTGATAGCACACACCCCACTGAGCCACATGGTTGTAAATTCAAATATGAATCCAGGACAAAATTCAAGGCTGACAGTCAAGTTCACGACTGCAGAAACACTATGCTGTTTGGAATGCTGTGCTTTGGATGGGATATTAAATTGGGTCCATGGTTGCCTTTCTCAGATGAATGAAGGCTGTTATGACACGGTTTCAAAGAAGAGTAAAGGAGTTTTTCAGTGGTGTCCTGCCAAACACTTATCCCTCAAACAGTAACATAAGAATGGATTATCTGGTCGTTATCACATTTTTCGTTGTAGAAATATTCTGTCATTGGTCATTGCACTTCCTGCATTTTGACACTGATCATGCTTCAAAAGCATGTCTCAAAGTGTTTTATAGCCAATGATGTCTGGTGGACATAAAAGGCATTGTATAAATGAGCATCTTTCTTTTCCCTTTTGGAGTTTAGACGGTTGAGTGATTATTTATTCTGAGTGCTCAAGATATTAATCGGAGCTAATATGGTGGATAGAGAAAAACTGTTTCTGGTGCTTGGGAAAATGCTATGAAAGTCAAGCCAGACCTTTCTAGAAGTGAAATTTAGAAATACCCCTTCAGATAAATTGTGCTAGAATTGTGGAACTCTCTTCAACAAATGGCAGTTAATGATAAGTCACTGATTTTTGAAATATGTATGGGACATGAATTATTAGCAAGGCTAGTATTTGCTGCCCATTCCTAATTGCCCCTAAAGTAGTTTTCAACCTGATTTATTTTTGCTGACTAAAGACTTCAAGGGATATAGCCAAGGTCACTATATGGAGCTAACCTACTTTGTGGCCAGGATCTCATTGAATGGTAGAAGATATTCAAGGGGTAATTGGCTGACTCTTTTTCCTGTATTTCAGTGACCCTGTTTTGGGTCCCTGAATGGATCACATTTTATTCTTATTTTGGCTTCCAGTCTTTCCATGTGTTCTAATAGGTTGTAGTGAGCAATTTTGTTTATTTTATAATTATGGTCAATAGTTTGTGTGTTAATCACTGTTATTACGTGAGTATATTCCATTTTTATTTTGTTGGATTTTTGCTACTACTTTGAAAATTGTACTGGGTTTCTGTCTACTTTCCCTTTAAACGGAGACATTTTTGGCGTAGCAAATCAGCAGTCCCAATATTAATTGTTTTTTATTTCCTATTTCTAGCCAAGAAACGTGGAGATCAGTTGTACTGTACCTCATCAACTTGGCTGATGTTGGATAACTTAGCTCCAATCAATTCAGAGATAGTAAGAACTGCAGCTACTGGAGAATCTGAGATAACAAGGTGTAGAGCTTGTCAGAAACTTCTGAAGAAGGGTCTCGGCCCAAAACGTCAGCCTTCCTGCTCCTCTGATGCTGCTTGGCCTGCTGTGTTCATCCAGCTCTACACCTTGTTATCGCAAATCAATTCAGTCTGATTTTCCAGGTCTGTCGGTTACAATTCAACATGAAACATTGAATTTACTAACAAAATATTCAGAGGAGTGGCAGCGAGTTGAAAACCGTTGCTTTTTATCATCGGCCCAAAAGTAAATGTTTCTGGGTTAAATTACTCCTCACTCTGATGACTGTCAATTCCAATTTAAGACAAATATACAGCTACTTACATTGCGTCTAAAATGAAAGTTTCCTTGAAAGAAAGGCCTGTTTTTTGAAAACAAGTTTTGGAAACAAAATGTCAGAATCTTAATATGTCTCTTCTGTCGCACAAAGTGTTACTGTTAAATTATGTCTCTTCTGCTTTGGCAAAGAACTGCCACTAAATTCAGATTGAGCATCAAGCCTGGCCGTTTCCTGGTCTCCTTCTGACTCTGGTACTCAATGTTTTAATCAATCAAAGGTGTACTAGAAAAACATCTAGAAACAAGCATAGTCCTCAGTTCAAAAAGGAAGGCCATACTTAGCCACCCTTATTGAAATCTTTGAAGAAATAGCATAATTAGTAGACAGGGTACCACGGTGGATTATGACTTGGAACATGTGAAGTTCCAAAAAGCAAAATGTTACTGTTGCCCAAATTTGAAGTGTTAGCAGAAAAGCCTAAAACGTATTCAACAGATCACTCAGCATGAGTGCAGAGAATGGATAGCAAACTTAGTAGTAAATTGAAGAATTGGGGTTAAATTGAGTTACTTGGACTGATAATCATCATTGCATGCCAAAGTTCTGACTTTCATCCGCAAGCTTTTTTTAAAGTCAGTCCTGCTCGTGAAAAGTTGCCTGATGGAAGGTGACGTTCCACAAAGAGGGATGCTGAACCAATTGACTATCACTTATGTTATTAATTTAGGGATACAAAGCACAATTTAAAATTAGTGAAGAGGTGCAAATTATGTCATGCAATTAATAGAGCAGAATTGCAACAACATCCAGGAAGAGATTTGAAAGCTTGCAGGTTGGCAATATTTATGGTAAATTAACCTTAAGTTTTTAAAGTGGCACAGTTTGGTATAAGAATAATACCCTCTGTATCTTCGTTACCAACATGTACGATAACTTCTGGCGGACTCCTTTTCCATGATATCCTATCTTCTTTGAACACCTTATACCTTTGAATAAGAAGCACCCAGACTTCTCAATCTTTGAGACGTTTCTTCTTCACATTTCACACAGGGACTTGTTCTTCCAGCTCACCAACTATTTTTATTACACTTTAATGAGCAAAAATATTTTAGGATACAGATGCGCAAAACTCTGAAAGTCATGGTAACAATTAACAAGGCCAAAAACCAATACCTAAGCACAAGGGTTTATTTCTAAAGGAACAGAATTAAAAAGGGAAGAAGTTACGTGAAGCTCATATCACAAATTGGTCAGATTCCATCTGGAATGCGTGTCATTCTGGCTGCTGCATCACCAAAAAATGGTATACAGCCACTGAAGAGGATGGAAAAGAATTCATACGTAGAAATGCTTGGGTGATCCCTCTCAGAAGATGGTGAGCACCTTGGTTCCGTTCTCTTGGGGGAAAAAGATGATTCAAGGGATGAAACCTAATGGAGACCTTTAAGATTCAGAAAAGTAAGCAAAGAATTTTTCAGTTATGGTAAAGAGTGAAGTTGTCAACATTAGCTAGTCACCAAGAAATTTAGTTGGGTGAAGAAGCTTCTGAACTCTTGGATAGTGTTATAAATGTGGAACTCACTGCCACAGCAAGTGCTCGAAGCAAATAGTATTGGTGCAATTAATGGAAGGCTAGATAGAGATACGAAGGAGAAGGGAAAAGAGGCTTATGATTGGTTTTGATGAGCAAAGATGTGAGGAGGCTCAAATGGAACACGAGCACGATCAGAGACTGGTTAAGCCAAATGATCTGTTTCTTCATCAGAGAGGGGGATGGGGAGAGGGAACTGGAATAAATAGGGAGAGAGGGGGAGGGCTGGCCCAGTTTGTCCCCTCCCCCCACTGCACCACACAACCAGCCCAGCTCTTCCCCCCCCCCCCCCCCCCCCCCCCCCACCCACTGCATCCCAAAACCAGTCCAACCTGTCTCTGCCTCCCTAACCGGTTCTTCCTCTCACCCATCCCTTCCTCCCACCCCAAGCCGCACCCCCAGCTACCTACTAACCTCATCCCACCTCCTTGACCTGTCCGTCTTCCCTGGACTGACCTATCCCCTCCCTACCTCCCCACCTACACTCTCTCCACCTATCTTCTTTACTCTCCATCTTCGGTCCGCCTCCCCCTCCCTCCCTATTTATTCCAGTTCCCTCTCCCCATCCCCCTCTCTGATGAAGGGTCTAGGCCCGAAACGTCAGCTTTTGTGCTCCTGAGATGCTGCTTGGCCTGCTGTGTTCATCCAGCCTCACATTTTATTATCTTGGAATTCTCCAGCATCTGCAGTTCCCATTATCTCTGATCTGTTTCTGTGTAGTCTATTCTAACAATTATATGTTTTAGTTAGAGTTTTCAAATGCAACATACCTCAGGTGCTAGTGGGATCTGAACCTGAACCTGAACCTTTTGGCCCAGAAGTAGGGACATTACCACCACATCAGAGGTCCAATCCTTTTCTTATTGGTCAATGACTCCTTTTATTTCTTTAAATCAACCTGACAGAACTCTGGGGCAAATGGATGTTAAACTTTGACCTCCTGACCTGGATGTAAGGATGCTAACAGTATATCAGAAAACCCTACATGCCAGCTATTCAAATTGTTTTTAATCAGCCTGTTTGGACATGTTGTGGCACACCTCTTGGGTTGGTGGGATTTGAACCCAGACTTTTTGACCCAAAAGTAGTGGTAACACTACCACTGCACGTAAGATCCTAATCAAATCAGAGCAAAAGTATCTTTAATCAAACTGTTCAGATATGTATGACACATCTCTGGGCCAGCAGCAACTTGGACTTTTGATTACCATTGTGCCAGAAGAGTTCTTTGTGTTGTCCAGGTAATCCTGTGCGATATGCCCAACTAAGGCTACTTAGCCATATATCTGGTGCTGTCAGTGTTTTAGAGTCTGGTTACAATGTGTATTCGAGACCAAGTGTATAGGCTGTAAACAGTGTATTGTCAGCATGCCATCAGTGATGTGTTCCTTGTTGTCTGGAGACAGGTGAGGCAGCTCAGAATCAAAACTGGATAATAATAGGCGTTTAAGTTCCAGTTTTGGCAATCTGGAATAGACAAATCATATCAGCTTGTACATAGCTTCTCTGTACCTGTCTTTGTGCGGCATTCTTCGTCTGTTTGCCTCTTGTTTCAATGTTGTAGGTGGCACTGGCACAAAAGTCACATCCATTACCCGTCTTTGGTTGCTTTGAGAAAATGCTGGTAAACCGCTTTTCACTGCTGTAGTGTTTTTGTAATGATGGTGTTCCCATGATTGTATTAAATTGGAATTTTAGAATTTTGATCAAGCAAGTATGAAGAACAACAGGACTGTATGTAACTTAAGAGTTGAAAATCACCTTGATTATCATCTTGTTACTCTAATTTTCCTTGGTTGAAGGACTAGGGCTGACAGTACTGTCAATGAGTTCAGTAGACATATTGCAGCGCTTCTAGTTTCTATTGATACCCCTTTTCTGTGGCAATCTTTCTTCTAAAATTAAACTGCTGTACAACACAAAAATTTAAAAGTTATATGAATCAGTTTGAGACTACCTCTTTAAATGTATTATTTTCAGATACTGTTATTCAGATATTCATCAGCACTCTGCTCTACTCTCACACTACTCTAATAATAATGTAGCCCACAAGATCATGTCCGTGATAGTCAGAATGAAGTTTGGTGTCAGTAACATTCGATGGACCTAGGTTAACAAAGCAGATTTGTGCTTAAATGGAAACTTTTGCTGCTAAATTTAACTTTATAATGTAAATATGGCTTAAATTATATCAGATTACACTTATGAAAATGTTATATTCAGAAATTCTAACACTTCACAGATCCTTTGGATATTGTTGTGATGTGATTTTTCACACCCAAGCTCAAGCGTAGTACCTTATCTGTGTAGTGTGTCTGAAGTTCTCAGCTCGGATACATGCCCCAGTATTTTGCATGTTGCTGTTCCAATTTGCTGCAGCACAGCAACATGCAAAATATTTTAAAAGTTGTTCTGGATTGTGTCGAGTGCATTCGACTTTGGGTACAGTTCTTTGCTTAGATTCTTCACTTAGGTCTCTCATACCTCACTGAGTTAATGGATTCAATATAACATTCTAATATTTTGCTGTGAATCACCTTTTTTAAAGGAACACTTCAGCACAGCACAGCTGAAGTATCTCCATAAGAGGTTGAATCTAGGCCCTGTTTTCCTTCTCAAATGGACAGAAAAAAACACTGGCACTATTTGATAAACAGCAGTCTAATACTAGCTGTTTATCCGCTATTCGCCAGAAACTGAAAAGGCTATTTAAGTGGTTATAACTGTGTGGTTACAACAGCGGATCAGAGGAGGCTCAAAATCCTGCAGCAAGTAACTCAACTGTGGACTCTCCAAAGCCTGTCCACCATCTACAGTGCACAAGTCAGGAATGTGATGGAATTCTGCACACTTGTCTGGATGCAGTTTCAACAGCATTCAAGAAGCTTTACACCATTCAGGATCCAGCAGCCTCCTTGATTGGCTGCACATCCAAGAGCATTCACTGTCTCCACTACCAATGCCTAGGAGCAGCAGCGTGTATTATCTACGAGATTCACTGCAGAAATTCACGAAGGCTCATGAGACAGTACCTTCCAAACCCATGCTAACTCGAAGAACAAGGGCAGCAGATACATGGAAACATCATCACCTGCAAGTTCCCCTCTGAGTTACCTTTGAACTACTCATCATCCAGACTATGAAATATTTTGCTGTTTCTTCAGTGTCACTGGGTCAAAATCCTGGAACTCCTTCCATAACAACATTGTGAATCTCCCGACACCAAAAGGATTGCAGTGATTCAGGAAAGCCACTCGCTATCATCAGTCCTCAATTTTAATAAATGCTGGTTCAGCCAGTAACACCCATAGCCTATGGTTAATAAAATAAAATCTATCTCAAAAAAGGCAATCTGGTAATTTATTTAATTGCTGGTTGTAGAAATTTTCTGGTTCAAATTGGCTGTCCTATTTTGCAAGTAACTTGGCTTCAAAATGCTCTGCATACATGTGTTTTTGGGCACCTGGAGGTAGAAAAATGCACTATAGAAATGCAAATCATTGTGGCATTTTGACAGTTCTTAATCTGGTTTTACAGGTCATATTTTATATTTTTTTAATACAACTTGCATTGTTCCTGTGAAAGGGTAGACTGGTGTGTTTGGTAAGTTGTTGCTGCCAGCTCATGAGCTCCACTTGTGTCTGAGTGGAACAGATTTTTAAAAAACAAAAATGGGGTGAGCAGTGGCAGAAGGCTGGCACAGGGCTGATGTTTTAATGTGTGTAACAAAATAAAGTCTTGATTCATTCCTCATGAGCTACAACTGTCTCAGATGAAAGCTTTATGCCATCACTTGACTTGGACAAATCAGGTCACAGCCATGGCTCAGTTGTCTGCTCTAATCTCTTAGTCAGAAGATCATGTCTTTAAAGCTCAATGTAGAAATTTGAGTACTTAGTCCTGAATATTACTCCAGTGCTGTACTGTGGGAATTCTGTCCTGTTCAGGGTGCTGTGTTTCAGATAAGATATTAGGTAGGCTCTGTCTGCCCGTCTGATGTATGTTATAAAATATCCTACGGCACTATTTGAAGAAAGGAAAATACGTTCACCCATGTCCAGCATATCATTTATTCCTCAACCAACAAGTAAAGTAGATTCTCTAAGGTTATCAAATTGCTGTTTGTAGGAGTTTCCTATGTATAGTTTGCCTCTGTGTTACACATTATAACAGTGTTTACATGCAGAAAAAAACTTAATTACTTATAAACTGCATTCAGATTTTCTGAGGTTGTCAGAAGCACTATGTAAGTTTGTGTATCTTTTGAATTCTGGCCATCTCTTGCAAGTAGGAGCTATATTCTGTGGGGCTAATCTGTGGGCCTCCCACTGGATGATTTATTGCATGCATAGGTAGTTAAACACTAGATTTATTAAGCCTTTTTTTTGTCATAAGTTGTCAATCATTAAATAAATGCTTCCCTGTTTTTAAAAAAAGCTCTGACTACTTTGTCTAGTCTTAAATCCAGCAAGTATGTTAAGTGATAGTAGTGACTTGCTCTAAACTGTAAATCAGTTTTCTGCTCTGCTCAGCTTTCGGCTGTCAACGAAGACACGCATGTGGAAGTTATAACTGTTGTTTAGGTATTCCGCTTTCCAGTACTTTACCTGTGTAATGTACAGTTCCTGCCAACCTGGATTCAGCAAAGTAACAGGTTACATCACATCATAACAAGGAATTTATGTTGTTTTAAATCAGAGATTTTGTGTGATGTCTGTAAATGGAATTTGTTTGTCATTTTGATAGAAATTTATTTTTACAGTGTGATGAAATTTAAGTAATTTGACATGTCATTCTTCGTTTTTTTTTGTCACTTTTTCGGTCTACATATACATGTGGACCAAAAAAGTATGTTTAAACCTTTGGTTTCTCTCACCCTCACATTTTTAATGATTTTTTTTTCTTCTCGCCCTCTTTTTAGGTCTCCCCATGCCACACACCATTCCCCGGCCAAAAGGGCAAGGTAGGTGATGTGCTCCCAGGCCTTTGCCACTGCTGCTCTTGAATCAGCTACAGGGTGGTGTGTGAGAGCAGCCTTGGGCTGACTCATTCAGTGACTTTCACTCTCTCTCACTCCCTCCATCTGGGGAATTCACCTGATTCCTGGCTGCCTAAGTTGCGGGAGGGGAATGTACACAACTGCTTGTGAACTTGTAGGGGCTCGGGAGATGTGCAAACTAATCCGCGACTACTACGGATATCACTAAGCTATTAATTTCCGAAACTCGCTTGTAATGAGTGAATACATGCACGAGTTACTTCCTAAGCCCTGAGATCCCTGTTTACCTCAGAATTCTTGACCGGTGCTTCAGCAGAGAATTAGAAGCTCTTTCAAAGAAGCAGCACAGGCACTTTGAGCCAAGTAGCGCCATTTTGCACTGTATCATTTCGTGATTCTATGAATGCTGAACTCTCATCAAAGCCAGTCATGTCTCCTCCTCTTTGTATTCACATACTGCATTTCTCTAGAAGTTCTGAGTCATGGTGGGAGTTGTTACGACTACTGATGACTCCAGCATTTCTCCCCTGTCCTTTTTTCTTCGGTTGGAACTTGCAAACTAAGTGTTGTTTGGTCACTTAACTATAGGTGACATCAAAACCAAGCTCCGTTTGTAATTGCAACACAATATTGGACAGAAGTTAGTAGGAAAAAAACTGGCTCTTTTTAATCCATTCCCCTTCAACGGAATCCCCCAGTGGGATACACAGGTCAGTTAGAAAAGAAAAAAAAACTTAAATTTTCTTAATGTATTTCTCATGCTCAGGATATTCCTAAGTGTTTTATATCCAAATAAGTACTTGGAACCGTAGCCACTGTTGTCATGCAAGAAAAAGCAGCAACTTATTTCTTCACAGCAATCTCCCACAAACACTAAGGGTCAGGTAATTTGCTTTGTGCTTTTGAGGGATACAGTTTAGCCAGGGTAACCAGGAGAGAAATCCTTACTTTTCGATGAATAGTGCCGTAGGATCTTATACCCTATTGTGATCTAGGTTGAACATTATATCTGGAAGATCTTAGCACTGTGCTCACGACCTTCTGGGTTTGGGACTGATGACATACTTGTACTGAAATGCTGCCGTTGGAACTGACCATACATGGGAGTTTAACCTGACAACTTTTGGATTGTGTGACTAAGTAATGTGAGACCTGTGAAGCCTTAAGAGACCCCCAGCGATCAGATTATTTAGGAAGAAAGCTCTGTGCTACCTGTGCTGCTGGGCTTCATTTTGGTTCTAATACCTTTCAAAGCAGAAGTATTTAATTTGTACTATTGATGCAAAAATGAAAACTCAGATCATTTCTTTCTACATTTGTATAAGTTTCTCCAGGGTGTTTTGCGATCCTGATGACGAAATAGTTACAGAAGACCAAAGTACCTTGACATTGAATTCACTGGAAAAGAAAAAAAACTAATTGAAGTTTTAAGTTTAAGAAATATTAAAAACTGTTGAAGAAATCAGTGTCCAATGTTGTATTGTCAATTAAACACAAATTATTACCCATCTTTGACAAGTGTCCTTAAGAATTTCAGAACGTTAGGCAATATTATAATCGCTGGGCAAAGAACTTTCAGTTCTGCAGTACCTGATACGAATTCAAGGCATGTTGGCTTGTCTAATATCCATTGTGTAGTAGAGGAAATAAAATAATTACAGTTAATGATTGTCTTTGCAGTTTACATGCTATTGGTAGGTGTTGAGCTTGGCTACATTTGTGATTGCAGGGGTAACAAAGTACACCGTAGCATGAGTATAGGATGTGGGTGTGCTGTAGTTGTAATGGAATGCATGAGAACCCAGCAGAGGTGTTTTGTCAGCTGTTTCTTTGTCTAATTCTTGGATCCTTCAAGTATTATGGCCTGACAATCTTGTATCCTTAACTTCGTTACACTTGATTTGATTTTGATTTAAATGATTTCTTGTCACATATACCTAAGTACAGTGAAAAGCTTTGTTTATGAATAATACAGGCAGATCATAGTAAGCAAGGACATATAGATCAAAAGGGTGAAAAAGATATAGAGGCTATATCTGAGGCCAAGATCAACATTAGCAAGATCAGCATTATTTGAAGTCAGAGAGTCCATTCATCAGTCTAATAACGGCAGGAAAGAAGCTGTTCTTGAACCTGCTGATGCCTGTGCTCAGGCTTCTGTATCTTCTACCTGATGGAAGAGGTTGTTGGAGAGCATTGCTGGGTGCGATGGGTCTTTAATGATGTTGGCAGCCTTTCCGTGGCAACTGGCTGTGTAAATGGAGTCCATAGTTGGAAAGTTGGCTTCCATGATGGTCTGCACTGTGCCCACACGTTCTGTAGTTTCTTACGTTCCCCACTTTCCATCTGTTGGAACCCACTGTGACTTTCAATATTGTACACAAGCAAAGTAGATAGATGTGAGGAGAATATTCAATCTTTGGTTTTTCCAGTGTTGTGGGTATTGATTGGAGAGAAACAGCATAACTTCTCGGCATCCAAGAGGATGCCCCATAAGCTCCCTGATAGCATCTAAAATTAAGTTTAAAGAAATGTATTGCACCATTTTCTAAATTTTCAACAGATGAATTGGAAAAATAATGATAGCCCCTCTTCACCACCTTCACCAGCGGGACCGTCTCCCTGTAAGATCTCATTAGGGCCTAAATGTGATTTAGTAAACTTTTTGGTAAAAATGTATTAAACAGCTTTGCATCACCCTGAGGCCAGAAAGAACGTCAAATAATTTGTCTGTTATTAACTTGGTTCTCATGAGTCTATTTAACTTGCTTTATGAAAGGAAATTTCTTCGGTGTGCCTGCAGCAAAGTAATCAAAGCATGGAAAGCTGTTTGGTCACTATGTCATTTATATTATTAATCAAAGCATGAGTGTTATCTGAGTAAGCAGGATCTGCTGGAGAATCTGAGATAACAAGGTGTCGAGTTGGATGAACACAGCAGGCCAAGAAGCATCAGAGGAGCAGGAAGGCTGATGTTTCAGGCCTAGACAAGAAGGGCCTAGGCCCGAAACATCTGCCTTCGTGCTCCTCTGATGCTGCTTGGCCTGTTGTGTTCATCCAGCTCTACAGACTGTTATCTCAGTGTGGTGAGTTACTAATATTGCACAAGAGAGTGCTACATGTAAAAATATTAGTCAGAGTGGGATTTTTTCAAGTGGTGCTTTGGCTTAATGTCATTATAATCATAAGAGCCACAGGGAACTATTCAAGTGTGCTTGTGATTTTGTAATAATGGTGGGAAGATTTCCTATGATCACGTTCTCCAGCTGAGCAGTAAATCCATTTGTTTGGCATGCTTTTAAAATCTGATATAAATACCAGCATGAGGAACCTCTCACTTTATGCTTTGGGCCTGTATTATGATTGGGTTTTCTTCCGTGCCACCAGCTGTAGAATAAGGTAATTTACTCGTCAAGTAGATTTCAAATTATTTCCTATTGTATCAGAAGGTGCTGGAACTAGTGGTAATCTTGTAGAATGTTTACTCAGTTTCAAGATGTAGGTGCAGACTTGCACAATCAGCTCCACAATGAGGTGATGTAAATTGGGTGTTATAGCAGAGTGCCTCCTACCTCAAATCATGCCTCTTTTTAAGATCATTACTTTTTCTCATTACTTAGCTTTGTTGTTCACTTGTTGCTCTGCTCAAACCTTTGTAATGCTGTAAAATTCAGCAGTTCAGCAATCTATAAATTCCAAATTTGTTTCTCTTGTGGAGGATTCAGGAGACCTCCAGTCGCATTCATGACTTCATTCAGTAATAGCATTCTTTCCTTAGTCAGTGGTTCGATGGTTCATAGTTTCAAAATCAAGACTGACACTGACGTTTTCGGTTCTGCAGCTTATATATTCTGTTTGATTTTCAATTATGAATCTGACATTTATCATAAGTGGACATTTTGATTTCATTCTAATCACTTATTAGTTATCCAAGAAGTTCTAGACCATCTTTACCCTTCAAAGGAATATGGCCTCAATCTGTACCTGAACTTCCTGCAATTGCTCATTCACCATTTTACTTCCTGACCTTGTTTTCCACTTTACAATGCTAGTTCCTTTTCAGTTCATTGTTATTACCCTTCATCCAGGTGATCATCTTCACCTTTGGATTGTTTCGTTACTTTCCACAACTGCTAAGCCTATTTTCTGAATGGTCTTCCACTGTCTGCACTTTATTCTCAGTGTGTTCAATCATAAAAGAAAGACTGAGAGCATTCTCGTTATCCAAAAAAAAATCAGAAATCATGTTTGTAGAAGATGGGAAAGGCAGGATGAACTTCATCTGAGTTTTACAAGCATCCACGAATTCCGCAGGCCAGCAGTTAACAACTAATCTGTGATTATAATTCTGTTTACGCCCATGTGTTGAGTTTAAAGGACAGACCAGCATTAAACACGTATTTCAGCATAGCAATGGAATAGGAGATTTTTATTTGCAAGGCATAACATTTCTGTTGTTATAAAGTCGTGTGCTTGCTGTGAGCGATGCTAAGAGATTAAGTGAAGGTAACTTGAGTTCAAAATTAATATTCTCTGATGGGTTTATTTTTTAACTCGGAGTGTCAGTGATTTCAGTCGAGCAGATCCAGGAGCTTAAAGACTAAGCATTGAAATTTTTTTCTTTCATCGTATGCCTTATACAGTAAATGGGGAAATTCCATCTCTGGGTTGTGTTAGCAACAGAACGGCAATAGCTTGTTCCTTAAAATAGTAAAACACCCCACGGCGTTTTCCAAGGAATGTAATCTGAGAAAGTTTGATAGTGAGCCAAAACGAAGGGCTTGAGGGCAGGTGATTGGTAACTTCACAGGTTTTAAGAAAAATCTTAACAGTTGAGAAATAGGTCAAAATGTTTGATGACGGGATTCCAAACATTGTGACCTAAAGGTGAGGGATGTGAGACATAACGCCAGTACTTGGGTATGGAGCAAGCAAAGGATTGAACAGAGACAATAATCACTTGAGCGCCTCTGATTATTATAAGGCCAGATGAATTTGAGGATGGGAAGGGGCAGAGCCATGTAGTCAATTTGAAAATCTGGACCAGAATTTAAGTTTTAAAAATTTGTTTACAGGATGTAAATGATGCTGACTAGACTGGCATTTTATTGTCTGACCCTAATTGTCAATTAAAAAAACTGATAATCCTCAACATTAGTTTCCAGCCTTATCTTCATAATCCTTAATTATTAAAGATCTGTCTTTCAACCTTGAATATGCTTAGTGATACAGGCTCGACAGCCCTCTGCATTGAAGAATTATACAGATTCATTACTGTCTGAGAGGAGAAATTAGTTCTCAGCTATCTCTTAAGTGGATGATCCCTTATTCTGAGAATATAACTTCTGGTCCTTGACTGTCATACAAGAGGAAACAGCATTTTCTATGACAATATCTCATGCTCCCAAAATAATCTTGTGCTTCAGTAAGTCTCCTCTCATTCCTCTAAACTACAATGAGCATAGGCCCAGACTACTCGACCCCTCCTCATAAGATACCCTCTTCATACCTGGAATCAACATAGTGAACCTTCTCTGGACTGCCTTGAGTGCCTGTATATCTTTCCTTAGATATGGGGACCATACTGCTCACAGTATTCTAGGTATGATGTGATTAATGCGCATTGATAACATTGCCTTATTGATCACTTCTGCCCATGGAATATAGGTAAATAGTGCTGTTTGGAAGAGAGTTCCAGGATTTTGACCCAGTAACATTTGAAGAAATCATGATATTTTTCCATGTTCGGATGGTGTGTCACATTATGGAGAGCCTGCAGATGGCGACACGCCCATGCATCTGCTTGGGATTGCTTGATCCTCTTCTATGGGATTGAGGTTGCAGGTTCAGAGGTTGCTATCTGAGGAGCTTGGGTGAGTTAGGGAGTGGATGCTTGTGGATGTAGCACTAACCAAGCGGGCTGATTTGTCCTGGATGGTGTAAAGTTTCTTAACGTTTTTGGAGCTGCATCCATCCGAGTCAAGAGTATTCCATCACAGTCCTGATTTGTGCCTCGTTGAAGGTGGACAGACGTTGAGAAGACAGGAAATAGATTATTCACTACACAACTTCCAATCTCTGACCTGCTCTTTTTATCACTGTCACTCACAACTCCCCCCTGAAGTTCAACTCTTGTGATTATGTTTGACCTATGACTGTTAAGATGTCAAGAGATGCTCTTGTACATTATTGCTGAGCAAGAACCTCTTGATAGCATGTCCATCACGTCGATGACGGTAAAAAGTGAACTTGCAGGGTGGCAACTGACAGGATTGGATTCGTCCTATATTTTGTGGACCACCTTTGAAGAGCAGGTGTGCATGCTGGAATGGATAGAGATAGAGGAAGCTGATGTGCTGAAAATTTTGTCAAACATTAAGATTGACAAGTCGCCAGGCCTGGACCAGATTTGTCCTCGGCTGCTTTGGGAAGCGAGAAATGCAATTGCTTCGCCACTTGCGAAGATCTTTGCATCCTCGCTCTCCACTGGAGTCGTACCTGAGGACTGGAGAGAGGCAAATGTAATTCCTCTCTTCAAGAAAGGAAATAGGGAAATCCCCGGCAATTACAGACCAGTAAGTCTCACGTCTGTCGTCTGCAAGGTGTTAGAAAGGATTCTGAGGGATAGGATTTATGACCATCTGGAAGAGCATGGCTTGATCAACTACAGTCAACACGGCTTTGAGGGGGGTAGGTTATGCCTCACAAACCTTATCGAGTTTTTTGAGGATGTGACTAGAAAAGTTGATGAGGGTCGAGCTGTGTACGTGGTGTATATGGACCTCAGTAAGGCATTTGATAAGGTTCCCCGTGGTAGGCTCATTCAGAAGGTCAGGAGGAATGGGATACAGGGGAACTTAGCTGCTTGGATACAGAATTGGCTGGCCAACAGAAGACAGCGAGTGGTAGTAGAAGGAAAATATTCTGCCTGGAAGTCAGTGGTCAGTGGTGAGTGGTGTTCCACAGGGCTCTGTCCTTGGGTCTCTACTGTTTGTAATTTTTATTAATGACTTGGATGAGGGGATTGAAGGATGGGTCAGCAAGTTTGCAGACGACACAAAGGTCGGAGGTGTCGTTGACAGTATAGAGGGCTGTTGTAGGCTGCAGTGGGACATTGACAGGATGCAGAGATGGGCTGAGAGGTGGCAGATGGAGTTCAACCTGGATAAATGCGAGGTGATGCATTTTGGAAGGTCGAATTTGAAAGCTGAGTACAGGATTAAGGATAGGATTCTTGGCAGTGTGGAGGAACAGAGGGATCTTGGTGTGCAGATACATAGATCCCTTAAAATGGCCACCCAAGTGGACAGGGTTGTTAAGAAAGCATATGGCGTTTTGGCTTTCATTAACAGGGGGATTGAGTTTAAGAGTCGTGAGATCTTGTTGCAGCTCTATAAAACTTTGGTTAGGCTGCACTTGGAATACTGCGTCCAGTTCTGGTCGCCGTATTATAGGTAAGATGTGGATGCTTTGGAGAGGGTTCAGAGGAGGTTTACCAGGATGCTGCCTGGACTGGAGGGCTTATCTTATGAAGAGAGGTTGACTGAGCTCGGTCTCTTTTCATTGGAGAAAAGGAGGAGGAGAGGGGACCTAATTGAGGTATACAAGGTAATGAGAGGCATAGATAGAGTTGATAGCCAGAGACTATTTCCCAGGGCAGAAATGGCTAACACGAGGGGTCATAGTTTTAAGCTGGTTGGAGGAAAGTATAGAGGGGATGTCAGAGGCGAGTTCTTTACACAGAGAGTTGTGAGAGCATGGAATGCGTTGCCAGCAGCAGTTGTGGAAGCAAGGTCATTGGGATCATTTAAGAGACTGCTGGACGTGCATATGGTCACAGAAATTTGAGGGTGCATACATGAGGATCAATGGTCGGCACAACATTGTGGGCTGAAGGGCCTGTTCTGTGCTGTACTGTTCTATGTTCTATGTTCTATATGTATCAGGGCAATTTGCCACGTTTGGGGTAGATAGAAGCATTGGTCGGCTGAGAAACAGTTGATGTCAGAACATGTGTTAGATGAATGGGGAGGACGCATCATTTCGGTATTAGTTATCTCTTTTATACAGCAAGCTGCAATTATACAGCAGTCATTATCTTTAAAGAAATATCTCAGGACAACAAATAGAGAATTGATACCTGAGGGCTGAATTACTGCAGGTAGTTCACTGTTCACAATTAACCATGTAAGATCACGAGGAGGTGCCATGAAGTTGCCATTGAACTTTCCGAAATAAAGACAAAATTACGTATTCTATGCATTTCTCTTAGTATGAGACAGTTTTCCTCTTGCTGATGACAAGAAAGGAGGCAAAGCATTGTTTTTCAAAGACAGTATCGTGCCGCGTAAAGCACAATATTTTTTTCTACTGATGAGATGATATTCAGCCCTTCCTTTAAGGTCACAGACTTAATTAAATGGGACCTTGCACCATTTAGGACTTGATGTTTATGAGGAACTGTGTAGAATAGAAAAGACGTCTAAATTATAGGCTAAAATAGAAAGCATCCAGTATTTTTAAAAAAACTGACTTTTCTTAAGACTTTAGCAAAGAGTATTATCTGGGGTAAGATTCAGAACTGAAATGTCAGATAAAGCACTAAGTAACACTGCTGATGATGACTTGGAGGAAATGCTACTTCCTGCTGTGTAACATAGTAATAGATGTATTTTTTATATCGACTTAGTGATGAGGTTAATGACAGTAAAGCAACTTCAGATGAGGAGCAAATACAGGGTTAAATACCAATGCCAGTCTCTAAAAGTTCTTGTCCAAATCATGCCATTCCACTGTTAGCTTTGTGAAAATGACATTGTGCTGTCTGATCCCGATTGACAGAATGGGAAGTTGCTGCATTTTCACAGTAAATTTGAAGATGGTTAATTTTCAGAAATACAAGTGTGAGTGCTTTATATGTATGGTGTTAATTACTGTTAATCAACCTCAGCACTTCTTTACATCTCTTAATGCCTTTCAATAAATTTCAGGTTATATAAGATTACGTTGGGGCAAGTAACTGGTAGATGAAAGGCAGATAATGAACACCATTGGAAGTTTGGGAGCTTGGCTCCTGAGATGAAGTTGTCAATGGTAGACTGACTAAATTGGACCTAGACTTGCTGAAATTTAGAAATGATCTCATTTAAGCATACAGGATACAGCAAGGGTTTGGAAAGGTAAATGTTGTGATGTTGTTTGCCTTGACAGGGGATCTCAATAAGGGTCAATTATTTAGGACTGAAATGAGAATACATTTCTTTCTGCATACATTGTTGCATTATCTTTGGAATTTTACTCAGAGGGTTGTGAAAGCTTTATAACTGAATGTATTCGAGGTTGATACAGAAAAAAATTAAGGCCCGAAACCGAAGAGCTGCTTTATACAGAGTAGAAAATTGAGAGTCATCTAATATGATGGGTACATTAGAAATATAGTATGACCTGGGAAGATCAATCTAGGTTCTCGATTCTGGATCTAAGTGATAGGAGAAGTTTGGATACTTTAAGTCCCGGTTCGAACGAGGAGTGAGTGGAAATTAGATATTGAGATGCAAGCACAATAATTAGGAGATTATAGGGTTGTAAGTACTGAGAAAAGTGCAAGCAAAGTTACAGGTTCAGAGAACAGTGGGAAGGCGGTTGCAGGATTTAGGAACAGTATGTGCAAGTGTATAATGTTTCAGAATCATGTGGGGGCAAGTTGGGTTGGGAGTTTAGGAATGCTGAGATGGAGGTTATGGAGTTTTGGAACAGTGGAAGTTAGGATTTACTTTCATTTTTGGAGTGTGTATGTTGTTGGCAAGCCTGTCACCGATCCCTGATTACTTTTGAAAAGGAGGTGCTGAGCCATACCCACAGTGCTTGTAAGGTGAACAGTCAGATTTTGATATCGTGACAGTCACGGAACAATGATTCCAAGTCAAGACGGGAACTTGCGCTGTTAGTTTTCCCATCCATCTGCTACCCTTGTCCTTTTTGCTGACAGAGTACATGAGTTTGGAAGATGCTGTAAAAGGATCTTCTTGAGTTTCTGCAGGTCATCTTGTATATAGTGCACACTGGTGCAACTGTGTCATGGTGCTAAAGGCAATGAGTGTTCAAGTAGGTATGTCGGATGCTAATCATATGGGATGCGTTGTCCTACTTAGTGGACCTTCTTGAGTGTTGTTGGAGCTTCACTGAACCAGACAGATAGTATTCTATTTCTGAACTATGCAGCGTGATTCATGGACAGGCATTGGTGAGTTGGAACATAGATTAATTCCAGAAGAATTCCTCATCTCTGTTTTGACCTGCTACTGTAGCTACAGTGTTTAAATACAGAGCTTAGGGCACCACTGTAGCTGAGTGTTTAGCACTGCTGCCTCTCAGTGCCAAGGACTTGGGTTCGATATCGTGCTTGGGTGCCTTTCTATGTGGAGTTTGATTGTTCTCATGTGTCCGTGTGGGTTTTGTTGCGGTACTCCGGTATCCTCCCACAGGCCGAAGATGCGCAGGTTAGGTCAATTGGCCATGTTAATTTGGCCAGAAATGCCCAGGTATGTGTAAGTTAGATGGATTAGCCATGGGTAATGTAGCGTTACAGGGATAAGGTAAGGAGGTGGATCTGGGTGGGATGCTGTTGGAGGGTTAGCACAGATTTGATAGTCTGAGTGGCCTACTTTTACACTGTAAGGATTCCATAATTGTATGGCTGGTTCAGTTCAGTTCAGTGATGTTGATGGGCTTTTCAGCAAAAGTAATCTTGTTGAACATCAAGGGTAGTTGGTTGTATTCCGTTTTGTTAAGATGATCATTGCCTGGCACTTGTTATTTGCATTTACGGGTCTAAACCTGAATGTTGCTCAGAGATTGCGTCATGCTTCGGTATCTGAGGGCATTGCCAATGTTACTGGAGACTGCAGCCATCAAGTATTGCTACTTCTGGCTTCATGGAAAGGGGCAGGCTATTGGAGCAATTGAAGTTAGAAGAGGAAGAATGAAGGTTTGCAGCTTAAATTTTCCTTCAACAATTTGCATAACTGTAGTACCCGATTCCACTTTGGGGAGGAGGTGGCAAAATCATGTGTCTGATTTACTGGCCTCGGTTAATGCTCTGGGAATATAATCCTTGGCAGTTGGTGAAATTTAAATAGAATTAATAAATGTGGAATTTAAAAAGCTAATCCAGTGATGAATGGGCAACATCTCTCCCCATATTGAATACTAAAGCTGTTTTCAAATGGAAGTCTGCTCTTCTTATCTGGTCTGTCCTAGATGTGATTCCACAACAATGTAGTTGACTCTTAGCTGCCCTCTAAAATGGTCAAACAAACCACCCTGTTGTATCAAAACACGATGAATTGTATGAAGCTGGGAGGTGGTGAGGTAGTGGGAATGTTAAGGGACTAGTAATTTATAACCCAAGGCTAATGTTAGGGGACTTGCGTTCACATCCCACCTTGGCAGTCAGTGAAATTTGAATTAATTAAAATCTGGAACAAAAAGCTAGCTTTCAGGTCACCATGTTACAATTGTCAATTGTTGTTTAAAAAGCAGCTAATTCACTGACATACTCTAGGAAAGGAAATCTGCTATCCAAAAATGGTCTGGCCTGCTCATGGCTCCAAACTGATAGCACAGTGGCTGACTTAAAACTGCTCTCTAGGTAATTAAATATGGGCAATAAATACTGACATAATGATGTCCACATCCCATGAATGAAGAATAAAAAGCAATGAAACCAAACCACTTCACATTAATGCATCAAAAACTACAATAGCAGCTCCACCCCGTCAACCCTGCAGTGTCCTCCATACTAACGTCTAGGACTTCTGCCAAAAATGGGAGTCTTGTTCCACAGACTAGTCAAGCAACAACTTGAAATTGTCTGTAAGATATAGTTCAGTTATGTGTGACTATGTTCCAGACACTACCATCATCCTCCCTGGCAATGTGCTGACCCAACCGCAAGATGGATGCAGCAGAGATGGTGGCCATGTGGTCAACTGTAAAGAGGGATTTGGTTTGCAATGTGTCAGCATTGACTCTGGACCCCATGATGTGACTGTACCCAAACCATGTACCCTGTTCCAGAACCAATACACTCCTTCTGATTGTACCTGTACCTTCTGATATTTCTCTCCAACTGACCTCAAATCCTGTACGCCCCCTGCTGCCTGCACCAACCCCCTACCCTCCACCATCACCATTGTTCCCAAACCCTGTACCCACTGATACAAATCCCATTTGTTCTGTACAACTGCAGCCAACTCTGCATCCACTCTCTACTGTTCCTGAACTCCCTACCCTCTCTCTGACTGTAGCCGAATCCTGTGTCATCCTTTATGTTGAAACTAAGTCTTATTTCCTGTCTCCAAATGTGCCCAAGCCTTGAACCCACTTCCCACTGTTCCTGTGACCTGCTCCGAAACTTGGCTGATGAGAATCTTGGGAAGCTTAATAAAAACTGAAAGAACTGAAGATGCAGGAACAAAAACAAAGTTGCTGGAAAAGCTCAGCAGGTCTGGCAGCATCTGTGAAGGAAGAAACAGAGTTAACAAACATTTCGGGTCTGGTGTCCCTTCCTCAGAACTGATGGTAGCTGGGAAAATGTCAGTTTATATGCTGGTGAGCTTGGGTAGCTTGTTTGCTAACAGTTAAAGGGAAACTCAGCTTGTTCTCCTGGGAACAGCCTGAAAGATGTTCCCAGATATAAATAGGGACAGAAACTGCTCCGCTGACTTTAGGTAAACTTTTACCATCCAAACATCACGGGGAGGTGTTAGGAATGTCAGGATTTAGAACCCATTATGCTTTATATTGTTCATGTAATTTCAAGAGTTGGTAATGCGAGGGAGACTTTAACTGAGTGAGATGTCAGCTAAGTGAGTATATCTTTGAATTTGTTTCAAAGTGGACATTTGATCCATAGGGAAGAAGAGGTATGTTGTTGTGTACGATAAATTGCAATAAGTGTGCTGAGTGGGAAATTCAATGAAGTGTGGAGAGGAGGTGTAATTTCTAATCAATTTTTTCCAACCACCACCATTTGATTTCCAGTTTTACGTAACAGAAGGAGCATTATTAGAAACCGTCAGTTTTATCAGTGCTGCAAGTATTGAACTGTTTCATTAGTGTTACGAATTCTACTGATATGTGAAAATATTCTGGGAGATGTTGGCTGTATTGATTATAAATTAGTTAACAATTGCCAGTTAATTAACACACATTAGAAAGAGAAGGTGATGTGCTGCAGTTGCAAAATATAGGTGCTTCTGTATGCTGGAGTGATCCAGCACCTGCGCATCTGCAGGAAGTACTTGCAGTTGCAGGATCTTTGGTTCAGAGTTATTGACCAGGAGGCCAACCTGCAGGCACTGTCGCATGTCAGGGGGGGGTGCAGTTACCTAGTCACTTTGTTTCAAGATGTGCTCTCTATCCTTAGGACAGGGTCTTCTGATTTGGTTAGTGGTCAGAGACAGGAGGATGTCACTGCAAATGAAGCAGTCATGATGGGGACCTAGAGAACAGGAGCGCAAAAAACTAAGCCTTTGTAAATTTGAGGTGTTCTCAACTTATTTGGATGAGAGTGAGAGCTGCAGGGTGAATAAGCTAACTGGCCATTGTAGCAGGAAGTCATTTAAGAGGGGGCAATAGAAGGAATATAAGAGAGAGTTTAATGAGGGAATTCTCTGCAGCAAAGAGCACGGGTCCTGATGGCTATTTCAGGGTTTGGGCCATTTGCGAAAGGCAGGAAAGAGCTTGCAGCAGGAAGTAGGATTCTCCTGGATATGGTTAACATTGGTACAGCAATATAGGTACACGAGCAAAGAGGTTCTGTTGAGGCAGTATGAGAAGATAAGTACTAAATCGAAGGGGTCAAACAGAACCTCAAATCAAAATACCGTAAACCGTATGCAGTCTGAAAAACATCCATCTTCTAGCTTGGCTAACTCAGCTTTCATGCCCACATAGTTGCCTTTTATATTTGAAATACTAGTCTTAGACACACTCTTCTCCCTTTCAAACTGGATATAAAATTCATTGTTATGATCGCTGTTACCAGAGATCCCTTTATTGGGATCATTAATTAATTCTGTCACGTTGTACAATGCCACGTTCGCATAGCCTGATTTCTGATCTGTTCGCGAATATGCTGTTTGAAGAAACTATCCCACAAGCATTTTAGGAGCTTCTCACCAAGGTTATCTGATCTGATTTTTCCACTTTATATGCAAGTTAAAATCAGCCATATTTAAGCTGTCTACTTATCGCAAGAAATAGAGGGTGCCTTTGTCCTGTCTTGCATTACTGTTCAGGATGCCTTTGGATCACAGTACCAGCACACAATCAAGAAGGCTAATGGGGTGCTAAGTTTCATTACAAGAAAAATTGAATGCAAAAGTTAGGATGTTAATGCTTCAGTTATACCCTGCATTGGTAAGAGCACCTCATGAACACTGTGCAGTTGTAGCCTTTTTTTAGAAAGGATATAAATGTGTTGGAGGCAGTTCAGAGGAAGTTTACTGGATTGGTACCTTGAATCGGTGGCTTGTCTTATGAGGAAAGATTGGGCAGGCTAAGCAATTTCAACTGGAGTGAGAAGTGTCTAGAGTGAAGTGTACAAGATTCTGAATGGTCTCAACAGGTGGTCATGGAAAAACTGTTTCCTCTTACAGATGAGTCCAGAACTAGGGAATACAGTTTTAACTGTAGAGATCAACCTTTTAGGATAGAGGTGAGAAGAAAATCTTTCCTTGGGGATTCTGCAACTTTTTGGAGCTTTCTGCTTTAGAAAATGATGGAGGTGGGGTCATTAAATATTTTTAAGAAAGAGACAGATTCTTGTTAGATGGGGGATCCAAAGGTTATAGTGAATGAATGGGATTATGGAATTCAGGGCACAATGAGATCAGCCACGATCTTATTGAAAGGTGGAATAGACTTGAAATATCAAATATCCTACTTCTGCTCCTAATTGGTGTGTTTGTATGTAGGGTAGAATGGAATTGAGGGTCTAATAGACAGTTGATTACCATTTCTGTCTGGATACAGGGCCCATGAAGTAGAACAGTGGCTGGAGATTTTCAGTTATTTTACTACTAAAATTGGGGAAACATTCCCTATTTTGTAAGTTGGCCCCTAAATAGTGTTCCGTTAATGTTGCTTTTATTTGTCTGTTGCAATAAAAATCTTAAAACGTAACATTATGCACAAGTCTTCTAGTCTGATATCCTTTATAAAAGTTATTGGTCTGTACAGGGATTGTAACACTTGATCATATCCTCCATTGTATTGCGTGGCTATGCTGCTATACTAAATATGATAAATTCAGAGCAGACCTAGAATCTCTAAACTGAGCATAAGATGCTGCGGACCATCAGGAGTAGCACCAGAATGGTATTGAAACCCCAATCCGTAACCTGATGGCCCAGGATATTCTTCATTCGCCATTACCACTGAGCCAGAGGATTAATCCTAGTACAATGAAGAGTTCAGAAGTGCAAGCCAACAGCATCAATGGCACCTAAAAATGAGGTGCCACCTGATGAACCTACAACATAACTGCATCATGTGGAAAAAGCTAAAGCAGTGTAGAGCCAAGTGATCCCACAACTGATTTGATGTAAAGTTTTACAAGTGACTATCAAATCATGAATGGACAAATAAATAACTGATAATGATGAGCCTTGATGATGGGGAAACCCATCACATCATTACAAAAGACAAGACTGATATACTTGCACTAATCTTCAGTCACAAGTATCAGAATGGTTCGTCATGGCCTCCTCCTGAGACTAATTCGGAGTATCACATATGTCAGTCTTCAATGTGATTCAATCATTTGGTGCAAGGAAGTGGATGAAGGCACTGTGTACAGTAAAGACTCTGAGCCCTGATAACATGCCATCAATAGTACTGAAGACTGAAGTGCTCCAGAACTAACTGTGTGCCTAGCAAAACAGTTGCATGGTTACAACGTTGCGTCAACCTGACACTGTGGCAAAATGCACAGATACAACCTGTCCTCCAAAAGCAGGACAAATCCTATACAGTTCATTACCGCTTGAAACGTCAACTCACTAACATTAGTAAATTTATGAAAGCTGTAGTTTACGGAGCTATCAAGTGACACTTACAAAGTAAAAACCTCCTCATGATGGAAAGTTTGTTGCACCAGGGTCATACGGCTCCTGAACTCATTTCAACATTGTCAAAAAAATTGAATTCCATAGGTGAGATGTGAAATACCAAGGTGGCATTTGACCAAGCATAGCATTAAGTTGCCATGACAAAACTGAACTCAATGTGAATTGCTGATGGGAAAAGCTGTCCCCTTGTTGAATTCTTACCCAGCACAAAAGAAGATGATTTGACCTCTGACAGCCCAATCATCTCAACGCTGGTAAATCACTGCAGGAGTTTCTCAAGGTAGTGCTAAAGGCAAATCCATCTGCTTCATCAGTGGCCTTCCGTCAATTATAATATCAGAGATTGGGATGTTCTCTAATAATTGCACAATATTCAATACCATTTGCTCCACTTTAGCTGCTGATGTATTCCATGATCATATGCAGCAATTGCATGTTTAGTGGCAAATAACATTCACACCAGACCCCACAGTGATTGTTTTTGATAGGTGGGGTCCTGCATTGTCATTCACCTGGCATTACTGTCACTAAATCCGCCTCTATCAAGATAAATACGGTGACTACACACGTGGGTCAGAGGCTGGGAATTCTGAGACAAGTAACTGACCCTGTGACTCCTCAAAACTTGTCCAAATCTAAAACACACAAGTCAGAACTGTAATGGGATACCCTTTCACCTGGATGAGTATGGTTCCAGCAACACCCGAGAAACATATGCTGGCCTGTGGTCTGCACCTTGCATAAACTTGGGCTCGTTCAACATTTTCCTGCCTGTATCTTAAATTTGTACTAATTCCAGTTCATCTATCACTCCTTTGCTTGCTGACCTATACTGCATCCCAGTCCACCGATGAGTAGATTTTAAAATCCTCATAAGGGGCAGCACAGTAGCTCAGTGGTTAACACTGCTGCCTCACAGCACCAGGGGCCTGGGTTTGATTCCAGCCTCGGGTGACTGTCTGTGGAGTTTGCACATTCTCCTCCTGTCGGTGTGGGTTTCCTCCAGGTGCTCTGGTTTCCTCCCACAGTCAAAAGATGTGCAGGCTAGGTGGATTGGCTGTACTAAATTGCCCATCAGAGATGTGTAGATTGGGTGGGTTATAGGGGGATGGGTCTGGGTGGGATGCCATGAGGGTCGATGTGGACTTGTTGGGTTGAAAGGCCTGTTTCCATCCTGTCAGGATTCTAAGAACTTGTTTTCGGCACCTTCCATGGCCTCACCGCTGCCTATCTTCGTGACTTTTATTTTCTTTCACTAATGTGGCTGTGACTGGGAAGGTCAGCGTTTATTGTCTATCCTTAATTGTCCTTAAGAGTGTGGTAGTGAGCCACTCTTGAACTGCCGCAGTCAGCAGAGCTATTCGGTAGTTCCAGGATATTATCAGTTAACATTTGAAAGAACCATGATACAGTTTCAGCTCAGAATGGTTTGTGGCTTGGAGAAAAACTTGGACGTGGTAGAGTTCCCATGGCCGGAAGTCAAATGCGCATCCGCTGGTAAAGCTTGTGGGTTTGAAGTGCTCTGGAAGAAGCCTTAGTAAGGTGTTGTAGTGCATCTTCTAGATGGCATACACTGCTGCCACTGTGCTGCAACCATCCAGTCACGTAGGGAATATACTGTTCTGACTTATGTCTTGTAAATAGTGAGCATGCATTAGGGAGATGAGAGGTCACGGAATTCCGAGCCTCTGACCTGCTTTTGTAGCCACAGTATTTGTGGTAAGATCAGTTCAGTTTCTGGCCTATGGGGGGATTCAGCTTTGGTCATGCTACCAAATGCCTTGATTCCCTCTTGTTGGTGATTGTTGTTGCCAGACACTTGTGTGGCACGAGTGTTGCTTATCAGTTATTGCCCAGGCTTGAATGTTGTCCTGATCTGGCTCCACATAGATGGGGACTGCATCTAAAGAGAAACAAATGCTTCTTAACATTGTGTAATTATTAGCAGAGCTCCTTTGCCTCCTCTATCCCTATAAGCCTTTCCACTCTTTTGCAATCTTCTATTTCAAGCAAATTAGCAACTTTAATTGCTCTATTATTGATTGCTGAGTTTTTGATTGCCTGGCTTCTTCATCTCTGGAATTCTTTCTATAAGCCTGTCAACTTGTCTTTCTGGTCTTTAAGGTGCTGCTTAAAACAAGCTTTTTTAATTAAGTTTTTAGTCATCTGTCCTGATATCTCCTTAAATGGCTTGGTATCATTTACTAGCATTAATATCATTCTTGTAAATGCTTTGGGATGCAAGTTTTTTTTATCTGTTAATCTGCTCACTCAATTTGCTGTGTTGAACTCTGAGACAGTATGGTGCATCTTATCAGTTCATGCTGAGTATGGTTCATCAACTAGCTGATGCTGTAGAAAGATAGATCTACTCATATTACCTGTATCTTAATTAAAATTGTGTATGATAAATTTGTGATTTCAGCATTTGTCTTAATTGATCAGTTTTTTGCTTGTTATTCAAGTCAAATTTTGTTTTAACTCATGGTTCAATGAAAATATTTCTGCCATTGCATCATGCAATTTACCAACTAAACACTGCTCTCCCCTTTGCTTTCAGAAAGGAGACATGGTTCTTCATGTAAGGCAACCCCCTCACCAGCTTCTTCAACCTCCAATTCCACAACATCACCTGTCTCAATGAAATCCAAAGCCTGCAGTAGCCATATGCTAGTTGGTAGCAACTCCAAGCCATTCAAGTCACCAAAAGACAATCTCCATGCCTCCAATAATAGGCAGCCCCAGACAGTCTTTCCTTCCAAAGTAACAAGAGAAAAACCATGGTGGGTATCTTCAGACTGTTCAGTTATATGAAACAGGATGGTTTTTCTGGTCATTGGTATGAAAACCACTTCAATAACATATCTCAATTTTATTCACTAAGGTATCAATTATTTATTTTTGGGCAACTGTTGCAAAGATTTCATGATGTCTTGTCTAATCAGTGTCAGTAATGAGATTTTGCATGAGGTGTGAACAGGTGCAGTTGAATCATCTGTTGTGAGTCATAAGTATTACTTGATTTTTAAAAATGCTTTGTGAGTAGCTGTTCTTAAACTAAACAAGCCACATTTGGCCACTTTTGAAGTTACTACACTGAGAGGAGTCCTTCAGGATGCTTTCTTTTGCATGAGGAAGGTTAGTTTGTTTTTCAGCGTTGTCACCGTAGCACAATCTGCCTTGCATTGCAAATTTGGAAGGATGTAAATAGATAGGAATATCTGCTGAGGAAGTCTTCACTTGTCACAACTAAATTTCCAATTTTCTCTTGTTTAATTTGTTTCCTAAATGTAAATGGATTTGTGTTTGAAATGTTCATTAAAGTAACAAAAGCAATTTTCCAGTGTATTCATAATGACAGATTTTGTTTTGTTGTAATCATTTTATTTTTGTTGTTGTACCTTTCTCCCACTCACTTTTTCACTGTTTGGAGCTACCTCAACATGGTTCCTTACCACCAGCTGCCCACCAGTTTCCTACCTAAATAAACATGCTTCATGACTAATACTAGGTAGGGGGTGTTGGGGCAAACTGTTTATGACAAATATTACCAAAATGATACACATGCAGTTACAGAGGAATCCCTGCATTGCAACCAGCCGTGGGAATCAGCTAATTTTAGACTTCATAACCTATGGGGCCAAGTAGAGTGTCTTCATCACCAGCCCGTCTAATACGAACAAACACCACACAGACAGAATCTTTCTGGGTTTAAGGTGGAATTGTAACTCTTTTTGTTTCCACTTGCACTTAAATCAAATATACCAGTTGAAAATGACCTATTTTAACTGATGAAGCAAAGTGTTTTGCCTTGACATATTTGTTTTAAGTGTTCTTTTTCCAATCTGCATCATCACACTATTCTTGTGAACATCTCATCACTATCTATGGTACAGATTTCAAGTTAGGTCAAGATACTTTGACAGGAGGCTAACTGTGATTATCTGTCAGCTAACAGTAAATGCCCGGTCACCCAATCTTGTTATTGGTTTAGAGGTGTCAGTGTTTACCACCAATGCTGTTAAGATCCTTTTGCAAGTTCTGTGACACACTGAATGTAGCTGTGGGGGTGAGGTGAGTATACCAGATTTGTAATGCAATTTGCATTGCAGTATCTTATGAATTGTCATGGTTTATTTTGAGAATACTTTCTTTTAAGATAATAGTTATGTTTATACGAGGGTGATGATATGGTGGGTACCACAGAGATGGTTTATAAATTTGGAACATGGGAACAGAAATAGTCCATTCAGCTTATTGAAGACCTGTGCTCTGTTCAGTTAGATCATGATGAATCTGTGCCTTACCACCTGTTGAAGCATTTTGGTTCTATAACTTTTATTGCCTAATCAGTTTCAGTTTGGACATCTTCAGCTGATTACACTTGAGTAGCTTTTAAGTGAAAAGAGTTCTATGCATTTATTACCCTCAAAATGAATTGGTATTTCCCAGTGTTGCTCCTGAGCAGCCTAATTCAATGTTGAAGATTATTCCTGCCCGTTACTCTGGACACTGTCACTGTAGAAAATTTGTTTTTATTATGCTATCAAATCCCTTAATCATCATTAAATACCTCAATTGTGCCACTTCTTCCTCATCTAGCTTCAAAAAAATACAGTTGTGAGATGTTAGCCATTAACAAATAGTTTCAAATGATGTGAACTGGGATGTTGCACACTTAGCAAAAAAGAATGTTCTTCTTGTATTTCTGATTCATGATTTTTGATGAGTAATAAAAATCGTTCGCTGTGACTGGGAAGGATGGAAGGGCTAGTTGTTTAACTGCAGGCATCACTGTGTGAGTCCAAGTGATCCTCCTGGCTTGTAGGAAAATAATGCCTGAGCAGATGCACTTCAAACAGGGTGCCAGGACATTTGACATTTTAAAATAACAGTGGGGACATTGACTTCCTGCCCATCCCATCACAACATTATAGGCACTCCTCAACATAAACATGTAATAATTCAAGCAAAAATGACCTGTCTGTGAGGAGAAGTGACATAAACTTACTTCACCCTCCACAAGAGACCTCAAACTGCCCAATGAAAGATTCCATCCAGTATTCCAGATATGGTCACGTCAGAGCACTACAGATATTTCTAATAAATCTGTGTAGACATGTTATGACTCACCTTGGTGCAGCAATTGGGCCTTGAACCTGGTCCTCCTGGCCCAGACATACACATCCTGACACTGCCACAAATGGCACCAGTGCACTGTATAATTGCAGGTAAAGTTTCTTACTGTTTTACACCAACCCATATGCAGTTAAGGCTAATGTATGTTTTCCCTCAACTGCTCGCTGTACCTGTTCCTTAGCATTCTGTAATCCATATATGGTACAAGGACATCAAAATTCCTCTGTGTACCAATTTCTTAACTATTTTTTCACATTTGTCTGACCGAAGTGAATAATTTCACATTTCTACACAATATATCCCATTGGACACCTTCTTGCTCACTCACTTTTAACAGTCTACATCCCATTTTTATATTTATGGAGTCAGAGTTATTTAGCACTGACCAGATATCCTAAATTGATCTACTCCCATTTGCCAGCATTTGGCTCCTATCCTTCTAAACCCTTGCTATTCATGTACCCATCTTGATGCCTTTTGAAAGTTGTAATTGTATCCGCTTCCATCACAACCTCTGGCAGCTCATTCAGCTCAGTAAATAAGTATTAAATCTAAACTGTTTCTGGCTGCAGCTTTTGTTTTTTTTTAACTTTAATATTGGAATTGTGACAAAGCTCAAACATGTATAATTTTAACTGGAATTGCAGCAAAGTTAATAGAATCATAGACTCCATATGGTGCAGATCGAGGCCATTTGGCTGATCGGGTCTGCACCGACTATCAAATAGCATCTCATACCTGCCTCTCCCCGCCCTCCATCCTGTCCACATCAGCCCTCATTTACCATAGCTAACTCATCTAGCCTGCACAACTCTGAACTGTATGGGTCAATGTAGCATGGCCAATCCGCCTAACCTGCACATCTTTGGACTGTGGGAGAAAACCAGAGCACTGGGAAGAAACCCAAGCAGACACGGGGAGAACATGCAGACTCCACCAAACGGTGACATGGCACTGTGAGGCAGCAGTGCTAGCCACTGAGCCACCATGCTGCCCCAAAGTTGGTGCATTCTCATTTTAATAATGGAAGTGCAAAGAATCTGGTGCATTCCTTTCTCACAGTGAAATGTAAGTGGTGCTTGCACCATTAAATGAATAGAACCTGAATAGCAAGAGAGCAACTGGGCAGAATATATTTGTTTACTACTGTTAAACCTAAGGACAGGTAAACTGAGGCCTTTAAGTTCATTTTTCAGTTTGGGGAGCATGCAAACATGATTGTTTCTTAAGAGAGAGAAATAATTCAGAAGAAACTTTAAAAATGGACTTAATTAGCCTGTATTAGTTTTAGAATTATAAAATGTTGAATCAAACTACAGAAAGGGTTCCTAACCTCAAAAGATGGCAAGCAATAGATCTCACAGTCTTTTTGTTTAACCAACTGCAGTTGATATGAGGTCTGTAAGAACAAGCTAACAACGTTAAAATCATCTTGTTGGCTGTATAACTTACCTTTGATATAGCCTGTGTTACTTTGAAAAGCTGCATGTGTATAAATCTTATGCATAGATTGTTGTTCCTAAGTTGCAGAATCTGGCCTGTGATGTAAACAGTGAACATGAACACAAGAACTGTAGACTGCAAACCAGTTTGTATCAGAAATGCAATAGTAAATTACATTTTCTACCTTAATTCTGTCATTGCCACATAATTCCTTCCAGAAGGCCAGCAATATGTTAAGTTTAACTGAAACTGTTTGTGTGGTTTCATAATACCCTATCTGTTTTATCTTGCAATGCTTATATAGTAGGCTTAATTTTGCCACACTGTGTCTGCCCCTTTTTGTCTAGTTTGGAACTAGCTTAACTCAAATCAGCTTCCAAGTACAGTTAAGTTTGAAATCAAATTCAGATTTTCCAAGTGAGTGCCTACTGGCAGATGAAGCAGAGCACTCAAGTGAGGTGCCTGTCCTCCGTATAAATCAACTAATTATCATTATTTAACTGTTTAGTGGCTGTGGTGGAAAAATCGTTGATTACAGGGCCTGTAAAAAATCTTAGCGGGCTTTGAAGAGTCTATTAATCCATTATCATTGATGATTGCATAATTAGTTTGTTAACATAAGTAAATGAGAGCATTTTCTTTTGATGCAGCTCACAGCGATTTATTATCTACACTGACTGCTCAGACTCAGCAGGGGCTGCATTATATGAAGGCAGCAGCTTCTGTTTAGCCTGCAGTAGTCTTCAATGGAAGTATTTGGTGTTTTGATGTATGTTTGGGCCTTTGGTGGACAGTGGTTTCCAAGGTCAGATTCTACCTTTTTGTTCAAGTTAGATAAAGCATATGCTTTCTAGGTTAATGGAGCCTTTCAATTCATGCTTATTCCAAATGTCAGAGACAATTTTTTTTCCTCAAAAGAATAGTGTGGGAGAACTGAAAAATATATTCTTTCTCTATCTTTCACTTTATGTGAAAAGTATCTGAATTTCTCTTTATTTTTTAAAGGTATATCATCCTCTTTGTTTCCCTGGGGTCTCACTAGAACATGCTCCTCCTGCGGTCTAAAGGAAGGATAGGTGAGCTGGTCCAACATCCCCAACCATACCATTCTTCAATTGACTATTCACAAGCATCGATAACAACCTGTTGGCAATTCTGCCCATCACTACTTCCTTTCTTTATACCATCCCCATTCCCCTCCATTCTACCCTTCTACTTTCACTTCTGTTGATGCTTTGCCACTGCAATGCATCTGAGATTTGAAAATCCAAACATGGAAAAATTAGCATGTTTTCTCACCGTATAGAATTAGTTAGGAATTTGTACACATTCAACCCAATTGGTTGAGGCTTGCGTTTAACCTCTGCGCGCCCAGATATTCAAAACTGATTTATTCATCTTTACTTTCCCTTTTCCTTTGACCAACCTTCTAACCAGTTAAGTGTTGAAATGGTTTCTCCCTGAATCATTAAGTGCATTCCACTGCTCCGTCTATATTAAACAACATTTCTACTGCTCTGAACTAATTGACTTACAATTGATCTTATATCTATATTCCTTTGCTATAAACTACTCATTCACAGGAAACATTACTTTGGTCTCCCCTAATTGACCCTCATCATTTTAAACACTTTTAATAAATCCTCCCACACTCTCCTTTGTTCCAGTGAGACCAGCCTCAGTTCTTGCAACTGTGCCTCTGTATTTGCAGCATCCACGTTAGTCTGCATTGTACCATTGTCGCCATTGTATTTTGACCATCAGACTATGCACGCTATTTATTTTATGGTTTTGCAAAAAAATGTATGCGGATTAATAGTTACTTCTTAGCATAAAATGTAACAATCTGTTAGCATTTTATGCCACTGCCCGTTTTGAGGTACTACTTTAACCATCTGACCCTGCAAATAACTCTCCCTCCACATCACCATTTTACATGATTGAATTTCAAAATATACCAACTTAGATATAACTGACAAATAACTTCAAGCAGTTGCTTTTTCACTCATTCTCCTGTCTAAAGAGTCCCTCCTTGCAGCTTCTTTTTGTCCTCGGAGTTGCTTCCCAATGTTTCCTAGATTGTAATGTTGGAATTTGAATATGGCTCTTTCTAGCACCAAAACCACATTATTTAATATATGCAGTGAACGGAAGCAGTCCCAAAAACTGAACCCTGTTGGATAGACCCAATCTGCACTTGACCCTATCCCTCTGCATTGGTCCTCCTTCCAGTTTTTAAATTCAATTTGCTTACCATTCTGTTAATTTACTGCCCTCTGATTGTCTTAAGTAGTTTTTAATGTGCTATCTTCTCTAAAGCTTTCCAAAAATTTGTTTACACCACATCTACTGCATTCCACTAACCATCCAGGATATCCTTCACTGCCTCAAAGAACTCTTATCAAGACTATTGAGCATAATTTTGCGCTCTGGAATCCCTAAGCTATTTTCTATTCATTTGAATATTTGATCATTTGATCATTTTATCTTCAGTAAATGATTGAATTTTCCCAACTGCAGACATTAAATGAACTGGCCTCTAATTATCTCAGTTAGCTTTGCCTCCCTTTATGAACCTAAGTAAAGTGTTGGCTTCTGTCTACTGCTACATTTCACTGAATAAAATAATAGAACTCAGAAATCTAATTCCTACCATCTCTCCTACTTCTTTCCTCATTTTTGCCACGATGTTTGGATGCATTCAGTCAGGGCCTAGCACTCTAACCTCTGGTAGCTGAGCTAACTTCTTTAAAATTAACTACTTTTCCTTCTCTCTGAACATCCAAAATTGCACGTAACAATTTTATTTAGATATGTATTTTTACATTATGGTCATCGTTTGGAAGACTGTCTTTTAAGTTTCCGTCTCCATATTACATTTTTGTTTTTTCCACCCCCTTCTGAACCTCTTTCTCTTTCTTTTTTATCTGCTTATATTTTTGTAATCCCATCTCCCGTAACCTGTCTTCTGAGATTGATTCAAATTTTATTGCTTTCAATATTCTGAAATTTGATATTTTTTTAAAATGGCACATTGATTGCAAATTTGCAATCATTCTTTTAAAACACATTTCTCATTGTTAATTGGCAGTACTGCGTATCAGTTTCTCTTTACAGTCCGTCTAGCTGACTTATCTTCCCAAAATCTACGCTATTCCAACCCTGTGCCCTTGCTTTTGCATTCACCTCCTCCCTTTTGATTTTAATCTTATCATATGATGGCACTGAAATGCTCATTTACATTCAAATTCAATATTTGATTAATTATAGCTACATCTAATAATAGTTATTATAGGTGTGTAAGCAACTGCATAAAGAGAGAGACTTGTACAGTGTTCAAGAATTCTTTTGCATTTATTTCCTCCTTGTTCCTCCTTGTTCCAATCAATGAATAGACAGGTAAAACTTTCAAGAAGAGCGATTTTGTTAGTCCCCTTCACCAGGATTGTCCTGCCTTGAAATAGGAAGGCCAAGGGGGCTATATAATTGAAGACCTTAAAAAATGGAAGGGTCTGATGGGCTGTGCACAGACAAGATGTTTTCCCCTAATGGAAGATACCAGAGGAAGAAAACATAAACATGAAAAAATCACTGATAGATCTAATAATAAAAAACTCTGATTCTTTATGTGAGAAGTATCTGAATTTCTCTTTATTTTTTAAAGGTATATCATCCTCTTTGTTTCCTTGTGGTTTCACTAGAACATGCTCCTGCAGCCTAAAGGAAGGATAGGTGAGCTGGTCCAGCATCCCCAACCATACCTTTCTTCAATTGACTATTCACAAGCATCGATAACAACCTGTTGGCAGTTCTGTTCATCATTTCTCCCTTCCTTTATGCCATCGACATTCTCTTGCAGTATACCCTTCAACTTTAACTTTTGTTGGTGCTTTGCCACTGCAATGCCTCTGAGATTTGGGAGTCTAAAACATGAGAGAATGACCATGTTTTCCATTCTGAATTAGTTAGGCATTTGTATACATTTAGCCCAACTGGTCGAAGCATTTATCCTTCACACGCAGCCCCAGCTGCACTTTACTATCTGTACAATGACTGCTCAGACGCAGCAGGGGTTGCTTCATAAGAAGGCAGCAGCTCACCTGTCTTTCCTTCGTCAGATTCTTTACCCAGAGAGTAGTTACAAAGTAGAACTATGTAATTTATTGTAGTTGAGGTGAAAGAAATTATGCATTTACAGGGAAGCCAGATAATTACATGAGGGAGAAATTCATAGAGGGATGTATATGGATACAGTTAGAGAGGTGGGAAGAAGCTCAATGCATCCTAAAAAGTAACGCAATTTAACAGTTTTATTTTCCTCTGATCAGTTTACAGCCAGACCACTGTTACTGTTGTTGTGTCTTGTAATTTCCCTAAAATAGCACTACTTCCAGTTTCCCAATGTATCTTCCTGCTGCCGTGAGCAATATAGTGCAGGCACTTCTTTGTCTTTTCATACTTAATACCACCCATGAGCTTTTTGACAAGCTACATTTTGTCGTCTTATCACTGGTGGATTTAATTACCTTCTTCTGCCCCTTCTTGTAATCCTTTTATCAAATTCTTTGTTACTTGCATTTTTGCATCATCTATATCTTTGTTCTCTTGCCCCCTTTTAATGCTTTTATTTTACCTGTTGCCTTCTGCCCTAGTTGACAGGACTCTTAACTTCAGTATTTAATTAGCTTCCTTCCTGTTTCGATGTAACCTATCCTTCTGGAACAACAACTATTTTTCCCCAAAACTGATATCAGTGCCCAATAAAACAGAAGCCATCTTTTTGACCTCATTATTTTAGTCACATGCCTTATCTTTCCAATTAGCTTACCCTTTCCTATGCCAGCACATGGCTACGAGCATTAACCAGCAATTGCAGCTCTTACTTTCTTTGTTATTTTGCTGGACATGAGTTTCTTTCTTATGTTGTCAACTTTCTGGCAAGATTGCCTTTATGTCTTTCCATAGGGCAGAGAAAAGGGTTTAAAGTGGTGTTTTTAAGGATGGTAGTCAGTGACTAGTGGAATCAGTGTTAGGATCACAACAATTTTAATTATGTGTTAACAATCTGGATGAAGGAACTGAAGGTATTGTTGCTATGTTTGCAAATGACACAAAGATAGGTAGACGTGCAGGTAATGTTGTGGAAGCAGGGAGGCTGCAGAAGGACTTGGACAGGCTAGGAGAGTGGGCCAAAAAGCGACAGAATACAATATAATACAGTACTAAGTGTGAGGTTGTGCACTTGGGTAGGAAGAATAAAGGAGTAGACTATATTCTAACTGGGAACGGCTTTGGAAATCTGAAGCGCAAAGGCACTTGGGTCCGAGGCAGGATTCTCTTAAGGTTAACGTGCATGTTCACTTGGCAGTTAAGAAGAAAAATGCGATGCTAACACTTCTTTCAAAAGCATTATAATACAAGAGCAGAGATGGACTGCTGAGGCTGTATAAGGCTCTGTTCAGTGCATTTGGAGTATTGTGAGCAGTTTTGGATCTGCTATCTAATGAACGGTGTGCTGGCCTTGGAAAGGCTCCAAAAGTGATTTACAAGAATGATGCCAGAGATGAAAGGCTTACTATACAAGGTGCAGTTGGTGACTCTGGGTCTGTACTTGAGGGAGTTTTGAAGAATGAAGGTGGGTGGTCTATCTGAAACCTACAGAATATGGAGGGGCCTGGATAGAGTGGACATAGAGAAGATGTTTGCTCTCGTAGGAGTCTCCGACCCAAGGGCATAGTCTCAGAGTGAAGGGATGACCCTTTAGAACCGAGATGAGAAGTAATTTAAACAAAGTTGCTGGAAATGCTCAGCAGGTCTTGCAGCATCTGTGGAGGAGAAAACAGAGTTGACGTTTTGGATCCGGTGACCCTTCCTCAGAACTGATGGTGGCTGGGAAAATGACAGTTTATATGCAGAAAATAGGGAGGTGGGTAGGGTATGTAGTAAACAATAGGATAGAGCCGAAAGAGAGAGAAAGACAGTTGGACCAACAAAGGAGATAATGGGAACTGCAGATGCTGGAGAATCCAAGATAAAAAAGTGTGGAGCTGGATGAACACAGCAGACCAAGCAGCATCTCAGGAGCACAAACGCTGACATTTCGGGCCTAGACCCTTGACCCTCCATCAGATGAAGGGTCTAGGCCCGAAATGTCAGCGTTTGTGCTCCTGAGATGCTGCCTGGCCTGCTGTGTTCATCCAGCTCCACGCTTTGTTATCTTGGACCAACAAAGGAGTTGCTAACGATCAGGTTGGGAGGGTGAATAGTTGTTAATGGGGACTGTTAGTGACTAACAACAGGAAGTGTGCTGTGACACTTTATAGGCTACCACTATACACCCCCTGTTGTTAGTCACTAACAGTCCCCATTAACAACTATTCACCCTCCCAACCTGATCGTTAGCGACTCCTTTGTCAGTCCAACTGTCTGTCTCTGTCTTTGGGCTCTATCCTATTGTTTACACCCTACCCCACCCACCTCACTATTTTCTGCATATAAACTGAAGTTTTCCCAGCCACCATCAGCTCTGAGGAAAGATCACTGGACCTGAAACGTTAACTCTGTTTTCACCTCCACAGTTGCTGGAAAAGCTCAGCAGGTCTGGCAGCAACTTTATTTTTGTTCCTGATTTACAGCATCTGCAGTTCTTTAGATTTTTGTGAGAAGGAATTTCTTCAGCAAGAGGATGTTTAATCTGTGGAACTCATTGCTGCAGAGGGTTGTGGAGTGTATTTTTGGCAGAGCTAGATGGGTTCTTGATTAACAAGGGTTATAGGAAGAAGACAGAAGAATGGGGATAGAGAAACATATCAGCCATTATAGAATGGTGGAGTAGAAGTGGACAGAATGGTCTGATTCTACTGCTAAACCTTATGGTCTATGGTCTTATAATTACTGCAGGTCTCTCTAAAATGCTCCTTAGTCCATCATTCATAACACGCAGAGAAGTCTGTCTGGACCGCTTAAGATCATGACCCACCTCTGACAATCAAATCTGCTTCTACTGCTTCTTAATTGAAACATAAACTTGCTTTGTCTTCCCCTCCGTCCACACCCTTTACTAAACTCATCTCATGCAATGTGTGTCCAACATGTTTTTCTTGCGGTTATGGCAGTGGAACACACGGGCCCATAGTGTTCTTATTGTCCCTTAGCCGTAGAGATTTGCAGTTGATGGTGGGTAAAGCCTTTCTGCTGTGTTCCTTGTTAGGTGGAATAATTGACTGCTGTTAGTGACTAACTGTTAGTTCAGAATGGCTGAAATGGCCACAGTGGAAATTTGCCCCTGAAGAAGGTTGAAATTCCTTCCCAGTGTGTAAGTGCCAAAACTGCAACAATGTGGTAACAACAGCCTTCAGAATTCTGATGCTCGTAATTTCACCTGCAGTACCATGGAGTTAGATTTGGCAAGAAATTCTCAGGAGCGTTTTTTGAATGCAGTGTTATATTCTCTGGGGACAAGCCAAACATATAACTGATTTCGTCACATGGTGAAAAAACTTTTACTCTGTTTAGATTTCAGCAAGGGGAGAATTGCCCAGATCCAGATGATAGAAAATATGCTAATCTCAAAAGTACAGTTATCCATTAACTCTCTGATCTCACACCGGTGTTTATTAATGGCTCATATGTGAAAACTAAGCATTTGTTATCAGCAAATTTTATCTGTTATAACTCACTATCCAACACTAATGGTAATAAGGCTTTATAAATAATTAGTAAAACATATATCTAATCAGTTTTACTTTCCTGCTTTGTTACTTCAATTACAAAATGAGCTTTTAATGTATTTTTCGTCATTTAACAACATACTTTTTTTTGTCATTAATGTGTTTGATTATGTCCACAAGTAGCTCTGCAGTGTTTCGGTAACTGATATGACTAATGTCAGTATTAACATTGTTAAATGATTTGCACAAATGGTTTCCTTGCAGGAGACAGTGTAGTTAGAATAGGGCAATTCTCTCTTACGGCCCTGACACTGCTTCTCAAGCATTTTCCAACTGTGACCCTGCTTTGGAGCTTCAAAACTGTCATGACCCTTCAGTGAGAACTGAAGAAATAGGATGGGACCTAGAATCTTTGAGAGTGGGAACCTGTTAGAGGAGGAGCCCAGCTGCTATAGCTTCGTCACAGTTCCGCTGTAACCATTAATGCCTCAGAGCTCATGACTCCAGAATTTCATAAAGTAACCCTACTTGGGTTTGGAAACAGTGCCCTAACAATTTTTAATTGTGCTAGTTTGGCCATGAAACTTCCAAGAAGGTAAGTTTTGGGACAGATTTGTATGGCCCATTATTTAATTTTGCTGTTAGAAGTAAATGCATTATTCTAGGATTAAACTTTTACATTAAAGTAAATTGAAATTTAAATGTATTTACTAAAGCCGTTTTTACTCTGGTGCTCTTGCAAGTCCAGCCACTTAAATGTTGGAAGTGCTTTTATTTGAAACATTAGGTTGAATAATTGTCAGTCACCAAGCACATGTTTGCTCATTGGCACAGAGAGATTGTGTGGTCAGCTTTGCCCATTTCTGCCATGCTCCTAGCATTGGATGTTGGCTGTACTTGGGCACTGATTAACAAGAATGTAATGAAGTCAGTATACTTCGTGTGACATTTGTTAAATCCCAACTAGGTAGAATTCAGGCACTGAATTTCCAATGATGCAGCAGTACACTCTGTGCAATCAGTCAGGACTGCAGCATGAGGAGTACAAAGGCCCCTTTTATATCTTGGCAATTTATTGCGTTATATCCTGTGAAAATGAGATGCGACATTAATAGTGGTAAGTACGTTGAGTTGTGTGCATTCTTGAGAGAATTGGATGAGTTCTTTCCCCTTGCTTGAATTGGCAAGTTCAATTATCTTTTGTAGGACTCATTGATAAATATAGTTCAGCTGGTACAGTTGTAATAACACTGATGCATCAGGCCATGTTTCGGCTGTTGCTCCTACACTTCTCTTCAAACCTTTGACTAGGCAAGGTGTCTCTTCTATCAGACATTTTCTAATACTTGGGTTGTGCCTACATCACATGCTTTATGTTTGGTCGAGAAGATGGCCCGCCAGTTAGAATGGGCAGTAAATGGAATGTTCACTTAAGTGCCTGTTAGGACAGAAACACTGTGCTGTGAATACTTCTTAATTATGGAAGATAAGTTCTTTCCCAGTGGCATATACTTTTCTCTCACTCCAAAATAGACGCATCTAAATATTTTGTGCATTTTCTTCCACAACACCACTGAAATTTGCAATGCAGAAGAAGGAATTTGGCTTCTAATATCTACACTTTGCTATAGCAATTCCGAAGTAATCTTGTTAACCAGCTCTCCTGCTCTACTGTCTGTTCTTCCCTAGCTTGAAATTTCTTCCCACTTTTTGTTGAAAAGATGCAGTTGCCCCTTTGGTCCCTTTTTATTTCTTTCCCCTCGCATCTTAAACCTATGCCCTCTAGTTCTGGACTCCCTCAATCCTGGGGAAAAGACATTCCCTAGTTACATTATCCATGCTCCTCATGATTTTACAAATCTCTATAAGGTTACCCCTCAGCCTCCCACTCTCCAGGGAAAATAACCCCAGCCTGTTCACCCTCTCCCTATAGCTCAAAGCTTCCAGCATCCTCGTAAATCTTTTCTGAACCTTCTCAAACTTCACAATATCCTTCTAATAGAAAGGAGACCAGAGTTGCATGCAGTATTCCCGTAGTGACATAACCAGTGTCCTGTATGTCCAAAACATGACATCCCAACACGTATGCTCAGTGCACCTAACGATAAAGGCAAGCATATCAAACGCTGTCTTCACTATCCTATCTACCTGCAACTCCATTTTCAAGGAGCTCTGAGCCTGCACTCCGAGGTCTCTTTGTCAGCAACACTCCCCAGGACCTTACCATTAAGTGCAAATATCCTGCCCTGATTTGTCTTTCCAAAGAGTAGTGTGGGAATGAAATGGGCTGCCAGAGGACATGGTGGAGGCTGTATGATTGCAGCATTTAAAATCCATCTGGATGGGTATATGAACGTGAATGGGCTTAGAGAGATATGGGCAAAATGCTGGCAAAGGGGACTGGATTTCTGTAGGATATCTGGTCGGCATGGACGAGTTGGACTGGAGGGACTGTTTCCATGCTGTATATCTCTGATTCTATGATGCCTGCATTAAATGCATCTATGGCAAAGCATTCCATGTTCCATTAGCCTCTGAATTCAGAAATTTCTCATCTCTCACTTTCAACAACTTTAAATTGATGACCCTTTGCTTGATTGTCCAATCTCTATTAAAGACTTTTCCGCTCCTTTGGAAATAGCCCTGAATTTCACAGTTCAACTTATAGTTTCACATCCACAGTATCAATCCAGTGAACTTAAATTATGTACTCACCGTTACTTTTATATGTTCTCTATAATGAGGTGCCTAAATCTACACCCAGCATTCTCCATGCAGCCCAGTCAGTCTCTTTGACTAAGTGTATCTATATTTCATTACTGCTGCACATCTCAAGGATATTAACTTATTTCCATACCCTAACCTTCAACAAGATCACCTTTTGGGAAAGAACGTTTAAGTTTTCTTTTTAATAATCAAAGTACAGTAACAGATTGTTTGTACATTTGCCACAATTGTATAATTTTTAGAAATAATTAGAAAAATCTCAGGAGTAGAAATCCTTCCCCTAATACTGAAACCAGTTGTACCAGTCTTGCCAGCACCTTTTGACATCAGCTAAGCAGGACAAAACAATTCAGCCTGAGATCAACCTACCACTCTGGATAATGTAGTTACTGAATGAGGAACCCGATTAAGTTATTGATAGCAATGCCTGTGCTAGCAGCAGCCTGTACTCCCTCCTCTTTCAGCGCCATCATTGCCTTGTGCTGCATACTGGACAATTCTCTGATGAAGGGTCTCGGCCAGAAACGTCAGCCTTTGTGCTCCTGAGATGCTGCTTGGCCTGCTGTGTTCATCCAGCTTCACACTTTGTTATCTAAGTTATTTGAACTTGGTTCTTGAGAGAAAATATAACTTCTGGTGCAGAAAAATCAGCTGCTTTGTGATCTTATTTTTTCATTGATCTTATTTTCCAGTGTCAGCCTATGACAACAGATTGTGGGCAATATGTCAAAATAATAAGAATTTGAATACTATGGCAAAGAAACGGATAAATTAAATTCGTTCTTAATATATGACTTTGGCAGATTGAACTTTGTCAAATGCAAATCATGAAGAACGGAATACAAAAAGAAATGTTGGTCTTTAAGGCAGTTTGATTTGCTTGATACTTCTGATCAGCAAACATAGAATTTTGAAAATTACTTATTTCTTGCCATATCTGCCATATGTTGGTGGACTTAAGAATACGCATAATGGTACTAGCAACAGTTTACTTTCTGAACGGCCACCTACCCATTCACTTTTCTGTCTTCCAGATTTAGCAGGATTCAACTCATCATCCATACCATTTAGAATATTGTACACCTCACTTAGATATTTTCATAAGTTAGCTTTTGAGTAGGTGAGTTGCACATATTTCTAATGCAAGCACAAGTCTACATCTTTCTCTGTTATACCCTCAGCTGATTCCTGTACAAGTTGTAAAATTTAAACATTGTTCAACAAGACGCAACTGAATTGGGGACATCCCAACTGTCAAAATTGCCATAGGTTCACAGAAGAACTGCTTTCTCTAACTTGTACTGTAAGAACTAAAGCTCATAACTGAGTCATAACTTAATGTTTTAGCGAACACCTTTTCTAATGTTATCATTCTATTACGGGCTGTTAATGTTTAAAGAAGAAATCCTTACACGCAGCAACTAACAAATAGAACTGTGCCATGAGGTCATTTTTCAGTTCTAAAAAATGCTCTAAATTTAGTCCTACTTTATACCTTCCATCACCCACCCAGGTGTTCCCTTAACGTACAAAATTCTTGAGATTCATTCACTTCTCTGGAGATCAGCCCTAAATGGTATTATGCCACAGTCTTCCAGAATATATTATAGTTGTCCGCAGTATTCTACTTTTCTCCAAGTAACAAGATTTCTGGAGATCTCTCTATCAGCTTTTGCTATGTGATCTTCTAGTTTCCTTCACAAGCCTTGCGACTGGAGTCTTTAGTTTCTGCTCCTGACTCAGGGTGTATATACTCTGCTTTTTCTTAGTGTGTTCTCAGCATTTGCATACCTTCTCTAAAATAAATTATCCAAGCTCACTGTTTTGTGAGGTCCACTTTATATTTCTTCCACTAGACAGCCAACATGATCAGAGACCCATCCCACCCCAGTTATAATCTCTTCCAACCTCTTATTAGGGACAAAAGACACACAAAAGGTTAAACACACTTACCAATAGAGACAAGAGCAGCTTCTTCCTCATTGTTATTAGAATTCTGAATGGACTTCTCAAATTTTAAATTTAGTGTTGATCTCCCTTTTTACAGACCTTCCCTCAGCTGTAATGTTGTATTCCTCACTTTGTTCCAATACCCTAATGCACTCTATATGATATGATCTGCCTGTACTGCATGCACAACAAAACTTTTTGCTGTACCTAGATACATGTGACAATAATAAATCAAATCAAGTCAAATCACTAGGTTCCAACTATTTTAGAAAAATTTTCCAGCGAATTTCTGCCTCTCAAAATCCATACTGAGATAGAGACTCCAGCCAATAAAAATTTTCCATGTTTGAAGTGCAGGCTTAATTGATTAACATTAATTTCTTCTGGTCCTCCCCATGGCAGTTTGAGTAAATAAAATTCTTTGGGAAAAAGTCTAGAATTTTTCAACCAAAAATGCTTTTTGTTGAGTCAGCATTAAATATTAAGACTCTCAAACCTGACCCTGTCCACTTCTGACTAGCCTGTTTCCATGTTTATTGAAAGTAGAGCAAAAGCAGGGCTGTCGAACGAGTTCACAGAACAAAGTTAAAAATTAAAGTACGTCAATGTTGCTTGAAGCCTCTGATTTAACCTACTTTGTAGGTTTATCGATGGCAGGAATAGTTTGCTAGACCTTACGAAAACTTGGCAGCTGAAAGGAGGTAAATGTCTTTAATGCAGTTTGAGAGTTAGGAAGAGCAGTGGTGCTTCTTCCTGAACCCGCAGGTTGGAGATTCAAGAGAAAAAGAGAAAAAAAAATGGCACTAGCCACTTTTATATAAGCCTGAATTGTGACACATTCACAAAAATCCTCCCCTCCTTGCTGCATAAAGAGAACACATGGTTGTATTTTTTTTTAATTAATAGCAAGTAGGTCACCTGTGGCACTGCTCCTGGTAAATTCAATGATTCTCCAATTTATAATGGCCTGATCGTTATAGCATAGAATACACAATGATAATTCTGAATGTGTTTCAAGACACTGACTGCTTTAGTCAACTCAACCTGAACTCCCAAGAAGTATTTGCTGTTTGCTCAAGTATTTCTGATATTTGGGACACACTTGTCATTTTCAGGCTAAGTGTTGAAAGCAGCCAGAATTTCAGGATTGGCATGTCTCTGGAACAAAGCTGGTCTTCTAAAATGTGTTACCTGAATACAAAGATGTATAATTTCAGTTTGTGAATTCATCAGTTTCCTAGGCTGTCGCACAAAAGAAGATAGACTTTGGTATTCTTCAGCTGACCTGTAATCTTGTCAGCTGAATACCTCCTGTCTTCGTGAAATGGAACTGGTCGGATGCGTCATACATTCTGCTGGTTTACCACCCAATATCAAATTGTCAGAGGATTTCTATCACTGAAGCTATTGTGTTGTTGATTTTCTTAGTTCCCTTCTTCGGCCCTGAGTTGCCATTCCTCCCAATCAGCAATTCCCGTCACATACTTCATGTTCCATTTTACCACCTCCTCGCTGCTCCCCTTTCACCTCTCCTCACATCTTCAGTGTAATACCAGTCATGGTAAATTCACTGACCGTTGTCTGTCTCCCACTTCAGCTACTGAAAAAAGAGTAGTGGATCCCAAAAAGCAATTCTTTTGTATCACATAACAGGAATATTCAATGTTGAAAATCCTTATCATAGCATCACCTACAGGTAACAGGTAATTACAAATATTTTCTGTGAACGTGTCTCTCATGCAAAGTATAGAACATAATGATGGAATAGATGTTGAACTAGCGATCTGTTTTTGTTCAGGTTCTCATTTTCCTGCATTGGTTGTACCTGTTTTATTCTGCAGAGGTTGTGACTCCCATTTTACTGTTGCCTGTTCCTAATCCTAACCCCATCATTGTCTATAGGCAAAGAGAGAATGTGGACAAAATGCAGAGATATGGCTCTGCAATGTTCAGGCTGACCCTTTTATATTGTAAATTGTAACGTTTGTATTAACTTCAGATTGCCATATTTCCTTTCTTGTCATATCTAAACAAAGATATTAAATTGAATTGGAAACCTTTCAACAACAGTTTTGAGATATGGCTTGATCTTACAAGGTTAACAAGATAGCAGTGGAAATTTTGTTAATGTTAATCACATTAGGAGTGAAAGTTCAAACTTATTTGATTATTTTGACATAGGTTTGTAACCACTTTTGTAAAACTCTAACATGACATCAAATTGAATGAAACAAAGTTGTACGGCCACTGGAGATCCCAAAGAAGAGCCGTATTGGACTCAATGGTAAATGTTTCTGTCCCAATGCTGCCAGATCTGCTGAGTTTCTGTAGTATTCCGTTCTTGAATGAATGGGATAAACACGACTCACCTAAAAAAATGTCTATTCTCGTGTAGTATAAACTTTCCATCCAGAAATTAAGTGAGGTAAACTTCTATATAATCTGTCTCATGACTCCAGAAATCCACCCTTTGATACTCATGTCTTTACTTTTTCAATCTTGGCTGATTATTTTCTGCCAATTGCATGTTCTTTGTTTCAGCAGTGCAAGTATTTTTCTATTCCATGTGTATCTCGTTCTCTGTCTTTCTCTCTCTGTCTCTGTCTCTGTCTCTGTCTCTGTCTCTGTCTCTGTCTTTTCTCTCTCCACCCCACCACCCCAATTTCTGTCTCTCTATGTACCCTAGATACTCTTTTTCACTCAATTTGAAGGAGTTTATAAGACAGAACTATCACCTTTTGATGAAAATTTGTTCTTGGGTGTTGATTGTTACCAGGAGGTTTCCCTGGCTGTCTAGCCTCATATTTGACCTCGTTCCTCCCTCTAAAACTGCAACTATTCTTAATAAATAATTTTCTGAAATGTATTAGGACATTGAAGACAAACAATGCAGCTGTCTTAGTGATAATGGGAACTGCAGATGCTGGAGAATCCAAGATAACAAAGTGTGGAGCTGGATGGACACAGCAGGCCAAGCAGCATCTCAGGAGTCAAGATGCAGCTGTCTTTCTGTTTTTTTCCAGGACAGGCATGTCAATGCAAAGGGCTGAATGCCCCTGAACCCAATGCAAAAAGGATGGTATAATTGAACAGTGCACTAAGACTGTTTTGACAAGACTAAGACAACTGGAATTTATCTGCTAAATACTAAGCTGAAATAAGATATTTAACTTGAACATTGACAATCCCTTCATGCTCTTTCATAAGCCCAGGCATTTACAAGTGGCAGCACCTTATAAAAGCAAATTTTAATCAAGTTAACGAGAAAAGTTCAATACATAAATGTCATTGTGTGACTGTGCAATATGTAATTTGTTCAATACTATTTTATTTCAGTCAAACTCTTACTTTGGACAATAAAAATATAAGTTGTGGATGAAAATCATTTTGAATTCTTGGGGAAATTATAATACAATACCAGCTAGTGCCAAAGACATACGGTTACACAGTGACAACGACTGGTTGATATAGAATGTTTTTTAAGGTCTTGCAGGAAAAGCAGAAGTGCTAATTTGAGCCAAAATGAGGAACAGTAGGGAAGAAGAGCAGAGAAAGTGGTAGCTAAAGCAGGAGGTGTAAAATTGGAGTGGGAGAATATGGAAGAAAATAAAGAATACAGGAACATTATAAGGATCAGATATTACGCATCAACTACATAGAATAACATGGTATTTCCAGCAGAGTACGGGATTTTCAGCCTTAATGGGTCCATGCTGGGTTTCTTTCCTCAATGTAAACCACTCCAGTTTTTGCCTTGTCTAACCCCGTCAACCTACCTTTTTTTCAGTCTCCAGCAGGTATTTATCAAGCCCTTGACTTGCACCTCTGCTTGTCCCTCAACTACTACTTGTGATACTGGCTTCTGCATTCTAACCACTCTCTGCAGATAAAGGTATCACCTGAATCCCCTGTGGGATTTATTAAAGAGAGTATCTGACATATACGGCAACTAGCTGTGGCAGCAAATAGAAATGTGTCTCTGTCTAATCCATAAAATTATTTCATAATATTAAAGATCTATCAGGACATCCCTCAGACCTCTGTTTTACCTAGTGAAAACAGCCCCACCTGGTTCCGCATTCCCTCTTGGCCAGGACCACTCAGTTCTAGCATCGTCTGAGTCCATCTGTTTTTCACATTCCCCAGAATCTCTATATTGTGTTCATTATGTAGAGACTATCACTGTTCAAAGCACTCCCAATTGTGATGTGACCAAAATTCAACACAAGCTTCTTGTAATCTCTGCTGCTCAATTGTTTCCCACCAGCAACAAAGTCCAGTGCTTTGTTTGATAGATAGTAGGAACTGCAGATACTGGAGAATCTGAGATTACAAGCTGCAGAGCTGGATGAACGCAGCAGGCCGAGCAGCATCAAAGGAGCAGAAAAGAGAGTCCAGGGCCGAAACGTTAGCTTTCCTGCTCCTCTGATGCTGTTCGGCCTGCTGTGTTCATCCAGCTCTGCAGCTTGTTATTCCCAGTGTTTTGTTTGTTCTTTTTGATGACCTTTCATTAACTTGTGTGATTGCTTCAAGAAATTATCGCAGGAAAATGTAGAACAAGTAAATATTATGCAATGGTGAAGAGTTCAATGACTCAGCCAGAGTTGTTGGAGATTCATCAAAATGGAATTTATGTCAGAATGGGGCGCAGAATATTTTTGTGTATCATTTGTGGAGTTTGGTTTAAGCAGCAACATCAAATAGTCTGAGGAATATTGAAAGTAAATAAGCAATGATTTTGACTTGGAGCAAAAGTTGAAAGAAGTTGCAGCAATACATGTGAATGCACTGGCCAATTAAAAGGACATCCATTGGTCAAAGTGTGTTATCAAATTAATTCTGGGGCTATAGACATTGCCAGCGAGTCTGACATTTATCGTCTATCACCATTTGACCTTTAGGAGGTGGTTATGAGCATTCTTAAACTGCTACTTTCTGCATGGCACAGTTCTCGCAGTGTTTATAAATATAGGAATCCAAAGTTCTTATTTATGAAATGTGGTATATAGATGCACACTTTTTTGTTTTTTTAAATTCCGAATCGGCGACATCACTAGATATTTAAACCTGCAATTGATCTTTTTAAGTGTTATTTTATTGTCCTTTGTCTGTTTATTTTGATCTAATGTTATTTCTTGAATCTTTGCTGAGGTCCGGTTTTGATGGAATGTGTATATAATGTTGCTGAACCTAGAGAAATATTTGACTCTTGCCATCTCCTCTGAGTTTCACCTTGAGAGCCAGCTTTCCCCATCTAGTGGCAAGGAACGTGTTCCCAGAAGCTTTGCCACAAAGCTGTGAGTTTCAAATTAGCAATGATGTGATGACAGTGCCGCTTGCTGAAGCTTTGCCAGTAACATAAATGGATTGGTGACTTTGGAGCTGCCCCTCTCATAATGGATTCTTAGAGTTCTGAGCCAAAGATAAATGATACTGATTTTCATTGGGAACCCCTGTCTCAGGTATCAGGTAGGCAATTTTGTTCGGATGTATTGTAGTTATTACTTTGCTGTCTCTATAGATCTTTTTTCTGATACCCGAGAAGGTCTGTATTCGGAAGAATAGCAACAACTGCATGTTACACCTCTGTGCACAAATTGTTGTTTTAGTTTTAGTTGTAATCTGGATTTTAAACTGGTCACTAAGTTCAGTCACATTGGTCTCATTATTATATGGTTTTAAAGTCAGTTTAACTCTGAACCAGCTTTCAAATTTTATTCTGAACCCTTTGATATTGACTCAGATTCTCAGCCTGAAGTATTGACTTGTCATGCATGTGCTGACTTTTTCCACTTAAGGCACACTTTTTCAGTCCTCTGTCTGCCAGAAAATGTAACGTCTCTACACTTCTGTTTGTTTTAAGCTAATGTGAGAGAAAGTTTCTTGTCTCTCCATTGCTGTTGTTAAGGAATTCACTGCTATGTACTCTAAATTTTAGTCATTGTGGCAATTTCACATCGTAAATTCTCTTTGCAATGCCATTGGACTATAAGCCTCAAATTCTGTTATCTCATTTTACTACTTTGCTATGGTGCTAATTATTAATCCTGGACATGAAAGGATAATATTTTTAGAAATTTAACTTTTTCCACAAGACAATCTTATATCCCCTGCATGTCCTTTTATTTTGATGGTGGAGATCATACTCTTGTGTCTCACTGCACTGACCGTGCTTCAGGGATAACATTGGGAAGTTGAGGGTCACTATGGAAACAATTACAGTTACATTGGATTCAGTAATGCATAGCTACATCAGAGATTACTGAAATCAGGAATGGGAACCCTACACAGTAGCTTTTGCCAACATCTCTTCCTTCTCCTTACACCAACCCAGGCAGTTTGAGGCTGATAATAATATCTTCACTGCCCTCTGGCAGGGATTGGCTGATTCAACAGAAGGCTGCCTCATCATTATTACTCAATATCACAGTGCAAAGGTGACTGACTTATTGAGCTTTTGGACAGGATGAACCAAATTTATTCATACTTATTTATTTATAACAGTGAAGTTTGAATATTCTGTTAATTCTGGCCACTTTGTATAGCTAATTTTAAAACATCTTGAAATGTTTAATCCAACTGATATGTATATAAAAAACCTTAATTGAATCAGCAGTTAATACATTTTTAAGTTTTTGAAGTCGAGCTTTATAGCACCAGAAAGTATATACTGTGCCTATAACCTTTTCACTTGGTATTTCTATAGATCTTTTTCTCTGATGCCAGAGAAGATCTGTATTCAGGAAAGTAGCAACAGTTGCATTTTACACCTATGTGCACATATGGTTATTTTTATTGCAGTCTAGTTTATAAACTGGCCCCTGTAAGTTCAGTTAGGAAAGACTCGCAACAATTAACGTTCAGGTGCTTCTGAGGCTGCCTGAATTTTTTCATTGCTTACTGTGATGAGAGAATATTTTATTCCCCACTCTTTGTTTTCCTAAAGCTCTTGATGCATCCATTTCATCCGCAGACTATCAGAGTGTGTGATTGTATCATTTGGTTAAAAGAAAATAAATGCAGCAGTAGTATCAGAAATACTGCACACTATCTGGAGCACAGTCTGGTTATCTCTAGCTCATGTTTTTGCTGGTGAAAGGCTGAACACCAGGAAGTAGTATTGACTAATACTAACAAATGGGACTTTTTTATTTGCAGTGTTCCAGTCCCAGTCGTCAGCCTTGAGAAGATCCCTAATTTAGTGAAAGCAGATGGTGCCAACGTTAAAATGAGCACCACCACCATTACCACCACCTCCACGTCCTCCGCTTCTTCTTCCTCCACATCTTCTGCAACTTTGGTTAAATCTGCTTTGACATCAACAACTTCAAAGCCTGTGCCACCTTCACCTGAAAAGATTCTAAATGGAAAATCAATAGTATCTCCTGCAATAGACAAGAAACATCAAAATGGCACTAAAAGCAGCAATAAGTCTCACAAAAGACTTTCTGGTAAGTATTTTCATTCACTTTCTTCTGCAACACAGTTAACCACTTGCCATTGTTTGTATTGTTCATTGAGAAAGAAGTTGACAGGCAAGACATTAATACCTATGAGATGTTGGATAGCTGGATATTTATTTTTTGATATGATACTCATGTTGAAATTACAATAAGAAGCAAAACAAAATAGTTTGTGTGCTTTTGAAAAGTTATACCTTACTACATGTCATTTCAGGGGGTGTAATCTAATGTTTATATATTTAATCATCTGAGTTTCCTAAGGAGGGCAATGGTTAAGACTAAAAAGATGTTTTTGGAGCGTTAGTACAATTTAAGACACTTTCGTTTTATCAGAACCAGAATTGTTATATAGGATTGAATATTTTGGTATCTGTGAATACAGAGTTTACACAATCAGCTGTTCTGTCCACGAGCTAAGGAGAGAACAACATAATAGAATCTGGAATGTGCTAGTGTCTGCATGTTCACTGAAGGTACAATTAGGCCAGCTACACTACTTAGTATAGTCAAACATCATGTCAACTCTGATCCCCTAGGTTCTGATGTGAAAACTGGCTACTTAGATCAGGTATTGAAGTGTTCTTGTTACCCATAGAATCATCGAATCCCTACAGCACACACACAGGCGATTTGGCTCTTCAAGCCTGCACTGACTCTCTGAAGAGCATCTCTCACCCTCGCTGTATCCCCATAACCTCGCATATACCATGCCTAACCTACTCAGCATGCACAACCCTAGACACTACAGGGCAATTTAGCATGGCCAACCCACCTATGCTGCACATCTTTGGAAAGTGGGAGGAAAGCAGAGCACATGGAGGATACCCACGCAGACTTGTGGAGAATGTGCAAACCGCAAACAACAGTCGCCAGAGGGTGGGATTTCGCCTGCGCCCCTGGTGCTGTGAGGCAAAAGTGCTAACCGCTACACCACTGTGCTGCCCATGGATCTGCATGTCAGCAAGAGTAATTGTCCTCAGAAAAGGAAATTCTAGCAATTAAGGGAAAAGTGGTGGTTTGAATGTGATATTAGCCAAGGGCATTGGGCACATCATTTATAAACATTCATATAATACAAAACTTTGAAATATAATAAGCAGGAAGACAGAAGCTGTCTTACATGGATGTAGACAGATTGGGCAGACAAGTGTTAAATGAAATCTAGTAACAGACTGAAGTGATTCATTTTGATGCAATCAGCGAGTAGAAGACAATATAAATCTATTAAATTTTAAAGGAGAGTATAGGAACAGAGGGAACTTTGAAGGTGGCAGATGAAGTTGATAACGCTGCTTTGGAAAAAGAATCATTTGCTTTATAAGTAGAAGAAAAGAATACAAAACCAAAGAAGCTACAGTAAAATGCTTAACCAATCACTGATTTGATCTCCTTGGAGGCAGTTCAAAAGAGACTCACCAGTCTGACTGTTGGGATGAAGAGGTTCACTTATCAAAAATTACTAAACAGGTTATGTCTTTATACATTAGAGTTTTGATCTTATTCAAACATACAAGATTCTGCAGGAACTTGACAGTGTAGATGTTGAATAGACATTTCTTCTAGTGAGGCTGTGACAAATTAGGGAACATGATTACAAAATAAGAGGTCACTGAGATGTGAAGTAATTTCTTCCTGTAGAGGATAGTGAACACTTGGAAATTTCTACCCCAGAAAGTTGCAGAAGCCAGATCACTAAGTACTTCAAAAATCACTTCACTTTTAAATATGGCGAGTTGAGGACTACAATAAGCTGGCATGAAAGAGGAGTTGAGCCTGGAGAAGATCAACCTCGACCACGTTGAACGTAGAGCAGATCTGAGGGGCCATACGACCTACTCTTGTTACTGTTTCTGATGTTCTTATTTGTCTTATTCACTTGATGTACTTGCATAATAACATTTTCTGGTTTATGCATCAGAATAGATCTCTTTGCACCTTAGATCTCTGCAATCTTTCTCCACTTAGATAATATTCTGCTTCTCCGTTCTTCTCGTCGAAGACAGTACCAAAGTGGGCAAGTTCAGATTTCCCTCATTATATTCTATCAGCTCAATTTCTGCCATTTATTTGTCTACGTTCTTTTGTAAACTTCTCATAAATATGCACAATTACTTTCCTATCAATCTTTGTGTCGTCAGTCAACACACCATGATATTTTTGGTCCCTTCTAAGGTCATTCATCTTTACAACTAGCAATTTTTACAATTTTTCATCAATAGCAAATACAACTTAATGCAACAGTAAATAAAATCTGAGACTTTTAAGATTAACATTCTGACTATCAGTATTTCTAATTTCCATTTAATCCCTACCCACTCCTTGTTTGAATCTCTTATTCTCCACACAAAATCTAAGCACAAAGAAGGGCAAAAACAGTTCTTACATATCGCCATCCAAAAAATTATCTTTCCAACAGCTTAACAGAAGATGTATTGCAATGAGCCAAGATACTGATCTGACGATATTGTTTGAAAATTATTAAAAATTTTGTGAAAATTGTGAATTAATTTGTACTCTTATCAAAGAATCTGCACAAAGAGCCCATTTAGCCTATTGTGTCTGTACAAATATTTTTCTGAGTTGTCCAGTTTATCATATCATCATTAGTTCCTATGTGCCAACAGGTCATTCATGTTTATGCCTTGTCTTTTAAACGTTAATCAGGTTAGGAAAAAATACAATATAAAGCTTGAGATGCTTCTTGAAACTTATACCGATAGTGTTCGTCTGCAACAAATCTTAATGCCTCTGTAATTTCAAGAAATGTTTTATCAACTAAATTCATTCCAAGAAGATTCATGTAGCACAGAACGTTACAGCAACCAAGTGCAGTTCTTAAAGTGGCATGATCTGTGTTTGATCGTCCAGTTAGTTCCTGATGTATGAAATGTGAGGCTGGATGAACACAGCAGGCCCAGCAGCATCTCAGGAGCACAAAAGCTGACGTTTCGGGCCTAGACCCTTCATCAGAGAGGGGGATGGGGAGAGAGTTCTGGAATAAATAGGGAGAGAGGGGGAGGCGGACCGAAGATGGAGAGAAAGGAAGATAGGTGGAGAGGAGAGTATAGGTGGGGAGGTAGGGAGGGGATAGGTCAGTCCAGGGAAGACGGACAGGTCAAGGAGGCGGGATGAGGTTAGTAGGTAGGAGATGGAGGTGCGGCTTGGGGTGGGAGGAAGGGATGGGTGAGAGGAAGAACAAGTTAGGGAGGCAGAGACAGGTTGGACTGGTTTTGGGATGCAATGGGGGGGAAGGGGTCGAACTGGGCTGGTTTTGGGATGCACTGGGGGAAGGGGAGATTTTGAAGCTGGTGAAGTCCACATTGATACCATTGGGCTGCAGGGTTCCCAATCGGAATGTGAGTTGCTGTTCCTGCAACCTTCGGGTGGCATCATTGTGGCACTGCAGGAGGCCCATGATGGACATGTCATCTAAAGAATGGGAGGGAGATTGGAAATGGTTTGCGACTGGGAGGTGCAGTTGTTTATTGCGAACCGAGCGGAGGTGTTCTGCAAAGCGGTCCCCAAGCCTACGCTTGGTTTCCCCAGTGTAGAGGAAGCCACAACGGGTACAATGGTTGCAGTATACCACATTGGCAGATGTACCTCTGCTTAATGTGGAAAGTCATCTTGGGGCCTGGGATAGGGGTGAGGGAGGAGGTGTGGGGGCAAGTGTAGCATTTCTTGCGGTTGCAGGGCAAGGTGCCGGGTGTGGTGGGGTTGGAGGGCAGTGTGGAGCAAACAAGGGAGTCACGGAGAGAGTGGTCTCTCCGGAAAGCAGACAGGGGTGGGGATGGAAAAATGTCTTGGGTGGTGGGGTCGGATTGTAGATGGCGGAAGTGTCGGAGGATGATGCGTTGTATCCGGAGGTTAGTGGGGTGGTGTGTGAGAACGAGGGGGATCCTCTTGGGGCGGTTGTGGCGGGAGCGGGGTGTGAGGAATGTGATGCGGGAAATGCGGGAGACGCGGTCAAGGGCATTCTCGACCACTGTGGGGGGGAAAGTTGCAGTCCTTGAAGAACTTGGACATCTGGGATGTGCGGGAGTGGAATGCCTCATTGTGGGAGCAGATGCGGCGGAGGCGGAGGAGTTGGGAATAGGGGATGGAATTTGTGCTCCTGAGATGCTGCTAGGCCTGCTGTGTTCATGCAGCTTCACATTTCATTATCTTGGGAACTGCAGATGTTGGAGACTCCATTATCACTAGTTCCTGATGTGTGTCTTGTTACTTTGGGGAAAATGCCGAGCAAAACTGTGCTTCCTCAGAGGAGGGAACTGACTTTCGGGTGATTCCTGTCACCTGGATGTTGATGATGGCCAGCACAGCCTTGGCCATGATTGGTATCCCTATATTTACTGCCACTGATGTGCTAAGGAAACCAGTGAAAGGGAAAGAAAAAGAAAAACATCATGGAACAGTTATGCTTGCAAACATAATCCATGCAGTAAGTAGTTTTAAAATTTGCTGTTAATACAAGCATATTGTGAATTTTCCAAAGATAAATTGAACACACAGTTTTAAAAAAAATGTGACTGGTCTCTGCCCAAACTTAAAAGATCTTCTCATAAAGTTGCATTCATGTTCATTTAACAAAGTTCTTATGCTTTCAGTCCAGTTTACAGATCTATAAATGGCCCCTCTGAATCTCACCTCCCTTTCCCATCTCTTCAAAAGCTGCAACTGGTACTGAGTCTGAATTGCCACCGACATCTCTCAATAACGTGCAGCCATTTCTAGTCACTCCCAGCACAACACAAAGCTGATTTGAATTGTGCCTTTTCTTGAACGTTGCAGTTCTTCACTCTTCAAGCTGCAGGCATCTGTAGTGCTGTTTCTCATGGTTATCAGTAGTGTCACTCCTTTGCAGTCATGTGAACTTTGCAGCCCCATCTCAGAACAATCGAGGTATGCAAAAAGTTTGGGATCATTATTTTAGCAATTTCATTTTTTTACTTAAAACATTTGTATTTAGCTTATTTAGATCTGTAAATTCAAGACAGACTGACTGTTACGTTGGACAGTAGTGAATATGAAGAACAGGTACCTTTTGATGTTCATTTATTCGACTCAAGCCTTGTTCAAAGGTGTAATGTTAATGTCTGCACCATTAATTTCACATCCCTTTGAATCCAGACAACTGTTTCCCCTTCCTGCTAACTGTTATCAGTCCTTATTGTCACTCTAAATAAATCTGGTCTTTAAAAAATTTAAATGCTGAAGGACACTGCCATTAAGTTCCATTTTAGTTATTGAAATGAAATCAAATTCTAAAGCATTTGTTACACTGGGTATCTGTAAATATAAAACACTATTTGAGCAAGTATGAAATTCAAATATTTCCACGAATGACAGCATGTGCTTCTAAGATTCAGTCAGAGAATATGTCAGAACTGTTGTGGAAAGTCCCAAAATTATAACTGATCAAGGACAAATTACTCAATGTATAACAAACCACGGTGATGTTTTGTAGCAGTGGTTTGATGGTCCTCCTTTAAATCTAGCCACAACACACAGAGTTTCAAAATTGTGTACAGTTGAGTTCCCCAGCCAGGATAAATGTTCAATGAATAATTGCAAATGGATTTGAAATCTCAGAGAGACAATCATTTCAGTTATATATTATGATATTTTGATGTAAACCGTTTATTCAAACCTTCAAATGTTTGGAGAATATATAAATGCCAGTATTAATATCGATGTAGTATAAATACACATTAAAAAAGCACTAGTTAGTACATTTACAGGGTGATAAACAAATGATCATGGAGCACCCTTTCTTTTCCAGTGCTTAACACCAAAATTGCAATATAAAATTTAAGCTGCTACATGAAGCTTGTAAAGATGCAATATCCATTTGCAGTAAATCTTAATGACTGTCTAATTTTAAGAATTTTTTTTTCAGCTAAATTCATTCAAATAGGATTCACGTAGCCCAATGTGTTAGAACAGCAAAGCGCACAGTTCATAAAGCGACATGATCTGTGTTTGATCCTCCAGTCAGTTCCTGATATCTGTCATATTACTTTGGGAAAATGGAAGACATTCAAAGAAATGTTATGTTCAGTGTCTGCTTAAATCACCTACTTTGTGACTTGGCGTGGTCTTCTCTCTGTAATTCTCTTGTTGTAATCATTTCTCTCATATTAAGACTGAAAGTCATACTGGAAAGAATACCTCATTCATATCTGACTATTATTTTCCTTCATGTGAGAAGTTCGATAACATAGAATGCAGATTGCTGGACCAAAAATAGTAAATATAATGGTGAATACAATGGTTTTTCCCATTTGCTTTGTAGAATTTATAAACACTTTAAGCTTTCTGAACCGTCAGCTTTATTTGTTAATTAACTGGAGTTTGAAAGAATGAGAGGGAGTTATTGAAGTAGAAGATCATGAACGAGCTTGACAGGTGGGTTGTGAATCAATTTGGCCCTTTATAGGGGAGATTGGAACCAGGCAACATTTAAACACTTAACAGCAGTTTAAAAAGGGTGTCACAATTAGATCTGAGATGGGGAGAATTTTTTTTCTGTGAAGTGTTGTGTATCTGTGTAGTTCTGTTCCCTTGAGCATGGCGGAGGGGAATGTTCATCAAAATGTTTTTAAAGCAGAGATAGATGGATTTTTTCCCCCAGCAAGCGTGTCAACAGTTATTTGGGGTAGACCGAAATCAAAGGTTATCTGGCATAGACAAAAATGTGGAATTGAGGCCAGTCATGATCTTAGTGAATGGTACGGCAGGTTCAAGGGCTCGACTGGCCTGCTGCTCATAATTTGTACAAACTCTCCAAGCACTACAAGTAATGAGAATCCCTACACTAAGGCTCAACAACCTTGGGAACAAGAAGAGTAAATTTTAAAATTGAGGACCAAGCCTTAAGTGCTTTTGCTCAAATGCCAATAATAATGAAAAATGAGATCGTAATACTTCTCGGCTCAAGTGGTGTGCCTTTTGGTAAATGGTGTCAAGATTTGACCTTTGAATTTCTCGTTGTAATTGAGTCACAAAGAGAGACCAGTCAAATTTGGGATGAAAGCGAACACGTCAGTCCATTTATTTTGAAGTAGATTTTCATTTTCTGTTTTTAATCTTCCTTGTAGCCAGATCATTTTCCCTAATTATGCATTTTCAATTTAAATTCAGATGCAAATCATAAAATAAAGTCTCAACTTTAATGTTCAGCACAGTATTACTGGTGAATGTTGCAACACAGTTTTAAAAAGGGGTGTCCCCTTATAAAGGAAATGGGGTGGATTTCTTTCTATATAATGTCATCTGTGTAATTCTCTTCCCTTGAGACCGGTGGGGGAAGATAATATTTTGACAGAAAACAGACTCAAAAGGCCACAGTTAGTTTCTTTATGATGTGAATGTCTGCATCTTGGAGTGACTTTTGTAATTAGCAAGAACGCAACAAATTACCATTAAACGATTATTCGTAGTACCGCAAAATAGTGGAACTGTAACTTACAGTAGTTGATCCAAGAAACTTTTTGAAAACTATTAAATTAGCGATTTTGCGATTTTTAAAAAAAATACAAGTTATTGCCGCTATCTGTATAAAATGGAAACTCCATTGCCAGGGTGAAGATGAGATTTCTGGAATCCTTTTCAAATCCTTTTCATGTTTAGACAGCTCCTTTCTCACAATTGATAATGAGAAAAATTAGGTTTGATTGTTCAACGTCAGAAGTCACACAAGGTTGCCAACCCCTGGACCAGATACTTGAAGACCCATCAAACCTACATAAACTTGTCTATTTACAGAGAAATACTTAGGTTAGTGTGAAATTTCTTAGCATGGTACAGACCAGTACTCATTGATGGATTTTTGATACCGAATTAAATGAAGTGCTGTGAAAGTCATTTTTCTTTTCAGAAAGACATTCAAAAACCACAAGAAAAGTCATAAGTAATTTGGCTAAACATTTTGATAGCAGGTGGCTTGTTGACCCCCCCCCCCCGCCATGTGATGTCATATTGAGCAATACTGACCATGAAGCTCTTTAATTACTGACATTAATATTAAACATAAATTCCACTTCATGAAATTTGCATAATAGTTGGTACTGCTTGCTTATTTGAAAAGTTTGGGATTCTCTAGCTGTTTGCATTTGTTTGGTTTGAGGTGAGTACATTGCTTTACGTTGCCAATCTGCCAGCATCCTCAACATCTTTGCTTCATCCCCTGTTTTTCCCCTTTAGCCATGCAGTTAGTTTCTTTGGATGTTGGTCTGAATAGTGTGCCTCCATCAGACTTGCAGACAGTGCATTCCAGATTCTAACGACACTCTGCTTAAAAGTAATATTCCTGTGTCACCATTTCTTCTTTTGCCAGTTACCTTGAATCATGGACCTTCCATCATAAAAGCAGTTTTCTCTTTCTATTGTGTCTCGGCCTCTGTTGTTTTGGCTCTCTCTAACAAATCTCCGAAGTAGAATAGCTCCAGTTTCCCTAATCTAATCACTTCGATCCTTCATCCCTGGAATCACTTCTATCAGTCTTTACTACATCTTCTCTGATGCCTTCCTTCCTAAAATGTGACATTCACATCTGGACATGATACTCCAGTTGAGGCCAAACCACTATTTTATAAAAGTTCTTCATGACTTCCTTGCTTTACTACTCAGTGCCCCTGTTTTTAAAGTCGAGGGACCCATTATTAATTGCTGTCTCATTCTGACTTGCCATCTTTGATGATTTATGCACATGTACCCAGAGGCGTTTGCATCCTCTATTCTGCCAAAAATGTTGGCCCGTTTCTGTAGTCTGAATTTGTTCACTTGAAGTTTAATCTCTACCTTCCTCACAGCTCACAAAACTTCCTAAGTTTTATGTAATCTGCAACTTTTCAAATTGTGCCTTGCTGTCAAGTGGCTTTATTAGTACAGCATAGGAAAAGTAGTGGTTCTCACACCAATGCCTTGGGAGCCCCACTGTGTACCTTCCTCTTGTCTGAAAAACAATTGTTCCTCACTACGGTTTCCTGTCACTCAGCCAACTTTGTGTCCTTGCTGTTCCCGCCTCCTTTATTTCTTGGGCTTTAACTTGCTTACAGACTTGTTATGAAGCATTCCATTCCTGTCTTTTGAATTCCACGTATACCACATCAACCATATTATTCTCCCTTTATCAACCGTCTTTGTTGTCTCATCAAAAACTCAATCACATTAATTAGTGATTTTTTTCTGCAAGAAATTTCCTGAATTAATCCATATTTGTTAACTTTGTCCAAAATAATGATTTTTTAAAGGCATTCCCACAACTGAAGTTGAACTGACTGGTCCATAGTCACTGGGCTTCTTCCAGGCATTTTTTGAACAAGGGTGCAACATTTGCAGTTTTAGGTTCATCTGCTGCCATCCCTAGACCTGAAGAGGACTGGAAGGTTTTGAAATTTCCACTTCAGATATTCTCAGAGGCATCTTATCTGGTGCAGGTGACCTAAGTGCAGCCAATCTATCCAACACCTTTTCATTAAAATCAATTTGTAGCATGTCCAGTGTTGCAACTACCTCCTGTTTCCCTATGACTTTAGCAACATTTTATTCCTTGGAAAAGACCAATGCAAAGTACTTATGAAAGTAGAAGGCAAATACATATGTAACCAGAGATAATGGAAACTGCAGATGCTGGAGAATCCAAGATAACAAAGTGTGGGGCTGGATGAACACAGCAGGCCAAGCAGCATCTTAGGAGCACAAAAGCTGACGTTTCGGGCCTAGACCCTTCATCAGAAAAGCTTTTCTGGTGAAGGGTCTAGGCCCGAAACGTCAGCTTTTGTGCTCCTGAGGTGCTGCTTGGCCTGCTGTGTTCATCCAGCCTCACACTTTGTTACATATGTAAATCCCCATTTTACTTCCATATCAGGTCCACTCATCATCTTACCAGCCTTATGTTATCAAATACCTTTAGAAGATTTTAGGATTCCCATTTATGTTGGTTGCTAATCTCTTTTACTCTCTCTTCGCTTTTTTTCTTTTTTGATATTCAGCCTGCTTCTCAACATTATTATCTCCCTGTTATCTGTCATATGCACCCCTTTTTCTAACCCTTTATCTTCCTCAATCTTCTTTTGTTATCCAGTCAGTTGTGGTTTTAGTTTGACCAACCTAGATTGTACCCAAAGTATTTCTGCTTCAAATGCAAACCATTATTCACTGTTTGCTGCCAATCTATGATTTTGATTTGTTGAGGTGATAATGTAGTGGTATTGTCACTGGACTGGTAGTGCACGGACCCAGGAGTTTGTTTCAAATCCCACCACAGCCGATCATGAAAGTTGAACTCAGTAACCAGAAAAAACCTGGAATTAAAAGTCCAGTTGTGCTCATTGAGTCATTGTAGATTTTTGTGAAATACTAGCTGGTTCACTAACCTCATTTAGGAAAGTAAAACTGCCATTCTTATCTGGTCTGATACATCACCTACAGACTCCACACCCACAGCAACATGGTTAAGTTTTAACTGCCTGTACAAGCCACTCAGTTCAAGGGCAACTAGGGGTGGGAAATAAATGCTGGCCCAGCCAGGGACACCAGTTGAATAAACTTAAACAATACTGAGTCAAATCTCTTCTCATTCCGTTAAAGTTAGCCCTCCAATAATTAATTAATTATTATTATTGCTTTTTGCCCTTTTCCACAACCACCTTCAACTTCATGATACTATCACTGTCCTCAACTGTCCCTCTTCTAACACTTAATAACAAAACCAAAAGAACTGCAGATGCTGGAAACGTGAAATGAAAACAGAAACTGCTGCAAAATCTCAGCAGGTCTGGCAGCATCTGTGGAGAGAAATCAGACTTAACGTTTCAGGTCCAGTGACTCTTCTTCAGAACTTCAGAACCAGTTCTGAAGAAGTGTCACTGGACCTGAAATGTTAATGTTAACTCTGATTTCTCTCCACAGATTCTTCCAGATCTGCTGAGATTTTCCAGCAGTTTCTGTTTTTGCCCTTCTGACACTTAATCGTCTTGACCTTTTTCCCAGAACTAGATCCTTAATGCCAGAAATGCACTGATTGAGAACATATTCCTGAATATATTTTAGCAATGTTTCTCTCTCTCTCTATTCTCCATTACTGTCCCAGAATATATATGAACATTGGAGCCTTGTATTATTGCTGCTCTAATTCTTGCACCTCTCTGTAATTTCCTTGCAAATTTGTTGCTCTATACCTTGCCTCTGGTTGATTGCCAATGGAATATATCCAGTAATGTGATAATATCTCTATTGTTTCTCATCTCAAACCAAATAGATTTTATCCCTGATTACTTTAGGATTACTTTAGGTTACATAAATCTCCTGATTCAGAATACTACCACTGGATTAATGGAACAGAAGTCACTGAACAGCAATTATTTCAATTGATTTAATAAAATAATGTGGGAAAGATTACACCTGTGGTCTTAGGTGGGAAGAGCAGAAACATAGACTACTTTCTAAAAGATCATAGGCTGAAGATTTCTGAAGCTTAAAGAGACTTGGGAGGCCTGATTCAGGATTCTCTTTAAGGTAACTTGCAGATTCACCTAGCACTTAGGAAGACATATGCAATGATATTATTTATTTCAAGAAGACTAAAATACAAGAGCTGCAATGCACAGTTGATGCTGTACAAAACTCCGGTCAGACTGCATTAGGAATGTGATGACCAATTTGGGCCCCATATCTCAGGAAGGATGTGCTGGCTTTGGAGGGGTCAAGAGGAGGTTTACAAGAACAATCCCAAGGATGAATGGCTTGTTATGAGGAGCAGTTAAGGACTCTGAGTCTGTACCCGTTGGAATTCAGAATGACGAAGGGGAATCTGATTGAAACTTGGGGAATGCTGAGAGGCGTGCATAGGGTGGATGCAGGAATGATATTTCTAGCAGTGGGAGGGACCAGGATCTGAGGACATGGCCTCAGAGAAGGGACCTCCCTTTAGAACTGAGATGAGGAAGAATTTCTTCAGCCAGAGAGTAGAGAATCTGTGGAACTTACTACTGCAGAAGGCTGTGGCGTCCAAGTCATTGAGTGTCTTTAAGATAGAGATTGGTAGATTTTTGATAAGTACCAAGGGTTATGGAGAGAGTGGTGTTGAGAATATTTCTGTAAAACAGATTCAAAGGGCCACAGTTTGCCCTAGCTGGTCTTATAATTGATTCAGTACGGCCGCACACACTCCAATTTGCCTTCATTTTGCAACCTCCATTCTGTAAATGCATTTGCTGCCAGTGTATTAGCTTCTGACTATTTGCAATGCTCAAATGGTTGCTCATTTATGTTCAGCCAGAACCCACAATTGATGATGAGGCACTTAACACCACAACATTTCTGTGATCTTTATTTCTTCACCATTTAACCAACCCTCCTTTCCTACTGTAGTCTGGCCTGTGGGTGCTTGATGCCCTTTCCCTATTCTTGGATTTGGATTGGAAAAGAAGTGCATTGCCTGATACATTAAATGCCTGTAGTAGTACTATACGTGGTTAGTTAGCCTCAACACTTTTTGTCGTTTTGTGACTTTGTTCTTAAAATTGCTGCTCAGATAAATATGTATTAAGTATCACTGCTCAGTGTTTCTTATCATAAAGTCGAGCACTTAAAGGCTTTGTGACTCGCATTTATATCATATTTGTCAAAAGCTGCTGTTAGAATAGACAGGAAGGTGTGTAGCATGGCCTGAACCATCAACAGGTGAGAATGTGAGGAAGTTAAGGTAAGTGAATAGTGTAGCAAACAGTTTTAGGTTGCCTTATTAGTAAAATAGCTCACAGGTCTGAATCAGCCATATGGATGTTCAAAACGTGTTAGAATTAATGTCATGCCTTTTGGTCATTAGTTTTATGATGTAACATATATGCCAAGATGAAAAATGGTACTACTTAAATGTGTAAGTACTGTTCCATAGACATTTAGTGTACAGGTTCAATGTGTATTGCTGACATTCCGGCTACTAACGTTGTGACAGATTGTCCTTTATTTTGCCCTGAATGTAACTGTTTAAATGATTCCTGAAAGGGATCTACTGGTATCGGATCTATATGCATGTTGTAAAAGTGCAGTGAGCAAAGTAGCTAGTTACTGCTGCAGCCTTGCCTTACCTAAGCAAAAGTAGCCGTGAAGAATTGTTAGCATTGAGATTGAGCGCGTGGTAAATCTGTAATCCTGGAAACATGACCTGCATGATCCTATATTAACCTTTAACTGAATTGCTATTAATTATGAAACTTAGGGAATACTGAGAAGCATGGCTAGAGTGGATGTAGAAATGATATTTCCATGAGCAGGAGAGAATAAATCTGAGGACAACTCTTTATAACTGAGATGAGGAGGAATTTCTTCAGTCAGAGAGTGGTGAATCTGTGGAACTTATTGTCAGAGAAGGCCTTAGAGGCCAAGTCAGTGAGTATTTTTAAGTCAGAGATAGATATTTCCTTTATTAGGAAGGGGATCAAAGATTATGGGGAGAATGCAGGAGGCTAGGAAGAGATGAATTTTAATTCTTCAATCAGATGTTCTAGCTAAGAGGTATTATTGAGGCATGTGATTTAAAATATGTAAAACTGCAAACGTTAATTCAACAATATGTATTCCAAGATGGCATCAATCTTTTGTTATTTAAATGAAAAATTGTCAATATATTTGGGAGATTTCAACCACTGACAGTAAAGTGAAATTACGTTTTGTTGCAAATCTTATTTTTTTTAAAAAATGCCCTACTTTAAAATAGACTAACAGGCATTCTAAAGTCAAATACTTTGGTTGCCAGAAAGATGAAACAAAGACAGAAAGTACTGGACTTATTTGTAGGTCAGACAACATCTGTGGAAAGAGGAACAAAATTAATATTTCTGGCTGTTGACCTTTCATCAGAATTCCAGTTCTGATAAAAGTATTTGACCTCAAACACCAATTCCATTACTGTTTCTACTGATGTTCCCTGATCTACTGAGTATTTCCAGCATTACTTGTTTTATAATAACAATTCCACACTTTCAATTCAAGGAAAGCTGTAATGTTGCATCTAGTGCTGCTAGATAAACTAATGTAACCCATTACTGTTGAAGCAGGTGTATATCTGAATCCAAATCTGTCGTTATACTTCATTTTTTGCTTAGGCAGTTGAAGAGTGATGCATGGAAACGTTAGTTAATTTCCCCCTCTTGCCTCACTTAACCCCACTGTGACACAGATGCACTCGTATATGCACACACATGCAAACTCATACATTAAGGTTATATTGAAGTGGATGCCAAACCCCTTGTTACAATTAACACATTCAGCACAGATTGGCTGGAGACTGCTAGATCTCACTGACTTCTACACCTTAGCTCTATACTGTAAATTTGTTTTAAAGACCAAAAAAATCCCACTCCTCAATCTGTCCCACACAGTTCTGTCAAGAGACAATTTCTAGCATCCGTAATGGCTCAACCGTTGGATTGTGTGGCAAGTAGTCAATCATAACTTCCACGTCCAGGCATATTCTACTCATTTCCTTATTTTTGGAAGACAGTTGTATTTTAGCTCCCTTGCAGACCTCAAAACTCAAGAAGATTCCAAACTTTGCATCCAGTACTACATGAGGAACTCTGTTGCAGTTGAGATAGACTTACATCAATGTCAGGCAGGATCAGAACTCAAACTCATGAATCTGCAGCCTCTTGTTTGCTGAGTTTGTTCATATGATTAAACTTGCACTGCTAACTTCACTGGACAAGTAGATACAGTTCACAATGAACCCTCGATGTTTGACAGTCTGATTAGCCACACACAATTTAAAATAATATTGAACTCAAGTCATGTCCCAGTTTTATTGCAGTAAATTATGAAGGAAGATTTGCTGATTAAAACCATTCAGGTAAGTTGCAAGTCAGTTATTACACTATCATTTGCTGGACTTGATGTAATTATTCATGAAAAGTGTCTTGGTTGGTTTGATCTTTTGGGAAAATTGCTGGTAGCCCATCTTATATCCTGAATGCAGAGATGCTAGAAATCACACTCGTTTATTGAAGAAAGTTTGTGCACTGAACCTACCTTGAAAGCAAGACAACAGGAGAGATTATGCAATGTGGCAACCTGTGTTAAGAGGGGAAAATGTTAATGTACCCTTCATAAGGAATTCGATAATTTCTGTGATCTTTAATCTGCTAGTCGGGTTCAGATGTATAAGTGTAAAGCAGGGCATTTTGCATTAAGGATTCCCTGATGTTTCACAAATACTGACTCAGACCCTAATCAAACAATGTTCAGTCTGACACACTTGGAAAAGCGGCTTTGACGTTGTTTCAGCCACTTGCATTACAGTATGTATATAAAAAAAAGTTCTGTTTTTGGAACCCAAAGACATTTGTGTAGAGTAGCTCCTGAGCAGGTGGGATTTAAACCCAGGCCTCCTGGCCCAGAGGCAGGAATACTATCACTGCACTACAAGAGCTCTCAATAAAAGTCTTTTAATTGCCTGTAAATTGTCCTGGAAGCAGCTATGAATCAAATTATCTGCAGCCAATTAACAATGGTAAGAAGCACAAGGATATTCATTGTAGATATGTCAGGTATATGCATGCTTTCTCTGTGAACTGAACATGAGATATGCAGAAAATGTGAGTTGATGAATAATCAATGTGACATATACAGGAATTAGTATTGATCGTTACTTTAAATGTCTGTTTTCTCTGATCCATCATTAAATAATATTGATGGCCCATATATCATAGGCAATTAATTACAGAAGTGTGATCATACAGCGGGCTGCCATTTGACTGATCGTGTCTGCATCTGCTGTCCACGTGAGCATGATTACCTAATGTCAACCTTCTGTTTTTTCTCTATACCCTTGCGCAATATTTTTAACCAAATAATCAATAAATATTCTTTTGGGTAGCTCAATCAAATTTGCGTTCACCACAGTTGCAGTCAGTGCATTCCTTACCCTGACTATTCACTGCATGAAAATACTATTGTTCACCTTACAGTTGCAGCTTTTGTAAATCACTTTAAACTTGTACCCTCTGGCTCTTCTTCCTTCTCTTGTAGTACCTTCTTTAAGCTGGGCTAAGGTAATTTGCTTTAGTTGTCAGAACTCAGGCATCCTAAGTGTGTGGCCAGCCAGCGGAATTGGTTTTGGATGATCATGGCCTTGATGCTGGTGCTGTTTGCTACTTCAAGGATAGGGGTGTTTGTTTGCCCGTCCTCCCAACTGATATAGATAACCCATCTCGGATAGCGTGCATGATGCTTCTCAAAGGTTTTGAGGTGATGTCTCTCTTTTGGAGCCAACATGTAAGTGCCATACAAAAGCAAAACATTGAGGCTGCTGGAAATCTGAAACAGAAGCAGAAACTTTTCTGACAGAATCTATACAAGACACTGTCACCTGGCTTAGAACTCTATAACCTGAGACAATACCAGAGAACACCCTGGTATTGCACTGTGTTCTGTAAGTTGACTGCAGTGGTGAGAATCTGTTTTGCGTAATTGCATAGATGTGGCTAATTATTCTATACTTATCCTCTGACAAAGTGCGTGACAAATCCCTTGAATGAATGAAGAAAGCTCTGAATCGTGATCCTTTAAGACATTAAAACTTCTGGACTGATCAACTGTGAACAGACACAAGCCAATCCACTGATTTTCAGGCTCTGCTCTTAGCAAAATGTCAGGCTTCTCTCAGTGCAAACGTTCTGGCATTTGAAACCAATGGCCATGACTTCAAGTGAACTCAGAGACTTGAACAGAAAGTTGACACTGATAAATTCAGCTCGTTATTTACAAAGTACACCATTTTTGGGAATGCCAGTTTTGCACTGAGTTGTTAAACTGTGGCTCCTCTATTTGTGCAGATGTTTGTAAAATATTCCAAGCCATAATTTGATCCAGAGATGGGGAATTACCCTGAATATTCTGGTCAATATTCTCAACTCCCCATTGCATCAAATTATCTGGTCACTACTGTTTGCGGAAGAGTGCAATTGGGCTATGTTCTAAATCTGCATCATGTAGTGTGCTCCAAAAGTGCTTAATTGGTTATAGTATCTCACTGTAACCTTTAATTCCTTACTGCAATTATTCATACAGTGTAGCTTCCAATAACCACCCTCGGCTGATGCTTGTGTTGAAAGTATTATGGATTAAAAAGAGCTTCCATTCTTAGAAAGGGCTGGGGCCTATCGCTTTTACCTATGACATGTCTATGTATGGAAAGAGCAACATAAGTCACTGACAGCATAAGACATCTTTAAGTTATCAGGACATGAGACAATGCTGCAACCTGACCTTGAGAGTTTGTCTATAGAGCAATGAATGTGTGTGAGAGAGATATGAAAGGACATAAGAAAGGTAGTAATGACTCAGAGTTTCGGGGAAACATTTAACTTTTCCCTTCAGGACTTGTACAATGCATTCTGGCCTGGTGTTGTTCAAGATGGCATCTTCAAATGCAGCCTTACTTCAGCAAGTGTGTCGAGTTGCTGGAGGATTTTTGGAATAGTATCAGGGTACAACGACTGCAGTCATATGAAAACCTTGGGATTGCTCTTAATGCAGACTTCAGGAAAGAATTAACTCAAGATACTTGAAATTAAATGTTTTGACAGAGTAAATAAGGAGGGTCTGTTTCTATTGGTAGGTAAGTCAGTGACAAAAAGGCAGAAATTTAGGAGAAATGAGATTTTCTTTCTTATACAAACAGTTATGAATTGAGCGTATTGGCTGATAAGTGGATTGAAAAAGATTCACTAGTAACATTCGAAAGGAAATTGAATGTATATTTGAAAAGGAAAATTATGCACAAGTCTGGATGTGATTGGACAGGTCCTTAAAAGAACTGGTACAGACACGGTGAGCTTTGATGTCGTATGATTCTGTGATGGTATAAGCTTGAAATGCCCTGTTTTAATATACATCAGTTTGTTGTTACAAATGCAGGTGGTATATCATTTTGAATCCTTGGAGACTTTTTTCAGTTTTTTATGCTGTGGTGTACCTGCTTCATGCGCAACAGATTTGATCATTGCTGTTGAACTGAGCTTTGGGAGGAGATCTCGTCCCTGGGTATCAATGAGATCCTGCCTGTGAGGAGTCCGGCTACACAACACGTCCATGTTAACACATTGTGGAAAGCGAAGGGGCTTCACCTGTTGAGTCAGCTGTCCTGGCTACTTACTGGTCCATGACTGCGAAGAAACGAACCATTAAAAATGTTGAATAAATAAGATAAGCTATTTACATGTTGAAAGTGGGGACCTTGAGAATTTGTGAATTTTTCTAATGTATTTCTTTTCAAACATGAAGGCTCAATCATGCTTTATATTAAGAAGAAAAATAAACTTAAACACTTTGAGCACTTGGTATCAACAGGATTATTTTATATCTCTGTGATTTTGTGCATTTAATAATCAATTTAGATATAGGTATTGTACAGAAAACACAATTTGTCTGGCTGTGATCAATATACTGAATTCAGTTTATTTTCAATCCAACAGAGAGGGAATTTGACCCCAACAGACATTGTGGTGTCATGGATCCTGAGACCAAGAAACCTTGTACAAGGTCACTCACATGCAAGGTGTGTGTTTTGCTCAAAATGATTCATTGGCTTTTTGACATTTGCAATGGAATTTTGGAATGTATATAGTTTTGCAGCTTGTTATTGAACGTGTACGTGAATATCAGTGTTATATTCACGTAAATAAAGTTTGAGTTTGAAATCGTTAACAAAGCAAAAGCTACTTCATATCAAAAATGTTTGAAGGTTTCAACAAATGCTGGGGCACACTATTTACAGCTAAGCTAACTAGCTTCATATTTGCAAGTGTCATTTTAATTGTATCTGATGTGTCTTCTATTTGCTTGCTTTTGCACAGACTCATTCACTTAATCATCGGAGAGCGGTACCAGGACGAAGGAAACAATTTGACATTCTTCTTGCTGAACATAAAGCTCGCTCAAAGGAGAAAGAAACTGTAAAAGACAAGGAACACCTACAAGTGTCAAAAGAATCTCATCAGAGTCAATCTATGCCTCCACAAGAGCAAGTTTCAGTATCTTTAACCAACCCTGGTTTGGAGCATAAAGTTACATCACCAGCAAAATCAAGACTGCTGAATACTACCCTTGCCAGGTGAGTTGCAACATGATTTTGCTTGTTTACAATTGTCAACATTGAACTAAATCCTGAGAGTGCAAGCTTTATCCTGCATCATATACATGTATGAGCGTGTGCATGCACGCACTTCTTCTTTCAGTGGTGTTCACAAATTCAGATGTCACATGAGAATCCCAGAATAACATGTATGATTAAGGACAGTGATCTAATCAGGAAAGGGGAAAATCTGCAACACAACAGTGGTATTTCATTTTCTTGCATTGCATGCAGCATATGTATAAAAACTTTTCTTCCATATAACTTTTAATAATGTATTGATTGCAATTAAAAATGTATCCTGTACTAATAGTGTTTTGAGACATTTCCAAAACATCAAAATTTAGAGATGTTTACTTGTACACTCTGTCAAAAAAATTGTCTAAAAGCTGCCATTGGTTGAAAACTGGACATGTGTAGAATATGCAATGCATCAATTATATTTGATTTATTTGGACAGTTTAACTTGATGTTGCACAGGTTATCTGCTCCACTGCCTGCCATCAGTCTGTTTCCATGCTCCAGAGACCCTTGACCACACACAATCCGGTTTGGACTGAACAACCCACTGCCCAAATACACCCAATTCAAAATTAGGCAAAATGCAAAATTTGGCGTATCCTCACTCCCAAATAAACATTCCTGTGTGGCTTAGCCAGTTAAACACTTGAAGTAAATAACACAATGAATATTTTATTTGGATGTAACTTTTCAGAAATTATTATTATTATAAATCAATCAATCATTTTTCATCAGTAGCCAAAAATTTCTTAATAATTATGTAATGATTTGGTGCCAAATCACTTGTATCTCAACAAAATGCACATTTATTAGGCAATCCAGTATATCGTAGGTTCTAATATATAAATTCAATAATGCTTTGGATGAAGCTTCAATGGATTCCATGTTGCTTTGAGAGCATTGTCATTCACGTGAACTTTCAGTTGCTGTGAGCTGTACATTACCATCAGGCTTAGTAGGAACTGCAGATGCTGGGTGGTGTGAGATAACAAGGTGTAGAGGTGGATGTACGCAGCAGGTCAAGCAGCATGTGAGGAGCAGGAAAGGTGAAGTTTCAGGCCTAGTCCCTTTTCCTAGAAGAAGGGCCTAGGCCTGAAACATCAGCTTTCCAGCTCCTCTGATGCTGCTTGACCTGCTGTGTTCATCTAGCTGTACACCTTGTTATCTCACATTACCCTCAGGCTACTGCTTTTACTTCACCACTTCTTTTTATGGCAGAGAGTTACTGCTGATTGTTCTGTCTGTCTTAAAGTGTGTCTTCAGGAGATTTTAAAATACGTGATGAAAAAGTGTTACTTGCTTTGGCTTGTATGAATGCTGACTTCAGATTTTATGCAAATTGCAGGCAGACCTTTCCTGTTACTGGTAGAAATTGAGGTTGACACTTCTCACTGAGTCATAGTTTTGTTTTGTGAAAGTCCTGTGGTGGAATGGTTAGCTCATCCATCAGTTTCTAGAATGCATACGATTGTTCTCAAATGATTTATGTAGTGAACTTCCAGTTAACTAAGGATTGGCGAGTTAAGATCGGATAGAGAGATGTTCTATGTGAGGACTTTGAGTTAGATACTGTTGTGGAGAAAGTGTTGTGGGGCAAGAAGGTAACAGTGGTATTGTTGTTGGACTGATAATCCAGAGGGCTAGGCTAATGTTTTAGGAACTAGCAAGCCTCACAGTTTTAAGGACTAGGGCTTAACAACAAATGCTAGCCTTGCCAGTGACCCACATCCAATAACATTTTTAAAAGAAAGTAGGATTGCTGCTGCAGTTATTTTGAATTGATTCATTTGAGGCCTGTGTTGAGTTAACCAAGACCCTGAAAAAGGAGCCCTCCTAACCAAGGACTTTGCTTATGTTATGCATTGCAAAAATGATTTTCATTCTTCCACAGGAAACATTACTTTGTACAAGCAGTAAAGAACAGGGACAAAGATCTGTTGAATAACAGAGGAGTGTGACACAGATTGTAGTAGTTACTACTAAAACAATGTATCTGTTCCATTCTGATGAATTTCTGCTCACGTCAGTAGCATAATGAAATAATTACAAACATCAAAACTGTTTTGTTGCTTTCTGTTGAGCAGCACATAAAATATAAGGGAACAAAGAAGTTGAAATACTTATTTCATAAAAGATGTAATAACCCTCCTTCAAATAGAATTTACTTGCTTTCTTCTCTCCATGGACTATGATGAGGAACCATTTCTGGGTTGTAACCTTTTTATCTAATGCACCTTCTGAATTTATAAAGCAACATACAAAAAATGTTTGCATCCTTCTTCAAATTACTTTTTTTTAAAAAAGCCAAGTCATGCTCAGGCAATTCCACCTTAAACAAGTTGATCCCTGGGAATATTCATCCATTAGTAATCTAATTATAGATTTTACTGATTAAGTTGACGAATATTCTTATTGGGTTGTACTATCAAAAAGAACTTAGTAATGGATGTGAGTTTGCTCCCTGAGCTGGAAGGTTAGTTTTCAGACGTTTCGTCACCATTCTAGGTAACATCATCAGTGAGCCTCCGACGAAGCGCTGGTGTTATGTCCCGCTTTCTATTTATCTGGTTAGGTTTCCTTGGGTTGGTGATGTCATTTCCTGCGTTGGTGATGTCATTTCCTGTGTTGGTGATGTCATTTCCTGTTTTTTTCTCAGGGGATGGTAGATTGGCTCCAAATCAATGAGTTTGTTGATGGAGTTCCGGTTGGAATGCCATGCTTCTAGGAATTCTCATGCGTGTCTCCGTTTGGCTAGTCCTAGGATGGATGTGTTGTCCCAATCAAAGTGGTGTCCTTCCTCATCTGTATGTAAGGATATGAGTGATAGTGGGTCATGTTGTTTTGTGGCTCGTTGATGTTCATGTATCCTGGTGGCTAGCTTTCTGCCAGTTTGTCCAATGTAGTATTTGTCACAGTTTTTGCAAGGTATTTTGTAAATGACGTTCGTTTTGCTTGTTGTCTGTATAGGGTCTTTTAAGTTCATTTGCTGCTGTTTTAGTGTGTCGGTAGGTTTGTGGGCTACCCCAATGCCAAGCGGTCTGAGTAGTCTGGCAGTCATTTCCGAGATGTCTTTGATGTAGGGGAGAGTGGTTATGGTTTCTGGGCACGTTTTGTCTGTTTGTGTAGGGTTACGGGGTTTGGGTGGGGGTGGTGGGTGTGGGTGGGATGCTCTTTGGAGGGACACTGTGGTATGAATGGCCTGCTTCCACACTGCTAGGGATTCTATGAATAATGCAAGAGATGGTCCCATGCTGGGATGTTACAGTATGTCTCAAATGGACAGGAATCTAGAAACAGTCAATGCAAACTGATTTATGGATGTGACTGAGCTTAATTTGAGTAATGAATACTCCTTGGTAAACAGTCTGTCTGTCAGTTAGTTTAAACCGCAGTTCTCTGAAGATGAGATTCGCGGCGCACCATTTTGTTCACTTCAGTGCCATCTCTGTTCTTTAATGTCTGATGTTTCAAACTCTTGTACCGGTATTAATAAAAAGCACAAATGAAGTAATGTGATTTTTATTCATAACCTTCAAGTATTTGGAACACATTTCTTTAGGTATTTGTGTTTTAATGGAGTTTGTGTTCAGTAGAATTATTTAGAAAAACACCAAAGCTGGGTTTCATTTTGTGGTGGTGTATTGACGCCACAGCAACAAGTGAGGCCTTCAGTTTAATGCACAACTTCCACTGAGCTGTTTGATTGTTTTTGCAAGGTGGTAGCTGTTAGATATTTAAAAACTGTTTAAAGATGGTTTAATAATGTCATAAAATATAAAATATAAAAATGGAGATGAATCTACATAAAACTTAGCAAATGCACTGTTGAAATATGCTGTGCAATGTTAAGCTTCACAGCACAGGAGGACTGTTGAGATACTATTCGGGCTAGTGCATTGATTCAGTAGAATGTTGCCTGGTGTGAGGAGGTTCAAATTCAAAGAAAGGATAAAAGCTTGAGGCTACACATGTTAGAATAAGGGAAATTCCAGGATGGCTCAGTGGAATTGTAGAAAGCTTTGTTAGAATGAGATAATCTAGTTAAAAGTATACTGTTTTCACTGATTGAGAGGTCCAGACTAAGGAAAGTTACAAGCTGTGATCGCTAAACTGACTGCATGATTGAAAGAGAGACCATGTCGGTATCTAAGAATAGCTTAGATAAATCATTGAATGAAAAGTGAAAGAAAGTGTATGGAACCAAAGTAGAAGTAAGATTGCTGCTCATACAGAAAATAAAGGCCCTCGTGGTTGAGCCATCTGTTTTTGTATTGCAATTTGATGGTAATCCCTTTGTTTTATTTTCAGTTGTCAGACCGTGCACCAAAATGTCTCTGTTTTAAGATCTGAAATGTAGCCTCGAATTAATAGAATATTTATCTATTGCTTTCAGCAGGGGTTCATCTGTTGGCAGCTTAAGTAGTTTGGCCACTATGTCCAATAGTGCAACAGTATTGGAATTGCCATTGCCCATAATTGGAGATTTAGTAAGCCGATTATCCAGTGATGAAGGAGAAATGGATGGTGCAGAGGAAGCTGAAAAACTGGACTGTCAATATTCGGGGCACCACCCGAGGCCACTTGGTGTATGTTGTTATATTTTACTCCAGTAGCTCATGATTTGTTTTCAGCACTAGAGTTTTATGTCTTTCAATCTCAAAATGTGTGGTTTAAAATAATTGCTTTGCATTGTTTTGTAGTATTGCACTTTTGGGAGTCGCTTGATGGGCAGAGGTTTCTATGTCTTTGACAGACGATGGGACCGTTTTCGACTGGCACTTAATTCCATGGTAGAAAAACACCTAAATTCACAGATGTGGAAGTGAGTCCAATATTCACCCTAGTTTATGAGGTTAATGTGAGAACAGTTTTGAACATGAAAGTTATATTTCAGCCCCTGATAAACACTTAATGAGCATGTTAACAAATACTATACTGAAGTCCTGAATTTTATGTAAAATGAATCTCAAGTGTCAAGTGTGCTTTCACCTGAATCTGGTCTGCGGTGTACATTTTATTTAACTTGCTAATGTGGATGGCTGAATTATCTAAGCATAACAAGATTGATTCCAGTTCTGGTGAAAATGTGTTTTCAACCTCTTGGGTCAGTTGTCCATTGAACTATGATGGGTCCAATCAGTTCTCAAATAAGCCATTGATTGGGGGATCTTCAGTCTTTGATGGAATAACAGTGGGATCTCTGAGTAAATGAACTAAGTTGACCCAAAGACTCTTCACATCTGCGTCTTACCTTGTGAGTCGAAGGTAAGACACTTTCTCTGGGAGAAGGAAGTCAACGTAGGTTTGATGCAGGGCTGAGATGGTGGAATATTAACTACATTGACAATTCAGTAGATTAGAGGATACACTTACATTATTGAAGTATATCTTGACTTAATATAGTAATCCTCTTTCTGATCCTTTCATGAAGAATGATTGCACATAAGCATAATATGACATTAATATTGGATGTTTTCAGTAGTGACTACAACTGTACAAATTATTCAAGTTCAAATGTTTGTTTTTCTTTATGGTCTTTAATTTCTGTGATCTCAACACCACACTTGTGCTTCTTCCAACAGAAGAACTCCTTAAGTGGATTGGAGATAATGGGAACTGCAGATGCTGGAGAATTCCAAGATAATAAAATGTGAGGCTGGATGAACACAGCAGGCCAAGCAGCATCTCAGGAGCACAAAAGCTGACGTTTCGGGCCTAGACCCTTCATCAGAGAGGGGGATGGGGAGAGGGAACTGGAATAAATAGGGAGAGAGGGGGAGGCGGACCGAAGATGGAGAGAAAAGAAGATAGGTGGAGAGGAGAGTATAGGTAGGGAGGGGTTAGGTCAGTCCAGGGAAGATGGACAGGTCAAGGAGGTGGGATGAGGTTAGTAGGTAGATGGGGGTGCAGCTTGGGGTGGGAGGAAGGGATGGGTGAGAGGAAGAACCGGTTAGGGAGGCAGAGACAGGTTGGACTGGTTTTGGGATGCAGTGGGTGGGGGGGGAAGAGCTGGGCTGGTTGTGTGGTGCAGTGGGGGGAGGGGACGAACTGGGCTGGTTTAGGGATGCAGTAGGGGAAGGGGAGATTTTGAAACTGGTGAAGTCCACATTGATACCATATGGCTGCAGGGTTCCCAGGCGGAATATGAGTTGCTGTTCCTGCAACCTTCGGGTGGCATCATTGTGGCACTGCAGGAGGCCCATGATGGACATATGTCATCTAAAGAATGGGAGGGGGAGTGGAAATGGTTTGCGACTGGGAGGTGCAGTTGTTTGTTGCGAACTGAGCGGAGGTGTTCTGCAAAGCTGTCCCCAAGCCTCCGCTTGGTTTCCCCAATGTAGAGGAAGCCGCACCGGGTACAACACATCATCCTCCGACACTTCCGCCATTTACAATCCGACCCCACCACCCAAGACATTTTTCCATCCCCACCCTTGTCTGCTTTCCGGAGAGACCACTCTCTCCGCGACTCCCTTGTTCGCTCCACACTGCCCTCCAACCCCACCACACCCAGCACCTTCCCCTGCAACCGCAGGAAATGCTACACTTGCCCCCACACCTCCTCCCTCACCCCTATCCCAGGCCCCAAGATGACATTCCACATTAAGCAGAGGTTCACCTGCACATCTGCCAATGTGATATACTGCATCCACTGTACCCGGTGCGGCTTCCTCTACATTGGGGAAACCAAGCGGAGGCTTGGGGACCGCTTTGCAGAACACCTCCGCTCAGTTCGCAATAAACAACTGCACCTCCCAGTCGCAAACCATTTCCACTCTCCCAGACAACCAGACCAGCTCTTCCCCTCCCACCACCCACCTCATCCCAAAACCAGTCCAACCTGTCTCTGCCTCCCTAACCGGTTCTTCCTCTCACCCATCCCTTCCTCCCACCCCAAGCCACACCCCCATCTACCCAGTAACCTCATCCCACCTCCTGGACTAACCTATCCCCTCCCTACCTCCCCACCTATACTCTCTCCACCTATCTTCTTTACTCTCCATCTTCGGTCCGCCTCCCCCTCTCTACCTATTTATTCCAGTTCCCTCTCCCCATCCCCCTCTCTGATGAAGGGTCTAGGCCCCGAAACGTCAGCTTTTGTGCTCCTGAGATGCTGCTTGGCCTGCTGTGTTCATCCAGCCTCACATTTTATTATCCTTAAGTGGATTTGTGGGTTCATCTTCAAATCCGTAAACAAACACTTTCCTGTTGAGCTGCTGGTAGAATGTGGCTTTCAGGGCTGGGCTCTCAAGTGCTGACATGAGACTTTAAGTTTTTCCCTAGGTCATTTGAGACAACAGAGAAAAGGTAAAAGTCATCATGTGCTTGACAGGCAAAAGAGGGTTGTCAATCTTTATTGGATCTAAATCTGTCCCTGTTAGTATTGGACAAGCACTTCAAGACCAGTTGAGAAACTTGTAGCAAGTAGGCTGGATGTTGAGCCTCAATTCCTTGTATCCTGCACAATTTTTTATTGAAATGCAGGTTCATCTTTGAAGAGTGCTCCTCCTCTGAGCCCATCAAGGTGTGTCCAATTGGACTTTGACAGGTGTTAGCCTAAACATTACACCATCTGCAGGGCTCTGTTGCCTTGTGGTGGAGATGTCTTCTGAATTATGGCCTCAAAGAAGTTATGGCTTCTAAACGTGGCATTGTAGAAGTGTTCCTTATTTTGCAACAGATTAGAAACTGCGAAAATCTTTGCCTCACTGGATTTGCTTAAAGAAATGACCAATCTCAGCAAATGAACTTAAAATCGGTGTTCTATATTTTATGGCAGAATTGTTGGTTCATTTTTACAAACGCACATATCACAAGTAGAGTATTAAGAATAAAATTGTTTTTTCTTTCCCTTTTCAAACAACTTTAGGAAAATTCCTCCTGCGGCGGATAGCCCGATGCCATCTCCTGCAGCACCTGTTACCACAACCTTTTCTGCATCAGTGCTACAGCCTTTGAGCAGCCCTTCAGCAGCTTATCTTGCTTCAAGTTCACCAATTACTCCATCTTGTGTAATGACAGCCCCGGTTTTGTCACCACCAGGATTTGCGACCACAGTGGACACCAATTCCATCATGTCATACACTGCTGCCTTTCCACAGGCAGCAACTGCATTTAATTTGATGGACTCTGGGTTCAAGGCCCCGTCGTTGTTATCACCAGTACCCATGGTCGTACCTAGCCTGTCACTCAGTAAACCACTGAAAACAAAAACCAGCAGATCCTCCAAAGTTAAGGACTTATCTTCACGCAGTGACAAGGGCTCGTGTAATAAGAGGAAGAAACCACCTCCACCACTGCCTCCTGCCACCTCCCCATTTCCATCATCATTACAGACTTCATCTTCAACATCATCATTTTCAGGGTCACACAAAAGGAACTGCGTGTTGAACCCTGGCACCACATTGAATTCATTTCCTGCAACATCTTCGTACAGCGCAATGTCTGTGCACAATACGAACAATGGAACCAATGCACTTAGTGCCAAAATAGACTCCTCAGGACGGACTTCCTTGCCTGGCAGCTCAACAGACTCAATTAAACACATGAGCATGGTTGTGAGCAGTATTGACCCCACTCTGTCTGTTTCTTCTCTGGTGCACCACGCAGGGGACCATGCACTAGCAGCACACAATACAATGTCTTCGCTGCCCCTTCCTTTTGACAAGTCAGAGGGGAAAAAGCGTAAAAACTCTAGTTCCAGCAGTAGATCCAGCAAAATAACTAAAATGCCTGGTATGAACAGTGTTCACAAAAGAAGTGCTGCCAATGTTATATCTTCAGTCACAGAATCTAACAATTCTGTCTCTCGCCAGGTAAGAATTCTGGTTTTAATATTTTTGTACAAAACTTGTCCTAATTCGGGACAGTTAAAGATTTTGCCTTTTTTGTGCTTCAGTGCATTACTGAAAGATCACTGATGCTTATGTGATTTTATGTGCCAGTCAACTATCACATTTCTTGTTTTGCAAAAGTGATGTAAAATAAATATTTATTTGAAAAATGCCTTGGAGCGCCCTAAGGCTGTTAAAGATGCAAAACAAATGCACACTTTTGCTTTTATTCAGTGAAGCTTAAGATATAAATCGGTGGTTCTGTTAAATTTCATTTAAGTGATGTGGGTAAGACTGGTAAGACCAGTAATCATTGCCCACCCCAAATTGCCCTGAAAAAGAGATAATGATGAACTGCCTGCTTTAACACAACTAAATGGCTTGCTGCACTTCATGGAGCAATTGAGAGTCAAGCCACATTGCTGAGAGTCTGGAGTCATGCATATCAGACCTGGTCTGTGTAGATTTCCTCCCCTGATGGAAATGAGTGAACCAAATTTAATGACAGGTTGGTAGCTTCACAGTCACCATTACCAGTACCATCTTTTTGTCGTAGCTATATTTAATTAACTGAATTTTAAATTCCCAACCTGCTTGGTGGGAATTAAAACACTGTATTTGGATCATTGACCACTCCTTTGACTAACTAGTTTAGAGCATAACCACTATGTTAATATAATCATAATTTTGCATATTCAACGGTTCTTAATATTTTGATTTAGTATTTAGACAACAATGACATGACAGCACCTAAGAAAATAATTTTCAATTGCTGCCTGTCAGCAGTGGATCAGAGTATGACAGACTTATTCGGTAGAGGATCACAGTGCTAAATGAGCACTTTGGACCTGTTTTTATGAAAGAAAAAGAAGATGCTTTCCAAGTCATGGTGAAGGAGGAAATCGTTGAAGTTTTGGATAGGCTAAAAATTGATGAAGAGGTAGTACTCAAGATAGGTTGCTTTACTTAAAGTTGATCAGTATTCGGGAATAAATGAGTCCCATTCAAGGGACGTAAGGTAGGAAACTGTAGAGGCACTGGCCATAAACTTCTAATTCTCCCTGAATGCAAGATGGTGCCAGAGAGCATAAGAATTCCAAATATTACACAACCATGTTCAACAAAAGTTGCAGGCATAAATGTAACATCTACATAGCAGTTAATTTAACCTCTGTCATATGGAAGCTTTTAGAAACATAATTCAGGATTAAGCCACTTGAGACAAATGTTGATAAATTAAGGGAAAGCAGTAAAGATTTGTTGATGGAAAATCATGTTCAACTAATTGCTTATGTGTTTTGATGAGGTAAAGGATGGTTGCTGAGCGTGATGTGGTTGAGTACATGGACTTTCAAAAGGCATTTGATCTGTAACGTAACAGGTTTGACAACAAAGTTAGGGCCCATGGAATAAAATAAACAACATTGATGCAAAGTTGCTTGAGTGACAGGGAATCAAGCAGTGATGTATTTGGGTTTACCCAAGATTGGTGTTAGGACTCTGGCTTTTGTGACTAAATGTTACAGACCTGGATTGTACAGAGCACAATCACTAAATTTGCAGATGACACACAACCTGAAAGTATTTTGAACTGTGAGGTGGACATTGGTAGACTTCAAGGTGGCATAGACAAGATGGTACAATGGGTGGAAACATGCACATTAAGTTTAATGCAGAGAAATGTGATTTGCTTTATTTTAACAGGAAGAACAAGGAGAGACAATTCTAAAGGGAATGGGGAAGCAAGGCAACCTCAGGAAATACATGCACGCACTATTGAGCAATTACTTAACAGAGCATTCATGTTCCTTAGCTATATAATTAAGCGAACAGAGAACACAAACGAGGTTGTTATGACAAGCCCAGTGTAAAATATCTGTTCACAATATGTTTCAACAATTTGGATGTGGGGACCAAATGTAATATTTCCAGATTTTCAAAACTAAGCTGGGGTGTGTGTTGTGACAAAGATGTAAAGCAGCTTCCTGGAGGATTTGGACAGGCTTGGTGAGTGGAGTGGACAGACCATGGTAGTAGAAATATTATGTGAAAAAATATCAGGTTTTCCACTTTGGTCAAAGGAACAGGTATACTGAGTATGTCTTACCATTTAGAAAGCTGGAAGCTGTAAATGTACAAAGGTGCCTAATCATCCTTGTTGAGAAGTCACTGAAACCTAGCTTGCAATGCAGTGAGTAATTAGAAAGGCTAATGGAATATTAGCCTTTATCGCAAGAAGACTTGAGTACATGAGTAGTGAAGTCTTGCTTCATTTGTAAAGGAGCTTGGTTAGACGGCACCTAGGGTACTGTGTGCCGTTTTGGTCTCCTTTATCAAGTCATTGAAATAGTTCCCATAGTATGGAAACAGGCACTTCCGTCCAACTCGTCCATACTGACCCGCAATCCTAAAGTGATCTAGCCCCGTTTGCCAGCATTTGGCCCATATCCCTCTAAACCCTTCCTACTCATGGATCCATCCAGATGTCTTTTAAATATTGTAATTGTACCCGCCTCCACCACTTTGGCATCTTGTTCCATACATGCACCACTGTCTGCGTGAAAATGTTGCCCCTTAGATCCCTTTTAAATCTTTCCCCTCTCACCTTAAACTTGGACCCTCTTGTTTTGAACTCCCCTAACCTGAGAAAAAGAGCTTGGCTATTTACCCTATCCATGCTCTTCATGATTTTAAAAACTTCTGTAAGATCACCCCTCAGCGCCCGACTCTACAGGGAAAAATGCCCCAGCCTACTCAGCCTCTTCCTATAACTCAAACCCTCCAATCCTAGCAACCTCCTTGTAAACCTATTCTGAACTCTCTCAAATTGAACAACATCTTTCCTATATTATTGCCATAGAGACAGTGCATCAAAGGCTCATCGGACTTGATCCCAGTATGCCGGAACTGTTCTATGATGAGAGATTGGGTAAACAGGGCCTGCATTCTCTCGACTTCCAAAGAATGAGAATCGATCTCATTGAAACTCACAAAATGCATAAAGGGATAAGTAGGGTAAGTGCAGAAAAGATATTTTCATGATTGGAGAGTCCAGAAGCAGGAGACAGAAATTAAAAATAAGGGGGATGCTATTTAGTGGCAAATGAGAGTTTTTGTTTTACTCAGGTGGTGTATGTTTTAGAATTCTCTACCCCATTGGGGCTGCAGATGCGTAGTTTACATATTTTTAAATTAGAGATTGACAAATTTCTGATTACCAGTGGCATACAGGGTTTATGGAGATACTGTGGAGCAATGCGTTGAAATATTTGATTACTCTCAGTTGTATTAAATGACTGAGCACTGGCAGACTGAATGGCCTAATCCTGTTTCTATCTTTTTGTAGATGGGGAGGCTGCTGTAGAAAAGTTTTTAATGAGCAGGATTCAGGGGTGCGAAACTTCACGTAAGAATAGATTAGAGAAAAGAAGGTTAAAAGGAGATCTGATAGAGCCATTTAACATTGTGAAGTATTTGGAGCAGAGAGGAAAAGTTTATTCCCATTCCCAGAAGGATCCAGAATCAATGGTCATTGATATAAAGGCTTCAGAGAAAGTGAATGAATTAGTGATTCAAAATCCTGTTAGTTGTGCAAAAGTGACTGCAGATTGGAAGGTTGAACACATAACATCATTGTATAAGCCAAGAAAGAAAGCAAAAACTTGGAACCAGAAACTTGTAGGTCAGATGCCAGCAGTAGGAAAAATATTAGAATGTCTTATAAAAGATGTGACTTTTGGATATTTTCGAATAGGAATTGTCCAGTTGGAAAAAGTCAACATGCACTTGTGAAAAGAAAATAAAATTTTTGAGTATGTTAGTAGCAGAGTAATTCTGAAGACTTTTGCTAAAGACAGAAGGTTAGTAAACAAAAATTTAACACCTGGGATTGAAGGTAACATACCAGCATGGATTGAGGAATGGTTAACAGGCAGAAAGCAGAGAGTAGGAATTAATGGGCCACTCAGAAGTTGGATGGCTATGACAATCGGGCAACCAACTGATCAGTACTTGGACCTCAACTGTTTGCAACTTGTACCAATTGCCAACATGTGCAAGACTTAATGGAATGAAAGCTAGGAGGAGGGTACAGAAACGCTTCTGGATGACTTAGAGAGGCTGAGCAAGTTAGCAAGAGCATAGAAAATGGAATATAATGTGGACAAGTGTGAAGTTATCCACTTTGCAAGGAGAAAAAAAAGTGAAGAATATTTATTAAATGGTGAAAGATTGGAAAGTGTTGGTGTAAAAAGGGACATGGGTGTCCTAGTTCAAAAGGCACTGAAGCTAACACACAGGAAGCAACTTGAAGGCAAACAGTATGTTGGCCTTCCTCACAAAAGGATTTGAATTCAGGAACAGTGAAGTCTTGCTTCAGTTTTATGGAACACTGGTGAGACTACATTTGGAGTTTCTTGTGTAGTTCTGGCCCCTTGCCGAAAGATGGATGTATTTGCCATACAAGAGAATTCAGCAGAGGTTTACCAGACTGATTCCTGAGATGGTGGGAGTGGACTATGAGAAGCATTTGAGGACTGGAGTTCAGAAGACTGAAGGCACCAATGTCATAGAAATTTACAGAAGTTTTAAAGAGATAACAGAGTAATTGCAGAAAGGATAATTCCTGAGTGTGGGGTTTGGAATCAAGTAACATGGACGCGGAATAAAAGACCATCTGTACTATAAGAACTTCTTCCCTTGGAAGGTGGCAAATCTGTGTAACTCCAAACGGCTGTGGAAGCTCAGTCATTGGGTACGTTCAAGGCATTGATTGATAGATTTCTAGTTGCTAATGACATTGAGGGATGTGTGAATGATCGGAAATATGACACTGAGCTGGGTGATCAGTGATGATTTACAATGTAGAGCAGACTGGAAGTGCTGAATAGCTTACTCCTGCCCCTCATCCCTATGTTCTGGCCAATATGTTAACCCCTACACCACAGTTTTTGTTTTTTGCAAGAACTTTGATGGGTATCTTATCAAACCGGTGGCTCAGTGGTTAGCACTGCTGCCTCACCAGGAACCCGGCTTCAATTCTACCCTCTGACGACTGTGTGGAGTTTCTGTGTGTCTGCGTGGGTTTCCTCCGGTTGCTCCAGTTTTCTCCCACAGTCCAAAGATATGCAGGCAAGGTGGATTGGCCACGCTAAATGTCCATAGTGTTCAGGGATGTGTGGGTTATGTGGCATGGGTCTGGGTGGGATGCTGAGAGGGTCAGTTTGGACTTGTTGGGCCAATGGTCCTGTTTCCATACTGTGGGGATTCTATGATCTTTTATGATCTATGATCAAATATTTCCTAGAAATTAGCAGAGCACATTGACCAATTCTGCTTTACCTACAGTACATGTAATTTCCTCAAGAGCTCAAACAAATTGATTAAACATGTTTCTCATTGATAAAGCCATGTTAACTCTGCCAGATTACCTTGAACTTTTCTAAGTGCCCTGCCTTAACATCTTTAATAATTGCTCCTAAGAGCTTTCCTGTGACAGATAAAAAGCTAACTGACCTGTAGTTTCCTGCAATAGTAGGGACTGCAGATGCTGGAGAATCTGAGATAACAAGGTGTGGAGCTGGATGGACACAGCAGGCCAAGCAGCATCAGAGGAGCAGGAAGGCTGACGTTTTGGGCCTAGGCCCTTCTTCAGAAAACTTCTTCATTTCTGAAGAAGGGTCTAGGCACAAAACGTCAGCCTTCCAGCTCCTCTGATGCTGCTTGGCCTGCTGTGTTAATCCAGCTCTACACCTTTTTATTTGTAGTTTCCTGCTTTCTGTTATAAACTAGATAACAACCTTTAAAATGGATAAAGCAATTACAGGGAGGTTTTCTCATGATGGCAAATCTGTCTTTTTGAATTGCCTTTTGTCTCCTGTGTGCCATTTGCTAATTATTGTAAATAGAAGTAAATTTCCATTTCGAATGCAAAAATATACTTTATTTATCAAAACTCTTTATGTATGTACACGATCACTTTGCATTTGTGTACAGTCTTTGCACGTGAATAACAAGTAAACATTGGAATTTGGCATTTCCTGCAGTTAGAAAACAAAACCCAAGGCATTTCTTACTTATTCAAGACCGTATTACTTGAATTCCTGCTAACTAGGGCCTTTTTATGTGATGGAAATTTGTAACATCTGCCAGTACAAAATTGGCTTTAATCCCCTTTAAGTGGCAGTATTTTAACCATGGCTTCGGTCATGATCTTGCAGTCTGGCCAGTTCTAAACCCATAGCCACATTGACTGGAGAGATGGTGAATTAAAGGCTGGATTTTTTAATTGAAAGAGAGGGAAAATAAGAGTAGTTATTCCAGTATTTTTAAGTGAGCAGCTTAAAAACACCAGCAGAACTTTGCAAGCGTGCCAGTGACCTTTGCACAGAGGGGGCAGCCTGTGCAGATTGAAAACACACGTACATCATTGGAATAAAAGAATAAAACAAGTTTGTCGATTTTCCTTCTGGCTCTTGCTTGTCAATTTATTATATGCACTAGTAAAAGTCACCATAGACCCAGAGGACTATAGGGCTTATCTCTGATTGACCTGAGGGGAGAATTTTTTTTTTAAGATTCCTTACAGTGTGGAAACAGGCCCTTCGGCCCAACAAGCCCACGCCGCCCCCTTGTAGCATTCCACCCAGACCCATCCCCCTATAACCCACACACCCCTGAACACTACGGGCAATTTAGCATGGCCAATCCACCCAGCCTGCACATCTTTGGACTGTGGGAGGAAACCAGAGCACCCGGACAAAACCCACGCAGACACGGGGAGAATGTGCAAACTCTACACAGACAGTTACCTGAGGCTGGAATCAAACCTGGGTCCCTGGCGCTGTGAGGCTGCAGTGCAAACCACTGAGCCACCATGCTGCCCAAGAAGGTCGGACCTTTATGATAACCTCAGCTGGTGCTGGAATTGAATCAGTGAGGTGCATATTATTCTACATTGCAATCCAGCCATACAGCCAACTGAGATAACCAACCCCACTAAGCACTAATAGTGACATGTCTGCTACCATTTCTTTGTGACGCATCGCTGTAGGTAAGATTACCGTAATTTTAAACCAAAGTGTTTGTTCACATGAGAATCAGCTCAGCGACAGAAATTACACCTTGAATGTTCTACAACATAGAACAGTACAGCACAGTACAGGCCCTTTGGCCCATGATGTTATGCTGACCTATTATCCTGCTAAGATCAAACTACCCTGCATACCCTACATTTTACTACCCTCCATGTGCCTATCCAAGAGTCGTTTAAAAGCCTCTAAAGTGTCTGACTCCACTACCACTGACGGCAGTGCATTCCACATGCCCACCACTCTCTGTGTAAAGAATTTCCCTCCTGACATCTCCCCTGTACCTTCTTCCAATCACCTTTAAAATTTTTCCCCCTGATAATAGTCATTTCCGCCCTGGGAAAATGTCTCTGACTATCCACTCTGTCTATACTTCTTATCATCTTGTAAACCTCTATCAAGTCACCTCTCATCCTTCCTTGCTCCAATGAAAACATCCCTAGCTCCCTCAACCTTTCCTCATAACATCTTCCCTCCAGTCCAGGCAGCATCCTGGTAAATCTCCTCTGCACCCTCTCTAAAGCTTCCACATCCTTCCTATGATGAGGTGACCAGAACTGAACACAATATTCCAAGTATGGTCTAACCAAGGTTTTATGAGCTACAGCATAACCTCATGGCTCTTAAACTCAGTTCCCCTGCCAATGAAAGCTAACACACCATACGCCTTCTTTACAACCCTATCAACTTGGGTCACAACTTTGAGGGATCTACGGACATTGTCCCCAAGATCCATCTGTTCCTCCACACTGCCCAGAATCCAGCCATTAACCCTATATTTTGCATTCACATTCAACCTTCCAAAATGAATTACTTCACACTTTTCCAGGTTGAATTCCATCTGCCGCTTCTTTGCCCAGCTTTGCATCCTGTCAATGTCCTGTTGCAACCTACAACAGCACTCCATGCTGTCCACAACTCCACCAACCTTTATGCCATTGGCAGACTTATTAACCCACCCTTCCACTTCCTCATCCAAGCCATTTATAAAGATCACAAAGTGCAGAGATCCCTGAACAGATCCCTGCGGCACACCACTGGCCACTGAACTCCAGGCTGAATACTTTCCATCTACTGCCACCCTCTGTCTTCTATTGGACAGCGAGTTTTGTATCCAGACAGCTAAATTTCTCTGAATCCCATGCCTCTTTACTTTGTGAATGAGCCTACCATATGGAACCTTATAGCATGTTTGCTAAAATTCATGTACACCGCATCCATTGCTGTACCTTCATTGATGTTTTTTGTCATATCCTCAAAGAGTTGAGGATGACCTGAGGATGAATCGAGGATGAGCATGACCTGCCCCTCTCAAAGTCATGCTGACTATTTCTAATCAAACTGTGCTTTTCCAAATAATCATAAATACTCTCTCTCAGAATCCTCTCATAAGTTGCCCACCATAAGTAAGACTGACTGGTCTGTAATTTTAAGGATGATCCCTTTCCTTTTCTTGAACAAGGGAATGACATTTGCAACCCTCCAATCTTCTGGCACTACTCCAGTGGACAGTGAGGACGCAAAGATCATTGCCAAAGGGGCAGGAATCTCTTCCTCGCTTCCCATAGAAACCTTGGGTATATCCCGTCTGACCCAGGGGACTTATCTGTTTTCATGTTTTTCAAAATTTCCAGCACGTTCTCCATCCTAATATCAATCTGTTCGAACATGTCTGAGTGGTTTATTCTGTCCTCACAAACAGCAAGGCCCCTGTCACTAGTAAATACTGAAGCAAAGTATTCATTAAGAACCTCCCCTACCTCCTTTGACTCTACACACAAGTTCCCTCCACTATCCCTAATTGGCCCTACTCTCACTCTGTCCATCCTCTTGTTCCTCACATAAGTATAGAAAGCCTTGGGGTTTTCCTTTATCTGACCCACCAAGGTTTTCTCATACCCCGTTCTAGCTCTCCTAAGTCCATTCTTCAGTTCCTCCCTGGCTACCTTGGAGATCTCTACAGCCCTGTCCAATCCTTGCATCCTCAACCTTCTATCCTACACCTGACTTCCACTTTTTATATACTGTCAAAAGTGTTCCACCATGGGTGACTTCCAGTTTATCTCTTTACTGTCAGAATTCATCGCAGTTGAATCGCTGTCATACCACACCCAGAAGCGTCTAGAGTAATAGACTGAGGGTCAGTTGTTCTTCATAACAATTTAAAAATAGCACCAGGAGCAAACTGTTTGGACCTTTTAAACCAGCTGCATTATGATCATAGTTGATCTGATTTTGGGCATAATAATGAAAACAAAAGAGGAAGGGTCTAGGCCCAAAACATCAGCTTTCCTGCTCCTATGATGCTGCTTGGCCTGCTGTGTTCATGCAGCTCTACACCTTGTTATCTCTGTCAAGGCACAAAATGTGGGCGGTAGACCGAGTTGCAAAAGGGAATTTGTTATTTCAGCGGGGTTGGAGTATAAAAGTAGGGAAGTCTTAACAAATATGAAGGGATTTTCTCATGAGCAGAGTTTGAGCGTTCACTCATTGGAGTTCAGAAGAGTGAGAGAACACCTTATTAAAGCGTACAGGATTCCTCAGAATAAATACAGAGAGATTGTTTCACCTTGTGGAAGATCCAGGGATGGATATGAGAGCATTATTTCAGAGCTCACCCATTTAAGGCAGGGATGAGAGTAGCGAACCCGTGGAATCTGTGCAGCTGAGGGCTGTTTAGTCTGGGTTGTTGATGTATTCAAGTCTGAGGTAGACAAATATTTGATCAGGAAAGGGATCGGGTATGGGGATAAAGCAGGAAAGTGGAGTTGAGGATTATCAGATTAGCACTGGTCTCATTGAGTGTCAGTGCAGTCATGATGTGCCGAATAGCCTATTTATGCTATTAGTTCTTCTTGCCTAAGGGCAGGACAGTTTTCCCTGGTGAATCTTTCTCAATTAACCAACCACACAGAACAGATAATCTGGTCATTAACATTTGCTGTGTGTGACGCTGCTATATGTGCATTTTCTACAATAACAGACTTGTTTACAGGTTTGAATGTAACTAATTGGCCATACACCTCTTGGGGGCATTCTGAGATTTTAAGTTCATCTAAATGAATGCAAGACTTTTTTTTTCTGCAGCCAAAATTTGTATGTGTTTAATGAAAGTCCCGTTCTTGGGCTTCTTATGCTCCCCAACAAACTGACTGACTGTAGCTTTAGGAGACAAATTGATTATGAGAGATTCTGAAGAATGGAGAGATTTGGCATCAAATGATGTTCCAGCTTTTGGAAAGAATGAGCGAAGAGCTTGTTGCCTCAGCATAGGTAAAATATTCATCACTTGCTCTGTTAGATGCCATGCCCTGGGTCCCCCATTTTCCACTCAAAAGTTCAAATGAAAACAGATAATCATTTGACTTGGGACAAAGGAGAACTTCAGCCAGACCCCATTATCTCTATGTGAAGCCTTGTGGCATTAAGTTAAAGTTTTTTTTAAAGTAATTGTGACATTGCTTTTGGCATTTAATTTTATTTTGGGATACAGAGCACCGATTCAAGTAAGGAATCCTGAAAACACATTCTTCTGGTAAACAGCAACTCCTATTCCGCTTAGGAACCCTGCAGCCCAATGGCATCAATGTGGATTTCACCAGCTTCAAAATCTCCTCTCCCCCCACTGCATCCGAAAACCAGCCCAGCTCGTCCCCGCCTCCCTAACCTGTTCTTCCTCTCACCTATCCCCTTCTCCCACCTCAAGCTGCACCTCCATTTCCGACCTAACCTCATCCTGCCCCCTTGACCTGCCCGTCCTCCCCGGACTGACCCATCACCTCCCTACCTCCCCACCTATTCTCTCCTCTCCACTTATCTTTTCTTCTATCCATCTTCGGTCCACCTCCCCCTCTCTCCCTATTTATTTCAGAATCCTCTCCTCATCCCCCTTTTCTGATGAAGGGTCTAGGCCAGAAACGTCAGCTTTTGTGCTCCTAAGATGCTGCTTGGCCTGCTGTGTTCATCCAGCTCCACACTTTGCTATCTCAGATTCTCCAGCATCTGCAGTTCCCATTATCTCTCTCCTATTACTTCTGGTAAACCTGTTTACCCCAATATCACATGAATGCCTTCAACTTTAAAAGAAATAGATTTGGGAGATTATGATGTACAAATTGTTCAAATTATCATTGCTGACAATTCCTCATTCTTTATGTACTATTCTGTTGTATTGTTACTGAAATTCCTTGCATTTTGTACATAATTTATTTAAGCCTTGTGTTTGTAAACAAAATAGTTTTGTTTTTATTATTAAGTGCTGTAAATATGAAGTAGCAGTTTACTTTTCAGTCAAAATATTTAGCATGTTCTTCCAGCCCCACAGTTTCACTGTTCAGATTAGCTCATTGTTCACAGTATTAACTTTGTATTATCGTTAATTTACTTCATCAAATGTACAAGTATGACATGAGATCGATCGGTTGCAGTACATATTCCAAAGGTTCACTACCCTCATCTCTGCTTCAAATGAGCAAGCTCTGAGATAATGCTCTGTTGTCCCAGAATCTCAGTTCACTTAATCTCCAATAGAGACCAGTAGATAAAGATTAATCTGCTTTTTGAAATATAATCTAATGTCTAAAAACTTAGTTGTGATCATTAACTAGGATCAAGGAATGACAGTGTGTTGATCTGCTGGTTATGAAATTTAAATTAATATTGTGTTTACTGCATTGTGTAACTGAAGAATAGCTGCAGCTGGCAGGTTCATTGGCATTGATGTATTTTGGTTAACCTCATATATTCCTGTGTATATGATTGTGTGATTACAGGTCCAATCTAGAGCATAGAACATTACAGCACAGTACAGGCCCTTCGGCCCTCGATGTTGTGCCGAACTGTCATACCGATCTCAAGCCCATCTAACCTACACTATTCCATGTACGTCCATATGCTTGTCCAATGATGACTTAAATGTACCTAAAGTTGGCGAATCTACTACCGTTGCAGGCAAAGCGTTCCATTCCCTTACTACTCTCTGAGTAAAGAAACTACCTCTGACATCTGTCCTATATCTTTCACCCCTCAATTTAAAGCTATGCCCCCTTGTGCTCGCCGTCACCATCCTAGGAAAAAGGCTCTCCCTATCCACCCTATCTAACCCTCTGATTATTTTATATGTTTCAATTATGTCACCTCTCAACCTTCTTCTCTCGAATGAAAACAGCCTCAAGTCGCTCAGCCTTTCCTCGTAAGACCTTCCCTCCATACCAGGCAACATCCTAGTAAATCTCCTCCGTACCCTTTCCAAAGCTTCCACATCCTTCTTATAATGCGGTGACCAGAACTGTACATAATACTCCAAGTGCGGCCGCACCAGAGTTTTGTACAGCTTCACCATAACCTCTTGGTTCCGGAACTTGATCCCTCTATTAATAAAAGCTAAAACATTGTATGCCTTCTTAACAGCCCTGTCAACCTGGGTGGCACCTTTCAAGGATCTGTGTACGTGGACACCGAGATCTCTCTGCTCATCTACACTGCTAAGAATCTTATGATTAATCCTGTACTTTGCCTTCTGGCTACTCCTACCAAAGTGCATCACCTCACACTTGTCTGCATTAAACTCCATTTGCCACCACTCAGCCCAACTCTGCAGCTTATCTACGTCTCTCTGCAACCTACAGCATCCTTCGTCACTATCCACAACTCCACCGATCTTAGTGTCGTCTACAAATTTACTAACCCATCCTTCTACGCCCTCATCCAGGTCATTTATAAAAATGACAAACAGCAGTGGACCCAACACCGACCCTTGCCGTACACCACTAGTAACTGGTCTCCAGGATGAACATTTCCCATCAACTACCACCCTCTGTCTTCTTTCAGCAATCCAATTTCCGATCCAAACTGCTATATCTCCCACAATTCCATTCCTCCGCATTTTGTACAATAGCCTATTGTGGGGAACCTTATCGAACGCTTTGCTGAAATCCATATACATCACATCAACAGATTTATTCTACCTGTTTGGTCACCTTCTCAAAGAACTGATTATGGTTAGTTGATATCATAAAGCACAGAAGTTGTACTTGCCAATTATCAATTTGATTGAAGTTGAGGATTAATTTACAATCTTGTTTTAGGTTTCCAGTTTTAAAACGCTGTTACACATTCATGGAATCATGTTTACAATTTCTATTCCAGTTCTGACTCGACCTGACAACATTTTCCACATTGCTGTGTTTCAAGCTGAGCAATGAACGATTGTGACATTATTATTGCAAGCTCACTTTAAAAAAAACATTAGAGCAGATAAGCAGAAAACACTATGGTCCATGTATACAAATAACATGTATAACATTTAGAATAGCTGCCACAGATTATTTACATTTCTAACATTTATGATTAACTTACTAAGTTACAACGTTACAGCCGTTAGAAGTAATTTAGTTTTTTTAAATTTGTTCATGGGATTAGGGCGTTTTGGCGAGGCAGCATTTATTGCCCATCCCAAATTGCCCAGAGGACAATTAAGAATCAACCACGTTGCTGTGGGCCTGGAGTAACATGTAGGCCAGACCAAGTAAGGATGGGAGTTTCCTTTCCTAAAGGATATTAGTGAACCAGATGGGTTTTACCTGGCAGTCAACAAAGGATTCATGGTCATCATTAGATTCTTAATTCCAGGTATTCATTAAATTCAGATTCGACCATCTGCCATGGCAGGATTATAACCCAGGTCTCCACATTATCTGGGTCTGTGAGTTAGCAGTCCAGCAAAAATACCACTAGGCCATCACCTCCCCTAAATGTAATATAAGTAAATCAAAATTAAAAAAAAGTTAACATGGGTGAAGTAAAATAAAGGCAAGGCAAGGCTGATTGTTGCTTGGAATGCATAACCTGTAGTAGTGAAAAATGGTGGATGCCACTGGTGACCAAGGCAGCTATGTTTAAGAAATGCCACTGGTTGCCGAAATTTAGGTTCTGTGTTTTGGAGCTTGAGTAGTGGCTGTCATCACTGGTGAATCCACCATACTGAGAGTCATGCGGATAACACATTCAGAGGTTTGGTCATACCACAAGCTAGGAGCATGACGCAGTGACAATGTGTGACTATTCGGCAGTCCAAGAGAACCAGGCAGGTAGGGCAGAAATCCCCTCACCTTGCTGTTTGGTTTTCTGGTTTGGATACTGGTGAGGGCATTGGTTCTTCAGAAAACTACTCACAGCCATGTTTATGGCACAACAGGCAGCTTGGTTTTACAGGCAGGGAGGAAGAAGGAAGGAATAGCAGTAATGATAGGGGATTTATTAGTTAACAGAGCAGATAGGGTTTCTGTAGCTAGAGACTTGACTCCAGGGCATTGTGTTGGCTCTGTGGTGCTAAGTTCAAGGATTTCACAGAGCATCTGTAAGTCATTCTTCTTGGAGAGAAGTAACAGCCAGTGGTAGTAATTACTGTTGGTATGAATAGCTGCAGTAAGAATGAGGAAGAGATTTTAAGGAACAGGGAAGGAAATTGAAAAGCAAGGCCTCTGAAGCTGTAAATGCAGAATTAATCCCAATCTCAAGTGCTGTTGGGCACTTATATGGGAGAATTGAGAGATTGAATGAGTGTCTGGAAAGCTAGTCTTGGAGGGAGACAATCAGATTTCTGAGGCATTTGGACCCGTTCTGGGAAAGGCAGAAGCTGGACAAGGCAGAGGATCCACACCTGAACAGGATTGGAAGAATATCTTGCAAGGAGTTTTGCTATTGCTGTTACAAGGGGGTTCAAATTAGATTGGTAGGAGAACAGGGACCCGAGAACGTAGTCAAATAAGCCAAATTCAGAGCAGGGAATGAGAGACAGTAAGTTAGCAAGTGACTGCGAAAGACAGAAGAAACAATGGTGACAAAGTGTATAACATGGAATTTGGCAGTGATAAGAGATATATATGTAAATACAAGAAGTATAATAAAGTTGATGTACTAAGAATGCAAATAGACGTATTGCAGCACAATAGAAACCTGGCTTGAAGAGGAGCACATTGCAGTTCAATATTCCTGGATTTAGAGCTTTCCAGCAGGATAGGTAAGAGGAGAAAAATGGTAAGGTGTAGCATTATTGATTACAGAATCAACTGAAGCTGTAAAAAAGGATGGTATTCTAAAGAAATCATCAAATAAGGCTGAATGGGTTGAATTCAGAAAGAAAAGGGAGTAGCCAAACTGTTCGCAATGTACTATAGACCAAATAGTGGAAGTGAAAAAAAGAGCAAATATACAGCCACATTTGAGTGCGAAAGCAGTAACGATTGGGGCTTCAGCTACTATAGTATCAACTGTGATGTGAATAGTATGAAAGGCACAAAGGGCATAAAACTCTTCCATTCAAGAGACCTTTTCTTGAACCAGCACATAAGGACCCTAATGAGTTTGGGCACCATTTAGCCTCAGGAAATGAAGCCGGGTAAATGAAGCAACTGGGTAACCATTTTGAAGATAGTAACCATAATACAGTTAGATTCAGCATTATTATGAAAACGGACGAAGGAAGTTCTGAATTGGGAAATCAATTGTTCCAAACCTGAGAGTTGACCTGATGAACGTGGACTTCATACTTGATAAGAAATCAGTGACACACCAGTGGGAGGTATTCAAAAGATTAGATTAGATTCCCCAAAGTTTGGAAACAGGCCCTTCGGCCCAACAAGTCCACACCACCCCTTGGAGCATCCCACCCAGACCCATCCCCCTATAACCCACTCGCCCCTGAACACTATGGGCAATTTAGCATGGCCAATCCACCTAGTCTGCACATCTTTGGACTGTGGGAGGAAACCGGAGCACCCGAAGAAAACCCACGCATACACGGGGAGAATGTGCAAACTCCGCACAGACGGTTACCCGATGCGAGAATCGAACCTGAGTCCCTCAGGCGCTGTGAGGCTGCAGTGCTAACCTCTGAGCCACCGTGCTGCCCCAAAGTGACTTTCTACCAGTGTAGTACAGATTTATTGTACAAAGGAAAATGATGGTCCCACCAAATTAGTATTTCATCTGTGTTCACAAATGAAACTAATGATCAGCCGTTCATAAAGAGAAGAAGAGTGTAATATTAGCTATGAGGGGAAAGTACTGGAGGTTTGACATCTTGAAGGTGGATAAATCACAGGAGCTGGATGAATTGTTTCCCAGGCTGCTAAAGAAAGCCAGGGAGGATTCGCTGAGGATCATTTTCCACATCTTACTAGGTGCAGGCAAGGCACCAGAGATTTTGAGGTCTGCCAACATTGTACCGTCATTCACAAAGTTTGCATGGGTTGGCTGGTCGGTCTGATCTTGGTGGGCAAATTATTAGAATCAAGTCTGAGAGTTGGGGCAAACTGTCACTAGATTGATAGAAGGATTAAAGGAGACATGAGGAAAGACAGGGATTAATCATGGATAGTCAGCATGGTTTTGTTTAAGGAAGGGCATGTGTTCCTAATCTAATTTTGAGGAAGTAACCAGGAGAATTAGTGAGACCAATACTTTGGATATTGCCTATGTGGATTTTTGTAAAGTATTTAAGAAGGACCACAAATCTGGACCACAAACTGATCAGAAAAGTGAGATCAATGGAATATAGGAAAACACAGTGATTTGGATCTAAAATGGCCTCAATCAGAGGAAACAAAGGGTCACAGTTGAATGTTGTTGCTCATGGAAAGTGCTTTTCAATGGCTTTCCATAGGACTCAGTATTCGGTCCACTGCTAATTGTTGTAAATAGTCATGTTTTGGACTTAAATGTGGGAGGCATTGTTGAGAAATTTGCAGATGAAATGAAAATTAGCTATGAATTTGATAATGAAGAGGATAACTGTTGACTCCGGAACGATATCAATGGTTTGATTGGACAGAAAAGTTGCACATGGAATTTAATCCAGAGGATTCTGATGTGATGCATTTAAGGAGGGTAGACAGTGCTGGGGAATGCATAATAAACTGTAGGATGTTGAGAGGGCTAGGGAAAACAAGAAACCTTGGAGTCCATGTCCACAGTTCCTTGAACATGATAGAGACCGCATATGGAACACTTTTTTATTCAAATGGATAAGGTATAGAGTGCCAAAACAGACATATAATATTGTACAAAGCACTGGTTAGACCATAGCTGAAATCTTTGGTCTCCACATTACAGGAAGGACAGCATTGCACAGGTGAGAGTACAGAGGAGATTTAAAAGAATGTTGCCAGGGCTTAAAAATTGCATCCACAAGAAAAGATTTGTTAAGGTTCAGGTTGTTTTCTTCAATGAGGAGGCTTAAGGGTGACTTACTTGCGGTGTACAAAATTATGAGGGGCTTAGATAGAATAGACAGGAACAACCTGTTTCTCTTGTGAAGCACTCAGTTACCAAGCAACATCAATTTCAGGTGATTGATAGAAGGATTAAAGGAGACATGAGGAAAAATCCTTTCAGCCAACAAGCGATTGGTGTCTGGAATTTACTACATGGTCTGGTGGCGGAAGTAGAAATTCTCAACTCAGATCAAAAACCTGGATCTGCTCCTCCAGTGTTTAAGGTGGGATTAAACTGGGTGCCTTTTTTTTGTAGCAAGTACAGACGTGATAAGATAGTTACCTGCATGTAAATTTCTATGCTTCTTTGGTTCATCTCATTGAATCTTACAGAATACTGAGATGCTTGGATAGAGTGAATGTGGCAAAAACGTTTTCACTTGTAGAAGAGACTAGGACCCAAGGGCACAACCTCAGAATGATGGCATGCCCCTTTAGAACTGAGATGTGGACAAATTTCTTCAGCCAGAGGGTAGTGAATCTGTGAAACTCATTGCTGCCAAAGGTGTGGAGACCAAGCCCCTGAGTGAATTTAAAACAGCGTTAGATTCTTGATTAGTAATGGGATCAAGGATTGAGAGGAGAATAGAGTTCAGAAACATGGCAGCTGTGATCAAAAAGGCAGAAGAGCAGCCTCGATGGGCCAAATGGCCTAATTCTGCTCCTATATTTTATGGCTTTATCACATCTTTCACAAACATCAAATCACATTGTAGCCAATGCAGTTCCTTTGAAGTATATTTGCCTTTGTAATGTAGGTTACCAATAGTACATTTGCAGAGAGGAGATTCCCATGGAGAACCCATTCCTCTTCACAGTAATTTCTATACTTTGCTTTTGCCCAAATAGATAGGCAGGACATCAGTTTAACACCGCATCTGAAAAACAGCACTTCCATGTAGTGTCGCAGTAGAGTGACAGCCTTGATTTTTGTGATCAAGTCCTGGAGTGGGATGTGAAATTTTGTAATTCAAAGATGAATGTACTCTTTGATTGTGAATGGTTCTCAATTTACATCACGTACATGATATGATATGGTGCCTGTCTCAGTTATTTAGCCATTAATGGGATGTTTTGGAGAGAAGTACAATTTTTTAGCCTGCACCAATTTACGGCAGCACAGTGGCTCAGTGGATAGCACTGCAGCCTCACAGCACCAGGGCTCCACCCTCGGGCGACTGTCTTTGTGGAGTTTGCACGTTCTTCCCATGTCCGCATGGGTTTCCTCCGGGTGCTCCAGTTTCCTCCCACAATTCAAAGATGTGGATGCTAGGTAGATTGTCCGTGCTAAATTGACTGTAGTGTTCAGGGATGTGTAGATTAGGTGGGGTTATAAGGGGATGGGTCTGGGTGGGATGCTCCAAGAGTCAGTGTGGACTTGTTGGGCCAAAGGGCCTTTTTCCACACTGTAGGGATTCTGTGGATCTCCAACTGCTTCGTCAATGATTCCCTTAGAAGTTAGATGTGGGGATGGCCACTGATGGTTGCACAATGTTCAGCACCATTCACAATTCCTCAGATACGGAAGCAGTCATTATCCATACGAAGCATCTGGGCAACATCCTTGAGTTTATAAGTGGCAACTAGTACTCACACCACAAATGCCAGACAATGACTGTTTTAAGCGAGAGAAAATCTGTTGATGTCACTGAATCCCCCAGTATTAATGGTGATTACCGTTGATTTCCCTGAGAAATGAAACCTAGTCTATTGAGTCAAAACATGTACAATACTCTTTCTTTTGTGAACAACAAGTTTCTGTGTGTTAACAGGCAGCTTCTAGCATATGCACGTGCACCACACTGTGAGCCTGACTGACTATCCTAAGTTGTGTGTCAGCCTAATTCTTCGCACACCCAGGATTATTCAGCAAAAGTTACCCAATGACAGAATCACATCTAAGGTTGGTCACTGCATTGCACATCTTGCAAGTGCAAATTGCTTGGACATTTTACACACTCTCTCCAGAGATGCCTGACTGCTGTGATCTTCAGCAATTTTCATTTCCGTTCAAAGTTTGACATGATTTGCCAGTCTTCGGGACATCAGCCTACATACCTGACATCACATTGGCAGTGCAATTCATAAACCTTATTTCTCATTTATAATCAAAGATTAAGTAAAGCCTGGCAGCTGTCAATCATTATGAACAGGAACATTCTCCACAGCAGCACATCTACCAGTCCAGTGTTCACTTGCCAAGCTCGGGGGCAGCACAGTGGCTCAGTGGTTAGCACTGCAGCCTCACAGCACCAGGGACCCTGCTTCGATTCCAGCCTCGGGCAACTGTCTGTGTGGAGTTTGCACATTCTCCCCATGTCTGCGTGAGTTTCCTCCCACAGTCCAAAGATGTGCGGGCTAGGTGGATTGGCCATGCTAAATTGTCTGTAGTGTTCAGAGATGTGTGGGTTATAAGGGGATGCGTCTAGGTGGGATGCTCCAAGGGGCGGTGTGGACTTGTTGGGCCGAAGGGCCTGTTTCCACACCATAGGGAATCTAATCTAATCTTTCAGCACTCATGTCTCATTTAGTATAAAAATATTTTCCCTTTAAAATGGTATTCTTGTGAAATGTCTTGATGACTGCAAGGCAAATCACTTGGATAAACTGTCTTTCTTTTTCAGGAATACTCAAATTCTCTGTTACCAAACAACCATTTAATAGACTTAGCTATTCTTTACTTAGTTCATTTAACTTACATCGTTTATCTATTCCCTTGTTCAAAGCAATGTTCTAAACTCTGACCTTTCGATGGGGATTGTTAATGCTGTCTTCATATCCCTCATCTTTGCAATTGCCATCTCAATTTATTTGAGGTCTCACTTGGATTTATATAGAAACCAACGTTCTGCAGTCAGAGATGACACAGTAGGCCAGGCAGCATCATAGGAATAGGAAAGTTGCTGTTTCGGGTCGGGGTCCTACTCCTCTGATGCTGAAGAAGGGTCCGACCCGAAACATCAGGTCTCGTACTCATCTGGTGCTGTCTGTCCTGCTGTGTTCCTCCAGCTCCACACTGTGTAATCTCTGACTCCAACGTCAGCAGTTCTAACTATCTCTGATACTACAATCAGAATTGTTAATGTGAACCATTGTTGCACTTAATTGAATTGTAGAAATTGACAAGATTTATGGTGCAGTTTGCTTTTCAATGTCGGAGAATCAATAGGAAATGTGTGAAGATATTGTTGAAATGTTTCTTTTCTCTATTCCAAGCACCTCAGTTACGATGAAGAAAGGCTATTTTGCAAGTAGCTGTTTCAAATCTGAAGTCAAAATTCTAGAACTGTCATTGTTACTTCCCTTTTTATTTATTAGAATCCCTGCAGTGTGGAAACAGGCCCTTCGGCCCAACCAGTCCACATCAACGCTTAGAGCATCCCACCCAGCCTCATGCCCCTCTATAACCCATCTAATCTACACATCCCTGAACACTACGGGCAATTTAGCATGGCCAATCCACCTAGCATCCACATCTTCGGACTGTGGAAGGAAACCGGAGCAGCCGGAGGAAACCCACACAGACACAGGGAGAATGCACAAACTCCACACAGACAGTCCCCCGAGGGTGGCCTCGAACCAGGGTCCCTGGCGTTGTGAGGCATCAGTGCTAACCGCTGAGCCACCGTCCTGCCTCTTCATGAAGCAACGAGTGCAAAGTTGTAATTTTTGAAAAGGAAGAACTTCAGTTTAATATAACATTTCCATCACGGTAGGGTGTTTCAGAACTGCTTTACAGATCGTTAGAAGTACAGTTAGTGTCATGTGGGAAAATGCATGATGGAGAATATATGCATTGTAAAGTCTGTCAGACATCAAGATGTGTGACTTAATAAAGCTGGACAGTATTAACTTGCTGCATTGGATACCAACATTGCAAAGTCCTCCTCACTGACACCTAGTGACTTGAGGCACAATTGCTGAAGCTGTCCCACAAACCAGTCTCTGCAGGTCTTGCCATGTATTGGTGGACAATGAAGTAACTAACGGGATTTAGAACAATTTTGGAGGCTGTATGTGGTGTGCTGAAAGGTCTGTAATGTGTATGAATTTTAGTATCGTTTATTTTAAGAGTTCAGATTTTAAACTGGTGGGTTTGGTCTGAGTGTATGAAGAAAATTAATGAATAATTGTCAGTATTTTTAAAACCTAGATGACAGAGAATCCCTGGAATGACAATGGGAATTTGCTTGCATTGTCAGTGTGCTATAATTGGACAGAGTAAACATTGTAAAACATGAGCTTACTTTCGGCTTAGAAGAGTCAAGAATTGATTTTATTTAGTTTTGGGGAAAACTCCATGGCTTGGAAAGCTTTTGATTTCAGTTTTGCAGAAGTTCCTGGAGAAAGAGGATATTTCAGAAAATTTAGGAACTAGGTTTCCTCAATATAAGGACCTTGGTGAAGTTCCAGACCATAATATTTATTTAGAGCCCTGAAGGGTTTATTTCAAGCTGAGAAAATCTAATCTCATTGTGTGAATAATTAGCTATTAAACTCTCAAGACTGGGAATAGAAAGAACAATTAAGTCAAATGTGATGGAGAGAGGTATTATTTCTGATGTTTGCATACTGTAAAGTGATTGAGCAGGGACAAATGGGTTTGTATTTTTGCCAGCAAAATCTTTCAGATTGTGTTTTGTGTAAATATTTTGGTTTATTCTATTTTATCTTAATTTCCTTTGTATAATAAGCTAAGGTTTTATTATTAAAACTAAATCTGCAGTATGCATGCTTGTGAGTCAAAGTCTGTGTTATTAAATTTTAAAAATCTGCCAGGCCAGATTTCAGTCTTGGATCTGAATTGTCCAGTGATAACATCAGCTGGATCATAACAATGAACTTTGAGGGGTTAAGGAAGCTGCTCACAACGTTTTCCTGAAGGGCAGTTAATGTTGGACAATAAATATTGGTCTTTCCAGCGATGTATACATCCCATGAATGATTTTATTTTAAATCATCTGTTAATTAGTAATGTTGGTTATGTGATAGGTATTTGGTTAGTACATAAGGGTAGCTTTTGGATAATGGCTCTTCTTCCACCAGAGAGGGATGAGGGGGCCTCAGTTCAGCATCTGATTTAGAAATGGCCCCTCAGATGGTGTAACATTCCCTGAATTGACTGCCTCGATTATATGCTCACATTTCTAAAATAGGGCTTAAACTCATGGACTTTTTGATTCAGAGGGTTTAGTGAGGATTTGTCCAAGAATAATATACTATTTTTTCCACCTTCAGCTTTATGCTCCTCCTGTGAATACATTCTAAAACTCTAGTATTTGTGCAGTTGTTTTTTAAAAAAAATTCTGCAATTCTGTTACTAAGTGTGAGTATCCTCTCAATTCCCCACATCTACCACCTCATTACTCATTCAAACCGCCTCAATATCTCTCTGTAGCCTTTTCATGTTCCCCTCACAATTTGCACTCTCATCTACATTTGATTTGTCAGCAAACTTAGATGCATTGCAATGTCTCTTTTTAAGTCATTAGTTTTAATTAGAAATGCAGTAAAGTCTTGATTAATCAAATTACATCACAATTCCTACAAGATTCAAGTCGAATATAGTATGGTGATAATCACGGTAGTCCCAAGGTGACAAGCCTAAAACTTACAGATGATGGCTGAGAAAGTGAACGGGCACTTTCAGGATCAGAGTCTTGTGTGGAAATCCTTCGAGATTTTCAGACCTTCGTCAAGCTACCAGCTTGAACGAAAAAGGCAGAAATATTCAGAGCATTTCCTATTAAAATATTGCATTGTAAATGCCTGAATCACTATTTCTTTTGACAACTTCTCGTTCAATGCTTTGATTCCTTCTGCCTTTTTTCTTTTAAACTTGAGATCTGTCCAAGAGGAGCGTTTCCTCTTTAGATACCTAGAAATCACAAGTGATTTAAGAAGGCAGCTGGTCCAGTATTGTCCATTTCCAAGTTTGGCAAATCTAGAGTGGTCAGAGCAAATGTTCGGTTCATTATAGGCATTTGGAAGCAGGATTTGATATTCTGCTCACAAAAACAGAAGTTACAGGAAAAGCTCAGCAAGTCTGGCACCATCTGTGAAGAAGACGTTGGAGTTAACATTTCAGGTCCAATGACCCTTCTTCAGAACAAGAAACATTTTCCTTTCAGGCATCAAGGCACACAAAATGCAACAACTCAGAGATACTCATGCCCCTCTGGAAAATTCTTCTTCTCCCCTTCCCTCCAACTCCATCCCCTCCCCCAACCCCACCTCCTGTTGGGTATTCACCATTCCTCCTAACCTTCTGCTCTCCACTGCTGAACATTCTGTAGTCAGCAAAGGCCTCAGCTTTATTCCTCTACATCCCCGCCTCAATGAATTTTGGGCATGACATGATACCGAGCTCTTCTGCTGTCTTTGCCTCCATTTTCATTTCTTTGGTCAAGAGTCGTCTCTCCATCCCACAGACCTTTTCACCCAGTTCCAGCACTCTACCTCCACCTGGAACCCTCCCTCTGGCCTCTTACCTGCACTCAATCTGTCCATTGAGAACTGCCGACATGATATTAGTTGCCTCAATTTTTCTGCTCCCCCCCCCCCCCCCCCCACCTTCAACAAATCCAACCTACCTCCCTCCAAATTGACTGCATTCCATGCGTTCTGAGGAAGGGTCATCCGAATCATTAACTCTGATTTTTGTTCTTCACAGATGCCACCACACCTGCTGAGCTTTTCCAGCAGCATCCTGTTTTTGTTCCTGATTTACAGCATCTGCAGTTCTTGTCAGTTTTTATTTGATACTCTACTGGCAGGACTAACTGATGACTGTGATACAACTGGAACTTGGAGTTATCCCATTTGGTTGTATTACAATTTCAGTGTGGCAGAGACCCCAGCTCTGATTCGTTTGATATTTTACTGATTATAATCTGCCAACTTTTAATTGCTCCTACTCTCCTGTCCCTACTCATTGCTTCTTCTCTGTTAACCAGTCATCTATCCATACCAATATGTTACCTCAATTCACAGAGCCCTTATTAAACCAACATACTGACATATTGGAGATCTGAAATAAAACTAGAAATTCAGCAGATGTGGCAACATGCATGAAGAGAAAAGCTGAGTTAGTATTTTGAGTTCAACATGACTCGTCTTCAGAAGAATCTCCAATTCTGAAGAAGTCATGTTGGACTTGAAACGTTAACTCTGTTTCTATCTTTGCAGATGCTGCCAGATCCCTCAGTTCCTACAGCAATATCTCTCTTTATCTGTGAGCTCTTAAATTGCAGACTGATCTTTTAGCTGGTACTTTCCTGAATGCCTTTTGGAAATTCAAATGTATTACAAGCTCCTCATTATCTTTCCTACTAGTTATGCATTCAGAAAGCTGTAATGAACTTTTCAAACATTATTTCCCTGTTGTAAAACCACGTTGACATTTGTTCAATTTTGCTATAATTGTCTCGGTGCATGGTTAAGACTTCCTTAACAACAGATTTTAGCATTTTACAACTGGCACAGAGCTAACTGACCTACAGCTCTGCTTTTTTTTACTCCATCCTTTCTTAAATAGTTGTTTTACATATCTTCTGGAATTCCATTCAGTTCCTAGCGTGAGTCAGTTTCTGTGATTTTTGACAAATTTTAGTTTAAGCTTCTTCCGTTCTTTTACTCTAGTCATGTAGTTTATCTTTATTTCCTTATTAGCTCCTTGATTACTCTCTATGTTACTCTCTATTTTTGGTATGTAATTTGTATCTTCTGCTGTGAAGGCAAACCCCAATATTTGTTCAATTGTCTCTGTCATTTCCTCATTGCCTATAATAATCTATCCTATTTCTCTGTCTAAAGGACTGATAAATACTTAGTTCTTCTCATTTTTTTTATACTTCTAAAGGTCCTCATTTGTTTTTATATTCCTGGCTCATTTGTTCTCATAGTTTTTTTTTCCTTTCTATCAACTTTATTCATGGTCCTTTGCTCGTTTATAAAACACTTGCGAACTTCAGACTTAGTACTGTAGTCTGCAGCATTTAAAGCTTCTTCAGTTAATCTTAACACTATTCTCAATTTGTAAGCCATGGACAGATTATTTTTGCTGAGTTTTTATTTTCCAATTTATTTTTGTTGAACATTTGAACTTTTTTTTATTTCTTACTGTTGATTTATTGCTGAACCTTGCAGTCTATTTACATAATCAACCTTAGCCAGCTCCCTCCTCTTGGCTTTATAATTGATTTTGCTGAAATTCAAGATTCTCATTTAAGACCAAATTTATTGATTTCGAACTTAATGTGGAATTTGGTTGTATCATGATTACGTTTTCACATCAAATCTTTTCCTCAGATTACTAATTAACTATTTCTAACCACTCAGTAGGAGATCCCAAGTAGTTTTATTTGTTGGTTTCAATGACAATGCCTTCTGCTGCTATCTGACAGATTGTATTGACAATAATCATTTTTGGACCCTATTATTGAATCCATCCTTCTCAAAAACATAAGTGAATTTGGATTTTACCCTAAATTTGCTCAAAGTACAAATAACTTTTTTTTGTTGTGTAGTTATTTAACTAAACTAGCATTGACAGTCATTACTGTTTTGAAACATGTTGGCAATGTTCACAATCTTGCATCACTAATGCCACTAGAAGTTAATCTTTATTTTCATGATGACAAATTGGTAAGTGGCAAGTTTTCTATTACATAAATTTTTTAACTTTCTCATTTCTTTCAAGCAGATTGGAAAAAGTAGCAGCGTATCTTTATCACAGTCCAGTCCTTCAACTACAACAAACCCTGTACATGGTAACAGACAAGTAGGTATCACTGTTTTACACCAATACTAATGGTTGCAGATGTGCAGCATATTTTGGTGACCGTAAGGTGGCAAGATAGATTTTCAGTTTTTAAGTGTAGCCTTTGCATAAATCTGTGTGACCTCCCAGAGCTTTGTGTTTACTTCAGAATTGTTGTCTAATAATAAACAGTCGTTTAACTTCTAACTAGTATCACGTTGCTTGTACAGTTTTACGATAAGCAGCATTCATACATGGAATGTATTGACATTTTAACAGATTGGCCGTGACAGCGTTGATGCTTGAACTTAATTTCCTGTTCACTTCAAACCACACTATGAGGAAGAGAAACTTTAAATGCAATACTGAAAGAAAAAGCTTCAAATTCTAATGTAAAATAAACTCTTCCCTTAAAAACCAAGAAACTGATAGTAGAGATTTCCTTGAAATAACTTAATCCCTTTAAAACTTTGCTTGGCTTCCAGCAAAGGAAATTGATTAAAATAATTACAGCTATAGAACTATAAATTCTGATCCTACGAGGTGTATAACTGATTTATCCATGTTTATTTTGTTGTGTAAAGTTTGTCAGAGATTGATAGTCCCTTTAAAGAATGCTGTAGTACTTCTGAAGTTCATTTTTCTAGAAGATTGTTGTTATCTGCTGAAATTATAAAAACATTACTGTTACGTAAAGAACTTGAATTGCTACATTGGCTTTGACTTGTCAATAGACAATAGATGAATAATTGATAGATTAGTATTTGTAATGATAAGAGTATTATACCATCTGTAAACTATATTTCAGGAAGCCACTCTGCTGAAAAACATTCCCAGAAAACATAATTACACATGCATCTTCTAAGTTTGCACTTTATAAAAGGAGATAAGTGTAACTCTCAACTCTAACTGTTTAAAAAAAATCTTCTGGTTAGTACCCAGCTGGATCAACAGTCGGGAGAAAGCTGAAGTTATGAGAAAGGACATCTTTTATTGCTTGGATTCCTGGGATTGCAGCTGGATACTTTGATTATTGAAAAAACATTTATGTAGTCATTAGTCTGACCGGCTGAATTTTACTACAGCTAAGACCAAGTATGGGTGAGCTGGTGATTTCCCATTTCCAGCTACTGTGCTAGTTTGCCAGCTTGGTCCTGCTTTAGTGCCATTTTAGAACAAACTTGGTTGTGGGACGGGATTGGTAACAGCTACCTGCCTGCAACCTGTGATGTCTAATTAAAGATCCTACTTAGGCCACTGTGCTAATGCCAACTAAAATCTTAGTCCCCTGCTGAGGCCTGAAAGGAATGGAGGTAGTAAATTGTGGGCCTGTGCACTACCCTTCACCCCACCCCACATTGGTGATAACTGCTATGGTGACCGGCCATCCAGTAGAAGCAGTGCTCCTCTACAATGACAACTTCTCAGTTCTGTCCTCTCCTATCATTTGTTTACTAAGGGCTTCCCCATTTTGAAGTGCCACCTTTCTCTTGGATCTGCATCAACAGTTCCAATGTTGAATGGTGAATCTGGTTATCTTTCAGTGCTGGGAGAATGCCTCCTCCGCAATTGTTTCCTCAATGCTGACATCTCTGTGTTCATAACCCAGATTTCAGGACCAGTATGCTGGGAACCAAGCACCAGCCCACTGTCTCTGGTTTCTACTCGAGAAAAATTAGGAGTGAATATTCCTATTCTTAGAGCACGTATCAAGTCCATTCCATTTGTACCCAGCTTAATTGACTCCAAGCACAGAATGAATTTCAGTCATTATTAGTACATATTGATATTCCAGTTTGCTACAGAACAGTGGGTTTTTGAAGTTTCAAGGTGGGCAGATTAAGGATTATCATGTTGGTAGCCACTCCTCTCTTCCTGTGCACACCTTTAAAGGTGTGAAATATACAGTTGTAATTATTGTTGGTATTGGTCACTCATGCTTCATAACAAATCACTGATGCACTGACAATGTTGAGAATCATTGACATATCCAGAGGCTGAGTCATTCTCAGTAGGGTAGTATCATTAGGATAACAGAAGCAGCAGGTGGTGGAATAGTGATTTGTTTTCAAAAGCTGTAACTCCCATGATGAGCTCAAGAGCCTGTGCCAGTTTGGATATTTATAATTGTTTCCAGGCTGTACGAAAATGTTTTGTAGATTTATGATTTCATAGGATTTTGCATATGTAGTGTTCTGTGTAAATCTTCTGGTTACTGAATTGTCATAAATTGGGTGTACTCATATTCAGATAGTTGTGCCTCTGTTATGAATGGTGCTTATTGTCCTTACTGTGAATTCCCTGCCTTTTTAGTTATCATTTAATCTTATTCTTGGTTCACCCTTTCCTCAGCCTAAATTTTCTGTGTGTGCGTGTATTTACCAAATTACGACCAATTTTGTTTTGTCAATATCTCCACTTAAACATTTTATTGCTGTATTTAACAAACTGTTTTTGTTTCTCTCTGTTTATGCGAGAGATTAATTTTAATTGTCTCTTTTTACAGCCAAAAGTTCATCAGTGAAAGCTGGCTTTATGAGGTAATTGTCTAAGACAGTGGTTACAAATGACACTGGTACTTGCCTTCGACTGTTCGATGGACTGCATCGATAAGATGAAAACCTCTGCTCTGAAGATGTGAAGAGCCCTCCCTCTCAGCCATACCTTCTAGCGGCCTTTCCCCCTTTCTTTTAACAATGGTGAATGAGTGTGCGATGACTTACCAATCATTCCTTTATTGTCGGTGCGATAATCCTATTTCACTTGTTCTCTTTGGTGGTTTAGGGATGCCCAATACAACGCAATATAACAAATTCTACAAAAGCCACGATAATCATGATTTTATTTTCCTTCACTCCCTCCCATGGGGATAATTCTAATCAGCAATGTTAATCATGATCTAAATGATTTGGCAAAAGCATAAAGCTAAATGTTATCAAAATCTATTTTTTACCTGGATGTTTTTTAAAATTGTCAGCAATTGGCAGGATTTATGGAATCCAACCTGATTACACTTTGTATCCCTATAGGTTTTATATAAAGGATATATCCAATCATTTAAAATGATATGTGACATGGCAGGTTTTGCGCAGTGTGAGACATTTAAGGAAAATGTCTATCGTTTGTTGTACCAGCACTCAGTTTAATATTGCATTTGTAATTCGATCCCTGAAGGGACCCGGTCACTAGAAAACAAAGATCGATGCTTTTACATACAATTTTTTTTTGCCGATGACAAAGTACCATCTTAAACAATGAAGAGGCTAATGGAAACTTGGTTGCTGCCAGCTTTGTATCAGAGGATGTTACAACAAGGTGGAGTTTTCTAGTTTTATAATGCCGTGAGTGTATTTGCAGGGGGACTGTTGAGAGAGAAGTCCAGAGCAAGGGTAAAGAAAGTGTTAATGATGTTTTATTATTCAGTGTTAAAAGTGCACTTATTTGTGATGGATTCTTTCCAATTAGAAAAGGACAGGTATGGATTAACAAAGGACAAGTATGTTCTTGTAATAGGGATGGATTTTTCAGGTTTTTAATAATGGATATTAGTTAAAAGAGAAGGACATTCTGTAAAATAAACTGAAGCTGGTGTACAGAGACTGTTAGAATGAAGTTATGGCACAGAGAAATATTTTTCGTAAGCTAATCATCATCCTCCCAGTTCTTCTAATTGTTCACATTAATTTTCATTAATTTATGATTTATCATTTTATTAATGCTCTAACTGACCAGGATAGGTTCAGACATAGAATTTAGGAAAGTCAGAAGTTGTGCGTTTATATATTTTTTAAATAAATTTGGATTGAACTTTTGCTATGTACATTTTGTTAGACTGAAGATTGTGTACATATCTGTTGTTATTTTTGCACAAATGTTTGTCATGGTTAGCTTAGGAGCTTATAAGTATTTTAATTTTTCTAATTTATTGTGGGTTGTTATAAAACTACAGGGGGTGGGAAATAATTCCCAATAATTAGAATAATTTTTATATATATATTATGAAACAAAAGCTGAAGTCTGTCGTGAATACAAATTTTCCTTCTGAAACTGGCTGTGCTCATCAGAAACTGCTACAGGGCAGTGAGATGCAAAAGTAGTCCATGACTGAAGGGGACAGTTTGGTAACTATAAAACGTGTCAGTGCTTGCCCACATGGTGGGTTTTAGTATTGCATATTATACCAGTACAAATCATGGACGCAATGCATAAGCCTGTCAGCCATAAAGAGACAGCAGAAATACTGTATGCCTTCTTTTGTATTAATGTAACAATTGTATATAAAGCTGATCAAAAACTTTGTAGAAAATAGTTTATACAGCATTACTATATTATTGCTGAATCTCAGTGAAATCTTGGGAAAAGAAAGTTTTTCTATTTACACCTTATTTTTTGTTACACTGTTGACCCATGGCATTTTGACAAAACTCTGTGGGTTTTGCATTGCTGGTCAGTCATGGGTGTGTTAATATTGCTGTTGCACAGACAAGAATTTGCACCTGCCTCATTGTGCTTTCCTACTGCAGAATTCAATTTATTCCCCCATTCAGAGATAATGAAAGCATGTAAAAATAATCCTGCGTGCCATACTGTAACTGTTCTGTTTTGTAAATGGATTTAATAACACTACGTATTTTCAATTTGCTTTGTGCACTTTTCTTTTTCATCTCTCCTCTACCAGCTCCCACTCCCACAGCAGTGTCATTGCATTCATTTCATGCCTACCTTCATCTTTGTGGTATTGTTAACAGAATGGTGTCTAGAATAGCTGTAAATAGTTAATTTGATGGCGTACAGAGAAAATAAATGGAACAAACCTTGTTTCTGATTAATACTGCCATGGTTCAACACCCAGCTTGGAGATATTCTCTAGTGAGGGATGTTTTATTTTGTTTTGTTTTGTAACAGGCTTTGTAAATAAAAAAATAATTTATATGTTTGTAAGAAGTACATTTTCCTGTTGTATCTTTACTCCAACTTGATCAATTGTTCAGGTTTATTTTTACAATCAATGTGACAAAATGGTTGTCATGATAATTGACATAGAATTTGTGTTTGTGAAAAATCGTTTTGATTTTGCATCAGTACAAATAGTCCCATGGAATTTGGGATTTAGTCAAATGTGGTTGATACCATTTCTGAGCATTGATGCAGGAAAACTGTGATAGATGCAATGCCAAGCTTGTGTTCCCAGATTTGCCCAATAATATCTTTTAAAAGATAATTTTAGAACTTTTCAATGTTAATGATAACAGTGGTCAATATTTTCACCTTGAGTCTTAGTTAGAGTGCACGTAACAGTAAGCCAGGTTTAGGATGTACGTACAAGCATGTGAGCAGTGCAAATTTGATCTGGCCAAAGAGTGAAGTAGTGTTAGCAATGTAACCTGGGCCTATGAACTGCGTGGCATTGCCAGCAGATGTTCAGCTAAAACTCATCATACAATGACATCTGGGACATATTTAAATCTTACTTTAGGACAAGAAAAGTCTGTCTGTGCAACAAATCTTTAACTGTCTCCAATCGAGCAATTCTAACACTCGCATCCAAGCTCTGAATCAGCTGAACCCATGAGTTAGTTTGTCGCCATTATGTTTAGCATAATTTGGTTTTCGTCTTTTGGCAACAAAGACTAATTGAAGACATATGATCAGAACTTTCATGCTCAAATCTGCAATGGTTTATTCCTAAATTAGATAACTGAACCTATATGGCCAGACATGTAATCCTGATTACATGATAATCTGATATTTTCATTTGATGTCAAATTAAATATAAATTCTTCCTGTTTAAAAAGCTTTAAAGGGAAAGACAAGTCTATTTAAAATTTAAAATATTTCTGTTAGTAAGCTCATTGGAAGTAAATCATTTTTGAGGACCCTGAGTTACATTCCACTGTGATTATGTAATCCACTGTACAATATTACACCAGTGGTTTCACCTAAATTAGTTTCTTGATTGACAAGTAGGTCAAATGTAGAAGAGACAGACAGGTTGACAGACAGAGGCTGAAGGCAGTTGAAACATCTAATGGAATGGTGAAGCAGGTTTAACAGGCCGAATGGTCTACCCCTATTCATGTTATGTCTGTGCAAGTTGTGTCTAATGGTTCATCATCTCTATCCCTAGATTATAACCGTGCATAATAACATTTCACAAAAGAGGGACAAATTTTAAAGCAAAATCTATAATATCAGTGGAGGGGTTTAACCAATTACCTTTTGAAATGCATTTTACTGCATATATTTTCTCTGTACAGTTCATTATTTTGATAGTCTGCATTACAGTCAGAGGAATTCTTTCAACTCAGTCCAATAATCAGTAATAAAAAGATTCCAAGTAAAGTAGATCAGCATCTTCAATTTGTGCTAGTTCATGCTATCACATATGTAGTTGTGGATTTGGTATGAGTATATCATGGTTTGAGTGCCAACCTTCTTGGTGAGATCTACGTTTTGTCCAACTTTGTGCCCTTCTTTAAAATCTACAATTTGTAGACTTCCATTAATAACTGAGAGTGAAAGGATCCCTAAAGGTTACTCTTCATTCATTTGATTAATTAGTATTGTATGTGTATATGCCAATACTTGGACCAATTCCTGATGTCCTACCTAGTATGGCATCATTATTTCTCCTGACATGAGAAATTATACATAATTTTTATACAAGAATTAGGACCATAATTTTGATATCTGTTCGGAGTGAGCTTGAATTCAAATTTAAAAATCTACGTAATTACATGCTGGCATCAAATGGGGAAAAAATACTCAATAAACTAGAAGAGGAAGCCAAACAAGGTGAGCATTGAGATGTTCTCTGGCACATTTATGCACAAGGTTTCACTTTAGGTTTCAGCATTCACATAGGTACCTAATATATCTGCTCAATTTAGATTAAACTACTACTATGTTGAAATAATCTTAATTCACTACTTCAAATTTCTAACCTCATACACTTCTAATTACCAAACTTTAATCTAGTTCTGATTTTTTTTCTAGATAAATGTGGAAGGATGAAGTCTTTCATTTTTCTTTGAATATTTTTCCCATAACTCAAGTGAACATCGTACAAAATTTCATATACTAATATTTTGGGCTCTCTAAAATGCTTTGAGCTCATGTTCACAACAAAAAGCTATTTCCATTTAGACAGCTTTCTTTTATACCCTCAGGAATTGCAGAAACGGAGTAATGTTCAATGGGAATAATTACTGTTGAACTTTGATATATGCATTGGAAACCACATAGGATACTTGCTGCATTCCCTGAGCAGTTGATCATCCGTGAATCCCCATCAAAGAAGCTGGACTGATAGTTGATAAGTCATGAGTGGTGAAGGAGGTGGTGAAATTGAACGTCATACGTTTACAAGTGCACTTAGATGATAGTTAATCAAGTCTCAACATAAAGACAAAGAAAGAGGGATCACAGTTCTTGGGCCACATTAAATTTCAGCAAGGAATTTATTTCAGTAAGTTTGCTGGTAATTAGAATGCATAAGAGTGCATCTATGCAGTGGTAATGACCAAAGAGATGAGACAGACGTTACAGCAGAGGAACAGCAAGGTAGCAAATAGTATAGCGTTGTCAATGAGAACAACTAAGGAGAGTGCGCCAAATTCAAAGTTACAATGATTCAGTTAATTACATTTAGAAGGGCACTGTGGGTCCTGAGTCCATTTTGAAAATTGGATTGAAGGGACAGTAGAGCTTTTGAACAAGCCAGATTGACTAGGTTTGTTGGAGTGAAAGAAGAAGTGAGATTGTGAGGGTGTTAGAAAGGGAGTGGCTACATTTTATCTCCAGGAGCAGTAGTGAAAAATTTGGGGGACAAAAGCACATTTTTATGCAATTGTTTATGCTAATGTTGTATACAGACTAATCTGTCAACTGCAGAATACTACAAAGGAAAGCAATGAAAATGTAACTATTTCCTTCCTATTAAAATAATGGTAATCATTTTCAGAGAATCACAATGGTGCTAGAGAAAATAACTTGTGGTTACCAGCAAATGAATACAAACAGCAGTGGAAAATACATAAAACACTGACTAATCCTGGATTTATATAACTCGTTAAAATACAAGAACAAACTATTCAGTAATGACAAAAGACTAAAGGACAAAAGGTGAAATTGAAACTAACAGTAATGCTAGACATCAAGTATCAAGACCAGAAAGGAAAAACTATCAAATGTAAAAAGGTTTGGAAAGAAGACAGAACAATTAGTGAGCAAAGAGAAAATTCAAACTTAAACTGTCAAAGAACATCAAAAACATAACATTTGGCAGTCACCAATGACAATCGAAATAACCAATGAATAACTCAGACAATAAACATTCGGGTAATGGTAATGAGGTGGCAACAAATTATTAATCAGGATACTTAGCTGAAAAAAAACTAACATGATGAATGTAACATTAGAAGAAGGTATCAAAAAGAACAAAGATAATTAAGAACCGTAGAAGACAATTGACATGAAATATAATCGATTATACGTTCTCAAAAATGGAAGGAGGGAAGAGGTTTCATTACTTGTAAAAAGGTAAAAATGCTGGCAGACAGCTAAACGTATTCAATGGGAGAAACAACTAGTCCATGGAATTTTTGACCTATTAGTTTAATACTGGTGATGGGAATAACAGAATCCTTAATCAAAGATGTACTAGAAAAAATTTAGAAACTAGAATCTGGGATTCAAAGGGGGTGTTAATGGTTAATAACCTTATTGAATTATTTGACAAAGTCACAGAAAAGTCAGATAAGGGTAAAGTAGATGGAATGTATCTGGATTTTCAAAAAAGCTTTTGACAAGTTACACTTTGAAAACTGCAGTATATGTCTAAAATCTGGACACATGAAGACGAGTAAGAAAATGGATAGCAAATTAGCAAAACAGAAAACACAGAGATGGGTGTATAGGTACTTAGATTGGCAATTGGTGGAATGTGGACTTTCAGGTTGGTTCTGGGACCAGTGTTGTTCACCATTGTCGTAAACAACTTGTTCACAAGAACTGAAATATACAGAAGACACTGGGTGTGTACTTAGTACAGGGAAGGACAGGAAAATACAAGACAAATTTCATAAACTTTCAGAGTGAACACGGTATTGGCAATGAAAATCAAAATGGATAATATCACAGAAAATATTCGGAGTACTCAGGTATCAGGCAGCATCTGTGGAAAAAGAAACAGTTCCGTTTCAGATCATATATCATCATGAATCCTGATGAAATGCCATCAACTTAAAATATTCTTTGCATAATCCCTGCCTGACTTTGAATACTTCCAACATTTTTTATTATTATTTTGGACCTAAAGCATCTGTTATATTTTGCTTTTGTACTAAGAGTATCTGTTCCTAAACATAAAGGGTGTGGATGGTGCCCACACATAGGTGACCCCAATGATGTCTGCTGTGACAGGACTGATATTTCCACAAATGTATGGATTATCTCATAATGCATTGTATGATGGCATCAGGACCTGGATACTCGGAGAACAGGAAAAATGGACCCACATCTGACCTTGCAGCTACACAGCTGCTAACAAATAACTGCTGGATGAAGAGTGATTCAGCCAGTCAATACTGGCTGCTAATTCCAGAGGAAGATTGCTTTGTAACCTCCTCTCCAGGTACATCCTACTCCAGCAAGCAACAAAGCAAAGGTGGCCTATTGTTTCAATTATTTTCCTTTTGTAAGAGCAAGTAGCTGCTCAGAAGGAAGAGAAGCCTTGATTAGTCAAAATCCATCAGAAAGGTTTGATGCTTTATTTCCACCTTGTGTGAATAATCAGTGTCATTATATCAGTGAAAGTCTCTTTTCTGTACAGCACAACAGTTGAGGTCTAGATGGACTCCTTTTCAGTTGGACAGATCCAGACATCTGTCTGTATGATTCCTGGTATGAGAGAGAACAATCAGCTCTCATGCTGCTCACAGGTAGTTCAGCTGAGACCTGGAATAGTCTTCCCTGGTTCTCCTGAGGTCTTGACGCAAAACTGTATTCTTAGCCAGACTTCTGTGCTGTTCAACATCAAAAATGGTTGCCATTCATCTCCATTGAGTCACTGCTTCAATCTAAAGTCAAAGAGTCAATCAAACAAACACTTTGAAGTCTCTTCCTGACTCCTTTGCCATAATCACAGAAGTTGTGATCTTGCACACCTTTTGGAGGTTTCAATTCTGTTGTCTAAAGTTGATAAATACATCATGGTTCCTCCGTCTGCTGATCACAGTTAAATTCACGAGAAGTCTGATAATTATCTTTGTGTAAAATCTATAATGCTGCAACACCCCATTCATGAGAACTGGGTGGAGCTTGCAACCTGTCATTCACAAAATCACTCGAGTCTAAATGTCTTATCAATGAGGCAGAGCAGCAGCAGAGGGGAAAATGACAAATAAGCAAGTCCTGTGCCCCACATCCAATTATTTTGTGGTTATCCAGTCTCCTGGGGCCCAAGATCTGTGGGTTAAGAATTGCCCTGCTCAGTCACATGAAGGCCTGAGGAAGTTAAATTTTCTTACTTGACAAAGTCAATCTTGCCATCTCCAGAGCTAAGTCCAAGGCAGATGAACAGTGAGGCCAGTCGCCTAGATCACCCACGTCCATTTCCTGCAATGTTAGGCCAGTTGTAATAAAGAATGTCAAGTACTCAAAACCTTCCCCACAATACCCGACTGAATCATCCCACATGCTTCTTAGATTAGATTAGATTCCCTATAGTGTGGAAACAGGCCCTTCGGCCCAACAAGTCCATACAGCCCCTTGGAGCATCCCACCAGACCCATCCCCCTATAACCCAGACAACCCTGAACACTACGGGCAATCCCATCTCCCCTCAAACCTCCATTCCCCTTCAAATTCCATTCCCCTTCATATTAGCCAAGCATCCATCATTGCACCCTGATCTTGCCCTTAGCTTTTCCTTCAGTATGTCGTATGGGTAGATCTTTGGAGCTAAGTAGCAGCCAGCAGGAAGCCTTTGGAATGGGCATGTAAAATGGTTAAACTTTTGTCTATCTAATATTAAGGAGGGCAAATTTCCAGTTATGCCAGGGAACGTTTTCTGAGAAAGGAATACAAGAAGAATCTTTTTTGCTTCATGACCTGACCTCTTAGTAATGAAAGGTCAGGCACTTGTGTTTATAAGATCTTGCCCATGTCCCTTTTGCAATAATATCTACCCTTTCCATTGAGACAGTGTGCATGCAGAGTACACTGCTAACAAAAGTGAGGCCCATCCGTTCTTTCAAAGAACTCTTGCGTAGCAACTGCTCTTTTGAAAGCAAACTATCACATTGTATTAACATAAATTAATCTGCCTCAATTATACTGTTCTCACCATGAAACCTTCAAAGAAAAGCTTTTCCTAACAATTTAACACGTCACTCAGCACACATCAAACTGAAAAGAAAATCTCCAAACACAATGAAATCTTCCTCAGGTTACCATTTCGATACATAAAAAAAACTAACAGCTACTCAATAACCACATCAAAGACAGATAATCCTTTAATAGCCTCATCAAATTGTCAACTGTCAACTGTCAACATCCTTCCTGTAACAGGTGGATCCATGGTGCCATTAAAGAGGGAATTCCAGGATCTTGACACAACAACATTACTGAGACAATGCTACATATTCAAGTCACTACAGTATAGAGGATTGGCTGAAGATCTAAAAACATTAATGATATTCAACAGCTACGTGACCCTGAATGGGTCCTGTGAATATTTCCGTACATGCCGCAGATGGCATAATTAAAAACTTGCTTTCTGTCCAAGCAAGCAGTTTTGTCTTCAGTATCCGCTTTTTCAGTGCTGGCTGTTTGTTACACTGTGTAAACGATGAGAGAGTTCCGTTCTGAGAATTGGATTTCGCCTCAGACTGGGATGGTGAATGGTGTCAGGAATGAACCTAAGACTCCAGACCAGCCATTGAACAAGAGGACCCCAATGGGCAGAAGGGAATGAGACTTATTGTCTTTTATTTTCCTTTCTTTTCCATTTTTTACTCATTATTATTATTACTTAACTCGCCACTGAGTGTTGTGTGAGTGAGAGGTAGAATAGAAACTTCCTCCAACCCCCTGACTCACCACGTGGCTGCTCTGAGGTGTTTGTTCAGCATCAGGCTCCCTCCTTAGCAAGTGAAAAACAGATGAGGCACATTTCCTGCTCGGGCTGACTTTGTTTCTCACCTCAGTTTACACTTAACTTTTTCACGAGCCGTAACTGCCCACGTTTTAAGCCTATTCCTACCCTCTTTCTTTCCCCTTCCATTTTATTTGTAAGTAGAATTGGGGATGACTGCTTTTATGATCTTTTTATGGGGAAAGGGAGGTGGTTTCGGTATGAAGAAACAAAAGGCTGTTAGCATCTGAAAGGTTAATATTTCAGCTGGGCCCTTTGGCTGGACAAGGGGATGCGAGAACATTTACAAGTCCATTTCTTGGGTGTAACAAAGTGATGGAGTGCACTTTGCTATTGATTGAACTCTGCATTTTCTACTTGTATTTTAACGTTCCAGTTATTGAGCTATTAAAAAAAACTTTCTAAATAACTGATGTACGGGTGACGAACTGGGCTTTATTTTTGTTGGCATTAACTCCTACTAAGTCATCTTCATGAGAAATTGTTTGTGGTGTAAGATAATTGGTGTTTTGTGGGAGGGAAAAGCTAGTGATCATCTGTTGGAATATCAAGCTGTTGGATTTTCTGCATTATGGTTATTCTACGTGACTAGTTAATCACTCTCTTTCTCTTCTATTTGCTTTGGCGCAGCATGGTGGCACAGTGGTTAGCACTGTTGCGTCACAGCGCCAAGAACCTAGGTTCAATTCCATCCTTGGGGGACAGTCTGTGTGGAGTTTGCACAGTTTGCCCATGTCTGTGTGGGTTTCCTCCAGGTGCTCTGGTTTCCTCCCACAATTGGAAGATGTGTGGGCTAAGTGGATTGGCTGAATTGCCCATAGTGTTCAGGATTAGGTGGATTATTGGGGGATGGGTCTGGGTGGGATGCTCTGAGGGTCAGTGTGGACTTGTTGGGCCAAAGGGCCTGTTTCCAGACTGTAGGGATTCTAATTTAATCAAGTTGCTGTTGGCTAGCCCTCTCTTAGTCATATTTAAGCGAATTCAAAAGAACTGCTTGGATACATGCTGTGATCAAAGACAAATGGTGAGTGGCTTGGAGGGGGGTTTTGCAAGTGGGATGTATCTGTGCAAAGTAAAAGAGAGGAATTCCACAAAGCATAAATAGTTACGTCACCCCAGAATACAGGAGATGACATTGTGAGCAGAAAATATAGTATCTTAAAAGAAATACAAGAAAATTGCAGTTTCACCTGTGTGAAGTACTGAGGAATGTGGATGACAAGTAGGGAGGAGATAAAAGACGATAAACATAAAGCTCAGCAGTAACAATAACTGGTGATTGTGAATTGGCAGAGTTCTTTTACACTCCAACTGACTTTCTATTTCATTCGAACTTTATACACTCACTAATTCAATTCTGAGCCTTGTCTGTAATTTAGATTTGACTCAAGAAGAAACTGATGTTTAGCCTCCAGTAATGATGTTTGCTTTCCTTGGCAGCAGTGATGGGATAGAAGATTATCCTGGTGGACACATGGTGGATCTTATTCTTGAGTTTTCTTGGCAGCTTCGTAAAAAGCATTGGAGAGTGGCCTGCATCTGTTTTCTCAAGGGATACGACAAGAATGAAAGAAAACAGCCTGTTCAAATCGGAACAAGGAGATTATATGGGTATTATTAACATGTAGTTCCTATTATTTCATTCTTGTATAATGATCGATAGGGTCAAAATGGTGCTGAGAAAGATGTACAGTTAGACTGATCTCAGCCATAACTCACTCATTCAGCCGTTATTTAGGTGTGAGCCTCTATAGTGTAATCAGTCTGTTTCAACTTGGAGTCAGGATCACAGCTGAGCTCAATTTTACAAACACCCAGTGCAAAGGCAGTGAACAGAATTGCATCATGACTGATTTCTCCTCCCGACGATTTCAGTAACGCTTAGTCCCCATATAGCCACTGGTGCCATTACTCCTCACTAGCTGCACACCCCTTCCCCACAACCACCAGTGGCACTGCCCTTCACTTCACTGTTCCAATCACTTCTTACAATGTGTTTGACTGTAGCAGCTGAGCAAATCAGACTAGTTTAATATGTTATCTGAAATTAGAGTGGCAACACATCTTTTCTAATCCTTCTATACATTGGTCCTGCCAGCGACAGTAACATTGCTTCTGGGAATTGCATTTCTTGCATTGCTGACCTGTGTGGACCTTTCCCATCATTTGTTTATTCATTGCAGTGAACACTCCTGAAATCCACCTGCCATGAAAATAATGCAGCTGTTCTAGCCAAGGCAACCCTGGTTTGTCACAAAGCTCCCACTGCAAGCAGAAGCTGCAATATAGCAAGGGTACTAAATCAACATGAGTCCTAATGCTAGCCAGAACAACCTTGTAAATTATGCTATCTTGTCAATGCCTTTCCTGTTCTGTTGAGATTTCCACAGAATGAGGACCATCAGTAAAAGAGCCAATGTATCAGTGAAATGCTTAATGAGAGATTTTTTTTGTTTTATAAAACATCTATTTAAAGATTTGGAGCATGCTTCATAGAATCAAAAGGGTTAAGGCCACAGGAGACAGGTGGTCTGGAGACAAAATGATTGTGGGCAGGAATAAAGTTTGCTCTTTGTGAGTAAAATGTGAAGGAATTTATAAAGAACAGGCTCATTTAATGATAGTTATAAATTACCAGGCCCCCTTTAAATTTTTACCAAATGTTCTCACCATTGAGTGTGGGATTGGGGATGTTTAGGTATGAGCTCAGATTTCCAGTGCAATTTTTAATTAGAAACACCTTTCAACCTATGGTATGTTTAATGAATATTAATGAAAGCCTGAAAAAGAACTATAGAAATTTTTAACAAAAGCCACAGAATGAAGAGAATGCAAGCAGTAAAATTGTCATGGAACTCTAGATTGAGAAACCGCTGGAGATTTTTCCTGGGACGACAGCAGGGTCTTGTAGGAACTTCACTTGGCAACCATTTCCTACTGGAGAGAAGATTATTTAAACAAGGCAGCTTTACCAATTGAATTATTGCAACAAAATATCCTGCAATACTGATCACTGAAATTATTCTCAGTCTGAGCATACTGTTTTTCACTTTGAAGTGCCCTTGTGTGGAACAGGGCACTTACTGCTCCTTGCCAACTGAATCATGCACAGAAGTGCTCCAGGTTGACTTTATTAATTATGCTGGGTACAAAGCAGTTTAATCAGCATCGAAGCAACAGAAAGACAAGCTTATTATGACTATTGACCATCAGAAAAAGATGATCCTTTTATTTAGATTAAATATAATAAAGAGAAGTGAAAGAGAATTGATAGGTTGAATGCATATTTATTCTACAGCGCTTTTGTTTTAAATCCATTTTCCCTTATCAGTTATCCATTCATTTTATTTTCTTTGTTCTTTTAAATGACTCAGTTATTTTCAAACCCAATGTTGGCCCTACTTCAAAAAAGTTAACCTATCTTTTCTCTTCAGCGATATGAGTAGAAATTCTGTTCCCAAAAATTTTGTTTTTAGTTTCATTTCCAGCATTTTCACTTTAATTTCCTATTTGTAGATGTTGCTTTCCCACTGCCTGAAAATCAATAAACGGCCTGCAGATGAGAGTCTGATTTTAGCAAGTCACACAATTGTACATAATGCAGTGGAAGATTAATGATTTATAATTTACCATTGATCTATAATAAACAATTAATCAAATCAGATTGGTGTAGTCTCTGATACTTTTCAGCATAATATTTCTGGATTTACGACATGAGGAAAGCATTACCAGAACTTACTGCACTATATTAATTATTTAAATAATTTATTTCAATTTTTAAATGATCTGTTTCCCTTTTGTAAATTTTTATAAAGTTTTAGACCCTCTGGTTTCTACTTTAAGGTTATTAGGAGCAGGTAGGAATGTGTTGGAGCTCAGTCAGATTAGCCATGGACTAACTAAACGGCAGAACAGGCTGGAGAGGGCATATTCCTGCTCCTAATTTCTATGTATACCTTTTAAACAAAAAAATTAAGTTTAAACTTGTTACCTTGTTGAAGCTTTTTAACAACTTTGTTCTTTCTGGCAGAGCTTATCAAAATGCAACTGATCACCGCTAAATAATGAGAAGTATAATCTCTAACAATTAATGACATCTGTACAGCAAAGAGGGAACTTCTGATGAGATAACATCAACTTGAAATGTTAGTGATAATGGGAACTGCAGATGCTGGAGAATCCAAGATAATGAAATGTGAGGCTGGATGAATACAGCAGGCCCAGCAGCATCTCAGGAGCACAAAAGCTGTCGTTTCGGGCCTAGACCCTTCATCAGAGAGGGGGATGGGGTGAGGGTTCTGGAATAAATAGGGAGAGAGGGGGAGGCGGACCGAAGATGGAGAGAAAAGAAGATAGGTGGGGAGGAGAGTATAGGTGGGGAGGTAGGGAGGGGATAGGTCAGTCCAGGGAAGACGGACAGGTCAAGGAGGTGGGATGAAGGTAGTAGGTAGGAGATGGAGGTGCGGCTTGAGGTGGGAGGAAGAGATGGGTGAGAGGAAGAACAGGTTATGGAGGCAGAGACAGGTTGGACTGGTTTTGGAATGCAGTGGGTGGAGGGGAAAAGCTGGTCTGGTTGTGTGGTGCAGTGGGGGGAGGGGACGAACTGGGCTGGTTTTGGGATGCGGTGGGGGAAGGGGAGATTTTGAAGCTGGTGAAGTCCACATTGATACCATTGGGCTGCAGGGTTCCCAAGCGGAATATGAGTTGCTGTTCCTGCAACCTTCAGGTGCATCATTGTGGCACTGCAGGAGGCCCATGATGGACATGTCATCTAAAGAACGGGAGGGGGAGTGGAAATGGTTTGCGACTGGGAGGTGCAGTTGTTTATCGCGAACCGAGCGGAGGTGTTCTGCAAAGCGGTCCCCAAGCCTCCGCTTGGTTTCCCCAATGTAGAGGAAGCCGCACCGGGTACAGTGGATACAGTATACCACATTGGCAGATGTGCAGGTGAACCTCTGCTTAATATGGAAAGTCATCTTGGGGCCTGGGATGGGGGTGAGGGAGGAGGTGTAGGGGCAAGTGTAGCATTTCCTGTGGTTGCAGGGGAAGGTGCCAGGTGTGGTGGGGTTGGAGGGCAGTGTGGAGCGAACAAGGGAGTCACGGAGAGAGTGGTCTCTCCGGAAAGCAGACAAGGGTGGGGATGGAAAAAATGTCTTGGGTGGTGGGGTCGGACTTGAAACGTTAATTCGGTTTCTTTCTTCCCACGTATGTTGAACATTATTTGCAAATATATTCTGATGTTCTGACATTAATTAATTTTAAGTCATTGCTTTCTGTTGAAGACTTGCTTACGTTCCTTACCATTACATTTCAAGTGCCAAAGTCCTTTCATTTCAGTGTTTATATCAGTATTCATAACTACAGTCAGTCACATTGATTTGGGCCGAGTTCAAACAGCTGCAGTTCTGGAGCAGACCACTAGATGGGGTACTTCACACACTGGGTCCCAAAAAATCCACTTCTGAGACAATCCATGCAACTCTGGTCTAAGCAGAGTTTTTTTCCTGTTTTCTCAGCAGAGAAAATCATAATTTCCAATAATTCAGAAAAGTGAAACTTATGGCTGTATTTATGTTACAAATACTACCCACAAATTGCTACATTATGTGTTTGCAGTTTGCAAAAAGAAAACTGCAGTGGGCTCAGGATGCAAATATTGACTTGAGATCTAAGTGGTTTATTGAAATGGTAAGCAATTGGAAGAACAGGGTCCTTCCTCAGGACAGAGCAGAGGTATTCTACAAAGCAGTCATCCAGTTTGCATTTGGTCTCACCAAGGTAAAGGAGAGCACATTGTGATCAGCATCCAGCCTGGACCTGCAACAGTGTTCAAATAAAACTCAAAGTAACTGGAAGAGCAATACCTTATTTTCCACTTAGGTATTATGTAGCCTTTATCGCTCAATACTTTGTCCCACAGTTTCACATAATGACCTTTAACCTCCATTTTTCGCAACCACCCCCACCATCCTTATGCCCGAATAAATCTTGTGAACATTGCTGTCAGCAGAGTGGGGACACCCATTTCTACATCTTTGTCAGTCCTTTAGCACCCATTAGTATCCACTTTGTTTTTTGCTCTGAGCACCCTCACAGTCTGTTCCACTCAGTCCACGCTACCGCCAATGTCTACTGTAATAAAGAAACAGCATTTTCCAGCCATTTCCTGTTCTGAAGAAGACTCATATTGGACTGGGAAGTTTAACCCTGTTTCTCTCTCGACGGATGCTGCCAGACTCGCTGAGTTTTCCAAACTTCCGTTTGTAGTTCCGATTTCCAACTGTTTGCTTTTATTGAAAAATATTTGCTTGCTTTTGTTTTGGAAGCATCAGAAATTGTGTTTTATTTTGTTTGGGAAAACCCATACAGATTGCAAAGCCTTTGGTTTCAGTTCACTGAAGTCCTGAGTGAAGGAAGGGCAGCTTCTCTTGGAGAAAGGAGTTAGTTCAGAACAATTAGGAAATAGGTTACTTAGCATAAGGGTTTTAGTTTGAAAGTTCCAGACCAGAAGCGTTTGTCTGGAACCATGAAGGGTTTATTTCAAGCTGCAAAAATCTAAAGATCTGTTGTGGAAACAATCAAGAAAAAGATTATAAAACTCACAGGACTAGGAATTGAAAGAGATAGGTAAGTCAAACCTTTAAATGTTGAAGAAAAGGGAAGTGAATATTGTAAAGTGATGGCGTTGGGATAGATGGGATTGTATTTTTTAATGTGTTTCACAATCTTGCACCTCCTGTTTAATGTAAATAGCTTGGTGAATTCTATGTTATCTTAATTTATTTTGCCCAATTAGGTTCTGTTTTGCTGAACCTGCATGCGTGTTTTTCAATGAAAAACCAAGTTACATAAGAAAACAAAATATGATCCATCAAGCAAGATTGAAGTCTCGGAACAGATTTGTCCAGTAGTAACACCAGCTGTGGTTATACAGAATGAAAATGTAGCCTACTACCTAAAGTGGAGAACAACTGCAGAATCCCGCGGTGCAGAAAGATTTAAGTATTCTGGTGCCTGTGTCACAAAAAGTTAGTAAGCAGATGTAGAATATAGACAAGGAGGCTAATGGGATGATATCCATTAGTGTGAGGGGAAATAAACATAAAAATAAGGAAGTTATGCTTCAATTACACAGTGAATTTGGTGAGACCACATCTCAAATACTGTGTGCTGTTTTGGACTCCTTATTTAAGGAAGGATGACAATGCTCAGAGGTTCAGAAAAGGTTTATAAGGTACCCAGAATGAATGGGTTGTCTTCTGAGAATAAGTTGGACAGATCGGGCTTGTTTCCCTTGGAGTTTAAAAGAATGAGGTGTGACTGAAGTGAAGTTCTGGATGTGAGTTTGCTCGCTGAGCTGGAAGGTTAGTTTTCAGACGTTTCGTCACCATTCTAGGTAACATCATCAGTGAGCCTCCAATGAAGCGCTGGTGTTATGTCCCACTTTCTATTTATCTGTTTAGATAAATAGATAACGTAAACAGATAAATAGAAAGCAGGACATAACACCAGCGCTTCGTCGGAGGCTCACTGATGATGTTAGCTAGAATGGTGACGAAACGTCTGAAAACTAACCTTCCAGCTCAGCGAGCGAACTCACATCCAGAACTTCAACTTGAGCTACAAATCTTCTCAAAACTCACTAACTGAAGTGAAGTGTCTTAAAATCCTGAATAGACATGACAAGGTGGATATGGCTGGGATGTCTCCTCTTCTGGGTCAGCCTAGAACTTAAAACAGTCCCTTCAAAATTAGGAGTCACCTTTTCAGGACAAAGATGAGGAAAAATTTCCCTTGCAGAGGATTATGCAACTTTGGAACTCTGCTCCAGAAGGCAGAGGAAACAGAATCTTTAAATATTTTGAAGGCAGACATTGATAGATTCTTGCTAAGCAGGGTAATTCGAGTTATCAGAGTAGATGGGAATATGAAATTCCGAACACAGAGAGATCAGGCATGATTTAATTCAACGGTGAAGCAGGCTATAGGGTTTGAATAGTCTACTTCAGCTCCTATTAGTATGTTCATGTCATGTGAAATTCCTTTGTCTGAATTTGACTGCTAATCATATTGATTTTAAGAATGTCATACCACACAAGACAAACTATAGATTTAATAGTAGAAAAGGCTTTTTAACTAGAGCTTTGTGCATCTACTCATGAGGCATGATCCTCTTAGAAAATTAACAGACATTTCAATTAGTCCATTGTAGATATCATCTCAACTAAAATCAAAGTAATTTCAAGGTATAAGTTTGATGTTTGTAACTAGTTTCACTCTAAGGCTAGTCACATGGCCACATTAGAACTTGTGAATCATGCATTGAAACTGAGAAATACACACAGACATTGAATACTACATCAAAAAGCTGTTTCCTCCAAGTGATAACAAAATGTGAAGCTGGATGAACACAGCAGGCCAAGCAGCATCTCAGGGGCACAAAAGCTGACGTTTTGGGCCTAGACCCTTCATTATCTCTGATCACAATTTTAACCTCCTCCAAGTGATACGAGGCAGTGTTGTAAACAAAGAAATTCCAAGAATATACATTGCACGGAACAAACAAGAGTTGTGGACTCACATCCAAAATTCTTTCTTATACACCATTTTCTTTCCCCTTCATGTTGCTTCATTATTCATTCACCCATGCAAGTGTTCAGTATAAATGGCATATTTTCCAATGCATGAAGGACAGTCTCCTTGATTACAACACCAATTGTTTCCTTTAGTTATACAAATCCCAAAAAGTGTTCCTTTGTGCATGCAAGCTCACAACGATAAGTGTCCAAAGCCACATCCACAAAACAAATGAAGCCATTTCTTCAATTTGGCCGACATCTGATGCACAATTTACAATGCATGAAATTACAGTGAGATTTTACATTTTTGTTTCATGGGTCTTGGTATGAGTTGAATCAGTTCATTCTAAATCACTTGCCCAAGATTTCCTTGTTTATTTCAGTATGTTTTATGATGCTCAGCCATAGCTGGATCATATTATTCTAGATATCTTGAATATCCAGGTATTCTACAAATTTCAATGTGTTCCGACTTGATAGGAATTTGCAGATGTTTTGTATTCCCCAAACTAAACTCTATAAGATTTGCTGTCAATATATTTCTTCTTGCTTTATGAGATGCATATTTTCTTCATCAATGGTTTTCTCAATTATCAATTGCCGTTCCAGATTTTTTTTCCCATTCCTGAAAATGCTCAGAATGTCCACTACTTTTCTTGCTTACTGCTGGAATTGTAGGCATGGATTTTCCAATCTTTGGAACTTTTAAGAAAAATAAATGATGCACCAAGCATTACTGGTAAGCACTTTGTAACCACTGTAAACCATGAAGTCCTTTGACATGGAATAGTGTAGCAGCTTATGGTGCAGTTCTTCTCCATTGATAAGTTTCTTTCATAAGTAATGATCATTGAGAATTCTCTTTGATTACATAACTCTAGCAAAATTAATTTGCTATATTTGTTCTGGCCCATGTTGCACTAAGATTGGTGCAACAATGAGCACCTTTAGGGCAAGAAACAGGACATAGTTCAAACTGGAGACAGGCCCATGTCCTTTCAAATCTTGGTCTTTTCAGAATTCGTGTTAATCTTATTGTCTTTCTCAAATTTTATTTCACCTTGTGAGACTGTGGGCAAATCTGTCATCTCACACTCAGTCTCAGCTTGATCCTCATTGCTACAAGTACATTTTGATGCAGTGGACAAAGACGCTATTTAAAATTTTGTCTTTGGGACATTAGGCATTTATCCCTAGTTGCCCAGACAGCAGTCAAGAGTTGACAACATTGCTGTGGGTCTGGAGTCATACGTAGTCAGACCAGGTAAGGATGGCAAATATCTTCCCAAAGGACATTCGTGAACCAGATGGTTATGGTCACCAACAGACTAGATTTCCAGGAAAGAAAAGCCATATTTTTATTGAATTTTGTAACCATGGTGAGATTTGAACCTCTGTCCCTGTGATATTTGCCTAAGCATTTGGATAATTAGTCTCATGACCCTATCACTAATGCCATTACCTCCCTTAAATTTTGGAGGGAACCTTTTCTCTCTTGTTTTGTTTTCCTTTTCAGCTTTCTGTTTTTGATGTTGTGCCTCAGAAGTTTATACTATCTCTGTTGACCTTTAAGAGCTGCTTGGATTTGTTGCGGTTGGAGGAAGCTCATACACTGTTCCTTATCCCAGTTGAACAGGATTGCCCTCCTCTTTGCCATTTTCCTGTTCCAGCTTTTATTAATTCTCAGATTCCCATTTCAAAGGATGCTGCTTCACTGTGAATGACCTCCTGTTGAAGATCACTGAGTGAAGGTGTTTGATTGGGCTGAAGGACCACTAAGTCACTTAGGTAACGTGGCTGAACCAACAAGCACAAAGACCATGAGCAATGATGGGATTGTGCCAAAACGGGGAGCATCAGTGAGCACATGTGGGATGGGGTGAGAACTGAATAAACTATTTGGTTGGGATATGGAGGCACCTAGGGAGAGTGCCACTGGAGGTCAGGAAAGAATTGTCTCAGAGCATTACAGAGGGCCTGAATTGAAACAAGAATGAACTTTAAATTGATTTTCATTGAGTGTGGAAAGTTTTTATTATCATTTTAAAGCTCGGTGTGATTTCAGCTCTGTTTGGTTTTGCCTCCATTCCACTCCAAATCTGCTGCCCTCGACAATTACCTGGATTAGCTAAAGTCTGCACCAGCTCTTCGAACAGGCAGTTTTTAGGTACAACACTTGAATTGCTGAAAAATTGTGCAGTGGCTGGACCCAGCTGTAACTAAAATCATACTATTTTCTTAAATTAAAAATGTTAATATTAGAGGTAATATATTACAAATGAAATGGTGACTAACTGCCGAGTAGAGTAAAAGACGGGGAGATTTTCCTTTCAAAAAGAAACGACTTCACGTTTATCTGTATGTTTGGCTACTTGTCTTGTTTTCTTATTTAAAAATAGTTATACCTAAAGGACACTTTTGAACAGGCAAAAGAAAACTCCGAGGACATAAAATAAATTTTAAAAAGCTGTGGATGCTGGAGATGTGAAACACTTTTAAACAGACAAAAGAAAGCTTCCATATAATAACATAAAATAAATTTTATAAGGTGTGGATGCTGGAGATCTGAAACAAATTAGAAAGTGCTCGAGAAACCCAGCATCTACAGAGAGAAAAATAAGAGTTTCGAGTCCAAACGACCTTCGTCAAAATGGTTTTCAAACAAGCCTGGGCTTGTGCATCCACAATATAGTAACGGAATGATAGGTGAAAACTGACCGGAATAACGTCCGACGCCACTTTGTAGATATAATCCGAAACAGGGCCACTAAATTAGCAGCTCACTGCGGAAAGTCGAGTGGAAAGTTAAACAGACGCTTGTCGGACAGAGGGCGGAGCTAGCTGCTGTACATCTCACATCCAGGACATGTGAGACAGAGCGCAGGACGAAAACAACCCCTCAAAAGGCACTGGAGAAAAATGTCAGAAAAGATGCAAATCAAGTACCAGCGAAGTAGGTTACTATGCCACTCACAACTACTGAATAAGAGACCACAGCAGATGTCCCGAGATGTTCCCCAGCTAAATGCGGGAATCAGGACCTGGGTTGAGACAAAATGCCTGATCAGAGTCACTGTGAGGGGAACCTGGCGATCGGAGAGCACAGAACCCTGTATCAGTGCTGAAGAGTGCGAGAGCCTGAGAGCAGAAAGGGATGCTGAGAGGAGCCGGGGAGCCTGGGACAGCTCAGACTGAAGCTGCGGGCAGGGAGACTGTCCCGAACATTAGCAGATTAACATCACCCCTGTGCACTAGGGAATGAGTAGCCACCACACGTGGCTCACCATGACCATGACGAGTGACCGGGATTGGAATTAAGGTACAAATGATAACTGCATGGCAGATTCTTGAAAGTGGATGGATACGAGAATGACTTGGTTCGGGTTTGGGTGCAATGTTCAAGAACAAAAGCAGAAGTTGCTGGAAAAGCTCGGCAGATCTGACAGCATCTGTGAAGGGAAAAAAAGTTACATTTTCGGGTCCGGTGATCCTTCTGAGGAAGGGTCTGAGGTTTTTGAGGAAGGGTCGTTGGAACTGAAACGTTAACTCTGATTTCTCTTCACAGATGCTGCTAGACCTGCTGAGTTTTTCCAGCAACTTCTGGTTTTCCTGACTTACAGCATCCACAGTTCTTAATTGGTTGCAGTGTTGTTCAGAGTATTCGACCTGCTCGAGGTGGGGGGCGGGGGGGGAGCGGGTGCTGTATGACAAGCACACAGACATTAGCTTTTGTAGAGAGTTGTGAACAGCAGCGCTCTGACTCACTCGGAAATCCAGAAATTGTGGTGTGTTTCTCGCTGGGCTTTATAAGGCGACAGGGGAGGGCTCTTGTAGTACGTTGGTGGCGTCCCTACCTGTGGACGAGGAGGCCCAGGTTCAGGTTACCCCTGCTGCAGAGGTGTGAATAGGATGATCAGAAAAAATATATAAAGCGACGGGAAAACCGCCCCGTATCTCATTTATTTAGGCAGATTGCTCACAACTAGACTGCCACGATAAACACCGTTTTATTTCTGTCTGGTATCTGCAGGCGCAGAAACTGGACTCCATCTACACCTGTCAATACCAACACATTGCATGCACGCTTCTGAAGAACTAGAGGCAACTTTAAAATTATTTCAATTTCATTCAGAGTCAAACCAAAGATGTGTAAATCTCAAGGTGTCCAACACAAAGGTTTCCATTCATAAGAGCTCGACCCCCCCCTAGTATTCAGAGATCTATTTTAAGGTCACACTAAATAGCTCTAAGAAACAGTAATTAAGGATTGAATGCAACCACTGGCTATATTTAGAGGAGCGGAGTCAATGTCTGCAGATAGGGCAAACGAAGGTCAAATTGTAACCACGGCTTAACACTCACACAGTTCTATCGTTGGATGACAGCACTAATAGTCGGTGTTTAGAAATTTAATAATAGACGTATCAACACTGAGGAGAATCCAAGCTTGTGCCATAATCTTTTGAAAAGAAAAACATATACAACTGAGAACAAGTTTAGCCGCCTGCTTAATAATCTTGTTTTCTGGGAAATAATGCACAAGTTCACAGAATCGTCCTGATACAGAAGACTTTTTGCAGTAATATTACGCATCGTTTTTTTTTTAAATATTCCAATACCTGTTTACTGCCTCAATCTATTTTCCCTCAATCACACTCTAGGCAGTGCATTCCAGACCCTAAATACACACTGTGTGAAAACGTTTATTTTTCTCTCATCTTGCATTTGCTTCTTCTACAAAACACTTCACAACTATGCCCTCTGGTTGCCATCCATTTATCAGACCGAGCAGTTTCTCACTGTTAACTCTGTCCAGACCCTTTATGATTTTCAAAACTTCTATCCAATCTCCTCTTCGCATTCTCGCCTGCAAAGTAAACAGTGCCAACTTTCCAGTCTTTGCTCAGAACTGAATTTTCTTGTCACTTGTACCAGTCTTATCAATCACTCCAATGCATTCAGATCCATTCTGTGGTATGGTAGTCTGCACTGTCAAGGTAAAGTCACCATGGTATCCCAGAGGATAGGGTGCTGTCGTTAGAGATAGAACTGGTGGTGGTTTAACCTGAGCATTGCCACAACTCAGCTGAAGCAAGAGGTTGCAAAGGAGAGCCTTTCATCTTAATCACAGCTAGTACGGGAATCAAATCGACACTGTTAGCATGGGTCTGCATTGCAAACCAACCATCCAACTGACCAAGATAACAAAGTGTGAAGCTGGATGAACACAGCAGGTCAAGTAGCATCTCAGGAGCACAAAAGCGGTGTTCATCCAGCTTCACACTTTGTTATCTTGGATTCTCCAGCATCTGCAGTTCTCATTGTCTCTGATCCAACTGACCAAGCTACCCTTCTACTAGTATATAACACGTACACCTTGGTGCAATATTCAACCTGTAAACTCAAAGATAATTCAAAGGCCCAGCAAAAACCTTGTCAGTAATCTCATTGTTTAGTTCTTGCCATACGGGAATATTAATAACTGCAGGACAGGATATTAGCAGTTGACTTTTTTTTTAAAAAATTAAGAAATCATGAAATATGACTATCACCATGAAAGTAAATTTGACACATTAGTCACCTTACACCAGAGTACCCTTGCCAAGCATAATATAGTGGGCAAGCAATTCACCTTTAGGACAGCGGGTGTTATTGCATTGCCCATTCATCAAATTCAGTGTATGACATTTCCTTGAGGTCCATGGCCTGAAAGTTGTTTAGGCCTATTTTCAAACGTGAGGAGATAGTCATGATTCACTCCAGTCTCCGCTATTCTGACAGTGCCCCCTACTGTTGTCTTCAGCCTGCCAGTGCAGACTGTGACCCTCCAGTTGAAGCCCAGATAGCTGGAAAGATGATCTGTAATCTCTTCCTGAAGCCGCGCTGCAGTCATTGACAGAGTGTTGCTTTGGAAGGTGAGGACATGCAGGGAGGTGCACCTGAAAGACAGGCTCAGATGGTACACAGTGGGATAAACAGTAATATACTTGGAAATGAATGTTGTGGATCTCCAATTTCAAGCATACAACACAAGGAAGGACGGAAGGCACTGTGGTATTGTCCCAGCCTCTGAAGCAGGAGGCCCAGGTTTAAGTCTCCCACCACACTTCCCCGGGGTCTCCCCCCCACGTCCCCGGGTATCTCCCGCCCACTCCCTCCCTGTCCCCCGGGGTCTCCCTCCCTGTCCCCCAGGATCTCCCCACCGACTCCCTCCCTGTCCCCCCGAGGTCTCCCCCTGACTCACTCCCTGTCCCACGAGGTTTCCGTCCCTGTCTCCCGGGGTCTGTCTCCCTGTCCCCCAGGTCTCCCCCTACTCCCTCCCTGTCCCCCGGGGTCTCCCCCCGACTCACTCCCTGTCCCACGGGGTCTCCCTCCCTGTTTCCCGGGGTCTCCCCCACAACTCCCTCCCTGTCCCACAGGGTCTCCCCCCCACCACGCCCTCACTGTCCCCTGGGGTCTCACCCCCCACCACTCCCTCCCTGTCCCCTGGGGTCTACACTCCCCACTCCCTCCCTGTCCCCCGGGGTCACCCACCCCCACTCCCTCCCTGTCCCCGGGGTCTCCCCCCCACCACTCCCTCCCTGTCCCCCCAGGGTCTACCCCCACCACTCCCTCCCTGTCCCCCCGGGGTCTACCCCCACCACTCCCTCCCTGTCCCCCGGGGTCTCCCTCCCTGTCCCCCAGGATCTCCCCACCGACTCCCTCCCTGTCCCCTGGGGTCACCCGCCCCCACTCCCTCCCTGTCCCCCCGGGGTCTACCCCCACCACTCCCTCCCTGTCCCCCGGGGTCTCCCTCCCTGTTCCCCAGGATCTCCCCACCGACTCCCTCCCTGTCCCCCCGGGGTCTCCCTCCCTGTTCCCCAGGATCTCCCCACCGACTCCCTCCCTGTCCCCCCGGGGTCTCCCTCCCTGTTCCCCAGGATCTCCCCACCGACTCCCTCCCTGTCCCCCCGGGGTCTCCCCCCCAACTCCCTCCCTGTCCGCCAGGGTCTCCCCCCTACTCCGTCCCTGTCCCCCCGAGGTCTCCCCCTGACTCACTCCCTGTCCCACGAGGTTTCCGTCCCTGTCTCCCGGGGTCTGTCTCCCTGTCCCCCAGGTCTCCCCCTACTCCCTCCCTGTCCCCCGGGGTCTCCCCCCGACTCACTCCCTGTCCCACGGGGTCTCCCTCCCTGTTTCCCGGGGTCTCCCCCACAACTCCCTCCCTGTCCCACAGGGTCTCCCCCCCACCACGCCCTCACTGTCCCCTGGGGTCTCACCCCCCACCACTCCCTCCCTGTCCCCTGGGGTCTACACTCCCCACTCCCTCCCTGTCCCCCGGGGTCACCCACCCCCACTCCCTCCCTGTCCCCGGGGTCTCCCCCCCACCACTCCCTCCCTGTCCCCCCAGGGTCTACCCCCACCACTCCCTCCCTGTCCCCCCGGGGTCTACCCCCACCACTCCCTCCCTGTCCCCCGGGGTCTCCCTCCCTGTCCCCCAGGATCTCCCCACCGACTCCCTCCCTGTCCCCTGGGGTCACCCGCCCCCACTCCCTCCCTGTCCCCCCGGGGTCTACCCCCACCACTCCCTCCCTGTCCCCCGGGGTCTCCCTCCCTGTTCCCCAGGATCTCCCCACCGACTCCCTCCCTGTCCCCCCGGGGTCTCCCCCCCAACTCCCTCCCTGTCCGCCAGGGTCTCCCCCCTACTCCGTCCCTGTCCCCCCGAGGTCTCCCCCTGACTCACTCCCTGTCCCACGAGGTTTCCGTCCCTGTCTCCCGGGGTCTGTCTCCCTGTCCCCCAGGTCTCCCCCTACTCCCTCCCTGTCCCCCGGGGTCTCCCCCCGACTCACTCCCTGTCCCACGGGGTCTCCCTCCCTGTTTCCCGGGGTCTCCCCCACAACTCCCTCCCTGTCCCACGGGGTCTCCCCCCCACCACGCCCTCACTGTCCCCCGGGGTCTCACCCCCCACCACTCCCTCCCTGTCCCCTGGGGTCTACACTCCCCACTCCCTCCCTGTCCCCCGGGGTCACCCGCCCCCACTCCCTCCCTGTCCCCGGGGTCTCCCCCCCACCACTCCCTCCCTGTCCCCCCAGGGTTTACCCCCACCACTCCCTCCCTGTCCCCCCGGGGTCTACCCCCACCACTCCCTCCCTGTCCCCCCGGGGTCTACCCCCACCACTCCCTCACTGTCCCCCAGGGTCTCCCCTCACCACTCCCTCCCTGTCCCCCTGGGGTCTCCCCCCACCACTCCCTCCCTGTCCCCCCAGGGTCTCCCCTCACCACTCCCTCCCTGTCCCCCAGGGTCTCCCCTCACCACTCCCTCCCTGTCCTCCGGGGTCTCCCTCCATGACCCCCGGGCTCTCCCTCCCTGTCCCACGGGGTCTCCCCCCCACCACTCACTCCCTGTCCCCCTGGGGTCTCCCCCCACCACTCCCTCCCTGTCCCCCCAGGGTCTCCCCTCACCACTCCCTCCCTGTCCTCCGGGGTCTCCCTCCATGTTTCCCGGGCTCTCCCTCCCTGTCCCACGGGGTCTCCCCCCCACCACTTCCTCCCTGTCCCCCCGGGGTCTCCCCTCACCACTCCCTCCCTGTCCTCCGGGATCTCCCTCCATGTCCCCCGGGCTCTCCCTCCCTGTCCCACGGGGTCTCCCCCTACCACTCCCTCCCTGTCCCCCGGGGTCTCCCTCCCTGTCCCCCAGGATCTCCCCACCGACTCCCTCCCTGTCCCCCGGGGTCACCCGCCCCCACTCCCTCCCTGTCCCCCCGGGGTCTACCCCCACCACTCCCTCCCTGTCCCCCGGGGTCTCCCTCCCTGTGCCCCAGGATCTCCCCACCGATTCCCTCCCTGTCTCCCCGGGGTCTCCCCCCCAACTCCCTCCCTGTCCGCCAGGGTCTCCCCCCTACTCCGTCCCTGTCCCCCCGAGGTCTCCCCCTGACTCACTCCCTGTCCCACGAGGTTTCCGTCCCTGTCTCCCGGGGTCTGTCTCCCTGTCCCCCAGGTCTCCCCCTACTCCCTCCCTGTCCCCCGGGGTCTCCCCCCGACTCACTCCCTGTCCCACGGGGTCTCCCTCCCTGTTTCCCGGGGTCTCCCCCACAACTCCCTCCCTGTCCCACGGGGTCTCCCCCCCACCACGCCCTCACTGTCCCCCGGGGTCTCACCCCCCACCACTCCCTCCCTGTCCCCTGGGGTCTACACTCCCCACTCCCTCCCTGTCCCCCGGGGTCACCCGCCCCCACTCCCTCCCTGTCCCCGGGGTCTCCCCCCCACCACTCCCTCCCTGTCCCCCCAGGGTCTACCCCCACCACTCCCTCCCTGTCCCCCCGGGGTCTACCCCCACCACTCCCTCCCTGTCCCCCCGGGGTCTACCCCCACCACTCCCTCACTGTCCCCCAGGGTCTCCCCTCACCACTCCCTCCCTGTCCCACGGGGTCTCCCCCCCACCACTTCCTCCCTGTCCCCCCGGGGTCTCCCCCCACCACTCCCTCCCTGTCCCCCGGGGTCTCCCCCCACCACTCCCTCCCTGTCCCCCCAGGGTCTCCCCTCACCACTCCCTCCCTGTCCTCCGGGATCTCCCTCCATGTCCCCCGGGCTCTCCCTCCCTGTCCCACGGGGTCTCCCCTCACCACTCCCTCCCTGTCCTCCGGGATCTCCCTCCATGTCCCCCGGGCTCTCCCTCCCTGTCCCACGGGGTCTCCACCCACCACTCACTCCCTGTCTCTCAGGGTCTACACTCCCCACTCCCTCCCTGTCGCCCGGGGACTCCCTCCCTGTCCCCAAGGGGTCTCCCCCCAACTCCCTCCCTGTTCCCCCCACCCCCCCCCCCGGCGTCTCCCCCCCGGGGTATCCGTCCCTGTTCCCCGGGGTCTCCCTCCGTGTCCCTGCCCCGGTTGCCATGGTGACACCGCCTGTTTACCGCTGGCGGACTGACATGGCGTCGCCCCTGGAGCGGGAGGCGGCCGAGTACCTGACGGAACATCAGATCCTGGAGCTGCTCGATAACCTGGTCAGCATGTTGCTGTACGAGCGGCCAGGTGGGTGACTACGGAGGGAACCGAGGGCGCCGCGCCCCGGGCTTGGCGGCCCGCAGCGACCCAGCGGAGGCTCCGAGGCCGGGAGCCCTGTTCCTGACAGCCCCTGCCCTCACCCGCCCCCATTAAACCACCTACCCCATTCCTCAACCCCTTTCCCTTACCGCCCCATCCCCACAATCACCTTCATTCCCCTCTCCCCATCACCCATGGCACTTCCCTCATCTCCATGTTCCCCCATTTCTCCCCGTTTTGCCCTATTCTTCCACCAATTCCCACCACTCCCCCTCCCCATATACCCACCATCCCCCCTCCCCCATATACTCACCACCCCCCTCCCCCATACACCCACCACCCCCCTCCCCCATACACCCACCACCCGCCACATTCTCTACATTCCCACTATTCCCCCTTCCGTATCTCCACCGTTACCCTCTACTCCAACATTGCCAATCCTGACAGTCCACCCCATCTGCCTCTCCCCCAATCCCATCCCGTTCCCCCATCCACCCTTTCCCTGTCCTTCTCATCCCTACATTCCCAAACTCTTCCCCTTTTTCCCGTTAAACTCTTCCCCTCAGCCCCAAGCTCAACCCTCTTGGCACCATCTAACCACTGACTTTATATTAGTTTAATGGCACCTTATCATATTTTATTTCACACAGAAGTATTTACCAATTTATCACCAGCTTGGCAGGTTTGGATGGGTGATTGACACGTTTGTGTTGTATATTCCATATAGTTCTTTGTTACTATGTTAGAGTGAGCATAATAAAGTGAGGATGGATAAATGTGTCAGAACATCCTACATATCTGCCCACATTGGAGAACAACTGGGGCAATTTATGTTCATTTCATGGAATAAAATCTTCAATTTATAAAGTTTGTATCATTCAAAAGATTCAAAATTGAATCTGAAACAAAATAATGTGCAGGGTTAAAGGCAGAACGCAAGGAAATAACAGTGAATTACTCCCAGCCATAGAGCAAGACTGGATAAAATGGGCTGAGTGGCAGCCTCCTGCCTGGTAACAATGCTGTGTGATATCTTTCTTAAATAAACATTTTCTTAAAAATCAAGCAAAACTGCTCCTTCTTTTATAAAGCCACAGCTCATCAAGTCCAAAACCATAACAAACGTAACGTACAAAGTGGTAATTCTGCTGTTTTATCTTGTATATTCTGTGGTTCCAAAATATCACAGTTGTATTGCCAGACGCTGGGTACTGTTTGTCCATTGCAGCCTTAGCTCGTAAGAAAGTAAAAGAGATGGAAGCCACCAACTGATCATTCTCCACAGCCTATTTCCAACCAGGTACTAAATAAAAACTGAAAGAACTGCGGATGCTGTAAATCAGGAACAAAAACAAAGTTGCTGGAGAAACTCAGCAGTTCTGGCAGCATTTGTAAAGGAAAAAACAGAGTTAACGTTTCGGTCTGGTGACCTTTCCAGCGATTGGAAGGGTCACCGGACCTGAAATGTTAACTCTGTTTTTTCCCTCACAGATGCTGCCAGACCTGCCGAGCTTCTCCAGCAACTTTATTTTGTTCCAGCCAGGTACTAGTCATCCGGCCAAACCTAGGTTCATATCGACAAGGAGACTCTCTAGTTTGCACACTCGGCGACCAAAGATCAGGAACACAGGACAGAAGTTCAGGAAGTCCAAATTCTCATAGTGAACAAAAGTATAAAATATTGAGAGATTATAGTCAGATGGTATACAGACCTACTTATTTTCGATGTGTGAGATAAATGTGAACAGAATGTAGTGATATGTTGAACAGAAAATTAGAATTGTTTTGCCACCTCCATTCATGCTGCTGTTTTCATAGGCAGTTGTTGACCTATTTATTACCAAGTGTAGAAATTTGTTCTTTTGTCTTTGTTTACAAAATGAATAACATAACTAACTGAACTACAGTAACAACTGTTCGATTAAAAATATTTGCAGCTAAGCCAGTGGAGTTTTTAGTACAGCAACTGGAAAAACTGAAGAGTGCCAGACAGACTAAGAAGGACTATCCTTCCTTGTTTGATGAGTCAAATGTAGATGCTGTGTTTGGAATTTTGGATCCTACAAAGCAAGGACATATTACTTTGAGGCAGTATAGAGAAGGTAAGATTCTCATGTCTATTTGTAAAGGATTTTCTGCTGTTGAGTATGGAGTATTGTGAAATGAGGCTCAGTTCTAATTCCTTGCATGGACTCATTTCAGCTTTGAAAACTCTCGGAATAAAGGATTTTGAAATGAACCCAACGGGTGCCGAAAATGATAAAATCACTCTGGCAACATTCAAAAAAGTGGCGTAAGTACTGAATCCATTCTCTTGGCATTGTCCTAGTAACTTCCAAATTATCCAGCAGAGAACAAATATTCTGATGGCTTTTGTGCCATCCAAGAATTCAACAGTGAACAATTCTGATAGTGATTGGCCAATTCTAGTACATTCCCACTGGGGAATTATAAACTTTAATCTCCAAAACGTGCAGATTCTTGGCGCTGTCAGTTTTTGATTTTTGGACACATATATTTCTATTTCTGGAAATATGATTTGTTTTTGGAGGAACCTAGGTAAGATTCAGGCTCGCAGCATAGACTTTCAATGGTTTTAAAGAGAAGAGAAAACAATCTAAATTAATCTGATGAAGTGTCACAAAGATTAGTTTTAAGAAATCTGAAAATTTCTGAAAAAATTGAACTTACAGAAAGCTGTGTGTTGATTGTAAAAACAAAATGTGGTTGGCACAGTAGGTTTTTATTTTTAGCAAACACAGAAATGTGGTAAGTTAGAGAAGGCAGTGAGACCTAACATGTTAATAGAGGAGGATGTTTCGTTGATCTGGAAATTTTACAGGTGGGAAATAGTTCCTCGAGGATTGTCTCCTCTCATCCTGTCCTTTAGACACTGTCTGTTGCTTTTGTGATTCATGTGTAATATTCACAGCCAAGGCTTCTTCATGTGCACCTTTCATTACTCAGAGGGAGAAGTGCAGCAGGTAGAGTGGGAACACTGTCAGTTCCAACCTCTCCTTCGTGGCTGTTAGGTCAAATTCCTGGAACTCTCTATCCAAAACACTACAGGAAGTACCCTCACACTGACAGCAAAAACAGTTCGAGAAGAAGGCTCACCATCACTACCTTGAGAGTGGCTTTGTTGGTCATGCCCTTGAAAATAAATTGAAAAGAATTCAAGACAGCATGGTTCCAAGGGGGTTGAGAAACATATCAACCATGATCAAATCACAGAGCAGACTTGATAGGGTGAATGGTGTAATTCTGCTCCCGTATTTTATGATTGATGGATTTCATCTTCAGTCTATACTGGGTCAATCAATCACAAGCCAGGTAGGCAGCAGGGACAATGCAGTTGCTTTCCTGCCCCTTCACTACAGAAATTGCCCATGGTTGTCACTAATCATCATTATCATAGATGAGGATGGGTCAGTTTAACTGCATTGTTGTCTTATTGTAAGAGCTTTCCATCACTGCTTGGTTTATGTTGACTTAGTTGTCACTTAAGGATACAACCTTCGAACATAACCCAACAAGGAATCAACACTGAACACTGCAGAGAGAAAATTGATAGAAAAGCAAGAAACCAAATAATAACTTGATGGCACGAGTATTATAAATGGCAACTGTCAAAGTATGATTACAAAACTGCATGGTATAATTCCATTCTCAATTTCTATTATCACTTTATATCTACTGTAAGTTGCACGCAAGAAAAGTAAGCTATCCTCTCTGGAAATTGTGCATTTGTCTTTTTTAAATTCTTGGATTCAACTGAATCTTAAATATTTGCATGACTTATCCAAATCCATGGCATAACTTTGAATTATAATTTGCAGTGGTGGCACTACAGTTGCTTTTCATACTTTCTTAATCTAAAGTAGCATCAGGCCCTTCATTTTAAGTTAACTGTGATTCCCTAGAGGTGACATTAAGAATTGGCCTGAAATTTGATGTTATAATGACAATAAAATATTCAACTTACGCTATTATTGCCCTTTGAAGTACTGACATTAACACATAGGAAGTTAAGAGGGAAAACTAGAAGTTGCTGTATGTGATTCCATGCTCCTCCACAGGGTGCACTGTTGTAGATTTTGCATATTATTCTCCAATCACGGTATGATTTGATACAATCTCCAGCTTTTTACACACAATTCTCACTATAAAGAAAACTTTGAAAAAGTTTAGCTCTGTTGAATGAAGGCTGAATGAGTTTTTTTTAAGCAGAATACTTAGTCAATATTATTGAACAATATTATTAAACTACTAAAATATAAGAAATAGGTACTAAGTCATCCTGGAGCAGTGTTTTTAGAGCCATAAGACTGTGCTATTTTTGGGTCTGTAGATTGTGAAGGTGCAAAGATGGCCTTTTGAGGAATGGTGTGCTTTTCCTGTCGGATGTGGGAGATTACGAAGAATTTCAATGTTTCTGATGATTGTCTGTAGGAAGTGTGTTTTGTTGCAAATCCTGTCAGATCTCATGAATCAGAGCGGCAGCTAGGGGCAATGAGGAATTTACAGGTGCTAGGGAGTGTGATGGATGGCATTTTGGGGAGGGTAGAAAAACTGCAGATACAGTCACATAGATAGGTTACCTCTAGTGAGAAGGGTAGGCAGGTAGTGCAGGAGTCTCCTGTGGCTATCTCCATCTCAAACAAGTGTGCTGTTTTGGAAAATGTAGGGGGTGATGGGCTGTCAAGGGAATATAGCACTGAAAGCCAGGTTTCTGGCACCGAGACTGGCTCTAATGTAATGATGGTATGTCAGGTTCCACATTGGACTTCACAAGCTTCAAAATCTCCCCTCCCCCTACCGCAATCCCAAAACCAGCCCAGGCCATCCCGCCTTCCTAACCTGTCCTTCCTCCCACCTATCCCCTTTTCCCACCTCAAGCCCCACCCCCATCTCCTACCTATAACCTCATCCCGCCCCCTTGATCTGTCCGTCGTCCCTGGACTGACCTATCTCCTCCCTACCTCCCCACCTACACTCACCTTTACTGGCTCCATCCCCGCCCCTTTAACTTGTTTGTCTCCTCCCCACTTATGTTCTCGTCTATCCATCTTCGTTCTGCCTCCCCCTCTCTCCCTATTTATTTCAGAACCCCCTTCCCATCCCGCATTTCTGAGGAAGGGTCTAGGCCCAAAATGTCAGCCTTCCTGCTCTTCTGATGCTGCTTGGCCTTCAAATGGAACTAGATTTCATTTCTATGAAAATGAATTTAGGGTTTCTAGTCAGCAGGGATAAGTTAGACTGAAGGGTTTGATTCTATTCTGTACAGATTTATGACTCTATGACTCTATAACTTCTCTGTCCCACAAAAAATATTCAGAATTCTGGAAGGTTATTATCTCCAATTCACATTTTAAAAAATCCATAGGTTTTTAAAGTTTCTTTTTAAGTTTGTTTGATATTTCAACTTCTGCCCTCATCCTATTTATATGTCCCAAATTTTATTTTCTCATTGTGAACTGATTAAAAATAATGATAATGATCCCATCTGTACTGATCTAGGTTTAATTTACATCACAATACAGGAGATGTAGAGTCCTTTTTATCTTTCTTGAAATTCAAGCTTCCTTCACTATTTACTTCAAAATCTCACCATTATTTTAAGGAAGTGCTATCAGTTACGTTAGTGTATGAGTAAATTTCCTTTAGAAAAGGTAGGAAGTCATTCTGTGCTTACTACTGCAACTATTCTCATTATCAATGGGTGCTCCATTTACGAGTTAATAATCACCTCTGTGTTTTGCACATTCATAGTAATAGTCCACGTGGTGACCTGAAAGCCATCAACTGCATTACTTTGCTTCTGTGATTAGTTATGACTGTATATAAATGCTAATAAAATGTATGGGATTATCATAACAATTTATTATTTTTAAGTTTCAGTTTTTTTAAATAAACATCACTGAAAGGGATAACATGACTATATTGAATTATTATTTTTGTATGGTAAACATTAGCAAACAACTAAACACCGCACACAAAAATGTATCAGTTGTTTTATTTATTGACTTAATATGGAAATGAGGGTGGTTGATTTTTAGCTGTCTGTCATTTATCCAGGAATGTTCAGACAGTTGGTAGCAAAGAGGAATTAAACTTGGTAGTCAGGTTAAGAAACTCTTAAACCCTCTCACTTGGCATGAATTGTTCACCATTTCCTGTTCTCACATAGTCAGTGAGATTCCATAAAACAATGATCATCAACACAAAGAAGTCAAAATGTCATTTCATTTAGCACTTAGAGCTGTGAAAAAATAAATGATAATATTTTTTAAATTTTCATCAGTTGTCTTTCCAATAGGACTCCTCAAGATACATGTGGCTTCAGAAAACTTAATTTTTGTCGCAAAATTATATATATATACACACAATGTTCTCTTTTGACCTTATATATAATACTACATGCAATGCTGTTTCAAATCTATTGCTATACTTATTTCATGTTTTTATTTATATTCTCAGGAATGTTGGATTAATGAACGCTTGTGCCACATTCAAAACTACTCAAAGTTAAGCAGCTTGCTTTTGTCTCCATTGACATTTTGTAGATTTACCAATAACTATTTGGATGGCAGCAACTGACGTGCATCTCAACATGCGTAGAGTATAAATGATGTAGCCAGATAATTTTGCTACACACGTGTACGTGAATAAATTATATTCACCTTGACAATGAAATTGATATTGTTATTGTTTCCAATGGAGTACAACTACACTGTGACCATTTTATGTGGACTTGCATTAACCTTGTGTTGTTTTAACCATAGAAGAATTCAGAGAGGAGCCTGCATTATGCCAGAGTAAGGACTGAATTTTATTTAGCTAAATTTTGCTCTGGAGGTGGCCTCCTTGTCCGATGCAGTAAAGATTGGGAGTATACCTGCCTCCACTTGACCAGTTTGCCATTTAGTAGTTGTTGGATGGTTAATTGGCCAGAGGTGGGCCTTCTGCCCCCATTGATCATAAAATTTAGGCTAACATCTGGATGCTTGAACACTAGAGAACACTAAGTGGATGATTTGAGTAGATTCAATCCTGGTTCTAGGTTAACATTGAAAGACATGAATATACAAATGTGAGGGCAGAAAAAAAACTTGTCCATCAAGCCTCCTCCACACTCATGTTCCTTTTAGCTCCATAGCTAGGCATTTCCATATGCAGCCATCTAATCTCCTGCAAAAAACACAAAATCCTTGGATCGGTGAAGGTCAGACAACCTCTGGAAAGTTTCTATCATGATGTCATCATGTGATCTGAACTGGTCAAATTCATGTTAGTCATGCTTTTGTGGACCGTTAATCCATTTATTTTTTATATTTGATGCAAAGACCATGACAATAGAAAATGTATTATCAAACTAAAAACTGTTCTGTTCTCAATTTGAGTACATGAATAGAGAGCTTTCCCTTTGTATGAGGAACTTAAATGACACCATCAGGCCAGAAGATGAAGGCACCACCTAGTTTCAAAGATGTAGAAGAAAAAACAAAATAAAGCAAAAGTAACTGACATTGCAATCAACTTTTAACACATCAGAGTGCAGAATTATAGAATTTTACAGGACAAAGGAACTATGTAGCTCATTGTGCCTGTGTCAGATCCCTCAAAGATAGTACCTATTTTGCCATTCTTTTCCTGTACATTTCTTTTCAAAAGAAAAAAGTCTGGTTCTTGTCTGGTTCTTATCCATTTCTGCAGCATTACAGGTGTTAACAACGTTTTACGTTATTTTCTGCTTCCAATGCCTTACATCCTCAGTTTCCTGATAGAGAGATATTTAACTCAATAAAAACCGAAATTGCTGGAGAAACTCAACAGGTCTGGCAGCACCTGTACAGAGAAGACAGAGTTACCATTTTGAGTCGTGTGACCCCTCAGAATAGTTACAGTTGTGAAGATGGGTCACTGCACTCAAAATGTTAGCTCTGTTTTCTTGCCAGACCTGCTGAGTTTCTCCAGCAATTTCAGTTTTAGTTTGTTTCAGATCTCCAGCGTATGCAATTCTTTATCTTTTCATAAGTAGTCGATTCAGTTGGTTAGGTGGCTGAAGTGTGGCTCAGATTAATGTTCAGTTTGTGTTCCAGCTGAGGTAGATTTTGGAACCTGCCTTCTTGCCCTGTCACTGACAGTGGAAAGCAATGCAAACGACCACTGACAAAACCACAAAGGAACATGGTTCGCAATAGAGCATCAGCAGACATTGAGTCAAGGTCCTGTCTTCAGGACACAGCAATCATGTTATGAAATGGAGTTGCAGATGCAACAGCCAGTGGAAGTTGTTCTTTTCTGCATCTCAAAGATACCTCCGTCTGATCTCCCTTTTTTTTAAGATGTACCAATGTATCTTTATTCCCCTCACAACCGAAGCCTCATATACAGATACCCTCTGTTTTTGTGCCCTCTCCATGCTAGCACCATTGTGTTGTGTAAAATGGGGAACTGTTTAATTGTTCTTCTTTAAAGGGAGGTGATGGCCTTGTGGTATTATCACTGGACTGTTAATCCAGGGATTCAGATAACATTCTGGGGACCCCAGATTTGAATCCGACCACAGCAGATGGCGGAATTTGAATTCAATAAAAATCTGGGACTGAGAGTCTAATGATGGCCGTGAAACCTGATTGTCAGGAAAAACCCATGTAGTTCACTCATGATTTCTAGGGAAGGAAATCTGCCATCTTAGCCTCGTCTGGTCTACATTTGACTTCAGACCCATAGCAGTGTGGTAGAATATCAACTGCCCTATGTTAGGGATGGGAAATAAAGATAAGCTTAGCCAGTTATACTTATGTCCCAAGAATGAATTATTAAAAAAAACTCCATGTTTTCCATTCCTTCCCCAAGAAACTAGACACAAAATCCTAACATGAAATTCAGAACATTTGCCTATTGGCACAGCTTGTCACTTGCTTGTCTGGGCTTTAATCCAGCTCTGCGATCAGCACTGTGTTGCTGCATAAGCTATGAACACCAAGCTATTCCACATTTCTGCAGGCTAGTGGGCATCATCAAAAAACTAGCCTCATCATGGCTGCTGTCAGAACTACTCATTATTACAGCTTTTCAGGGCTTCAATGTGGAGTTCGGGGGCATTTATGACTTGCAACCATCTGCCAGGTCACTTTGACAGCAGGGATATACATGCATTTACGCACGATGCTTTTTATTCCTTTCTTAGTCGTCATTCATTTTGCACTGACTGGGAGGCTGCCAGACTCTCTGGCTTGCTTTTTAGAACATAGCCTCTCCAGTCTTAAACTTACAGTCTGTCAGCCTCTTGTCATTTGCATTTTGTTTTCAAGTATATGCTCTTCAGCTATTACTTAAAATCTGCCAACTTTTCCAGCTTGCATTGCTGTTTAGTGCAGACAGAGAGGCCTGTCATGGTTCATAGCACTGAATAGTCAACAAGGTAGACACCAAAGCCATGTCAATATCACACCTGCAGCCTATTCTAGCAACTTACACACAGAAGCAACCAAATGATCGTGTCTGAAAGTCAAAGTTGGTGTTGGGGGTGGGGTGTAGAGGGAGGAACTTCACTTACTAGACTGAGGAGTGAATCAATTATGGAGAGCTGAAACACCCAGTCAAGGCGCGGGTCCAATCTCAGACCAGGAGGTTGGCTACAGTCAGTGAGGAATTTGTCCAACCAGAGTCCCAGGATCCTTGCAGCCCACAGATTGGGTCATTGGTCCAGGGGTGGATTGTGCACATTTGGGCTGTTTTTGTAAGTCAGTCTAGGGGTGGACCGTAGTCAGCCGTGGGGGTTTGGGTATTAACAGTTAAGGGGGCTCAACAGTGGATAGTCTGTGCAGTCCTGGGGAATGTGAGAAGCTTTAGTCTGTGCTTACAATTGATTAGGCGGGGTCCCAGAGGGAAGGACAATGGTGAAAAGGGGCAGATAGAAAATGGGTTCTCATAGGAGGGAACAGAAAGCTGTAGAAGGGGGTGTTTGCACAATTCACGGTACAGCCAACAAAAGCATGGCAGTTGTCAAAGCCATGGGCTCTGGGGTAAATGGGAACATAAATAGTAAAGAGGCTGAATGGTAATGAGGAAGCTGGCAGGTCATTGAGGACACAAGGACAGTGACACAAAAGGGAACATGACAGGTGGAGAGGTCATCAGAGAATCCTGCGATTCACTCATGGTAGCTTGAAATTGTAATGTCACTCATCTGACATGCAACTACATTACATTAAAAGATCATTCTTTATGCAGCCATTAACATTAAAAGCTAATGCCTCAAGCAACCTTGACCACAACATTCATTGTATCATATGTGGTCCCCTGTCATTGTCATATGTGCAAAACTGTTGCCACAAACTTAGAAGTTTCACCTGGCTTTGCCATTTCTGCATCACTTTGCATACTTGATACCTACAGAACTGCCACATCTTCACACTGAACTGTACATATTCAGAGGCATGATCTGTGCTGTTCAAAGGTGGCTTTTGTTTTCTGGGAGGGAGTGTTATTACATTACCTGAATTTGACTTCCCATTGTAACATGAGCACTTTAGTCTGCACTACAAATCTGCTTAAGGTTTCATAACTGAGGCTTGACATTGCCTTCTTGTGAAGGTGAAGCCTCCATGCCACAGTGTGTGATGGTAACACATGTCACTTCACTGTGTTTGATTATGAGCAAATATGAATACTGTTGCTGATACATCGTTCTGACGTTCCCTACGGATTATTGGTTCACACATCTGAGCCGAAACCGGTGTTTGGAGAATTCTTTGTGGGTCTGCTGACCGTGAGACGACTGTATTGAAGTGGAAATCATTTACAATGTCATCACCAGGAAACTCCAGCAGCTGCCATATAGCCTCCAGAGGGAGGTCAAGGAAAATGATGAGTCCACAAATCTACTGGCCTTGCTAATGTTCGTTACAGCTCTTGGAGAACAAGGTGGAAGCAAAGGATGTCATGGGCCATCAACACCAATCTCTATTGCTCACTCCGATGTTGTAATCCGAAGGAATGGCTGGCTATTCCATCCTGGTGCCCATCAAGGTTACATCTGCACTGAATTTTTATGCCAACTTCTCATTCCAAAGATCAACTAGGGACCTGCATGGCATTTTTTTTGTTCATTTGTGGGATGTGGATGTCGCTGGCTGACCAGCATTTATTGCCCCTCCCTAGTCCCCCTTGAGCAGGTGGTGCTGAGCTGCCTTCTTGAACCGTGGAAGTCCACCTGCTGTAGGTTGACTCACAATGCCATTAGGGAGGGAATTCCAGGATTTTGACCCAGCGATAGTGAAAGAATGGAAATACATTTCGAGGTTAAGATGGTGCATGCCTTGGAGGGGAACTTGGAGGTGGTCGTGTAACCACATGTCTGTTGCCTTTGTCCTTCTAGATGGAAGTAGTCGTGGATTTGGAAGGTGCTGTCTGAGGATCGTTGGTGAATTTCTGCAGTGTATCTTGTAGATAGTACACACTGCTGCTACTGAACATCGGTGGTGGAGGGAGTGGATGCTTGAAGATGTAGTGCCAATCAAGCGGCTGCTTTGTCTTGGATGGTGTCAAGCTTCTTGAGTTTTGTTGGTGCTGCACTCATCCAGGCAAGTGGAGAATATTCCATTGCACTCCTGACTTGTGCCTTGTAGATGGTGGAGAGGCTTTTAGGAGACAGGAGGTGAGTTAGTCACCGCAGTATTCCTACCTTGTGGCCTGTTCTTGTTGCCACTATGTTTATGTGGTGATCCAGTTGAGTCTCTGGTCAATGATAACCTTCAGGATGTTGATAGTGAGGGATTCAGTGATGGTAACGTCAAGGGGTGATGGTTAGATTGTCTCTTATTGGTGATGGTCATAGCCTGGCATTTGTGTGGCACTAATGTCACTTGCAACTTGTCACCCCAAGCCTGGATAGTGTCCAGATCTTGTTGCCCTTGAATGTGGATTGCCTCAATATATGAGGAGGCACAAATGGTGTTGAACATTGTGTAATCTTGGGTGAACATCCCCACTTCTGACCTCATGAAGGAGAAAGTCATTGATGATGCAGCTGAAGATGGTTGGACCTAGGACACTATCCTGAGAAGCTTCTGCAGAGATGTCCTGGAGCGGAGATGATTGGCCTTCAACATCCACGACCATCTTCCTAGATGGTAGGTATGACTCCAACCACTGGAGAGTTTGTTCCCTGATACCCATTGATTCCAGTTTTGTTAGGGCTTCTTGATGCCACACTTGGTCAAATGCAGCCTTGATGTCAAGGGCTGTCGCTCTCACCTCACTTTTGGAATTCGGTTCTTTTGTCCATGTTTGAACCAAGGCTACATTGAGGTCAGGAGCTGAGTGGTCCTGGCAGAACCCAAACTGGGCATCACTGAGCAAGTTATTGCTGAGTAGGTGCTACTTAGCAGCACTGATGATGATGCCTTCCATCACTTTACTGGTGATTGAGAATAGACTGATAGGGCAGTAATTGGCCAGGTTGGATTTGTCCTGCCTTTTATGTACAGGACATACTTGGGCAATTTTGCACATTGTTGGGTAGATACCAGTGTTGTAACTGTGGCTAAGGGAGCGGCAATTTCTGGAGCGCAAGGCTTCAGTACTATTGCTGGAATGTTGTCAGGCCCCGTAGCCTTTGCAGTATCCAGTGTCTCCAACCATTTCTTGATATCACGTGGAATGAATTGAACTGGGGCTAAAGACTGGTGTCTGTAATGCTGGGGACCGCTGAAGGAGGCCGAGATGGATCATCCACTCGGCACTTCCGGCTGAAGATTGCTGCAAATGCTTCAGCCTTGTCTTTTGCACTGATGTGCTGGTCTCTTCCATCATTGAGGATAGGCATCAAAATTTTGGCAAAGATCAAGAGCTCGGGTTGTGGATGAGGTTGTTGACTTGCTCGCCGAGCTGGCTTGTTCTCGTTTAGACTGTTTATCACCATGCTAGGTAACATCATCAGTGGAGCCTCCATTGAAGCAATGTCATTCTACTCTGTTTGGAATTTATACTATTTGGTCCATTATGGTGAGTAGTGTCATTTCCGGTTTTGATCCGTATGGGTTTGTATATGAGGTCCAATTCTATATATTTGTTGATTGCATTACGGATGGAGAACCATGCCTCTATGAATTCCTGTGTGTCTCTGTTTGGCTTGGGCTACAATGCTTACATTGTCCCAGTTAAACTGATGGCCCTCATTGTCTGAGTGTACTGATATTAAGGAGAATTCGTCTTGCCGTTTTGCTGCTTACTGCTAACTGTATAAATTCGAAGCAGAGTAGAATAACATTGCTTCATCAGAGGATCCACTGATGATGTCACCTAGCATGGTGACGATATGTCTGAGCGAGAACAAGCCAGCTTGGCGAGCATGTCAACAACCTGAGTGTGGGGATATTTGAGGAGCCTCCTCCTCCAGTGAGTTGCTTAGTTGTCCACCACCATTCACGACTGGATGTGGCAGGACTGCAGAGCTTAGATCTGATCTGTTGGTTGTGGGATCACTTAGTTCTGTCTATCACTTCCTTGTTTTGCTGTTTGGCATGCAAGTAGTCCTGTTTGGTGGCTTCACCAGATTGATGCCTCATCTTCAGGTATAGCTGGAGCTGCTCATGGCATGCCCTCCTGCATTCTCCATTGAACCAGGGTTGATCCCCTGGCTTGATGGTAATGGTTGATTGGGGGTATGCCAGGCCCTGACGTTACAGATTGTGCTGGAGTACAATTCTGCTGCTGTTAATGGTCCACAGCACCTCATGGATGCGCAGTCTTGAGTTGCTAGATCTGCGTGAAGTCTGCCCCATTTAGCACAGTGATAATGCTATGCAACATGATGGAGGTTATTCTCAATGTGAAGGCTTTGTGATGGTAAGGATGAGGTCAAGTATGTGTTTCCCTCTTGTTGGTTCCCTCACCACTGCCGCAGACTCAGCCTCGCAACAATGTCCTTTAGGAACCGACCAGCACAATCTGTAGTACTGCTGCTGAGCCACTCTTGGTGGTGGACTTTGAAATCCCCCACCCTGTGTCATTGCCATCCTCAGTGTTTCCTCCAAGTCCTTAGCCCACAACTCCATTCGGGAAGTGACAGGTGCCATTTTTACTTAAACTAATACCACCCCTGTGAAAAGAAACCAGTGGAATTTTCCAGATGAAGGGCAGTATAGATCACATTACTCTGGAATGTTGTACAGCACCCACATTACATTGGGAGGCTCAACCTGCAGGATTCATCAATCAAAAAACCTTCAATCCATCAGATCAGCTTATCTCAACATTGTGCCAAATTCTGGAGGAGAGCTCCAGGTACCCTAAGAACTGCCATGATGTTTAAATTCTGGAGAATGAATAGGTTCCTGTCTTCTTCCAAGGTGCTTGGGCCTTTCAGGGACAGCTGCCTGGAGACAAACCTGCTTTCCAAGAGGAATGAAGTGCTTTTGGAATTCCTTTCATCGTGTTGCGTTCTGTTGGCTATATGGCAACCAGCTCTTGGCCAGGCCAGAATAAACATGGCTTTGGTTATTTTTGCATCTCTTGAACATTTCTGATGATGAATCCATATGTCTGTACTTATTCATAAAGTAACTGCACTTTACAGATCTGTCTTACCATTTGGGAGACAGTAGCAGTCAGCGAAATGAGGAATATCATAGAATAGTGTTGAAGCTAGGTGGCCTTTAAGGCTTTAGCCAGCATATGATGTCAGAGTTAACAAAGTGTGGAGCTGGATGAACACAGCAGGCCAAGCAGCATCTTAGGAGCACAACAGCTGACGTTTCAGGCCTAAACCCTTCATGTCAGAGTGTTGAACAGTGCAGCCTCTCATGATTGGCAGCAGGCCATGAGCAATCTTGAGTCACATGGTTTACACACCTCTAATGTTTCAGTGTCTGAGTACACTGACAAATTGCCCTGAAGTACTGGAGCATCCTGTAGATCTGCCTTGTGCTGTTTCCCTTAGAATGAGGTTGAGCTTTGAGGGAGGGTGGAGATGTGAACTTTCTATTGACTACCTCCCAGCCTCAACTAGCAAGGTGCTCCATTGTAAAAGTGAATGATAGAATGCGACGTTGCTTTGCTAAGTTGCGTGGAATCATCACAGATTCTGTCTTCTCACTCAGAAAGTAGGTCTAAGTGCCAATGACCTGTACAGACTAGGGTTTTGAGGATCTGTGAAATCTGAGACTATCTGCTGTGAAGGAGTTTGTAGAATGTGAGAGCTTTTTAACATTTGGTCATTACAAGCTACTTTCATCCTTGGGATGTCTGAGCTACTCATCTGTCAAATGCCTCAGTATCTGAGGAATCTTGCATGGTGCGGAACGTTGTGCAATTATCGGCAAACATTCCCACTTCAGACCTTATGATGGAGGGAAGGTCATTGACGAAGCAGCTGAAGATGGTTGGGCCTTGGACAAGACACTGAGGAACTCCTGCAGAGATATCCTGGAGTTGAGATGACTGACCTCCAGCAACCACAATCATCTTCCTACACACCATGTAAGATTCCAAACAATGGAGAATTTTCCCCCGATATCCATCGTTTCCAGTTTTTCTCGGACTCCTTAATGCCACACATGAGCAAATGAGACCTTGATGCCAAAGACAGTCGTAGTCAGACTTTGCAGCCATTTGGTGCCCAGCATTAATGGCAATGACAGAGTGAAGGTCCTTGCACGTATCTGACAGTGACAGTGTGCTGGATATCGATCTCCAGAAGCCAATCAGCAGTCAGATGCATCCATGACAGAGCAAGCATGTAACTAAGAACGTTGGGAAACTCCTCCATCCTTCAGCCTAGTTTATTGATTGCCTCTAACAAACCCAATTGCTGTTCCTGTGTTTCTCTGTGCTTTTTGTCAAAGTCACTAATGGCTAAATCCATGGAATAGTTGTCTGCCTGAGGCTGAGGAGGTGCCTGATCTCTGGCAGTCCCCATGTTACCAGCCCAACTGGCTTTGAAGAAGTGCTAGTGATGCTGTCACCAGATTGTGTTCCTGAATCTCATCTAGAAAGACGTGTTCTGGAGGACAGGGTGCAGCTCAGAGCCTTGTTGGTGTATTTTCTGAGAGTTCACTGCCTTCCTGCACAGAGGTGGTTATTGAGGTGAGTGTAGGAAGTGGTGGCCTCCTTCTAATTTTAGTTTGCTGGGCTCTACAAGTACCTGCATAAGAGTAGGGAGAGAATTAACTGTGAGAAAGGGAAAAATCTTGTATGGAATGAGAATGAGTTAGTGAGAGCATTAAATGGAGAGTACTGCACGCAAGATCTCACAGTGAAGCTCATATCATCGGTTGCTCATGGAGATCTCACCAAGACCCCAGGTCTCATGTTCTCGCACGAGCGATTATCATCTTCTCCAGCCAACTGCAGCATTAGGGGTGGCACAGTGGCTGGAATGGTACAATAGCTCATTAGTTGGCACTGATGACTCACGGCACCATGGACCTGAGTTCAATTCCAGCTCAGATGACTGTCTGTGTGGAGTTTGCACATTTTCTCTGGGTCTGTATGGGTTTCCTCCAGGTGCTCCGGTTTTCCCTCACAGTCCAAAGATGTGCAGATTAGACAGATTGACCATGAGAAATTGCTCATAGTGTTCAGGGATGTGTAGGTTAGGTGGACTAGCCTTGGGAAATGCACAAGTGCAGGGATAGGGTAGGGGTGTAGTTCTGGGTGGGATTCTCTTCAGACAGCCGGTTTGAACTTGATGGGCTGAATGGTCTGCTTCCACAGTACAGGGATTCTATGATTTCTACTCATACAGTCTAAGAAGATTTTTGGTTGCCATCCTGCTGCTGGTCTTGGCCCTCTCACCCCCAGTTCAGAGAGACTTTGTCCTACAATTTTTCAATGTGGAGGACTGAGTGTGGTGCAAGTGGATGGGAGCGCCATTAATGGTGATGCAGGAGCAGGAGAGGTAATGAGGTGTCTCCAGTGAGTGAATGAGACATGCAGGGGGCAGGGAGGATGAGGAGTTTGGGTGTATGAGGTGTGTGAGCAGAGCTGTTGAGTGAACATGTAATGACAAGAGTTGTAGTTGGTGGCAGAATTAGAATGAGTGGTGGCCCTGTGAATACAACTGCAGCTGATAGAAAATACTATTACAGAACAAGAAGGTCTTTAACTTTCTTTCAGCACTGCAGGGCATCATCATTGGCCCTCGAGACAGCATTTACCCAGCAACATACCAAGTCCCAACAGTGGTCAGTACTTTCATTCTCCCACACTACAATTAGGTGAGTCTGAAACCGTAGAGGCTGGCTACACAACCAATAAGCTGTAAGGTGGAAGATTTCATGAGAGACCTTGACATGGGCCATGGACGACAGTCACCAGGAATCTCACCGAGAAAAACACATTGCCAAAAATTGGGGAAATTCGGCCCAATGTCTTCAGTACTGCCACCAACTCCATTTCCAAGCTCTCAACTCTATCACTCTCCTGAGCTGCTGTCTGGGCTGAAGTCAGACCACTCACAATGTTGGCACACTATCTGGCTCTGAACTGAACTTCATCCATGTTATCTCTTATCCGGATAATTTCAATTCTTCCTTGTCCATTCTACGACCTTGCACTGCCTATAAACTTAGAGTAATCAAAAATGCTTCATCACAAAAATGCAGTGTGATTTACTGTCAATTTGTGTACTGAATTTGGAAAATTATTATTAAGGACAGAGAAAGTGAAAATTTGTCAGTTCCTAGTTTGGAAGCCAGTGCTATTGAATTGTTTATTAAACTTTCTATTAAACTAAGAGTCAGTAGTTCAAAATAATATGGGGCCAGCCCAACTCAGCAGAAACAAAGAACATTCACACCGTTCTCTACGTGACCCCCTGTTCCACTCCACAATCACTCCAAACACTTCCTGACTCCCCTAATGTATGATCTGAGGCTCTTGTAGAAGATATAACTCTTGCCCATTCACCTTTACCTCCTTGATAACAAAGTGTGAAGCTGGATGCACACAGCAGACCAAGCAGCATCTCAGGAGCACAAAAGCTGACGTTTCGGGCATAGACCCTTACCTCCTCACTGTCCAAAGCTTGGAATATATGTTCCAGGTGAAGCATTATTTTTCCTGTATTTCTTTCAATTAAGTCTATTGCATTCACTGTTAACAATGCCTACGCTTTATTTGGTGAGACTAAATGCAGTGTGAGTGACTGCTTTTTGGAATGACACCGCTATGAGCCTAGGAATGACCCTGACCTGCCAGTTGCTTGCTAGTTCAATAAACCACCTGTCTCTCATTGTAAAATTTCTGTCCTGGGCCTACCGTGCTGTTCCAATGAAGCACAATACAAGCTTGAGGAACAACACCTAATTTTCCATTTAAGTCTTAATATTGAACTCAATACCTTCAGAAGCTGCTTGCAATCTGATCTCACTGCCTTTCCTCTGGCTCTCCCAAAAGTATATAAAAAACATTTTCCTATACCTTGCAGTTCTGAAGAAGATTCACCTAGACTCGAAACATTAAGCTTGTTGTCTCTTCATGGATGCTGCTTGATCCACTGTGATCTCCAGCATTTTTTGTTTTCAACACTGAAGAAGAGTCATCGCAGACTCAAAATATTAACTCTGTTTCACACCCCGCAGATGCTGCCAGATCTGAGGAGTTTCCCCAGCATTGCGTATTTTAGATTTCACAGTATTCTGCTTTTATTATTGTGTAAATGCACCCCAGTTTGAGTTCTCTGATCAATTCAAAGGGCTATCGAGGGCCCGTGTGTTCCGAGTTAAGGGAAGACAAAACCAAAAGACTCTAGCCCACTTCCCATCCTGTTTCTAATAATTCCAGTATCCCCAACTGAATATGTGTAAATGTTGGATGAGAACAGTATCAGACTTGGCTATGAATGCTCATGCACTGAGTTATTTGCAGACATTGATTACCAAAGTTTACATTTTGGATATGATTACTTGGACAAGTGCTCAAACACCAGGTTGCCCTAATGCAATGCCCCAAGGCAAGGATATAATGTTCCATATTGATAGATGAATGAGAAGATCCTGCTCTACCATTTCATAAGTTTGTAGGTGAATTGACTGTGGCTTCAATTCTGTGTTGTACCTATCCCCATACTCTTGATTCCCTTGTCAATTGAGAATCTAACCAACTCAATCAGCAAAGAAGTAAGGAACTTTTGCATGACAGAAAAACCTTTTTATAATATCCTGCATAATAAGCAACTGTATTGTAGTCATTTTCTTGGCCTCAGTTCAGCATATGAAGCCAAAGCTCAGAATAAGTTTTAATTTAAACCAAATAATCTTCTAAACTGACAAAGTGATAAAGAACCTCAGTCCTCAGTAAAGGGGTCACCTTTGTCCCCCTTCACCCACACATCAATGTATACCGGTCATGCTGGGATGTTGACCAGTTTTTCCGCCGCCTCCGCCTCCGCACTTACTTCTTTAATGGTGAACCTAACCCTCCCTCCACTGACCCCTTCTCCCACCTCTAACACACTCCCACCTCCTGGACAGCACCAAAAGGTCTCCTGCTCTCTCTCGACCTCTTCATCTCCGACTGCCATGGAGACATCAATCGCCTCACCCTCTCCACCCCTCTCACCCACTCCAACCTCTCCCCCGCAGAACATGCAGCCCTCTGCTCCAATCCCAATCTCACCATAAAACCCACAGACAAGGGAAGCGCAGTTGTAGTAAGGTGCACTGACCTCTACATCGCCGAGGCCAAAAGCCAGCTCTCTGATACCTCCTCCTACCGCCCCCTTGATCATGACCCCATCCCTGAACACCAAACCATCATCTCCCAAACCATCCACAACCTCATCATTTTAGGAATGACCTTCCACCCACAGCCTCCAACCTCATCGTTCCCCAACCCTGCACTGCCCACTTCTGTCTTCCTCCCAAATTCCACAAACCTGACTACCCTGGTCAACTCATTGTCTCCACCTGCTCGTGCCCCACCGAACCTATCTCCACCTATCTGGACTCCATTTTCTCCCCCTTAGTCCAGAAACTCCAATGATACCACCCACGCCCTCCACCTCCTCCAGAACTTCCAATTCCCCGGTCCCCAACACCTCATCTTTACCAGGGACATCCAGTCCCTATACACCTGCATTTCCCATATAGATGGCCTAAAGGCCCTCGCTTCTTCTTGTCCCACAGGCCCGACCAGTTCCCCTCCACTGACACCCTCATCCGCTTAACCAAACTTGCCCTCACCCTCAACAACTTCTCTTTCAATTCCTCCCACTTCCTACAGACAAAGGAGTTGGCCATGGGTAACCGCATGGCCCAAGCTATGCCTGCCTCTTTGTAGGTTATGTGGAACAATCCCTCTTCTGTACCTACACTGGCCCTAAAGCCCACCTCTTCCTCCGTTACATTGATGATTGTATCACGCCACCTCATGCTCCCACAAGGAGCTTGAACAGTTCATCCACTTTACCAACACCTTCCATACCAACCTCAGGTTCACCTGGACGATCTCCAACACATCCCTCACCCTCCTGGACCTCTCTGACTTCATCTCCGGTGACCACCTCGAAACCGATATCCATTTCAAGCCAACAGACTCCCACAGCTACCGAGAATACACCTCCTCCCACCTACCTTCCTGCAAAAATGTCATCCCCTATTCCCAATTCCTTTGTCTCCACCGCATCTGGCCCCAGATCAAGCATTCCACTCCCGTATATCTCAGATGTCCTCGTTTTTCAAGGACTGCAACATCCCCCCCTTAGGAGTCGACAACTCCCTCGACCGTGTCTCCCGCATTTCCCGCAACTCATCCGTCACACCCCCTCCCGGCAATAAAAAGAACTAAAAACAGAATCCCCCTCATTCTCACGTACCACCCCACCAACCTCCGGATCCAACGCATCATCCTTTGACATTTCCACCATCTGCAATCCAACCCCACCACCAAAGGCATTTTCCCTCCCCACCCTTATCTGCTTTCTGGAGGGACCACTCTCTCTGTGACTCCTTTGTCCGCTTCACACTCCCTTCCGGCCCCACCACCCCTGGCACTTTTCCCTGCGCCCGCAGGAAGTTCTACACCTGCCCCTACACCTCCCCCTCATCCCCCAGTGCAGGCCCAAGAAGACTTTCCACATCAAGCAGATGTTCACCTGCACATCTTGCTAATGTAGTATACAGTATCGGCAGTTCCCGTTGTGGCCTCCTCTACATCGGGGAAACCAAACGGAGGCTTGGGGACCACTTCACAGAACACCTACGCTCAGTTCGCATGAAGCAACTGTACCTCCCAGTCGCGAACCTTTTCAACTCCCCCTCCCACTCTGCAGACGACATATCCATCCTGGGCCTCCTGCAGTGCCACAGCGATGCAACCAAAGGTTGCAGGAACAGCAACTCATATTCCACTTGGGAACCCTGCACCCTAAAGGTATCAACGTGGATTTTGCCAGCTTCAAAATCTCCCCTCCCCCTACTGCATCCCAAAACCAGCCCAGTTCGCCCCCTCCTCCCTAATCTGTCCTTCCACCTAACCCATCCTCCTACCTCAAGCCCCGTCCCCATCTCCTACCTATTATCCTCATCCCGCCCCCTTGACCCGGCCGTCCTCCCTGGACTGTCCTATCTCCTCCCTACCTCCCCACCTTCACTCACCTTTACTGGCTCCAACCCTGCCTCTTTGACTGGTCTGTCTCCTCTCCACCTCTCTTCTCCTCTATCCATCTTCTATCCATCTCCCCCTCTCTCCATATTTATTTCAGAACCTCCTCCCTCTCCCCAATTTCTGAAGAAGGGTCCAGGTCCGAAACGTCAACTTTCCTGCTCCAATGATGCTGCTTGGCCTGCTGTGTTCATTTAGCTCTACACCTTGTTATCTCCGTTTAAGATCATCATTGACTTCAAAGCATTACGGATCTGGGATCTTTCTGCTTCTTGTGTTGTAGTTCACAATTGTTGGCCATTCAGATGAAGTTCTCATTAGACTAGTTTGAAATTGTTTTATATTTTCCATCCAAAACCTTTGGAACAACAGCAGAAGCGTGCAATATTATTTTACAGTTGGTATAATCCCTAAAATCAATGAACATTTGTACTGTATAAATTGATTTGTATCAATAAGTGAACTCTTGAGAGATAAGCCAGTTCTTAAGTCAACAAAAACTGCAACAATTTGCATTTATAGCTTTTTACATTGGAACATGTAGAAAGATGTTGCAATGCATTTCTCAGAAGCGAGTCAGATAAAAATGCTGAGCATAGAAGGTATTATTAGGAGTCATGGCTAAAAGCTTGCTGTAAGAAACTGAATTTAATGGAGCACTTTAAAGAATGAGAGAGAAATTGAGAAGGCAGAGAGACTTAGGAAAGCAATTTTAAAGTTTAAGGCCTATGTAACTGAAGGCACCGATCGTAGGGCAAAAGGAGGAGGGAGGTCTAAGAATTAGAGTGGTAGGAATCACAAAGTTGTAGCATTTATTACAAAGAAGGAGGGATGAGGCCATGAGAACATTTAAACATAAAGATGAGTATCTTAAAGCTAAATGGGAGCCAATGTAGACGAATAAGCACAGGAATGATGTGTGATTGGGTCTGGTTGCAGAGGACATGTCAGCAGAGATGATGTGAACTTAAATCTTTTTTGAGAGAGTAGAAGATGGAAATTTGAACAAAGCATGCTTGAGAACTTCAGCAACAGATGGGCTGAGGCAGCATTAAAGGAAGGTATATATCAGAGATTAGATCAGATGGTCTTTGCAATGGACACAGTATAGAGCCTGGGGAGAGGGATAAAATTATGGTATAAAGATATTCGTGGTAGGGTCTGAAGATGTCACTTTTCAATTTGAATAAAACACTTTTTCCCTTCCTTAGTTTTCCTGAGAAGAAGGGGGACTTTCCTCTTGGACCTCAACACTCTCTCTGAAATTAAAGACATTTATGTTACTGTTTGACGCAATAGACCACTTCAGGCAAACATACCAAATGCCTTCTTCACTGTCCTGTCTACCTGAGACTCCCCTTTCAAGGAACTGTGTACCCGTTCTCTATGGTCTCTTTGGAGGTACAGTAGGAGGTAAGGTTGGAAGGGGGTTTGGGAAGATGAATGAGGCAAAAATATGTTTGAGATATGATCAAGATCACTTAAACTTTGTGGCCTTCACCCCAGTAAGCTCATGGACTGAATGTATATATATGTTCCTGCTTCATTACAATAAATACTTTCTAATTCTTGGTTGATAATTATGTCACTTTTCCATCACCAACTATTAAGTGGCAGAATTCAACACCCCAATGTAGTATGAAAACTTTGTTTAACATACATTTGGATGAGGAGAAATACTTCAAAGCTCACTACGGAGGCATAACATTGACTAGGAAATCTCATGTCACACTGTGTGAAGGCATAACATGAAGTTTCATTGTGATGGATATGAGGCTCAGGAGTTCCTTCCAGAAAATCCATTTATCTTTCTGACATTCCATGCAGATTATCTGCTCAGTATAGACATCGCTGTGTCTAGAGTCAATGTGAACTTAGTACTACTCAATGGTAATGTAGATAGAGACAGCATATACAACTTCAGCAGCAAGCTCAGCAAGGGCAGCAACCTGCAATGCCCTCCAGAAGGAGAAACAGTTGGTAAAAATCCATCAAGGAGTTAGAAGAGAATGACGAGAATGATGGATCTATAGGCCTCATTGTCATTTTCGTCAACTCGCTGAAGACTGTGCAGGCACTGATTAAGGATGCCCTGCATCGTCATTGAACTCCGTCATCTGTTGGAGGAGACCTGTGCTCGATGATAGCCCCACCAAATGTGTGTCAAAACTGCTGTGATATTTTAAGTCTCTGGATTGTTTCAAGGAGCAACTGGATGACTGCGTAGCATCTATCAATCCTCAACCCATAAATGCATCCAGGATGTCACCGATGCCATTTTCTTCAGATCGCCTATCTTCATATAACTCAACCTGATGAGGAGAGCTGAGCAGCTCGGCCGGTGGGATTTACCACCATCACTGGTGTTCTCCGAGTGTAGGACCCTTTAGATTTCACCCTCCTCTTTTGATTTGACTGCACCACATCAACAGCAAAGTTTTCCACATCATCAACATTCAATTTAAGTGTGACCATCATTGTGTAAAATTTTATTGGTAATCTGGCAAATAGAGTGCTAGTGAAGATATTTTCTCAAAAGTTGCTTGGTTGGCCATTAAGCTTTCCTCTGGCCCCACATTAACAGTTGCACTCTTGAAGGCTCCCTTTGCAAAGAGTGAGAAACCTATATTGCACCCCCTTAAAACTGCCATCTTAATTCTCCTGACCTGGTTGTGATCCAATTTCTCTTGCAGTGAGTGCAAGAGGGGGATTGACTGGTGGAAGGAGATGGGAAAGGCATTAGGAGTGATGCAGTAGCAGGAGTGATGGTGAGGTGACCATAATGTGAGAGTAGGAAGCACAGAGGGAAGGAAGGGTTAATAGCATGGATGGGTAAGGTAGCTGAGAGAATTTGAGTGGATACATGAAATAGCAAGAGTTATTGTCCATCAGCCTCAGTTGATTTGTGTACTGTGGCAGAGTTAGATGCAGCAGTGGTGACCATACAACTGTGAGGCAGCAGGGAAAATATTTCCCTTAGAGACACAGACCATTGACCTTGGTTTTCCTGCGTTGCTGAGCATTCTGCTTCATCCAGGAAAAACACTGACCCTGACCACTATCCATGTCCAGACCGGCTGTGTCTGGTATCCTTGAGCCCCGTAGCTGTTAGTAGGAAAAAGAATTGGCCTTCTGCCCACCACCCTTCTACCAGCACTTCCAAATTCTAGTGTGCAAAGCAGGAAGCGATCTTTGCTTTCTGGGCCACATCTACAGTGATGATGGTAAGACATCACATTGGGACGGGCAGTTCATGGCTTGCAGCATCTGAAGTGGTGTACAGCTGGGCGTTAATATGATGCCAATGTGTCAACACTGGAAGGTCCAGATAGTTGCGAGCACTTCCACTCTGCTGCCACACAAATCCACATTGAAGGTGTCAAAGAGCCTGTTGAATAACTAACAAGATGAAGAGCAGAAGCTTGCATGTAACAAGTCTTGAGCCATGACAGACAAATGCCATTAATCTCACTTGACAAAACACTTTGATTGAAAATGGGAAAATTCTACACTTTGCATTAAAGTGTGCAACATCAATAATGAAATTTGACAAGTGCCATTAATGCTAAGTGTGCCACTTGGATTTTAACTCCACGCTGGCTTTCGTTGGTTGGGTCCATCTGAGAATTCAGTAACTTCAATCCAGGCCCCTTCCTGCAAACCATTTCTAGAGCACTTCAACTTCTGATTAGAGAAAACATTACAGCAAAAAATTATCTTCACTTGAAATATAATTTTATTTTTTCTCCTTTTTTGTTGGGATCTGAAATGTATGTTTACTCGGACATTTAATTAATGTACTGTGACATTAATTTAAACAGATATTTTATGATGTTATTGTAAATTTAGGTGCATGAGTGTACGTGTACACACATAATGAATTTCACAACCCCTTACAACTCCTCCACCTAATGCATCTGACCTCCAGCAAGCCCTCACCCAAATTACTTACACCTGACCCTTCAATTCCCAGTTTAACATGAAATAAAATCTGAAAGAACTGTGGATGCTGTAAACCAGAAACAAAAACTGAAATTATTGGAAAAGCTCAACAGGAGGGGTAGCATCTGTTGAGAGAAATCAGAGTTAACATTTTGAGTTGAGTAACCCTTCCTCAGAATTGAGGTGTTACTGGATTTGTCAATTTGTTGTACCACTCTCCCTCCCTCTCCCTCACCATTGATGATTTTGTTTCCAGTAAATTCTAGGAAAAGGGCAAACTTCTTCTAGCCTGAATGCCTGATGTTGCATTTCTGTGTTTGATAGCGCACTCCACAACTGGAGTGAATAATATCGCCAACAAATGTTGTGCTAGCTTTTCACTGTGGAGGTTTTTTCTCCAGGAGATTGGCTCAAACAACGCTAACATTTTATGTTGTGAGGTGTGTGGCCTTACTCCTTTCATAAAATATTATAAGCCTTTTATTCCCATTATGGATCTCCCCCTTATTGGCTTATTTGGCAGGACTAAGATTTCAGATCCTCAGGTCTGCCCTGCAAGAGGGGGTGAGTATATTTTGTTTACCTCCAATAAGTAGTGCAGAAATATCTAACCCAGAACAGTCCAGTCAAGGAGCAAAAGAATGTGAAGGGAGGACTCAGTACAGGAGGCAGAGCTGTGCTCTTGGGCTGCGATGTGTGTGCAGATCATAGGTGAAGCTGTGCATATTCCAGACCACTCGGTAGTTAAAAACAAATATGAAGTATTGCTGGGAACAGTTGCCCCAGCAGATGAGAAGTGGACTGATCCCACAGGATTCAATGTCTAATTGGCTTTGAATTTTAAAAAGCAGAAAACTTTGATTGAATTTACAATGGTTTGTTCTAGTTTCCAGAAGGAAAAAAAGCTTGTGAACAAGAGGTCTGAGTAAGAAAAAAACTAAAACCATTTTGAGAAACAGGATATTTTGTCCTGCCCTTTCTTATACCAGCAGAGATTTAACAATTTTTCTCAGTTTCTCAGTTTTCTTCATGACACAATATGGTTTCTATATTTCTGGATGTGAGATTTTGGACAGGACTAGTGTTTGAATTTCTAAACTTAGATATGTTTGGAAATTATAAACCAGTTGGACTTCTTCTAGAAACTCCATGATTTCATTTTTAATCAGGTTTGGAGAACATAGTGAGAATGGGAAAACCCTGAATTGATTATGGTCAATAAATCTCCAAAGTAAAAGCAATGCTTAAAACTTTGAAACCTTGACATCAATGTCTCTGAAAATTACCACTATTAAAATAACTTGAGTCACGTATTTAACTCAGACATGCAATCAGAAAATTGATTAAAGTGTAAGGAGTCACTTTACTCTTGTTGTGACCCTTTTACAAAATCTTATTTAATTCCCATTGCACTGGTGACCGCATATTTATGATTGTATAAGAGGAGCAATTGTAGACCATTTGGTCCCTGAAGACTGCTCTGCTATTTAGTAAGATTGTGGCTGATCTGTTTCTGTTGCTTTGAATTCCACGTTCCCTTCTACCACCAACCCCCACCCTTGCCTCAAAAGAATCTATGAACCTCTGCCTTAAAATAGTTAAATACATTTTCTCAGCTTGTTTCTGAAGCAGAGGATTCCAAAGTCACACACTCCTCTCAGTGAAAGGTGCGTGTGTATGTGTCTGCCCCAATAACAAACCTATAGAAGGGCATTTAAATGGAGCGGTGGGATTCATGGAAGAGGTACTGAATGCAGGATGTTCAACGTATAACCTCAATACCTTGCACCTGTAGTTTGAAAATTTGCATATCGGAAATGGTAATGGTTATATTACTGGACTACAAATTGGACTGCTTCAGAGTTTAAATTGCATTAAAGCAACTGGGAAATTAAATTGCATTAGTTTAGTTATTTACTAATTGCATTAATAAATCTGGAATAAGAGGTCAGTGTTAGTAATGGTGAGATAACAAAGTGTAGAGCTGGATGAGCACAGCAGGCCAAGCAGCATCACAGGAGCGGGTAGGTTGACATTTCGGGCCTAGACTGTTCTTCAGGAATGTTCAGGATCTTCATTTCTGAAGAAGGATCTAGGCCTGAAATGTCAGCCTTCCTGCTCCTCTGATGCTGCTTGGCCTGCTGTGTTCATCCAGCTCTACACCTTGTTATCTCAGATTCTCCAGCATCTGCAGTTCCTACTATCTCTGAAACAGTGTCAATAATGGTGACCATTTGACTACCAGACTGCTGTAAAAACCAGTCTGGTCCATTAACATGCTTGAGGGAAGGAAACCTGAAGCCCTTATCTGTTACAGGTAGTTCTGCTATAACACATGTTTTGTTAATACAAATTAGCTGTAATGTGATTGATGTATAGTGGACCTGTTTGGATAACGCAAACTTCCTGCCATGCACGTACAGCGAGTTCCTTATATTGTGATTTCCTATGGCCATTTTCCATAGTGCAAAGTCACACGAGAATACAACTATTGCATTATGAGAGAGCTAGCGGTACGTGTTATAAAAAATAATGATTACTGAAAGAGTTTGCATAAAGCTCCATGCAATCTGATGTCACACAGGCTTTGGATGGAAAAACAAGACACTTGAGCACAAGGTTCTTGTGGAGATAATTTTTTCCTGGTGTTGTGATCACAGCTGATGTTATTACTGGATTAATCAGATCCCAGGTTGAAAGCCAACTTGACAGATTGTTTTCTGTCTTGATTTTTATTTAACAGGATGGCCTTCCACTTAAACAAAAGCACACAATACTGCAGAAAAATGTACAATGCAAAAGAAATTAAGATACAATGGAATAAACAGTTACTAATAAAACGACCTGGAAGATACATTTCAAAAATGGAATCCCATCAATTCCAAAACCATCATGGTACAACCGAAGAGAATTTCCTTCCCTCAGATTTACATATATTTGACTTTAACTGCCTCCTCCAATTCTCAGTCTTGTTTGATAGTCTCTTCCTTGAGTGTTCATAGAGCTAAGCTTAGATTTTCAAACATAGAATAATTCCTTTCAGGCTTCTCACCAAACACTTATGGTTTGGAACTTTTAAATTAAAGTCCTGACATTCAGGTAGCCTATTTTCAAACTGTTTTGAATTTTCTCCTTTCTTCGGAAGGAACTGTTCCTTATATTTAATATCAGCCAGGAATTCTGGGAACTGAAACACAAAAGGCTTTCAAGCTGTGGATTTTCCTATGAGTACAAAAAAATTACTGACTCTTCTCCCAAAAGTAAGGGAATGTTTTTTAATGTTTACTCAGTGTATTTATAAATCTCTCTCCCTGCAACTCTCTCTCTCATATGGCCTTTTAAAAAAATTATGGTTGCAGAAATACTCACAAGTTAATCATTAAACTCCCCTCAATGAATTTCACGGTTCAAGAAGGCAGCTTAACATTCCTTCTGGGGTGACTCAGTGGCTCAGTGGTTAGCACATTCTTCTCGTGTCTGCATGAGTTTCGGCCGGGTGCTCTGGTTTCCTCCCACAGTCCAAAGATGTGTAGGCTAAGTGGGCCGGCTATGCTAAATTGCCCATAGTATCCAGGGATGTGCAAGTTAGGTGGATTAGCCGTGGGATATGGAGGGTCACAGGGATAGCGGAGGGAGTGTGGGTTTGGGTGGGATGCTCTTCGGTGGCTTGTGTGGACTGAGTGGGCCAAATGGCTTGTTTCCACACTGTAGGGATTCTGTGATTGTCAAAATCAACTAGGGATCGGCAATAAATAACTGGTCCTCATTTCCTATGACGAAACCTATATGCTCCTAGTACAAAATCCAAACGAAAATATACATTGAGCACATATTTTACATCACACTGACTCCTGATAATCTTAACTAATTAAGCCTAACTTACCAATGTGACTTGAACCTATTTCTATAAACTGCCCCTTGTTGTGTAAGACAATTACCTCTTGTTAAGACTCACTAGTGGTCTATCCTTTTCATAAATAATTAGATAGGCTTTTAGACTTAGCGGACAAACAAGGGTTTTTGACATAAGATCATATGAAATAGGAACAGAAGTAGACCATTTGGCCCCTCAAGCCTTTTCTGCCATACAATAGGATTATGGTTGATCTGACATTTCTCACTTTCACCTTCCTGTCCTTTCACCATAATACTTGTTTCATGTCCTGATCAAGAACCCATCTTAGTCTTAAATATACACAATGAGTGAGCCCTGCAGCTCTCTGAGGCAACAGGTCTCTGTGGCAAAGAGTCCCAAAGAGTCTCAACTCTCCGAGTGAAGAAAATGCTCTCCATCTCACTCTTAAATTTGCACCCCTTAATTCTTAGACTATGCCTTCTAGTCGTGGACTCTCCCATGAAGTGGAAACATCCTCTCAGCATTTACCCTGTCAATTTATTCCTTAAGAATCCGACATGAATCATTGGATCACCTCTCATTCTTCTAAATTCCAATGAGTAGAGTCCAAACCTGTTTAATTTTTGCTCATAAGATAATCCCTCCATGCCAAGGCTCATCCTTGTGAGCCTTCTCTGAGCTGCCTCTAATAAAATAATATATTTCCTAAATTGAAAGGAGCAAAACTACTCACAATATTCCAGATGTGATCTCACCAGCACCTTATACAATTTCAGTAAGACTTCCCTACTCTTACACTTCAACCTCCTTGAAATAAGGTCCAATATTCCATTAGACCTGCTGATTCCTGCTGCACCTGTGTGCTAGCTTTGTTTGTTTCATGTGCAAATATCCCCAAGTCCTTTGTGTTGCAGCTTAATACAGTTTCTTTCCATTTAAATAATATTCTATTATTTTATCCTCCCTTCCAAAATGAACTTCATATTTTCCCACATTATGCTTGCTAATTTTTCCCCCTCTTTCTTAGCCTATCAGTATCTCTCTGAAAACTGTTTGTATCCCTCTTATAACCTGATTTTCCACATATTTTAGTGTCATCTGCAATATTGGCTACAGTAGATCCACTTCCTTCCTCCAAGTCATAAATATATGTTGCATTGATCCCTGTGGAACCCCATTGGTCACAGGCCGCCAACCTGAAAAAGAACACCTTATCTTCAATTGGTGTTTCCTTCCCATGAGCAAATTCTCTCACCATTGCCAATATCCTACTTCTATCACAATGGGTTCTTAATGGATTAACCTTTTGTGAAGTACCTTGTCAAATGTATTCTGGAGGTCCAAATATAACCCATCCACTGGTTCCTGTATATCCAGTCTGGTTTAGACTTCCTCAAAAAACTCTAATAAATTGGTCAGACATGATTTTCCATTCATGGAGCCATGCTGGCTTCCTTGATTAGATTATGATTTTCCAAATGTCCTGCTATTACTTCCTTTATAATTAACTCCAATACTTTTCCAAAAATGGATGATACGCTAATCAGCTTTTAGTTATCCCTTTTTTGAATAGGCATGTCATATTAGCAATTTTCTAATTGTCCGGTACTTCTCCAGAATCCAATAATTTTTGAAAAATTGGTAGGTATCCTATATCTCTGTATCTACCTCTTTTAGGATCCTCGGATGCAAGTCATCAAGGCCAGGGACATATCTGCCTTTAGACCCATTAGTTTGTCTAATACTACGTTGTGGATGACAAGAATACTTAATTCCTCCTCCATATTCTTTAGTGTTAAGGGAATGTCCAAAGTATCTTCCACTGTAAAGACTGATGCAAAATGTCTGTTTATGTCCTCTGCTGTTTCCTTGTTGCCCATTGCCATCTCCCCAGGTTGAGTTTCTCAGGTGGCTAGGTCCATTTTGATCTCTCTCTTTTCATTTTAACACATTTTTAAAAGCTCTTATAATCAGCTCCTTGCTAGTTTGCCCTTTTAGTTTATTTTCTCTGTCTTTATCATCTTTTTATCATTTTTTTGGATTCTGATCTTATCCTAGTCTCAGGGTTATCACTGACGTTGGCCTCTTTATATGTTTTCTCTTCTACCTTCATACTGCCCATAACTTCCTTGGCTAACCATGCTTAGTTTCTTTTATTCTTAGGCTTTTATCCTTCTTGCTGAGGTGTATTTTTGCTGAGAGTCATGAATTACCTCCTTAAATGCCTGCCACTGCACTTACAGAATTATTAATGATAATAGAAAGCTATCAAATGGTTAATCTTCTCTCCAGTTTTGGATTATTAATTTAAGCCATTAAGTTCAATAGTTCTCTGTTCATTCCATTTCAAAATTGAGGCCAAGGTGTATTAATTCTCTTCTTTAGGTTATGTTGTTATATTCTTCATAGAATGCTAGGGACTATTTCTTACGTGAATATATATCCTAGGGCACCATATTTTCTTCCGGTCATGCGCTGAGTATCAATGTATCAGTCTGTCAGTTCACCAATCCACCTAACCTGCGCATCTTTGGAGTGTCGGAAGAAACCGGAACACCTGGAGGAAACCCACACAGACACTGGGAGAATGTGCAAACTCCACACAGACAGTTGTCCAAGGGTGGAATCGAACGCATGTCCCTGGCACTGTGAGGTAGCAGGGCTAAACGCTGAGTCGCCATGCCACCATGGCTCATCTGTGGCTTTGATCCATATGCCTATCTCTGACCCATATCCTTTCATACCTTTGCTTAACAAAGAATGATCTATCTCAAATTTAAAATTAACACCTGATCTTGCATCAATTGCTGTTTCTGGAAGTGAGTTCCAAACCTTTGCATGTAGAAGTGCATCCTAATATCACATTTTCAGCCCATTAGCTCCAATTGATCAAGATCCACTGATAATCTTAGACAACCTTCTTCACTGTCCACTGTGCCACCAATTTTGGTGTCATCCACAAACTTACTAACCAGGCCTCTGAAATTCTCAATCAAATCAATTATTTCCTGGACACAGGAAATATCATGGAGTTCATTGCTTTCCAGGTGTTAGAACTGCCCTATTCATTAGTTACTGTTCAATGACCCTCTGGTCTTTAGGGAAGAGAATTCCAAAGATTAGTCTGTCTCTGAGAAAAGAAATTCCTTCTGATCTCTGTTTTAAATGCAAGAATCCATGATTTTAAACTGCGGCCCCAGTTTTAGATTATCCCACTGGATGAAACAGCATCTCACTATTTATCCTGTCTAGCCTTCTCAGAATCTTATGTGTTTCAATAAGAACACCTCTCACTCTTCTAAACTCCAGTGAATATTGGCTCAACTTTTCTGCATTAGACAGCTCCTTCATCTTAGGAATTTGCCCAGTTAATACACCTTTACTATTATGTGGTGGCATAATTTTAAGGTGATTGGAGGAAGGTATAGGGGAGATGTGAGATGTAGGGCATGTGGAATGCGCTGCTGGCAGTGGTAGTGGAGTCAGATACTTCAGGGACTTTTAAGCGACTCTTGGATAGGCACATGGAGGATAGTAAAATGTGGGGTTTGCAGGGTAGATTGTTCTTAGTAGAATAATAGGCAGGCACAACATCATGGGCCGAAGGGCCTGTACTGTGTGTGCTGCTCTATGTTCTATGTTCTAAGTGCTAATGTTCTTAACCTTCCTGAACTGCCTCCAACATTATTATCTCTCTTCTTAAAGTAAGGGGACCAAAACTGTAGATTGTACACCAGGCCTGGTCAATGGCCCATGCTGTTGGAACAAGACTTACTGACTTTTATACTTCAAGCCCTTTGCAATGAAAGCCAGCATTCCATTTTCCAGCCTAATTACTTGCTCTACCTGCCTTTTATGCTAATTTTCTTGTACAAGGCCATCCAGTTCATTGTGTACTGCAGCATGCTGCAGCCTTTCTCTATTTAAATAATACTTATTTTTACATTTCTTAGTCTCAAAGTGGACAACCTCACATTTTTCCATATTAGAAGAAACTGTCAAATTACTGCCTATTGGATTAAACCATCCCTTTGCACAGTCTTTGTGTTCGCTTCAGAATCTGCCTGCCCCTCAAAACTGCATCATCAGCAAATTTGGCTGTGATACACTCAATCCCGTCATTTGAGTCACTAAGTAGATCATAAGTGGTTGAAGCTCAAGCACTGATCCCTGTGGCATTCTACTATTTATAGTTTACTCAACCTAATTGTGCCCTATTCATCTCAAATCTGTTCCCAGTCAGTTAGCCAATCTGCCGTAAATACTCATATCCTGTCCCCATAAAAATGAGCCCTTGTGTAGGGCACACCTTTTATGGGTCACTCTTTCAATTGCCTGTGTATGGTTTCCCTTTACACATCCTGCTTGTTTCACCCTTGACAAACTCTAAGCTTTTGTTCGATGTGATTTATCTTTCACCAAACCATGTGGACTCTTTCTGATTGTATTATGATTTTCTAAATATCTTTACACGGCGTCCTTAGTAATGGACACCAGCAATGTCTCAATGTCCTGAACAAAAAATCAGAAATTACGCAAACGGATTTTGGACTGTCTGCCTATGTTCTTGAATGGGGACATGACATTTGTTAACTGTGGTCACTGAGATAAAAGGGAGGTGCTGATGCACTAACAAAGAAGTAGAGGGCAGTCTTGAATTTGTCTCATAACAGAAGAGAGCTGAATTATGGGGAAAGATTGTAACAACTTGGACTATTTATCCTTGAGCATCAGGCAATCTTATTGCTGTACCTAATGTTGGAAGTGGAATAGAAAAGGTACATTGAGAGCGCTGCTTGAAGCTAAAATCACCACTGCAGAACAGAGGGTCACAGATTTGCAGAGGGAGATGAAAATGTAAGATTGATGAAAATTCCTTTTCAGAGTGTGATGAATATGTGGAATAGAATTCTGAGCCTGTAGCAATGTGGAAGGAACAGCTGGATCCTCCGATATGGGAACCTTTAAGGCCTCTGGACAAATCCGGTGAACCAAATTTTGCCTCATTTGCATCTATCCAGGGCCGTCATTTACATGAGCTCCATCTGGTGGTGACAACACATATTTTTCCAATCTCCGGTATGCAAGGAAAATCTTAGCATTCTTAGCTTAAATAGTTCTACGTAATCAACATTTTCAGCATTAGATTGCAAATAATATACTGGAAGCCGACCACATTATAGGATTTATTATTTATGTTGTATTTTGGAAATTAAGGAATGCCCACAAGAGATTTCTACCCTGTTGAGTTAATGGGTCATTTATCTGCATCTTGTATTTGCCATGCTACTCATTTAAATGTTGATGAAACCGTCTCATGTAAAAATTCAGCCTGAAATATCACTTCTATTATCAGACTATTGACTGTCACAAGCCATTTGATGCATTTAATGTGCTGAAAATGTGAAAAGAAGGATGTACTTTTCTTTCCATGGCACCTTACACAACCTCAGGGCATGTCAAAGTACTTCATGACCAGGAAGTTAGTGCTGAGATATTGTTCCTGTTGTAAGGAAATGTGGTCAATTAATGTGCAAAGCAACATCCATACAGCAATGAGATATATGGCATAATAACAATGTTTACATGGAGTTGGTTCACTTCAACTTTTTCATCAGAAGAGAATTTGTTCAATATTAGTAACAAACCCAATTTAAAAAAGCTCTGCTGTTCTTTATTTAGCACTTTGGCTTAACACTATATCTGAAAGGCTGCTGACAGTACAGTACTCCATTGTAAAGCGCATAAAATTCAACCTAGATTGTACACTCAAGTTTCTTGATGGGACTTGAAAGCTAACCCACTGACTCAGAGTCAGACACCAAACCATTGAGTCGTGGTTAACCCATTCAACTCAGAATTGAAACTTATGAACTGCTAAAGCTACAAACCAAATTATTTCAATGGTAGTTATGAATGGGAGAATGACAGTGTTATCTCACCAGTTGGGTCATCTGTGTTTTTTTTCCCCAGATGATTATCTTTCCATGCAGTGTGACCTATTTGCTGAATATATGAGCAATGCATTAGTTCAAAAACTGTGGCCCAACAGGAACTGAAATAGCAAGGATTAATTCTCTAACTTTGGGCAGTATTGCTATCACAGATTAAATAAGCTTCTTGCTTTGTTCAAGTAACAACAGTAACTTGTTCTTTTATATAGGGCCTTCACACAGTGAAATTTTAACACACTGTAACATCCCTAGGTGTTCAAAGCAGCATTGTCAAACAGGATTTGACATTAAGCCACATTAGATATTAGGACAGATAGCCAAATACATGATCAAAGAGGTAAGTTAAGGAGTGCCTTAAAGAAGGAGACAAATAAAAAGAACTCTTGAGGTCCAAGGGAGAATTCCAGAGCTTAGAGCTCCAATGACACTTCAATGGAGATGTTCAGAAGTCCAGGATTCATGAAATGAGTTTTGGAGGATTGTAGCTTTCAATACAATTACAGACGTAGGAAGGAGTAAGGCCATGAAGGAAGTTAAACTCATGAAAATTTTAAAATCAGAGGCATTGCTTATGTGTAAGCTAACGTGAGTGGACAAGCAGAGAGATGTTGGGTGAATGACACTTGATGTGAGTTTGGACAGGCCAACAGAGTTTTAGATGACCACAATTTTATGTTTTCCAAGAAAAATAATCAAATCTATAGGTAACTAAGTCATGGATCAGACCTTCCACTGCAGATGAACTGATGCAAGTGTGGAATCCAGCAATGGTACCTTCTTGATACATGGCCTTTGTGGTTGGAAGATCATCTAGGTGTTATTTTTGCCTCAAGGTTACTTTAAGGAGTGAGTAACTGTCTCTTAAAAGGTTACCCTTGCCTTCCAGAATTTATGAGACCACTTTTGGAGTACGCATACAGTTCTCGTTGCCCTGCTATACAAAAGTATTATTATTAAATTGGAAACGGCACAGAAAATATTTACAAGAATGTTACTGGGACAGGAGATTTTGATTTTTAAAAAGATGCTGTATAAGTTGGGACTTTTTTCCTTGGAGTGTAGGAAGTTGAAAGGGTGACCTTATAAAAGTTTATAAAATCATGAGGGGCAAAGATAAGGTGAATAATAAAGGTCTTTTCCCTAGGGTAGGGGCAGTTCAAGATTAGGGAGCATATTTTTAAGATCAGAGGAGAAAGATTTCAAAGGGACCTGAAGGGAAATGATTTCACACAGAGGGTGGTTCGTGTGTGGAAATGGTAGATGCAGGTGCAGTAACAACATCTAAAATACATTTGGACAGGTAGATGAATAGGAGAGGTTTAGAGGGATATGGGCCAAATGCAAACAAACAGGGCCAGTTTAGTTTGGGCAATTTGGTTGTCATGGAAGAGTTGGATCAAAGTGCTGTATGACTCTACGACTATGTAGGATGGAAGGAAAAGCTGTGACATCCTAAGCTAATGATGAAGGCTGTTGACAGGAAAGAAAGCATACACCTACGCAAATCACTTGTGGTTCGACAGCAGATGAATATTGAAAGACTGGAAGACCATCTCACTGGGTAGGCAAATCACTGCAGCCATAAAATTCAGCAATTAAAGCAAAAATCATCAGCTGTCTATGTCTCTGAGTCCCCATCTGTTTGGACAAGGGCACAAATAAATGCGACCATATACACAATTTGTTTGCGGTCTCCAATGACACTGATTCTCTTCTTTGGAGGTATCTTTAGTTTTCTGTACTCATCCTGCTTTAGTTCCCTGCACTCAATGAAAATCCTGAAAATCATGTATTTTATGTCTTCTCAGCTTCTTTCCCACTTATTCTTTAGTCATAATCAAATTTGGCCTCAATATTTTTGCTTCTTTCTCCTAAGTCATTAAAAGGTTCTGCACATTGTTTGAGGTCACAACAATGATTCCTGTGATATTCCACTGGTTACAGTTTGCTGACATAAAAATGAAGCATAATTCCCATTCTGTTCTTTCAGTTAATCAGCTCACTGCCTAGCATTGCCAATGGAATACCTTGAACATTGTCAAAAATTGCTGGAAAAACTCAGCAGGTCTGACAGCATCTGTGGAGAGAAAGCAGAGTTAACATTTAGACAGGTACATGGATGGGATAGTTATGGTGGAATCTGGGCCAAATGCGGCAAATGGGACAAGCTTAAACTGTGAAAACTGGGCAGCATGGGCAAGTTGGGCTGAAGGGCCTGTTTCTATCCTGTAGACCTCTATGACTCTATAACATTTCAGGTATAGTGACACTTCTTCAGAACTGATTGTAGCTGGGAAAAATTTGGCATATATGCTGATGATGGGTTGTGGGGCAGGGTGGTAGAGTAAGTGAAATGGAGCCCAAAGAGAGAGAACAGTAACTGGGCAGACAAAGGAATGGCAAAGATTTGGTTTGATTTGATTTGATTTATTGTTGTCACATGTCCCTGACTACAGTGAAAATCTTTGTGTTGTGAGCAGTACAGGTAGATCATAGTGAACAAAGGTATACAGATCATAGGGCGTTTAGGCATACAGAGTTTTAATTGCACAGGAGGTGCACAAAAGCAAGACCAACATTAGATTTGAAATTAGAGACGACCATCCAACAGTTTGATAACAGCAGGGACAAAGCTGTTCTTGAACCTGTTGGCACCTATGTTCAAGCTTATGTATCTTCTGCCTGATGGAAGAGGTTGGAAGAGAATATCACTGGAGTGGAAGGGATCTTTGATGATATTAGCAGCCTTTCAGTGGCAATGAGAAGCATAGATGAAATCCATGGATGGGAGGTTGGCTTATGTGATGGTCTGGGCTGTGTTCTGTAGTTTCATCCAGTCCTGGGCAGAGCAGTTGCTGTACCAAGCCATGTTGCACCCAAATAGAATGCCACCTGTGGTGCACGTGTACAAGTTGATGAGGGTCCTTATGGACACACCAAATTTCCTAAGCCTCCTGAGGAAGAAGAGATGTTGTTTTGCCTTCTTGTCCATTGTACCTACATGGGAGGACTGGGACAGATTGTTGGTGATTTTCCCTCCTGGGAACTTGACGTCCCTAATCCCATCCACCTCAGCTCCATTGATGTAGATAGGGGCCCATCCTCCTCCTTTCTTCTTGAAGTCAACAATCAGTTTTTTTGTTTTGCTGACATTGAGAGAGATTGTTATCATTGTATCACAATACCAAGCCCTCTATCTACTTCCTGTATTCCAACTCATCATTGTTTGATATCTGGCCTACCATGGTTGTGTCATTGGCTAACCTGTAGATGATATTCATATGAAATTTGGCCACACAGCCATACATGTACAGGAAGTACAGAAGGGGGCTGAGTAAACATCCTTGCAGGGTGTTGGTTTTAATGGTTATTGTGGAAGAGGTGCTGATGTCTAACTTCATTGATTGCATTCAATGAAGATCCAGTTGCAGAGGGCAAAACTGAGACCTATGTCTCAGAGTTTTGAGATTGGCTCGGTTGTGATTATTTTGTTGAAGGTGAGCTGTAGTCGATAAGTAGGAGCCTGACGTAGGCATCCTTATTATCCAGATGTTTCAGAGATGCACGTTGGGATAGGGAATTGGTGTCTGCTGTGGATCTCTTTTGCTGGTAGGCAATTTGCAAGGGATTGAGGCAGGCTGGGAGGCTACACCTGATGCAGCCATGACTAACCTCTCAAAGTACTTCACACTTGGAGATCAGGGCCACCAGACTGTAGTCATTGGTGTACGTTATGTGTGTTTTTTTTGGTACCGAGATGATGGTGGTCTTCTTGAAGCAGGTGGGAACTTTGAATTGCAGCAGGAGATGGTTAAAGATGTCAGCGAATGCTTCCACCAGCTTGTCTGCACAGGGTCTATGTGCATGGCCCAGGGACTCCATCCTGGCCGTGGGGTTTAATCTCAAGAAGGCCGACCTGACATCTGCAGCGGTGACTGAGGGAACAGGTGTATCTGGAGCTTTAGGGGCAGGTGTCACTGCACTGCTGACGTTCTGCTCAAACTGAACATAAAATGTATTGAGAACATCTGAGAGAGATGTGTTTCTGGTTGCTATTTCATTCTGCATTATTTTGTACCCTGTTATGCCATATAGGTCTTCCCAGAAGTGGCGGGAGTCTGTGTGGTTAGTTTGGGCCTCTAACTTGGTCTAGCACTGCCTCTTAGCATCTCTAAAGGCCTTGTGGGGTTTGTATCTGGATTTCCTGTAAAGGTTTACGGTTGGGGAACACTTGGATTGACTTCTTTGGCACACAGCCCTCTACGCACTTGCTAGTGAAGTCTGTGACGGTGGTAGCAGACCCCCCTAGTTTGTCTGCTGAATTCTTGAATATGATCCAGCCCACTGATTCCAAGCAGTCCCAAAGACGGGTCTTCCACTGCCTCAGATCAACACTGTACTACTTTGTGTACTGGCTTCTCTCGTTTCAACTTCTGCTTGTAAGCTGGGAGAAGGAACACAGATAATAAAATGTGAGGCTGGATGAACACAGCAGGCCAAGCAGCATCTCAGGAGCACAAAAGCTGACGTTTCGGGCCTAGACCCTTCATCAGAGCGGGGGATGGGGAGAGGGAGCTGGAATAAATAGGGAGAGAGGGGGAGGCGGACCGAAGATGGAGAGTAAAGAAGATAGGTGGAGAGAGTATAGGTGGGGAGGTAGGGAGGGGATAGGTCAGTCCAGGGAAGACGGACAGGTCAAGGAGGTGGGATGAGGTTAGTAGGTAGCTGGGGGTGTGGCTTGGGGTGGGAGGAAGGGATGGGTGAGAGGAAGAACCGGTTAGGGAGGCAGAGACAGGTTGGACTGGTTTTGGGATGCAGTGGGTGGGGGGGAAGAGCTGGGCTGGTTGTGTGGTGCAGTGGGGGGAGGGGACGAACTAGGCTGGTTTAGGGATGCAGTAGGGGAAGGGGAGATTTTGAAACTGGTGAAGTCCACATTGATACCATTGGGCTGCAGGGTTCCCAGGCGGAATATGAGTTGCTGTTCCTGCAACCTTCGGGTGGCATCATTGTGGCAGTGCAGGAGGCCCATGATGGACATGTCATCTAGAGAATGGGAGGGGGAGTGGAAATGGTTTGCGACTGGGAGGTGCAGTTGGAACACAGGAACACAGAGTTGTGATCTGATTTTCCAAATGGGGGTATGGAGTGGTATGTAGCAGTGATCAAGGATGTTCAGTCCTCGAGTGGGGCAGGTGACGTGTTGGTGGTATTTTGGTGGCACCCTTTTGAGATTGTCCTGGTTGAAATTGCTGGCCATGGTGAATCAGGCTTCAGGAAGTTTCATCCCCAGAGCATTTGTTGCAGTGTAAATTTCATCCAGAGCATTCTTCACTCTGCTACCGTGGTATGTAGACCGCTGTCAGAACGGCGGAGGTGAATAATGTCCCAGACCACCAAATTGCCTGGTCAACATCTCTGTCTCAGGCTTTCTACAATGCTCCAGTGAAGATCAGCACGAGCTCAAAGAACAGCACTTCATTTTCTGTTTGGGGATCCTGCAGCCTTCAGGACTCAATGCCGAGTTCGATAATTTTATAGCCTGAGCAAGTTCGCCCATGTCCTTACCCAACCTCCACACACCAGGCCTAGTCATTACATGGGCTGCTACCACAAATAACCATTGTCTGCCACTCATGGTCCCTTTTAGCAACTATTGATTCACCCAGGCAAACTTCTACCCATTCCTTTGTCGATCCAATTACTGTTCTCTTTCCCTGGCATCCTTCTCCACCTGTTGTTTACTCCACCACCACCACCCCCCCTCCCCCACCACCCTAACCAGCATAAATACCAATCTTTTTCAGCCACAATCAGATCTGAAGGAGTGTCACTCGACCGCAAAGGTTTCTGTCCACAGATGCTGCCAGACCTGTTGAGTTTTTCCAACTATTTCTATTTTTGTTTCTGACTTTGAGCATGCGCAGTTCTTTGTATTTTCTTTAATCATTGAGTGTTTAACCTCTAACGTCGAGCTCTTGAGCCATAACCCTTTATGTGGCACCCTATTGATCGCCTTTTGCGAAATCCAGTTACCCTACGTGTACTGGTTCCACTTCAACCACCCTGCTTCTTGCATTCTCAAAACACTTGAATAAATTTGTCAACTGCAACTTCCCTTTTACAAAACTGACTTGACTCTTCCTTAATGTATGTTGAGTTTTGAAGTACCTTGTTCCTGTTTCCTTAATACTGGATTCTAGCATTTTACCAAAGACAGATTATAGTTTATCCTCGTTCTTTATTGAAGAGTGGCAAAACATTAGTGATTTTTCAATCTGCTGGAGCATACTTGAATCCAGGCAATTTTGGAAGATGGGCTTTGTCAGTAGTCATTCCTTTTAAGGTTGTTGGATGTAGGCCAGGAGGTCCAGGGGACTTGTCAACGTTTAAACCTGTCAGTTTGCCAATTTTTTCTCCCTAGTAAAAATGATTATTCTATGTTCATACTTTCTGTTCATCTCCTCATTATTTTATGATTGTTAGATTGCTTATGGTGTATTCTACCATGAAAATAGATACAAAATATTTATTTAAAGTTTCTACTTACTCTTCAACTCAGCATTAAGGTGACAGGCTTGGATTTGGAATGACAACCAATGCATTTGAGGGCACAGAAAGTACAAGTTACATAGCCTGTTTATGTAGAAATTAGTAAGATCCATATTGTGATAATAAATGGAGGGCAGAGAGGGGATTGCTGTATAAAGGCTTCAAGACTCTGAAGCAACCTTTTGCTTACATCAAGGAGCTGCACATGACTGACTATAAATACCACAGTGTTAGAGTCCAGAAGATCACCACCAGATTGCAACAGTCTTGACTGGAAGACACACACAACAACTTAACATGAACAAACAGGAGGATAATTTTGTCCTTAAGCCATGAGTCAGTGCCTGGTATAGTATAGCACTGTGTATAGCAGTATTTACCTCTAATGTATAATAAATAGTGGTACATTGAAATTTAAGCCTGAAGGCAGTGCTTCATTTTGCCTTCTTCTAAAAGAGTTTATCTCGAACCCAAACTCACATTGTGATCCACAAACATGATAAAAGAAAGTGACAGCTATGGGATACACTGCAGAGAGAAATCACAGCAGCAGTGAACATCAAAAACAGACTTGAGTTCATCTGTAGAAACGAAGAATTCAAATGTGATTTTTTTTTCAAGGTATTGTTCTGTAGCTTTAAGCCCTAGCTAGCAGCCAGAAAACCCATCTCGCCAAATAACTGCTGTGAAGGAAAGTTGCTAAACAAAAAACTCCTCTAAATGATGTACAGGAATACAGTAAGTCTCAAAAAGCTTTCCCTTCCCAGTCAAGAAAGGGGAAGAAAGTCTTTAAAAATGTAGAGAGCACTAAAAACTCACTTGTACCTGAGGAGAGAAATACAAATTCAGTATCCACAGAAAGAGGTCAATCATTAAACTCCAAAGCCAGGCAAACCCTTCAAGAGAGGGAACAGAAAGATTTCATTTCTGCACGAAAAACTAGGCTGAGGGGCAAGTGAATGAACACTGAGCTATTCGCACAATGATAAAGTTAACAATTGTAAATTAAAATAATTTCTCCAAAATCATTGATTGATAAACGAAGAAAAGTTTTTAAAAAGTTATCATTGAAATTTGAAGTACCAGAGACCTAACAGTGAAATTAATGAAATCTTATTACTTTGGATGACAGTTTGGATGTGGTGCCTCTGTAAAAGTTTCTGAGGGTCCTTATGGATGTGGCGAATTTCCTAAGCCACCTGAGGAAGACGAGGTGTTGTTGTGCCTTCTTGACCATTGCAGCTACGTGGGAGGTCCAGGACAGATTGTTGGTTCTCATCACTACTAAGAACTATACACTCTTGACATTCTCCAACTCAGCATTGTTAATGCTGAAAAAAATGTCATCCCCCCCCAAGGGGATGACATTTTTGCAGCAAGGTTGGTGGGAGGAGGTGTACTCTAGGTAGCTGTGGAAGTTGGTGGGCTTGAAATGGATATCGGTTTTCAGGTAGTTGCCAGAGATGGAAACAGAGAGGTCCAGGAAGGAGAGAGAGGTATCAGAGATGGTCCAGGTGAACTTAAGGTTGGGGTGGTAGGTGTTGGTGAAGTGGGTGATCTGTTTGATCTCCTTATGGGAGCACGAGGCGATGCTGATGCAGTCATCAATGTAACGGAGGAAGAGATGGGGTTTAGGGCCAGTTTAGGTATGGAAGAGGGATTGTTCCAGTAACCTACAAAGAGGCAGGCATAGTTTTGGCCTATGCGGGTACCCATGGCCACCCCCTTTGTCTGTAGGAAGTGGGAAGAATTGAAAGAGAAGTTGTTGAGGGTAAGGACGAGTTCGGCTGAGCGGATGAGGGTGTCAGTGGAGGGGGAATTGGTTGGGCCTGTGGGACAGGAAGAAGCGGAGGGCTTTTAGGCCATCTGCATGGGGAATGCAGGTGTCTAGGGACTGGACGTCCATTGGTAAAGATGAGGTGTTGGGGACCGGGGAATTGGAAGTTTTGGAAGGAGGAGATGGAGAGCATGGGTGGTGTCATGGACATAGGTGGGGAATTCCTGGACCAAGGGGGAGAAAATGGCGTCACAATAGGTGGTGATAAGTTCGATGGGGCAGGAACAGGCAGAGACAATGGGTCAACCAGGGCAGGCAGGTTTGTGGATTTTGTGAAGGAGATAGAAGCGGGCAGCGCGGGGTTGAGGAACAATGGGGTTGGAGGCTGTGGGTGGGAAGTCACCTGAGGTGGTGAGGTTGTGGATGGTTTGGGAGATGATGGTTTGGTGGTCAGAGGTGGGGTCATGATCCAGGGGGAGGTAGGAGGAGGTGTCGGAGAGTTGGTGCCTGGCCTAGGCAATGTACTATAGCTGCGTCTGCGGGTTCTATGGTGAGTTTGGGATTGGAGCAGAGGGCTGCATGTTTTGCGGGGGAGAGGTTGGAATGGGTGAGAGGGATGAAGAGGTTGAGGCGATTGATGTCATGACAGCAGTTGAAGATGAAGAGGTCAAGGGAGGGTATGAGGCCTTGGGGTGGTTTCCCACCTCCCTAAACTGCTCTTCCTCCCACCTATCCCCTCCTCCCACCTCAAGCCCCACCCCCATCTCCCACCTACTAACTTTATCCCATGTCCTTGACCTGTCCGTCCTCTCTGGACTGACCTATCTCCTCCCTAACTCCCCACCTACACTCACCTCTACTGGCTCCATCCCCGCCTCTTTGACCTGTCTGTCTCCTCTCTACCTATCTTCTCCTTTATCCATTTTCGATCCGCCTCCCCCTCTCTCCCTATTTATTTCAGAACCCCTTTCCCTTCCCCCATTTCTGAAGAAGGTTCTACGCCTGAAACATCAGCCTTCCTGCTCCTCTGGAGCTGTTTGGCCTGCTGTATTCATCCAGTTCTACACCTTGGTATCTCAAATTCTCCAGTATCTGCAGTTCCTACTAACTGTGAAACTATCTTCGTTCATCTCTGCAATGATGCTATGTTGGTAATGGAAAACCGAAAATACATCGAAAACATTTAGATCTGCAGAAGATTTGACAATTTTCAGCTTTAGTTTATTTTTAATCCTTCATATGACGTGGGCAGCACTGCTAAGCTAACATTTATTTCCCATCCCTAATTGCCCAGAGGGTGGTAAGAGTCAGTCACATTGTTGTGGATCTTGAGTCACATGTGGGCCAGACCATGTAAGGATAACAAATTGCCTTCCCTAAAGGATAGTAGTAAACCAGATGGGCTTTTCCTGACAATCAGCAATGGTTTCATGGTCATCATTGAACCCTTAATTCCACATTCTTCTTACTGACTTAAAATTCCACCATCTGCCGTGGCAGGGATTTGAACCTGGGTTCCAGAACATTAGCTGGATTAGTAGTCTAGCATTAATGCCACTCGGCCATTGCCTCCACATTTAGTTCCACAATGACGATCTTCCAACAAATTTTCAACAACTTTAATCAATGAAGTATACAACAAGGCAACAAACTTAATGTGTCACAAGGAGGTCAAATCCTAATGGTATTCCTCCAAATCAAGAAAATGACCATCAATCTCAAATCACTGTTAACAATCAGCTCATGCAATACCATACACCAATACGTATCATTCCATCAGAAAAAAATGAGAGGTCTTATCTGAGATAATGCAGATATCTGCAGAGGCTGGAGAATCCAAGATAACAAAGTGTGAAACTGGATGAACACAGCAGGCCAACACAGAACACAGAGGTCTTATCTATTTGATAGATCAGTAAATCAATAGATTTTGAAAGCATAATGTCTAAGACTTCAAACAAATTCAGTGTTGGAAAATCAAATCAAATGTAGAACTCTTAACATGACTCCACTACATGGTAAAAATATCTGATCATAAATTGCACAGTCAACAGGTCAATGAGAAACTTTACATTTGAAAGCCTCATAGCAATTTTCATAAGTATTCCACTTCAAGATCGAATAAAGCACTAGTGAAACCATGCTACAGCAGCAGATACCAATTTCCAGGAGAACCTGTCAATTGATTCTTGAACAAACTCTATGTGGTATTTGAATAATGCAGCAGTGGCAACTTATAACAACAGTCCATTTATGAAAGGATTTTCATTGGCTTCTTTGATCAGTCACTGCCTGTTTTCAATCAAAAAAAATCTAACTTTAGATGCACAGTTGATATAGCAGTGGATACTGTGATTGTAAACTGTGCAATCTATATATATGTTAAAGGCAGTGTTCACTGATACCGTGGGCAACTGTGCATGCGCACACATGGAGCATATGGTTCTAGGCACTGACATCATCATGCCGACTTTGTGTGTGATGTCATTGGCAAATACATTACTGAGCATGTGCAGGAAAACATGTGTGGCTTTGAAGTTGGCTTCAGTGGTGGGGAGAACTGATGGCAGACATGGGACGGGGCTGGTGGAGAATTCCCAGAGTGAAAGGCAAGAGAGAGAAGGCCTAGAAGCCATGGGTGGGGTTCAACAAGCAGCGCCCAGGAGCTGGGTGGGTCTCTTTCCCTTTGTCCCCCTTCTGTATTTTCTCTTGCGCCTGGGTCCTCCTTGTCACCCCACCTCACCCCTCCTTACACCACCCCCCCCCACACCTGGTTGTCTACACTCTTCACCATTCTCTCCCACGCTTCCCATTATCTCCCTCCACCCCACCTCACCACCAACCAGATCTCAAACAGCATCTCTTCCCACCCACCTTCCCCCGATTCTCTCCTGGATCCCAATCTCCCACACCCGCCACCTTTTCAGGTCCTTCCAAACTCTTCAACCCAATCCCCAATCTATTCTTTCCCCCACCCCAGCCCATACCCAACCTGTTCTTTCTCCTTCACACTCCCGGTCTCTTCATGATCCCTATCTACCCCCTCACCCCGCTCTGGCCCTCTTGAAATCTGCACATGTGTGATCCAAAGCAGCACCTAACTGTGTCAGTGCATGCATTGGTGGCAGCAAATGCAGCCTTTTTAAAAAAATAATTTATTGTAAGTTTGTGTTTCTGGTGAGTAACTAGTGGGTTTTCCATGTGACTGACTTACAAGTATTTCTGTAGCCACGGTGATTTCTGTTAAAACAGTTTGAGGCCTCGCTTTCGCGTGAATGGGTTTTGTGCACCACTAATGAGCGTTTATTTATTTATCAAATAAGAAATTTATTTTCTAAAAAGAACGTTAAAGTCAAGATCAATAATACAAGTGAACAAGTTTCTTTACACGAAAAACATCAAAGCATTTATGAACTGCTTCATTTTTTCGTAGGGGAACTAACAATAGTATCCGAGATAACAAAGTGTGGAGCTGAACACAGCAGGCCAAGCAGCGTCTTAGGAGCACAAAAGCTGACATTTCGGGCCTAGACCCTTCATCAGAAAAACAATAGTATCCAGCCATGTTAATGCAACAGGAGATGTTTAGCCACTTCATCACCACTCCATAACCAGTCCAGCAGCTACATTACCACAGATTCCTTTAGCCATCTGAATTTCTAGCCCATGTGTTGAAGCTTGTATTTTCTGCCTGATGGGAGAGCTTAGAAGAGAGCTTTACCAGGGTGGGAGAGGTCTTTGAAGATCTTGGCAGCCATTCCGTGGAAATGAGAAGTGTAAGTGGAGTCCATGGATAGGAGGTTGGCTCCTTTAATGGTCTGGGCTGTGCAACACCGCCTTCTGTAGTTTCATATGATAGTTCAGCAACCGGACAGAATCCTTTCTGTGGTGCCTCTGTAAAAGTTTCTGAGGGTCCTTATGGATGTGGCGAATTTCCTAAGCCACCTGAGGAAGACGAGGTGTTGTTGTGCCTTCTTGACTGTTGCAGCTACGTGGGAGGTCCAGGACAGATTGTTGGTTATCATCACTACTAAGAACTATACACTCTTGACATTCTCCAACTCAGCATTGTTAATGTAGATGGGGGTGTGTCCTCCTACTTTCTGCCAGAAGTCAATGATCAGTTCTTTTATTTCATTGACATTAAGAGAAAGATTGTTATCGTTGCATCTCAACACCGTGCCTTCTATCTCCTTTCTGTAAACTGACTCATCATTGTTTGATATTCCTTCATGCAACTCATCTAATGTTGAATGTCTGAGTTAACGTTTCGGGTCTGGTGACCCTTCCTCAGTTCTAAAATGTTAACTCTTTTTCCTCCTTCACAGATGCTGCCAGACCTGCTGAGCTTTTCCAGCAACTTTGTTTTTGTTCCTGATTTACAGCATCCACAGTTCTTTTGGTTTTTATGTTGAATGTTTGACATAGTTTTCAACCTCAAATTCTGATCATGGAGTAGAGCTCAATATTTTCACATCTCTCTGGGTAAAGAATAAATGAATACTTATCCCATTCTAAATCTTTCTAAGTCTTTTAATTGTATTGTTCATCTAGAATCCTGAACTACTGGAAAGAATCTGCTGTTATCTAACTTTTCCCATCTTTGCATAATTGAAAACATTTCTATCACATTTTTCTGTAATCTGCGTTGTTCAAATGTTTTTTTCATCAATTTTCGCATGTGTGTATTGCTAGCTGGGCCAACATTTATTGCCACCCCCTGGTTGCCCTTGAGGAGGTGGTAGTGAGCTGCCTTCTTGAACTGCTGCAGTCCACCTGTTGTGGGTTGTCCCATGATGCCATTAGGGAAGGAATTCCAGGATTTTAACCCAGTGACAAGTGAAGGAATGGCAATATATTTCCAAGACAGAATGGGAGTTGCTTGAAGGGGAACTTGAAGGTGGTGGTGTTCCCATGTATCTGCTGCCCTTGTCTTTCTAGATGGAAGTGGTCAAGGGTTTGGAAGGTGCTGTGTGATGACCTTGGGTGAATTTCTGCAGTGGATCTTGGAGACATTACACACTGCTGCTAATGAGCATTGGCGGTGGAGGGAATGGATGCTTATGGATGTAGTGCCAATCAAGAGGGCTGCTTTGTCCTGGATACTGTCAAGCTTCTTGAGTATTGTTGGGGCTGCACTCATCCAGGCAAGTGGAGAATATTTTATCACACTCCTGATGTGCGTTGTAAATGATGGACAGATTTTGGATCATCAGCAGGTGAATTACTCTCCGAAATATTCTGAGCCTCTGATCTAGTCTTGTCGCCACTGTGTTTATATGGTGAGTCCAGTTGAGTTTCTGGTCAATGGTCACCCCTAGGATGTTGATCGTGGGGGATTCAGTGATTTCATTGAATGTCAAGGGGCAATGGTTAGATTGTCTCTTATAGGGGTTGGTCATAGCCTGCCATTTGTCTGGTATGAATGTTACTTGCCACTTGTCAGCTCAAGCCTGGATATTGTCTAGATCTTGCTGCATTCGAACAGTATCTGAGGAGCCATGAATAGTGCTGAACATTGTGCAATCATGATGAACATCCCCACTTCTTGATGAAGCAGCTGGTGGTGGTTAGGCCAAAGACACTTTCCTGAGGAGCTCCTGCAGAGACATCCTGAAGAAGATCTATCAGGTAGAATTCTGTCTGCATCTGGTGTAAATACTCGAGTGTTACTCAGGTGTAGGGAATAGGCCAATCAATGATCAAATCTCTGATAGTAATAATGAAACCCTGAGAAAGGTGGGTTTAAATGAAAGCAGAATACCATGGATGCTCAAGATTTGAAATGAAGACATAGTGCTGGAAAATCTCAGTAGGTCTAGCAGTCTTTGTAAGAGGGATTCAGATTTGATGTGTTGAGTCCAATATGACTCCTGGTTGTGGATTCTCCCGGAAGCAGAAATATCCTCTTCAAATCTAACTAATGGCTTCATGTTTATGTTTCTCCTTGTATGTTTCAATCAAGTTAACTCTTACTCTTCTGATCTCCAGTGGATACATGCATAACCTGTCCAACCTTTCCTATTGAAACAACCAATTCTAGGTGTTAGTCGTGTAAACCTTCTCTGAACTGCTTTCAGTGTATTTGCATAATTCCTTATATAAACATTGAACGTAGAACATGGAACAGTACAGGCTCTTCAGTCCACGATGTTGTGCCAAACTTTTACTCTAATCATAAAGTCTATCCAACCTCCACCCCTATCTTATACCATCATCCAAATGCCTATCTAATAGCCACCTAAATGCCCCTAATGAGGCCAACTCCACTGCCCTCTCTGGCAATGCATTCCACGCCCCTACCACTCTCTGAATAAAGAACCTACCTCTGACGTCTCCCCTATATCTACCTCCACTCATTTTAAAACTATGCCCCCTCATAATAGCTACCTCCACCCGAGGAAAAAGCCTCAGGCTGTCGATTCTATCTGTACATCTGATCATTTTGTACACTTCTATCAAGCCACCTCTCATACTTCATCGTTCTGAAGAGAAAAGAGATTCTAAAGAGATGAGATAGTGTAGGGGGAGGGGCTTAAATTAGTTCACAGGTCGGCTCAACATCGAGGGCCGAAGGGCCTGTTCTGTGCTGTATTGTTCTATGCTCTATGTTCTAAAATCCCTAACTATTTCAGCATTTCCTTGTAAGACGTTCCCTCCATTCCAGGCAACATCCTGGTAAATCTCCTCTACACCTTTTTCAACGCTTCCACATTTTTCCTGTAATGAAGCAACCAGAACTGGACACAATGCTCCAGATGTGGCCGGACCAGGCTTTTGTATAGCTGGTGCATAACTTCCCAGCTCTTGAACTCAATCCCTCTATTAATGAAAGCTAATACACCAAACACCTTCTTAACAACTCTATCCACCTGGGTGGCAGCTTTCAGGGAACTGTAGATATGAGCCCCAAGATCCCTCTGTTCCTCCACACTGCCAAGAATCATTCCGTTAACCCTGTATTTTGCTTTCAAGATTGTCCTTCCAAAATGAACCACCTCACACTTCTCAGGGTTAAACTCCATCTGCCACTTCTCAGCCCAGCTCTGCAACCTATCAATGTCCCTTTGTAATCTAGAACAGCCTTCTGCACTGTCCACAATGCAACCCACCTTCATATCAAACACGAACTTACTAATCAACCCTTCCACTCCTTCATTCAAGCCGTTTACAAAAATCACAAATAGAGGAGGACCCAGAACAGATCCTTGTGATACACCACTTGTAACTGAGCACTATGTTGAATATTTTCCGTTAACTACCACCCTTTGTCTTTTAAGGGTCAGCCAATTCTGAATCCAATCTGCCACATTTCCCCCATCCCAATCGTCCTTAATTTCTGCATGAGCCTTACCATGGGGAACCTGATCAAACGCCTTACTTAAATTCATGCATACCACATCCTCTACTCTACCTTCATCTACGTGTTTGGTCACCTCTTCGAAGAATTCAGTAAGGTTTGTAAGGCATGATCACAAATCCATGCTGACTATAACGAATCAAACTGTGCCTTTCCAAGTAATGATAAATCCTAACACTTCGAGCCCTTTCCAATAATTTGCCCACCACTGACGTAAGACCAACTGGTCTGTAATTTCCAAGGTTATCCCTATTCCCTTTTTTGAACAAGGGAATGACGTTTGCCTCTCTCCAATCTTCCGAATTCATACCAGTGGACAGTGAGGATGAAAAGATCGTCGCCAAAGGCACTTCAATCTCTTCCCTCGCTTCCCATAGAATCCTTGGATAAATCTCATCACGTCTGGGGAACTGATCTACCTTAAAATTCCTCAAAATTCCTTGCACATCTTCCTTATTAGCATCAATCTCCTCTAGCCTACCAGCCTATTTTACGCTGTCCTCCTCCACAACTGGGACCCTCTCAGTTGTGAATACCGAAGAAAAGTATTCATTAAGGACCTTTCCTATCTCTTTAGGCTCCGTGCACAAATTCCCTTCACAATCCTTGATCGGCCCTACCCTTTCTCTGGTCATTCTCTTATTCCTCGCGTACGTGTAAAAAGCCTTGGAGTTCTCCTTGATCTTATTTGCCAAGGTTTTCTCATGCCCCTTTCTCGCTCTCCTCAGCCCTTTCTTCAGCTCCTTCCTGGATAACTTGTATCCCTCTAAAGCCTTTTCCGTTCCTTGTTTCCAAAACCTTACATAAGCATCCATCTTCCTCTTGACCAGTCGTTCGACCTCACTTGAGAACTAAGGCTCTCTCACTTGACTGCATCTTCCCTGCCTGCCAGGGACAAACATATTGAGCACATGCAGTATGCACTCCATAAATAATCTCCACATTTCATTAGTGCTCTTCCCTGACAGCATCTGTTCCCATTTTATGTTACCCAGTTCTTGCCTAACAGAATTGTAATTACCCTTCCCCCAATTATAAACCATACCCTGCTGTATGTGCCTATCCTTTTCCATGGCTATTGTAAAAGCAACAGAGTTATGATTGCTACTGCCAAAATGCTCTCCTACCAACAGGTCTAACACTTGACCTGGTTCATTACCAAGCACCAAATCCAAAGTGGCCTCTCCCCATGTTGATTTATCTACATACTGTGTCAGAAACCCTTCCTGAACGCGCTGGACAAAATCCACTCCATCTAATCTATTGCAACTAAGAAGTTTCCAATCAATATTTGGAAAGTTGAAGTCACCAATGACTGTAACCCTGTGACTTCTGCACCCTTCCAGTATCTGCCTCCCAATCCGCTCCTCTACTTCTCTGCAACCAATACGGGATCTGAAAAAAGCCCCCACCAAAGTGACTGCTCCTTTCATGTTCCGGACCTTAACCCAAACTGACTCAGTGAACATATCATTCTCAAACTGCCTTTCAGTAGCTGCTATACTAGCCCTGACTAGCAATGCCACTCCCTCGCCTCTTTTACCACCCTCCTATTTCTTTTCAAGCATTTAAATCCAGGAACTTCTGACAACCATTCCTGTCCCTGAGTTAGTCAAGTTTCTGTAATGGCCACAACATCACAGTTCCAAGTACTGACCCACATGAAGGAGACCAATAATATACATAGCAATCCAGCTTTAGGTTCAGCAATGCCCTGTATAACTGAGCCATCACCTCCTTACTTTTGGTGACAATTCCCTCACAATAAATGGTAATATTATATCAGCTTTCCTGATGACTTGTTGTACATGCATACTAGCCTTTGGTGGTTCATGCACCCAGAACCCTCTGTGCCTCAGAGCTCTCACCATTTCGATGACAGCTTAGCTTTTTATTTGTCCCTGCTATACGGACAATTCAATTTTCCCACAGTATACTCCATCTTGCAGATCTTTGCACACTCAGCTAACCTGTCTATATTCCTTTCATCAGAAAAAAAAAGCATTTTTTTTTCTGATGAAGGGCCTAGGCCTGAAACGTCAGCTTTTGTGCTCCTGAGATGCTGCTTGGCCTGCTGTGTTCATCCAGCTTCACACTTTGTTGTCTCGGATTCCCCAGCATTTGCACTTCCCATTATGTCTGCCTATATTCCTAGTTGCCTCCTTAGGCCCTCTTCACAACTTCCTTTCCCATTTCTCTTTGTGTCATCAGAAAATTTAGCAACTATACCCTTCAGTCTCTTTATCCAAGTCATTGATATAAATTCATAGAATAGAATCCCTACAGTGTGGAAACAGGCCCTTCGGCCCAACAAATCCACACCAACCCTCAGAGTACTCCACCCAGACCCATCCCACAATAACACACCTAATCTACACACCCCTGAACAGTACAGATAATTTGCCATGGCCAATTCACCTAACCTGCACATCTTTGGACTGTGGGAGGAAACCAGATCACCCAGAAGAAACCCACACAGACACGGGAGAATGTGCAAATTCCACACAGACTGTTGCCCGAGGATGGATTTTGTAAAATGTTGAGTACAAAATGATCCTCAGTCTTGAAAAAGGTTAGCAATCATCTCATTCAGCTATATAGGATTCTATTGAGAGGAGTCGGAAGAGAATTATAGAATATTTAGGGCACAAAATTGAGACCATTCAGTCTGTGATGTGGGTACTGGCAGTCTGAAAAAGCAATTCACTTGATGTCACTTCCCTACCTTTTTCCCATATCAGTGTAAATTTTGCAAGAGATATGATTCAGATTCATACAGTACCTGGCATGGTGAGAAATAGAAGTGAAAAATAAACAGAATACGTAAGAAGTAAGAATACGTGTAGTTGTGTTAGGGCCTAGCTGCAACCTCCATCCAATGGATATAATAGAGTGTCATTATCACTACACAAATATTTGCACACAAGCCAGTACACAATTTGTACACAAGCCAGGAAACATAATTTTTGAAGATGAAATACTGAAGTATAGTTTACCTTTTAAAAGGGGAAAAGATAATAATGGGGGGCGTAGGGTAGTGTGGAAGTATACATTTTCACAGGAAGTTTCTGACTGGCAGGGCATCTACAAGCTTGTGAGACAAGTGAAGTTCAAATTAATTATACAACATAATTTTGAAACATCTAATTATTTTAACATTAAGTTACACACGTTTAAGGAAGGCACACCCAGAAAATCTGCAGACACCTGATTCAAAATGCCAACATCTAACATTGTGCCACCAAACAAATTTTGTGGCTTTTGCACACTCATATGAAAATGATAAAATGAATTAACTCTGGCGGATTCAGACCAGCATGGTACCAGTTCTGAGCTGTACTATATGTTGCATGATAAACAGTGTCATGGGGATTGCACTATCAGTGCAAGTCAGTGACATTTCTTCTTTATCTTTTTTGACTTCATCACCTTCAGATGAATTGGTATCTGTTGCAGTATTAGTCTATGCAGCCAGCGGGTGCCTGATAAGACAATAAGCATTGATGCCTTCATTGCTTTTCACATTGACGTTAGCCCTGATGTGGAGATGCTGTTAGTGGACTGGGGTAGACAAAGTCAGAAGTCACATGACATCAGATTACAGTCCAACAGGTTTATGTGAAATCACAAGCTTTCATAGCATTGCTCCTTCGTCAGGTGAAGTCAACTTGTTTGACGGTAAGCTAGTATTGTGGGGCTTCCGAATTTTCAGTTGGAAAGCTAAAACATAAGGAACCAGGTTCGCAATGACATTGAAGAAGTCATCGATTATAGGTCTGTGGCAACAGCTATAACTTGCTCACCAAAATAGAGTAAACTACTGGTACCATCTCTTCAAGTGTTCTACCTGTATCTGCTGAAATTGTTATTAATGCAATGGTGCTGGCAAACATGACAAGGGGCTTGCTTATTCCACAATCTGCTAGTTGAATATCCCCAGGTCTGCAATAACAGCAAAAGGCTGAATGTGTATGAAGAAGCAATAATTGTGTGACAATCCAATAATGTAAATCAGTGTGAGGATTTGAAGAAAAATTGAGTTTGGGAAATCTACAACTTAACATTCTCTACTGCCTTCAGACTTTGCAGCATATTCAAATAATGACGTCAATGAAAGGGAAATTGCATCATCTGTGCAAACGTGCAGCTATCTGAGTCATCATTTTTCAGTACTTCTGAAACTACACATTTTCACTAGGATGTTTTGGGTGATACTGACCGAAGAACACCTTGTCACGAGCTTTATAATCAGCTTGTTCATGGTGAAAAGGTTTAAAATACCAACCTGACCTACTGAGGACTCCTAAAATAAGATATAATCTTAAGAATGACACCAAGGCAATGTGGCACTCCCTCAGATTTATACCAGACTTTCAACCTAGATTATGTGTTGAAGTCCTGAATAGATTAGGAACCTACAATGTTCTTCTCCTCCTCCTCCTCCTCCTCCTAAGGTCATCACTCGAGTTTGAGGATGATTTGCTTCCAGCACTCCAGTTTGATGGATTCTGAGCTGATAAGCCCAATCTATGCTTTGCAGACTTTGAAACACATGGTGCTGATTGTGCCAGAAAGCTTGGGTAGATGAAAAAGAGAAGATGATGAAGAAGAGTTTTTGGACTCAAAATAGTAACTCTGTTTCTCCTCCACAGATGCTGAGAGACCTGAAGTTCTCCAGTGTTGTCAGGTTAATTTCTGATCCCCAGCATCCACAGTATATTGCTTTCATTTGAGGTATTTGGAGGTTCGTGCACTTTCTTCAATGCCTCAGTTTTACCTCTGTGTCTTCCCAATGAAATTTCTGTATTTGTTCAGTGCCTTATCCAATAAACCTTCTCCATTTTGATTGGTCACAAGCCAGAAACTTCCATGAAAGCTGCTTTAGAGTAAGGTTCTCGGTCAGGTTTGAAAATCATAACAGCTAAGCCATCATTCAGAGGGTACGAATAAGATGTGTCTAACATTATGCTATATTCTACTCATTAGTTAATTATGATTATGGCTAAATTATGATTTTATAATCATAAAATTTATAGTGAAGTAAAGGCAGGCAAGTTGAACATTTTCATTATTAAATTGAGCCGAAGGTGAGTCAGTGGTCAAGAGCTAAATTCGATTGAGGGCTCTTTTAATGCCATTCAGTTTCAACAATATTTACTGAGTAAAACATGAGCCAATTAAAGTCAGATCATGCTAAGGTTCGGGTACGTGGCGATATTTGACATCACAAGCAGCAGTTTTGCGAGTAAGTTTCAGTTTTGTAATGGAATTTAATTTGATGCATTCTGTTTTGTGGTTTTTGACACTTTCAATTCTGGCTGTAATTCACTGGCTGCAGAAGAATGGACCTAGGTTTGGGAGGGGGTGGTGTTCGATTTATTTGTTATCAATAAATATTTCTGTTTAAATCATGAGTCTATGCTATTTTTGAAAAAAATAACTTCCTTTCAGTTAATTGATTATTAAAAACAAAACCAGTTTTATTTGAACTTACATCCTGCCAGCCAGTATATATAAAGACAGGCTTTTCTCTCTCACACCCAAACATACAAACACATTGCTCAGGGCTCTGAGCCTGTCAAGGATGCATTTATACCCAGAGGGACATAATTACTTCCTTAAGGAGACCCATAAGAGGTACCAGTCTTGAAAAATGATTGTCTTAATACATGGACTGGTAGAAGTGTATGGATTGTTTGGGATGAGAAGTGGATTTGCAAGGGATAATTGTGGAAAATAACATAGTGAGGATCAGTATTCTACTCTGCTGATAGCAAGAACATAAGAACATTAGAACTCGGAGCAGGAGTAGGCCATCTGACCTTTTGAGCCTGCCCCACCATTTAATAAGATCATGGCTGATCTTTTTGAGATTCAGCTCCACTTACCCGCCCACTCACCATAACCCTTGATTCATTTACTGTTCAAAAATGTATCTAGCCTTGCCTTAAAAACATTCATCGATGTAGCTTCAACCACTTCACTGGGCAGGGAATTCCACAGATTCACAACCCTTTGGGTGAAGAAGTTCCTCCTGACCTCAGTCGTACATCTGCTTCCCTTTATTTTGTGGCTATGCTGTGTTGTCCTAGTTTCACCTGCTAGCGGAAACGACCTCCCTGCCTCCACCTTATCTATTCCCTTCATAATCTTCTATGTTTCTATAAGATCTCCCCTCATTCTTCTGAATTCCAATGAGGATAATCGCAGCCTACTCAGTTCCTCCTCATAATCCAACCCTCTCAATTCTGGAATCAACCGAGTGAATCTCCTCTGCACCCCCTCCAGTGCTAGTGTTTCTCTTCTCAAGTAAGGAGACCAAAACTGTACACACTACTCCAGGTGTGGCCTCACCAGGACCCTGTACAGCTGCAGCATAGCCTCCGTGTTTTTAAACTCCATCCCTCGAGCAATGGTAGACAAAAATTCCATTTGCCTTTTTAATTACCTGCTGCACCTGCAATCCTACTTTTAGCAATTCATACACAAGGACACCCAAGTCCCTCTGCACAGCAGTGTGCTGCAATTTTTTACCGTTTAAAACATAGTTCATTTTGATGTTATTCCCACCAAAATGGATGATCTCACACTTATCAACATTGTACTCCCTCTGCCAGACCTTTGCCCACTCACTTAGACTATCTCTATCCGTAGCAGGCTTTCAGTGTCTTCTGCACACTTTGCCGTACCACTCACCTTAGTGTCATCTGCAAATTTTGACACACCACGCTTAGTCCCCAACTCCAAATTATCTATGTAAATTGTAAAGAATTGTGGTCCCAACTCTGATCCCTGAGGCATACCAGTAGCTACTGACCACCAACCAGAAAAACACCCATTTACTCCTACTCTTTGCTTTCTACTGGTTGACCAATAATCTATCCTTGCCAATACATTACCTGTAATGCTGTGCAACTTTATCTTATGTAGCAGCCTTTCGTGTAGCATCCTGTCAAATGCCTTCTGGAAATCCAGATACACCACATCCACAGGTTCCCCATTGTCCACCATGCAAGTAGTGTCCTCAAAGAATTCCACCAAATTAGTTAAACATGACCTACTCTTCATGAACCCATGTTGAGTGTTCCCAATGGTGCAATTTATATCTAGATATCTTGCTATTTCTCCCTTAATGATAGTTTCAAGCATTTTTCCCACTGCCGAAATTAAGCTGACTGGTCTATAGTTACTGAGATGCTGCTGGGCCTGCTGTGTTCATCCAGCCTCACATTTTATTACCCTGGTCTATAGTTACCTGTTTTTTTGTCTATTTCCTTTTTTTAAACAGTGGCCTCACATTGGCTGTTTTCCAATCTGCAGGACCACCCCAGAGTCCAGTGAATTTTGGTGAATAATTCCTCGTGCATTTGCTATTTCCCCCATCACCTCTTTTAGTACCCTGGGATGAATTTCATCAAGGCCAGGAGATCTGTCTACCTTAGCCCCATTAGCTTGCCCAACACTGCCTCCCTAGTGATAATGACAGTTTCTAGGTCCTCACCTGCTATTGCCTTCTTGCCATTAGTTTTTGGCATGTTATTTGTGTCTCCCACAGTGAAGACCGACACAAAATAACTGTTTAATGTCTCAGTTATTGTCCCAGTTATTAAATTGGCCTTCCCATCCTCTACAGGACCAATGTTTACCTTTGTCAATCTTTTATGATTTACATACTTATAGAAACTTTTGCTGCCTGTTTTTATATTCTGAGCTACATTACCCTCATAATCTATCTTACTTTATAACTTCTTTGAGGTTATCTGTTGGCCTTTAAAGATTTCCCAGTCTACTCATTTCCCACTACTCTTTGCTTTTTTTGTATGTGTTTTTTTCAATCTGATACTTTCCTTTATTTCTTTAAACATCCATGACTGACTCTCTCTTTTCCTACAGTTCTTCCTTATCACTGGAATATACTTCTGCTGAGCACTGTGAAAAATCATTTTGAAAGTCCTCCACTGTTCCTCAATTGACCCACCAGAAAGCTTTTGCTCCCATTCTACCTTAGCTAACTCCTCCCTCATTCCTTCACAATCTCCTTTCTGTAAGAACAGGCTCTAGGTACTGGATTTAACCTTCTCACGCTCCATCTGTCTTCGAAATATGACCATACTGTGATCGCACCTTCTGAGAGGATCCATAACTGTGAGACCATTAATTATTCCTGTCTCATTACACAGGACTAGATCTAGGATAGCTTGCTCCCTCGTAGGTTCATTACATATTGTTCAAGGAAATCATTGCAGAGGCATTCTATGAATCCCTCCTCAAAGCTGCTATGAATGACCTGGTTTGACCAATCGATACATAGATTAAAATCCCCCATGATAATTACTGTATCATTTTTACATGCATTAGCTATTTCTATGTTTATTGCCCGCCCCACAACGATGTCATTATTTGGTGGCCTATAGACCACATCTATCAGTGACTTCTTCTCCCTGCTATTCCTAATTTCCACCCAAATGTGTACCTGAGTGATCATGCTGTGTTGGACATCACTATTCTTTCTTCATGTATTTTCACCTCTACACAGGCAATCGGCTGCCGTCTCTTTATTGTCCAGTTCAGTAGGTGAGTTAGTATTTTGTAGCATGTCAATAACCTTGATTATGTTTACTTCTGTTCTGACTCGCTGCACAAATGCCCTTTCCTTATGTAATGATGGCTCAGGGTTCCTTAAAACCAACCGTTTCTGCCAAAGCACCAAAACTTCTGAGATCCAGGCTTTCAAAAGCCCTAAAGTATTTTGATTATTCTGTTAATGAGCGCTGTAAATTCAAGTCCCATGCTTTCTGTAGTTATTGTAATGAGGTCAGCCAGGTAGACCTCATAGAATATGAGTTGCCTGATTGGACCGGTTTAACGGGGTCTATCAGGGTGCCCTGGCTGATGGATAAGAACAGGAGTTTCAGACATCTTGTTCACTCTGAGAGCTGGCTCTGAGGAAGCTGGATCAGTGTCAAAGACTCTCCGCATGTAAGTAAGGCGTGACTTGGTGACAGGATACCAACCTCAGTGGAGTTATTTCATTTATGTTGACCTCACAAAAATCAATGGTGGCGACATGAACTTGAAATAAAAATAGAAAGTGTAATCACATTCAGCTACCTTCAGGCTCAGATGATGCCTGTCAAAGACATTCAGCCACAAAGAATGGCCACCATATATTCAGGTTTCATAGCTCAACCCTGGTTCTAACTGGACAACTTGTGCCTGTCTTCAAAGAATATTCTGCAAGCAAAGACGATTCAAGGGGTCTAATGTGAAGGAAAAGCTTAAGGTAAATATTATTAAGTTAAAGGAATATATTTGGGAAAAAAAATGGAAATTTAATGGGATTAAAACATAGGACATAGAACATAGAACATAGAACAATACAGCGCAGAACAGGCCCTTTGGCCCTCAATGTCGCGCCGAACTGTGAACTAATCTAAGCCCCTCCCTCTACACTATCCTGTCATCATCAATATGCTTATCCAAGGACTGTTTAAATGCCCCTAATGTAGCTGAGTTAATTACATTGGCAAGCAGGGTGTTCCATGCCCTTACCACTCTCTGAGTAAAGAACCTGCCTCTGACATATGTCTTAAAATCTATCACCCTTCTATTTGTAGCTATGCCCCCTTGTGCAAGCTGAAGTCATCATCCTCGAAAAATGACTCTCACTGTCCACCTTGTCTAATCCTCTGATCATCTTGTATGTCTCTATTAAATCCCCTCTTAGCCTTCTCTCCAATGAGAACAGACCCAAGTCCCTCAACCTTTCTTCATAGGGCCCGTGGTCCAGACCAGGCAAAATTCTGGTAAATATCCTCTGCACCTTTTCCAATGCTTCCACATCCTGCCTGTAATGGGGCGACCAGAACTGCATGCAATATTCCAAATGAGGCCGCACTAGCGTTTTGTACAGTTGCATCATGACATCACAGCTCCAGACCTCAATCCCTCCACCAATAAAACCTAAAACACCGTAAGCCTTCTTAACAGCACTATCTACCTGGGTGGCAACTTTCAGGGATCTATGTACATGGACACCAAGATCCCTCTGCACATCCACACTACCAAGAATCTTTCCCTTGACCTGCCTTCCTATTATTCCTCCCAAAGTGAATCACCTCACATTTATCTGTATTAAACATTATTTTCCACCTTTCGGCCCATTTTCTGCAGTTTATCCAAGTAAAAGCTGACAGTTCCCTCAGACTTGATGATCTAGACCACATAGTTCTAAAAGTTGCAGCTGCAGAGATAGGAGCTGCATTGGTTTTAATCTTCAGGAATCTCCACGGCTCTGAAACAATAACCTTGACATTTAAGGTAGCAAAATATAGAGATGACAACGTGTAGAGCTGGGTGAACGTAGCAGGGCAAGCAGCATCAGAAGAACAGGAAAGCTAACGTTTCAGGCCTAGACCCTTCTTCAGAAATGGGGGATGGGCATGGGATTCTGAAATAAATAGGGAGAGAGGGGGAGGTGGATACAAGATGGATAGAGGAGAAGATAGGTGCAGAGGAGAGAGACCGGTCAAAGAGGCGGGGATGGAGCCAGTAAAAGTGAGTGTAGGTGACGAGTTAGGGAGGAGATGGGCCAGTCCAGGGAGGACAGACAAGTCAAGGGGGCGGGATGAGGCTAGTAGGTAGGAGATGGGGATGGGGCTTGAGGTGGGAGGAGAGGATAGGTGGGAGGAAGGACAGGTTAGGGAGGTGAGGACAAGCTGGGCTGGTTTTGGGATGTGGTAGGGGGAGGGGGGATTTTGAAGCTTGTGAAGTCCACATTGATACAATTGGGCTGCAGGGTTCCCAAGTGGAATATGAGGTGCTGTTCCTGTTTTGGGTAGCATCATTGTGGCACTGCAGGAACCCAAGATGGACATTTCATCTGAGGAATGGGAGGGGGAGTTGAAATGGCGCGCAACTGGGATGTGCAGTTGTTTAGTGTGAACCGAGTGTAGTTGTTCTGCCAAGTGGTCCCCAAGCCTTTGCTTGGTTTTCCCGATACAGAGGAGGCCACATCTGGAACAGCAGATACAGTATACCACATTAGCAGATGTGTAGGTGAACATCTGATTGATGTGGAAGGTCTTACTGGGGCCTGGGATGAGGTGAGGGGGCAGGTGTTGGGACAGGTGTAGCACTACCTTCAGTTGCAGGGAAAAGTGCCGGGTGTGTTGGGGCTGGAGGGGAGTGTGGAGCGGACAAGGGAGTTATGGAGAGAGTGGTTTCTCCGGAAGGCAGATAACCCTCTACATCAGGGAAACCAAGCAGGAACAGCACCTCACATTCCGCTTGGGAATCCTGCAGCCCAATGGTATCAATGTGGACTTCACAAGCTTCAAAATCCCCCCTCCCCTACCGCATCCCAAAACCAGCCCAGTTTGTTCTTGCCTCCCTGACATGTCCTTCCTCCCACCTATCCCCTCCTCCCATCTCAAGCCCCACCCCCATCTCCTACCTACTAACTTCATCCCGCGTCCTTGACCTGTCCGTCCTCCCTGGACTGACCCATCTCCTCTCTACCTCCCCACCTGCATTCACTTTTACTGGCTCCAAACCTGCCTCTTTGACCTGTCTGTCTCCTCTCCACCTATTTTCTCCTTTACCCATCTTCTATCTGCCTCCCCCTCTCTCCCTATTTATTTCAGATCCCCCTTCCCCTCCGCCATTTCTGAAGAAGGGTCCAGACCCGAAACGTCAGCCTTCCTACTCCTTTGATGCTGCTTGGCCTTCTGTGTTCATCCAGTTCTACATCTTATTATCTCAGATTCTTCCGCATCTGCAGTTCCTACTATCTCTGTAGCAAAATACAGCCCAGATTTTTAAGCCAGTTAGCTTGACGTCAGCAATGTAGGAAATGCTAGACTGGGGCATGCCCTATTATTTAGAAAATTGAAATATGTAAACAAACCATGTTTGACATATCTAATTGAGATTTGAAGATGTAATGATCAGGATAAGCAAGAGGGAACAAGAGAATATGTCATTTATTTGGATTTACAATATACAATACTTAATTGCCACACACACCATTTAGCAAAGAATAGGGCTCATAGGATAAATTGGCTAAATTATTATCATGGACTGTGGATTGGTTAACTGCTAGAAAACAAAAACTAAATGGACAATTTCTGGATCAGTAGGGTATATCTAATTGGGTGATGCAAGGATCAGTGCTTGGGCCTCAGCTACTTGTAATCATAATCAACAATGTAGTTGAAGGACTGAGTGTACTGTATTCAAGTTTGCCAATAATTCCAAATTAAAGGGGAAAGTAGACAATAAGGGTGCACAACTCTGGAAAGGAATGTAGACCAGTTAAGTGATTGGACAAGAGTGCATCAGGCAGAATATATGAGGGAGACTGTGAATTTGTCCACATTTGTACAAAGAATAGAAAAGAAATGACACAAAACTGTGTGAGGAATTGTAAACTTTGAGGAGGACAGTGTGGACCTTCAAAAGGACATTGACAAGTTGGTGGAATGGATAGATAGATGACAGATGTGGTTTGATGCGGAGATGTGTGAGGTGATGCACTTTGATCGGAAGAACATTGAAAGACAATATTAAATAAGTGGTTTAATTCTAATGGGGGTGCAGGAACAAAGGAACCTAGCTGTATACATGCACAGATCATTGACAGCAGCAGGCCACATGGAGAGAGCAGGAATAAAGCATACAATATCCTTGGCTTAATATCAGAGTGACATTGTGCACCTCTCTTTTGCTGTTTTCATGCCACATCTGTACAAAAATAAATGGCTCAATTGACCAATGTATGAACATAGACAAGGCTTATATAATACAAACAATGTTTTCTCTCCAGCACTTTCACTGTTTTTCATTCTAAGATCACTTTCCCATGTCAGCACATCATTTTTTTTTTTATCTGGACATGCTGTGACTCCTTTTTTTAGTAGAGATGTTTGTCCTCCACTAAGTTGGCTGTGTTTCAGTACAGATTAGGATGCTTGGTTGTTAGTTGTAAGCTTTAGGTCTGAACTAATTTAAATGATGAGTGATATTTAGGGAAAAGAAACTCTTGACAACTATCTCTGCTTTCAGCCTCTAGTACCAACAAGCTGTTACTGGCTCTTAGTTCTAAATTGTTCCAACATGATGTGGGATTCTTGGGTCAAACCCACTGCTGGTACGATATGGTCTGAGCACTTCTCTAAATGTTAGTCGATGTAACAAAAACTGAGTGCTTCTTGAAACTTATTAAGAATATTAACCAAACACACTGCTGTAAGATTCCAGACTTGCAGAGTTTGGAACCTGTACTTATTGATGTTATAGCTCCATTGCATAACTATGATACTACACATATCTGACTGCAATGGCTATACATTGCTATACACTACACTGCACTGCTACTACTAAGTTGTAATCTAATATGTTTGACTCTTTTGGACACAATAGTTGTAGTTAAAAACTCATGTGCCCAGGTTGTGACCATAGAAGAACATTAAAAATTTCATGCTGCAGTTCCACAATCCCAACAGGGTGTTTGGCTCGATGATTCCAGATGGATGCCAATCAGTGAAGTGTGACTTAATGTGATATACGTGGAACCCTGATGATCTCCAACCCACAGATCAAGTTACTTTCAAATACCCCTGCATGCAATGTTGCAGCACGTACCTATGGTGATACCATTGATTAAAAATCTTGTGCATTCCATGTCTAGATCAAGTCCCCAAGAGAAATAAGGTCAGTAAGGGCTACAGACAGGTGCTGAAGTGTTCTGCCTGGGTTAGCTGTGTAGAGTTGGCGAGTGCAAATAATCTGCCAAACACATTTCTCCACCAGAACAGAATCATACTGGTGAGGAGCACAATGGAGGATACTAGAGCAAACATGGTAGGGTGCTTACCACCTGTTCAGTTTCTTGAAGGTTCGACAAATTTGAGGTACAATATTGCAGGATTGCAGAATCAAATTTGTGTAAAAGATGACACTGTACACTTCACCTCATATTCTAAAATGTAACCTTGAATTTCTCTTTGTTGAAAGAAGAACAAGACCAGCCAGTCAGCGAGTGCCCAAAGAAAACAGTTGCAAAGCTTGATGGACAGCTTCAGGGCCAGAATGTCTAGCAGTGTTCCAGGGGATGAGACCTATTTGGTGGATGCTACAGAACGTTCCTCTATTTCAGAAGGAAGTTGGTGAATGAAATGCCCCCCTCCACCAGCGTGGTTGAACCTGACTGGCAGGAAAGATAGCCACGGCTCACAGAGACCAAGGGAGGGAAAGAAGGTGAAAGCAGTGAAGTATGAAATATGATTTTGCTTTTCAAATCAAAGCACAGCATCTGGATAAGAAGGGAATAAAGAACATTCTTTTTTGATGTTTTATTACAGATTGACCTCCATGGATAAGTCGAGCCACGGATCTTGAGACCAGAAAAGAACCATCCAGATCATTGCAGATGAGCCAGAGTCCTGTGCTGTTGTTGAATGGCATAGGCAAAGACTCCAGAGCCCATGCACGTACCCTCTGTGCCTGGAATGGCAACTTTCATTTTGTACCAAGTATAGTTCCTAAAACACCTGAACTATGATGGAGGTGGGATATTGAAGAAAGGATTCCCTCAACAGTCCTCTGGCTCGGAAGTATATCATCAGTGCCCACATAGTCTGTACGTTCATACTTTTATTCTCCATAATTTCCAGGGGATGAAAGCTCATACTTCCTGTTCCCTAGCTGGTGTAACTGCAGAGTGGTCTGGAGATCACAAATCAACAAAGGGAAAATGTTCTCGGCTCTAAAACAAACTCAGTGTTTGTCAAGACACTGGCTGTCAATGCTGGGCTCAGACATATTCTGTGACAGTTCATTCCATGGAGAGGATGTATCCATTTCCTTAATGCAGACAATCATCTTAAACCGAAATCTGCACTTTCTCCAGTTAAACTGAGTGCTGTTAAAAGCAAGCTCTCTTGCAAATGGTTATAGTTTTTAATTGTGCATTCGCCTAAAACCCTTGATGCTTTTTTAACAGCATTTTGTTTTACCAACCTCTCAATTTTTAATGTGCCACAGTTGACTTTACTGTGTTTGTAGCCATTAATCATTTCAGCCTCTTTTGCCACCATTTGCAGCACTATAATGTGTATTTCTACACACTGCATCACAGCAGACACATTGACCAGTATGACTGGCTCCAAAGACTAATAATACTGATGTAGTAATCAGCATGACTGACCCTAAAACCTGTACTCATCCAATGACTGGTGCCATGACCAGTGTTACTGGTATCAGGACCTCAATCATCTACTGGCTTCAATTCCCATAGTATACCAGACTTTTAGACTTACAAAATGATCAGAGGATTAGATAGGGTGGACAGTGAGAGTCTTTTTCCAAGGATGATGACTTCAGCTTGTACAAGAGGGCATAGCTACAAATTGAGGGGTGATAGATTTAAGACAGATGTCAGAGGCAGGTTCTTTACTCAGAGAGTGGTAAGAGCGTGGAACGCCCTGCCTGCCAATGTAGTTAACTCAGCCACGTTAGGGGCATTTAAACAGTCCTTGGATAAGTGTATGGATAATGATGGGATAGTGTAGGGGGAGGGGCTTAGATTAGTTCACAGGTCGGTGCAACATTGAGGGCCAAAGGGCCTGTTCTGCGCTGTATTGTTCTATGTTCTATGTTCACTAGCCTTCAACCACTGTTGTTTTCTTTCCTTTCTGGGTTTGATTTAGCTATTTTTCTTGCTAGTTTCTGCTTGTGTTTAATTAAAGAACTAACAAATGATAGTATCAAGACTTTAATTGAGTGTATGTTGTTTATAATGCCAAGATGTTTTGTTTGTGACATGTCACTTTGTTCAATCAGAAGCGTATATGTTGGAAATATAGGCCTGAAATCGCAAGAGACCTGATCCCAAGAATGCAAAAGCCTCCTGGTTAGCAGTCGTGCATTCTTTTGCTTAGCAACACAAAGAAATATGGCCTGGCCTGGAATAATAAAATTTGTAAGAGAAAATATTGAGATTACTAAATTGGCATCTATGTTGAGAATTTGTGATTTGAAGGTTGGGCTTGTTCTTTGTTTGAAAAGCGTCAAGAACTCAACTCATTTTTGTGTAATGAACAAATCAGTAAACATTTTGCAATTATATCTTGCCTGGAAAGTCTAGCAACAAATGATTAATAATGGAGACAACTTCTCCACCAAGTGTGCACTAATTGTGACACACTTATTCTCAAACATAAGTGGCCTTTTAAATTCTGATGACTGTGGTGTTTCCCATTGTGATATTGTTATAATCCTCTGCTCTCTGCTCATGTCGTACAAATGATGACCTTATTATTGATGATGCCAGCCGATAAACTGCATGATAATTTAATAAAGACACTGCCAGTTTGAAATAAAGGGACTGACACCTCTGCTTGTATTAAGGAGTGAAGATGTTATACAAATGCACTATGTTTTTCTTATTAATTTCATAATTCATACATAATTTATTATTTCTGAATTATGTCCATGTACATTGCAATTGACAAGTAAAATAAAAGCATTTACTATCATTTAAGGATGTTTTTATTTCATCATATTAACCTACGAGTAGAATAAAAAGTATTAATTGTTTTCATTTGATATGTTTAGGTGAAAACAAGAACTTTTAGGCTGCTCTCTGCTCTGTTACAGTCATCAAATTTGATTGTATCCTGTTGCCTTTCACATGTGGAGAACTGTGTCTGTCTGTCTCTTTATTGTGTTTGCTGAAGAAAGCATAAATTGACCTTCAGTCCATTAAAGATGTCTTGAAATATTACAGATCACAGCCATAATATGGCATTGCTTGTAAAATTAATAAAACTCAAGTACTCAAAAATGTAAGCCTATTGTTATAAATTAGCATCTCTGCATTGCAAATGTGCACTGCTTTTTGATATGTGGCATGTGCCAGCTTACAGAAATGGCATCCAGATATCAGAACCAGGAGGACGTGGGCTCCTGCACTGTGCTACATTATGCAGTTCAGTTGGCATGAACAGAGCTATTGAAAGTAAGTGCAAACAAAAGTTTTGTGGTTGTTGATTTATGCTTTGTATTTATGCTGTCAGTCTCCTGAGTTTGAAATATGGTGAGAACCTGGTTAAGCCCATTTTTATTGTGACAGGATAAAGTGCGATTCAGTCTGCTATGAGGTGTTCCTAGTCTTGTCATTGTGTTACACCGAAGCGAGTAGAGCTGCAAAGTGGAGACTTTCCATCTGTAATGTTGGCAATATTGTGCTTTATGTTGCTGTGTGGCTTTCAAATCTTTCCGCATAAGCAAGTAGTTCTTGCCAAAAAATATGACTGCATTTACCTGATCTCTCCTGCATGTACGTATGTTTCTATTCTTCATATTTCTTTATAATTGTACCACAAGTTACTTAAGTTATTTTAGTATTTTAATTGAGAAATATAAAGCCATGCATTATCTTGTCATTATAATAAGCTTGCAATTCACACCATAAATTATTTTGTGCAGTGACTTTGTCTAACTTGGTTTCCAATCTTCACCATTATTACTTAAGTCAATTTTTTAAGGAATCAGGTCAGATTTCAGCTACCTATTTAAATTTTCCTTCACAAGTTTTCTCCACTTTCTTGACAAAATAATAGAAATCTATATTTTACTTTATTTAAAGAAGGAAGATGTTAGAATATTCAAAAGTTAAATGTGAATGAAAATGCATGGCAGTGAAATATTTCAGTGAAGACAAAATTGAAATGTCCCTGAAAACAGGAGGAGGGATCATGATATGTCATTAACCCAACATTGCTTCTGATGCAGACAGCATCTAAACTTTGTGCTGCTCATTCATTTAAATGATTGCAGCATGTCACCCATCAGTAAACAAGTTCTTGTGTGTCTGCACAGTGACCCAAGTTCATGTGACATTAACATCACTTTAAAGCTAACCAGCATTAATAAAAGGAGTGTTCTGGCTGGAGCACGTGCTGCTGGTGATTAGTAAAGAATGGCTGTCCTGTGTTTTTCCTCAGATTATTGCTGTTTTGTAGCAATGTTTTGAAGTCTTCCAGGGCTACTTTATCCCTGAAATTTAGAGTCTTGCTATTCTGCAGATCTGTAATCAAAACCTTCTGAAGCCTGTTCTCCTACCTCTAGAGCCTTTTGCTTTCTCAATTATATTTTTCCTCAAAAGTCTTCTGAAATCTAGCCTGACTTTAGAGTCTTCCTGCTTTTTCTTTCAGCTGCAATGTTGAAGTCTTCCAAGGTCTAGTGGTGCCTTTGGAATCCCCCCGATCACTTGCATCCTTTGGACTTCAGGTCCTGGCTCTGGATGGTGGTCTTTTTCCTTCTAGTTGCCACCAAGATTTATTTTGCACTTTACATCAATACTGCAATCCATATAATTGGATACCAATCTGGAATACCTTGGTCCATAGATGTCTGGACATACACGGTCCCTGAGGCTGTTTGCCTGTTATCACTGAGTAAGGCTCTTTTAACTGCATATACACTATGATACAAATTTATTTATATCTGTATGTAGTAAGTTATCAAATACAGTTCTCCAGTGTAGTGACTAAGTCCAAGCTTTTCACATGCTCATTCGAGACTTGTTTCTTCTTTGTTACTGCTGTTTGAGTTGCATCATCAATTATGTCACTGTGGTATACATGAATCTCATTATCCTACAATAGATACCCTCATATCCACTGACAATGAAATCTTCACGCTGCTCTCGAGCAGCAGTTCTCGGCGGCAGATTTCAATGTGTACCTCCTTAATGTAGCAGCAAGATTGCACATGCTCTTCCTCATTGAGATGAAAGTAGGAGAACATCTCTCTGGAGACTTTTATCGCAACGACCACTTAGCTGAGTGACTTTCTCCACCTGCCTCCTTCTCCTTATTTTTGAGCATCTATTTGTCCTCCTTTTGTGTGGCCTTTGTTGCTTTCCCCTGTCGAGCTGAGGCCAAGGGTGATACCTCATACACTGTTGTCTGGAGTAAGTGGGGTGACCCTTTGAAGTTGGTACAAAGTTCTTCCATGAGAGCTCCGTATACTTCAGCAACTTTAACCAGCAGCTTAAAACATTAAACACTTCTATAAACTCAGCGATAAGTGGGAATAAATCAAACCAAAAAAAAGCCCTGAATGTGCTGTATGATCCCTTTTAGAAATGCTGGTAGCAGTATCAGTTTTTCCTCCTACTGAATAAACATTCAGCTCTGCAAGGCTAGACAAATCATAAACTCAAGCTTTGGGTCTAAGATATTGTCAAGTTAACTGAAAAGTAAAAGGTAAAGTCTCCACGGTCACCCCACTCTGCCTACTTTTAGCATATGCCCATGTGTATACCCTACCCAAGGTTCCTCAAACATTTTGCTCCTGTGATCCCATGTTGAGACTTGAGCATTGTCATAACCCCTCAAGTGATAATTGCAAGAGTGAAGCAGGAAGGCTGTGAGAATGGAACCTGTTAGGAGTTATGGGGGGATGGAGGGTGCAGAGTTTTTATATCTCAGTTGGAGCTGCATTGCTGCCTCAGAGCCTAGGATCTCATAATTTCAGTTTGTTAGTCCACTTAGGATCACAACCTCCACTTTGGGAAGCCCTGCCCGATGCAGCATGTTCACTGGTTGAGCATATATCAGGACTACATGTGTGTGACCTCATTTTTGGAAGCAAAAAAGTGCCATAGTTATTGAAACTAAGGGTGCACCACAACTCAGATTTGTAACCAATACATCAAATTTGTCACCTGAATTGAAAAGGAACCACAAAATTGAGTAAAAATGGCAAGAAAATAGAGACATAAAGTTAGGTTTTTGCATTAATTTATCGAGCTTAATATATTGCCTGAACAGTCAGTTTAACAGTCGGAATTACTATATTACTTCAGTTAATAATCTTGCAATTCTGTGTACTCCTACTGAGGTGAAGTGAATATTAAATGAATCCACATTAGTTAAAGTTACAATCAGTTTATGTTTTTACATTAAGTTGTATCCCTGTCTTTTTTTTATATTTTTATCATTGCAGAAAGAATTACACATGTGATTACAGAAAGTTAGATGTTACATTTATGCTGGGCAATGGTCAGGCAAGGTGAGATTGACTTTTGATTGACGTGGACTGGCTTTCGTTGCTTCAAAATGGGGTCACACTGGCAATGTAGTTAGCTCAACATTGACAAGGGTCCAAAATGTTGTCTAGTTTTAGGCAATAGGCCACTCGGTCAGGATGGACGTTGATATTAAAATGACACAAAGAGCTGAAAATATTGGAGATCTGAAATAAACAAAAATAGACATTGTTGGAGAAACTCATTATATCTGCCAGCATCTGTGGAGAGAAAACAGAGTTAACATTTCAATTCTAGTGACAATTTTTCAGAACTACGTCTGCAGAAGGGTCACAGGTCTCCAAACACGAACACTATTTTCTCTCCACTGATATTAGCATTCCCCTGATTACCACTTTTCCCACATAAAACAAAAAAGGGGGAGCTGCACAAGACCTGAGTGTCCTTGCACACGAGTCATTGAAAGTAAACATGCGGGTGGTGAAGAAAGCAAATTGTATGTTAGCCATCGGAGTGAGAGAATTTGAGTACAGGAGCAGGCATGACTTAGGTGAGTTTTTTTAGGGACTGGACATCCATGGTGAAAATGAGGTGTTGGGGGACAGGGAATTGGACGTTCTGGAGGAGGTGGAGGGCGTGGGTGGTGTCTCCCTCACCCCCAACCCAGGCCCCAAGATGACTTTCCATATTAAGCACCTGCACATCTGCCAATGTAGTATACTGCATCCACTGTACCCGGTGTGGCTCCCTCTACATTGGAGAAACCAAGCGGAGGATTGGGGACTGCTTTGCAGAACACCTTCGCTCGGTTCGCAATAAACAACTGCACCTCCCAGTCGCAAACCATTTTAACTGCCCCTCCCATTCCTTAGACGACATGTCCATCATGGGCCTCCTGCAGTGCCATTATGATGCCACCCGAAGGTTGCAGGAACAGCAACTCATATTCCACTTGGGAACCCTGCAGCCCAATGGTATCAATGTGGACTTCACAAGCTTCAAAATCTCCCCCTCCCCCACTGCATCCCAAAACCAGCCCAGCTCGTACCATTCCCCCCACTGCATCCCAAAACCAGCCCAGCTCATCTCCACCTCCCTAACCTGTTCTTCCTCTCACCTATCCCCTCCTCCCACCTCAAGCCGCACCTCCGTTTCCCACCTACCAACCTCATCCTGCCTCCTTGACTTGTCCATCCTCCCCGGACTGACCTATCCCCTCCCGACCTCCCCAGCAATACTCTCCTCTCCACCTATCTTCTCCTCTATCCATCTTCGGTCCGCCTCCCCCTCTCTCCCTATTTATTTCAGAACCCTCTCCCCATCCCTCTCTCTGATGAATGGTCTAGGCCCAAAATGTCAGCTTCTGTGCTCCTGAGTTGCTGCTTGGCCTGCTGTGTTCATCCAGCTTCACACTTTGTTATCTGAGATTCTATATCATCTTATTTTGTTTCTGAAATCCTCATTCATTTCTTTGTCACCTCAAGACTTGACTACTCCAAAAATATTCTGGCCAGCTTGCCTTCTGCAGATTTTAGTTTGTTCAAAACTTCAGTATAAATATTCTGTCTCGCACTGACCCACTGACAGATCAATTCTATCCTGAGTGACAAACACTAGCTTCAAATTTAAGATGTCCAACAGTTGCTTAAGTCAATTTGTAACCTCATGACAGCTTATCTTTATAATCTCTCCATTGTCCCATTCCCTCAAACAATCCAACCACACATGTTTCCATTACTCCTTTAGCTCTACCATGTTCCAGGATTCCCTTTTGAAACAGTTTCCATTTCCTTGAATTTCTGTGAGATGCCTTTATTTGAGCGTTCTTTATTTAAAGGTGTTTTTAAATAAATTCAGGATTTTATACTGACAAAATTCAGGTGCATTTGGAATGAAGGAATCAAGGAAACAAATGTAGCCAGTTACTTTGACAATTCAGAAATGTTATAAAGTAATTGTAGCTTATGTGGCCTATTTTAAGTTGAAATTAACTTTTCATGAAACAGACAATTATTGGCAATGGTGTGTATCATAACGTGATAATATCACTTTATCACAACATATTATCAAGCATATGGGTAGGCAACGGCCTAGTGGTACTATTGCTGGACTGTTAATCCAGAGACCCGGATAATGTTCTGGGGACTCAGGTTTGAATCCTTCCATGGCAGATGGTGGAAATTGGATTCAATTGATATCTGCAATTAAGAATCTAATGATGACCATGAATCCATTGTCGATTGTCAGAAAAAACCCATCGGGTTCACTATGTCCTTGAGGGAACATAACTGCCATCCTTACCTGGTCTGGCCTATATGTGACTCCAGACCCACAGCAATGTGGTTGAATCTTAACTGCCCTCTGGGCAATTAGTTATGGGTAATGAATGCTGTCTAGCCAGTGACACCCTTATCCCATGAATGAAAAAAAATCCCCTCACTGTGGAAATCTACTCAGAAGCCTGTATTACTAAGATGATAATGACACTTAGACAGCATTGCACTGGAAAGATTCAAAGTTTTTTATCCTACACATGGAAGCATCATTCCTGTCACCTTAGATTTATCATTTTCCTTTTTGTAAAGACAAAGCATCAAATTATTAATAATATGAAACATCTTATAGGAAAAAATTTGCCCCTCCCTCTGGAAATGCTTTTTATTGTTGCCGAATGGAAGTGAAAAAGCAATATAAACTTTTGTTAAAAATGTTTTTCCCTCCTCAAGTATAGTTTCTGATTGGAATGTCTTCAAATAGTTTAGAAATCAAATCTTCTGAGCTCCTGAACTGGCTCATAGATCTACTGCTAATAACATCTTTAGAATTCATTCAAGAACACAACTGAAATTTGACAAATATTGATCCACTCCACTTCCACCTCAGAGGAAGAGCCGCTATGCTCTAAGCTATGCTATTTCAGTTGGTTAAACTGTAACTACATCCCTCTGCTTGGAGTACCTAAGTCTTTGCAGTTGTCAAATTTGCACATAAGTTGTCTGAAACTGGAACATCTTCTTACTTTATATTCTGTTTTAATTCAGGATACAGAAAGTTCGTGGTTAGAGACAATGATGTCAGATAAAGAAAAAGTGATTTTATTGTATGGTGACTCTTTATTGGAATGTCTTTGTCTTTTTCGTGAGATGATACAGCTGCTAGATTTTTTTCCCTAGTTGAATACAATTTTTTTAAATGAATAAAATGTTCCATGGACAACAGACAGAGAGCGAGTATGATAAATGATCTAACCAGCCTAGATTAAGAAAATATCCCACCTACTTTTAATTGTTAGTCTTGACCAATCATAGGTTTGTTTCCACCTCAGGTTTTCTGTTTCAGTATTGCTAAAGAGCAATAATTTGGCAATCAATTAAGAATGAACACAAAGTCTATATATTTATCACTTACACAAAAGATATAGCTTTTAAAGTTGTAAATTTCAATTAATTTGCCTAATGTTTAGCATGCAGTGCTTAATTTCTGCAAGTTGTTAGATGAGGTGATGCAATTGTTTATTTATAAAATTATGACTGTAAAGAGACAAACATTAAGTTATTTTAGTGATAGTCAGAAAACCTGTAAATGCTGGAATTCCATTGTAAAAATACAAAATACTAATACACCAGAAATCTGTCAGTTCTTGGATGTGAAGGACAGGTTTATTCTCTGTTAAGTCCAAGTCTATCTGCTCTAAAATGTTTGTCAGCACTTTTGTGTGTGTAATTAGCATGTTAATTTCCTACCATTTCATTTTCAGAATAATTACCTTGACTGCATCAACAGATAATCCTCAATTGAAATTGCTTAGATTCTCCTGACTGGTGCTTCAATTTGAACAAATGCAAGACAAACGTTTTTGAGGGAAGAATAGTCGCAAGATATCACTTTTTTAACCAGTGATTTTGATGCTCATAATAGTTATTTGTGTAACAAAGTAAAAACACCTCCGCTCAGTTCGCAATAAACAACTGCACCACCCAGTCGCAAACCATTTTAACTCCCCCTCCCATTCCTTAGACGACATGTCCATCATGGGCCTCCTGCAGTGCCACAATGATGCCACCCGAAGGTTGCAGGAACAGCAACTCATATTCTGCTTGGGAACCCTGCAGCCCAATGGTATCAACGTGGGTTTCACCAGCTTCAAAATCTCCCCCTCCCCCACTGCATCCCAAAACCAGCCCCGCTCGCCCCTCCCCCACTGCATCCCAAAACCAGCCCAGCTCGTCCCCGCCTGCCTAACCTGTTCTTCCTCTCACCTATACCCTCCTCCCACCTTAAGCCGCACCTCATTTCCCACCTACTAACCTCATCCCACCTCCTTGACCTGTCCGTCCTCCCCGGACGGACCTATCCCCTCCCGACCTCCCCAGCAATACTCTCCTCTCCACCTATCTTCTCCTCTATCCATCTTCGATCCGCCTCCCCCTCTCTCCCTATTTATTTCAGAACCCTCTCCCCATCCCCCTCTCTGAATAAGTGTTGAGGCTCGAAACATCAGCTTTTGTGCTCCTGAGATGCTGCTTGGCCTGCTGTGTTCATCCAGCTTCACATTTTGTTATCCCAATCTGTTTACCAGCATTCGACCCTTATCCCTTTAAACCCTTCCTATTCATATGCCCATCCAGATGCCTTTCAAATGTTGTAATTATAACCACCTCCACCACTTCCTCTGACAGCTCATTCCATTCACTTTTTCATGCATTTCACCCTCTGCATGAAAAAGTTGCCCCGTAGGTCTTTCCCCTCTCATCCTAAACTTATGCCCTTGACTTTTGGACTCCCCACCAAGAAAAAATCTTAGCTATTCACACCATCTATGCCCCTTATGACTTTATAACCCTCTACAAGGTCACTCCTCAACCTCAGATGCTCCAGGGTAAAAAGCCCCAGTTAGTTCAGCTTCTTCCTATAACTCAAACCTTTTCTGCACCCTTTCATGTTTAACAATGTCCTTCCTAGAGAAGGTCAACCAGAATTGTGTGTAGTATTCTAAAAGTGGCCTCACCAATGTCCTGTACAACTGCAACATACTGTCACAACTCATGTACGAAATGTTCTGACCAATGAAGGTGAGCGTGCCATATGCCTTCTTCACCACCCTGTCTATCTGCAACTCTACTTTCACGGAAAATGCACATGCACCCCGAGGTCTCTTTGATCAGCAACACTCCCTATGGCCTGGCCATTAACTGTTTAATTTCTGCCCTGGTTTTCCCTACCAAAATGTTACAGCTCACATTTATCAAAAATAAAATCCAACAGGCACTTTTTAGCCCATTGGCCCTTCCAATCAGGTTCCTATTGTATTCTGAGATAATCTTCTTCACTGTCCACTACACCACCAATTTTGGTATCATCCCCAAACTTACTGACCATACTTCTTATATTCATGTCCAGATCAGTTACAAAAATGGTGAAAAGTAGTGGACCTACCACCAATCCTCACAGCACACTGCTGATCCTAGGCCTCGATCTGGATAACAACTCTCCAACCCCACCCTCAGTCTCCTACATTCAAGTAAATATTGTATCCAGTTAGCTAGCTCCCCATGGATCCCATGTGACCTAACTCCCAACCAGTCTTCATGTGGAACCTTCTAGAATGCTTTGCTGAAGTCCATACAGACAGCGTGAACCACTCACCCTTCATTAGTCTTCTCTGTTACCTCTTCAAAAAACTCAATCAAGTTGATGAGGCACAATTTCCCACACAAAGTCATTTTGACACTCCCTAATCAGGTCTTGCCCTTCCAACTGCATGTAAATCCTATCTCTCAGGATCTCCTCCAACGACCTACGTGCCACTGACATAAGGCTCACCAGTCTACAGTTCACGGGTTTTTCCTTACAGTTCTTCTTAAATAATGGCACCATGTTAGCCAACCTCCAGTCTCCCAGTGCCTTACCTGTGGCTGTCAATGATACAAATATCTCAGCAAGATGTCCAGCAATCTCTTCCCTAGCTTCCCACGAAGTTCTGGGAAACACCTGATCAGGTCCCAGAGATTTATTTATCTTCATGCGTTTTAAGCACCTACTCTTCTATAATATGAACTCTTTTCAAGACATCACTATTTATTTCCCCAAGCTCCTTAGCTTCCATGTCCTTCTCCACAATACATACTGATGCAAAATATTTGTTTAGTATCTTCCCCTTCTCCTATGATTCCACACATAGATGACCTTGTTGAGCTTTACGGGGCCCTGTTCTCTCCCTAATTACTCTTATGCCTTTGATGTACTTGTAGAACCTCTTTGGATTCTCCTTAACCCTATTTGCCAAGGTTATCTCAAGTCTCTTTTTTACCGTCCTGATTTCCCTCTTAAATTTGCCCTTAGACTCCTCTAAGAATTCACTTGACCCCAGCAGTCTGTACTTGACATATACCTCCTTCTTCTTGTTGATCAGAGCGTCAATTTCTCTAGTCACCCAGCATTCCCTACACCTAACAGCCTTGCCCTTCACGCTAACAGAAACATATAGCCTCTGAACTCTCATTATTGCATTTTTAACTTCCCAACCAACCCTTTACCTGCAAATAGCTTCACCCAATCAACTTTTGAAAGCTCCTGTTTAATACCATCAATATTGGCCTTACTTCAATTTAGAACTTTAACTCCATCCAAGCCCTTAACACTGTGACAGTCCCAGTCTATTTTTGGAAAGTTAAAATCTCCTCCCATTACAACCCTATTATTCATATAGATAGCTAAGATCTCCTTACATATTTGTTTCATAATTTCCCATTGACTGTTGGGTTGACCATTATACAATCCCAACAAGGTGATCGTCCCTCTCTTATTTCTCAGTTCCACCCGAATAACTTCACTGAACAATCTCTCAGGAATGCCCTCCCTAAATACAGCTATAATGTTATCCCTAACCAAAAATGTCATTTCTCCTCCTCTCTTTCCTCCCTTTCTATTCTTCCTAAAGTATCTATACCCTGGAACATTAAGCTGGCACGTCATGTTGGAATTTCATTCTTTGTAGATTAAAAAAATGAGACTTTACCCCATTGAAACATACAAGAACCTCTGGAAGTGACTGGATGAATGGTGAGAGGATGCTTTCCCTTGTTGGGGACATTAGAACTAAGCAACGCAGTTTAAAACTATAGGGGTTTTCTAATAAGAGAGAAATATGGACAATTTCCTTCCCTCAATGGGTTGACATAGAACATAGAACATAGAACATAGAACAATACGGCACAGAACAGGCCCTTCGGCCCTCGACGTTGCGCCGACCTGTGAACTAATCTAAGCCCCTCCCCTGACACAATCCCATCATTATCCATATGCTTATCCAAGGACTGTTGAAATGCCCCTAATGTGGCTGAGTTAACTACTTTGGCATGCGGGGCATTCCACGCCCATAGCACTCTCTGAGTAAAGAACCTGCCTCTGACATCTGTCTTAAATCTATCACCCCTCAATTTGTAGCTATGCCCCCTTGTACAAGCTGAAATCATCATCCTCTGAAAAAGACTCTCACTGTCCACAATATCTAATTTTCTGATCATCTTATATGTCTCTATTAAATCCCCCCTTAGCCTCCTTTTCTCCAATGAGAACAGACCCAAGTCTCTCAGCCTTTCTTCATAGGGCCTGTGCTCCAGACCAGGCTGCATCCTGGTAAATCTCCTCTGCACCTTTTCCAATGCTTCAACATCCTTCCTGTCATGGGGCGACCAGAACTGCACGCAATATTCCAAATGAGGCTGCACTAGCATTTTGTACAGTTGGAGCATGACATCATGGCTCCGGAAGTCAATCCCTATAAATCCCGTGACTGTACAAAACGCTAGTCGAGTAGCCTGTATCTCAGTATTCTCCTCGACAACATTGTCGTTTTCCAGAGTGAATACTGTCAAAAAATATTTAATTAGTGCTTCCCCTATCTCCTCTGACTCCACACACAACTTCCCACTACTGTCCTTGATTGGCCCTCATCTTACTCTCGTCATTCTTTTATCTTTTATCTTATTTATCTTCATGATGTACTTTATGAGCAATACCACACATCCCCACATCACTTTAAACCTTTGGAACCTTAACAAGTTGTAGATATCTCCAATTAGCTCACTTCTTCGCTTGAAGCAGAGCAAGGACTAAGTCCTGCACGGTGAAAATGTTAGAAACAACAATGAGCACTGTCCTGCCGAGCCTTACCTAACTTCGTTACTGACCAAACTACCAGCACCCAGTTCAAAGTTGCACAATTGCTCAAGCTTTGCATTTCAGAGAGTGACTATTGTAAACATGGAAGCTAGGAGGAGGGAGGAGGCCAAATGGCTCTTTGAGCCTGCTCCACCATTCTTCATGATCATGACTGATCATCCAACTCAACAGCCTAATCCTGCTTTCTCTCCATAACACTTGATCCCATTCACCCCAAGTGTTATATCTAGCCATATCTTGAATACGTTCAATGTTTTGACATGAACTGCTTGCTTTGGTAATGATTTCCACGGACTCACCATTCTTTGGGTGAAGAAATACCTCCGAAATCGTCTATCCTGAATCCTCATACTGTGACCCCTGGTTCTGGACACACCCACCACTGGGAACTGCATCTATCCTGTCCAGTCCTGTTCGAATTTTGACATCTTTGTAATTCTCTTCCCAAAAGTGCAGTGAAGACATATCAATGAATATTTAAAGTGAGATTGATAGATTTTTGATTAACAAGGAAGTCAAAGATTATAGAGCGTAGACAGGAAAGTACAGTGAGGTCACACACAGATTAGCTACGATCAAATGGTAGAGTTCCTTGTTGCTGTGTTTGTATCAATGGTGTCTCCCAAAAATCCTTTGTAAGTTCCTTGCTAGTTACATGGTCTCCACAGCAACATCATCTGTAAAACATCATCAGTTTTTGTAAGTGTAGTAATGATACCCAGTTTCAGCTCACCCCCGCCTCTAACAACACCTGCACAGTCTCTAAACTATCATCTCCTGTTGAGAAAAAATTCTTCCATCTAATTATTAAGAAGACAAGCCATAATCTTTGGTTCATCTCACCAAATCCACTCTTGTCTCTAGACACTGTTTGACACCAAGCCAGGCTGCTTTCAACTGCTTCTCCCTAAGAATGATTTTGCACAGATACCCTCACTGTCACAAAGACTACGTTCATCTACCTCTCACAACCTTCCTCTTCCTCCCTCTTGGTGCTCCCTGACAACTTCTCTCTACCCTTCTCACTTTCCACTGGTTTCAACTGAAATGAATCACTAAGTCATTCTTTATTTACAAATGGGGTGGCCTTGACACTGATCCAGCTCCCTCAGAGCTAGCTTTGAGAGTGAACGGGGTGTCACGGTGGCTCAGTGGTTGGCACTGCTTCTTCACAGTCCCAGAGGCCTGGGTTGGATTCCAGCCTCTGTGCGTGTGGAGTTTGCACATTCTTCCTGAGACTGCGTGGGCTTCCTCTGAGTGCTCTAGTTCCCTCTCACAGTCCAAAGATGTGCAGAGTGGGTGGATTGGCCAAGCTAAATTATCCATTGTGCCCAGGGATGTTTAGGTTAGGTGGGTTAGACATGGTGAAATGCAGGGATAGGGGAGTGGGTCGAGGTGGAATGCTCATCAGAGGGGCAGTGTGGACTTGTTGGGCCAAATGGCCTGTTTCCACACTAGGAATTCTATGATTCTATCTGGCACTCCTGTTCTTATCTGTCAGCCAGGGCTCCCTGATTGAATCAGATTAACAGTCCTAATCAGGGAGCTCATATTCTCTGGTGTCTACCTGGTTGAAATTGTTACATTCACTATTTACACTTCCCACCCCCTGAGTTGGAGGACATAGGCCAGCTCTTCTTCTTGCAGCTCCACCTGGAGCATTTTAGCACTGGTTCAGGTTCCTCCAACTCTGCCTCTGATATGGGTGGTGTGGAACACACAGCAGCTTGCTTCTTGTTCCTGGAGCGTGTTGGAAGAAATTCATTTTCTTCTTCAGGTGGCAAAGGTGTCAATGCAATGAGGTCCATCATTTACACTGCAGAATCCAAGGTATATTCGACAATTGATGATGAGGGACAACTCATGGGTTCCAGAACAGTCGGAAGGGCTATGGTGGAGCTGGGCACATTTTGCTCCAGCACCCTTTTTGAGTTTGCAGCTTTTGCATGGTCCACATGCTTGTTCAGGATTGTCGCATCTGCCTGAACCGTATACATCATTGGATGCATCGACCATACCTCTTAGCTAGCAGAGTCATGCATCTGGCATTGGGATTCTTGATGCTATTTCATCCCTCACTCCCCCACCCAGGTCCGGGAAGATCAGATTTAACCTGCTGCGGAGTCTTCTTCCCATAGCAACTCTGCTAGAGCTATCTCTGTCATTGCATGAGCGGTGGTCCTACAATCAAATAGGAACTGGAACAGTTCATTATCTCGTGAAGCTGTCAGCTTTTTTCTTTAAGCCTGTCTTCAAAGTTTAGACTGCTCTTCCTGTGAGGCCACTGGATGATGAATGGTCTGGAATTGCCCTTATATCTGTCAGCAGGAGACAACTCAATGCATCACATTTGGGATTTGGCATCCCGGACAATGTTCCAACCTGTAGTTAGTATTTGTGCCCACTGCTCAATTCAGCTGAAGCTATGCGTGGCAATGACTTGTCCTCTAAGTCGACCCAGCAGAGGCTTTTGGTCTGTTATTGTTACAAATTTACATCCATAAAGGTATTGGTGGAACTTCCTGAATCCAAAAATGACTGCCAAACAATCGTTGTCCGGGTGTATTTACGCTCTGCACGAGCCAAAGCTCAGGACGCATAAGATGTTAGGCATTCTTCTCCATTGGGCCACTTATGAACTAATACTACCCCAATGCCATAGGGGGAGGCATTTCATGTCAATATCAAATCTTGCTTGAGATTACAGTGTGGCAACACCTTAGATAATGATAGCTGTTTCTTCACATCCTTAAAAGTTATGGCTTAGCTACATGACCATTTCCAAGGCTGACCCTATTTTAAGAGTTGATGCAAAGGTTCCAGGATTGAATCCAGATTTTGTTTGAACTTTCAGTAATCCAAGGAAAACACCTAAGCTCTGATACAGATGTAGGTGTTAGGACACCTTTGATTGCCCTCACCTTATCCTCCAATGGGTGTAACCCCATCTTGTTGACTCTGTAGTCCAAGTAAGTCACTTGAAGTACCTGGAACATGCATTTTTTACCCTTCTAAGGCATATGTCTACCTGGGAGAAGCATCTAATGACAATGTCCAAGTTCTGTATGTGCTTTTAATTGGTATCATCTAGATAAATGGCAACCTGGAGTAGATCTTGTAAAATGATCTACAACATCTGCTGAGAAATTGCACAGGCTGATGAAGCCCCAACTGTCAGTCTTCTATATTGGTACTAACCCTTATGGGTATTAATTATAGCAGACTTATGTGAATCCTCATCCAACTGTGTTTGCAAGTACGCATGGTTCATTTCCAGCTTCATGAATGATCGCCCTTCTGGCAGCTTTACGTATATGCCCTATGTGTGAGGGATTAGGTATTTATCCAGCTGCAAAAAGCAGTTTACCATTTGTTTAAAATCCTCACAAAGGCAAGCTGACCTGTCAGGTACCACAAGTTCCACAAACTGCATTGGTCTGATGGTTCCTTCACTTTACAGTCTTCTGATTTCTGTTCTATTTTTGCCCGTAAGGCAAATAGCACAGGGTGGACTTTGCAGAATTGTGGAATTGCTCTATGGTCAACATGCAAGGTGGCCTTTGGCTCCTTTGATAGCCCCTAGACCTTCCTGAAAAAGCTTCCAGGTATTTAATTAGGGCTTCACTTCGGCAGCCATTTTCTAATGTTGAACCAATCTAGGTGAATATTTCTCAACTAATTTCATCCCATCAAGCTTGGGCCCAAACCTCTTACTACAACCAGCAGTAACTGAAGCAGCAGCTGCTTATAAAAGACAGGAACTGAAGTTGGTTCCTTCACATGAGCTGGTATTGACCACCATTAGAACTGGGTGGCCATTTAATCAGATATTTCGTTTGATTGGTTCTGATTTGGACGTTGCTAAGTAATTCAACTGTTTGAAACCAAATGTAGGTAGACTTTCCAGGGTGTGCGCTCACCTACATACCAGCCTATGAATTCTCTTACTTATTTCAGGCTAATGGGTCTCTTTTACTGTCTCGAGGCTACACACCAGCAGCAACTACAATGGTTTGCTGGCCTGGATCCTGAAGAAAATTTTAACTGTTTGGCCTAGGCTTATTTTTATATGACCTTTTGCTGTGGGTTGACCTATAGTCTCTTTGTTCAAGATATGGACTGAGTCGGGCTATGCACTTGCCTTTACTCAAGTGGTGTTCCCCAGGCTCAGTTGGATTGGTGAGGATGTCCACTTCTCTTGGAATACCCTTCAATAGTTGTGTTCCACTTGCTGCATTTTCCAATGATAAAGCCAGTTGTAGTGCCTGTTTGAAATCCCGTTGGGTTTCAGCTTGCATATGCTTTTGCATGGTTATGTTATTAATCCTACTGTCGTCACCACTGAAATAACTTCATTGAGGCCGGTATCCCTCACTAAATCACCCTTTGTTTACAGATGGAGAGCCCTTGACACTTAACAGGCTTCCTCAAAGCCAGCCTTCAGAGTGAACCTCTGACATTCCTGTTCTTATCTGTCAGCATGAACTCCCTGACTGGATCAGATTAACAGCCCCAATCAATGAACTCACATTCTGTGAAGTCCACCTCGCTGACCTCATTACAGTCTTTATAGCTATTCTCTCCTCCTTCCCATGCCCACTTTCCTTTTTGCCACTGCTCTCCAGATCCCTTTGCTACTTTGTTCTCAACATCCCTCACCTGAACCAGCAAGGATTTGGAAGAGGGGCAGCGAGTGAGGAGCCGAGTGGAAATCAATGAGAGTGTCCGAGGGAGCAAGCCAGATAGTGAGTGGATGGCAGCAAACAATTTGATGGGAGGTATCTAGAACAGAGAATAGATTTTCACTATAAGGTATCACCTATGTAAGATGAAGAGAAATCTTTTCTCAGGGAAATCCTCTTCCTCAGAGAAGTGGAGGCTGCCTCATTAAATATATTCAAAACTGATATAAACAGATTCTTGAACTAAAAGGAATGTGGGGGTGTGAAGGGTATGGGGAACAAGAAGAAAGAGTTAAGGCCACAATCAATTCAGTCAAGATTTTACAGGTTGGAGGTTGAAGATACCTAATGTCCCTCTTCTTTCCTATAATATATATTACAATTTAACAATGAGCCATACCTTGACATGGAAAATGAAATGAAAACTACCAGCAGTCATTATAATTGGCACTTACTATGTGCAATAAATTAGGTAAGGTAACGCAACATTATAGTACCTATTATAGATAAATGTGCACAAGGTTCCTAAAATATTATTATAATGCATGTTAACAGAATAAGTGACTTACCTAGGGGCTGTGTGTCACTTTCATATTCAAACAGATACACAAAAGTGGCTTTACCATTGGCAATCCAGTAATAGTTTTAATTGCAAGGACATCTGCAGTTCCGAGGATGCTTAATACTTCACACTGAAGAGGCTTCTTTTTGAAAGCAGTTTCAGGTTTACATGTCTGGTCTAAAGTTACTTAGCTAACTGCATCTTCATGCTAACCTTGACCAACTAATCAGCACTCTCATCTCATGTTATGTAAATTGGTACTCCCTTCCAAAGCTGCGTCCCCTTAAGTCCCCTTTGGACTTGCTGTCCCCTTTGGACTTGGTGATTCCTTTTAGCAATGTTAAATTCCTGTATAGACATTATGTCATCACTTGGATTATTTTGGTAGTTTCATTATTGTGTCCAACTTCATCACATCATTATATTTCTCATTCTAATTCATTAAAAAGAATAATAATAACTTGCAAATATACAGTGCTGTTAACATAGAAAACATTCAAAGATGCTTCACAAAGCCCTTATTAGACAAGATATAATGGGGAGCCCTATGAAGAAATATTAGCACAGACATGTATTCAGTCACGGCTAACACAAAGAAGCGAGTGGTTTTAGAAAAATAGAAAATAGGAGGCATGGGCCATTCAGCCCTTTGAGTCTGCTTTACCATTCAATATTATCATGACTTATTATCTAACTCAGTCCCTGCTTTTTTTCCATAATATTTGATCCCTTTAGTGTCAAGAGCTATGTCTAACACATTGTTGAAAACATTCATTCAACAAAATATCTTGTGTTATTTCAGCAGTATAAGCATCCAAACTTTTTTTATGTTAATTATATTAATGATCGTGTTGTCCCAAGTTTTCTGAATGTAGAAGGACCGTACTTTCTCTAATCAAACTTCAGATAGATTTGTAATCCATAAGGAAGTAAAAGGTTATGTGGGCCAGGCAAAAACGTGGGTTAAGGTGATAATCAGATCAGCCACTACCTTATTAAATAATGGTGCTGCCTTGTGGGCCAAATGTTCTATGTCTGTTCATAAGCATTACATTCATTTTTTTTTACTGTGGTTGCTTATTTTCCATAGTTAGGACATGCAGCCTTTGCTCTGGGACATATTCTAGAATTGTGCTAAAAGCCCATGTTGTAAAGTGTTTTATGCATAGATTATGGATCTCCTTCTGGGCAAGTAAAGGAGCCATACTATCAGATGATCACAATGACATTGAAATAATCCTCAGCATGACAAACACTCTCATAAATCTGACTGTTTAAAAAGATTTCCAAGTCTGGGTAAGGAAGCACCAGCTCTTATTGGCTGTGTTAACTCTGTAGCATTTGACCTGTCTGAAAAATTCAGGCAATTTTATGAGATGAAGGAATTAGAATCATAGAATCATTGAATCCCTACAGTGTAGAAACAGGCCCTTTAGCCCAACAAGTCTACATCGACCTTGAAGCATCCCACCCACACCCAAAACCCCCAAACCCACCTAAACCACACATTCCTGAACACTATGGGTAATTTAGCATGTCCAATCTACCCAGCCTGCACATCTTTGGACTGTGGGAGGAAACAGGAGCACCCGGAGGAAACCCGGAATCATGAGGAAAGTCAAAATAATTGGCATACAATTGTATAATTGTATTTTGGCCCATTTAGATGTTGTTATGGACCAGACCAAACACCTTAAGAATATATTAAGAAGATAGTCTATACCCTAAGTTTTTCATATTTTAGAGATATTGTGTTCCAGATGCAATTCAATTGGTCAAGCTATGAGATTTGAAATAAAACACACTCATTCGTACTCTATAACTAAAAAATACAGGCAAAGTTAAAATTAAAAAGAGTTGGCTTAATTGTAACTCTATTGAAATGCTTTACAAAATAATATATGTGCAGTAACTACTACTTATTAACTGTTCCAATCTAGTAACATCCCATAAACACACCCTTGGCAAAGGCAAATTCAGTAAAATAGATTGTCTCACGTGTAATTGTAGCAGCAGGAAGTGAACACCAGCTTTTAGCTGTAACAGAGAGAGGAATAAAAGCTTCCACATCCAGCTTCAAGACCTTAGCAACTGCTACTGAAGGTTAAAAGTAAAGAAAAAGCTCAGTTCTGTGGGTGCTTGACACCACCCATTCAAGCTGCTTCTATTGTTTCAAGTTTAAAACAAGCTCCAAACCCCTCATAAGCTGTTTACTTTATTAGCTTTGGAGCACACTGCTTGTCACCTCTGTCTCAACCTTCATTAAAAGGAAAGGACAAAATACACCTCTTAAGGCTGTAGTATTATCACATCATGCCGTGTGAAATCTTTCCATCTTGGGTATTTGAGCGCAGGTATTGTCCAAATCTAAACATTTATGAAATAAGTAGCGCTCTCTTTTTATTTTTGGAGGTTTTTTTGGAGCAGTCAGTTGTTGTTTTCCTGTTCTAATGAAGTATACGTACTCTTTTGGGTAATTATTGGTGAGCATATATGAAGATATTTGGTTGGCATATTTAGTCACTTCACTGCAGAAATGAATAAGAAAATTACTAGTAAACAGCTAAATTGCTTATACAGTTTCTTGGTCTCTTTTGCTCCTTTGAATCAGTTGGAATGTTCAACTGATATTAGTCTGACAAGAGCTAGATCATTAGTCTGAATTAGTAAATTCTGTTCTTCGTCCAGTTACTGGGTTTGGTTCAGCTACTGTTATTATCAATTATCAATGTCTCTGTTCCTTAATCTATTCAGTCTATTATTTAATGGAATTTTATTGTTTGGTTTCTTGCAACTCAGTCTGTTGTAGCAATGTTAAGGTTCTGTACTATCAAACAATTATAATGAACTTCATCATAATGTCACAAAGTATGCTCCAACCAAGCAATATTAAACCAAATATTAATATTTTAATGCTAATCTGTCTCATTGCACAAAATTAGTGGTGTGTCTTATGATGTGAAGATTCAAATATTTTTCCTTTGTAAGTCAAACAATTTACACCTTTTATTTTCAGTTGTTTCAGTGGCCTGGTGAAAAGAATCTGTGCCAAGATTTAATGTTTGTATCTTTGAGTATAGTGATCTTTGTGACAGCTTTGACATTTTGATAAAACTTAATTGGTCTTTCACTACTGGTCTATGTATATTAATACTGAGTTGGCTACTAAACAGCTCCCGGCCAAACACATGGTTAGCGCAGAGGATGATCCACTGCTTTATATTCTATTGATTTGTTCCATTTCTGTTTGAAAAATGATGACTGCTATCCATCTGTGATCAAGCCAGACCGGACAGCAATCCATGCCACAGTATTGGTGGTATTATTCTGACTGTCAGCTGGACAAGCTCAAATTCTAGATTGTTGATTTGTTTTGATTTTCATCTTCTTCTTAGGTAGTCCCCGAGGCTCAAAGATGATTTGCTTCCACATTAGCTCATTAGGCTCAATGATAACTGTAAAGTTCGTTGTGTGATCTGCAGACTGTGCCACATATGAGGTGCTGAAAGGATTGGGGAGGTGAGCTGTTATGAGGATTATGCACCCTCTTTGCCTCTTGGCATTCCAACAATGTCTCTTGATGTATTCAGTGTCCTCTAAATGAACATTCTCCATTTTTGTCAGTCACAAGCCAGTGATGTCCATATTTGATCTCCTGTGGAATGCACTGTTCTCAGGAAGTCTCTTTCCATGGACCTGGCTGTGTAATGTTCTTGTGCCGGTCTCTATTTTGTTTCTCATACTTTTGGTATAGTAATCCATACAGTGACCGCTATGTGCATTGTAAGATTTGTGATGCCATTTGCAGTAAACTACTTAGATTGTAGTTTGCCAAAAATTGTGACACTATGGTTAGGCCAAAACCATCTACAATGATTTATCTATTGCAGCCTCTAATTTGTTTTGGAAATGCTAAATTTTGGCATTGTGAGAAATGAGACTGCTTTGTTCTCCGACATACTCTGAGAGTTGATTCCTTCAATATCTGTGTGAATAATACAGCTGAATGCAGTTGTGATTTCTTTTCTTGGAACTGAATTTAGATTTGGAAACACAATTGTACCAAAATAGTTTTGCTGTGTACATGCAATGGTCATGGGAGTCAATCTCCATGTTGTCAAATTATAGCAATGTTAGCGACATGAGTTACGACCAGATAGAATGAGATAGATGGTTGACCCAACCAAACATAATGAAAGATGTTACTCAATCAAATGGTGGTGCTTTCAAGTGGGAAAAATTTTAAAGCAAAGTATGTAAACTACATTTGTTATCTGAGACTAATTGTTCTAGTAACTCCTGACGGATTAGAAGCTTTTATATTGACTGTGATAATAAACTTTGATCAGCCCAGAGAAGGTAAAAACACTTTCCACATGTTCTACAATATTTAGTGGGAACAATTGTGAATAACCTGAATTCATAGCTTCCCTGCACGAACAAAATATGACAAACTATGTTTTAACCATCCCAAGCACACAATCCTGACCTGTATAGGTAAGGTGATAATTCCACATTGAAGAAATATAGTGATTGTACAATTGAATCTACAATTTAAGTAATTTATAAATGTTTACAAACAACAAAAATTGTTGATGCAATTCCATTTTTAAATAAGGATGTCTTCCAAAAGACCATTCAACACATAGTATTTGCAATTGTTTTCACAAGTTTCAGTAAGAGTCTTAAACATCGAAATCAGAAGTATTAGGTTTATTAAGCATACATAAATGCTTAAACATACATGTAAATAATTACACTTGCAACTACAACCAATCATGAATCACACAAAAAAGAAAGTGCTGGAAATATTCAACAGGTCTGGCAGTGTCTACGAAGAGAAAAACAGAGTCGAGTGTTCAAGCCCAGTGACACATTTCCAGAGCTGAAAGCAGTTAGGAATTTTGGTATTTATGCTGATGATAGGATGGGTTTGGTGTGGGAAAGTGGAGGGTAAGGAGTCCTGCATTCCAGATATCACTAGCTCATGAGACGTCATATTGCATTGTGTCCAAAGATGTGCAGGTTGAGAACGGCATGCTTCAAGAGGATCCACACCATTAACTCATGATCTAAAGTATATGTCATCCTTGAATCGAGGGACAATTTCTAACAATAGTATAACGATTCGGACACCTTCAGAATGGTAACAATGGCACATCTTCCTGATACAGAGCATTGTTCCAGGATCACACTCGGTTCAACAATCCAGCAGGACTTTAAATTAATTTATGCTTCCTTGCTTAATGTTATGCAAAGAAGATTTTATTTGTATCAATACAGTGTCAAGCTGGAGGAATGCAGCAAGTCAGGAAGCATCATGGAGCAGAAACGTCAATGTTCTGGATTTACACCCTTCATCAGAACCGGCAGTTTTTGCAACATTTCAATGCATTGGTGAAACTCTTTATTCTGATTTTAACCGATCTTCTGTTAGACCTAGCTAATAGCTTGTTTCTTGTTGGGGATACGGAGATGGCCAAAACCCTAGAATCCATGTGAAGCATATTTGATTTAGAAATAATATTACTGGTGCTAATAATGGTGCAATTTTACTTCATCAGTTACAAATGCTGATCATGTGTTCATAATACCACAAAAAGCATTATTCAAACAATGGGGGCAGTTGTTTGATACTTAGATTGTCAAATGTGTTTAGTTGTTTGAATTGTGTTGAGGAGGTGGTTTACAAATTTTGTAGATTTTTCACCTCTGCATATTGTCTTTGTGAAGTGTACTTACCTGTGAATTTAAGATGATTTGTTTTAAATACCACCCAGATTTTAAAATGGCTACTGCCAAGTTGTTAAGTCCAATTGTTTAAAAATATTTAACTCACAACAATTCTTTCATTCCGTTAAATTTAAAAGCACGACAATTCCAATGTTTCCAAATTAATAACTTCTTTGACCATAAGCTGAAGTAACTTTGAAGTAACCGATATGTCCATTTTCAAAGTATCAAGTCTCAGTTTTTGCAAATCCTCCAAAGATTGAATCACGGTTGTCCCATAACAAAATAATCCAAATTAATAACACCCTTGGGAATAAATCTAAATTTGTTTGTTAAACATTGACTTTAAGCAAAACTTAAACGACACTTTTGAGATTTGAAGCACATCCAAAACTGAAATCAACATCCACAAAAAAAGTCGAGAGTCAAAGAGAAATTGGAAGTGAAATCGCCCTTTCGTCCTGAAAAATAAAAAAGGGCAAGGGGCTAGAAAACCTTGACCTTCCCGGGTATGTTGTCAGTCTGATGGGCTCCTTTGACTGTTTGCTGATGTCTGATCCCATATACCTGTGGGTTTTTTTTTGCGCATGGCAAGGTTACAGAGAGTAGTGGGTGTGCGTGGATATGTATGTGACAAAAGGCAGCTCCAGCAGCAATCACTCTAATCTCCATCCAGTTGCGTGGGTCCCTGAATCCCTTTGACAGACGGGGCTCCAGCTCTCCACACATAGACAAACACAGACCGTGTGTTCCGGGTATCAGCTCTTCAGCCCAGCTCGGTGTAGTCCAGAGCAGAGTCGGGCTTGTGCGTTGCACGTCTGCGTTTCCAGTCGACACTGACTCATTCGCCCCGGACACATCGCACTGAGGGAAGAGGGTGGGCAAAAAGTCAAGCAGATCCTCCCCTTCCAGCGCCGTCAGCAGCCTCTCCACAGAGCGGAGAGGGAACTGGGGGAGAGGAAGAACCTTCCTCCCCTCCCCTCCCCCCTATAGATACCTCTTTCTCTCGCACACGCATACGCACCAGGAGAGGCAGCTACAGTCGAGCGGGACAGTAGAGAGGGAGCAGGGAACCGTCACTTCCTTCTTTCTCCTCCCAGGTGAGACCTAGGCGAAGCCGGGGTTTGGGGGCCTAGTGCTTGCGCGCTGCGGTCGCGAACTTGGAAGTTGTGGAGCGGTAGATTTCCGTCTCGGGCTGAGTTGACAGAAAATGGCGCCCCTGGCTCCTGACAGGGGTAAGAGACGGAGGCGTGGGGAGTGGAGAGACAGAGATAGAAAGGCAGGAGCCAGGGGTCGGGAGCTGCTTCTGTGTCCGGGAGTGTGCGCGCAGCGGGCATTTCTGCAATGAATATAAATGCGCGACTCTGTGTGTGGATTTATATTTGCGCGTCGCAGAAAGTTGATTTTTTTTAGGGACAGGCATGCATGAAAGGCCGCTGTTTGTTTTTTTGCAAACATTTTTGCCTTTTGTTGCAAATTTGCACTCACTCACAAAAAAACGTATTAGGTAAAGAGCTGAGCATGGTTTTTCTTCCCCCCTTTTTTTAAACACAAAGGAATCGACTGGACGTGGCACTTGCGTCCTGCATTTTGCTCGCAAGCCCCGGGGCTCTGACAGGCGCGTAAAGGCGGAAGAAGGTGACCCCGGGTGCCCGTGCGCCAAGCTGCCGCTCTCTCTTTTTGGAGAACCGTGCGGGGGCCCCCAGGAGGCGAGCGGCCGCCAAAGGCGCACGGGCAGCGGGCGAGCTCCGGCGGCACCACTTGGCACCGATACCCACCCCGACAGAACAGCCCTGCCTCTCGCACCCCCTCCCTCCTTCCTTCACACCATTGGCAACAGTGGCTTTTTTTTGTGTTTTAAACATATTTCGCCCTCTTTAGATTCTTGGCAGTTTTAGGAGATATTCTTCTAGCACCAGCTTTAAAATAAATGTTGCTTCCTTTTTTCTGCTCTCTCTCCCTCCTTCTGAGGTGTCTCCCCTTTTTTTTTGACTCGTTCTTTGCGCCGCAGTCTTCAAGTGCGAGCGTGGGGCACCATTCGGTGCGGACTGACAACGTTTACGTTTTGTCGCCTACAATCGCGGCTTTGATCAAGTTCATCTGCCCTTTTAAATCGTCCAAATTCAAGTACTTTGTAGGGGGGGGGGAAACAATTGACAAAGTAGCTACACGAACATTTCCACACACTCACTTACCCTCTTTTCCCCCCCCCCTCCCGTTTATTTCTGTCCTTTTTGGGATAATAGGGCGATGCAAATCGTGAAGGGGGAAATAAAAGAGAGGCTGCTGTGTGCGCTCGGGCCGCAGCAAGACGATAAAGCTTTCCAAAACTCATTTTATTTTAAAAAAAGAGTTGAGGTTGCTTTAAGGGGGAGTTTTTTTAATGGCAGGGGGGCAAATTCAGTCAGGTAAAGGGGGTTTTGCCTTGATTATTTGCACTAAAGTAGCCGAGACTGGAACTGCGCAACCGGAATGTTGCCTTGCGCACACTCGGAGCTGACATCTTGTAGCCAGTGGTTGGGGCTCTCGAAGTCTGGGTGTTGTCTCACATTGGCCCCGGCTCGATACAATGTATCCGCCACGGGCTGCAACTTTGTATCCACCGCGTTCCCTCCAACACAAGACACCTTCCCCCCCCCTTCCTCGGAGTCTCACCGTATCTTCCAGAAAACGGGAAGGGTTGGGGGTTGGTGTGTGTGGAAGGGGGAAAGGTGTGTGTTTTTTTTGGGGGGGGGGGGGGGAGGGAGATAAATGGATATGAGAGAGGGCGGTCGGGGTGGCGTGTGTCTGGGGTTGGCTTTGGAGAAGGGATTCTGTGGAAAAATGGCACCGAGTCCCCGGCTCTTTCTCCCCCCGCCCCTCGGCGTGAAGCAGACTCCAGGAGAAGGGAGGGATACCGTCAAAGCGGAACTTTTTGACGGCAGCGATGAAACCCCATTTTTAAAAATGATTAATTCAATGCGGTATCCTCACTTTTTCTATGTTTAGCCCCCTTTTTAGAAGCGCGCTGAGAAGCGAGGGTATCCACTTTTTCGTTTTTCTTGTGGAAAACGAGTGGGGGATCGAACGCAGTTTCTTTCAAGTGATGGTTTCAGCGCTGAGGTTCTGGTGGAGGATGATGGTTTGGGGGGCGGTGCGGGGGGTAGCTGTCTTTGCTGAGTGTTGTGCCCACACCTTGTCCTTCGGAGCTGAGTAAAATGCTCGGATCACGCCGAATGGAAATTGCGCCATGCCGCCGCCTGTGACTGAGGTCCGCTTCTACCAACCCTTGAGCTCAGGAGGCGGTGCCACTCTCCCGCTTCCTCCCCTCCGGTACCGGCTGGCAGAGGGAGCGGGGACGGTGTGCAGCGTTTTTCTGCCAGTTCTCTTAAGAAGTTTACAGTGGCCTGCTGTAAGCTGCGTTTCCCCGCAGCAGCGATACTTAAAGGGCGGGATCGTACACCACTTTGAGGCTCCCTGTGGCCGTCGGTAGAAAGAAACGGTTATGTTTTATTAGCATTATGGATGTGGCTTTCCCCTGTTTTCGGGTGAAGAAGTTAGGTCTATCTTTGCGTTATTGAATGTTGAGGTTTGCGTCACTTAAAGTCGGGAACTGTACTGTCAAGCGCCCTGTGGATTCAGTTTCATGGGTCGTCTCAAGTACATCATTATAAAATCCACATCGACGATTAAAGAATGCTTTTTTTTAAAAGCTTAACTCCAGCGACTTTTGCATTCCAGGCTTTATTTTTTCGGGGTGGGAGGGGAAGTTCATTGCAAAACAGGTACCTGCATAAGATCTCCTACTCGTTATGTTAACGAGCGCAAGCGTTATTCGAGGATAGGGCATTGTCTGTGTGGAATAGTTCCAAGACTTTTTTAAAAATTATGTATCACTGCCAGTTTCTCCGGTGAATTTAACCGCATGTATCAGTTATCCATAGGACTCCGCCTCTACGATGTGCCACCTTTGAAATTTAACATTGTTTTGTGTTTACTGTAGAGTGGGAATGCACATGCTGTGACCGTGTCTGGTCCAGCAAGTCAAAATCACGGTTCAAAGTACCAGCACTCCTTTTAGAGTTCAGTTTTCCACACCAATTTCGTTTTAAATAGTATGGAGTACTTGCTGTTCATTATTCTGCCTCTTAACAGATTCACTCATTTTTAAAACCAATTGTTCTTGTTTCTGTGTTCCAAAGGAATCTTGTGAATGGGCAAATCGATTTGCAGTGATTAGCCTCAGCAGCTGTCTTGTCAGGTAACTGCGAGAGATGCAGGAAGAAACTTTTTCTTGTCAGGGAAGTAAAGCCTAGTTGAGTGGGAGGTAAGGGATGAAGTACAGAGCTCTAAATTTCTATTGCACTGTTTTTTGGTAGACGGTTGAGAAGAGGCTCCTTCAGATTTCAAATATTTCTATAAACAAAACTCTTACATTTAAGCGAACCCCCTGTGGTGTCTCTGAGTAAATGCTCTGATTCAGCACTGCGCTGTGCCAGACTGCCAGATCCTCAGTGTAACCTCTTCTCTTCTCCCTGATGAATTGGGCAATCCCACTTCATAATACCCCTGAGATTACTGCAAGTGAACATAGTGCTCTTGGCTAGTTAAGGGAAAATATTTAATTCAGTTCCACCTATTTCGGTTTTACTCTTGACAAGTTGCTTTGTTTGGGCCCCAGGTGTGAAAGGATCAAACGTTGCTGTAAGGAAATATCCAGTGCCCCCACCAACCACAGTGGTTTACTGTCCCAATTTTCAGCTGGAACGTGGTTACTTATGCAGACTGTCAGAGTGTTGTTAGGCTGTGTAAAGCACTGAGGCTCCTCCCTTCAGGAGAGAAAAGTATGTGGTCATAATTTCTGCTGACATGCAAACAAAATGATTCTTGTTTGAAACTATTAAAGTTGTGATGGAATCATCAAAATTTCACCTCTGAGCTTTCAAAGGATATTGCAGTTCAGTAAATATTTTTAGGATGGCTTTTAATCTGTCTCATATTCAAATTTTATTTTACTAAATTCCAGCATTCATTGTTTGGATTATGTACAGCTACATAGATTTAATCAGTGCCATGTTGCAAAATGTCACTGGATGTTTCGGAGAGCAGGGGAACATTCGGAGGAAGCAATGAACAATAAGGAATAGAAACGGGCTAGGAGGAGGGATGAAATTAAGATGGTGTATTTGAAAGCTTCACCTTTCTCTTTCACGCAGTTCCAAAAAACACTAAAGATTCAAATGCTTCAAGCTTAGAGTGTAAGATGTACAGATCCTCAAGATGGAGTTTGGAAAAGGGTGTAATGGAGAGGTGCAGCTGGACTGTGAAGGAAATTATTGAAGATTTTGAAGATAAACACAAGGCAGTAAGTGGCTTGAAGCTTGAAGAGGACTTGGTGTTGGATAGGATGCAAGTAAAGTATGCATAGCACAGTGTTTTGTGAGGACATGAGAAAAATTGAGGTAAGAGTGAACTGTGATGAATAAACTTTTAATTGGTGGAGATTGGGTACTGAGACAGGCTGTGTTCTCAAGATGAAAATGACAATATTGGTAATAAACTGAGGATTTTGAGGTTCAGTTTAAGATTGAACACCATCAACAGTTTGAGATTTGAGCCATGGAGGGAATAGTTGGAGGTCAAATTAGAGTTTCTAGCAAAATCTACTAATAAGATTTTTGTTCCGGCTGATGTTTATTTGGAGATAGCTCTGGCTTAACCGTGACTTTTAAACGAGCATTCTGATATTGCATAGCAGAAAATAGATTATTGGTGAATGGTTCTTTTTTTCGAGTGGAGTACGGTAGATGTAGTGTACTCCAGGGGTTGGAATTTGCACCACTATTCTGTAATGTGCACTCAAGGTTAGATCATTAATATATAAGGTATAATCTCAAAATTTGCACACAACAGAATTTGAGATTATTATGAATAGTGAGGATTGTGATAGACTTCAAAAGGGCATTGAAGGAGTGTTGGAATGGGAAGACAAATTGTTTGAAATGTAATGTAGTGAAGTGATTCACTTTTGTTGGAAAAATGAATGAGGAAAAGGTAATATGAAGTAAAGGACAATTCTAGCCTTACAGGAGCGAGTTTATCTTGTAGTCATAGTCCTACAGCACGGACGCAGGCCCTTTTACCCAAACATGCTGACCCCATTTCCTTGCACTTGGGCTGTATTCTTCCAAGCCTTTTGTATCAATGTATTTGTCCAAGTGCCTTCTAAATGTTGTTAACAAACCCGTCTCAACCACTTCCGCTGGCAGCTCGTTCCATTCGTGTACTGCCCGCTGTGTTTTTCAAAAAGTTGCTCCTCAAGTTCCCATGTATTCTTTCCCCTCTTGCTTTCAACTGATGCCCTCTAGTCCTCTTTCCCCAACCCTGGGGAAAAAGATTGAGTGCATTCATGCTATCCATGCTTCTATGATCACATTTACTTCTATAAGAAACATGCCTCAGTCTCCTCTGCTGTAAGGAAAAATGGTCTAGCTTGCCCAACCTCTCCCTGGAAGTCAGTGCCTTGAGCTCTGGCAACATCCTTGTCAATTTCTTCTGCACTCTTTCTGGTTTAATAACATCTTTCCTAGGGCAAAGTGATCAAAACTGAACACAATGCTTTAATTGCTGCCTCACCCAAGTCCTGTTAACTGCAGCAAAACTTGCCAACTTATATACTCAATGCCCTGGCTGATGAAGGTCAGGGTGACAAAAGTCACCTTCACTGCTCTGTCAACCTGTGACTCCACTTTCAGAGAACTGTGCACTTGAACTCCAAGGTCTCTCTGTTTCACCACATTCCTTAAGGTCCTACCATTCACCGTGGTACCATCCTACCTTGATTTGCAAACTTTGTGGAAAAATGGTTGCAGATGGCATGGAAGGTTGTAGAAGTGCATTTAAAGGCACACAGAATGAGTAAAGGCATATAATGCAAAGATGAGGAAGTTACAATGGATCACTTCAAAAAAACAACTGGTTTGATCTCAACTGGAGCAGTATGTCAAATTCTGGGTAACAGAAGGTGGTGAACGCTTTAGGAAGGGTGCAATGAAGATATGAGAATGGTTCCAGGGATATAATGTTCATTTAAGTGAATAGATTGCAGGAGCTGAGTATTTGTTCCTTGTTTTTTAAAAGAACAGGAAAAAAAAAATTGACAAGATGTTTTAAAATCATGAAGGATCTGTAAAGGGTAGTTAAATATAAACTGTTCTTTGACAGATTTGAGAATAAAAGGATAACCATCAACTAAATGATGAATATACAATGAATGCAACAAGAGTGATGGTGACAGGACCAAAAATTAATGCAATAAATTGATATATCCGGAATGCACTGGCTGGAAATTTGGAAGCAGCTTCAATAATGATATAGGAGAGAACCCTGATAAGAGAAATTTTTCAGGCTTGTCAAGAAAGGGCAAAGGTGTGAGATGAACTGAATTGATTGCAAAGAGGGGCCAATGCCTTTTGACTAGTAATCATTCTATGACTTTTGTTCAAAAAAGAACATAGAAATTGTTCTGTGATGTGGCCAATAAGCCATCAAAATCTGTTCATTGTTACATTGCTCTTTGTGGGAATTTGCAGTGATGATTGGGTTTCCATGCTTCCAAAGATCCATGAATGATACATTTCAGAAGTGTTTCATTAGCGTTTGGAAGCATTTTCATATTCTGTTCAGTGATGATTTAATCAAAAGTGAAAAAGGATAAATCATCTCTGCACGTGCTCCAAGGAGAATAGTGAGAAAGTTCATTGTTCAAAATCAAAGTCCTGGTAGCAAAAAAAAAATGAAGAAATCAGCTATACACAAACCATTATGGAGAAAAGTTTCTTTAACTCATTCACTGGGCAGAAACAGTGAAAGATATGAGAATTGGAATAAAATGAAAACCTAGTTGAAACGAATGGTAACTGCGTACAAGATAGTATAAAGAATGATTATCTCCTTTTGATGTTTTGGGCCACACAGCAACTTGTTTAAATAACGATAGTGTAAATTAAATTATTTTGAAAAGGCTTGGAAAAGTTGAAAGGACTGTCAATGTTTCCTTAGGATTTATTTGTCTTATTTTTCCCAGGGTGCTAAGAAGAAAAAGGATTTGAAGTGCAGATTCCCAAGTACATGGGATGCACTGAACATTGGGAGGCATGATTGCAAATTTGCAAACCTGCACGTTTTTGAGTCAACAAGGCCAACTGAGGCAATGATACTCAATACCATAACTAAATACAATAACTAAATCCCATATCAGCGTCATTGGTCCTTGGGGAATTTTTGACAAGCAGACAGTAGATTTTGAAAAGGTATTTGACAAAGTTACACCTACTAATTTAGGTAAGCTCTCTTCCATGAGGACTTAAGATGATCCATGGAAAAGTATAAGAAATAGTTTGGATGATAGAATCGGTGGACATTGATTGGGAAGAACAAGCTCTTTGGAAGTGTTGAGAGGGGTGCATCTGCTCTTGCTACAGTTGGCTATATCTGTTATAAAGATTTTCTAATTCACCTGTTCAAAGATGTTATTAAACATAGATGGAGCAGTTGGGACTTGAATCTGGGATTCCTGGTTTAGAGGGAGGCAATTGACTTCAATTTGGAAGCTTGTAAATCAGTTAACAAGCAAGAACATGTAACTCATTTATGTAGAGAAGCTTGAGAAATACAGAATATATGAACGTGCAGCATAATGGAAGGAGAAATTTAATATGGATATTTACAGTCTGCACAATAAGAAAATGTGCAACACCCATTTCCATGAATTGTGTTGAAATAAATCAAGCGAGGTATGGGATCCTTATGGACTTCTTGAACGGTTGATGCATTTTAACCCCTTGAGAGCGGTGGTCAGTGGAGAAAGTAGAATGTTGTACCTACTGTATAGTTGTACTAGACATCATGCTCAAATTGTTCTATGTTGCCTGAATCAGGTCAAATCTTGTGTTGTCATCAGACACATATATTTAAACCAGTTGAGAGAAGGGACATTATGTTTGACATCGATGATTAGATATTTGAGCTTTTAACAAAAATGGGAATAACATGGGTCTTTCCATCTTGGAAGCCGTTGATTGAAAGCTTGACGTATAATGTTATAAAGGGTATGGGAAATGGTAAATCGGAAGCATTGTTGCATTATATATTGTTTTTGGGTAGGACCAGGAAGGCATAGGTGAAAACTAGTTGAAGATGCAGTTCTTCCCACAACAGATGGAACGAATTACTGAGGAATAACGGCGACACAAAACTCAAATTATTTAAAATCTATTTGAATACAGCAGTAAGTTTTGAAGGATTAGTGAGTTAAAATAAGCTGATTGCATTCCACACCCTTTATCAATCTTGTGAAGTGTCTTGTAAGTAATTTGACCTTCCTGTCTGCACATTGGATAGGGACGGATGAATCCTTTCACTGAGTTTTTTTTTGTGTATCTTTCAAGAGTAGCCTGATTTTTTTTTAAAAAAAAATTTGTTCTGAAACATAAAGCATTGAGCTACAGTGATGATTCTTTGTCTTTTGGGCTTATTCCTGTAGTAGTCACTTGAAATAAATGTAGTTAGCTGTTGTGATTTTTACAGAGTCCCAAGTTCTTGATTTCGATTGTAACCTCTCTGAAAAGGTATCAATTCTGTCTCATCACCAAAGGAATGTTTGAAAACTAAGAGACTTGATTTTCTTCCGGGAAGATTGTTGTTTGTGTGGTGTAGTTACGAGTTGCTCATCAAGATTACATTTGAAGTATTGACAAAACTGACTGCAGGATTGCCTGTGTAGTTGAAACTTCGGGCAATTACCCAGTGTCTGAAGCGCTTTGTAAACATCCCCAACTCTTGAATCTGTTGGAAACTTTGGATGCATCGAGCAGTTAGCCAGGATAAGTTATGGAATTAAGACTGGCTGTAACTCGTAGCTACCGGTGAAGCAAATACTGTCTTGCATTCTTATTACCAACTGACTTCTGCCCCGTACTTCCCTTTTCTGTCACTGCTGGACCGATGACCCCCCCCCCCCCCCCAAAAAAAAAATCCCAGGATCTCAATCTGACTGAATCAGTCCTAAATACACCCGTCCATGCAACTCTTCTGTTTGCTGGCCACACACTCATCTATCACTTATCTCAAGCACTTAATACCTGTCAAAGTGGCTTTAGACCCTTTAAACTGTGAATTGTGGCACCTACTACTGCAAACTGGGTGTGAATTGTGTTGATTATGCCTGCTGTTGTCCCCCCCAAGAATTCCTTTTACAGGACTGTGCTGCTTCAACTAGGAAGGCTTCTAGTCCAAAATTGCAGCTCAAAAACATCTTTAGATGTGGTTGGGTAGTTTTTGTCTAAATGTGTCAGAGTTTTTGTTTCCAGTCCAGAATTGAAGATTCTATTCATACTGCCTGATTAATTTATAGTTGTGTGACACTGGAGTAGACCTGATGAGCTCTTGTTTGGCATGTCATTGCTGTGCTTTCAAGATGTATGATAAGGATTCTATCGTAAGATTTAATATCTTGTAATAGAAAAATAGGAATAAAATATATACATTCTCTCAATCTCATGTAAAATTTTACTCTATTTTCATTAACTTTTTTAAGAGATGTTATGACATACCTCTGGAACAGGTGTGTCTTGAATCTGGGTCTCTTTGTATGGAGATAGGGACACTACCATCATGTTGCAAGAGCCCCAAAGGTTTTAGATATTATTGTACAAGTTGTAGGAAGTACATATTTCATTGTAAGCTTGTTAGTCCCTCTTACTATTTTAGAGCGATGCTGTCTGTGTTAATGATACAATTCTGTGTGATCCATAGCTGTTGCATTTATTGAGATTATATTTCATCCATGCTTTCATTTATTTGGAATCTCGGAAATTATTCAGAATGCTTTATTTGAAATTATTTTATTCAGTTGAAATTTGAAAATCTAAAAGTTGCAAATAAAACGCAAAAATCAAAGGTTTCTGTATTTTGCACCAATTGAGTTAAGAATTACCCATTTGTACTTTTATATCTAAAATTTGGAAGCTCTTTCAAAAATTCTGTGAACTGATTTCTACACATGCAAGTGTGTGCACACAAATGCATTTCATCAGAAGATGTGCAGACTGATCTTGGACTGTGCAGTTTGAGCACAGTTATTTTTAATCAACAGAGATAATGGGAACTGCCGACGCTGGAGAATCCAAGATAACAAAGTGTGGAGCCTGATGAACACAGCAGGTCAAGCAGCATCTTAGGAGCACAAAAGTTGACATTTAGGGGCCTAGACCCTCCTTCAGAACAAATTTTTTCTGAGGAAGGGTCTCGGCCCGAAATGTGTTCATCAGGCTCCACGCTTTTTTTTAATCAACATCCTGTTGGGACATGTTATGGGACACCTTCAGGGTGGAAGGTCCATGTTTAAGTCTCACCTGGGGTGGGGACAATACCAGTGTGCCAGACATTCCGTCAGTCTGTGTGTATCTTGTGCTTAACTTCCTAACGTTTCTAATGTTATTCAATTAGCTGTGCTAATATGTTTTCCTAATCAATAACAGATTTTTGCCCAGAAACTTTGCTTGAAGTGATTGCTAAGAGTAAGGTTAAAGTGGTTGTATTTGTTTCTGAATGTTTTTGCACTTGTATGACTGAGGTTGGGAAATGCTGCTGTTTGGATTAGAAAACAACAGATTTTGGTATCCTGTAAACATCAGAAAATGAAATAACATGAGGGAGTGGAGAGAGTTTTCATGTTCAGATTCATTTTTAACAAACCAAAATGTGAAGCAAGATAATTGCTGATGTTCTGTGCTAGTTAGAAAGCAACAATTATTGTTTATGAAGTGCATATGGTGCAAATTGATTTTGAAGGTTCAGGAGAGAAAGCTGTTGTTTGATAAAGAAAGTGGCAAATTTAGCATTTGTTTCACCTTCGATATTTTGAAGAAATTAATGATTTTGGTTTATGTTTGGCAATGACACAGTGGCAATGTCACTGGCTTTGTAATCAAGGAAGTCCAGCTAATGTTCTGGTGCCATGGGTTCAAATTCCACCATGGCAACTGAAATGAAAATACCTAGGCTAATGTTGACCATTAGTGATCTAGACATTGAACACTGGATTAATCTAATTTAGGGAAGGAAAACTGCTGCCCTTGAGATGTTTTGCCTAGGTGTGCCTGCAGCAAATTTCTGGAAATGACAATGGTGAGCCTAGCCCTGTCTGCGTAGCAAAGTCCTCCTTACCAGTGCCATATTTGTTGCCTCGAAGACCAGTCAGGCAACAGCCTGAGATAGTCAAAGAACTACACCTTTCACGTTGTAAGGCACTACCATCAATGAAAGTGGTGGTGACACATTGATACATTCAGAGGAGTAGCCTCTGGATCCCTCAACTAACTGGATCACATGAAGTCTCATGGCATTTCTCAAACATGTGCAATTAAACCTGCTGATTTACCATCAACCACTTGCATCAGCTAATCAGTATTTCTCCATGACAGACAACAATTTGAACAAGCAGACGTATAGCAGCTCCTCTTGGTCAAGGCTCCTAGCACCCTTACTGACTGAGCTGACCGGCCTCTAAAAGATGTAACTGCTAGATTGGGTCTGTGGTGTGTTGGTGTGGCGGGGCAGGGGGTGGGTGGTGGCGGTGGGAAAGAGTGTGAATAAAACCTACTTGGACCTTGTCATGACCAACCTACCTATTGCTGATGCTTCTGACCAATAATGGGAGGAGTGACAGCTACACAGTACTCCATAGAATCATAGAATCCCTACAATGTGGAAACAGGTCCTTTGGCCCAACAAGTCTACATCAACCCTCAGAGCGTCCCACCTAATCTACACCTCAGCACTATGGGCAATTTTCCATGGCCAATCTACCTAGCCTGCACATTTTTGGACTGGGACGAAACTGGACCACCTGGAGGAATCCCACACAGACACGGGGCGAATGTGCAAACTGCATACTGACAGTTGCCTGAGGGCAGAATCAAACCCAAGTTCCTCATGTTGTGAGGCAGTAGGGCTAACCACTGAGCCACCGTGCTGCTCCAAAGTACTTGTGGAGACTAAGTTACATCTTCACATTGGGGGTACCCTTCTTTGTGTTGTGTGTTACTCGTGCCATTTTACTTGAGAGGTTTTTAAACAGATCAAATGACTAATCTGGGCATTCAGGAGATTCTGTGGGCCAGTCGAAGAACGGTTTTCAATCACGATCTAAAGTCAGGACTGAGAATATTTCCCACTCGATTGTTATTATTGAGCATGATTCAACGAAGGGTGGAAGATGGCACACTAGCAACCTACGGAATTCTAAAGGCGAGGTGTCAAACTGGTGAAGCTACAACACAGGGTTAGTTGCAAGTCAGCCAGTGGAAGCAGAATGTGATTAATCAAGCAAATTATCTCCCAACCTAAGGATCACATCTGAGCACTGCGGTTTTTCTATATCCAGTCATGAACACTGGACAATTAAATAATTAATCCAAAGGATGAGACTCCAAAAACATTTCCAGCCCCAGGAATTGGTGTAGCCAATACATGCAGTGTAAATGCATGTTGAAGCATTTGTCAGCCTGGAGTGCTGAATGGGTGATCCAGCTTAGTCTCTTCCCGAGGTCCCTACCATCGCAGATGCTAATCTTAAGCTAATTCAATTCTTGGCACTTGATATCAAACAGCTGAAAGGATTGGATACCGCAAAGACTGTTTTGCCCTGATGACATTTCAGCAATAGAGTTGAAAACCTGTTTGCCAAAACCAGCTATGTCCCTGGCCAGTCATTCCAGTTCAGCGATTGGAACACGACAGCTACCTGTTAATGTGGAAAATTGTCCAGGCATGTGTTACCCACACAAAGCAGGGCAGTTATAGGCCTGATTGGATTTTTCCAATCTGTCGACTCTGAATCAGCAGGACAGTGAAATATCAAAAGGCAGTTACTCAGCAATCATTTGCTCTCTGAGATAATAAAATGTGAGGCTGGATGAACCCAGCAGGCCAAGCAGCATCTCAGGAGCACAAAAGCTGACGTTTCGGGCCTAGACCCTTCATCAGAGTCTCTCTGATACTTGGTTAATGTTCTGCCGGGCCATGTAGCTCCTGCCTACATTTGAAGCCTTAGTCCAAATGTGTACAAAAGAGCTGAACTCTGGAAGTGAGATGACTCTCATGGCTCTGTTCTCCGTATCTACTGCAAGAGGAAAAGAAAGGCAAATAAAAGTCAATTTGGACAGAATTTAGAGGTGAAGGGAAGGAAGCATGAGAAGAGAAAGATAAGCAGGTAAAACAGCAAGGCAAAGTAGCCTGAGCCTGCAAAGAAGGTCACCATGTTCTCAGATATATCATGTGCACCTACTGGGAAGTTTGACCAATATGTTTATATTTCTTATTGTTTTAAAAGTTAATTTTCAGTGACAGGAGTTATGGTCATGGATGGGTCAAAACCCACAATGGAATCTGTAGGTTTTGTCTAACCTTTTGCGTTTGGTTAGTCACTGAAACACATTCACGTGAGGTTGTAGGTGTTACTAATATAACATTCTATTGTTAATTATGTGAAGGTAGAAGGAAAAAACAAACAGCCATAATACTTAGTCAAAAGAACGTAACATTTGTTGGAACTTTGTTTTCGTGATTATTTCCAACATCATCTACTTCCAGAGAAATATAATTCCTGTTTCAGTGTAGAAATCATTACTTAAGTGACCTTGCACAGTATTGTTTTTCTTTGAACTGTGGAGACAATTTTATGATTCCTTTGAGTTCACTGGCATGAATTTTTCATAATTTGGATGGACTGAACTTTGTCAGCTGTAAAAGTTTGTCGACTTCAATTCAGATTCTCTCAACCTGGAAGTTCCACACTAAAACACTTTTTAATTTGTGTGTGATTTGGTTGGCTTGAAATTTTAACTTGGTTCTCAGAAGAAACATTGTTTTCTGAACTGAATTCCAAGTTCTCCTGACCTTGTACTTAGAAGCTTCTGTCTTGAAGTCAAAACTGTAAACCCAACAGTATAAATACTTTTATCTGTTAACACTTGCAAGTGTTTTTGCAGGCATTTGACCACAGTGTCCCCCTTTCTTGGAACTGATGTAATTAAGTCACTGTTCCAAATTGACTTTCTGATCTTTTTTTTCCAGGACTAATGAAAATTCATCTGCCTCTAGTTTTAAAAATCTAAATTCCAGGCATTATAATGTACACTTGTCATTGCGTCAGGTCTTAGCATAAGACTTAAAAGGTAATTTGAGTTACACATGTTAGAATAGCTAATAATTTTAAATGATTTGCAGATCAAAATGTCCCTTTTAAAAAGAGCAGTTCTTCAGGACTGGCAATATTGAGATTATAGAGACTCTACAGTGAGGAAGCAGGCCATTTGGCCCATCAAGTCCCACACTGACCATCCGAACATCCCATCCGGACCCACCCTATCCCTGTAACCCTGCATTTCCCATGACTAATCCACCTGGCCTGTGCATCCATGAACACGATAGGCAATTTACCATTGCCAGTCCACCCAACCTGCACATCTTTGGACTTTGGGAGGAAACCACACTGTCACGAGAACATACAAACTCCACACTGTCACTTGAAGGTGGAATTGAACCCAGGTCCTTGATGCTGTGAGGCAGCAATGTGAACCACTGAGCTGTTGTGTTGGCCCAAGATCTCCCCATTTAACTAAACATTTGCAGTCAAAAGTCAAATTGCTGTCTAATTTCTACTTGAACCAAGTGAGCATTGTTGGTCTCACTTCTTTTTCATAAATCCAGAGTCCTAATGTCTTTGGTTCAGTGCATTGCTTTCAAGTGCTGTGATTACTGTTTAGGCAAATATAGCAGCTGTGTTGCAAGCAAGATCAATAAACAGAAATAAGACAAACAATAATATTGAGAAGGAAATTTTCCCGTTTTTTAAAGCATTTAACTGTATGTTGTTGATTTAATTTTAACATCTTATCCAATACGTTGTTCTGCCATACTGCACAGAAGTGCAAAGGGGCCATGGAACAGGGACCAAGCTCACGGCTGTTAATTCATGAAGTATATGCTCTAACAACTGAGCTAATTTAGATCTAGTGAATTTTGTATTATCACAATGAAATTTTGTACTGTGGACTGAATAGAGCACATATTAACTTGCCCTTTTCCTACTAAAGTTACTGGCTGCCCTTTCATGCATTTTCTAGCATTCTGATACCTCTGGAATATTTTGCTTTCAGTTAAGATGAAGTAAGAATGAGAATACAACAAAAGGAACCAGGATTTAGATGCCCACTTGACATGTTAAGGCTATGTGCTGGAAAATGGGATTAGAATTGTTAGGTGTTTGTCTTTGGTGCAGATTTGATGGGCTTTGAACCTCCTGACTCATGAAGCTTTATGAAGATCACACTAAATATCAAATATTAAAACTGTTCAATGTAAACTGGGCAGTTGTATCTAAATGACTCCTCTGGAAGCAATAGGGTGCTGGTGGTACAGTTAGCTACTTCATTTATCTGCACAAGGGGATAAATTAAATATTAGTGAGTTACCACTCCAGTTCATTTGTCTGATACTTAAGTTAAACGTTTCCTTGGGACTAGAAAAAAAGTTCATCTGGGATGAAAAATAGTAGATGGAGTAAATGATGGAATGTATATAAACGACTTAAGTGGTGAGGTAGGGTAAGGTTATGTTTTTAGTTTTCTATGTTGTAAAAATATTATTGGTATGCCTGTTGTAAAGCTTAAACTCTTGGTTTCACATTCATTATGACAATATGTTGGTGACAGCCTAGTTACTTTACGATTTTTGAGGTTGTGCAAGTTGCTTTGTATTGAAGAATGCCAACAGCAGATTAGGACCAATTGATAATAAAATTCCAGGAAGTGCATTTTGTTTGCTTAATGTCTAGAATAAGAAAAAGATCACTTTTTAACTGTCTGAGATTAATTGTATAATTACATGTAATGTAATGCTCATTCTTGGCTATAAATGTGCAATTAATGCTACATTTATAGTCTAATTTGGTGCCATTGGGGAGGGTAGAATGGAGGCATAGTTTGCAATGGAATAGTGTGCTTATAAAAATACACTTTTATTGTTTGCTTTTAATGCCCTTAACATTTTTAGATGCCGAAATTTTAAATGCAGATTTATTTTCTTTTTATTCAATGACATTGTGCACTGAAATTGACAGCTGGGAAAATCTATAACAGCAACCTGCAATGATGAATTGTTTTGTGGTTTATCTATTACCTGTTACTACTCTGCAGGTGCATTTAAGCCCCTGTGCCTTCGGAGAGTGGTGGGGGAGCAGGGACGGGCGGGAGGTGTTTGGGCAGTGGTAGTGTCCCTACCTATGAACTAGAAGGCCCGGGTTCAATTCCCACCTTCAGAGGGCTGCAGTGACAACTCTGAATAGGCTTTTTCGAGGAAAAGGTTCGTGTATTGGGCTTCTTTTGACACAGTGGTACTGTCCCTTCCTCTGAACCAGGATTTAGGTCCCACCCTGCTCCTGAGGTATGCAGTAACATTTCTCAACAAGTAGATTCAAACAAAGTCTCAGTCTGTCCGCTTCTGAGCAGTGTTTCTGTATTTTCCCATGGCTGCCAAGGTCAAAGTAGCTTCTTAGAGTTCTAGGAATTAGAAGGAATCAAGGCAAAGTACACAGTAGTGTTAATGTAGTTGAGTGTGATGTTTGGGTGGAAAGAAAGATTATAGTAAGCACCTACTTGACTAAAATTCTCATCTGTATTTGTGAAACAGAATTACAATCATTGGAAATAAATGAGGTCTTTAAGCTCCACATTCACATCCATTCTAATGGGTCTGTGCACAAAGTGCTTGATTCTTAAATATGTTCCTGATTTGCGATGTGTGGATGGGTGCTGACCTCATTCAGTGCCAATTTTATAATGTGACGTGTACTTGTCTTGAATGAATACCCCCATCTACCCCCTTTGATTGCCGTAGCTTGAGGGGAGATTTTGTTTGTTGGTTCTACTTTTGTGATTGCGTAAATAGAAAGCAACTGTCATACATTAAATTGTGCAATGGTGGTTTTCGTGCAAGTTTGAAGACTGAGTGTGGGTCTACTCAGTCTTGGGGCGGTGAATTCAATTGGCACGAGTCATTTTTGGTGAGCAAGAAGTTATTGGGATTTTACTAGTCTTTCTCACTAACATGGAGAAACTGGTATTGTAATTCCTGCTTTTCACGTAAAGGAGTTGTCAGTAACTTTCTGGATCAGGAGTTGTTTCAATAACTAGTGTATTCAGTATATGAAGAAATAGAGATATGCAGCTTAATTCTTGTTCGGAACGTTTGAGCAGGACTCTACAATTGGGCGGCACGGTGGCTCAGTGGTTAGCACTGCAGCCTCACAGCGCCAGGGACCCAGGTTTGATTCCAGCCTCTAGTAACTGTCTGCGTGGAGTTTGCACATTCTCTCCCCGCGTCTGCGAGGGTTTCCTCCGGGTGCTCCGGTTTCCTCCCACCGTACAAAGACGTGCAGGCTAGGTGGATCGGCCATGATAAATTGCCTGTAGTGTTCAGGGGTACGTGGGTTACAGGGGGAATGGGTTTGGGTGGGATGCTCCAAAGGGCTGTGTGGACTTGTTCGCCCAAAGGACGTGTTCCCATGCTAGGGAATCTAATCTAATCTAATCTAATTAACACCCTGGAGCCTGCTGTGCTATTCCTAGATCATAGCTGATCATCACCTCAAAGCTGTTTTCCTGCACTATCCCCATATCTTTTGATGTCATTACTAACTAGGAATCTGATAATCTGTCTTAAATTAACTTAATGACTGAACTACTATCACCCACTTGGCAGAGAATTTTAAAGATTCACCACCACCTGAGTGAAGAAGTTCCTCCACATTTCAGTCTCAGATGGCTGGCTCTTATTTTGAGTTTATTCCCTAGTTCTGGCCCTAACATCCAGAGGAAGCATCATTTCAGCATTCACCCTGTGTAGCTCTTCAACCAAGAATCAGGTTTGGTGAACCTCTGCTGGACTCCAAGTCTTCTTCCTTCGGTAAGGAGATGAGAACTGTAGACGGTGTTCAAGGTTGACTTTCACTTTGTGTTCCATATAATTCGAGGCAATTCTTCTTTGCCCCTTGTGTTCAAATCTTCTTGCAATAAAGGCTAACGTACCACTTGCCTTTCGAATCTCTTACTGCACTTGTTTTCGGTGATTTCTGAACAAGGACACCTAGGCCCCTTTTAGACATTTTCTTGTCCTGTTTTCCTCAATTTAAGAAATACCTGCATTAGTGCTACCAAAATGAATTGCCTCTCATTTATCCACATTAGAAGCCATTTGCCAAGCTCTTGCCCACTCTCTCGGCCTGTCTAAAATTCTTTTTGAAAGTTTTTGAAACCATGTAGAAATTCTCAATCCCACTAAGCCTTATGCCAACTGCAAGCTTGCATATTTCACAATTGGCCTCCATATCCAAATAGTTGGTCAGGACGGTATGACCCCAAGCACTGCTTCTTGTAATACCTCATGGGGTTTTGACTGCCAACCTTTACTCCTACTCTCTGCTTCTTGTCCAGTCATCAGTCTGTGTTCCTATACTACCACCAGTGCCGTGTACTTTTTTCTTTCAACTGATCTGTGTGGGGTTTTATCAACAACCTTCTGAAAATCCCAATACACCACATCTACTGGCTCCCTCCTGTCAACTGTACACACAACACCCTTTTAAAACCTACTTGTCAAACATGATTCTCCCATGAAATCCCAATATGTTGTTTTTTTTTCACATGTCCAGTTTTTACCTCTAACAATAAATTCTGTACTTTTTGCCCGCTACTGACAGGCTAACAGGTCCATAGTTGTTTGTCTTTGCACTTTCCTTTCTTAAGTGGTGAGGTAATGTTTGCAACTTGCCAATCTGCAGAATTGATAAAAGTTTGAGTACCAAAATGTCTATCATCTTTTAACCCTCTGAAGAGTGAAGGTCATTGGGTCTTGGATATGTCAACTTTCAGTTCCATTAATTTCTCCAGTTTTTTAAAAATATTTTTGAACGCTGGCTATATTTTGATTTATCACTATGATTGGGTCCTTGGATTTCTGTTATTGCAGGGAGACTTTTATTTTCCTCCAACAGATACCCAAACACTTAATTTTTGCTGCCATTTCCGTATTTCCCCATTATGAATTCTTCTGTCTCTATCTGGAATGCACTCATTCTTGCCTTTGTGAATCTTTTTCTTATTTCTGAAGCCGTAGAAGCTTTGATTTTTTTTCAGCTTTTAAAGTTTTTTTTCTTTTGCTAGTTTACAATTTATATTCTGTAATCTTTATCAGTTTCTTGGTCCTCCCTTTGTACTCAGGCTTGCAAATTTGTGACCTCTTCTGAATTAGTACTATCTTTAAGCATGGTGCTCTCGCTTTTCCTTATGCTTTTTATCTTGCTTTTAAATGTATTTTTTTTGACAATCAAGCAGTAATTCTGTAAATTAACGGGGGAGGCGATGGCCTACTGGTATTATCTATGGACCGTTAATCCAGAGACCCAGATAAAGTTCTGCGGAACAAAAACAAAGTTGCTGGAAAAGCTCAGCAGGTCTGGCAGCATCTGTGGAGGTGAAAAAGAGTTAACGTTTCAGGTCCAGTGACCCTTTCTCAGAACTGAAGTTCTGTGGACCCTGGTTCAAATCCCGCCACACAGATGGTGGAATTTAGATTCAGAATTCCAGGTATTTATTGAATTCAGCGATGATTGTGAATCCATTGTCAATTGTCAGGGGGGAAGAAGAAACCCATCTGGTTCGCTAATGTCCTTTTTAGGGAAGGAAGCTGCCATCCTTACCTTGTTTGGCCTATGTGTGACTCTAGACCCACAGCAACGTGGTTGACTCCAAACTGAGTTTGGGCAATTAGGGATGTGCAATGAATTCTGCCTGGTCAGTGTTGCCCCTCGTTCTGTGAATGAATAAAGGAGGAAAAAAAAATAGCCATTGACTATCTGTTGCTCGACATTTCAATTTGTTTCCAAAGAGCCACAGCCAATTTTTCTCCTCATTACTTCATAATTAGCCTTGTTTAGGTTCAGAATCCTTGTTTCAGATTGACCTGCATCTTTTTTGAACTTTATGGAAAATTCTGCAAATAGTGGTGACGATTCCCCTAAAGATTCTTTTGCAACAAGATTATCCATTAGCCATTTTACAACTTCCATTACCTAATAGTATATCAAATGTAACCTGTGCCCTAGTTGGTTCCTCAAGTTTTCTGAAGCAATACAATCTCAAGCACGTTTCAGAAATTCTTCCACCACAGCGTTGGTGCTCGTTAGATTTATCCAGTCTATATGCAAGTGGATGTCACCCATTTGCTGCAATCCCCTTGCTATAAGCACCTCTTGATCACCCTGCAGCCTCTGTACCGGTAATTAAATCATAGCATAGAACATTACAGCACAGTACAGGCCCTTCGGCCCTCGATGTTGTGCCGACCTGTCATACCGATCTCAAGCCCATCTAACCTACGCTATTCCATGTACGTCCATATGCTTATCCAATGACGACTTAAATGTATCTAAAGTTGGCGAATCTACTACCGTTGCAGGCAAAGCGTTCCATTCCCTTACTACTCTGAGTAAAGAAACTACCTCTGACATCTGTCCTATATCTTTCACCTCTCAATTTAAAGCTATGCCCCCTCGTGCTCGCCGTCACCATCCTAGGAAAAAGGCTCTCCCTATCCACCCTATCTAACCCTCTGATTATTTTATATGTTTCAATTAAGTCACCTCTCAACCTTCTTCTCTCGAATGAAAACAGCCTCAAGTCCCTTAGCCTTTCTTCGTAAGACCTTCCCTCCGTACCAGGCAACATCCTAGTAAATCTCCTCTGCACCCTTTCCAAAGCTTCGACATCTTTCTTATAATGCGGTGACCAGAACTGTACACAATACTCCAAGTGTGGCCGCACCAGAGTTTTGTACAGCTTCACCATAACCTCTTGGTTCCGGAACTTGATCCCTCTATTAATAAAAGCTAAAACACTATATGCCTTCTTAACAGCCCTGTCAACCTGGATGGCAACTTTCAAGGATCTGTGTACATGGACACCGAGATCTCTCCGCTCATCTACACTGCTAAGAATCTTACGATTAATCCTGTACTTTGCCTTCTGGTTACTCCTACGAAAGTGCATCACCTCACACTTGTCTGCATTAAACTCTATCTGCCACCTCTCAGCCCAGCTCTGCAGCTTATCTATGTCTCTCTGCAACCTACAGCATCCTTTGTCACTATCCACAACTCCAACGACCTCAGTGTCGTCTGCAAATTTATTAACCCATCCTTCTACGCCTTCATCCAGGTCATTTATAAAAATGACAAACAGCAGTGGATCCAACACCGACCCTTGCGGTACACCACTAGTAACTGGTCTCCAGGATGAACATTTCCCATCAACTACCACCTTCAGTCGTCTTTCAGCAATCCAATTTCTGATCCAAACTGCTATATCTCCCACAATTCCATTCCTCCGCATTTTGTATAATAGCTTGTTGTGGGGAACCTTATCGAACGCTTTGCTGAAATCCATATACACCACATCAACCGGTTTACTCTCATCTACCTGTTCGGTCACCTCAAAGAACTCAATAAGGTTTGTGAGGCACTACCTTCCCTTCACAAAACCGTGCTGACTATCTCTAATCAATTTCTTCTTTTCTAGATGATTATAAATCCTATCCCTTATAACCTTTTCCAACACTTTACCAACAACTGAGGTAAGGCTCACTGGTCTATAATTACCAGGGTTGTCCCTACTCCCCTTCTTGAACAGGGGAACCACATTTGCTATCCTCCAGTCATCTGGCACTATTCCTGTAGACAATGACGAGTTAAAGATCAATGCCAAAGGCTCGGCAATCTCCTCCCTGGCTTCCCAGAGGATCCGAGAATAAATCCCATCCGGCCCAGGGGACTTATTTATCTTCACCCTCTGAAGGATTTTTAATACCTCTTCCTATTGAAGCTCAATCCCACCTAGTCTAGTAGCCTTTATCTCAGTATTCTCCTTGACAACATTGTCGTTTTCTAGAGTGAATACTGTTGAAAAATATTCATTTAGTGCTTCCCCTATCTCATCTGACTCCACACACAACTTACCACTACTATCCTTGATTGGGCCTAATCTTACTTTCGTCATTCTTTTATTCCTTAAATACCTGTAGAAAGCCTTAGGGTTTACCCTGATCCTATCCGCCAACAACTTCTCATGTCTCCTCCTGGCTCTTCTGAGCTCTTTTTAGGTCTTTCCTGGCTACCTCGTAGCCCTCAAGTACCCTAACTGAGCCTTCACATCTCATCCTAACATAAGCCGCCTTCTTCCTCTTGACCAGAGATTCCACCTCCTTCGTAAACCACGGCTCCCGCACTCTACAGCTTCCTCCCTGCCTGACAGGTACATACTTATCTAGGACACACAGGAGCTTTTCCTTGAATAAGCTCCACATTTCCAATGTGCCCATCCCCTGCAGTTTCCTTCCCCATCCTATGCTCCCTAAATCTTGCCTGCTCCCTAAATCTTGCCTAATCTCATTGTAATTGCCTTTCCCCCAGCTACAACTCTTGCCCAGTGGTATACACCTATCCCTTTCCATCACTAGAGTAAACATAACAGAATTGTGATTGCTATCACCAAAGTGCTCACCTATTTCCAAATCTAACATCTGGCCAGGCTCATTACCCAGTACCAAATCTAATGTGGCTTTGCCCCTTGTTGGCCTGTTTACATACTGTGTCAGGAAGCCCTCCTGCGCTTGCTGGACAAAAACTGACCCATCTATAGTACTCGAACTATAGTGTTCCCAGTCAATATTTGGAAAGTTGAAGTCCCCCATGACAACTACCCTGTCTCTCTCACTCCTATCGAGAATCATCTTTGCTGTCCTTTCCTCTACATCTCTGGAACTATTCGGAGGCCTATAGAAAGCTCCCAACAGGGTGACCTCTCCTTTCCTGTTTCTAACTTCAGCCCATACTACCTCGGTTGACGAGTCCCCAAACATCCTTTCTGCAACTGTAATATTGTCCTTGACCAACAATGCCACACCTCCGCCCCTTTTACCATCATCTCTGTTTTTACTGAAACATCTAAATCCCGGAACCTGCAACAACCATTCCTGTCCCTGCACTATCCATGTCTCCGAAATGGCCACAACATCCAAGTCCCAGGTACTAACCCATGCTGCAAGTTCACCCACCTTTTAGCTTTTTGACTTCTAGCACCATTAATTCATCTATCTTCTGAATGCACATATCTTGCCTTTAATTTTACGCTTCTATAATTTGACCCCAGCTGACTACAAATTTTGTTTCTACTGCCTTCCACTTTCTCTTAGCTTTTCTAATACCTGAATTTCCTCTCGGGTTCCAGTGCCCCTGGCAAGCTATGTGAAATAGCAGTAGCAAATCTCCTTGCCAGGATATTAGACCCAGTCTCACTATGGTGTAATGCACCTATTTTTGTACAGGTTCCACCTGTCCCATAAATGTATAGCCTTCCATTTTGCAACATCGTTCTCGCCAAGTGTTTATCTGTTTAGTCTTACTGTTTCTATATGCCAACACGTTGTACTGGGAGTAATCCTGAGGTTACTGCTTTAGATGTCCTGATAATCTGTCTCCTACCTAACTCCCTAAATTCTTTTTCTTCAGCACCATGTCCCTCTTTCTACCTTTTGTCATTGATACCATAATCAGCCACAACCTCTGGCTCCTCACCCTGCCCTATGGCTGCTCTGTTAAATACCCCACTGATGCCAGGGAAGCATCACAGCATCCTTAAGTCACGTCTGCAGCTACCGAAGCAACCGTGGGTTCTCCTAACAATCGTTGCCCTTCCACTGTTGTCCATACCATCTCCCCCCCTGCTGGATCTGTGCTGCCAGTTTGACTCTTGCTACAATTTGCTTATGAAATAAATTGGTTGGTTGTCAATTTGTAATAAAATGAAATAAAAACCTTTTATAACGAAAGGATTTTTATCAATTATTCAAATTTGTATTTTAAATTTAGACTTATTGCCAAGGATCAGCCTCAAGATGACATGGTGGTAACTGATATGGAAAACAAACCTATTGTCAGTCTTGAAACATTCTCAGCCAGGTATGCAAAGATAGTGTCTCACTGACTGGTCCATATCATTCAGTATAAGAGTTGGCCATGGCCACTGGTCTTAGATTTCTTTTTCTAAATAGTCTTCATTGGTGGTCCCACCGTTCTGCCCTCCAAGACTGATCCAGTAAGAAGGTAAAAAGTATTCAACCATGATATAATTAGTGTCCTTCAACACCGCGATTGCAGAAATGAACTTGCATAAACATATCTGGGTCAACTGAGATTTAGCAATGTTTTTGTTGTCATGTGATTAGTATGCCTCAAGATTAACTATTCTTTTACTTTGCTCATTTTTATCAGTAGGTCACTGCTACCTTTTCAAGGGCAATTGGAAATGGACAATAAATGCTGGCCTGGCTAGCAACGCACCACATAAACAATGAAGGAACAAAAAAGTAGGATAGATTATCCTTTACACATTCCTTAACTCAGTATTCTGAAAAATGTCATGCTGACATATCAGGTAATTGGGCAACAAATATGAATATAAAATTTTGACAGGGTAGAAGAGGTGTCCAAGGTTTTGTTTTTTTTTTCTCCCTTGAGACTATGGTGTGCCTCTCAGGAACAGAATGGCTAATTACTCAGTCATTTTTAGTTACAGGAATTCTACTTCAAATCGCATTCTTCTGCACTTGGTATTGCAATGATACTTGGTTCTCAGTTTTTATTTCCTTAGCATTATCAACTCTTATCCAATTACACAGAAGGGGTTGTTAAGTGAACAAATGGAGAGGGAAGGTTGGTAAGAGGCTGCCACATGTATGTGATGGGGAGAGGTGTTGGGAAATTGTGTGCAGTTGTGGGAGGGTGGGGAATTAGGTGATTACAATGTGATGGAGGAGGAGAAGGTAATTTCTGAACCTCCTTTCATCAGGGAATATGGAGAGGTTGGCTGAACCTGTGCGAGTACACAAAGTAATTTTTCTTATTTTGATATTTTAATCTACTATATTGAACTTTTTCTGACGCTGTAGTGACTAGTGGGACTTGAACTTATGTCCTTGCTGTAGAGACACTACTATTGCACCACAAGACCCTCAATGATTAAATGTTGACACAACCACAATGTGGAGTTTGATTTGCTACTCATCATTAAAGAGTTACCTGCTCCTTTCATGCAAGAACACATCTGCATCCTCCTTCATGTAGATTGGCCTGGGGTGGGCTGGTGGGTGTGGGCGGGGAGGGGAGTGAAAAGCCAAATTGCGAGCATTGCATATTTTTCACTTCTTTAGCTTTATTGACTGTACTCAGTTGTTTTTGCATCACTGCTGTCTTTTACTCTGGTATGTTTTGTTAAATACTGCTATGATGCTAACCGTTGTAATTAATCCTTTCTAAAATCCAATACCCTCTTGTAATGTTCTGGTTGGACTCGTGCTTCCCATGCTTTTTGCAATATTGCTAATGTTTGTTATAAACAAGACATTTTCACTAGATTTCTTTTGTTCTTCCTTCAGACCTATAAATTTGTTTGTTTACTGTCTTGCTTAACTTTTGTAACGTGTATTGTTGATATTAGAAAACTACTTCTACTCTTTCCCTCCTTGCGTTATCAGTTCTTCTATCCAACCTGTTTGTTTCTATCACAACTCTCTGCTTTAAATATCTTCCAGATGCACCATGATTTTTATATACTAATCAATTCCCCCGGTGTTACATTTGAGAAATCAGGGCAAGGTGGTCTTTAGGGAGAGGGGATAATTGGATCATAGTGCACAGCTGTACCTTTTTGCACTTTTTTTAAACGTTCCAGCGTCCATATTTATACTGTATGTTATTGTTCTAAATCTGCTGTGCCAAAACAAAGCTTGCTGGCAATGGTGGGTCAGCAATGCCTCTTGTGATGGCATGTTGTAATTGTGGTGTGTAGTGTTGCTATAATAAATGTGAAATTAGGAATTAGTTATGGACAGGAGTTAAAAGGAAAAGTATTCTAATATCAGATACATATCTTAATTGATATGTGATGTATTTACTCATCTGTTCAGTTATATAAATGCTATATTAGCAAATCATTATTCATTTTTATTTTTCAAAGCAGCAAATATACTTTTCTATAGGCTATTCTCTTGCCTCAGAACGTGTGGAAATCCAAGTTGATCATGCTGTCTTGCATGCTCGCGCGCTTTGAGAATCCTGTAACTATGTGGTATCGCTTGCCTTACTTGGCCGCTAAGGCTTAGATCGCAGGATTAATAATCTAAAAGATTTTAAGCCTTCTTTCCTTGCAGTGAGTGCTGGTTGAAAGTAGGTGCATCCTTTTCACCCTGCACAAAAATAGTTTGGTCAGCTCCATAACGTCAGACTTTTCACCAGACTGAAATGAAACTTCAGGAATTATCTCTGTTTGAATACTGCCAGTGACAAATTTCCACTGTTGACTTCAGAAATGAAAGAAGTAGGAGCAGGAGCAGTTATTTGTCCCCTTCAAGTCTGCTCTACCAATTGATAAGATCATGACTAAGCTCATTGTGGCCTTAACTCCACTTTCCTGCCTGCTACCCACAAGCTTTAACTCCATTATCATTCAAAAATCTGTCAATCTGGCCTTGAATATTAAATATATTCTGTGACCAAGGATCAACTGATCTGTGGGAAAGTGAAGTACTCAAAAGTGTTGAGGGAGAGAACTCCTCCACATCTCCATCATCTTACGTGGAGACCCCATACTTTGAAATCTTGTGCCACGTGCGCACAATGAAGGGAGATGTCCTTTTAGCATCTACTTAGCATCATACTCCTTTATAATCTTTTGTTTCAGTCTGACCACCTCTCAATCTTCTAATATTCTAAATTCTAATGTAGTGCAAATTTTCACATGCAGTTTTTTCTTGGATTATAACATTTATACACTTCTGCTTTGTTTTGTATGATTTCTTGGGTGACTGAGCTTTTTTTTTACAGCAGTAGCGTAAACGTTATTGCCTCAGTAAACAGTGGTCTTTTGGAAATGAAAATCCTGATATCATCTTCATTCAGTTTTCGATCAAGGTCAGTCTCAAGAATTTTGTTTTGCTCTTCCGATCTTCACTAAGGAGGAAAGTTGTGGTGATATAGACTATTTCTATAACTTCACTGGCGCTAAGAGCTTGTGGAGAAGGCTTGGATAACTTTATCACTTCGCATACGGTTGCTTTCTGTCTCTTACTGGGGCTGAAGAATCAGCAAGTGTGAATCCCTACACTGGTTGTTCTACTGAGGGGGGTCTAGGCCCGAAACGTCAGCTTTTGTGCTCCTCCGATGCTGCTTGGCCTGCTGTGTTCATCCAGCTCTACACTTTTAACTCGAGGCAGTCTTGGGTACTGTCAAGAAGATGGAAAGCTGAATAAACATGAATGAATTGGATGCAAGTGGATAAGTGCTTCTTGCTCATTTTAAAATTGAAATCATTAAATAATTTTTCTCAGGATCCAGGTGTTGGCTAGATTTCCTGTGCAGAGAAAGTGGCATGGCACAGGTAGTACATTTACTGAATCAATTCCAGCTAATAAACAGAAAGCCCTTTCAATGTAACTTTTTCTGTCGTCAGTTAAATCCATTGTTATTAACATTGGATCTTTGTTTTTGTCAAACTTTTTAAAATTCTGAATTCTAAGGAAGAGTCATTTGACCTAAAACATTAACTGTGATTTCTCTCCACAGAAACTGCCAGACCTGAACTTTTCCAGCAGTTTCTATTTTTATTTTTACAATTTAGTCCCTGGGTTAAGCAGTATCAGAATAATAGGCTAGCATGCTACTTGATAAGTGTGTTATTTTAAATGTAGCTGAATCCAGTCTGATCTCAAACATTTCTGCCCTCTGCTCAGAATGATCCCTTGGCTTGGGTACTAAAGTATAAAACCTGCCACAGTTACAGCAGCCACACGTTACTGTGAATGGAAGGCAAGACTCCTTTTTGCATCTTCTGTTCTTTTGAGTAGAACTGTGATTTTACTGGCAAGAAGATCAAAATTGGGTGAATGTCAATTGGCTACACTTAGCCTATCACACCTACAAAATGGGAATGGGAAGACCGACTTTGAGAAGTACTTTTTGGCACTTTCAACGGTGCATATTGGTGTGATTGATACTTATACTTTGAGCATAGATAACTCCTGTTAAATTTGCAGGGCAGGTGGGTATAAGTTAAGTTTTAGATGGGGTATTTGAATTTGTTGGCTCCTTTTTGCAAAGTTGATGTTTCAGTAATCGCATTAATTGCAAGTGAACCATATTATTTCATTTGAGTTCAGCAGGGGTCATCGCTAAATTAAGTTGGTCGCTTCTGTATGGCAGGTGGGGATGAGTTGGATAGTCTGTTTAATTAGAAGCTAACTATAAAGTTGGATCTTGAAGCAGAAACCCATAAATGCTAGAGGCAGTGGGAGTGCAAGAAGAATGGAACACAGGAAAAAGAAGGTGATAAACCAGTTTTAAGCCAACACAGTGAAGCTGGGTAGCAAAGCGTCTTTGCTACTTGCTTATCACCAAAAGCAAGCTGTTTGGATTGAAATAAACAGCTTTGTTCCTTACTTGTTCAGTGTTCCTCTATTCAAGATGAAAACAGCTTAGCAATTCACAGTAAGTCCTCTAAGTCATCACCACACAGTCCAGATCACTAGGGGATGCTGTTGTTACATTCCTGGGTTCTGCCGTTCTGTGGCATTTACCATTGAAGTGCAACATGCCTAGCTTAATGTAGTAATTGAGACCATTGACCCAACTCTGAATACATCAGATTTAAATTTGCTTGCATAGCTCTACTGTACTTCAGTGCACAAATTTTGTATCAAATTGGGAATCCAGCACCAGCACAATGGACTATATAAATAGAGATTTTAGATTGTTCTTGGCCCTGTTTTTTGAATGATTATGCGGACAAGTTATTGGTGTCAACAAACCTTGACAGCGTTCAGTCTTTCAAGAACCCAGATTGCCACAATGGACTGCCTGCAGAACAGATACGGTTACATTTAAGATGCATTTCATGGCATTGCTCAGTGGGTCACTGTAAACGCCAAAACATCATCAGATCGTTCTGAAACCTTTTTAATAAGCTATTACAATGACCATAATTACCTCAATGGTCATTAGATACTGTATTGAATCTCACTGTGCAAAGCAAAGATTCTTGTGTTCATTGGCTTCACATTTATCCCACATCCCATGGAAATAACTTCATATAGTTTTAGTGTTGAGGTAGTGACCTTGTGTGTTTATATCCAGAGACACACATTGTTAGGAGCAAAGCAGATTTGTGGTCTGCAAGATCTCGGACACAAGTTTTCATAAGTAATAACTGTGGTTAACATTTACAACTGCAATTTTTGGCTAAGATTAAATGTGAAAATCTGAAAGCTGGTGTCAGATGTCCTGCTGTTCCCTAGGCTGTTCATAACAATATCTCACTGATAAACCTGACATAACTCGTATGTTATTTTTGGTGTCTTTCTTAATAAAGTATTAGGCTTGCTGCATTACCACACCTGGATGCATGATAGTTGCTGCTAAACAACCTAGAAGACACTATAAATTAGTTTTTACAAACGTGAAGTTTTATTCGTTCAGAAGATGGTGTTGGGGAATTTAGAAAATTGTAACTTGCTTAAAACCCAGTCTCCTTCGCTTCTATTTCTTAATCCAACATGTTTTTTTTCCTCTCTTCATACTTCCTGATTCACATTTCCTGGTTTAGGCTGTGTGTCTGACTTTGAGGATTTTCCCAACTGTTGAAAGTCTCACTGCTGGTTGCTTGGCTAAAAGCAATCAGTTGTCTGATTAAAGGATACCACCCTGTGGTATATGTGCTTCTGCCCTGAAGTCCAGCTGCCAGGGAGGTGAATGACTGCAAAGTTGGAGTCCTTTATCTGTATGGCTTAGCACTGATTGGAACTGTTGAGTGACTAAGCAGAAAATTAAAATCGACTGCTGTACTTTGATAAGCTATGCTTTTATTCTGAGATAACAAGGTGTAGAGCTGAATGAACACAGCAGGCCAAGCAGCATCAGAGGAGCAGGAAAGCTGACCCTTTCTGAAGAAGAGTCCAGACTCCAAACGTCAGCCTTCCTGCTCCTCTGCTGGTTGGCCTGCTGTGTTCGTCCAGCTCCACACCTTGTTAGCTCCGACTCACCAGCATCTGCAGTTCCTACTGTCCCTGAAACAATGTTCTTTTATTCTTGTTGGATAACGAGTGTTTGGTTATATTGGGCTGAATCTTCCCATACATTGGCTGTATCATTTGTCGGCTCCAGGTTTTCTATCTGCAAGGCAGAGTGTGTTTTCTTTCACCGACTGTCCCAAACTCGCCTCATTAACTACCAACCATACCACTATGGCACAACGCTTTTATCTGATGCTAGCCTAATTCTCCCACTTGCTGTAGCGGGAAGTACCCACCAGTGCCAGGATGTGCTGGGATCCCTGGCATCTTTTTAAAAAGCTGCGGCGGCAGTCAAGCGTTGTCAGTCCAGACTACCTTGCATGGTTTGTGATATTTGCCTCAGATATGGCCCATGAGGGGAAATTGATGCTGGGTTTTATGGACAGGGCCATGGAGGTTTGGGCGAATGAGGTGGTGCAGGGTAGGGATGTTATCTTTCCCCACATCTGACCTGAGGAAGCTGTGACACCAGGCTCTGACAGCGTGTTCTGAGATTGAAACTACACTGAACCCCGGGCAGCAATCATCCGGAAGAATGCCTAGCAGTGTCTGAAAAATTGCTTCCTCACTCTGCCGGGGTAAGGACCACTATAGTGTTTTTCTACTACCTCACACTCGCTCTGTCTCCATAACTGCACGCAGACACCCCCCCCCAAGCCCCGCGCCACACACACCCCACAAGAGGGCTCATGCTGTACCACTCTTTCCATTTTGTGCAAAATATTTCTTCACTTGTTATTACCCACCCAGTTTCCCCACACCGCTAACCCTGCATGACATCTCCCGTGCCTACTTTGTCCCTCGCTTGGGACAACATATTGCTATTCTCCCACCTATACTAGCACTAGCAGCTGTGCCACCCTCTTTCGACACCCTTCTCCCCCACCGTCCCCCTTACTCTCATTCTGAGAGAAAACAGACAACATTTGAGCATTCCACTGCCTACTTGGCTGCTTTCTATGTTTGGTTCCTCACTCCCTTTTGAAAGTGTATATTGTCTGTGCTCAAGCCTGATCTGATACAGACTTGCTTTGCCTGGCCCCTTGATTGAAGGGTATCGTTAAATTGACTGAGGAATACTCCTGTGGACTTTGAAACGTGGTCATTTGTTTGAAGACCTGCAGTGAGTTAGCCACATATGCTTTTGACAAATGGGATGTGCGATTAATGTAACATGATGCCACATGGCATCGTGTCCACTCCTTGATTGACTGCTGACAACCATGACAGGCAACACTGACTTTGCACGCAAAGGCAAGACAGAAGTAGGGTGAGCCTATTAACTCCTAGATGAGGCAGCAAGGCAAAGTAGGGATGCTGTGAGCTGCCAGGTAGGTTTAGAGTGAGCAAGCAGCTTTGAAATGCATTTTGGTTCAGTCTATGAGCTGGATGTCTGTCCATGTGGAATAACAGATGTAGAAGTGTACTTAGCTGAGTGTACCATGAGGATGTGATGAGACTGGTATATTTCAGAAGCCAGCGTCCATTGACATGGGATGCGTGTTGGTATTATCCATGGAGTGTGCTCTGCGATATTGGTGTCTAAATCAGAGGGCTGAAGGATCAAGTGGTGAACTATCTGCTCTGACTTTCACACCAGGAGTTCTCGCCATCTTGTGACTGGGCTGTGAACTAAGAGAGTGGATGATAATGAAGCAAGTTTTTAAGTAATATGAGGATGATAATGAGTGATAATCCCTGTTAATAGACCTCTCTTCATCACTGAGAATCTTGTTTTGATGTCTGGAGTTGAGTTGGAAAATGAAACTTGTCGGTCTGAACGTCCACCAAGGCCTCACTCAATGTCTGTCTTAGCATGTTTCTAAATTTCTGACTGTAGCCCACGTTGTTCAGGGCTTGGGAAGATTCCACCCTCTGGAAATCGCTTTGGGCAGCACGGTGGCTGCCTGATAGCGCCAGGGACCCGGGTTCAATGCCAGCCTTGTGTGGGTGACTGAAGTTTGCTCACACTCCGTGTCTGCGGGTTCTCTAGCTTCCTCCCACAGTCCAAAGATGTGCAGTTTAGGTGCAATGGCCATGCTAAATTGTGCAGAGTGTGTAGGTTAGGTGTATGAGCCGTGAGAATTTCAGGGTTTATTGGGGTTGGGTCTGGTTGGGATGTTCTTTGGAGGGCTGTTGTGGACACAATGGGCTGAATGCTTCCACATTGTAGGGATTCTATGATTCTGTGCATTTGTTTATTTTAGAGAATATACTGATTGTGGAAGCAGGTGATTTCTCTTTCAACAAAAGTGAGAAGTATTGATTTGCTGCCTTGGTAATCTGTTTCATCAGAATGTATTCTTTAAGTGAGTCACATTCATAACTTATCCTTGTATAATTTGATTTTTTTGATTTTTTTTTAAAATGTTTCCTAGTCAACATACCTCTGTTTACTTAATTTGTTCAATATTCATGTGTGTGGTAAAATCGTTCAAAACTAGAGTCCGTATTAGATTTGTGTGGATAGATGGGAAAAGCACAAGACTGCTGATGCTTCATTTGCAGAGTGAAGAATATGTGACATAGGAATTAATTTTTTCTTTCAGGTTTCATTGTCTACATGACATGACTAAGCCATAGGAGTCAAACTCCAAGACTATGCTGCTTTTGGATTTAAATGCTACAGCACTCTTGAGACTTGATCTGCCATTTAGGAGATCCAAAGGACAATGTTTAGAAAACCCAATTGATGTAACCACGTTTATAAATAAGGTCTAAATTTTATTTTTAAGGACCTGAGTGTTTTAAGTAATAACATAATCAATAGCACAGCACTATTCCCTCTCTCTCAATCTTTGCTTTGCATTTAGTTCAATGTCTGTCTTGTGACAGAGCAGCTGTCTCAACTTCTTCTTAAACAGTGTGCAGCTGAGGTAGTCTTAGACCCCTCCATGTATGTTAGTTCAAAATTGAACAGCACCCAGCTTTGTTTGCCAGCACTGAGTTTTAGTTTCAGTAGGTATGAAACAGGGTTGTCATCAAACCACGTTCTAATTTTGTGAGACAGGTGATTATGTCTGGTCTTTGTTTAAAGTTTGGCTAAAGCTAAGAAGCAGCCTTGATCCCAGCCTCTCCAACTTGACATGAACAGGTCTTTTAAAACACCATACAAGTCTGGCACTAACAGTAGAAGGAGCCAATCAAGATTCAGGACAACTTTGAACTTTCCAACTGCAGACTGACATTCAGTTGTCCAGTCTTCTGAAGCCTGAATTTCCAAACATAGTTAACTCTTTTCCCCCTTCGAGTGCCTTTTTGTTTTGAGTCCTTAGAGTAACGCATTCAACAGTTCAACTGAAAGGGAAAAATGATTGAAATAGTAGTTAATAAGCCCCATTCCAGATCTGATTCAGACGAGGCTTTCTCCATTGTTGTTTAACACAATGGTTTGGGGTCAGTTTCCTGTTCGTCTTCTGCTTCTATAATACAGAACATTACACCTGCCTTTTTGAGCATGTATGCCTGCAGTCAGCTTTAGACCCACTTTCAGTGAACCGTTTCTTCTCTTGGTTGCAAACCAGCAGGACCTCCAGCTAGCAGAAATGCTGATTCACTTGTTTTAAATAATAGAAGGCGTGATTTTCAGAGACTTGGGAAGACATGAGTAATTGATTTAAGTCCAAACAAGAATCCCAACTGCAAAAGTAATCATAGTCGCCCTATATTTTACATCGTACAGAGAAATGTTGAAGGCCTTGGCAATTTTCTGCAGATATATTCCGCATATAAGCGGCTACCCTCAGTTCTGAGGAAGGGTCACAGGACCTGAAGTGTTCAACGTGATTTCTCTCCACAGATGCTACCAGAGCTGCTGAGCTTTTCCAGCAATTTCTTTTTTTTGTACCAGGAGTTGTTTGGAATGAAAATCCAAATAGTATTTCAATTCATTCTAAATAAGTAAAGTGTATGACTTCTTTGAAAAATCTTAAAATTTCACCATTACAAGAAAGAGGCTGCAAATGTCAGGCCTGCACATGAGTCCAGATTATAAATATTTGTTGTTGCAATTAAGAATGGGTTTTTAAAAAAAATGCTGGCTGAACTGACAATACCCACGTCTTTAAAACAAATTTAAAAAAAACTTTGTATGATTTCCATCCTGTGCATCCCTTAACAGACAAAGCCATAGAACAATAGAGCACAGGAAGAAGCCAATCAGCTGAACTGAGTGTTTGGAAAATCTAGCCATTTGGTTCCAAAGTGTTCCTATTTCCTTTTATCCCTGCAAATTTTCTGTCTCAAATTTTTGTTCAGTTCACTTTTAGTAGAAGATATGCCTTGAGGCAGTTTCTTCCAGATCATTACAGTCAGCGATGTGAAATTTTCTTTTCTCATGTCAACTCTGGTTCTCCTTGCCAATTATTTTAAATGAGAATTGCCCTGTTACTGACTTTGGTGTCACTGGAAACAGTTTGTTTTTCTTACATGGTCCATCAAACCCTTTGTAATTTTGAACATCTCTATCAAAGCGTTCATAAGCTTCTCAGCTTTGAGGATACACTAATTTGTTTATTCTCTCTGTGTGACTGCTCTTCAGCCCTGGTACCATTCTAGTAAATCTCCTCTGCACCGTCCTTAAATGTATTGACACACTTCTTAAAGTCTGATGTCCAGAGGTGATCACTACAGCTGACGCACATGAGTGCTTTTACAAAAGTTTTCATCACTTGCTTTCCTATCTAATGGCTCTAAAGCCAAGGATTCTATCATTGTACAAGCATTCTTAACTTGGCCTACTACCTTGACAGACTTTATAATTATACAGGTTCAGGCTTCTCTTACTGTACTTAATTTAAAATAATTTATAATTTGGTTTGTGATGCATTTTCTGATTCTACCTAGGAAAGAAAATCACCACATTTCTGTTCTAAATTTCACCCACTATGTTGCTGCCCATTTTTCCGGACTCTGCAAATGCGTAGTGTCAGTTGCTATCTGATTCATTGCTGTCTACATTTTTGAGGTTCCTGTCATACGTAAACTTGGAAATGAATACTCTCAGCATTCAAGCTGAAGTCACTAATGTATGCCCAAAGAAAAAGTCTCCCGATCTTATCCCAGTCTCTGGCAACTATCAGTGGATAAACCAAAAAGCTTGATGCCATTTTGGACACATCAGTCCATTTGACTGGCGCTGCGTCCACTCCTTCCACCAGTGCTGCTGTTACAGTCTACAAGTTGCACTGCAAAAATTCACCAGAAATCTTTAGACTGGTCCTTCCAAACCTATGACCACATTCTTCTCGAAAGGTAAGAACACCACCTGCTCCAAGCCCCACAATTATATTGCTGTTCCTTCACTGTCATTGGGTCAGAATTGTGGAATTCCCTCTCTAATGACATTGTGGGTCAACCTGCAACAATTTCAGAAGGCAGCTCACTGCCACTACTACCATTCAAGGGTATCTAGAAATGGTCAACAAATGCTAGCCAGCCCCGACACCCATAACCCATGAATGAATTTTAATTTTTTTTTAAACTCCCCTAATCTAAGGAACAATTACTATGTACTCCCATAACTAGTTTTGATTAATGCACTCACTGACTGCCAGTGTTGTTTTCAAAAGTCAGTTATCTGGTGCTACCCCACACACCATTTTTGAAAGCCCAAATACACATCATTAACCAGACTGCCCTGATCAATCCTCTTCTGCCTTTCATAAAATAATATATAGGTAAAAAAACACTTCATGCTGTATAAATTTTGGAATTCCCTTTCAGTTAAATAAATGCAATATTATTGATTTGCCAATTGTTTATTATTATTTTGCACACTTATTTCTCTCCCTGTAGTGTTCTGAAATTATATTTAAATTGTGGAGTGGGATTTCCAGGTGAACAGATTGTAGTGTAGGACATAATGTCCCTTGATAATGCGATGTGAAGGAATTCATTTTGTAAGCATTCTTTGTGCTGCAGAAACCAGCATTCTCTGAAAACGTAACGTCCAAGACCCACTGCGGTCCAAGGCAGAATGATAGTTGTGTACGCTTCAGTTTACTAATAGGGGTGGGGCCTGTTGCAAACTTTTTTCAATGAGTCACTTGGAACAGTTCAGTGATCACCATAAAGAGGTCCAGGCAATGTGGCTAGAAGTCAAGTATGAGAGAGAGAAGCAAACTCTCCTCATAGGTAACACTGCTTTTGTTGTATTGCTGGAAGGTTGACTGCATGACGTTACAGGAGACAGACTGGGAAGTCCCAGTAACAGATTTCCCTCTGCTTTTAGAGTGCAAGAATAAATTCGAGGAGTTAGTAGGCAGCTAAGCATTGAAGCCAGGACTCTGGAAAAATCCTGGGACCTTTTGTTTTACACCAAAAAATAACTAGTTAAACATAATTAAGTCCAGACTTTGAGAGTTTTGTACCCGTTATCCACACCTCCATGAACATAAGCACATAAGAACTAGGAGCAGGAGTAGGCCAGCTGGCCCCTCGAGCCTGCCCCGCCATTTAATAAGATCATGGCTCATCTTTTTGAGACTCAGCTCCACTTACCCGCCCACACACCATAACCCTTAAATTCTTTACTGTTCAAAAATATATCTAGCCTTGCCTTAAAAACATTCAGCGAGGTAGCTTCAACTACTTCACTGGGCAGGGAATTCCACAGATTCTAGCTGTACCCTGACTGTTTATTTACTTCCTTATTTATGCAATCAATTCAAACTCAATTAACTGACAAATATCGTTTTTCTAGTATAAGCTGTTAGAACCTTTTTGTTTTCTTTGTAAAATAATTAGAGATCTAACTGCTGCAATTTTGATTTGGGGATCTCTCCACCCTCTATTTTTAAATCACAATATTAATAGAACATAGAACATTGAACAATACAGTGCAGATTACACATCATTAACCAGACTGCCCTGATCAATCCTCTTCTGCCTTTCATAAAATAATATATAGGTAAAAAAACACTTGATGCTGTATAAATTTTGGAATTCCCTTTCAGTTAAATAAATGCAATATTATTGATTTGCCAATTGTTTATTATTATTTTGCACACTTATTTCTCTCCATGTAGTGTTCTGAAATTATATTTAAATTGTGGAGTGGGATTTCGGCCCTCGATGTTGCGCTGACCTGTGAAATAATCTAAGCCCCTCCTTCTACACAATCCCATCATTATTCATATGCTTATCCAAGGACTGTTTAAATGCCCCTAATGTGGCTGAGTTAACTACATTGGCAGGCAGGGCGTTCCATGCCCTTACCACTGTCTGAGTAAAGAACCTGCCTCTGACATCTGTCTTAAATCTATCACCCCTCAATTTGTAGCTATGCCCCCTTGTACAAGCTGAAGTTACCATCCTCGGAAAAAGACTCTTACTGTCCACCCTATCTAATCCTCTGATCATCCTGTATGTCTCTATTAAATCCCCTCTTAGCCTCCTTCTCTCCAATGAGAACAGACCCAAGTCCCTCAGCCTTTCTAGGCTCCAGGCAACATCCTGGTAAATCTCCACTGCACCTTTTCTGATGCTTCCACATCCTTCCTGTAATGGGGCGACCAGAACTGCACACAGTATTCCAAATGAGGCCGCACTAGCGTTTTGTACAATTGCACCATGACATCACAGCTCCGGAACTCAATCCCTCCACCAATAAGACCTAAAACACAGTAAGCCTTCTTAACAGCATTATCAACATCCTCAGTCTTTTTTTTCATTGACACATTTTGTTGAGTGTATGGTATCCCTTAGTGATTTATTATGAATGTAGCACTTACTGAGAGTTAATGGGAACTGCAGATGCTGGAGATTCCAAGATAATAAAATGTGAGGCTGGATGAACACAGCAGGCCAAGCAGCATCTCAGGAGCACAAAAGCTGACGTTTCGGGCCTAGACCCTTCATCAGAGAGGGGGATGGGGGGAGGGAACTGGAATAAATAGGGAGAGAGGGGGAGGCGGACCGAAGATGGAGAGTAAAGAAGATAGGTGGAGAGGGTGTAGGTGGGGAGGTAGGGAGGGGATAGGTCAGTCCAGGGAAGACGGACAGGTCAAGGAGGTGGGATGAGGTTAGTAGGTAGCTGGGGGTGCGGCTTGGGGTGGGAGGAAGGGATGGGTGACAGGAAGAACCGGTTAGGGAGGCAGAGACAGGTTGGACTGGTTTTGGGATGCAGTGGGTGGGGGGGAAGAGCTGGGCTGGTTGTGTGGTGCAGTGGGGGGAGGGGATGCACTGGGCTGGTTTAGGGATGCAGTAGGGGAAGGGGAGATTTTGAAACTGGTGAAGTCCACATTGATACCATATGGCTGCAGGGTTCCCAGGCGGAATATGAGTTGCTGTTCCTGCAACCTTCGGGTGGCATCATTGTGGCAGTGCAGGAGGCCCATGATGGACATGTCATCAAGAGAATGGGAGGGGGAGTGGAAATGGTTTGCGACTGGGAGGTGCAGTTGTTTGTTGCGAACTGAGCGGAGGTGTTCTGCAAAGCGGTCCCCAAGCCTCCGCTTGGTTTCCCCAATGTAGAGGAAGCCGCACCGGGTACAGTGGATGCAGTATACCACATTGGCAGATGTGCAGGTGAACCTCTGCTTAATGTGGAATGTCATCTTGGGGCCTGGGATGGGGGTGAGGGAGGAGGTGTGGGGACAAGTGTAGCATTTCCTGCGGTTGCAGGGGAAGGTGCCGGGTGTGGTGGGGTTGGAGGGCAGTGTGGAGCGAACAAGGGAGTCACGGAGAGAGTGGTCTCTCCGGAAAGCAGACAGGGGAGGGGATGGAAAAATGTCTTGGGTGGTGGGGTCAGATTGTAAATGGCGGAAGTGTCGGAGGATAATGCGTTGTATCCGGAGGTTGGTAGGGTGGTGTGTGAGAACGAGGGGGATCCTCTTGGGGCGGTTGTGGCGGGGGCGGGGTGTGAGGGATGTGTCGCGGGAAATGCGGGAGACGCGGTCAAGGGCGTTCTCAATCACCGTGGGGGGAAAGTTGCGGTCCTTAAAGAACTTGGACATCTGGGATGTGCGGGAGTGGAATGTCTTATCGTGGGAGCAGATGCGGCGGAGGCGGAGGAATTGGGAATAGGGGATGGAATTTTTGCAGGAGGGTGGGTGGGAGGAGGTGTATTCTAGGTAGCTGTGGGAGTCGGTGGGCTTGAAATGGACATCAGTTACAAGCTGGTTGCCTGAGATGGAGACTGAGGTGTCCAGGAAGGTGAGGGATGTGCTGGAGATGGCCCAGGTGAACTGAAGGTTGGGGTGGAAGGTGTTGGTGAAGTGGATGAACTGTTCGAGCTCCTCTGGGGAGCAAGAGGCAGCGCCGATACAGTCATCAATGTACCGGAGGAAGAGGTGGGGTTTGGGGCCTCTGTAGGTGCGGAAGAGGGACTGTTCCACGTAACCTACAAAGAGGCAGGCATAGCTGGGGCCCATGCGGGTGCCCATGGCCACCCCCTTAGTCTGTAGGAAGTGGGAGGAGTCAAAAGAGAAGTTGTTGAGTGTGAGGACGAGTTCAGCTAGGCGGATGAGTGTGTCGGTGGAGGGGGCCTGGTCGGGCCTGCGGGACAGGAAGAAGCGGAGGGCCTTGAGGCCATCTCCATGCGGAATGCAGGTGTACAGGGACTGGACGTCCATGGTGAATATGAGGTGTTGGGGGCCAGGGAATTGGAAGTCCTGGAGGAGGTGGAGGGCGTGGGTGGTGTCACGGACATAGGTGGGGAGTTCCTGGACCAAAGGGGAGAAAATGGAGTCCAGATAGGTGGAGATGAGTTCGGTGGGGCAGGAGCAGGCTGAGACGATGGGTCGACCAGGGCAGGCAGGTTTGTGGATTTTGGGAAGGAGATAGAAACGGGCCGTGCGGGGTTGGGGAACAATGAGGTTGGAGGCTGTGGGTGGGAGGTCCCCTGAGGTGATGAGGTCATGAATGGTGTTGGAGACGATGGTTTGGTGCTCGGGTGTGGGGTCATGATCGAGGAGGCGGTAGGAGGTGGTGTCGGAGAGTTGGCGTCTGGCCTCGGCGATGTAGAGGTCAGTGCGCCATACTACCACTGCGCCACCCTTGTCTGCGGGTTTGATGGTGAGGTTGGGGTTGGAGCGGAGGGAGCGGAGGGCTGCCCGTTCTGCGGGGGAGAGGTTGGAGTGGGTGAGAGGGGTGGAGAGGTTGAGGCGGTTGATGTCTCGACGGCAGTTGGAGATGAAGAGGTCGAGGGAGGGTAGGAGGCCTGGGGGTGGTGTCCAGGAGGAGGACTTGTGTTGGAAGCGGGTGAAGGGGTCAGTGGAAGGAGGGTTGGGTTCCCGGTTGAAGAAGTAGGCATGCAGGCGAAGATGGCGGAAAAACTGCTCTATGTCCGACCGTGACTGGTATTCGTTGATGTGTGGTTGTAGGGGGGCAAAGGTGAGCCCCTTGCTCAGGACTGACCGTTCGTCCTCAGTCACTTACTGAGAGTTGCTCCTTTTACAATTTCTTCAAGTATTGTTGCTAAGAAGAGTGCCACATCTACTGTCTCACCCAGAATGAGTTTCCACAGCTAATGCACTACTTAGCTCCAATTTTGACCCCCCCCTTTTTTTTAAGCTTCTCAAGCTGAAGGACGTTTTACCTTATTCCTGGTATCTCCTACTTATGGAAATTTCAAAATGTACAGCTCCAGTTTTAATTTTTTTAATGTTTTGTACACCCAGATAATATCTTTTTGATTTTGGGATTTTTTCATAGTTGTACTCCCTTCTAATACTGCAGACTGGAATCTGGCCTTGCTTGGCTGCTCAGTCAAATAAACCGCCCAAGTGGATGTCACAATTCTTCCATCTCCATTTTTGTTTGAATGCTACTTTGACTTCATAACAATAGGGAAAACATTTTTCGAATAAGATTGCTGATGCAAGGTGAGACTTGATCCAATTTGCCTTCTTTCCATTTCAGTGTATTTAAAAGCTCCAGAAGCCTGACTTAGAGTTTTGAATACTGTTTACTTCTCCCAACCCTCAAAACATCATCATGAATCATGAAGGTGCCTGAAAGCTGCCCCTCGTGATGCCAGTGAAATATAACAGGTCTACATTTAACTGAAGACAGCCCTATTTTAATAAGTTTTTATTCAGAAATATCAAACTCTGGAGACATTGTCTTAAATTGTTTACCCATGTAACAACCAGAGTATCCTCATTGCATTTGCTGTCCGTTTTGGAGGGTAAAGAAACACTTCCCTCCTAAGCTGATCTCCCTGCAGAAGTGCAGCTTTAATATCAATTGATCTATACTTCCCAAAGATTTGTTTCAAACAAAGCCAAAAGAAAATTCAACATCTATCCCTTTGTCTTGATCTCCCAACTTTACTTCAAGTTCTCATGCCACTAGCTGTGCTTTAGTCTTTTATTTACCCCATCAGGGGACAATCTTTTCAGTACAGATCCACCTATTTGATAGGGCATATTGTCTCCTATCTGGCAACACTTGTACGCAACAAATTCTTTCCAGTTTTGTAGTTTATTTGGCATCTTCTAGGTTGTTTGTGGCCATTTTCTAACTTCTGCTCCTGGTTGTATTTCTTCCTTGCTTCTATATTTCTTGCCTTTGTTAAACCATGTCCCCTATCCTGTCTGTCTCTTTCTGGACTGTGTAACTGTTTGACTTCCTTTCTGTTATTAATAGGATTTTGTTCACTGGTTCATGATACTTTTAATAAGGATATGTTTGATCCTGGGCGTACTTTTGAGCTTACACTGTTTTCTGTCTTCCATCTTTGTTCTTGATGTTGCCAACCCATGGGCCGAACCACTTGCTCTTCATCCTGTATAGGTACAAAAGGCATTTATGGAAGTTGAAATTTACATGCTGAACCAATTTCAGTTGAGTACTTTCATTTTGAATGGAATTGATTGTTGATGAAATTGGAATTGGTCACTTTAGCATCAAATGCACTTTATTTTTCTCAACTTCTAATTTCTTGCTGTCCTTTTGTAAAGGTGGTGGCTGTCAAAGCAGGTACAATTCCATGAACGCTGGCTACTTGCTCCTATCTCATCACAGTCATTATTTGTTTGAGTGTAAGCAGTGTGTGTCAGGAGACTTCGTTTAGATGTCCACATGTGCTTAGTTTGCATAAGTTGTTGCTTGGGTGAATCATTCACTTTTTACTCTTTGTAGTAAAACTATCTGCATGTTCTTTTTGATAATTGTGCTATTGTTAATGTCTGAAAACCTCTTGCACAGATTATAACTCCAATTTACTTTTCACTCCTTAACCCTAGAATTAATAAGATCTTTGCTCTGCATAATAGAGAATAACACAAGGGCAAATTGGGGATCACGTGTAAAACCTGACTCTAGTTTTGCTCCCTTGCACATTGCAATGCTTTTCTCATGTCTCGCTGACATAATGTGCCCAAAATCAGGTGTCACTATTCCTAGAGTTGCAACAACTGCAAAGATTTAATGAAGGACCCAAAAATGCTTCTGACTGCTACCCAGGTCAATAGCAGACCTGGCCAGGTTGCTTCAGTGACTGGGCACATAGGTGTCCTTATTGTAACACACTTAACACTAACAAGGTGTGGAGATGCTGGTGTTGGACTGGGGTGGACAAAGTCAGAATGAGATAACACCAGATTATAGTCCAACAGGTTTATTTGACATCACAAGGCTTTGGAGCATTGCCCCTTGGGTGAAGTGAGAGTGAAGCGCATAGGCATAAAAGTTATAGGAAGAGAGATCGATAGGCTGAGAAAGCAAAAGTTTGTACAAATTGTGAGAGTGGAGTGTTGACAGGCTGGATCTCTGCAGGTCATCAAGAGTGTCGGACGGTATGAGTAAAGTGTCAACAGCTAACAAGTAAAGGGATGGCCTATAATCTGATTTAAATGATTTGGAGCTGCCAGTGTTGGACTGGGGCGGACAAGGGCGGAAGTTAGATGGTACCAGTTTACAGTCCAACAAGCTTATTTGAAATCACCAAGCTTTTGCAGCACTGCCCCTTCCCCTGACAAAGGGACAGCACTTTGAAAGCTTGTGATTTCACATAAACTCAAATTAAATGAAGTAGAGAGATAATTAAAAAAATAAGTAACAATAAGGTGGTGGTGGAGACAAACCAAATAACTGGAATAACATAATAAGTACAAGAGTCATGTGCTGATGGCCTAACCGAAGTAATAAGTAATCCAAAACTCTGCAAATTAAGTTCGTGTGATCATAACAATTTATTAAAGTGGTGTCAAAACAGGACAGTAAGGAAGATTTTACAGGTACAGAACAGTGTGATGCTGTCACAGGTAGCACGACAACTAAAGATTGTGAAGGATGATCTGACGTGCCATGGCAAAAACCCATAATGACCACCTCCAGTAGACAGGCACAGGATATGACTGATAGAGTACACTTTGTCGTCCAATACTTTCCTGCAGCAGAGAAACGAAAACATGTTCTTTGCAGCTTTCAACATGTTACTGATGAGGATGAGCATCTTTGCCAAGATCATCCCTGTGCCTCCACTTCTCGCCTTCAAACAACAGCCAGGCTTTTAAACAGTCCATCGCCCACAGCAAACTACCCAGCCTTCAGGACTACATCGACCACAGCAATCTCTGCAAGACATGCAAGATCATCGACATGGATATTACTATCACATGCGGGAATGCCATCCACCATGTACCTAACAGACACTCCTATGACTTGGCCAATGTTGTCTATCTCATATGCTGCAGGTAAGGGTGCCCTGAGGCATGGTATATTGGCGAGATCACGCAGACGCTATGCCAACGGATGAATAGATACCATGTAACAATTGCCATGCAGGAATGTTCCCTCCCAGTTGGAGAACACTTCAGTCAAGGGCATTCAGTCTCCAATCTTAGGGTAAGCACCCTCCTAAGGCAGCCTTTGAGACACTCAACAACAGAGTTGCCAAGCACAAACTGATAACCAAGTTCTGTACCAATGAAGACAACCATAACCGTGATCTTGGGTTCATGTCATACTACATGTGACCCCACTACCTTCTGTATTTGTAAAATCTTTCTTACTGACCAGCTTTTATCGCCTTGTTAAATTGTATGATCACTCTACCTTAATTAGTTTATACACGTTTGGAGTACTTACTACTTTGGTTAGAGCCTCAGCATGCGACTCTTACACCTATCATGTTGTTCCAGTCATTTTGTTTGTCTTCAGCACCACCTTATTAATTTTTTTATAATTAGCTCTCTACTTCATTTATTCAGGTTACAGGTCATCTCTTTGCTTGTTGTTCAGCTGTTGACACTTCACTCACGCCATCTAACGCTCTCTTGATCACCTGCAGAGACCTATTATGTGGCCTCTCGACACTCCCCTCACACCATTTGATCTCTCTGCCCATTAATCTCTCTGCCTATAAACTGTGTGCCTGCGTGCTTCTCTCTCACTTCGCCTGACAAAAGGGCCATGCTCCGAAGGCTTGAGTTCAAATAAGCCTGTTGGACTGTGACTTGGTGTCGTCTGACTTCTGATCTGACTCTAACGAAAACAGCAAAAGAAAAGGATTTCCAATTTATGGAACTTAAACTTTACTCCATTTAAAATTCCCGTGCAGCCAAAGCACAAATGTTAGGAATGAAATGGAGCAAAAAATTCTATACTGCCACTTCAAACCTCAAAATTAGATGTGTTGGCTTCGTTATCCTTTTCAGTTCTTTGTTGATTGTATGTTTGACATTCAATCAGTTGGTTGCTTGCTTGACCTGGATTCTTTAAGAATGTAAGAACTAAAAGTAGGAGTGCATAATTCAGCCTAAACTCCACTTCCCTGGCCACTCTCCATAACCCTTCAACCTAAATGATGTCTCTAGCGTTTGATACTTCTCAATAAAGGTCTGTCTTATTAAATTGGGTTGTCTTCAGTTGAAAGTAGACCAATAATGTTTTATTGGGATCAAGAGGGGTAGGTTTCAGATATCTTTGATTTTACTAATTTAAAAATCTGTCTTTCTCCTTGCATTTACTTCATCTCCTGGCATCCACTGTATTCTAAGTAAGTGAATTCCTTAGATTCCACACCATTTGAAAGAATGTTTCTCCTCATCTTCATTGTACATCTGCTTCCGATGTCCAAAAGCTATGACCTCTCTTGTAGATTGGCCCACGTGAGGAAACATCCTCTTTAAGCCTACCTTGTCAATCCCCTTCAGCATCTTACACCCCAATTAGATCTCCTCTCATTCTTCTAAATTGTCAGGATGTATAGGCCCATAAGACACACCCTTCATCTCTGGAATCAATCTCTTTACGATGTTTGAGTTTGGCATGATTTTTTAATTTTAGTGTCTCTGAATGTAGTTTGCTGCTGTTTCAATGGAAAATTGGCAAAAGCAATTTTGCAGAGAAAGTGAAGAGAGAAAGATATATGCAGCCACCTTCTATAGGTTTCCTCACTTCTGTATTGCATTTCCCTCCAGATCTGTGTTAAACTGCAGATATCTTCTAAACAGCTTGTTCAGTGATGTCAGTAGACATCTCTGGAGCACATGCGCCTTGAACCCAGGCCTCCTGGCTCAGAGGTCGGGACATCATCTCTGAACTGCTAGAGCTGATAGCACAGCTGTACCAATTGGAATGTTATCATGATGTTGAGCTGTCCTGATTCCATGACAAATCGTGCCAGTATGTCTGAATTTAGTGTTCCCCAAAAAGTAGCATTGTTTGTGTGAATTAAGTTTGCTTCTGTTTACTGGCTGCAGGTAACTACTTATACATTTGTCTTTTTTTTAAAGCACTGCCTGTTGTTCTCCTTTTCAGTTCCTAGATATTTAGTAAGTGGTCTCTTACACTTTCCCATTTGCAGAAACCTGATTTTTAACATGTCTGTAAAATGCTGCAGTAACTTTATTGGTGGTGTTTTAATTCTAGTGACAAAGATATGCTTGGTTAAATTTTGGGTTTTTCTATAAATAATTTGAGTAGGGAGACTTAATCACCTAATTTGAAAAGCTTTTGTTTAAGTACTATGATAACTTCAGAATGATGGTTTAAATATAAAGTTGTGCAATGAAGTTTCAAATAATCCTGGTTTTGTGCTCATTCAGTTGATACATCGCAAGATGCAAGATAACAGGATGAACACTTTTCACTATTTGTAAAAGGTGGATTCTTCCAGTCAGCAACAACCTGAGAGTATTTTGTAACTCCAACATAATGTAGCTTTTTAATGATACTTCTTACCATTTGTCAATAGTCTGAAATAATGCAGTTGTTGCTATGATAAAGACAACATGCTAAATACTCCAAAGTACTTAACAGGAGAATTCCTACAGAAAATTTAAAATCAAGTTATGTCAGTTGGTGTCGCTTGGTGAAATGTCAGGAGCATCTTGAAGGAAGAGAAATAATAAAGGTGCAGAGAGATTTTAGGGAGGGTATTGTGGACTTTAGGACCTAGAAACTTGTTGGCTTGGTGTTACTATCTCTGTCCATCTGATTTTCTTCCTTTTGCTCCCACCAAAAACCTAATATCGCTGGTATTGACAGGTTTGGAGAGACACCTAATTTGTACCAAAACGTTCTCAGGACCTGATGGCTCTCTTTCCTGAGTTGGAAGAGGAGTCCTGTTGGACTGAAAACATTAATTCTTTGTCTCTATTCACAGTTGCTACCACTTCCTGTTTCTGTTTCACAATTTCAGTATGGCTTTGCTTTTATGTCTGTAGAATATTTGCTGTTTCTGTCTGTCATTTAAAGGAGGTTAATCATTTTGATGTAGTAATTTCTAGCAAAACAGTTACCTGTTCCTTAGAAACTATTAGTTGTTAATTCTGTTCCCAATTGTAGACTGGTAAATGTAAAGCCAGCATAGTCTCAGAGGACCATAGTGCAGCTATCTCATTAGAGAGAGACAACTGGTGGTGGGAGTTGAGAAGGAGAGTCCCATTGTGGTAGCTTCAGCTGGTGCAGGAATTGAACAAATGCTATTGGCATTACTGTGCATTACAAGTAAGCTGTCTAGCTGACTGGCATGTGAATATAGATTTTTCTTGTAACGTGATCAAAAAACTACTTTCAGGCATGTCAGACTGAATCCCAGACCGGGTAGGCTGGGATTATACTCAGTTGAATTCAGAAGAATGAGGGGAGATCTTATAGAAACATAGAAGATTATGAAGGGAATAGATAAGGTGGAGGCAGGGAGGTTGTTTTCCACTAGTAGGTGAAACTGGGACTAAAGGGTATCACCTCAAAATAAAGGGAAGCAGATGTAAGACTGAGATCAGGAGAAACGGTTGTGAATCTGTGGAATCCCTGCCCGGTGAAGCGTTTGAAGCTACCTTGCTGAATGTTTTGAAGGCAAGGCTAGATAAATGTTTGAACAGTAAAGGAATATTAAGGGTTATGATGAGTGGTTGGATAAGTGGAGCTGAGTCTCAAAAAGATCAGCCACGATCTTATTAAATGGTGGGGCAGGCTCAAGGGGCCAGATGGCCTACTCCGGCTCCTAGTTCTTATGTCGCTAAAAACTACAAAGTGCTGTTATCTGTTCATACTCTTGTGCTGTGCTGAATAGTACTGTTGCTCGTTTTCACTATAGGCCCATCGTATGGACCCATCTGTCAATAAGACAATAATTCAGTTGCTGTTTGATGACTAAGTCAGTTGTAAGAAGCTCAGTTTCACAAGTTGTGAAAGTGTTGATGGTTAATTAGTGCCTGAATATCTGCTGTTTCTGCTTTGATTCAAAGCAAAGCAAAACAATGGAGTTCTCGCTTGAATGTGGACCAGGTTTTCTTGAGGACCATATTTAGATTTTATATTCATAAAATTTTGTTGGATTTCTTGAAACTTTGCTCTAATTGGTACACTTTTTCAGAGTTAACTTCCTTTATGTTGCCTTTGTAGAGATTCTTGGAGTAGTTTTGCAACCAAAACACCATTCAGAACCTTATTGCCTGGTGACATGCAAAAGGACAGCCTTTTACTGCTTCACAACTGGACAAAAGTATGTATGGGGCAGAGATAAATGTTAATTGCTTTCATTAGATAATGAGTATTTGGCAGCATTCAGATGGTGGGGATTGTGGATCAGCAGGAGACTTGGCAACTTCATTCTCTCTGAAGGTTTGAAGCTCGGAATTGTTGAAGATGCATGTGACTGTTCATTTGTGGCAGAACACATTGTCCAAAACCCATAAGTTTGTGCTTTGAAAACTAATAAAATACCATTTTGTATTTTGAGATTCAGTCACATTTGACCACAGCTACTTTTTTTCATTTGTTGCATTTTGCTAACTTGCAATGTCAATTTATCAAATTAATGATTCGCTATTATTCATTTAATATTATTTATACTTGTGATTACCTATTCTACCATCAGTATATTCGTTCAGTGTAGCTAATGTAGTCAGGTATTGAGAAACGTAATTGCCAGCCAATTGGCACATGCTGACTGATCTCAAAATTATTTTGATTCTTCAAGTTAGGTTTTTTTGGGCATGCATTTTATTGAGTAAAACTTTCCATTTAGGCCACATTGTGAATTTTTAAAAATGTATTATAAACAGCATAATTATTAAATATGCAAGTAATGGTCACATTGAACCAAAATAGAGGTGTCAGACATTGGCTTGTTTTCATCCATGTTCTGTTACAAACTGTGCCTTTTGTACCCGCTCCTCCACCCTCATTCCTGGAAGATATGACCTAGTTACCCTGGTTATTCAACTGTTGCTGTTTCCTTGCATCTATATCAAAATGTCAGATGTAATCATGCAATTTCAGAACTACTTTCTAAGGCTGATGCCTTAGATTATTATTGGAGCTTTTTGGGCTGTCTGGTTCCTTGGAGGTCACGGACAGCTCCTTTCGTTTCTAAATCGACACTGTCCTGACCAAAAAAAAGACAGCAGCTCTACTGTGAAGTGCAGTAACCAGACAATAAAAGGTGTTGCTTATCCCAGATTGGATGCTAGCAAGTGAATGTTTTCCACTCCCTGTTAGTTTCAAGTGCTTCTGGCTGGCAAAGAGAACTGACCCAACTTGTTTTGAAGTTTGTGATCAGTTCTTTTATTTATTCACGAGGTGGTGAGAGATTGTGGCAGACCAGAATTTAGAGTGGGCTGAGAATGGCAGGGAAGTCTGAAACACACTATAAATACCATTTTAAAGCAGAAGGTAATGCATCCTGCTTCATTGTGTACATGTAGATGGCTTTTTTCTTTTTGTTTGTTGGTTTCTTTCAGAAAGAAGCACCTAAATCTTAAAGTTTGAAGCCCTCAGCGTGACAACTTTAACGAACAGCTGAATTAATAGATTTCTTGCAATCCAATTTAGTAGCTTTTTCATTGTGTCACCCACTGATTCAGGGACATTTGAAAGTGTGTACAAAAGGACCTAATTATGGGAGTATTATTTAACAGTATTTACACCTGCAGTGGTCCCGTATGGCATACTACTCCTGTATGGCTGCCATTGTGCAGGTTTCGGTTTTGGCACAGGAAAGAGCTGCTTTCAAAGAGCATCTGTATCCTGTTTAGTGAAGATTGTTAAAGAAGAAGCAAAACTTTGACTGCATGAACGTCAAGTTTTCTCTTTGGATGCTGAACATCAGTATTAACTGACATCTCAGTGGGAAAGAAAACATTTGCCATTAGACAAAGGTTTTAGGGTTCTTCAATCTTGTTGGAATTGTTAGGTGTATGATGTGTATGAAGTATTAAACATCTCTCAGAATGCCAAAATTAGTGCGTCTTTTGGAAAAAAACACCAATACCACAGATTGCTTCTCGATGTAAATCACACTGGCTTATTTTATATTACTTACCAGTATGTGAATCAAATCCATCTGGGGACCTTGTCTCTCCCTCGCTCTCATTGGTTACGAGTAATTGCAATTACACAAACTCTGTATAAATCCACATTAGTCAAGTCTGCCTGAGTAGTGCAGAGCGATGAGGATTTTCTTGTAATGTGTTTGGTGATAATGAAATATTGTCTGTGTTGCTTAACATTGAAAGTAATTCAATTTCATCTCCCCAAGCTTCTGTCAGATCATAAAAGTGACATGCTGTTAAGAGTACCCAGCCATGCTACAATTTGAATTCCTTGTTATTCTTGTGCTCTAACAGGCATTGCAGTAAATCACAATAAGCCAGCACATGCTGCACGGAGCAAGTTAATGGACAGAATGATCATATAGATGCTGTAAATGACCTTCTTGATTCGGACACTGAAGTGCATTTTACTTTGGGCATTAATGCTGTGTAGCTCTTGCTTCTCAATGAGAGGGGAAAGAATAGTGGCACTCATCAGGTGCTTCATACAGGTGCATGATGCCTGTTGGCCGATGCTTCTGGTGGATCTCTCTGCTTGTCTGGAAGAGACAGAAGGAAGAAGAAAGATGTTAACGGAAGAGGTGACCTTGACTGCCATCCACGTGCCACTGCTAAGTTGCCTGCTGGTCGCCTTGCAGACGAGACTGCAGACTTTCATGTGAACCCACAGTGTCTTGTAGTCTTGAGTTGAAACCTGGCCATTGTTGGGTAGCAGTCACAGGACAATTGATGCTACGGTGATGGATGTCATCTGCCTGGCTCTGATGCTCGCTGAACTCTGACAATATGGTGTTTTATTTTGTACCAGTTGAACACTAAAATGCTTGATGTATATTTCTTTGGAACTATTACTGCTTGTTAATTTTAACTTTACGTAACTACGCAATGTAAAATTTTTAATTTACATAGCTTGTCCCTTGACATTTTGAGGAAGTTCCTTTTTTTAGTTTCCCTGTATTCAACTCCTGTTCGGTTTGAGGTACTTCTAATTCTAATACTTTTTAATATAATTCCAATGGAATTCCATTAAGACCTTCTGGTAAATTTCTGATCATCAACTATTATAATAGGAGAAACCAAATATGTGAATTAATTTAAAAACTGCAATACTTCTTTCATAACTTTGACAAATGATAATGGAAACCTACGCAGATAACAGCATAAAAGTGAAAAAATAGAAAGTCTTCCAAGCTACAGCTTCTGAGTGGATGCAGTTTCTGTTCCCTACTCCCACCTTGCCAACCCACAAGAGCCAACAAATTGGATTTGATTTCAGTTTAATGCACAATTACATCGAAATTGATCGAAGTTTTTATTTAGCGAGTCAATGTCAGGCCTAGTCAAAGTAGTTTCAATCTGAGTATATTGATCGTTGAGGACTTGCTGACTTGTTCTACCCTGACTAACCGAGCCTGAGCAACTGTGTAAGTAACTTGAGTAGTGTGTGCTCCTGTACATTTCTGGGGTTCTGTAGTCAACCCAGAGCCAGGAAACCATTTTCTGCAAATGAAGATGTAACTTGAAATAAAAATGAAGTCGGACAATACTGCATTGATCAGTGAAGTGAAGAGGGGTAGTGGTTTATTATGTGCTATAATCTCCTAAATGTGTCTCTTGGACCTGTTGTTGAAATTGATATGCAAGAACATCTCCACGCAGGAGAAACGTTCGAACTGCTCTTGAAAGAATTTGTGAATAAGTAGTAATGGTGTACCAGTGAACACAGTTTAATCAATGATTGACACAAATCATATTGATGTCAGTATTTTTTAGAAAGGAAGCACAGAGCGGAATGATTTCATAGAATCCCAACAGTGTGGAAACTGGTCCTTCGGCCCAACAAGTCCATAGCGACCCTTGGAGCATCCCACCTAAGCTACACGCCCCTGAACACCACAGGCAATTTAGCGTGGCTAATCCACCTAGCCTGCACATCTTTGGACTGCAGGAGGAAACCAGAGCAGCCAGAGGAAACCCATGCAAACATGGAGAATGTGCAAACTCTGCACAATCGCCCGAATGTGGAGTCACCACTGTGAGGCAGCTGAGCTAACCACTGAGGCACTGTGCTGCCAGGCCTCAGATCAAATTTTTTTTCCTTGCCAATTTGAGAGGTAAAATCAGTGGTTCATTAACAAAATTGCAGAGTGCAGGCAAGGTTAGAAAATGTACTTTTAAATTGTGATGCCAGCAAAAAGCAGTTTCAGCTTATTTTATGACACACAATGAAAGGCAAGCATCGCAGTGTTGACGCCAGCTATTTACAGTGACTTTTAAAGCATATGAACTACATTTATGACACTTTACTGAGCCAGTTAAAACAAAAAGTGGGAATTCTTTTCAAACGTTCAGAACTGCGTAGATAGTTTTGTTATTTGTTGCGTCAAGGGCAGTAAGTTCTCCCAACATCTTACTGCCAATAATGTAAATTGCATTTGGTAGTTAACCCAACCAATAATCTTGTGGATTGGCATTTTCAGGCTGCAGCAACAGATGAAAAATTATTCTGACCTGTTGTTGTCCATTTTAAAAAAAATAAACATTTAAAAATTGGATGCAAGTTGAGGAAGTCTGCTCTGGAGATTCCTAGTTTTTTGACTGTTTTCTTAGTGGACAGTAACAAAACCTATGCATTGTAGCATCTCTAAGTTCAGGACAATGGTAGAAACATCAAAATGGATGATGAAGCAATGCAATTCATATGGTTTTGTGTTATATTCAGAACAAATATTTTTCATGGCCTAGTTTTCTAACCATAGGAAGTTAATGCAGAATTCAGACTGATAGTACTTTAGTTCTGAGAGTGATGTGGTTTGTTGCTCTGCCCGCGTATCTTTTAGCTGCAGTGATCTGCACCTGCTGATCATGCCGACTCCTATAGCATGCTACTGCTTTTATGTTTCCTCCTTTAGTACTTCAAACGAGTGACACGCAGTACAAAAGCACATTGCCCGCAGTTGACCTTTGACATGCGCTACGAGATAAATGGCAGTTAATTAGAAAGCTCTATGTTTTCTTTTAAAGTATGAGGTATCTTTTTATATTGTCCTAAGCCGGTAGCAGGTTGCAGTTCAATAGTGTGGTGCCAAAGTAGAGTGGAATCTTCTGTTACAATAGCTAGTTACTTTTTTTAATATTAAGCTTCAGTGTCTGTGCAATGTTAGGACAGCTTTGCCACCCAGGCAACTGATATTTTTGGCAGTGCTTTGGGTTGCTCATTGATAAATGCTTTGTCAGTGGAAACTAAAAGCTAATTGGAATTGACTTTTTTGTGGAAATGATGCTAAAAAAGTAGTCATTAATCTGCAATATTTTGTTTTGATGAATTTTCTTTGCTGTTGCTGACAATTAGTCTTATGAATGTGGCAGGAGTTGGTGAATGATAATTGAGCATGTGGATAATTGTACAATGGTTTGACAATTTCATTCAAGGTTTAAGCCAAAACTTAAAAGTAGATAGCGGTATTGTATGGGAGGAAAGTTTAACCAATCAGAAAAAAGCTTTCAAACCTTTTTTGTATTTTCGCTACGTAAAACAATATATTCAAACTTTTAAATGTGTTAGTTGATAAAATTGTGGTTTTGTGCACAAAGTGTGAAGAAATTCAACCTTTTTACTCATTTTAGTAAACTATTAGGGGTGTCAAAATTGTGAAGAAGTCCACATGTAGCATCTCATGGAAGGTTCCTCTTCCAAAAATGGATTAATGAACTTTAGCAGAAAAGAATGAGAAAGAAGGCAGCCTTGTGCTTTGTTAGTCCTAATAAAAAAAAACAACAGATATGTGAAGCCCCTGCATAGATGAGCACCTGCTATGTTCAAATCTTCAACAAGCTGAATATTTTGCTCTCAGTCAGGCCTGGAATTTTTACACAAAGCAAACAAAAAGAGATGCTTTGCCTTTCAAAACCATGAGAGCTCCTTTACTTCAAATTATGCTGTACGATTATCCACTTGAGAAGGTAAATGGGGCTTTGGCTTAACTTCTTGCCAGAAAAAGAGGGTGCCTGTGATAATGCATTTTTCCCTCAGTACTGCACTGCATTGCCAACCAAAGTTGTGGGTTCAGCTACTGAAGTGGAGCTTGAGCCTATGACCTCACTTAGAAAAGTGTGTCCTGGCACTAAGTTGTTAACATTATATTTGCTGCACCTGTCTTTTGTCTTAATTTTGTAAGAAAGCTCCGTGAAACCACATTGCAGATCTCCCACTTCACCAAAAACAGCTAGACATGTCACTCTCGACTAAATCCAAAGTAAGCCACAACATATTTGAAGTTGATCCAGTGCACTTTTGATGCTGTGAAATTGCTTTCTCTGTAGGAAAGCTGAGCTCTGGTAACTGATGTACTCACCTGATCTCATGTAAAATCTGATCATCTTGTACCATATTGCAAAATCTTAAGACTTAATGTTACAACTCACTTTTCATCATTTTGGCCCTTGTTTAAACAGTGTACACAGTTAGAGATTTACATTTTTTTGAAACCCTTATTTTGCAAATGAGGAACTTCCGTAATTTGCTGTCCTTTGGAGATTTACTGTTGTGTTTTCATCCTGCTTCAGCAGCCCACAGCAAGTACCTATCTTGTATTTTTGTTGAGTTGGCACTAAGTATTTCATTGAGGCATAGAATTTATGCCACACTTTTAGCTATTAAAAACATTCTCTGGATAATAAATTGTTAAACTTTATTAATACCTTTGTTAAGTTGTATTAAATCAGCAATTTTTTTGAGCTTTGTGTTAATGCACTTTTGCTTAAATTCTTTATTATACTTGTTTCTGTAGTTGGCCACTGTCATAGCTATGTTTTTACTTGGGACCACAGTCAAACTGTGACCTGTTCTGCATGTGAGTATTTATGAGCACTTGCTGAGAAAGTGATTTGCTGATTAATAGAGAATTTTAATCTAACATGTAATGAAGTGATATGTCCCAATTTGCTGCAGTACCCAACTGCAGAGCAAAAGCTGTTTTACACCAAAAAAAAACTTGCTTGCAGTCTCGGATTTTAAATTAGGCCTGAATTTGCTTGAGTAGGATATATACTGTTTCTCCTGGGTGTGATGTGTAAAATGGGTTTTCTGGGGGCCTCTGAAAGATGAGACCAGCAGCCTATCTATCTTTTTCTAAGATTTGAGAAAAAAACAAGACAGTGGAGATTCAAAGCAGATACAGATTTTTTTAAAAAAAAGTCAAGCATGAGGTTGGATAAAGCTAAACAAAGAAAAAAAATTCCAGCAATCTTAAGTTTTACACATCTTTAACAATTGTATACTATGTGTTGGTATGGAACTCCACATAAAACATTCATTGAAGATTTAGGCTGGTGAAATGTACACACATGCAACAAATTTGTTTTCTTTCTGGGCTCATGTATTTAACATTTCTGGAACATAGCTGAAAGAGAAAAATAAAACCTTGCATTTGTATAGTGTTTTTCATGTTCACCAAACATTTCAAAGCGATTCACAGCCCTTGAAGTGTTCACTTTACGTTGCCATGATTTGCAAACAGAAAACATGCAACAGAACACTGACAAGGCAATCTGATGATAGTTGAGGATAAATATTGGCTAGGGCCCCAGAATTTACTCCCCTTTTTGAAGTATGTCTCAGGATCTATCAGGGCCATCTAAGACGGCATGTGGGCCTTGGTTTAAGGTCTCAACTGAAAGCCTGCACTTCCTCAGTATAACCATTGGAGAACTTGCGTTGATTTGAGTTCAAGACTTGGGTGGATGCTTGAATCCCAGGATTGAGAGACTTGGAGGCAAGAGTGAGCAGTGACTGAAACATTAATAATTAAAATACATTTGTATAGCTGTTGTCCAGCCCTGCCTTTCCTGAGGTTGTTCAGAAGGCAATTAAAGTGTAACAATTTCTTAAAGCATGCGGGGAAGCTAAGGTTAAGCATGCTGCTTTTGTCAATTTAGAGGAGAGTTGCAAATTATCCAATACATCATGACAATCCACTCACGATTCATGGGAATACCTTCCTTTTGTTGCAAGCTGTAGCATGAGTTGTTCACCAATAACAGCCTACCATTAAAACTGTGGTATTTTAGCAACAAATTCAGGGCCTTAATCGTGGTCATTTCTATGAATTTTACGACTCAAATTTCATTTAGGATCACTTGCTGTATGCTTGTCTTTCTTGATACAATTGTTTTGAAATATACAGGAATATGGATCATATTTTGCAGAAACATTGACAACAATGTGTGCAATCAGCCTATTGATTAGTGACCATTAGTTTTAAATTCGTAATTCCAACGTTAGCATGTTTACAAAGGCTGATATCGAAGATTGAATTCCTGGAGACCTGACAAGACACTTTTCCAATCCAAAGGAATTTAAACATTGCATTTTCCATTGTGACAACAGAATCTTGGCACTGACGCACCAGATGGGGGGCAGGGGGTGGTGGTGGTGTGGTCATTACCCAAATCATGTAGGGACAACTTGCACCAGCTTCATAAACTACTTCTAACAAAATTCTGACGTATGATTTTTTTTGCCATAGGCCTCACTAGAAGTGTGTTTTGAGCTGAAATTTTCCTTGGTAATGTAACCGCAAAAGAGTTTACAAAGATATAAATTAAATTGTTCTAAGTTTTCTGATATGTTTCATGCCATACTTAACTACAGAGGAGTTTTTTTAATGTCCTGCTACTCTAATAATTGCATTGGAGCTAGCTACTTACTCGTAGCCAGATTTTGATCTTGTATTGAAGTGAGTTAAGTGAAAGAAATGTTTTTACCCCACATATTGATAAAGCGCTCGGCTAATAATCCAGTAGATTTGCTGGAAGGATGTGAAGAAAATGAAGCTGTTTTCATGTCTGACTTGTCAGATACGTAGCCTTGTGCATCAGGATTGGTGTCAGTAATGATCAGCTGATGGTTTAAACCGTGGAACTAAATCTGAACAGTGCAATCATGGGATGAATGAAATTAAATGCTTGATATTCTTTTTCTTTCCCCTTTTTACATTGGCTTGCTCCCCTGCTGCCACCTCCCCTCTTTGTTTTTAGTTTTGTGAATAAGGTAGCCAAGTTTTTTTTTTCTTCTGTCCTCCCCGGTAAAATGCAACCAGAGCTTATTTTTTTTGGGTGCGGCACTTCACAAAAGCCAGTGTTACCAGTGTTCTCTGCCGTCTTTATTTGCATCTCTTGTGTTCTTGTCAATATTAATGGGCGACTGGAACATGATTGAATAATACTGAAACATTTGGCATGCAGTTTGCATTGTTGTCACAGTTCAAGTAACAAATGCAGACAATAAATTATAATAGTGGATAAAAGCAGAGAAAAATCCATCAGTTTTCCACCTGTTTCCTGCAAGTCCAGAGAATAAGTTTGCTTATTCAGTGGAATCCAGATCGAAGCGCTGAATTAAGCTCTGTTTATTCTGCAGCTGTAAATGTGATTTTGTTGAGGCTGTACAGCTGCGTCACGCTAAAGGTAAAGATGTGCTTCAGTGTTAAGCGATTACCCTTCAGTTTAGTCTCTTTTAACGCTGTTTAATCCACCAAGCCTTACACTTGCCTGTGGGTGTGATTTGTCGAACCTGGGTGACCATCATTTTCTTGGGCACCAGAAACTTGTGCCTTTGCAAGAAGAGTATTCAAGAGGTATCTGCAAAGTGCACATGAGTACAGTAGGACCCCACTGGTGAAATCCATTTGGCAATTAGCCAAATTATCACACTCATATTAGACCCTTGATGTTCTCAGCGGGATTATTCCTTTCGATTTGCTTTGAACACCAACTGCCAGTTTTGGGCTGGAAAGAAATGGGAGAAAATTTAAAACCATCTCAACAAGAAACGGTACTTGACGCACACCTGATCCAACAGTGGCGTGTCCTGATACTAGGGTGGATGATGTCGCAATGAAAGTGGAAACCCTCGGGGAATCCACAAAATTAATTTAATATGATTAACAGTGGTATTGCCTTAAGAGTTTGTGTCACCGTTAATCATTCTGAACCAAGCATGCACTAAAGCTAGTAGAAGTGAGATTGCAACCACTCTATCATTGGTGTATTCAGGCTAACATTATTGTAGTATAAACTAGCTGATTGCCTAAGAGTATCTAGTTTAACATGAAATACTTGCTGTTTCTTGTTTTTAGCTACTACTTCTAATATCTCCTTTGGTGTAGTGCCAGTTTTTACCTTGTGCCTTGGGACGTGATGTTGAAGGCATTACATAAATACAAGCTGTTGGCCTGGAGCCACCAGTCAGGAAGGGGGACTGTGTGAGTTGTGATTCTTTATCACTGGGCTTAGTGTAACTTCAGTTTCAACCACAGTTTGTCGGCTTTATGCTGTTAGATGGCTCGATCAGAAATTTTATTTCCAGTGTGATTACTGCAGTGTTATAATTGTAAAGCACCTCAATCAGTAACTGTGCTAAGTACTTAATTGGCTTGAGAATCACTCGCAAGTTCAATAGGTGTGAGAAGTACGAAATAACTAGTAGTTTCTATTTCTCTGAAATGCAGGAACACAAATAAAGTAACCACTGCAAGTTTCCTCCAAGCCTCAATCCATTTTGACTTGGAACTGTATTGCTGTTCCTTCACTGTCATTATCGTTTGAGACAATTCCAGGCTTCCATTCTGAAACTAAAATCTCCCCTCCCGCTACCGCATCCGAAAACTAGCCCAGCTCATCCTGCCTCCCTAACCTGCCCTTCCTCCCACTTATCCCCTCCTCCCACCTCAAGCCTCACCCCCATCTCCTCCTACCGACTAACCTCCATCCCACCCTCTTGACCTGTCGGTCCTCCCTGGAGTGACCTATCCCCTCCCTAACTCCCCACCTACACTCACCTTTACTGGCTCCATCCCTGCTTTTTTGAGGTGCCTGTCTCCTCTCCATCTATCTTCTCCTCTGTCCATCTTTGATCGGCCTCCCTCTTTCTCCCTATTTATTTCAGAATCCCCTTCCCATCCCCCATTTCTGAAGAAGGGTCTAGGCCTGAAACATCAGCTTTCCTGCTCCTCTGATGCTGCTTGGCCTGCTGTGTTCATCCAGCTCTACTCCTTGTCATCTCTATATTTTTGCTACCTTCCATTTCAAGGTTACTGTTTCAGAGCCGTGGAGATTCCTGAAGATTAAAACCAATGCAGGTACTATCTCTGCAGCTGCAACTTTTAGAACTATGTGGTGTCGATCATCAAGTCTCCGAGAACTGTCAGCTTTTAATCCCATTAATTTCTCTACTTTTTTCCCAAATATATTACTTCAAGTAAATAATATTTACCTTAAGCTTTTCCTTCACATTAGACCCCTTGAATCCTCATTGCTTGCAGAATATTCTTTGAAGACAGGCACAAGTTGTCCAGTTAGAACCAGGGTTGAGCTATGAAACCTGAATATATGGTGGCCATTCTTTGTGGCTGAATGTCTTTGACAGGCATCATCTGAGCCTGAAGGTTAGCTGAATGTGATTACACTTTCTATTTTTATTTCAAGTTCATGCCGCCACCATTGATTTTTGTGATGTCAACAAAAATAAAATAACTCCACCGAGGTTGGTATCCTATCACCAAGTCACGCCTTACTTACATGCGGAGAGTCTTTGACACTGACCCAGCTTCCTCAGAGCCAGCTCTCAGTGAACAAGATGTCTGAAACTCGTGTTCTTATCCGTCAGCCAGGACTCCCTGATAGAGCCTGTTAAACTGGTCCAATCAGGCTACTCATTCTGAGGTCTACCTGGCTGACCTCGGTACAATAACTGCAGAAAGCATGGGACTTGAATTTACAGTGCTCATTAACAGAATAATCAAAATACTTTAGGGCTTTTGAAAGCCTGAATCTCAGAAGCTTTGGTGGAGACAGTTGGTATTAAGGAACTCTTAGCCATCATGACATAAGGGAAGGGCAATTTTACAGCGTGTCAGAACAGAAGTAAACATTAATCAAGGTTATTGACATGCTACAAACTACTAATTACTGCAGGGGAGTGTGGAGCCGTCAAGGGAGTTACAGAGAGAGTGATCCCTCCGGAAAGCAGACAACCCTCTACATCAGGGAAACCAAGCAGGAACAGCGCCTCATATTCCGCTTGGGAATCCTGCAGCCCAATGGTATCAATGTGGTCTTCACAAGCTTCAAAATCTCCCCTCCCCCTACCGCATCCCAAAACCAGCCCAGCTTGCCCCCGCCTCCCTAACCTGTCCTTCTTCCCACCTATCCCTCTCCTCCTACCTCAAGCCCCACCCCCATCTCCTACCTACTAACCTCATCCCGCCCCCTTGACCTGTCTGTCCTCCCTGGACTGCCCTACCTCCCTACCTACACTCCCCTTTTACTGGCTCCATCCCCGCCTCTTTGACCTGTCTGTCTCCTCTCCACCTATCTTCTCCTTTATCCATCTTCAATCTGCCTCCCCCTCTCTCCCTATGTATTTCGTATCCCCTTCTCCCTTCCCCCATTTCTGAAGAAGGGTCTAGGCCTGAAATGTCAGTCTTCCTGCTCCTCTGATGCTGCTTGGCCTGCTGTGTTCATCCAGCTCCACACCTTGTTATCTCAGGTTCTCCAGCATTCTGAAACTACTGTGTGTGGGGACGGTGGGGGGAGGTAAGAATGGCCATAGTAAACCTTCTGACCTTCTTTAAGGAGCAGGCTACTGAGCTGGCAGTTCACCAAGGTGACCATGCCTGTGTCGTCCTGATTCTGCCCCACATCTCACCACAGTCCACATCACTCAGACCACCCTCTGGTTTGGCCAAGGGTGTCTTCACTTAAAGTTGGGATTGCATTCCTGAAAATTGCAACTTTAAGAGAAAGGTGTTGGTTCCCATGGAAATCAGCGTTAAAGCTGGAGATTATCCCTGTCCTGTGTTAAGCTGATATACGGTTCTTTCCTGCAGTGATAAGTGAAATAACTGCTTAAAAATTGAGATAGTAAGAACCTCAGATGCTGGAGTTTGAGATAACGCAGCGTGGAGCTGGAGGAACACAGCAGGCCACGCAGCAGCAGAGGAGCAGGAAAGCTGATGTTTTGGAGAAAGCTGCCAATCCGAACCATCAGCTTTCCTGCTTCTCTGCTGCTGCGTGGCCTGCTGCTTAAAAAAAAATTTTTTTTTGTTTCAACACTCACCGCCTGTGTTTTGTGCCAAGGAGCCTTTTTACTCATTTGGGTTCTGGGCCACTTGCTCGGCCATTAATTATTTCTGACAATTGCCTACTTATTTTTTTTGTGCTTGGGAGTGATTGTGTGTGGTGTCCCTTCCTTCTTGCTCCCTCTCCAATGCTAGTAAAACTGCTGGGTCAGGTTGATCGAATACCATACATACAAGGACTGATCTGTGAAGACATTCCAGGAATGAGATGTTAGTTTTCCGTTTTGAGATTTTGACATAGTTGAGCAATTGCTTAGGCCTGCATCGGGCTGCTCCTGTTTTGGGTGAAAACCCAGCTTCCACCCACCACTATGTGGTGAGGTGCATCCTTCAACACCCAAGACTGACCCCCCCCCCCCCCCCACCAAAAAAAACCTTAGTTGCCATTAATGTTTATGTTCCTTTTCCATGCATGTGACAATGAGCTCACTTTGGCCTTCATTATTTTCTGTATGATGGTTTCATCTCTGTTCGCCTTTATGCTTCCCTTCAGTACAAAACTCTTGCCAGTTTTGAACCCTGTGACTTACTGTGTTTGTACTGTGCAGCAGTACTTGTAAACAGATCTTTGTGATTCCCTCCTGTTCCTATGCGTATATTGTGTGAGCTTACCTTTTGTATCTCAATTCACGAGATAAACGTAGCTTAAGTTTTCTTGTCAAATCCTTAATCCCCTAGCCTCCCCCTCTTGACAGTACCTGTCCTTATTCGGGTGTCCTTTCTGTCTTGCTTCTGTTTCCACCTGTAACTGTCAGCCCTTTCATTACCTCCCTGTATTCCTGCGTCCCTGACTTGGATAGGCTTGAGCTATTAATTTGTAAGTAGAAGAGTTTTGTGTTTGCTGACTGAATGTAATGGAGGATTTATATTTTTGGCAATTTCTGAGCCTCAAATTTTGCCAATTGGCATTTTGTGCTGTAAATTCACTTAAGGTTCTGTATATTGTCAATTCCTTTCCTTAATTCCTATGGACTTAAGTATAGCCTTCAGAGGGTATAAATTCCAGTGTTAATTTGTGCTATATTAAGGCAAGGGCGATTTATTATTTAGGCATATAAAATAAAAACTTGCTGTTTGATAATGGGAGTCATATTGTGGGAGTTATCTTGTGCAGCTGTCATCATGTGTCTTGACTTTGTGGCTCATTGAGGAATCTTTAAGCTCTTGAGCCAGTTCCATTTTGCTGTCTGTTCTAAATTCAGCACTGCTCACCTTTTTTGACTGTTATCTTAGCTCTCTCCTATCGGTATGCACCCAGTGGATGGGAAGCATCTGCAATTGTCTTTTTCTTGCCTAATTGCTATTTGTAATAGATAGTAGGAACTCCAGATGTCAAGCAATCTGCGATAACGAGCTGGATAAACACAGCAGCCCCTTTTTAGGCCCGAAACGTCAGCTTTCCTGCTCCTCTGCTGTTTGGCCTGCTGTGTTCATCCAGCTCTACACCTTGTTATCTGCTTTTTGTAAGAATTTATTTTTGAGAAACATTCATTGAACATAACACCAGCTTGGCTGAAATTTGAAGAAGTTTAGACAAGGCAAACATAGTGATTGACCAGTTTTTGGATAAAATAGATCTCTAGTCTCTCAAATGACAGCTTGGGAGCCAGCAAGAACAGGCCATGTTGGAAATAGTGATTTCTGCATTCCCAAGTACTGGTGATCCTGCTGCACTCTTATTGTTTTACTAGTGCATTAAGTAAGCCCCATCTGAATATCAGTCATGCATTTTTCTATGTTTTAGATAGAACATTACAGCACAGTACAGGCCCTTCGGCCCTCGATGTTGTGCTGACCATACGTGCGTACATCACGTACATAACTTTTATATGGACTAACAGTATCTCTGCCAGCAGCCACTGAATTGAAACCTTGCCAGTGATCCATTCACCAGGACCTGACTTCAACATTTGATTGTCTCAAAATGGCCAATGAAACAGAACAAAGGTTAATGCTGCTCAGACAAAGTAGGGACAGTTTAAATCCAAATGCGTGGTTACGCTGGTGGTCATGGGTGTCTAGAAAAATATACTTAGAGTTTATTTTCAAGCTTTGAATGTGCAATTATTATCTACCAGAAATGCGTGAACAATATTCAGTCCATCTTCTGAAAAGTAAACTTCTTGCAGTAAATGGCTCCCTCATGTGGCTGTTTTTAAATTTTGCAGTTCTCAACATTTGGAGTTGCTGTTCTGTGGAGAGGTTGGCTTGGATGCCAAGTACTTCCCGGTGTCCCTTTTTGTACAGTGATCATTTTGACGTCCCTTGGTGGGGTGTGTGTTGGGGGAGCGATTATCTTCCTATTTATTTGTCTAGCACTTAGTCTGCTGGAAGATATTAGTCACTTTTTTTCTCGTACAGGAAGCTGGGAAAATGTGGCCCATAGATCATAGAATCCTCACCACAAGGAATCGGGCCATTTGGCCCAACAAGAATGTACCGACCTTCTGAAGAGCGTCCCACCCAGACACATTCCCCTGCCATTTCCCTGTAACCCTGCGTGTCCCATGGCCAATGCATCTAACCAACACGCCCCTAAACACTAATTCTCACATCTTTGGACTGTGGGAGGAAACTAGAGCACCCAGAGGAAGCCCACACAGAAAAAGGGAAAATGTGCAAACTCCACATAGATGGTTGCCAAAGGTGGAATTGAACCCAGGTCCCTGGTGCTGAGAGGCAGCAATGCTAACAACTAGGCCACCGTACTGCCCCAAATCTCTGAACAGTTAATGTTGTGGTTTCAAGCTCGTGAGCAATGTTTCTTTTTGCCTCTCTTTAAAGGAAGGCCATGATTTTGCTGTCATGTTTAAATTATTTGCAGCTGTTTACAGCTGAGCCCAAACAATCAACAGTCAGGTCTGACCTCAGCACTGTTTGTAACATGACTCTCGGCTTGGGTTGTGTGATGGTTTCAACATTGCTTGTAATTGTAAAAGATGTACAAAGTAGTATGTCTGAAAAATAAAACTACTTGCTGTCTGGTTCACTAGATACAAAATTGGAGCTTCCTCCTGGAGCAATGTTCAGATGCATTAAGTATGGTACTCAAAAAAGCAACCACAATTATGACAATCCCCAAAACATTGTCCAAAATATGACCTTCCAAAACTATATAACCACTGCCATCCAGAGGAAAAATAGCCGACATAATCTCCCTCCTCAGTTGTAGTCTCTTCCATTGGATAGAAGGTATGAAAATTTAAATACGTGTATAAACAGATTCAAGAACAGCTTATTTTCCACTATTTCGCGAACTTTTGAATGGACCTTTTACAAGTGTTAATGTTTGTTCCCTCTCCCTCCCTCACTCTCCCTACCCTACTCCCTCCCCTCCCTCCCCCCTCCCCCATGCACCTTGCCGTGGCTGTATGACTATATTCTATATTCTGTTCAGCTGCTGTGGATCAGTATTTTGATTTCTTATCCAGTAAAATTCTTGCCCCCATGTTTGCTCGTACAGATAGGGGTGCTTTCTCTATCCTATTTTAGCAATTGAGCAACGGCTTTCCTGCAGGAGATCCACTCTGACTCTTGTCTTTAGAGCAAGGTTGGCCAGTGGGCAGGCAAATTAGAGTTTGGAGCTCAGCAGAATGGGAGCTGGTGGGACTGCATGATAAACCCATCATCCTGAGATATTTTTCTACTGATAAAATCCCCTGAAAACAGGAACCTGCGTAATATGATCCCCAACCTTTAGCCCCATATGGGGATATGTTAAGTTGCGTATCTAGTTATTTACAGTGAAATTTCTTTTGAGTATATCAATGGTTTTATTAGGTTTAATTCGTAACAGTTTTATCTTTATTCCAAACAGGTGAACAAGCAACGCCGTTGAGTTTGTGGTAAATGATCAACAGCGACTAATCCATCTTCAGTAAGTAATTAGTATTATTTATAATGTTATTGTATTTATTTCATTAGGACACTCTCTGCTTTCATGTGAAGAATATGGTAAAACCCTGCAGATGATGGTCCACTCTGCCCCACCCACCCCCCAATCGGACTTTCTTTTTGATTTGACGCGGTGTTGCACAGTGTGCTTTGAATGTAACATTCCCAGCTGAAGATTCAGCATCACCTCCTGGGACTTGCTGAAGTTGTCACAGCAAGGGTGGTGGAGAAGAGCTGGGAACTCCCTCGCATCCAGTTAACTTCCTTGAGTTTGTTGACGAGCGGGAAAGCACCAGAAGGGAATTTATTCAGCTATCGTCTTGTCAAAGTCCCAGTAGTTGATTTGAAAGAACCATGAGGGAATCTCTCTGGCTTTGAGCTCAAAACTGGAAGTTGCTAGAAGAGCTCAGCACTTCTGGTAGCAGCTGAGAAGAATAATAAAAAAGAATCAGAGTTAACATTTCAGGCCTGCTGACCCTTCCTCAAAACTGTTCGAGGAAGGGTCAGCAGACCTGAAAAGTTAAATCTGATTTATTTTTATTCTTCACAGATGCTGCCGGACCTCCTAAGCTTTTCCAGCAACTTCCGTTTTTGTTCCTGATTTTATAACATCTGCTGCTCTTTCAGTTTTTCTGTCTTTGGGCTGCAGTTTTGAAAGGTCACTGATTTCTCATCTAAAGTGCGTGCCTATGTGACTGGAGCAGCCCAGAAGGCACAGTGCAGATCGCTCACAAGTTGTCCCTTTTAAGAAACTCTGTGCCACACACACAGTCTCCATACTTCTCAGGCTGTGAAGTCTGTTCTGTGAGGATCTGCAACATCCACTGCTAGTGTCTCTTTTGTCATTATTTACTTGGGGCTTTCAGGAAGGATTCCTAGTTCACCACCGATGGTGCGGTTTGAGGGAGACAACATTTAGATTTCACAGAGTTGCTCACAGAAGGAGGCTGTTTGGCCCATTTGTGACCATGCCAGCCATCACCTATCCACTCTAATCCCATTTTCCAGCACTTGGCTGGTAGCCTTGTCTGCTGTGATGCTTCGGGCGTTCACCTCAATACTTCTCAAATGTTGTGACAGTTCCTGCTGCCACCGCGTCCTCCTCCTCTTTAACAGGCAGTGAGTTTCAAATACTCCATCCACACTGGCGGGGAAAAGAAAAAACAACGTTTTAAATCCTTTTCTCAGTCTTTCCTGCCTCTTCCCTTTAAATCCACGGCTTCTGGCTATTGATCCGTTATTGAGGGGGTATTGTTCTCCCGAACTGTGCTTACTACACCCTTCGTAATCTTTGAGGAACCCAGTCAGGTGACCCCCAACCCCCAAAAGCCGCCTCTGTTCTCCGGACAATTACCCCTGTCTTTCTCATCACTCCTTTTATTAAATTGCTCCAACCCAGGCAACACCCCTGGTGAATCTTCTCCTGTCCCTTTCCAGTGAGCTCGCATATTTCCTACAGTACTCCAGCTGTGGGTGAACTAATGTCTTGCACAGTTCCATGCTTTTGTATTTGATGCTTTAATTAATTGTGCTTTGATTAATAAAGTAAGTACCTTATCCCTTACTGACCTTGATCTATATGCTAAGATAATGAAATGTGAGGCTGGATGAACACAGCAGGCCAAGCAGCATCTCAGGAGCACAAAAGCTGACGTTTCGGGCCTAGACCCTTCATCAGAGAGGGGGATGGGGAGAGGGAACGGGAATAAATATGGAGAGAGGGGGAGGCGGACCGAAGATGGAGAGTAAAGAAGATAGGTGGAGAGAGTATAGGTGGGGAGGTAGGGAGGGGATAGGTCAGTCCAGGGAACACGGACAGGTCAAGGAGGTGGGATGAGGTTAGTAGGTAGCTGGGGGTGCGGCTTGGGGTGGGAGGAAGGGATGGGTGAGAGGAAGAACCGGTTAGGGAGGCAGAGACAGGTTGGACTGGTTTTGGGATGCAGTGGGTGGAGGGGAAGAGCTGGGCTGGTTGTGTGGTGCAGTGGGGGGAGGGGACGAACTGGGCTGGTTTAGGGATGCAGTGGGGGAAGGGGAGATTTTGAAACTGGTGAAGTCCACATTGATACCATATGGCTGCAGGGTTCCCAGGCGGAATATGAGTTGCTGTTCCTGCAACCTTCGGGTGGCATCATTGTGGCAGTGCAGGAGGCCCATGATGGACATGTCATCTAGAGAATGGGAGGGGGAGTGGAAATGGTTTGCGACTGGGAGGTGCAGTTGTTTGTTGCGAACTGAGCGGAGGTGTTCTGCAAAGCGGTCCCCAAGCCTCCGCTTGGTTTCCCCAATGTAGAGGAAGCCGCACCGGGTACAGTGGATGCAGTATACCACATTGGCAGATGTGCAGGTGAACTTCTGCTTAATGTGGAATACCATCTTGGGGCCTGGGATAGGGGTGAGGGAGGAGGTGTGGGGACAAGTGTAGCATTTCCTGCGGTTGCAGGGGAAGGTGCCGGGTGTGGTGGGGTTGGAGGGCAGTGTGGAGCGAACAAGGGAGTCACGGAGAGAATGGTCTCTCCGGAAAGCAGACAGGGGAGGGGATGGAAAAATGTCTTGGGTGGTGGGGTCGGATTGTAAATGGCGGAAGTGTCGGAGGATGATGCGTTGTATCCGGAGGTTGGTAGGGTGGTGTGTGAAAACGAGGGGGATCCTCTTAGGGCGGTTGTGGCGGGGGCGGGGTGTGAGGGATGTGTTGCGGGAAATGCGGGAGACGCGGTCAAGGGCGTTCTCGATCACTGTGGGGGGAAAGTTGCGGTCCTTAAAGAACTTGGACATCTGGGATGTGCGGGAGTGGAATGTCTTATCGTGGGAGCAGATACGGCGGAGGCGGAGGAATTGGGAATAGGGGATGGAATTTTTGCAGGAGGGTGGGTGGGAGGAGGTGTATTCTAGGTAGCTGTGGGAGTCGGTGGGCTTGAAATGGACATCAGTTACAAGCTGGTTGCCTGAGATGGAGACTGAGAGGTCCAGGAAGGTGAGGGATGTGCTGGAGATGGCCCAGGTGAACTGAAGGTTGGGGTGGAAGGTGTTGGTGAAGTAGATGAACTGTTTGAGCTCCTCTGGGGAGCAAGAGGCGGCGCCAATACAGTCATCAATGTACCGGAGGAAGAGGTGGGGTTTGGGACCTGTGTAGGTGCGGAAGAGGGACTGTTCCACATAACCTACAAAGAGGCAGGCATAGCTGGGGCCCATGCGGGTGCCCATGGCCACCCCCTTGGTCTGTAGGAAGTGACCACCCTACCAACCTCCGGATGCAACGCATCATCCTCCGACACTTCCGCCATTTACAATCCGACCCCACCACCCAAGACATTTTTCCATCCCCTCCCCTGTCTGCTTTCCGGAGAGACCATTTTCTCCGTGACTCCCTTGTTCGCTCCACACTGCCCTCCAACCCCACCACACCCGGCACCTTCCCTTGCAACCGCAGGAAATGCTACACTTGCCCCCACACCACCTCCCTCACCCCTATCCCAGGCCCCACGATGACATTACACATTAAGCAGAGGTTCACCTGCACATCTGCCAATGTGGTATACTGCATCCACTGTACCCGGTGCGGCTTCCTCTACATTGGGGAAACCAAGCGGAGGCTTGGGGACCGCTTTGCAGAACACCTCCGCTCAGTTCGCAACAAACAACTGCACCTCCCAGTCGCAAACCATTTCCACTCCCCCTCCCATTCTCTAGATGACACGTCCATCATGGGCCTCCTGCAGTGCCACAATGATGCCACCCGAAGGTTGCAGGAACAGCAACTCATATTCTGCCTGGGAACCCTGCAGCCATATGGTATCAATGTGGACTTCACCAGTTTCAAAATCTCCCCTTCCCCCACTGCATCCCTAAACCAGCCCAGCCCAGTTCGTCCCCTCCCCCCACTGCACCACACAACCAGCCCAGCTCTTCCCCCCCCCCCCACTGCATCCCAAAACCAGTCCAACCTGTCTCTGCCTCCCTAACCGGTTCTTCCTCTCACCCATCCCTTCCTCCCACCCCAAGCCGCTCCCCCAGCTACCTACTAACCTCATCCCACCTCCTTGACCTGTCCGTCTTCCCTGGACTGACCTATCCCCTCCCTACCTCCCCACCTACACTCTCTCCACCTATCTTCTTTATTCTCCATCTTCGGTCCGCCTCCCCCTGTCTTCCTATTTATTCCAGTTCCCTCCCCCCATCCCCCTCTCTGATGAAGGGTCTAGGCCCGAAACATCAGCTTTTGTGCTCCTGAGATGCTGCTTGGTCTGCTGTATTCATACAGCCTCACATTTTATAATCTTGGAATTCTCCAGCATCTGCAGTTCCCATTATCCTTGATCTATATGCTGTTGTTTTCGGGGATCTGCAGATATGCTTACCAAGGTTTGTCTGGTTTTACTATACCTCCCTGAGTTCGTACCATTTATCACCTATTCCTTTATCTTGATAGTCCTCCTAAAATGTGTCGGTTCTCACCTTTTGCAGGATTAAAATCTATTAGCTCTTTTTCTGTCCACCTCAGCAGGCTGTCTGTATTGCCCTTGCTTCCTCGCGATATGCCACACAACCAAATTTCATGTCAACTGTGAGTTTGCTCACCCAGACATAGTACGTTTGTGTCCTGATCATTTAATGGACACTTGAAGCAGCAGGAGAATTGGCCCCAAACTCTGTGGGCCATCACTTGAAGCAGGCTTTCTGGCAACGGAGGATGGCAAAATGTTTTTGTTTTCTTTGCAATCAATGACTGACTAACTGAAATCAGTGCTTTGAAACATCGTTACACGATGACCCCCACGATGAGTGTGGGTTTGAGGGGCTGTGAGGGCGGTGGCCTGCTCAGAGTGGAGCCCCCGTAGCTGTCATAACTTGGTCAGCCCTCCACAGTGGCCATTATCTGCTCAGAGCGCCAAAATTTCAACTTGTATCCTACTTGTGGTCCTGACCCCTGTGTTTGGCAAGTCCTGACCAAAATCCCACATTGCGAAGCTGTGTTCACAGGCTTTGTTTTTGGCTGGGAGGAGGGAGGCCATTTAATCACGAGTAAAGCTCTAGACCTTGGTCTTTATTCAAACCAACATTTCTTACCAAACATGTTTTCATACTACCAAAATAAAATGAGTATTAAGAAGAAATTTAAAAGAATTAATTATGTATTAGTACATGGTAAAACACTTTTTTGGATCTTATTTTGCAGGTCACGTGTGGAAAGTAGAAATAAATTTGTTGGCTTGTGGCAATGGATAGGTCAAATGCTGCATTGCGGAAGCGAAATCAGGTAATTGTGAGATTGTTCCAATTGACGTTTATTATGAAGTGGATTTTTTAAAAACTGATCTGTAGTAAACCTCAAGTGTCAGTGTCTGAAGTATATTCTGGAATTGGTTTTTTGGCAGAGGCTTGCCTGGAGCATGAACGCTGACCTTATCAGTTGGCTGAATGGCCTATTTCTGTGCTTTTAAATTCCACATAATGCAAAACACAGCTTTTCATATCTAATTGTAATATAGAACAATTTCACCTTTTGGACTGGGAATAGAAAATTACTGCAAAGTGAGACATTTATGATTTGTTCTTTTTGACGGTGTGCAGTGAGTTTATCTTCCTGGCTATTTTTTTCCCTTTTGGAGATGCTTATTACAGTTAATGTTTTCACTCTGCAATATTCGGCATGTTGTCAGAGTCGGTCAATGCCAAGTAACATTTGTAGTGTCTGTAGTAAAAGTTGTATGCAATTCCAGGAGGGAATAGCGCATGATAAAGTGCAGGAGCTGAGAAAGACTGAGACAAAAGACTTGAACCTTTACTTTAGGTCTGATTTTTAATTTTAGAATTGCACTTCTATGTGCTGTGAGGTGGATCAGTCTTCACTTTTCTGTTTATGGAGTCCCAATTATAAAAATCAATGCAAGCGTTTCTTGTGATAATTACAGAAAAACAGGGTCAAATGTTACGTGATAATAAAGTGTGAAGCTGGATGAACACGGCAGGCCCAGCAGCATCTCAGGAGCACAAAAGCTGACGTTTTGGGCCTAGACACTTCTTCAGAGAGGGGGATGGGGTGAGGGTTCTGGAATAAATGGGGAGAGAGGGGGAGGCGGACCGAAGATGGAGAGAAAAGAAGATAGGTGGAGAGGAGAGTATATGTGGGGAGGTAGGGACGGGATAGGTCAGTCCAGGGAAGATGGACAGGTTAAGGTGGTGGGATGAGGTTAGTAGGTAGGAAATGGAGGTGCGGCTTGAGGTGGGAGGAAGGGATGGGTGAGAGGAAGAACAGGTTATGGAGGCAGAGACAGGCTGGGCTGGTTTTGGGATGCAGTGCAGGGAGGGGGATGAGCTGGGCTGGTTTTGGGATGCGGTGGGGGACGGGGAGATTTTGAAGCTGGTGAAGTCCACATTGATACCATTGGGCTGCAGGGTTCCCAAGCGGAATATGAGTTGCTGTTCCTGCAACCTTCGGGTGGCATCATTGTGGCACTGCAGGAGGCCCAAGATGGACATGTCATCTAAAGAATGGGAATCCCCCCAGACCTCTCACTGACTGAGGACGAACGGTCAGTCCTAAGCAAGGGGCTCACCTTTGTCCCCCTACAACCACACATCAACGAATACCAGTCACGGTTGGACATAGAGCAGTTTTTCCGCCGCCTTCGCCTCCATGCTTACTACTTCAGCCGGGAGCCTAACCCTTCCTCCACTGACCCCTTCACCCGCCTCCAACACACGTCCTCCTCCTGGACACCACCCCCAGGCCTCCTACCCTCCCTCGACCTCTTCATCTCCAACTTCCGTCGAGACATTAACCGCTTCAACCTCTCCACCCCTCTCACCCACTCCAACCTCATTCCCCGCAGAACGGGCAGCCCTCCGCTCCAACCCCAACCTCACCATCAAACCCGCAGACAAGGGTGGTGCAGTGGTAGTACATCGCCGAGGCCAAACGCCAACTCTCTGACACCACCACCTACCGCCCCCTCGATCATGACCCCACCCCCGAGCACCAGACCATCATCTCCAACACCATTCATGACCTCCCACCCACAGCCTCCAACCTTACTATTCCCCAACCCCGCACGGCCCGTTTCTATCTCCTTCCCAAAATCCACAAACCTGCCTGCCCTGGTCGACCCATTGTCTTAGCCTGTTCCTGCCCCACCAAACTCATCTCCACCTATCTGGACTCCATTTTCTCCCCTTTGGTCCAGGAACTCCCTACCTATGTCCGTGACACCACCCACGCCCTCCACCACCTCCAGAACTTCCAATTCCCTGGCCCCCAACACCTCATTTTCAACATGGACGTCCAGTCCCTATACACCTGTATTCTGCATGCAGATGGCCTCAAGGCCCTCCGCTTCTTCCTGTCCCGCAGGCCCAACCAGTCCCCCTCCACCGACACCCTCATCTGCCTAGCCAAACTCGTCCTCACCCTCAACAACTTCTCTTTCGATTCCTCCCACTTCCTACAGACAACGGGGGTAGCCATGGGCCCCAGCTATGCCTGCCTCTTTGTAGGTTACGTGGAACAGTCCCTCTTCCGCACCGACACAGGCCCCAAACCCCACCTCTTCCTCCGTTACGTTGATGACTGTATCGGCGCCGCCTCTTGCTCTCCAGAGGAGCTCGAACATTCCATCCACTTCACCAACACCTTCCACCCCAACCTTCAGTTCACCTGGGCCATCTCCAACACATCGCTCACCTTCCTGAACCTCTCAGTCTCCATCTCAGGCAACCAGCTTGTAACTGATGTCCATTTCAAGCCCACCGACTCCCACAGCTACCTAGAATACACCTCTTCCTGCTCACTCTCCTGCAAAAATTCCATCCCCTATTCCCAATTCCTCCGCCTCCGCCGCATCTGTTCCCAGGATGAGGCATTCCACTCCCACACATCCCAGATGTCCATGTTCTTCAAGGACCGCAACTTTCCCCCGACAGTGGTCGAGAACGCCCTTGACCGCGTCTCCCACATTTCCTGCAACACATCCCTCACACCCCGCCCCTGCCACAACCGCCCCAAGAGGATCCCCCTCGTTCTCTCACACCACCCCACCAACCTCCGGATACAACGCATCATCCTCCGACACTTCTGCCATCTACAATCCAACTCCTCCACCCAAGACATTTTTCCATCCCCACCCTTGTCTGCCTTCCGGAGCGGCCACTCTCTGTGACTCCCTTGTTCGCTCCACACTGCCCTCCAACCCCACCACACCCTGCACCTTCCCCTGCAACCGCAGGAAGTGCTACACTTGCCCCCACACCTCGTCCCTCACCCCCATCCCAGGCCCTGCGATGACTTTCCATATTAAGCAGAGGTTCACCTGCACATCTGCCAATGTGGTGTACTGTATCCATTGTACCCGGTGTGGCTTCCTCTACATTGGGCAACCAAGCGGAGGCTTGGGGACCACTTTGCAGAACACCTCCGCTCGGTTCGCAGTAAACAACTGCGCCTCCCAGTCGCCAACCATTTCCACTCCCCCTCCTATTCTCTAGATGACATGTCCGTCATGGGCCTCCTGCAGTGCCACAATGATGCCACCCGAAGGTTGCAGGAACAGCAACTTATATTCTGCTTGGGAACCCTGCAGCCCAATAGTATCAATGGTGGACTTCACCAGCTTCAAAATCTCCCCTTCCCCAGCTTCAAAATCTCCCCTTCCCCCACCGCATCCCAAAACCAGCCCAGTTCATCCCCTCCCCCCACTGCATCACACAACCAGCCCAGCTCATCCCTTCCTCCCCCCACTGCATCCCAAAACCAGCCCAGCCTGTCTCTTCCTCCCTAGCCTGTTCTTACTCTCACCCATTCCTTCCTCCCACCCCAAGCCGCACCTCCATTTCCTACCTACTAACCTCATCCCACCTCCTTGACCTGTCCGTCTTCCCTGGACTGACCTATCCCCTCCCTACCTCCCCACCTATATTCTCCTCTCCACCTATCTTCTTTTCTCTCCATCTTCGGTCCGCCTCCCCCTCTCTCCCTATTTATTCCAGAACCCTCACCCCATCCCCCTCTCTGATGAAGGGTCTGGGCCCAAAACGTCAGCTTTTGTGCTCCTGAGATGCTGCTTGGCCTGCTGTGTCCATCCAGCTTCACACTTTATTATCTTGGATTCTCCAGCATCTGCAGTTCCCATTATCTCAAATGTTACGTGACATTTTCTCATGCAAACAGCCTACTCCACCATTCAGTAGCTCATGCCTAGTCTAACTTTAACTCCACTCTATGTTCCTGCATATCCCTGTTAATCTTATTCACCCCCCCCCCGCCCCTCCTGATGTGTGCAAATCCATCTACCACAGCCATAAAATTGTCTACAGATTTTGCTTCCACCACTTTTTGAGGATTGGGATTCCATAGACAGGCAACCCTCAGAGCGGGGGAAAAAAAAATTCCTCACCCCCATCCACGATGTCATCACCTCAGGTGACCTCCCACCCACAGCCTCAGACCTCATCGTTCCCCAACCCTGCACCGCCTGCTTCTGACTCCTTCCCAAAATCCACAAACCCGCCTGCCCTATTCGACCCACTGTCTCTGCCTGCTCCTGCATCATCAAACTCATATTTCCACCTATCTTGACTCCATTTTCTCCTCCTTGGTTCAGGAACTCCCTACCTCCATCCGTGACATCATCCACTCCTCCACCTCCTCCAGAACTTCCAATTCCCCGGTCCCCAACACGTCACTTTCACCATGGGCATCCAGTCCCTATACAGCTGCATTCCCCATGCAGATGGCCTAAAGGCCCTCCGCTTCTTCCTGTCTTGCCGGCCCGACAGTCCCCCTCCACTGCCACCCTCATCCGCCTCGCTGAACTCGTCCTCACCCTCAACAACTTCTCTTTCAATTCCATTCACTTCCTACAGACTAAAGGGGGTTGCCCTGGGTACCCGCATGGGCCCAAGCTATGCCTGCCTCTTTGTGGGTTACGTGGAACAAACCCTCTTCCGTACCTACCTTGGCCCTAAACCCCACTTCTTCCATTTCATTGACTGTATCGGTGCCGGCTTGTGCTCCCAAGAGGAGCTCAAACAGTTCATCCACTTCAACACCTTCCACCCCAACCTCAAGTTCACCTGGACTTTCTCTCTAACACCTGCCTCACTTTCCTAGATCTCTGACTCCATCTCGGGCAACCACCGCTAGAAACCAATATCATTTCAAGCCTGCCGACACCCACAGCTACCAAGAATACACCTCCTCCTGCCCACCTTCCTGCAAAAATGCCATTCCTTATTCCCAATTCCTTCGCCTCTGCTGCATCTGCTCCCAGGATGGGACATTCTACTCCCGTACATCTGCGATGTCCTTGTTTTCCAAGGACAACATCTCCCCGCAGTGGTCGAGACCGCCCTCAACTGTGTCTCCTGCATTTCCTGCAACTCATCCCTCACACCTCGTCCTCGCAAGAGCCAAAACAGAATCCCCCTCGTCCACACATATAGCACCCCAACAACCTCCAGATCCACCACATCATCCTCCGACACCATCTGCAATCCGACCCCACCACCAAAGACATTTACCCTCCCCACCCTTGTCTGTTTTCCAGAGAGACCACTTTCTCTGTGACTCCCTTGTTCGCTTCACACTCCCCTCCAACCCCACCACACCCAGCACCTTCCTCTGCAACCGCAGGAAGTGCTACACCTGCCCCTACACCTCCGCCCTCACCTCCATCCCAGGCCCCAAGAAGACTTTCCACATCAAGCAGAGGTTCACCTGCACATCTACTAATGTGGTATACTGTATCTGCTGTTCCTGTTGAGGCCTCGTCTACATTGGGGAAACCAAGCGGAGGCTTGGGGACTGCTTTGCAGAACACCTATGCTTGGTTCCCAATAAACAGCTGCACCTCCCAGTCCCGAACCGTTTCAACTCACCCTCCCATTTCTCAGACAACATGCCCATCCTGGGCTTCCTGCAGTGCCACACGATGCCACCCGAAGGTTGCAGGAACAGCACCTCCTAGTCCACTTGGGAACCTTGCAGCCCAATGGTATCAGTGTGGATTTCATAAGCTTCAAAATCTCCCTTTCCCCCTACTGCATCCCAAAACCAGCCTAGCTGCCTCCCCCTTCTCTCCCTATTTATTCCAGAACCTTCACCCCATCCCCCTCTCTGATGAAGGGTCTCAGCCCGAAGCATCAGCTTTTGTGCTCCTGAGATGCTGCTTGGCCTGCTGTGTTCATCCAGCTTCACACTTTGTTATCTTGGATTCTCCAGCATCTGCAGTTCCCAATATCCCAGCTCATCCCTGTCTCCCTAACCTGTTCTTCCTTTCACCTATCCCTCCTCCCACCTCAAGCCGCACCCCCATCTCCTACCTACTCACCTCATCCCGACCCCCCCCCCCCCCCCCGACCTGTCCGTTCTCCCTGAACTGACCTATCTCTGCTCTACCTCCCCACCTACACTCACCTTTACTGGCTCCAACCCTGCCTCTTTGACCTGTCTGTCTCCTCTCCACCTATCTTCTCCTTTTTATCCAGCTTTGATCCACCTCCCCCTCTCTCCATATTTATTTCAGAACTCCCCCTCCCGCATTTCTCAAGAAGGGTCTAGGCCCGAAACATCAGCTTTCCTGCTCCTGAGATGCTGCTTGGCCTGCTGTGTTCATCCAGCTGTGTACGCCTTGTTATCTCAGATTCTGCAGCATCTGCAGTTCCTATTATCTCTGTTTCCTCATTTCTGTTTTGAACTTATGATTAAACTATGATTTCAAATTATAGATTCTTCAACTGGAGGAAATATCACTTCAACATCTAGCTAGTCAGGTCTCCTCAGGATCTTTTATGTTGTAATTAATTCATTTCTGGCTCTTGTAGACCCCAGAGAACGAGGCTAGCCTTTCTAGCCTTTCCTTAGACAATCTGTTCATTCCAGGTATTAGTCTGGTAAACCTTCTCTGAACTGCGTCTAATACATAAACATCCTTCTGTTGATACAGTGACCAGCCCTATATACCCTTCAAAACTAGGTTTTGATTTTTTTGCGGGGGCTACATTTTGGTTTTCAGGGGCTCCTTTCTTTTTTCTTAACTCGGTGAATAATTTACCTCATATTTATGTTGACATAGATCATAGAATAGAATCCCTGACAGGCCCTTCACCCCAACAAGTCCACACTGACCCTCGGAGCATCCCAACCAGACCCATTCCCCTATAACACACCTAATCTACACATCCCTACAGGGAAATTAGCATGGCCAATCCACCTAACCTGCTCATCTTTCGACTGTGGGAGGAAACTGGAGCACCTGGAGGAAACTCATGCAGACACAGCGAGAATGTGCAATCTCCGCACAGACAGTCGCCCGAGGGTGGAATCGAACCCGGGCCCCTGGCACTGAGGCAGCTGTGCTAACCACTGAGCCACTGCCGCTCCGGGTATGTAGATAGAAGCAGAATGAGATGACTTCCATATCCTCAACAACAATCATCCTAAAACTTTGTTTTGGAAGGGGAAACAAAGAACTTAGATTCTGGTGAGGTTTGGACGAAAACAAAACTGCAGAAAGCTGCAACATAGAGGAATTGGTGTGTACGTGTAAACAAAACACAAACATGGCACACAGGTGTAGCAGGTATTCTGGAAGGATAAGGGGATGTTGGCCCTTTATTTTAAGACGATTGGAGTATGAGTAGGGAAGTCTTATTGCAACTATGCAAGGTGCTGATGAGACCACACTTGGAGCACTGTGAACAATTTTAGTCCCCTTTATTTAAGGAAAGATATCATTTCATTGGAGGTTGACACAGATGATTCCTGGTACAGAGGATTGTCTTGTGAGCAAAGGTTAAATAGGTTGGGATTGTGCTCATTGGAGATTAGAGGAATGAGAGATGACCTCATGGAAGGATATAGGATTCTCAAGGAACTTAACAGCGTAAATACAGAGAGGATGCTTTCCCTAATAGGAGAGCCTAGGACCAGAGGGCACAGTCTCAGAATTAATGACTGTCAATTTAAACTGAGGTAAGGATGGATTTCATCTCAGAGGGTTGAGAGAGTTTGGAACTCCTTGCCACAGTGTGTTGTGAGAGCAGAGTACTTGTGTCTATTTAAGGCTGTGATAATTCTTGATCGGCATGGGACTTGAGGGCTATGGGGAAAGGGCAGGAGAGTGGACACGAAGAACGTTGGATCAGCCATGCTCCTATTGAATAGGGGAGCAGGATGAAGGGACTTGTAAAGCTTATTCCTGTTTGTATTTCTTGTGGTCTTAACCACACAAGGAAAGCATTAATTTCCAAAACCCCTCTGAATCTTGAGTTGCCACAGAGCAACTGGTCTAACTTGGTAACAAATGTTTTCTTTTTGAAAGGTAAGAGACATGCAATTCTGTATCCATAACGTTATTGCAATCATCATGTTTTCTGTTGACTGAAGTCCTGTTCAACAGCAGCACGTTTGCCTTTGTCAGTCTTCATACTTCAGGTAATTCACAGAAAGACAAGTATAAAAGCATGTGTTAACAAGTTGGCTACAGTGGACTGGGACAATATATTAAAAAAGAATGAGTCACCAGATAGTTTTTTTTCCAGTCCAAAAAAATCAGCATTTTTCATTTGTAAAGCTTAACTGGATTTTGCATTCTCCATTTCCTTTTTTCTAGGATGTTTCTGCTCTTCATGATTAAAACTGTTACTGCTGGGGATTTAAACCTCTTTTCACTTTTAGAAACTTGTTGCTAATTTCAAGCAATTATAATATTTCAGTGATTTTATTTTTTAAAAAGCTCTCATGCCCAAATTTCAGGAATGTGTTCCCTGAGGTGTCAGTTTTCCTGCATCTCTTTATTGGGACCTGTCTGAATGGTGTTGCCAATTAATGATACATTTGTGACAGCTGTACATTGTTAGTTGCTCTCCCACTGGGATTTGAGGCGGGCTAACCAGAACCCTTTGAAATCAGAAAGAAAAGACTGTCATACTAGCAGACACCTAAAAGCAAAAGCCTTGTGTTAACTCACTGCACCATTCTGTTGCTTGTTTTTTTTTGGAAGAAATGATGGGCCCGCATCTTCTGAGTAATGGTGATTTGCCACTTAAGTCCTTTAAAGCTTACTGTTTCAAAGCTCAGCATTTCTGGTGCAAACTTCTGATTTGCCCCCAAGAGGAAGCACGAAGCATACCAGGGAGTATTTCAGCACAGCACAGTAACAACTTTGGATGTCAGTTCATGCTGCTATTTTTACTGCAGTAACTGACCTCTTCCAGAGTTTAAAGGTCCAAAGTTTTTGTGAAGTGACAGTGAAGGTAAAAGGGCACTGTTTTCAAATTGGGATGACCCTATTAAGATCAGAATGAGAATTTATTTTGCTGGCAGTTGAGAGTTTGGAACTCAGCCTCAGAAAGCAGTGGAGGCTGGGTCTCTGAACATCTTAAAGAAAGAAGCAAACAGGTTTTTGGTCAATGGAATCAACAGGGAAAAATGGAAGTGTGGAATTCAAAACGCACACAGATCAGCGTGTTTTGAGAAGCTTTATAGCTCAGGTTGAAGTTCTGGATGTGAGTTTGCTCGCTGAGCTGGAAGTTTTCAGATGTTTTGTCACCATTCTAGGTAACATCATCAGTGAGCCTCTGACAAAGTGCTGGTGTTATGTCCCGCTTTCTATTTATCTGTTTAGGTTTCCTTGGGTTGGTGATGTCATTTCCTGTTCTTTTTCTCAGGGGATGGTAGATTGGCTCCAAATCAACGTGTTTGTTGATGGAGTTCCGGTTGGAATGCCATGCTTCTAGGAATTCTCGTGCATGTCTCTGTTGGGGTTGTCCTAGGATGGATGTGTTGTCCCAATCAAAGTGGTGTCCTTCCTCATCTGTATGTAAGGATACGAGTGATAGTGGGTCATGTCGTTTTGTGGCTAGTTGATGTTCATGTATCCTGGTGGCTAGCTTTCTGCCAGTTTGTCCAATGTAGTGTTTGCCACAGTTCTTGCAAGGTATTTTGTAGACGACGTTCGTTTTGCTTGTTGTCTGTATAGGGTCTTTTAAGTTCATTAGCTGCTGTTTTAGTGTGTTGGTGGGTTTGTGGGCTACCCTGATGCCAAGAGGTCCGAGTAGTCTGGCAGTCATTTCGGAAATGTCTTTGATGTAGGGGAGAGTGGTTATGGTTTCTGGGCCTGTTTTGTCTGTTTGTTTGGGTTTGTTGCTGAGGAATCGGTGGACTGTGTTCATTGGGTACCCATTCTTTTTGAATACGCTGTATAGATGATTTTCCTCTGCTCTTCGTAGTTCCTCTGTGCTGCAGTGTGTGGTGGCTCGTTGGAATAATGTTCTAATGCAGCTTCGTTTGTGGGTGTTGGGATGGTTGCTCCTGTAGTTCAGTATTTGGTCCGTACGTGTTGTTTTCCTGTAGACGCTGGTTTGAAGTTCCCCATTGGCTGTTCGCTCTACTGTGACATCTAGGAATGGCAGTTTATTGTTGTTTTCCTCCTCTTTTGTGAATGTTATGCCAGTAAAGGGTATTATTGATGGTCTTGAAGGTTTCCTCTAATTTGTTTTGTTTAGTGATGACAAAGGTGTCATCCACATAGCGGACCCAAAGTTTGGGTTGGGTGATTGGCAGAGCTGTTTGTTCGAGTCTCTGCATTACTGCCTCTGCTAAGAACCCTGATATCGGAGATCCCATGGGTGTACCGTTGGTTTGTCTGTAGGTTTTGTTATTGAAAGTGAAGTGGGTGGTAAGGCATAGGTCCACTAGCTTGATGACGATATTGTCCAGGTAGCAGATCAGCCGTGGTTTTATTGAATGGGAAAGAAGACTTGAACGTACATTGATATGGCTTGCTGATGCATTTGCTTCCATTTCCAGAAACCACTACCACATACAGACCTCCAAGGTCTACAGAGGTGGGGGGGGGGGGGAGGAGGGAATAATTTGGGGGCATACTTCTGCTATTTCACATGTTTTATAACCTTAAAATAAAAACTGACAGGAAATAGGACTTGCTTGCATTTCTTGCACTGGGCTTCCATTTGCAAATTCTGTGAGAGAGAGATCCCAGTTCCTAATTTTTAAAAAGACATGTGCCTTACATTTTAAAAAAGAAGCTTGCTGTTTTCATTAACTCCGTCACCTCTCTTCCTAACTGTGATTAAAGGTGTATATTTAGGATGTAAACTGATTTTATATTTTACATGTACAATATTAATTTCCTTAATATCGTTTGAGTTTTGTATTTGGAATCCCTAACATATGGGTTTTCTGGCTGTCTCAAATTTGGTTATTAACTTGTCAGTATTTATGTACCCATGGCAATTTCTTTTAACTGAGGGCTACTTTGACATCCTAATGGAATTCTTTTTTAACTTCAGGTTTTTATGACATAACAAGGTAAACGATTGTACGTGTGATAATGGGAACTGCGGATGCTGGAGAATCCAAGATAACAACGTGTGGAGCTGGATGAACACAGCAGGCCTCTCTGATGAAGGGTCTAGGCCCGAAACGTCAGCTTTTGTGCTCCTGAGATGCTGCTTGGCCTGCTGTGTTCATCCAGCTCCACACTTTGTTATCTTAAACAATTGTACATCAATGTTTTTATTAGGAACTGCTGGACTGATAGGTTTCTTTTAGATTTGTTGGAAGCACCCAGTTTCAGATCACGTTGAGTGGAGCAATTCTGTCAAGTCTTTGTATGTAGATGCACATTTAGGGCAGTGTTCCTGAGAAGGGGCAAATATGCTAAAACTAGATTACCTTAGTCCCAATCCAGAAGTTTCGGAATAAAACCCTGAAGAGGTAACTTGAAGCAGAGTGCCAGCCTTCCTTCCATTGATTCTGTCTATATTTCCTGCTGCTATTAGAAAACAGCCAACATAATCAAAGAACCCTCACACACTGGTTATACTCTCTTCCACCATCTTCCATTGGGCAGAAGATACAAAAGTTTGAAAACACATACCGACTCATTCAAGGTGGGAGAAAAAGTGGACAGATTGTGTCGCCACTGTCTACCTGCAGTCACCTATCACCATCCCACCTACCTTCCCCAGCCCCACCCCTCCCCTCTCCATTTATTTTGGAGCTGATGCTGCCTGGCCTGCTGTGTGCCTCCATACTGTGTTATCTCTGACTTCAGCATTGGCAATTTTTACTATCTCCAAATGATTCAAGAACACCTTCTTCCCTGATGTTTTCAGACTTATATATGGACCTATCATATATGAGAGTTGATCTTTCTCTGCATCTTCTCTGTAGCTGTAAATGTATATTCTGCATTCTGTTCTACCCAGATACTCTTATGACACATGATTTATTTGATTAGCATGCATTACAGTACTTTTCACTGCATCTCGCTGCATGTGACAAGAATTAATCAATTAACTCAAAAGTATGTTTAAGATCAATTATATGGTGGCTCCAAGAAGACTCCATTGGTTTTTATTCTTGGAAGTAAAGTCTAATGTATTTGAGAAAGGGATTCTGGTGTGATTACTGTACAAGGATTGCTTTAGAATTTTTTCAAAATTTTAAAAAAATATCTTGCAAAGGGGTTTTTTTGGGATTTGTGGGTTTATACTTTTACTACACTTTTAGATTTGTGTTATGTGAATAGATAGTTTATTCAATTTTGTTTTCATTTATTTAACTTAATTAAATTGTCTTACTGTTTTTTAAAGTGAAATCTGCAAAATGGCATGCCTGTGTCACAGTAACAGATCACCTTAACCAAAACAAAATATGATCTATTAAGCTAGACATTAATCTTTGATCTGACTTGTCCTGTAATAACATAAGCTGGGGACATGATATAAGTTATAAGTATCATTTTTAGAGTTTCTATTTCAAAATAGTGGCATATGGGTGTTGGTTGCTTCAGTGAAGGGTTTTGTTTAATTGTTCAATTCTGTTCTACCAACTGTAGGAAGGATGTTGTGAAACTTGAAAGTGTTCAGAAAAGATTTACGAAGATGTTGCCAGGGTAGGAGGGTTTGAGCAATAGGGAGTGGCAGAATAGGCTGGGGCTATTTCCTCTGGAATGTCGGAAGCTGAGGGCTGGCCTTATAGAGGTTTATAAAATCATGAGTGGCATCAATAGGATGAATAGACAGTCTTTTCCCCAGGGTAGGGGAGTCCAAAACTAGAGAGCATAGGGTTAAGGTGAGAGGGAAAAGATTTCAAAGGGAATAAGGGACTACTTTTTCACACAGAGGGTGGTGTGTTGGTGGAATGAGCTGCCAGAGGAAGTGGTGGAGACTGGTACAGTTACAATGATTAAAAGACATCTGGATGGGTATATAAATAAGGATTTATGGGCCAAATGTAGGCAAATGGGACTAGATTAATTTAGGATGTCTGGAGCAAAGGTGCTGTTTCCGTGCTGTACAGTTCGATGACTCTGACTCTCTGACCCAGTCTTTTAATCATTCTGGAAGAATGGCCTAATCCAATGTATATGGGAGAGCATGTGACTGACCCTGTGGAGTGTTACTGGAAAACTATCTTCATACTAAGGGATTTGCAATAGGATCAGTATACGTTTGAAAGCCTTGAGGAGTTTGCTTTCAGTTCACAGCAATCAATCCTCGATTATATCTGAGAAGATCGTTTGTTTTTGTTTCTTTTTAGTGCAATTTAGACGCGACCTGACCTTCCAGAAAGGAGTTTTTCCAGAGTTGCACAGTTACTTCAGTAGGAAGGATTCGTTTATGCAACTTCCAAACCAGGAGTGTTTTGGTTAGAAAGCTGCTTCTGCTGAGTTAGTGTAAGCGTAGTTTTTTTGGGTAGTCGTGTAAGATGTTTTCAGGGCAGAAATTGTGAAGAATCAGTTAAGAAGGACTTCCAGATTTGATGCAGAGGAATAATTTCTCTCGATTTGAACCACTGTAATGGACAGTGTCAAGAAACGGGTTGAAACTTTGTTGTGACTTTGAAGATATTTTAACTTTGTTTTATATTTAGATAACTTTGAATTTCAGCTCATTTTAGTTTGTATGATCATGAAGAAAACCTCCATCTTCCTGAGAATATATCTCGGTGACTAGCTGCCATGTTAAATACACGCTTAAAAAAAGGATATATGATATATTGAACCAGGCTTTGTTCTGGGGTCTGACTAGTGCTGTAGTATCATCAGCTGAGGTCAGAACAGTAAAACCAAATGTTGGGTTAAATGGAGAGACAGTAGAATAGTTTTGTGTAGTGCACTATGTATTTGTAAAATACCATGTAAATTGATAGAAATTAAACTCTTCTTCATGCATACTCTTTTGACATTTACTGCAGTGAAGCTCTTGCTTTGCTCTTGCATGAAGAGCTCTTGTAACCTGCAATGCCACCTTTACTCGATTAAAACTTTTGAAAAGGCTGTAGAAATTGATCACAGATGCATGATCAAAATTTCCAAATGGGAGGTGGGGGACATAATAAGAGCAGAGGGTTGTTAAGAAAGCATATGACGTTTTGGCTTTCATTAGCAGGGGTATTGAGTTTAAGAGTCGTGAGATCTTGTTGCAGCTCTATAAAACTTTGGTTAGACCGCACTTGGAATACTGCGTCCAGTTCTGGTCGCCCTATTATAGGAAAGATGTGGATGCTTTGGAGAGGGTTCAGAGGACGTTTACCAGGATGCTGCCTGGACGGGAGGGCTTATCTTATGAAGAGAGGTTGACGGAGCTCAGACTTTTTTCATTGGAGAAAAGGAGGAGGAGAGGGGACCTAATTGAGGTATTCAAGATAATGAGAGACATAGATAGAGTTGATAGCCAGAGACTATTTCCCAGGGCAGAAATGGCTAACACGAGGGGTCATAGTTTTAAGCTGGTTGGAGGAAAGTATAGAGGGGATGTCAGAGGCGGGTTCTTTACACAGAGAGTTGTGAGAGCATGGAATGCGTTGCCAGCAGCAGTTGTGGAAGCAAGGTCATTGGGGACATTTAAGAGACTCCTGGACATGCATATGGTCACAGAAATTTGAGGGTGCATACATGAGGATCAATGGTCGGCACAACATCGTGGGCTGAAGGGCCTGTTCTGTGCTGTACTGTTCTATGTTCTATATGCTATCAGGATCAGAGAGACTTAAGAAAGTAACATTACATATAATTTTGCCTGTTAGTCCAGACTCTGGGTGTACTGTGGTTCCAATGTATCACTCTGAGGATGTAATTGCTGGAACTTGTAACTTGCTTGAGGGCGCGTAAAGTGGCCAAGATTAGATTTGGTATCTGTAATAAACCATGTCTGATGTTCCTTGCCGTTACCCAAATTGAATAGCTTGAGAAGTTTTATTAAATTAAAATAATTGTCTTTGCTCAAGTTATTTTTTTAATGTAACTTTCAAAACCTGTTCTGAATCTTGAGGCTTCAAAATAGCTGATAATTTTCATCTCATTCCGTGGCACATTACTTGAGATCAGCTCCTTGCACTCCAGTCTGTACACTTTGCTGCCACCCATTAAACAACTTAATCTGGGACCGTGAATTTGTCACTTGGAGTTGTGCCTGGAGTGGGGGAGGAGGTTAGCTAAAACTGTTACTTTCTGGCAGCCAAATTGGGAACTGGCAGTTCTCTCTCAAGGCAGGATTAATGGCCTTGAGAGCCCTTGCTTGCAGATGCATGATCATGAGCCAAAAGCTTATCCATTGGAATCATTAGACTATTAGTTTTCACTGTGGAAAAGCAAAACAGTTCGCCACCACCTTCTCTAAGACAATTAGGGATGAGCGATAAATGACGGCTTAGCCAGCGATGCCCGTGCACCTTAAATAAAAACAAATCTCTGGTTGTTTATTTACCTTGGGTTGCCTGGTGTGCTGCCAAAAATGCTGTGGTGGTCCAGCTTATACAAGGCACCAGGAAACTATCTCCTTTTCAGACACTAACAACAGTAAATTTCTAGGAGTCATTTAATAAGGTGCCGCATCAAATGCTTTTGTGGAAAATAAAAGCTCATGGTGTGTGGTGTGACATATTAACATTAGTAGAAGATTGGCTGGCAGAAACCAGGGATTGAAAGAGCTCATTGTTTCATATTTGCCTATCCAATGAAAACGAGAGCATAACAGATTGTGCTCACGTGAGAGATACATCGTTACCTCTGGAGCTCCCAAGGTTCTATGAAGGGTCACCATTGTCTTTTGCTATCGATGGTCACATCATTTAAAGGAAAAGGATTGGCTTCCATTGATGACACGCAGCTCTAACACTCTTGCCACCATGAGGTTGAACCAGGCTACGAGCACACAACCTCCCATTCTCCCTGAGCTGAGATCATACTCCACAAATGGTGGTGTTGCAAAGACCTTAAATTCCACCACATTGTTGTTAGAGTTGTTGGAGAGATGTTCTTCCACTGGTCACAAAATTCAAAATTGACTGGAATGGAGATAATACCAACTGTATAGGTTTTTGATCATGTCTAGTTTAATATTAGAAACAATTTAGCCATGTTTCTTCAAGCAACAAAGAAAAACTAGCTTATTACAAATACAGATTATTCAAACTTTGTCGAGCGAGGAGGAAATAAAACTCAACAACTACCACTAGAGGGGGGATAAAATACTGGGGAAACTATTGAGGCTAAAGACTGATGTGTTTCTGACCCTGATGGGTTATATCCTTGGATTTTAAAGGAAATGGTTGCTGAGATAGTGTGCGCAATGGTCGTAATCTTCTCAGAATTTTTAGTTTCTAAGAAGCCCAGGAGGATTGGAAAGCTGTCAATCTAACACTTATTCAAAAAGGAGAGAGATAAAACCATCAACCGCAGGCCTGTTATTGTAACATCTGTCATTGTTCACATTTTCCCAAAGTGTTATAATGAATGTAATCGTAGTGTATTTAGAAATGTACAATATAATCTCGCAGAGTCAGCATGGCTTCCTGAAAAGGAAGTCATGTCTGACAAATTTATTACAGCTCTTTTTGAGGTAACAAGCTAGGTAGATGAAGGCGGAACAGTAAATGCTACATATTTAAATTTGCAGAAGATATTCTGTCGGGTACTGCATGTAAGGCTGCTTAGTAAGAAAAGTGCCCATTGTTTTTGAGGTATTGTGTTGGCACGGATAGAGGATTGACTGACTAATAGAAGATGAGAGATTTGGGATGAGGAAGTCATTTTCAATGTGACAGTCTATAACTAGTGAAGAGCTACAGGGATTAGTGTTTGGGGCCGTAATAATTTACAAAATAATATTAATGACTTGGATGAGGGAAGCGAAGGTACTCACTCTTGTCAAGTTTGTGGATTGCCCAAAAAAGTAGGTGGGAAGTTAAGTGCTGAGAATGAGTGCGCCTGCAGAGGCATATAGGGATATAAGCATTCAGACACACTAACAAGGAACAAGACGAGGCCATTCAGTCCTTTTTGAGCCTGCTCAGTCGTTCAATAAGATCACAGCTGATCTGATTTTAACCCCAACTCTACATTCCTACGTACCCTTGATAATCTTTCATCTTGGTAATCAGGAACCTGTCTACCTGTGCCTTCAAAAATACTTAAAGATTCTGCATCCACTGCCTTTTTGAGGAAGGGAATTCTGAAAACACTCAATCTTTTGAGAGAGAAAGAAAATCATGGAAGATGTAACATAATGTGGGAAAATGTGAGGTTATGCACTTAGGCTGAAAGAGTAGAAAACCCAAGCAATAATTATAATTTGGAAGAACTGCAGAAAGGTGCAGCACTAAGGAATTTTGGAGGTTTTGAGTCAGCCTTGAACTATTTTGAATGGCCCATTGAAAAACATTGCAAGCCCTGTCCTCGCCAGGCAAATTTCAATGTAACTAAATATATTAAGAAGAGCCAAATCTAGTAATCAGCCCTGTGACTCTATTGTAGCACCTGTTTGGAACTGCTTGTCCCCAGTTGTCACAACATGCACCTAGGTGGCTACTAGCAGTAGCCCCTGCTAGTTGCTACTGAAACTTTCCTCTGAGTCCTGGTCAATTCCAGACTTGCCTATTCTTGTTGCTTCTGTGAAGCCTCCTATCTGCTGTCTTTGATGAACATTAGCTCGTTCAAACTTCTGTCTGCACTTTACTCTACGCAAAGTTCTTGCAAGCGTTACTGTTTTTCTTGCCACATCTGTTTCCTAGGTTCCCCCATTGCATCCCTGGTTAAATGTCCCCATAAAATGCCATGAACAGGTGCAGAAGATAGGGAGGAAGGCAAATGGAATGCTGACTTTCATAACTAAAGGGCTGGAGTATAGTGGTGCTGATGTCATGATTCAATTATACAAAACCTTAGTTAGAGTATTGTGTGCAGATCTGGGCACCACATCATAGGAAGAAATGTTTTGACCCTGTAGGGAGATCAACCCAGGCTTACTTTGATGATACCTGGATTTGAGGGGATTAGTTATGCGGAGAGATTGTACAAATAAAGCATTTCTTCTCTAGAATTTAGACGGTTAGGGGATGATCTAATCAAGGTCTTGAGGATATTAACAAGGAAAAACAAGGCAGACAAAGGTAAACTATTTCCACTGGTTGAAGATTCTAGAAGCAGGGGGCTTTGTCTAAGAATTAGGGCTAGGCCATTCAGGAGAAATATTGGAAAGCATTTAGACCTTCTAAGGGCCTGGAGGTTTGGAGCTCTCTTTGACAAACGGCAATCGATGCAAATTCAACTGTTAATTTGACATTGACAATTTAATTTTGAGCAGGGGTATTGAGGGGAATGGGCTCAAGGCAGGCCTGTGGAGTTAGGCCACAGTTCAACCATAATCTTGAATGGTGGAACAGGCTCGAAGGGCTGAAAGGCCTCCTCTTGTTGCAGTGTTCCTGCAAAAACTAAGGAGGTCCATGAATTATGACTGAGTTAAGGAGAGATTTTTTTCCTCTTAGAAGTTTGTGCATCTGTGGAACACCTTTGCCCAAGAGCAGTGAACACAGGATCATTTGAGTGTTCTTAAGACAAGGTTATGTAGATTGTCGGCAAACAATGGAATTTGTGGTTATCAGGTAAAATGGAAATATGCAGTTGAAACCACAATCCAATCAGCCATGATCTTGTTGAATAGCATGGAGGCTTGAGGGGCCAAATGCCTACTTCTCTCCTGCCCCTAGTTTGTATGCAAGCCCTTTTCAGGTTTGTGCGCATCTTCTTAAAGCGACAAAATGTCTTCATTTGACCACCTTTTGTGGTTTTTTTTAAAAGAAAAATCCAAATTGTTGTTTTCTCTTGTTTGTTTTTTCATCACCTTTTTCACCTTGTGTTGAATAATTGAGATGGTGGACGATGTGGTTAATTAAGTAGGAAATGAGAACAGGAAGAATTAATTTCTGTTTGTCTACCAAGTCTGTCATTTATCACATCATTAGCTCTAATCTCCTAGCTCCTATGTTCTTTTGTAGGTCCCTTTTTTAAAACGTGTTACTGCTGAATCTGCATCTTCCACTCCTCCAGGTAGCAAATTCCAGACCAACTCAATTCACTTGTAGGAAGTAAATACACCTCAACTCCTGTGGTTTGTTTCTTCCCATCTTTTTATCGGTATTTTTTGTTTTTGATTCCACAGTTAAAGATGTATTTATTAACTTGGCAATTTGGCCCTTGGGTTAACCAAAACTAAGAACTCTGGACAATATCAAATTTGAACTATAATGCAATGCGTTTGAATGTCTAGATGTGGGGGAGAAAAGAAAATCATGGTTTGTAACTTTTGTTCACATTTTGTGTTTAGTATAATAGTCGGAATGAAAGTGACCTGGAAGAAAGTAGGCCACGAATTCAAAAGACGCTGCTGAGGGACAAGTGTTGCCAGACAGACCACCACCACCATGGCTGCTGTGAACCAGGTACACTGAAATGTCTTTGCTCATCAGCCTCACAATTTGTTTAAGGACCAGTACAAATCGCCATGTTCTCCTTCATGTTTTCGTAGTATCAGAGTTCTGTGCACTCTCCTGCCTTTCTAACATGTTGTAGAAACTGACAGTTTGATCTGCACCATGGAGTGCTTGGTGGAGACCTATCTGGGACATAATTCCAGTGCAGTCCTGTCTTTTTGTCATTGACTAGCAATGGCACTGCTGTGAAAGACACTAACTCAAAAGCTCTTCCTTTTTTAAAATGTCCTTTTGCATTAAGAGCTCAAGAAGTAGGCTGTGTCCAAATATTGTCTTGCTTCCTCTTCATCTGTACTGCTTTCTCTTCCTGTTCTCCATCCAGCATTTTCTGTTTCTGTTACAACAGCTTACTGAGTTATTGTTTATTTGATGCAAATTATTTGCTTCCATTTAAAATTAAACACTTGGCATGTGCATTCAAGAGAAACACATTTGATCCAAACGAAAGTATATTATTTATCAATAAAAATATCTTAAATGCCACCGATTTGTGAATGCTTAAAGAATTCAAAATTCAGTCCTTTCATTCTCTGTGGCCACCTTGATGTGGAGGCAGAAGTTTCCAACCACTTCGCAATTTGGAGCTTCCACAAACAAATAGCAATTTTCTCTGCTTGGCCTCCAGCTGAGTGTACTGACAGCATTTATATATTTTATGACCTTAAAGAAACAGTCCAGCTTGAAATGTTTTACCCTAGCAGCAACGTGGTACATTTTGCACTGCGTGGTATTACATCGCTGTCATTATGAAAGCAGCATGGTTTCAAATTTACTGCGTAGGGCACTGTGGGTTATCTTATCAGCCTTGTGCTATTTTTGTGATCTTTGTGCATTTTAATGTTGAACAATTACTTGAGTGCAATTGTGCTGTGTGACAAACAACCATGTAAACTTGGTATTGGGTTTGCAGCAAACAGTCTTACCTGTTTGATAAAAGAAATAAATAAATTAGGGACAAACAGCTTTTAAAAATCGTGGACAAAGGAATTTTGAATGATTGCACGAACAAGTTTTGCTACTTGTATGTTGTGCTGTTTTAATTTTACTTCAGCTGCGAGGTAGATTTGATCATATGTCACTTATTCAATAAATGGCAACCAGTTTCATTTGTACCAGCGTCACTTTGCCCTTTTTGTATCAAATTTACAGTGTACACTCAGGAGCCAGGAGACCCCCCTCTATTGCAGCAACAGCTTCCAACTTCAAAATCAGGAATTCAGCAAATCATTGAGTGTTTTCGGACAGGTACAGAATCATAATTTACTGATTTTTAGCTCAGTTGTGCAAATTATATTGCAGCATATAAGGAATCTGGATTTATACAACTGACTGATATGACAAAGCTATTATACATGTAATTGAAGGAAGTAATCTTACCTGATAATAAAATGTGAGGCTGGATGAACACAGCAGGCCAAGCAGCATCTCAGGAGCACAAAAGCTGATGTTTCGGGCCTAGACCCTTCATCTGATGAAGGGTCTAGGCCCGAAACGTCAGCTTTTGTGCTCCTGAGATGCTGCTTGGCCTGCTGTGTTCATCTAGCCTCACATTTTATTATCTTGGAATTCTCCAGCATCTGCAGTTCCCATTATCTCCAGTAATCTTACCTGTTTTCTTTTTTAATGGTGTTAAAGCAAAGAATAAATGAAGTCAAGTAGAATTTATCACATTCCAGTGAGTGGTGATATTGTAACTGAAATGACCATTCCTTTCTGAATATCTTTTTATCGAGTAAACTACTGTCCTCTTTACATTTTTGTCTGGTTGAGTTAGTGCGAGGATTACTTACCTTAATATAAGAACTGACAAATTAAGTTTCTGTAACTACTCAGCAGGTGTAATTCTCCACTCTTAATTCTGTCACTTTCTCATTATTTGTAGTATGTATTTATCAAAATAGTGACTGCATGCATTAAAAGTCACTGGTTGCCAACAGGATTTTTAGTGACGTTTACGTTCTGCTCTTTCAATATCTGTGTATGGCATGATGTATAATTCAAAATGGGAAAAGTTAAAGCAGTGATAATGGGAACTGCAGATGCTGGAGAATCCAAGATAACAAAGTGTGGAGCAGGCCAAGCAGCATCTCAGGAGCGCAAAAACTGACGTTTCGGGCCTAGTCCCTTCCAGACCAATAAGAATTTGTAATAACTGCACTTAGAAAGAAAATGGTTATTGAGAGACTTTTGTGGAATGAAACCAGTCCTTTTAAAACATGTAAATCAAGTTCATTATCTTTCTACCATATTTCAAGTTTGAATAATTGCAGACACCTGGTCAGTTCAGTATAATAAGCTTTTGTTAAGGAATATCAAAGACACCAAACTTACAGCTTTGAGTTTCTAACGTACATTCTAAGGGACGATTGTCCAGCATTTAATGTCCAGAAGGTAGTGATGGCCAGAGAATAGACATTACACAATTTTGAACCATTTGGTTAGAGCTGTGTCCCCTAAAAGCAAGAATGGAAAAATCTCTTGCGGGGCCCTGTCAATTCCAAAAATAATTTTTGGGGCCCTATTATGACCTGCAACATGAATAGAACTAGAAACTAACACCTTGCAATGCCACTCAATGCAATTTTAATTATATCATTTTCCTCAGTGCTCATAGTCTCCCTATGTTATAGCTTAAATATTTATAATTATTTTAAGATATTTTATTGCAAGCTGATATCATCCAAGCCAAGGCAGTGAAAGCCATTTTATTTTACATTTTGGCTGCTGTGCCTGTTTTTCACATACATGTTGTGTTTAGTTTTCTGTTTTTTAACACTATTCCTAATTTAGTCGACTGGAAATTCATTTTAATTCATGCAGATTTTTTACAAAATTTTAGGAAGAAATGAATAACTGTGATCGTGCACATCTAATTAGAGCAATCTTTATTGGAACTTGTGTATTCAATATGTGATTTGTTATGTACACAGGAACCACACAACTGAAACATATTTTGTTGAAAGAGGTAGACACCATCTTTGAATGCAAATTGTGTCGAAGTCTGTTCAGAGGATTGCCCAACCTTATTACACACAAGGAGTTCTACTGCTTCCCAAGCCTAAAGATAGATGAACGTAAGTTTCTCGTTGCTCTTTTGTCCCAGTGACAAGATTTGCATAATATTGCAAAGAGTTAGAAGTGCCTGATTGTCAAACCTAGTAACTCTTTACACTTCTGTTGTTTTGAACTTATTTCTTTTGTCCCTGGCTGTGCCTAAAAGTCAGCATTGATCTGGACTCGCCGATTGAGTCCTATTGAACAAAAGCAGAAGTTGCTGGAAAAGCTCAGCAGGTCTGGCAGCATCTGTGAAGGAAAAAACAGTTAACCTTTTAGGTCTGGTGACCCTTCCCATGAATCCTATTGATATGGACTTCGAGACTTTGAGGTTTAATTTTAATTCGGTTGTCCGATCTGATGTCCTGTGGATGATGATAGGTCAGAGAAATCTACATTTGAGTAAAGATTTTTCATGCCACGTTTGTAAGCAGTGGCCAGATTAACTTTTTAATGTTTGAGATTTGATCGACTGTTGTTGACTAATTGGTATCAAATGCCTGAGTGCTGATCACCCCAAGCCTCCCTCACTGATCCACCCTGTTTGTCAGTCTGCACGTCGATCCACGCTTTTTTTCTGCCTTCACGAAAGGAAAAGAATGACAAGATTTGGCGCCTCTGAATTAGCATGTTCAGGTTCAAGACCGTCCTTTCTGTTGACACAACAGTGCAGCACTTGGGGAGCACTATACTATTAGAAGTGTTATCATATTTTCCATTTCTGCCACAAGCAATCCTTCAACCCCAACTTTATCCTCTTTGTGTAACATTTCGAAGTAACGTTATCTCGCTTTGTGCCTTTGCAGACTGAATATAGAATTTAAGCAGGATAAAGATTAGAATTTGCATTGTGGCAGCCAATGGATATTTATTCCTTTGGCTTGGTCTTGGTGTGAGCTGTGATCCTGAAGTTGAAAGACCGTTGCGGTAATCTATTAACACCATCCTAGCGGAACCATGTTAAATGTACGCAGTGACAAGGCTATCAATATATTGGTATCATGGAACTATTACAAAAATCATGCTTGAACCTGTTTGCTATAATGCTGTGCTAATGGGTTTCATATCATTCTAGTGCACTGTAATACTCCTACATTTCATGTTCCCGAATACCACTATTTCCTTCGTCCAAACCTGATGCCACCCCCTGCCATGCGTTTGGCATAAATGACTAGAATCCTTAGCTTGCAATTAACTGAAGTACATGAGTGTAAGTGCAAAATAATGTTAACAAATTTGGGTGAATAATAAACTCAATGTTGCTGATCTGCATGTGATGATGAAAAAACTTCAGTGACTGGTGTTTGGAGACTCCAGTCTCGTTGTCCATTCCCCTCTCTCAATTTGTAGACATTCAGATAATTATCTCCCTTTCTAATTTTGCTACGAAAAGCGATTGACTCCAATGACCCTTACCCCTTCTTACTTACTAAGAATCTATCCATCGCTACCTCAAAAATATTCAAAGACTCTGCTACCATCTTTTCAGGAGGAGTCCCAGAGACGATAAATCCTCCTGAGATTAAAAAAAAATGCCTCACCTGTTTCAAATAGGTGACCCTTTCAGTTTAAACAGTAATTCCTGCTTCTGGATCTTCCCTTAGAAGGATACCTCCCCTTCAATCTTACTTGTCAAGACACCTCCAGATCATGTATGTTTCAATCAAGTCAGCTTTTTGCTTCTAAACCCCGGTAAATTTCACTTAAGACAACCCATCCGTTCCAGCTATTAATCTGTAAACCTATGAACTGCTCCCAGCTGCAGGCATTGAATTGTCTACTCCTGTGCTATTGTGTTAAGAATACCTTGTGACATGTTGTTTTAAAACAGTACAACAGGCATGTGGTGAGCAGCTCCATGGAAATTTGATGATAATAGTGCAATGACAAAACCACCATTGTACATTACTGGTGCCTATATCACGTGAGTTTGTAAGGGATTGCTGTTACATGTGCAAGGTATTTCAGAAACAGCAGTCGTTAATATATCGGTTGTGCACATTCTGCATGGATTACTCAATCTGTAATTTTCAGATACTCTGTTCTGGGCTGCTTTCACTTTCTTTGAGGTGTGGTAATTAAGAAAGTGATAAATAACTGTTCTTGATTGAATATACCTTGTGTTTTACATTAAGTTGTTAAAACATATTGTAACATTAACATTAACAGATCTGGCCTTTTTGCATACAGGCTGTCCCTTGACAGAAGAATGTGTTGAGACAAGCAATTGGAGTTGAATCGTATTTCTGTGGGATTCGTGGGATTTTATGGTTGTTACTCCGACATGCCTACCAAATTCTGAGCATGTGATTTATGGTTCTCAGTGACAGAACTCAATCAGCGGCTAATTAGTGTTGTCTGTTGCAGCCTTTTCAAATTAAGTATCTCACTTGTTAGAGTCTTTATGTAAAGAATATATCAGCCTGCTGTATGGATCCTTTAAAAGCTCTTCTTTGGTCCTCTCTTGTGGTATTAGTTCAGTGTTGTCTCAGTTTAAGGTCCCTTAACAAGGTGGTATCCTGAAAATACAACCGTCTCTCAGGACTGCACAAATGTGTCAGCATAGATTATGCACTCAGTTCTTTGGATCTTATCTCGAGTCAGAAGTTTGTGGGTTTGGGAATGCTACTAACTGAGTCAATGACACTTAATTGAATTACAAAGAAATTAGCTCTGCCAGTTGTTCCAAGTGATAAGAATATCAAATATAAGAAGTAGGAGCGGTAGTAGGTCATCTGGGACCTGGAGTCTCTTTCCCACCCCAGCCCACCCAAACCCATTCACTAAGCTCGAGGTTGATTTGCCACAGTCCATAACTCTTATGCCAACTCCTTATAGCACTCAACTTTTCTGTTTCTAGAATCTATCCAGCTCCTCTTCGAATTCGTTCAGTGATCCAGCTTGTAAAATTTTAGGTTACAGTATTCCAGATGTTCACTATCCTCTGGGATGAAAAAAAACTTGTATATTTCAATGTGTTCACCCCTCATTCTTCTAAACTCTAATAAATGAAGGTCTGACCTGTTAGCCATTGCTGTTAAATCAACCCCTTCATCCCAAGAATCAGCCAAGCGTTTCTTTTTGGAGCTGCCTCCAATACCAATATATCCTTTTGTGGAGGTACAAAGTTAACATTTTTAATTTAATGTGACTTCAGAAGTTGAGTATTATTAGGGTTATCATCTGCACCTGTTCCAATATTCATGGGAAGATTGTGGCCACAGTCAGTGTTTTTTTTCATGTTTAACCTTCATTTATTTAATATAATCATAGCTGTTCACAATTTACATTTGACAATTTGCACTTGTAATCAAAAACACAATTTCTAATTTAAATGGTGATACCAAATTGAGATATAGTCAATACTGAAGATAGTAACAAATTTTGCGATGGTATTAATCAACTTGCACAGTAGACAGCTAATTGGCAAGTGAAGTTCAAATGCTGCAAAACTTTAAGGAAGACTGTTCCTTTGGTCAGTATGCAACTTCTGCACTAGAACCATTGGTACTCTGCCAAATTTCCTGGTGCTTTAGCTTCAAGCTTAAATGGAAGAGTATTAGAACAGTGTGGGAATGAAGTAATCCATTGACTTGAGTGCCCATTTGGACAGGTTGAGGAGTGTGGTCAGGAGGAGAAACATGGAAATAAGGATTTCCAACACGTTCTGATGGAAATGATCACAGAATGACGTTGGGGATGTGTGAGATTCAAGAGATTCACTTTCAGATATTTCAATTAACCTTGTTCAAATGTGTTATCACACATCTCTGGAGCTGATGGGGCTTGAACCTGGGCCCTCTGGCTTAGAGTAGATATGTTGGGACAAGGGAGACAGTCCAGATGCTCCTGGCAAAACAGTGTAATGCGGGGACTTACCTTTGTGGATGTGGCCTTACTTGCCTTGTTTTGTCTTCTGGAAGTTTCAAAGCATGAGAATCCTTATCTCTGGGTCTTAAGGAATAGTTCTGACGCAGTAGAAGTTTTACTTTCCTCAAAAGATTTTAATTATTCACACGCTTCGTAATAGCAGATCGAATGCCTGCTCCCGAGCTGCCTGATTTTAAAACTCTAGGCAGATTAAGGTCCAGTTTGAGAAGATGAAAGACTTTTACCTTATCTCTAAGTGATGGGAGGGGCTAAAACTCTCCCCTGCTAATCAGTGATCTCAGCTGCTTAGCTTTGATTGAGGGAAACAGAAAAATATTGGCAGAATGTTTGTTCCCCTCCCCCCATCATTCCTGAACGTTTTTCCACCCTCTCGGGTGTGGCTGTTGGGAGCCTAGGAAATATTTGGTCAGGTTGATCCAGCTATTGTAAGTGTAAGGGCGACTGATAGACCAGCTTCTCTCTTCCTATCCGTCTATTTCACATGCTTGTATGAGTAAAGTTGCACATTCCATGTCAGTTGCAATTTACTAAGAAATTAACAAGCAAAAGGAATCTGTTTTAATGTCAACCCAGCGGGATAACACACTGGAAATGCTTGGTGTATCTTTGAAACATTGTCCAAAGTTGCACCTGCTTACTTAATACCTAATCATACGATTACTGCTTTTATGGCATTCAGTTAATCTTATGTAGGACAAGTCAGTTCCTGGTAAGTACATTAGGTTTAAAAACTGCAGGGAAGGATTCTGATTGTAAATCTGTTCATGCAGAATACCCAAAGGAAATCTTTTCCCCTTTGAATATGTGAGCAAGTGCAAACTTCCATTAGTCAAATGTTCACATTTTTTATGGCTCCAGAATCTCTCTCTGCAGTGACATACATTGTTTGATTCAGGTGCTCGCCCTCCATCTTGATTTGAGTAGAAAAGCAGGCAGACCTGAGGGTCTGTAACAACTGCTTGGGGGGGTGGTATTTTCTTTTGTCAGATGCATTTACTTGAGATCATGGCAGACTGTTCATGTAGAGGTTGTGGATTCCGTGGTATTGTTTAGATAAATGGAGGGGTTTCTTTTTTACCAGATATTCCTCCTTCATTCAAATTGGGAACTGATGATCAGTTCCTTCATTGTGTTTGACTCTCATTTCTCTAACTACTTCGTACCTAAGTTTTTTGTTTAGGTATCTTGGTACCTAAGATGGTGCCATGTGTTGGCGTTATACACTTTTCACTATAATTCTGTACTTGAGTACATGTGACAGTAAACTCTAAAATCTAAATCTGATGTTTTTGGGCCCTGCGTTCTGCCATTTAATTTCAATGCTGCCAAAGACAAGCATTATTTGGTACTGCAGAAATAACTCGGAGTGTGGCATTCTTTTGAGACACCCTGAATTTGTGATTGGATACATAATAAGTGTGTCACTGGAGGAAACATTGCAAAAAATCCATTGGAACCATGCCTGATGTCCTTGGCTGCCAAATGGTGCATGTGTTGATTGTAATCTTGCAAAATTCCCTAGATTATGGAAAGCCCCCATGAATTGGAAGAAAAAGTAAATGGAAAATCTCTAAGAAGGGAAACTACAGGTCAATTTCTCGCTCATCTGTCATCATTGAAAAATGGTCTCATCCAGTATGAAGGAGGTAGTAATAGGGCATTTAGAGAATCATAATGCCATTTGGCAGAATCAGCATCATTTTTGTGAAAGACAGTTGTCTTTAACAAGTCTGGTAGAACACTTTGAGGATATAACAACCAGGGTGGAAAAGGAATGCCAGTAGATTGCCTTTCAGAAATTCAGACGCATAATTAGGCTTACCACACAAGATAAGAGCTTGTGATGATATACGAACATGGTTAGCAAAGTACTAACTAATAAGAGACGGTTGATTTTTCAGGTTCAGGAAAATGAATCATTTCCAGGTTAGAAAACCGTAACTAGTAGAATTCTAGAGGGATCAGTGTCTGGGCATCAACTATTTACAATCTATAATTAATGACTTAGTTGGGGAGGGGTGTTGTGGGGCCTGGGTACTTGTGAAATGTATATTTTGACCCATGTTAGGTTGGTCCTTATCGGTTCCTTCAGGATTTGAAAGTTCTATAACAGACTCTCTCAAAACATAAGCACGTAAGGCCGTAGATTTGACTTTGACAGTAAAACTGCTTATTATGCAAAGGAGGTCTAAATAAAACAAAGCAAACTATCTAACGCATAAGAAGGTGAAAGATTTCAAAACACATTGCAAAAACAGAAGCCTATTTAGTTGGGAATATCATAACTTTACCATTTCTGGAGGGCAAAGAATGATAAATTTCCCTCCCCTATTCATCCGTAGGCTTGACCTAATTTCTGTTTTGTGAACTAGGAGAGCATTTTCTTGAATCCTTCCAAAACTGAGATTGCAGACTTTCTCAACTTTGTTTGGTTTGAAATCTGCATTGATTTATTCAATCTGGTCAGGAGGTCAAGGAACAAAACAGCACAGGAACAGGCCCTTCAGTCTTGCACCTGCGCCAACACATTTTGGCCTTGCATATTAAAACTGTCTTTCCTTACAGGACCTGTGTCCCTCTATTCTCCTCCTATTCATGTATCCATCCAGGTGCTTCTTGAAGGCTGCTATTTTGTCTGCTTCCACCACCACCTCCTGGCAGTTAATTTGTGGCACTCACCATTCTTTGTGTGAAAAACTCTCTCACCTTGCACGTCTCTTTTTTGAATTGCCCCCACACCTTGAACCTGTAACTGACCACACCACCCTGGGAAAAAGCCTCATACTTTCTACTCCATCCGTCCGTCCATCTGTCCATAGTCTTATAAATGCCTTTCGGGTCACCCCTTAACCACCTGCGTTCCAGTGGAAACAAACCCAGGCTGTCTAACCTTTTGTATTAGCTAAAATCCACCTATAACCAGGCAACATCCTGATAAAACCTTTTCTGCACCTTGTCCAAAGCATGCAAGTCCTTCTGGTAGTGTGGTGACCAGAACTGTGCAATATTCTAAGTGTGACCTAAATAAAATTCCATAAAGCTACAGCATAACTTGCCTATTCTTCTACACAATGCTCCTCCCGTTGAAGGCAAGCATGCCATAAGCCGCTTTTTTAAACGGCCTTATCTACCTGCACTGCCACCTTCAGTGATCTGTGGACCCGCACTCCCAGATCCCTCTGCATGTCAATACTTCTAAGGGTTGGTGCTTAAGTTCTACCTGTACTTAACTTCTCAAAATGCATCACCTCACATTTGTCCGGATTAAACTCCATCTGCTGGTTTTCTGCCCATGCCTCCAAATGATCTGTCTCCTGATGTATCCTCTGATTATCCTCCTCACGAGACACGACTCCACCAATTTTTGTATTGTCTGCAAACTTACCAATTAACCCAGCCACATTTTCCTCCAAACCATTTATCTAGATCACAAACAGCAAAGATCCCAGCACTGATACTTGTGGAACACCACTAGTCACAACCCTCCAATCCAAAAAGTATCCTTTCACCTCTGCCCTTCTCCAATGATGAAACCAGTTCTGTATCCAACATCAGCTCTCCCTGATACCATGTGATTTCATCTTCTGTACCAGTCTGCCATGAAGTTCTTGTCAAAGGCTTTACTGGAGTCCATGTAGACGACAACAACCACTTTTCCCTCATCAATCATCTTCAATACCTCCTCAAGAAACTCAATCAAGTTAGTGAGGCATGACGTCCCTGCACAAAACCGTATTTTCTATCGCTAATAAGCCCATTTGCTCCTAAATGTATAGATCTTGTTCCTAAGAATCTTTTCCAATAATTTCCCCACCACCAACATGAGGCTCACAGGCCTGTAATATCCTGGATTATCCCTGCTACCGTTCTTCTATAATGGGACAGCATTAGCTGCTCTCCAGTCCTCTGGGATCTCACCTGTGGCCAGAGAGGATGCAAAGATGTCTGCTAATGCTCCAGCAATTTGTTCTCCCGGCTCCCTCAGTATTCTGGAATAGATCCCATTAGGACCTGGGGACTTATCTACCTTAATACTTCTTAAGATGCACAACACCGCTTCCTTTTTAATAGCAACTTGGCTTAGAAATTTGACACACCGTCCCCCAGAGATCATCCTCCACCAATTCCTTCTCCTTGGTGAATACCAACACACAGTATTTGTTTCAGACTTCACCTCCCTCTTCTGGTTTCACACATTGATTCCCTCCTTTGTCTTTCCGTGGCCCAACCCTTTCCCTGGCTACCACCTTGCTTTTTATAAATGTGTAAAAAGCCTTGGGATTCTCCTTATCCTGTTTGCTGATGACTTTTCATAACTCCTTTTTAGCTCGACTAATTCCTTAAATTCTTTCCTACTTGTATACTTAAAAAGCTTTGTCAGTTCCCATTCTCTTAGGCCTTACGTATGCTTCCTTTTCTTTTTGACCAAGGTCACAACATCCCTGGTCATCAAAGGTTCACATAACTTGCCATACCTATCCTTCATTCTTGCAGAAAAGTGTCACTGCTGAACTCATGTCAATTGCAGTTTGAAATACTCCCACGTGTCTGGAGGTAGTTGTTTGAGGGTAAATCCACAATCAAACTAACTCCAGTTTCTGCTTAATATTGTTGTCGTTCACCTTGCCCCAATCTAACATCTTCACCCGAGGACTGATCATGTCCCTGTCCATGAGTATCTTAAAACTCATGGTATTATGGTCACTTACTCCCAACTGCTCCCCCACAGAAACCTCACTTACCTGGTGGGGCTCATATAACCCCTTCCCTGGTTGGACTGTTTACATATTGTGTCAAGAAACCCTCCTGAATGGCCCTTACAAATGCTGTCCCATCCAAGCCCTTAGGATGAAATGAGTCCCAGTCAACGCAGGGGAAATTAAAATCACCCACCACAGCAACCCTGGTTATTTTGTTTTTACATTTTCCCAAAATCTGTCTACATATGGGGCGGCACGGTGGCTCAGTGGTTAGCACTGCAGCCTTACAGTGCCGGGGACCTGGGTTCGATTCCAGCCTCGGGCGACTGTGTGGAGTTTGCACATTCTCCCCGTGTCTGTGTGGGTTTCCTCTGGGTGCTTCAGTTTCCTCCCACAGTTCAAAGACGTGCAGGCTAGGTGGATCGGCCATGCTAAATTTCCTGTAGTGTTCAGGGTGTGTGGATTATAGGGGAATGGGTCTGGGTGGGATGCTTCAAGGGGCGGTGTGGACTGGTTGGGCCGAAGGGCCTGTTTTCACACTGTAGGGAATCTAATCGTATTCCCCTGGCTGTTGGGAGGCCTGCAGTATAACCCTGGCATTGTGATCTCACCTTTTTGAGTTCCTGAGCTCTACATGTTGCCTAACTACATGAGTCCTCTGATGTTTCCTCCCTCAGTACAGCTGTAAGATGCATTACTGGTAAAGGAGTAACTTCCCACCCCTTTTACATCCCCTGTATCACACCTGAAGCATCTAAATACTGGGACATTCAGCTGCCACTCCTATCCCTCTCTAGCTAAGTCTCCATAATCTCAATAATGTAGAAATAGGTTTTCACAAACTGTACTTTTACGCTTCCACTTTTTCATCACAGCAGGGAAAGCGATGGTGTAGTGGTAGTGTTACTGCACTGTTAATCCAGAAACCCAGGTAATCCAGGTTCAAATCCTCCCACAGCAAATAGTGGAATTTGAATTCAATAAAGATCTGGAATTAAACTTCACTTGGCAAACAGCAACTTGCACATTCTCCTTTTTTTTAAAAGCAGCATTTTTTTTTCTTTCTCCCTTTCAGTTCACAGTTCAAAAATAAGATGTCATTACATTGAAGAGCACTTGGAATTGACCGACACTTGAGTTGAATCTATTAAGAGTATCGCGAAGCAGTCCTATTGGCTGTAGGCTGCAACAGTGTTAGCACTAGCTAATATCATATCAGGTTTTGTTGTTGCTATCTACCAGTATTGTTATTTTGGCTTAAAGAACTGTAGCTGTTATTTCCTATCAATATGTAAATACTTCCTATTCTCGGACAATATATTGAACATCATTAGATCCAGTCTCTTCACAAATAGTATTTTCTTCATTTGAAAGTCACTCCAGCGATGAGCACAAAATCTGACCTGATATTTTTGTACAGTACTGTGGAGGCCTGCAGTATTGAGCGAAACTCCTTTCAGATGTGGCCCTATCTTCCCTCTCATGTGGACATTAAAGGTCCCAAGATATGAATCAAAAATAGTAGAGAATTCTCTTTTGGTATTAGATATTCTTTATCCTTCATCCAGCATCACTGAGAAGTTATTAGTTCAGTATTTCATTTATATTCTTCAGAACCTTGTTCTGTGCAAATTGGATGCATATTTCTGAAGTGAGTGTCCTTTAAAAGTGAAATGTTTTCAGAGATTTTGAGGCCACGAGAAATGCTATACAAATATAAACTGTTCTTTCCTTATTATCATGTGATTAAGTACTATTACTCAATCTTATATACGTACATTTTATTTGAGTCAGTGGAAACTTGTGTTAAGGTTATAATTAGTCTATAGAAATTATGACTCATTGACCTTACGTAGATTATTTTTACAACAATGTTAAAGCTGCAATTTCATTATTTGAATAATCTACACTGTTCTAAAATAATAAATTATATTGGAATAATTTTTAGAATTTGTCATTTTTATTTTAAGATTTATTTTGTGCACCCCATCCAAGTAAAGTCTTTCTACAACTTTTAGGTTTCACAGATCCGAGCGATAAACAGAGTCACACTATCCGGGAACTTTTGGAAGCGATTTACCCCAGGGTTGATAAGCAAGAATACATCATCAAACTGGAACCCATAGAAACAAATCATAATGCAGTGTACCAGCATGTAACTAGACTCAATGACTCAGCCCTCAACATAGAGAGATACAGTCCTCAAACTTCGAGCCCATTACCAGTGCAAGAGTCAGATATTGAAAAGATGCCAGAGATTGTACCAGAGGAAACGTTGGAACTTGTCCATTCGGTTCCTTCGGAGCTTATCAAGAAAGAAGTATCTGCCCAAAGGTTAGAAAAAAGTCCGGAACCCCTTCTTACAGAGATAGAGATCTCCAATGGTTCCAGTCTTGCTCCCCACTTGGTCTGCTGCCTCTGTGCCAAAACTTTTAATTCCCGACGCAGTGTCAGGCGACACATTAGAAAAGTACATAAAAAGAAGATGGAAGAACTGAAAAAGTACATAGAAACAAAGAACAGTGTGGGGCACCAATCTTCCCTGTCTAACACCAGAAAGCGCTCAAAGGGCATTGGAGTGGTCACTGTGGGTCGGAATTGTCCAGTCTGCCACAAGTTCTTTGCCACAAAAGCAAATGTACGTAGGCACTTTGATGAGGTGCACAGAGGCCTAAGGAGAGACTGCATTACACCTGACATTGCCACCAAACCAGGGCAACCACTTAGTTTGGAAGAGACATCAACTGAGCATCTGGTGGTCCCTGTGCCTCGTAAGCGCAAGTCTTCCTCAAAGGCAGAGTACAACCTGACAGCATGCAAGTGCCTTTTGTGCAAGAGAAAGTATAGCTCACAAGTTATGTTGAAGCGCCATATGCTGATTGTGCATAAAATGAATCTGGGAGAGAGTCTGTCCAAGCCCCCGGAGCAGAGTACTGCTATGCTGTGCTGCATGGAGTTGCCTGAAACTAGTGCCTACTGCACAGGCAACATAGAGGCGTCTCTGCCCACCAACAGGCCCTCACCTCAGGGCGAGCCCAAAGGCTCAAGCCAAATAGGAGAGAAGAAAATCACCCCAGTGCTGAAGAACAAAGTGAAACAAGAAAACGAGAGTCCAAAGGCTTCAAGTCCGGCTGCTGTAATTGGCCACTCCAAGCCCAGGAAACCCAAGCTCTCGATGGGTTTTGACTTCAAGCAGCTCTACTGCAAGCTGTGCAAGCGGCAGTTCACCTCCAGACAGAACCTGACAAAGCACATTGAGCTGCACACAGACGGCAATAATTTCTACGTCAAGTTCTACAAGTGCCCGCTTTGTACCTATGAGACCCGCCGCAAGAGGGATGTTGTGCGGCATATAACAGTGGTGCACAAGAAGTCAACCCGCTACCTGGGCAAAATCACCGCCAACCTCGAGAGCCGAGCAGTGAAAAAACCGATAGAGTTTGTGTTGAACAGAGTGCCGAGGAGAGGCCCCCAGAGGGACGAAGCCAAGCACACCAAGAAGCACGACAGCATTTCTGCTTCCCCTGTCCCCTGCCCTGCTGTCACTGGCAGGAAAACTGATGCAGCGGAGGCTAGCACTGAAGTAAAGTTCACCAAACACTTCTCGCTGCACAAGTGCACTAAGTGCGGAAAAGCATTTGCCAAAAAGACATACCTGGAGCATCACAAGAAGACGCACAAAAATGCAATTGTAGCACCGGAGGGAAATAAAAATGTTGGCCGCAGCACCCGATCCAAGGCCCTTCTCTCTGGTAAGAGTTCTCGTAGACTTCATTAATTTTGTGATTTTTAAAAGCTGTAATCTTTCTTTGCTTATTGCTCCCTTACCCTTGAACCTCCCCATTTCAAAATTTGTGTATTAACGTTTAAAATGCTACTAATGGCAACTTGGAGAGCAAGTTCAAAGTGGTCCCTCACACAATCAACTGGAACACGCTAGCTTTCGATGTGCCCTGATTTTAGTCTAATCTTGGAAGGGGTGCGCATCTGAGTTTCCAGATGATCCGTATGGTTCCTGCCCAGTAACTTAGATTAAGTTTTTGATCTCTTTGCTTTGTTTAGTATCATAGGTAAAAGTCAATATTTTCTTTATTTTGTAATCAGCTAAAGAATTTTACACACACGCAGGTGTTACCCTGATCCGTTGGCAAGTAGACTTTTAGTGTGTTGGGTTTGGGGCCCAGTTCCTCCTCCTGGGTGGAATTGCTTGACTCTTAGTTGACAATAAGCTGTGAAATGTGTCTGGGCAGTTTGATTCTTATTGCAGATTATCATATATATTGGAACACTGTGATTTAAAGTCATTGACAAAGGCGGGGAGGTGAGAGTGTGTTTTAAAAATGCAACGCGTTACTATGATCTAGAGTGCCCTGCCTGAAAGGGTGGTGGAAGCAGGCTCGGTATTACCCTTTTCAAATGGAATTGGGTAAACATTTGAAGGGGACATTTTGCAGAGCAAACCGGACAGCTTGGTTTTAAAGACCAGAGCCAAGCAGAGTGGATCAAATGTCTGCACCTTTTGATGTATCAGTCTGTACAATGTGGACACAGAGTCATACAGTAGTGGGGCTTGGTTTATAATTGGTTATATCCTGGCTGCTAGTCACAAGTGGATGAAATGTTCTTTGGCTTACTGGCAGGTAATCCCGATTGTTGATTTGAAGACAATCCACTTTTTTAATGCAGTAGGACCCAACCCTAAACTTGCTCAATGACCAGTGAAAATTCAGTGCACGTGCACACACGTAATTTGACTTTGTGTTCAAGGAAGAACCTGTGCATTTCATTGAACGTGGGATGGTCACTTTCATTTTCTTCCCAATTTAACACCACCTTTTCATCATTTTTCGGTATACTTTGTTAACGTGTGGGATATTTACTTAAACCAAATGCTTCCTGTCCTGTGAAACTTTGAAACACTGTGATGTTGATAGCAGTGACCAGCTTTCACAGAAACCTGACAGTGTAGAAGCAGGCCATTCAGCCAATCAAGTTGACACCAACTCTTTGAAGAGCAGCCCACTCAGCCACCCCTGTACACTATCCCTGTGACCCTTGATTCCTCATGGCTAATCCACCTAGCCTGCACATTACTGGACACTGGATAATTTAGCATGGCCAATCCACCTGAACTGCATATCTTTGGACTGTGGAGGAAGACCGGAGCATCCGGAGGAAATCCATGGGATGAATGTGTAAACCCCTCGCGCACGTCACTCAGGGCTAGAATTGAACCTGGGTCCCTGGCGCTATGAGGTAGCAGTGCTAATCATTTTCAGGTAGCCACTCCCTGGCCTGTGAATGCTCTGAGTAATTATGTCATTGGGCGACTATACCTGATTTAGGACTGAGACCAGAGGAACCACCTTCACATAAATTTGAAAACCTTTGGAGTGCTCAGAGCTGTAGTTGAACATATTTAAATTTGAGATCGATTTATATATTTTTAAGAAATTTTAAGAGAATTGAGAAATGTGGGTATATCATGGGAAGGTAAAGCTGAGCTAAACAGGTTGAACATTAACTGGTTGTTCAGAGAGAGGGACCAAATGTTGCTCTTGCTGTTACTGCTTATGACCTAATATTTAATAATAAGATAATGATCCTTTCTAGATTGATTAAATCATGATTTCTGTAGTGTTAACTATTTTGAAACATTAATGAAAAAAAAAAGCAGGGATTAAGGAATTCAATGGGATTTGCAAAGAGATTTCAGGAACAGATTAACCGTACATCTAAAAAGCAATAAATATTCTTAGATTTTAGATCCCAAATCCGTTGAGGTTGAGAGGTGTGTTTCATTCCAGGCCAGGAGCAGGTGTAAAGCTTGTGACAGAATAACACACAAACCAAGTTATCCAATCTAATTGTCTTGAGTCCCCCCCCCCCCCCAAACCTTAGAGGAGATGATTAATTGGGTACTGATTTGAAGATGATGTCGCCTATATTTGAAGCAAACTTAAAAGCATTGTTCTATCTGTTCCTGGACTGATGTTCACTTGGTGCAGTAGGTCTACAAAGAAAATTAATTTCTCAGTATTGCCGAATAAAGAAACCTGAAGTTTTTTTGTTCTGTATTCGTCAGGGCAGATGCAAAAATACTAAATCTCAAAGGGAACAGCAGTTTATATGCTTGGGCTCTAGTTTGTTGAGAATTTGTCATGTAGAACGCATCAAGGAATTAGTTTTTTTTCCAATTAGAAGGGCCCTATCCTCTGGAAATAGGCTTTTCATCGCTTACAATTAAGCAAAAACATTGGGCGACAGCGGTCCCTGGCACATTTTCCTATGTCAATGTCTTGGCCAATCTGAACTAACTTGTATTTTTGAATACAAGCAAAGCTTCAGGAAAGTCTTTTTCCATAATGCGTTCTCTGTGATAAGTCAACTCTGCTTGACCGAGATGTTATCAACCAGTCTCATGCATGTAGATTGTTATACCCTTTGAAATTTGGCATTCTTGTATCTGTCCTGACGAATGCGTATGGAAAGTTTCAACAGTATTCTCCTTTTCTGTAATATTGTATGCCAAATAACTGTTGCTTTAGCCTCAGTATGATCATGAAGGTAATATAATCACTATAGAACATGAATGTGCTAAGTTTAAAATAAACTGCTGCATTTGCTGACTTATTAGATGGAATAGCCAGGAAATAAAGAGTCATGGTGGAAATGCCATTATGAAAAGGCTCATTGCTACCTTTTACTAATTAGCCAAGATTGTGAGTTGCATAAAGGCTTAAATGTTTAAATGATCTGACATGCTGTTTTCACCTCTTAACACTCTTAACAAATATCAGCGCATTAAACTTCTCTTTTTTTTCAAATCCTCTGTGCCCAGATACTTCCAGATGACATGTCCATAAATGGACTTTTTGGGACTCTTGTCGTTCGAAGATTCAAATTGGTAGCCGAGACACTGAGAATCATTGAGTAAATAGCAGCTGTGAAGAAATAGGAAACCAAAGCGGCATGGGCAGGAAATTAGGAGCAATTCTGTGAAATGACGTTAAAAACAAGAGAAGATTATATTTTTAAGTAACAAAATGTAAACTGGTACAACATTCCAGACCAGCGGTCCTGCCACTCTGGCAGAAACGTACTGTGCTGTACCAACATTGAACAGCATGTTCCTTTCCAGTACCTTGGTGAAATGTGCTCTGCGCTCACGAGTGAATAGATCTTGGAACTGACAAATCGTGTATGGGAACGGAGGAACAGGTTGATTTGAAAATTATGGCACAGTTATAATTCTGCTGTTGGTGGTGTATGTCTGTTATGAACTTATAGATCGTTGATGGCGTGGCTTAGCAGAAATCAAAAGAATTTTGTTTTGGAACTAGGTGAGAGTACCATGCCACGCAACACACTTCTCCTGCTAAGACTCTGCTGTACGTAACCTGACCTTTCTGTTTTAAGATCACAAATTCTAATTGCTGTGCATTCCTGAAGTCAAATAGAAAACGAAGAAACCAGCAGGCAATGACATTTCTTTTCTTGTCCTTTTATATATTTTTTAAGGGTGATGCTAAACTTTTGCATGTGATTGTCACTTCCAAAACCTTTACGTATCTATAAAAAGGTTGCAAGAAAATATGATTAACTGCACCACACTTATAGCTGAAATTAGAAACAATAACTGAAACATATCCTGATAGCAAGAGAAGACTAATTTATATCTAATTCTTATATAGTATACCAGTTTTTAACACGTTCATTATAAGTATGAACGTTTTGATAGTCATTCACAGGAGAAAGCAATAGATTTAAGATGATGAAATGACTTTTTTTTAAAAACCGTGACAGTGTTTATTTGTGTATGTGTGCTTAAAATTGTGGATTCTGTTTTGAAAGAAAATTTCAGTGTAGGTACAGCAATCTGCTTGCACTTAAGTCCAATATCCTCAGCTGAAATCTCATTTTATTTTGGGGTGCCCTTCGAAATAGAGAAGATACATGTTGGAACGTGAACAATAGCAAGAATATGCAAACACTGTGGCATCACTTACTGCCCTCAACTGTTTAACCTTTTAAAATATTAACCTGTTTTGATGCAAATTATACAGCAACTAGCTACAGTGATTAATTAATTGTTTTCTTTACAAATAGTTTTAACAATTATTGGTTCATAACGATCTTAAAATGACCAATATTGTGACTTGCTGATGTTAAGCATTGAAGTATAATAGTTTTTAACATTTGTTAAGATGACAAATTATTTTCTACATTGTCAATTTTTGGATTGCTCATCAGATTGACAGCAACACATTTTAATTGGTCAAAATTAACCTCAGTTTGACAGGACAGCTGTCTGCTTTGAGGGTCTGGCGAAGCTACTAAATATAGGAAACAATACCTGCAGTGAATGACAAGATCTCTTAGTGAGACATCCCAAGCATCATCTTATTTCTCCAGTTCTGAGAATCTCTTGTATTGAATGTTGATTGCAAAAGCACATAATTTTACATTACCAATTTTCAGGAAATTTTGAGTTAAAACTTGAAATGGAACTTATTTGAACTTATTTGAAATGGAAAGAGACTCAGTGGGCGCCTGTTTGACAGTCAGCAGTCAAACCTTCTCACTGCTGTTGTGTGAAGTGGCCTGGATATAAACTCATTCAAGCCAGTTTTTCTCATTCACAAATTGTGAGAGACCATGTGTAATTATCAACCTCCCATATGCTTTTCATTTCTAAATACCAGCCCTTGCCCAAGGAAGGGCTGGTAGAGAATTTTTTAGTCTTGCTGATATTAACTGAGGGGAGGGTGTGTGTGTGTGTGTGTGTGTGTGTATATAATATATACACGTGTGCATACATGTGGTTGAAGTTGAGGGTTGTCTGACTTTGATTGGCAGGTGGGCCACAACTACAGACTTGTTAGCACGTTGCAAGTCTTGGATAAGTTTGAGGGTCACCTTTTAGTCTCCAGCCTGTTGAGTTTGAAAAGCTTCCCATCAAGTTGAAACACGTGACCCCTTGTTGAATTTGGATCTGGGTAAAATCCATGACTAGCCTGGATATGTGCCAAGCACATTGAAAACAGTTTGGATGCCAGTCATTGCAAAGGATGGTTACTTTGATGCTGTCATGCCAGAGTTGCATGGTAGTAACAAACTTGGCTAGATGTACAATTCTCTCGAGTACCTTCAAAAGGGTTTTATGGCCGATGCAGTCAGAGGCCTTTGACAGATTATTAAAAACCGTTTGGAGCTCTTTGTTTCAGATACTTGGATTTTTCAAGTGACAAACATCATGCCTTTGATTTCTCAAAGCAAAAAAGGACTGGTGGGAGAAGACCCAGGATGCTTTCTGGGAGAATCTTCCTATGCCAGAGCCGAGGAATATGTCTGTATCATTCTCCAAATTGATTTATCACTCTACCTGAAAGTGTCATGTAATGAGCATGTGATGTCATGCAAATTGGCTTTGTTTTGTTTTGTTTCATACAAATTATCCAATGTCTATTGATAAATTCCCTGGTGTTTTATTTTAATGCCATTTGTAATGTTGACAAAGTCAACTGCTACAATGCATTTGTATTCTCAGGCCTAAGTGTGACAGGTTGAGCAATCTAAACCATTGATCAGTCTTACCAAATCACCAGTTGCTAAACCTCTCTTTGCCTGAATTACACCACGTCACTGAAGGGAAGGTCTTGTTTTCTTTGAACAGCCTGGATTATATTAAGGGTATGACATCTGTGTAGGGACTTTGGTTCATAGATTCAACACCTTTCCCAAACCCAAAAATTGGAAGCAAGGTCCCATGACTAAATGCCACTGTTTCTCAATTGTGTAATTGTTTAGATTTTTTTTAGATTCCCTGGAGTGTGGAAACAGGCCCTTCGGCCCAACAAGTCCACACCGCCCTTTGAAGCATCCCACCCAGACCCATCCCCCTATAACCCCTGAACACTACGGGCAATTCAGCATGGCCGATACACCTAACCTGCACATCTTTGGTCTGTGGGAGGAAACCGGAGTACCCGGAGGAAACCCATGCAACTACTTAAACTTGGAATACGTCATTTTTAATTTACTGCCTATACAGAAATAAGGATTTGAATATTGAACTGGGATTTCCACTGGGAATTAAATTAACAGCTGTTGGGTAATATGATGCTATAATTGCCCTGTTATGTATGTGTGTTTAAAAATCTTGCATTAGGAAGAGGTTTAGCAAACTTAGAAGTATGATATGATCACAATGTCATGTAGCAACAACAAATTGATACTTTTCCAAAATGAAGCACAAGAATAGTTTTAGTAAAGCTTTTCACTAAATAAATGCAGTGACTGCCTATCAAGCTGAAATGACCTAAAAACAAAATTCTCCACCTCAGCTATTCTACAGGGTGAATTACTTGGAAGTGTAACGAGTTTTGAGGTCAAGCAAATGCAATTTCTGAGGAAGTAAAATTGCATTTAGTTGTGTGTTGCATACAGTATGACTTCTAAACATTTGACTCGCTTAAATTGCTTGACACTAGTATTGCTAATGGTGTCAATATATCGTTTGATCCTGTCAGTTTCATTTTAATGTAGTTTATCAAACCTCCTGTGGTCTGCCTTCAAATAAATGATTTCCAAGCACCTCTGCCTTCACCCCAGTCCCTCTCCGTACCACCCTCCCCTTCAAAAGTCTGCTGCCACCCTTTCTACAACATTTAAAAACGCTGCTTTCCTGGATAGTGCCATCAGATTTGCTACGCTCAATCTAGTGGCCAGTGCTCATCGGTGCACTTGACACTGATCTCACAGAATCATATGTTGTAGGCCACAGATTGTGTGAGGAGCGTGAGAATTACACTGAGATTGCCACTGCCTTCAGTTTTATATTTAGAGTTCCACACTTTTAAAAGGAGATTTCAATCAGAGCTCTTTCAAAAGTGCAGTGCATACCCCAAAACTGACAGGTGCAGAACAGTTGAAGGGAGGCTAATTGTATTCCCTTTTCTCACAGCAGTCAGATGCCATGTCTAGTAAATTAAACATCCAGTGTCACCGGCAGCTACTGACAGCTCACGTGCTTGCCCTTTCACAGGAGCAAAGTGTGAGGCAAGGGTGCTGGTTAGACAGGGATAAGGTGTTAGGATGCCTGGGCACAAGGTGGGGAAGAGGCCAGGTAAGCACTGGAGGGTATTTTCTGATGGATATGAGGTACTGGGTCTGGCAGTGGTGTTGAGTTTGAGACGGAGACGGAGAGATGGTTGCCGGGAGGTGTTGAGTCAGGATCTGGGTTGCAGGGGTATGAAGGAGGAGACCTTAAGAATTTCTCCAGCCTCCTCTGTTTTTTATTTCAGATTTCCAGCATCCATAGTATGTTGCTTTTATCTAGGCCTTTAATATTCTAGCTTTTCTGGACTCTTTTTAAAAAACTTATCTTAAAATCTCCAAATTATGCAATCTTAATGGATACTTCAGGGGTAACAGGGATAAGGATTTGTCCATCAGAATCTTCAACTCTTCAGACAATTCCCTCAGAAACTTTTGACATTGGCAATTCTGCAGGATCCATCTGTGTTACAGAAATGGCTACTTGGCCATCAGAAAATCTGGGCAGCAGGTAATTCTACATTTTGGTGATGTGTTTTATATTGCAAGCTATCTCAGCTCGGGATGCAGTTTTGCACATGTATGGTAAAGAGTTTCACCTCTTGCATTGAACTGTTCTCCAAAAGAAAAGAGAAAGGAACCTAACTCTCCAGTTTTCTTTAACATTTGATCCGCATGAGACAACCCGTGATTCACGTAAAGTCCGATATTCAGGAATGCAGCCATTATTTTGCTTGAGGGCTTGCCCAATTGCCTACAAGGGAATGAAAGAAGTCATAAAGGAACAGAGCTGAACATGAAATTGTTTCTTGTTAGGTAAATGAATAACAGCAAAGCTTTCCTTTTGTTAAAATTTACTGCTTTGCATTTAATATTGTATCAATGATATTCTATTCAGACAGTGTGTTGATAAAATCAGTTGAGTTTATTGAAGGCTTACTGTTGAGGAAATTAGATATCCATGGCCATTATTTAATAGGTACCTAACAATAAGCAGCAATAATCATTTTCATGACCAAGTATTTGAAATATTTCACCTGCCTTTTTACTGCATGTTTCAATGCTTGCTTTTACTGAATCATGGAAATGTTATGGTGCAAAAGGAGACCATTCAACCCATCGTGTCTGCTCTGTATCTTCAAATAAGCATCATTACCTAGTGTCAATCTCCTGCCTTTTTTCCCAGATCCTTGCATGTTATTGCCATCTAGATAATCCTCTCGAATGCTTCAAATGAACATGTTTCCACCACGTTTCCAGGCATTGCATTCCCCCTTCCCTAACTCTTACATCACTTTAGCAGCATCTCATTTTTTTTTCTGTTTTTGAGCAGAAGGCTCTCAAATTAATGCCTGCCACCGGCAGCACAGACTTTTCTCCGGTTTGGCTGGTTGTGTTGTATTATCCGCTAAAAGCTGGCTTGCGTGGTCAGGATGTGATAGAAAATTAAGTGTTGGCTGCCGAGGTTTGTCATAGGAATGTTGTGGTTGGTTTCAGCAAAAAAAACGGGAAAGTCAGATGCGGTTGCTTGGCTTTCGTCATTATACAGGCTTATGGGGACGTTGTCTAAGAAGACGACCAAGCTTGGCTCTGATGTACGTCCAGGTGGAAGGACCTTTTTTTTGTGCTGTATGATATTATTCTGTTCTAAGCTTGTTGGAATTTTGTTTGAAAACTTTCAAGAATAATGGTTTCTGGGCAGAGGCACTGGATGTGCATTTCTGCAGTGAGGAAGTAAACACCCAGGTGAGGTGAAGGCAGAAAGCTAAAAGAAGGTAGTGAAGTGAAGGAAAACCATGTCCACTACCAAAAAGAAATGTTTAGTTTATGTAAACTGTGCTCTGTTAGAACAAAGATCGAGTAAATACATCCTTGACGGTCAAGTGGTTCTAAACCTTCAGCTCCAGCGAGTGCTTTTGAGGCAATTAAGGGTACAAGGATAGTTTTTGAGTAATCCTGCTGCATAATTTTGGGTAATCTAGAAGCTGAAGCGTCACTGAATACATAAGGAGCCCATTTAGTGAAGAAATTAGTCAACTTCATTTTTAGGGTTCTGAAACCAATGTCATGTATACTTCCAGATGCAACTGATGCCTCTTCATATAGAACAGCTTTTATTTAGCTGTTTGATTTTTATTTTTCTGAGGCAATGAATTTGAGATTAGTGGCACAGTAACTGAGGCAGTTATTTTGGGTTTAATAGTGAGAGGTCATTAGTTCTCAACCTTGCTCTTTGGGAGGAGACTACTTCGGAGTTTTAGAAAACTTTACAAGTACCAGCACAGTTTGTTACCTTACAGAGTGAGAAAACTTGACAAGAGCATTTCAGATTAACTCGATGATCAGGGCATTGGTAAATACGTTTGAAAAGTTGGAGGAAAGGAAATAATCCTACAAAATTAAACTTTTTTGCTCATTTGAAAGAGACATTCTTGTGGTTTGCAGTTTTCTGTGAATATTTTTCTTCAGAAATTCACGCATTTCTATTTTGTGTGTGTATACGCACGCACATATTTGTATGAAGGAATGTGTTGTTAATTGTACTGGATATTAATTGCTGCTATAGGTAAACTGAATGTAGATGAACTTTGTCTTTGGAACAAAGGTATACTGAGGAAGCCTGAATGAAGAAACCATGCTGGTGCAACAACCAGAGTAGTTGTCACTGCAGAGCAATCAAATACCAACTATGACTTAATCCATCCACTGTTTTGTTCTGTGATGGTATCATATGATAAACTGTCCTGAATATTGTTCGGAGCAAAGAAAAGAAAATTGCCTAAGAATTCCTCTGGGTGGCAGTGACTAGCAATAGCTTATTGTACTGACAGCAACATTAAGTATAACAGTAAATAAAGCCATTGAAATTGAAGTTCTGTGCACTGTCTGTTTCGCTCTCTCTCACTTGCTGTCTCGTAGATTGCTGAGTTATTTTTTGTTTACGGGATTTTGACCTTAGTTCTGCACAGTCTTAGAATTCTTTTTAGACTTTAAACTGAAGAATCTTTTTGTGTTTGAAATTTACATTTCCTCCACCTACCCAAGTCATGTTAAGTATGTATATTTCTACTGCGGTTAGAAGGGCTATCAATACCACTAGAAGGTGGTCATATAGCTGTTCAGCACTTCGGTCCAACTCGTCCATGCTGACATCTGACATAAATCTAGTCTCATTTGCCAGCATTTGGCATATATCCCCCTAAACGCTTCCTATTCATATACCCTTCCAGATGCCTTTTTAAATGCTTTAATTGTACCAACTTCCACCACTTCCTCTGGCAGACTTCCAAACACATCCCACCCTCCAGTGTGGACATGTTGCACCTTAGGTCCCTTTTTGAATCTTTCCCCTCTCATCTTAAAGCTATGACCCCTCTAGTTTTGGAGGGGAAAAACACCTTGTCTATTTACCTATCCATACCCTCGTGATTTTATTAAACTCTGTGAGGTCACCCTTCAGCATCTGACGCTCTGGGGAAAATAGCTCCAGTCTATTTAGCCTCTCCCTCTAGCTCACCGCACCCCCCCCCCCCCCCCCCCACAACCCTGGCAACATCGTTGTAAATCACTTTTGACCCCTTTCGAGTTTCACAACATCCTTCCTATAGCAGGGAAAACAGAATTGCACATAGTATTCCCAAAGTGGCCTAAACAATGTCCTTTAGAGATGCAGCATAACCTACTAACTCCTATACTCAATGCACTGACCAATACAGGTAAGCATACCAAATGCCACCTTCATTATTCTATTTACTTGTGACTCCACTTTCAAGGAACTATGAACCTACACTCCAAGATCTCTGTTCAGCAACATTCCCCAGGACCTTACTGTTAAGTGTGTAAGTCCTGCCCTGATTTGCCTTTCCAAAATAGAACCCCTCTCATTTATGTGAAGTTAACTCCATCTGCCACTCCTCGACCCATCTGATCGAGGTCCCATTGCACTCGGAGGTAACCTTTGCTGTCTACCACCCCTCCAATTTTGTTGTCGTCTGCAAATTTACTAACCATGCCTCCTATGTTCACATTCAAATCATTTATATAAGCGACGAAAAGCAGCAGACCCAGCTCTGATCCTTGTGGCATACTGCTGGTCACAGGCCTTCAGTCTGAAAAGCAACCTTCCACCATCACCCTCTGTCTCTTACTTTCAAGCCAGTTCTGTATCCAAATTGCTAGTTCTCCTGTATTCCACGTGATCTAACCTTGCTAACCAGCCTACCAGGCAGAACCTTGTTGAAAGCCTTACGCGAGTGTATTTTGATTGTGTCCGCTGCTCGGCCCTCAACAATTCTCTTTTGTTACTTAATTTAAAAAATTAAGTTGAGTAAGACATGATTTTCCATGCACAAAACTATGTCGACTATCTCTAATAAGTCTTTGCCTTTCTGAATACATGTAAATCCTGTCCCTCGGGCCTAAAATATTACAATCTTGGGTTACTGTATTTCTGACCTTTACACGTTTTAGCATCATACTTCTCTTCAAATTGCTGATGTAACAAGTGAAAGAAGTGGTCCCAGATAGATTCCTGTTGGACAGAACGATCAATTTTAAACCAATCTGAGAAGTATCATTTAGCTTTTACTGTTTCATCCTTTTTTATTTAATAAAACTTTGCTATGCTTTATGTTAAGGAATCTGTAGAATACATGTTGAAAACCAACTAAGAATAGTTGGGAATTTTCATTTTTTAAAAAAAATTCTGTAAGTAAAAGACAATAGCAGTAAGAGTGACCTTTTGAAGTTGTAGTGATTCTTAAAAAAAAAACAGGTATTGTAATATCCTTTTGGGAAAGGAAATTTACTGTCTTTGCCAAGTCTGACTTGTGTGAATCCACTAATTCCATCTCTTGAAGCAAATTGGTCAACCTTACCTGGTCTGACCTACGTATGACTCTCGACCCACAGGAAAATGGTTTACTCTTGGCTGCCCCCAGTTCAAGGCAAATTGAGGATAGATAATAAATGCTGGCCTTGTCATTGATACATAAGATCCATGAAATAATTTTTAGAGGTCACACACCAAGATAATTGACTAAGTTGTTACGAGAAGATTGGCACAACTTGGTTGTTCAAAGAGCTACTCCATTTCAAGGTGTGGGTGGCACTGTGGCTCAGTAGTTAGCACAGCAGCCTCACAATACCAGGGATCCAGGTTCAATCCCAGCCTCGGGTGACTATCTGTGCGGAGTTTGCACATTCTTCCTGTGTCTACATGAATTTCTGCTGGGTGCTCTGGTTTCCTCCCACAGTCCAAAGATGTGTAGGTTAGGTGGATTGGCCATGCTAAATTGTCCATTGTAAGCAGGGATGTATCAGTAGATGAGCTAGCCATGGGAAATGCAGGGTTATAGGATAGGGAGGTGAGTTGGGGTGGGATGCTGTTTGTCAAGTGACCTGTCTCAACACTGCAGGGATTCTACTCGTGTCGGTCTAGAGCTACCCGCTCAAGGCGAACCAGAATAGGCAAGTAATACCAGACTTGCAAATAACACCATTATCCAAAGTTAAATTTAAGAAGCTTAAATTTGTTGGTCTTGCTCTAATTCCCCACACTATATATATTCCAGTAGTTTCCTTGTGTTGTCTTGTCAAAGGTTTATCTAAATCTCACTGTTCACTGCATTTACTGCACTTCCCCACTCACTATATCTATCACTTCAAAGTAGTGATGAGGTTTGTTGTTGAAATCTTCCTTTGAAAATCCTGTGTTTCACATTATCCGCTCTTTCTCTCTCTCGCTCTCCTGGTTATTTAGCTGTACATGCAATTAAATTATCTCAAAGCTCCCTGAACCACAAATGATAAACTCACTGACCTGTAATTATCCTTTAAGAAAATGTGTTGTATTAACTACTAACCAGGCCTATGACGATCATTTACCCTCCACAATGCTCACAAATATGATTGGCAGGATAGGGTGGTATTCGGTCTTTGTACAATCTGCACAATTTTTCGTCTGTGATTGATTGATTCAACCAAACTTGGATGTCTCAGCTAAACTGTTTGACCGTACAGGTACGGTGCTGAGGCTAACCAAAGGGAGGGTGAGATGTTGATTCAGCTATCAACAGTGTTGGTACAGAAGTGTGTCTGTACATATTGTTAAACAAGAATCACTCAGACTGATGGTGGTAATGTTGGATGGGATGTGAAGCTATTGTTAGAGGTTCTCTGGTCACATTTTGAGAGGTAATAGTGGAACCAAGGAAATCCTTCTAATACCTCCTTGAACTGGATAATTTGGAGAGACACTTGAACAGGATAACGTGGTAAGATTAATTCTTTGGTACATTTTGTAGTTCATTGTTAAATTTGAAAATTCTGTTCCGCTCAACGTGCGAGTAATTGACAATTTAAGTCAGCATGCTTGGTGAGCTAAAGCAGGTTTTACCTAAAATATATGCTGAATAGATCTCATAGACGGAAGACTCACTGTAGTCCCTGGACTACTCAGATTCCACAAAGCAAAATTCTTTTTCATGCCGTTAGAGTTCACTTCGCGTCAGTCTCAGTGAGAATCTCTAGAGAGCGTGCAACTAAACCTAGCCATTAAGAACTTGCAAAGGAGCAAAATTTTAAAGAGCTTTACTCCTATGCAAAATGGATTTCTGAATTCCATCGGTTCAGACTTGTACGTGCTTCTAATAGCAGAATAAAATGAAGTTAAATTTTGGATCTTTGTGTACCCTTCAAGGTCAAGGTGACTAGTTTCCTGCTAGCTGCAGTTTGATGGCCAAAAATGAAGATTCTGAATTTTATTATTTATATATGCCCGTGGAAAAGTATCTTGTCTAATCGAAGAAAGTAATGGGATCATTACCCATTGAAAAGTATGAACCAATATGACCATTTCTCAGAAGAAGCGGTTCTTTCCTGCACAAACCTTATCAATTCCCTGGATCACTGAAAATATGGAAAAAATTAACGTGCGTCTTTTAAATCCTTTGTGAGTACTGGAGTGGTGGAATGTTTCATGCTGACTTTGTTAGTGCTTGTTGATTGTTAAAATGGCTTCTCAAAAGTGACCTCTTAAATGCATTATTTGAAGAAGCACTGACATGAACATGAAAATCTAAACTATGATAACAAATCTAATCATTCGCTGGTAGCACAGTGTTTATTGATGAGATCAATAAGGTCTCATATCCCCGCGACCAAAAAGGTATAGGAAGAAAACAAATTAGATTACTTTTAGCCGTTCATAACACAAACATCTATTGAGTTATAGTCAAGACTGCAGCAATACTGAGCCCCCGGTCTCAAATTAGGAAACAAACTCTTAAACGTTTTAAAAATGGAAGGATTTGGTATAAAAACCATGGAGTGCAGTTTCTTTTCCCTCACAAACCAACGTAGATTGTCAAACTGCTTTATAATCTCGTGGCCTATTTAATCTGAGTAAACTCAGTAACAGCGTTTGTACAAAGAAAAAAGCATTTTGTAAACTTTTGAAAACTGTTAGTCCTGCACAAAATTAATGATGAATTCAATCGTCCACCACTGTATGTAATGTTTCTCTTCAAGTATTTAGCCAATACTCTTGTGAAGGTTAATATATATTCTGCTTCCATCACTGTTCCTGGCCGATTCTAGATCGTAATCGGAATTTGTGATGTAGAATTTAATAGGATAGGCAGGTTAGATGAAATAAGTTGAGAGGAAACTCTTGCTCTAAGTAGAATTAAAGCTCAGCACCATGGAACTCTATTTATGCTTTCCTATTATAGCTTTCTAAGATCATTTGAGGAATTTTATTTTCCATAACAGACCATATTTAACACCTCTTTTGAACAACACAAAGGAGGCAAACTTTTAAAGAAGCCTTTAACAATAGGATAGACCAAATTACAGGTTTGAATACTGTAATATTCTGATTCTACAAATAAAAAATCTCTGGCTGTCCACAAGCCCTTTTGTTCTCAATTAATACCTTCTGTTCACAAACACCAAAATCACATAATTAACAAAATACTACAATGCAGCAGCTTAGACTTGTACAACAGGGGAAAGAAAAAAAGAAACTTGTAATTGGACTGAGCCAGATGAGCCAAAATAATCTTTTGTGATAATAGAAACAGGGACGGGTGAAATACAAGCATCAGTGGATACAGCAAGAATTAACATTCCAGGGCAGTGATAACTTGTTAATCAGCATTAAGGCAAAGTGGAAATGTATGTAGGCTTTGCACAAACAAAGGGAACAGAGTTGGCGATGCTGGTAGTGAGTGGAAGAAGAGAAAGTCTGACTGTGGCAGTCTGAAGGTTTTGTGGTATGGGCAAAGTACAAAAACAAAACAAGTGTCCAAATGAGTGCTGTCTTAAATATTTACGGTCATTCAAATGCAAAGTAAATGAATAAAAAGAAATCAAATATTTTTTGGTAGGACAGAACTTCATTTCTCAAAAATGACTTTGAAGCATTTCATTTTGTACCCAGATCAAATGCAAGAATGCCAATTTCAATTGACCACAATAATTCATACTATGCTGACAAATGTGACTGGCTAAGGCATTCATGATTCTGTATTTTATAACATTTCTAAACATCAGCAAATTCGGATCACCGGAAAAGAATAAGGTAACGAATGAACAAAATTAGGGGTGCCAGAAAGAGAGGAGATTAATTCCTCTCCTTGGATTACTCTGTTTTGTCAGAGGCATAACATAAAATGAGAAAACAGGTATTCCATTCCACTGGTTGGACATGAAATTAGGTGACATTTTTAGTTCTGATTTTAATTTATGATAGTTTAACGATGACACCATCCTATCAGTCACACAAAAAAGCAGACGTTTGACTGCACTCTGCTTCTCCATTTTCTCTAGATGGATCACTTTTACAATCTGATTATAAACTCTACATCCCTATCACCACGCAGTCATTCTCTGCTCCATAACTCTACATTCCTATCACTACAAGCAGTCATTCTCTGCTCCATTTCACTTGTCCTGACTGTTAATAGGGTGCAGATGTCTTTCTCACAATGGCATTCACAACCTTCTCAACCTTCCTACCACCCAACTAAGATTTAACACTGTGTTTAATGAATTAGCAGTTTTATCTATTCTCTGGATCCAGTGCTTGGACAGCACTCGCCAGTGGAGAGTCCCCAACCATTACCTGAAGAAGCTGTTGGCCATGTTAGGTTCCAAAGGTTTGTGGTTCCAAGCCTAACACTTCTTTTGAGGATAGTTTATGCAAACATTACTCAATGCATTAGTCATAAAAAATGAATTCTGTAAGGTACTTCTCTATGTTAGAAAAAGAATGCCACTCATGTCATCACAAAGACACTTTAAGTATAGAATAAATGTGCTACTTCAGTGTACCGGAATGTGCGCACGGCAAAATCAAACAGCTCCCAAGGCTGTGATCTAGCCAGGGAAGGAGCAAGACCAACAAAAGTGAGCTTTTAAATCCTGAACATAAATCTAGAGATTATCTCATAAAATAACTTAATGAAAGGGGATTAGTTTTACTTTCAAATCACAATTGGCATATTTGGTACAGATTGAATACATCGTGTAATTCATTTATACCACAATAGGTAAAGAAATAAAATGGTAAGCTCTATATCACATAAGTTCAAATGTAACCTCTGTTATCTCACAGATGGTAGTTACTCTAGTAATGCTAGTGTGGTACTTCTAATGTTTTGTCACAATTCCTTGTTCTGTTTTTGAGTTAATAACAAATAGTGCAATGGATGCTTCAATGTATAAGTAGGACTTTGCTTTGATTCTTCACTCTGTGCTGAATGAGTTGTTGTGAACAGCAGGTAGCGGTTGCCCTGGACCAGACAGGAGAAAATTGGCCAGGGTTTCAATTCATAATCACCTCATGCCTTTTGTTACTGCATGTGTGAATGCCTGTCTAGTAAAGGCAGAACTGGACTGGGGCCTGGTTGCAAATCTTCACTGTCCCATATGCTATTGGCATTCACTATCAAAGATCTCACAATAATGTCCACTTGACTGAAGAGTAGACAGTGTCAACTTTCTTTTGGGAAGATTGTGTAAGATCAGTGAAGAGAAACAATTGAACTTTGTTCACCGTTTACTGATTTTAATTATCTAATGGTTTCCAGGCATTTAAACGGAGAGATTTAAGATACAGAAATATCCTGTTTTTTGATAGGTTAATTTGGTGTATTTGATGATATTACAACTTCTTTTAACAATGAAATGTTGACAGGAAAGTTTTGTTCCCTGCCATGGAGGAGTTTAATATCTGTTCATGTTGAAAATGAGAATGTGTTGAAATGTTTTTAAATCTCATTGTCTTTTTTGAACATTGGGCATCTCCATTTTAAATACTTGTTTCAGAATGTTTTACAACGATAGATTTTAGCTGAATTTGCAAGTATTCATTCCATATAGGCCATCTTGAAAGAAAAATGTAGGAGACAGCTCTTTACTTTAGATAATTTGAGGGGCTGAATGGCCTACTTCTGTTCATGCTGCTTATGGTCTGTTGTTGAGTTTAGAAACTGTCCATTTTTTTCAACTGACTGCTTTCTTTTGTCTTAAAAGAAGGGATAAGTTACAGTCTCAAGGTTTTGAAGATTGTAGAGATGAAGTTAGCTATGATTTACTTGGGGTAACAGTGATATGAAACTGGAAGCTTTTCAGGAATTCTGCAGTTATCAGTCTCAGAGCAGGATGTGTCAGAGGGAAGCAAGCTAGCGAGCCCAGGTCATGCCGCTAATTATAAATCACAGTTGAAATCAAGCTAAAAAGCCATTGTGTGCAAACCACCTAAGGTGCATCCACACAATCTCTCCAATCCTTGAGTATTTTTTTTAAAACCTATGGATAAAACAGAAAGCCAACAGATTTGAGAGAGAAGGCCATGAACCAGGCTCCACAGAAATTCCCAGTAATCTTAAGAGACTAAGGGTTAAGAAAATTCTAGTGACTGGTAAGCAGTGGAAGCTCTGGGCTCGGTGTGGAGATTCCTTGGTATTTAAGTATGGATCTAACATGGATGTTTTGAGATCATTCTTTGTCTGCAGTTTAACCAAGTCACCACAGGTGAGTACCAGTAATGAACATTTTAATGAGACTGGTTTATGGAATGGAATTCGGGGAAGCAGAAACTGGACATTTTTCAATTGTGTTTTGTGAGATGATTGTATCTTAAAGGTTCAAGTTGTATTCTTATCCTGCGTTTTCTGGATTTATTCCTGACATCAGATATGCTGCTGAAGTTGTACTTCTGATTTCTCTAACTTGTCGCAGAAAGACTGAAAAGTCACCTGACCATTTTTTTTGTCTTAACCAAGGATGGCTTTCGAGGTTTTTGGGTTTTTTGTTTTCAAAAGTCTGAAGAGAATTCCTGATTTCGACAAACAGCAACAAGGAGCCGTTTTGCTTTGCATTACGCTCGTGTGTTTTGGTAGTATAACTCATTGAGGTTGAATTAAACTTGATCTGGGATACGTTTAGAGTGATATCGGGAATACGCGCAGAGCTTTAGAATTATCGCTAGTTACTGTGGCTGTGGCATATACTTAATTTTGATTCCTGTCAGCGAGATCGATGTGCTGAGTCTCTGCATTTTAGCTGTAGGTCAGTGAAGAGTTAAACAGTACCTTCCTAGTCTCAAATTGTGAATTCCATAATTTGTTAAATAATGACATTAACTGGCGACAGTTGAAATTGCATTTAGGATTAATCCCCAGTGGCTTTCCACTGTGTTTTGTCATCAACTAACATACCTCGGTTTTTGACGCGAAGAGATTCCGTGCCGTTCAGCTGACCCAAAATTCCGTTCAGTGTTCGTACAAGCTCCAAGAGATTGTGGCCAAGTTCTCTGGGAAATAAACCGCTAGGTGGCGCATTTTGCTGCTTTTGGCTTCTAAGTTGCTGAACTGATCACAGTAAAACTCTAAAACAATCACTACAGACAAATAACTATTTTTATCACCATGTTAATCGCAGTTTCATATTTTGAGTAAAAAGCATTCTTTTTGAAAGTTGTTTTTGGCCACCAAATGAACTTTACAATTATATAAATTTATATGGTATTTATTCTAATATATCAACTTCATGGAGATCGATTCCTTTTGTCACGTTCAGGAAACATTCTGTAGATTAGATTCGAAACGTTGTATTCAATTTTTTTTGACCTCTCAATGATGCCAAGCCACAAAAGGAACTATTAAGGCGGGTGACGAAACTCATGGTCCAACAGAAAGGGTTTAAGCAGCATCCTCTATGAAATAAACACGAAATGGGAGAATTCGGGAATGGGCATGCGGACCCAGTTTGTTGAACACATTGCCAGGAATGGTGGACCAGTTACAGGAGGAGATGCTGAGGATGTTAGAGGAATAAAGGCTTGGGGATTTCAGAGATAGGGAGAAGTGAGGCTATGGTGAGGTTTGAAATCGTGGACAAGAATTTTAAATTTGGCTCACTATTGCAGAATCTTTAATACAGGAATGATGGGAAAACAGGAGCTGGTGTGAATGAGGCCACTGACAGCAAATGTTTCGATTTTATCAAGTACACATAGTTCAGAATGTGGGAGACAAAAGGTATAGAGGAGGATTTCAGTAGTAGATGAACCGAGGTGCGCAATGGAGGTGGAAATATGTGGTTTCGGTGATATATGGAGATCTGGTCAGAAATTCATTCGGGTTAGGTTCAGGCTTAGATAATTTCCAGGGGAGGGAATGGAGTCAATAGCTGGAGACTGAAGATTGAAAGTGTACTCATATCGTGGGAAAGAAAGAGATGATTTGAGGCACGTATGTGGAAGGGGTGACACATCGAAGTAAATATGTATTCAGGATAACAAAGTGTGAGGCTGGATGAACACAGCAGGCCAAGCAGCATCTCAAGAGCACAAAAGCTGACGTTTCGAGCCTAGACCCTTCATCAGAAAAAGGGGATGGGGAGAGAGGGGGAGGCGGACCGAAGATGGATAGAGGAGAAGATAGGTGGGGGGGGGGGGGGGTAAGGAGTGGATAGGTCAGTCCAGGGAGGGTGGACAGGTCAAGGGGGCAGAATGAGTTTAGGAGGTAGGAAATGGAGGTGCGGCTTGGGGTGGGAGGAAGGGATGGGTGAGAGGAAGAACAGGTTAGGGAGGCAGAGACAGGTTGGACTGGTTTTGGGATGCAGTGGGGGGAGGGGAAGAGCTGGGCTGGTTGTGTGGTGCAGTGGGGGGAGGGGACGAACTGAGCTGGTTTTGGGATGCAGTGGGGGAGGGGAGATTTTGAAGCTGGTGAAATCCACATTGATACCATTGGGCTGCAGCGTTCCCAAGTGGAATATGAGTTATGATAACCTCACCCTTGTCTGCCTTCCGGAGAGATCACTCTCTCCACGACTCCCTTGTCTGCTCCACACTCCCCTCCAACCCCACCACACCCAGAACTTTCCCCTGCAACCGCAGGAACTGCTACACTTGCCCCCACACCACCTCCCTCACCCTATCCCAGGCCCCAAGATGGCTTTCCATATCAAGCAGATGTTCACCTGCACATTCGCCAAAGTGGTATACTGCATTGGCTGTCCCCGTTGTGGCTCCCTCTACATTGGGGAAACCAAGCGGAGGCTTGGGGACCGTTTTGCAGAACACTTACGCTCTGTTCGCAATAAACAACTGCACCTCCCAGTCGCGAACCATTTCAATTCCCCCTTCCAGTCCTTAAATGATATGTCCATCCTGGGCCCCTTGCAGTGCCATAATGATGCCACCCGTAGGTTGCAGGAACAACAATTCTTCATATTCCGCTTGGGAACCCTGCAGCCCAATGGTATCAATGCGGATTTCACCAGCTTCAAAATCTCCCCTCCCCCCACTGCATCCCAAAACCAACCCCGCTCATCCCTGCCTGCCCAACCTGTTCTTCCTCTCACCTATCCACTCATCCCTCCTCTAGCTGCACCTCCATTTCCTACCTACTAAAGTCATCCTGCCCCCTTGACCTGTCCGTCCTCCCCGGTCTGACCTATCCCCTCCCCACCTCTCCCCCCCCCCCCCCCAACATTTCTCTCCTCTCCACCTATCTTCTCCTTTATCCATCTTCAGTCCGCCTCCCCCTCTCTCCCTATTTATTTCAGAATCCGCTCCCCATCCCCCTTTTCTGATGAAGGGTCTAGGCCAGAAACGTCAGCTTTTGTGCTCCTGAGATGCTGCTTGGCCTGCTGTGTTCATCCAGCTCCACACTGTTGTCTTGGATTCTCCAGCATCTGCAGTTCCCATTATCTCTGATCATAAATATGTCTTCACATTTCTTTATTATGTTTGCTTTTCACCATCAGCTGTCATTGCAACTTTTTGTCTGGCTGCAACTGCAACTTTGGAGTGACCAACCCCACACAGTCTTATCCCTACACTTTGTTCCATGCTGCAAGGTGTGAACTGAGCAGCTCCTGCACCATCTTTCCAGGTTGATCAACATTGATGCTACTCCACAGAGATTAGTGGGATTTGTTTTTTTATCTTGGGTGCTAGAATCAGCAGTGCTTGGGACAGGATTTGGACTGCTGATAGTAGGCTGATGCCTAAAGTTCACAAAGCATGCATTACCTACAGATCAATTTCAGCTTTAGCATAAGGGTGTCTTTGTAATGTTGTTGCACTGTGAGGGACTGTCACCTGTCCACTCTGGCTGTGGTCTTGGCCATTTTAATCTCCATCTTGCAGATGTTATTCACAACGTAGTGGCAATCAACAGTGGCTGCTCCTCGAACAGTTTAATCTCAGACCCAACCTCTACATCGTAATGAAACTATCCCCTTTCTGGTAACTCTCCCCAACAAACCAATAGCTTTCCAATCTCACCAACTCCCCATCCAACTGGTCTAAACCTCCCTTTACTCACTTTACCCTTCAGTCCCATGCATATGAAGAAGCATGCCAGCTTTGGTAGTTCACTGTCCACCCATGGAAACCAGAGTGCTGTTTACCATTGATGACTCCTTTTCTCGTCTTTCACTGTAAACTTGCCTCCCTTTAATATATTAAATTGTCGTCTTTAGCATTGTCCCTTCCCTCTGCATCCCAACATTTTGATTCCAATCCCAACATTTTGATTCCAATCCCTACAATTTAGTTCACCAAAGGTGGCCCCTGCTAACCACTCCTTGACTTTTAGCAGGCTAATGCTTAGAACTGACTGTGTCCCATCCCTTTAGCCAGACAGCCTGAACAATGAGTGACCAAATTGACTAACATTTGTACTGTTCTGTGTTCCCTGATGTCCCAAACTAGTATCACTGGACCCCTGGAGCTGATGGTGGTGGACTCCCAGACAGCAGAGCTACAGACTGTCTCTTTCTGATAGTCAGTCAGTTTGCCAAACCTATGCTTAAGCACCCAGAGTGATATTGGAGGCCCCTCCTTGACTGACCAACCCTTCGGGAGTTCCTAGAGAGGCTGACACGTTATGAATGCCAGCGTCTGGATATAGGTTGCATACAGTTTCTGCACATGGAGTGTGCCTGGGATGTTGGTGTCAGGTGTTTTAAGGTGGAGATTCAGTAAGCAAGTGGTGAACTGTTGCCAGGTATGCACTCCTGGCTTTCATAGAATTTCTACAGTGTTGGGGGGGAGGGGGGAGGCCATTCAGCTCAATAAGTCCACAACAAACCTCCAGACAGCATCCTGCCCAGTCTCACCCCACCCCTGTAACCCTACATTTGCCATGGCCAATCCATGTAGCCTGCACACTTCTATTTTTGGATTGTGGTAGGAAACCTGAGCAGCCAGAGAAAACCCTGACAGATGTGGGCAGCATGTGCAAACGCCACACAGGCAGTCACTCAAGGCTGGGACTGAACCCAGATTGCTGGCACTGTAAGGCAGCAGGGTTAACCACTGAGCCACCATGCTGTCTTGTCATGAATTCCCGGCATCAGGCTTCTACCCAGCAGGTGGTGGAATGGGACCATGTGTAATGATGATGTAAGCTGAAGTAGTAATGAGGGAAGTTACAAGTGATAATCACCATTTAATAGACTTCTCATTGCTCCATAATGAAGTTCTCCTCTCAAACTTAGTTGGAAAATGAAACTTCGTAGTCTCAATGCTGAGAAAGACCTTACTATCATGCAATTCTCCCAAATCTCTTACCATAGCCAATATTGTTTGGGGCCTAGGAACACTTTGCTCTTAGACTTTGTGGCAAAATTTCTACTCAGCTTGTATCAAGATTATACTTATCCCTGGTTTCTCTGTCATTCTTGCGACATGTGTTGATTATATAATTGATTTTCTTCTTTATTCACTTTGTGCAATAAGGAGGTTGTCTTCTCAGTGGATTCCAAATATGAAAGTAATATTTTCCATCCTTAAAACTTGAATGGCTCAAATAATGTTATTTTGTAAGATGCATTCCCACCATTGAAATTGCAAATTTTGATTTATTTTCTCGAAAGTGAAAATGTCAGAATATCTTACAAACCCAACTATTTCATAATGGCCCTTTAGAGAATGAAGATCTCTGTGCTTCCAAGGTCTGCTTAGGCTGTTCCCATTCCACATCATGAAGCTGAGCTCGTAACTGTCCCTATCATTTACTAACAAGGCATTCAGTTCAATAAGCTGGTATACATAGCAGTTCAAGAAGAAAAACCAACACCACTTTAAGACATCTTACAAATGGGTGATAAATGTTAACCTTGTCAGTTATGTCCATATTCTAGAGAATAGACCATATGTGGGCAAAAGGAATCTGTCTTTAACAGTGAGAGAAGAAAGGGGTCATGGAGTTTGTCAGTGTCTGCTGTATTTCCATGGAAGACTAACCAAAGTCCATCTGCCTGGTCTGAGAACTAAGATTGACAGTTAACACTTCTTGCTTCATGCCCATGCCAATGATAGCCTAAACAATTTGAAGACTCTATAAATTGATGTCCCTTTTACTGAGTCTGGTTTCTTGAGTCCTATTAAGTACAATATGAAAAGCTTTGACATTCTGATGCCTCTTACTAACGTTTAAATTCTTTACTACCAAGCAATTATTTCTCTTGCAATGGGGTTGTGCCTATGTGAAAGATACCTGGTTGATCCTGGAATATATACTCCAAGATGGGGCTGATGAGTATGGGTTGAGGTGGTGTCAAATGGACATGAAAACCTGACTTTGCCTCTAGATGCTAGATCAGAAAACAAGGCAAGAAAGAGTAGGAAGGGAGCGAAAGGAGCACAACGACCAAACGCTGCAAGGAGAAGTCGCTGGCTCCCTATTCAAACACAATAAGGGAAGTATATGTCCTGTATTAAACTGTAGATCGTTGCTTGTGTTTGTTGCTGTTGTTTAACCTGAAAACTTAATAAGCTTATTTTAACATGGTATCATTAAATTGACATCATAACGTTTTTTGGTAATCTTTTCCCAGGCTACAGGGATTCAGAAACAACTGGAAGCCACAAGAACCGAGATTAAACAAAATTTTATCACCAGAGGAATTAATAACAAAGCATTTTTCACCATTAATTCATAGGAGTAGAGGAAGAATATTGCATACTGATCAGACAAAAAACTGTCATGCGGTTAGCTAAGGGGTCTCAGGAAAAGATGGTATATAATAGTGGCAGTAAAGCAGAACTTTGTCAGCTATGCAGAATTCAGAATGTCAATAAGGCAGTATATGCCAACTACAAGATCCAGCAGGTAAGAATTAAACTCAATCTAAGCATTTTGCTTTAGCCAAGAAGCTTGTAGAAGTTGCTTATCTTTCAGAGGAGGGAGGATCCTTAGTTTTGATGAGTATTATTAATATCAAAATAATCTTTTCTTGATCTTGAAAAGCTCACAATGGATGGAACTCTACATCCAGATAATATCAAAGTATGTTTTTTTTTAAAAAAATGATCAAAAGAAACAAAAATAATTACTTTAGATTGGATGACAACACACCCAGTTCCATTCAAAACGGGGGACGAAATAGATAGCGAACAGCAGAGTTATTAGCCTGGCATCTATTAGTAGAGCCGTGCTGCAAGGAATCTTAAGTGATCTTCTTTAGTGACTCCTTCCCTCACCTATGGATCACAATGATTCAAGATGGTTTCCAAAAACTGTTAAATTGACGTATTTAACATCTGTGCACACATCATTGGGCTGATGACGACCATGATGCCTTGAGAGGGGAATGTGGGTACGTAAGCAGGCTAAAAAGACAAGCTGATCACACTCAGCATGTTAGTTTCGTGTGTTTAGAGGAATTACATTCTTTAAAAGAAGGAATCATTATAGTTTACAGCTAGGCATGACATTTGTGCCCTCAATGAAGTTTATTTTACATAAATACTAGATGGTTGTATTAGTTTGTCTACAAGCTAGAACCTGGGGAAAGTATTCACATCAGAGCCATTAAATTGAACTAGCTTTAACAATTGTTCATTCTGTGTTTATACATTTAAGAAGAGTTTGCATTTATAAGAGTGCCTTTCACGTTTCCAGGTTGATTTTTTTAAAAAACCTACAACAGCCACTTTGTACACAGTAGGGCCCTCATGAACGCTAATGAGATAATGATTATCTAATCAGTTTTAATTATATTGGGTGATGGATATTTGCTTCTCTGCACTTATTCCAACAGTGGTAATGGAATTTTTTGCTTCCACGCGAAACGGCAGTCGGGGCCTCGGGCTTCCGTTTTACATCTCATCTGAAAGACTGTACCTCCTGTAGTGAGGCATTGGCTTAGCGACGGCGCTGAAGTACCAGCTTAGATATCGTCTTCAAATCTCTAGAGCAGCTGGGGAATCTACATAGCTCCTGACTCCGAGGCGCGACTGTCACCGCGGAATTAAGCTGACTTCTCAAAATGAAACCGGATTCCAATTTTATTTTCCAATAGCATGCAACATGGAGTGCACCGCCTTCACTCTTGAGGCCCCAGTATGAATAGTGTGGAAAAGAAGTTATCATTCCCGAGATTTACTTGCCAGTAACATTCCGTATGAAATTGACCCACCTTGTTTGTAAGAGAATGGGTTGCTTGTAGCATTCACTTTATGCTTGGGGAAAAAAACAAATTCACCTACTTCATAGTTTTCAGTACATGGCTGAAAACTGGATATAATTGGATTAGTCAAGAGGGTGGTAGACATGCAATTTGATGTAAAATTCCGAGCAAAACTGCACATTGATGAAAGAAATAGTCGAGTCTTCTCAAATAGAACCAATACTGTACTGTCAAAATTTCAGGAATGTGACTAATGGCCACCCTGGCGTTAATGGATATATCAATTTCGTATCAAAGCTCCATTCCCTATCACGCATTCATAATTCTAGCATGTCTTTCTTTAATGGTTCTTTGGCGTTAGTTATAATGTTACTTAATTTAATCATTTTCCTTCCAGTAGACACGTAAGATGTTTTATTACATTTAACACGCCGACATCTTTGATAAAATCACTCCAGTCTTGGACTTTGTTAACAGTGAAGTTGTTCGTGTGTTATCCAATAAATCACTGAATGTCTGTCTATGGTGAATAAAACATTCCCTTCTTCCCCCTCACAGACACACGACACTGACAACACCACAGGACACATTACCGGCAGTCTCTATTTAACCGAGGTGCTTTTAAAACAGGCTCATGTTTTAACCTCTTCCCCCCTCGACCCCGCCCCCAAACTCCCTCCTTTCAACTCTGCTCTGTTGGGTCGAGTGTTAAACGGACCGAGTGTGAACAGAAAGCTTCGCTCTCCGGATGTACAGCTCCTGAGTGTCGCTTGGATTTGGCAACCGAGCTGGAACAGTTCCCGTGTGCAGCGAAACGGCTGGGGGGAGAGGCTGGCCCTGGCGTGGGCTCGCAGTGCGGGCAGCTTCGATCAGTCTGAGGGCGATTCAGCACCACGGCCAGCTCCTCCTCCGCATCCGGCAATGGCGTAGCCAGCTCGGCGAACAGGTAAAAGAAACCCTCGATGTCATAGCTCAAGCTGTGTGGAGTCTTTGACACTTTCTAACTCATTTTGACACTTAATGGGGAATAATATTGGAGCGCCCCACTTGAATGTTGCTGTTTACAATTGCTGTGTTTTTTTTTGGATTTCAGACGCCGGAAGAATAAGACCTGGATTCTGAAAAGTGCCCCAAGTCAGACCATATGACTGTTCTGCTTGCTCTCTCGGTTTTCTGGTTCCCCTTTCTGTGTTACATTGCTGCAGAATGTCAACGCGCTTTTGTGCGATTGTTTTAACACACCGGCCATACAACAATTTATAAACATTTCTCATTGACACAGCTATTAAACTAAATTTTAATGCAAATATTACTGCCCAGTCGAGGATTATTCTGCCTGTTGCCTTTTCTTCGATAGACTGATTGGCTTAACACTACAATTATGGCTTAAAAAAACAGAATGTTTCATTTAATCATATCCGATTCCCACCAACTTTCAATGGAATACTATCCCGGAGGGATGTGATTTCCAGGCCTTGAGAATAACAGGAAAAGGCAGCTACTATCTTGTTTCAAATGTGCGAGCTGTGATCTCAGGTTTCAGGTAGCACATCATTCATAAATGCTCTCCAGCTTGAAGTCTTCATTGCATTAAGTTGACACACCACCTTCTCCCAGTTTGCTGTACACACGCGTCACTGTCGAGTAGTTTGCCTAGAATTAACACCATAGCATTTATATCTGGATTGCCTGCAGATCTAGATCCCGGGGAGCAGGCTCTGTTAAGATGGGCCCAACGTGGAGTTTCGAGTGTGTACTGCATGTCCCCATTTCTCTGAGCACCGTGCCCAGGGATTAAACAAACAAAGCAAAAACAAAACAGTTCAGAAAGACCACGATGTTATTACTGGTCAGATTATAACCTCATGCAGTAAAGCAAATCTCATGGTTCTTGTAAAATATTAACCTTGAGTGAATGTGACATCACCAAGGTGTCACTGTCTTGCCAATCTGAAAGAATCTGGGTTGATTACCAAGTCGGAATCTGTCCAGAGGATCGAGTTCAAGACTTTAGATTCACCCTTCGTTATTTGGTTCAGCACATTGTATGTAGCCGCACAGAGCGTACATTAAGACTCGAGGCTGCATTCAAAGCAATCATTCCAAGCTCGGTCAGCCTGCACTCTCTGGGAATTGTTCACTTATCCCGTTTCCTTTTGCCCAACTCCCTGCGGCACCGAACTGTCGACTGGTCGGAATGCTGATCGCTGCGCCTGAATTTATACCTTTCTTTTTCTGAAGGACAGAAAAGCGTGACCGTGAAAGCTAAAGTCCTGCATTTAGGTAAACATTTACAACAAATGAACCGTAGTTCCAGTTTTAAACACATCAACAATAGCAAGGCCCAATAAACAGCAATGGGAGAAATAACCCCTTAGTCTGGTTTCGGGATACATATTGGTTGGTACACTTGGATAAACTTCCCTATCCCTCTTCTAATAGTGACATGAGTCTTTTTATACATCACCTGATGGGGCAGTAAATCAATGCTTTGATAGCTTCTTGGACATTGCAGTGCTCCAACAGCAGGCAGGTGATAGTCTACAGGTTATGTTCAAGACTTTGGAAGGGTAGTTAAATCCCACAACCTTAAGACTCAGAGGGGAAAGAGCTATCAGTGAACTGTTCGCTTCGAAGAATCCACCCATCTCCTACAGCCCCAAGAAATATCAATGCCACCACTGATATTAGAATATGAGACAAGGCATTTGAGGTCTGAGAAAATAAATAGAAGGTAGATAAATCTTCAAGGCCTGATCATACCTATCCCAAAACATTGTGAGAAGTTAGGGAGGAAATTGTGGAGCCCCTACCAGAAACATTTGTATCATCTATAAGCATAGGTGAAATGCCTGCAGACTGGAGAGTGCCTAATGTTGTGCCATTGTTGAAGAAAGGCTGTAAAGAGGAGCCTGGCAACTATATACCAGAGAATCTGACATTAGTGATGGGCACTTTGTTATGGGTGATGCTGAAAGATGGGATTTAGATGCATTTGGAGAGGCAAGAAATGATTTGGGACAGTCATCATTTTATGCCAGGGAAATAATGTCTCACAAACGTGATTGAGTTTTGTAAGGAAGTAACCAAAAAAGTTGGTGAGGGCAGAACAGCAGACGTAATTCACTTGGACTTAAGCCTTTGACAGGATTCCACATGGTGGACTAACTAGTAGTTAGATCACATGGGATTCAGGGTGAGCTTGCCAATTGGATACAAAATTGACTTTATGGCAGGAAACAGAGGGTGATGGTGGAGGGTTGTTTTTCGGACTGGAGACCTATGGCCAGTGAAGTTCCATAGGGATCGGTGCTGGATCCACTCTTGTTTGTCATTTATACAAATGATTTGGATGAGAATATCGGAGACATGGTTGGTAAGTTTACAGATGATAACAAAATTTGTGATATAGTGAAGAAAGTCATCTAAAATTACAAAGAAATCTTGATTAATTAGGTCAATGGGCTGAGGAGGGGCAGATGGAGTTTAATTTGGATAAATATAACGTGTTGCATTTTGGTAAAACAAGTAACGGCAGGACTTGTATAATTAATGTATACCCAGGGCCCTGTGCAGTGTTGTAGAACAGAGAAACTATGTGGTTCAGGTACATAGTTCTTTGAAATTCATGTCACAGGTAGACAGGGTGGTTAAAAAGGCAGTTGGCACACTTGTCTTCGTTGCTCAGATGTTTTGAATATAGGAGTTGGGATATAATGTTGAGCTTGCACAGAATGCTGGTGAGGCATCTTCTCGAGTACTGTGTGTAGTTCTGGTCACCCTGTTATAGAAAGCATATTAGTAAACTGGAGAGGGTGCAGAAAAGATTTACTAGGATGTTGCCAGGATTGGAGGGTTTGAAATATAAAAGTAGACTGGAAATACTGGAACTTCTTCCACTGGAACGTTTATCTCTTTATCCATTTTGAACCAAAGCTGTGATGAAGTTAGAATGATAAGGAGCACAACCTTAATGTCAACAAGCAGGTTATCTTTGCCTAAGTGGTGACACTGTTGAAAACCTCTTCCATGACTTTGCTTATGATCAACAGGAGGTTGATGGGGTATTAAATATCTAAGTTGGATTTGTGCTGTATTATGTAGATGCAATTTTCCACATTTTCAGATAGGTGCCAGTATTGTGGCAGTACTGGATCAGCTGGCTTGGGCAAAGCCGGTTCTGGAGTTGAATTCTTTTGTACTATTTTGAAAATGTTGTCAGGGAGAATATTCCAGTGTCTGCAACTGTTTTTGATATGACTTAGAGTGAACTGAATTAGCTGAAGTTTTGGTATGTTTGATGCTGGGGAGTTCAGCAAGAAGCCTAAATGGATCGAGCATTAAGCCCTCTTTGGGCACAGTGGTAGTGTCCCTATTTCTGGACAAAGACACCTGGGTTCAAGTTCAACCTGTTGCAGGGGTGTAATAACATCTCTGAACAGGTCAATTAGGAAAACAGGCTAACACCATTCATGGCTGCATGTGGCCAGGCTGGTGAACTTAAAGGTTATTCTTTAGTGTGTCTTTGTGTATTGCATGTTGCTTCTGCTGCTCGGCATGCAAACAGTCCCACATTACAGGTTCACCAGGCTTTTACTTCATTTTTAGTTGTTCACTATGTTTTGATTGGCATACTCTTCTGTACTATCTGTGGAAGCAGTAATGAACCCTGGTTTGAGGGCACTGCTAAAGTGGGGTGTATTCCTATTCACAATGTGACAAGTTCTGGTTGAAGACAATTCTGCACCTGCCGCTGATAGACCAAAATGTCTCAAGTTTGGTCCGTTTTGTGTCACTAGATATGCATTGAATTTATCACTATTGGCATGATGTCAGTGCCATGCTACACAATGGAAGGTATCCTAAACATAAAGATGACACTACCTACACTGTCATGGATAGATACAGCTGTGACAGGTAGATTGGTGAGGTTTTTCCCTCTAGTTGATACCCTCACAAACTGCTGCAAACCCAGATAGGCAGATATGTTCTTCACAATTTGGCTAATTCAGTCTTCTTTGGATTTTGAAGTTCCCTGCCCAGAGTACATGCTGTGCTCTTGCCAACACTTCCTCCAAGTGATGTTCAACATAGATTAATACTCATTGACCAGCTGGGGGAGAATGGTAGGTGGTAATTAGTAGAAGGTTTACTTGTTCATGTTTTATTTGAATTCATGAGATTTCTTGGAGGTCAGATTTATTGTTGAGGACTCCCAATTCAACAGCACTCCAACTGTATACTATGGTACCACCACCTCTGTTATTTCTGATCTGCCAGTAGGAAAGGATTTATCCATGGATTGTGATGATTCTGTCCAGGACATTGGCCATACATTGTGGCTCAGTGAGTAGAATTATGCTAGGCTGTTGCTTGCCTAATTTGTGAGATAGCTCTCCTAACGTTGGTGCAATTCCAGGAAGTTAATCAGCAGAGTGTAGCAGGACTGGAATTGGGATTGTCAATTCTGAAGCCTCGTTTGATGACAGTTTTGCATCTGGCTTTATATTTTTGCTGTGGCTTTATACAACTGCATGGCCTGCCATTTCAGTGGGCATATAAGAATCAATCACATTGTTATGGGTTTTGGGTCACACGGAATCTTGACTTGTTAAGAACAGCATATCTGTTTTTCGTCAATCAGATGGTTTTTTTTACAATAGACTGTAGTTTCATGGTCACCATTTCTGTGACCAGTTTTCAATTTCAATTGTTAATTAATTAATTATTTTACATTATACGATGTGATTTTTTTAAAACTATTTTTTAATACCTGTTTGAACCTTTATATATCTACGTGAGAATTCTTAAATCTGACCATTTGAAGAGCCTTGCTGTTTTTTTGTCTTGTTCACAGATTCCCTATACAGATTGCCACAGTGGATCAGAAATCTCTGCCAGCAGGCCCATTGAAAAGTTTCTGGGCAATTGGCAAATACAGGCCAATAGCTTCCTGTTCTCCAACAACTGAAATTTAAAGGCCTTCCACATCACTGTAGCTTCCTCCATCCCATTATCATCTTGAAACAAAACTCATATCTTCCCATTATCATCTTTGTGTACCTCACACTCCCATTTCTCCACTACTAATAGCCATTTGTTTAGCTTCTCAAATTCCAAACACTGTGATTTCCTTCATAAACATCTCTATCTTTGTTTCATCATTTTAAAACCCTCTCACTGGCTGCTTTTGGTTAACCTGCAGCCCCCACCCTTTCTATTCTCATTCAGCTCAGCTTCCATTCTCTTGGGAATTCGTTAGATTATTTTCAGCATTAACAATGCATTGTAAATTTAAATTAGGCTTTCCCATAGCTTTTACTTGACTGTTGTGCAAATGCAATGAGAAATAACATAATTCTCAAGGAACAGAAGTGCATTCCCAGAACTTACGATCATTCAGAAAACAGTTTAAAACTAACCTGGGCAGCGTGATGGCTCAGTGGCTGGCATTGCTGCCTCACAGTACCAGGGATCCAGGTTCAATTCCAGCTTTCGGTGACTGTCAGTGTGGAGTTTACATATTCCATGTCCTCTGGTTTCCTCCCACAAAGATGTGTGGATTAGCCATGGGAAATTCAGGAGGTGAATCTGGATGGGATGCCTTTCAGATGGATGGTGTGAACTTGATGGGCAGAGTGGCATTCTTCCATGCTGTCAGGATTCTCTGATTCTAAACTCATCCCAAGAGGACCAACATTATAGGCATCATTGGAAATTCAAAATGATTTTGTTCAAATTAAAACTAATTTTAACATTTGCCCAAGTTTGTGGGCTCTATGACTTAAAATTATGAAAAGGTTTATATCTAATTGAACTTGTAACGTAGTTTAAGATGATATGTGGTTAGACCTCAAACAGTGAGTTGTTTGATTAATCACTTATTATTCCCATCAAAATGATAAATGTGGTGAATACTGTAGAAGTCTTTAGGACTATCTTGTTTGTTATTCTTTGGGAACAACATAAATGTATACCTTTCAAGCATCTTTACCATAATAAAATGTTCCAATGTGCTTTACAGGAGAGTTATTCATCCAAACTCAATGGAGTTACATGAGACATTGGGATAGATAATTAAACATTTAGTCAAAGTGGCAGGTTTTATATACTCATTTTAATGGAGCATAGAGTGTGGAAAAGTTTAAAGAAAGGCATTCCAGAGTTTCGGACAGATGCAGCTGCAGGCACATTTGTCACATGTGGAGCAAGGAAAGTCAGGAAGGTAGAATCGGCCAGAATTGAAGAATACAGAGATTTCAGAGTATTATGGACCTGGAAGGAATACTAATGTTTGTACATTACTAGGATTCTCAGAAATTTGCTGTAGTAGATTTACAAATATCAGTGCTCATTAACTTTTGATAGAGAATTAGATAAAAACTTTCATGAAAAGGTTTAACATGGCTATGGGGCAAAGCAAGAGTGAGACTAATTACAGAACTCTACAAAAAGCAGACGCAGTTAAAATGGTCTGAATGGCTACTTTTGGTGCTTTTCAATGATTCTTCAAGTGACGTTATTTGATTATTTTTATCTATTAGTCAATGGAGTGTGCACATCATTGGAAATGCCAGCACTTGCTATCAATTCATTTGCCATTGATAACATGTGAAAACAACACATTGTATTTGGAAAGGTGAGCCACCTTTCTGTACCACTGCTGCCCATGTGCTGTAGGCACACCCCCTGCAGCGCTGCTAGGAAGGGAGTTCCAAGAAGTTGAGGAAACCAACATCCAGGTACATTAATTATAAAAGGCCATTGGAGATTAAAGTAACTGTAAGTCTTTACTGTCAGCGTTACCAAATGACTGACACTAATAAGGCACATTGTGGCTGATTATTGATTTGAATGTTTGCTGTTCATGCTTTTGAATACACATTGCTATTTCAGTTTATTGTGAGTAAAAAGGAACATATCATACCCTGTTAATTTACATACCACCATGTCCTGATAGTTGAAACTGTCAGACTTTCCTTCCATTCTAATAAATGAGAGGTAATTCTGGTGAGTTCAGAAACAGCGCCATCGAGTTTTCCTTTCTGTTGTCCACCCAACTCAGTCAATACTGAAGGTCTAGGCAGTTAAAGTGAAAATCCTCTCCTAGGATGTGTACAATTATGCTAAGCAGGTATTACGACTTCACAATGATGTGTATATAAATCAGGTGAGCTTTAAACCTGTCACTTTAAGAATGATAGATTGTTACAATGCACAAGATGATTGTGCAGACCATCTCAACTACACTTGTTTTTAAAAGGACTTTATAACTGACCTCTCTGCCCTGCTTTCCCTGATAGCCCTGTCAGTTTTTATACAATTCTCTTCCACACATTGCTGTTGAATCTACTTCCGACTCCCCTTTTCACTGTGCATTCTGGATCACTACAACACAGCATGTGCAAAAATGTTTCCTCATGTCATCTTTGGTACTTTTGACAAATACTTTAAATTTGCATTCTCTAGTTACTTGTCAACTTTTATGTCATTTGCAACAGTTTCTCCTCATATTCTCCACCAAAACTATTCATAATTTTGGACATTTCTATCAAAGCTCCTCTCAACCTTGAATTATATATTTCCACTAATAATGTGTAAGACTTCCTTATGGCTACTCCTTCTAACAATAAGAACAAATATCTTGGTATAGAATAGCTTCCACTATAAGTTAACTTAATATCAGGAAAGTGTGAGAAATATGTTTCAAGTCATTTCAGTTGTTGGCTTTGCTCTAAATTGAGGCTTTAGATGGCAGTGTAAGCATAATGTGAAATACTGTTTTAACCACAAAATGCTTAATGTTTATGGAGCCAGACATGCATTTCTTTGAACATTCCCAGTCGCAAGATTGTTCTTTGCCATCAACACTGGAGTGTAGCACCACAGGTCACTTGCATCTTGAGCAAGTTCTGGCTCTTTGCAAATCCTTTGTTGCCTTTAACAGTCAGCACCTAGGATGGTTGAGCTCTTATTTCGAGAGTTGCAGGTGGACTGTCAATTTGTAAATTCATGTTTCAGTTAGATTACAGGACTCTTTTGTAACACAACAACAAAACTAAACCATTATTTTGAAAGAACACACCAGGAAAGTTGGTTATCAGAGTTGCATGCCTGAAGGAAAGTGTGCCGATCAGGAGCAATCTGTAATAATTGCACATTTGTTAAATTTATGCATGACATTCAGGTTCAGTCTGTGAAGGTGATGATATATAACACTGCACAGAACACTCATCTAACAAAAGAACTACAATTACATAATACTCTTATTCAGGATGTGTATTCCATTAGTAGAGAAGTGTGTTTTAAATTAAATATTCCATATTCCCACCATAAAAGATAATGTCTACTATTAATTTATGTGTTTTAAAATTAATTCAGTCACTTTGGACTTGGTCCAATACCATGTTTCTAATAATTAGTATCACACATCTCCTGTTAATTCTTTTATTAAAAATGGATGTAGCGAATCTTGGGTTTAGCAGGAGTCAGCTTTCATAATTGTGCAAGGTTGGAATAATTTTGAAATGTGAGAGATGTAATAAACAGGGACAGAGTGGGCATTAGGAAACACAGGTGTCTTGAGATGAATTAAGTATCATAACCTGTAACAGATGCAGAGCCACATGCAATTTTAAAGTGTCCAATTTTTAAAAATTTATTATTCAACCTATCAAAACAAAGAGGGAAGCAGTAGCTGTAGGCAAATGCTGTGTTTGTACATATGCCACAAACGTAACTGTGCGAAACATTTATATATAGCTTACCAGGCATCCTTTGAAAGTTCAGTGTGTGCCTCAGACTGTCAGCCTGGGGCCTTTATGACAAATCGGAATAAAGCAATGTTGCCACTGGATTAAATACACTGACAGATAGTGACACTTGGGTAATGGACTTCCTGACGTGGTTCATAAACCACTGACCTTGCACATTTTAAATGTATTAAATTTGAAAAAGAATGTAACATTTTCTGGAGGTTAATGACAATGTAAAGTCTGTCGGGGCGAGTTGCAGATTTGATGTCAAGGAAACAAATGTACCACATAAAGCAGCAAGCGCAGATTCTGATCAGTCCAGAGGAAACGATGACTTTCACTAAGGCAGCCTTACTGTTTAGAAACTGATAGCTGGTCAACCATAACTGGAGGCCAAGTGACAAAAATGATTTTTGATTGGTACAAACTCTGCCAGACTGCAAAGTGTTTGGCTTAATTCTGAATGATGGGGAGCTCAATTACATCATATGGTTCTTGAAGAATTCATGAACACAATTTTGGCCTTTAGCTGGAGATTTGAATAGATAATCACTAGATTTCAGTAAAGAAGCAATAAAATCACATGAGTTTCTAAACATCCTGGTGAAACTAAGTAGAAATAAGTGACTGGTTCTGTCAGTTAATATTAGCTGTCACTACCTCAGAAGACATATACAATCAACAAACAACAGAAAGATCCAGCAAATTGATCAATAGACAAATTACAAGGCTTCCAGTGTAGTTATATTGTACTGAACACGTTAAACACAAAGTTAAGTAAGGAGGTGCAAAAGAAATCAAAATTTATTAAGGACTATGACATACAGAACCTGGTCTATGTTCTGTGCTCAGCATTTTAAAAAAAAAGGCACCGGTCTTTATTACACTTGTGGTTACCTACAGGCTTTTAATGGGTTTTTGCAGTAGAACTTGAGGCTGGTGTAAAGCCAGTTACGCAAAACATCCTGCATTGTGCAAAGGCAAAGTCACCATAATCGCATAGGGCTCCTGTCTCATTATGGAGAGATGACTTATGTTGGTTTAACCTGAGGGTCACTGTGCCTGAGGCCAGGGGTGAGGTTGACAAGGTGTGAACTTCATGGAGATCTCAGCCAGTGTGGGAATTGAACCCACACTGTTGGCATCATTCTGCATCGTGCTAACTGACCCCAACATTGTGCCAGGAATCATGAGCCTGCATGGAAATAGCAAGCAACAGAGCATCTCTTCAATCAGATTATAAAACTTTATTTCTGAGACACAGAAGGGGGAGTTTTACTTTTAAAGCTGAAATGTGAGTGAGTTTGAGATCAAGGAATTTTGAAAGTAGTGGAGGCAGATCAGAGTATTGAAAATAATAACATTAGGGGGCCTGCTTCAGAATGTTATTTAATTGGTAATGAGTTTAGCTGTGTGCAAGAAATCCCTTTGGAAAGAAGGGTTGCCAATTTAGATATTTGATGTAACTAACAGCAAATTTAGCTGTTTATTGACTTTACTGAAGAATTTGTACCTCGGTAACTCGTATCTAAGGTGGTGCTGTACGTTGTGCCATTTGAGTACAGGTGGCAACGAAGCTAGTTCAATTCAATTCAATTCTTTGGCTGTGGATGTACTGATTTTTCTGGGTGTTTTTGGAACTTCGCCATGTAGACAAAATGAGAATTTAATGGGAATTGAAAAAGTCAAAGTGACATTGGGGGCAGGGACAGGGGGAATCCTTAAGCGCTGCAAATTTATGCTTGGTTCCTTGCCAAAGTGAAAACTCTTCACTCACAACAATTGTTCTGAGTACGGTTTTGCTGGCCGAGAGGTCGCTTCCATTACTCTGATGGTCATTTTCATGACTGGAGGTCTGTGCTCCTGATCTCCACTTGCCATTTGTTGTAGTGTGAAGGTGCCAGCATTGGACTGGGTTGGACAAAGTTAGAAGTCACATGACACTAGGTTATAGCCCAACAGGTTTATTTGAAACAACAAGCTCTCAGAGCGTTACTCCTTCATCAGGTGCAGCACTCTGAAAGCTTGTGATTTCAAATAAACCTGTTGGACTGTAACCTGGTGTTGTGTGATTTCCGATTTTTGTCATTGGTCAATGTGTCAGCATCCCTTCTGCTGCTTTGTCTTGGAACTAATCTGATGAGAACCAAGGTAAGAAGAGGCAGCAACACCTCAGCAGCAACACAGGGACTAGGAGCAGACTTCTCCTTAGACCTGCTGCATCAGAACCTTGAGGCTTGCCTTTGGGAAAAAGCAGAAACCAGGTGAAAACAGCATAAGGAGCAGGCTGCCACACCTTGCCCCCCACTTCCCATGACCACCTTCTTCTCCTAGTGTGTCAGAGCCTGTGGAAGCTGCATTGGTCTGTATAGCCACCTACAGACTCACCCTGAGAGTGGAAGAATCATCGTGGTCTGCAAGGGACTGCCAACGGTGACAGTGACAATCCTAAGTTTAACTTTGCTATAAAGGTGTACCTTACTGTGACGATTGTGAATGCACCATTAATCACCTTTGTTCAAACCCACTAGCACGCTGCTCCTAAGATGCTGCTTGGCCTGCGGTGTTCATCCAGCTCCACACTTTTTTATCTCGGATTCTACAGCATCTGCAGTTCTCATTATCTCTCCCTGGTCCTCAGACATACTGCAATAAAAGCAATGTTAGAGAAACTTAGCAGGGCTGGCAGCATCTGCGGAGAGAGAAACAAAGTTACCATTTCAAGTGTGGTACAACTCATTGTCGGAACTTCAAACTTCTTAGTCAACAAAACCAAACAGATATTGACTTAGCTTTTTGTTATTAGGTTATTTCTGTTACTAGTTTCTGTCATCGTGTTTTCATAGTCACATCCAGCGAGGCATTGTTTATTTATGAGCCAACTATCATGTGAATTACAAACATGCTAAAATCAAAGGAAAGGTAACAAAACAAAGCGGGCGAAGTCCAGCATGAGATTTGTCAATGTGCCAGAGATTCAAAGCTGCAAAAAACCCCAATACATTTAAAGAAGCAAATACAATAAGTGTAGAGCTCAGATTGGCTTCCTGCCTGATATGTAAATCTATAACAATGTTTAAATATCTTTTCCTTTTCTAATAAGGTCTCTACACAAATTATTTATTTCAGGTTAGACTGCAGCAGGTTGGTAGCAGAAAGCCTTGGAGAGTCACAAGTGAATTCAGGTAGATTGCTGGAGGCTCACTAGGCAATGGCATGAAGAGAACCAGAGAGGATCACAAGCTTCTGAACTAATACTACTCCACCTGTTATGACTGGGACTTCAGGACCATTGTGCGAGCGAAGAATCCCAGTTATCAGTGACAGGTCTTCCCATCCAGGTCCTGCCTGGTCAACCAGCCACTGCTTTGGAATTCTGGGGATCTGTCTCAAGCATTGGAATACAGGGTTTTTAACACATTCAACGGCACAGACTTGAGAATATCTACCAAACTCTGGATCTGTCATAAATCAGCAGATCTCAGGCCCTTCTCGACATTATCAGATTTTTCTGCTCTGCCAAGCTACTCACTTCTTCCTGTGGCAAGCACAGTAAAAATTGGCTTTAATCCTTCATCATCACCATCCTTCAATCTCCTTTCTTCCTCTGTTGTCACCTCCAACCAGCAGTATAAGGAACTCAGTGAGCTTTCTTATTACTTAAGTTTTAGACATACTTGCTGTTTCCTCCTTGTGAAGACTCTATCTGTTTCCCTTCCTGTATTTGTGATTACGGAGTGATGTGGGTGAAAGACTGTTTGAAACAAAACCCAAGGGATCACTCTACTTTTTAAAAACAAGCTGCCAGCAATTATTGTAAGTTACACTTCTTATTTGTTCAACCAGTGAGGGAAATTTTAGTTACAGACGACCTGGCACCAGGGATTGTGTACAGAATGAGATAGAGACAACAACAAATAGCTGACTAGTCTGCAGATTGGTGATCATTTATGAATGGCAAAGGCCCTCTGCCTGCTAGCAGCTACATGATTGGCTGCAAGGTAAGTGGACAACTTGTGGATATGAATGAGATGGTCAGAGCCATTAGACCTCCAGACAGGAATGTGTTTACTTACCTATGTGGTTAAAGAAGTCTAAAGCCTGAAGAAAACAACTTATTTTCATTCACTACTTGTTGTAAGCTGTAGCTTTTAACCCTATGTCAGAGACCTTATAATTTATGAACCAGGTGCTTGTGCGTTCTGCAAGGATTTCAAAAACACTTGAAGAGAGAGAGAGAGAGAAATTGAGGAGTTACAGGTCTTGACAAGTCAAAGAGATTGTTTTGGCATACTCTGAGGACAGGGATCATTGAACTGCCTTCTCCCACCTTATCGTATTCCATGCAACTCTATGCTTGCTATCTTGATTCATTTTCAACTGTACTACTGACCACCTACATTCCAAATGGATCTCAGGTTTCTGACATTGTAAGTGGTTCTCTCCCCCCAGGTACTTTTCAAAATCACCATCATTGCAACCTCCTTAAAAAATCATCCCCAAATCTACTATTCTTGCAACACTCAAACCAACTTCCTTTCTTTTAATATGTTGCCATCTTCTCAAACCCATTTCTGTCATTTTTAACTCCATATTTGAATCACTCCAATCATGAATCTGACTCCATCAAAATGCCAAAAATTCTCCGTCAAAGTTAGAAGTTATAACTTCTGTGTTTGGATGCGCTAACCCTCTTCATCATCCTTGAACTCTTTGCAGCTTTCAATGTAGATGAACATATCGTTCTCCTCCAATGCCTCTTCACCACTCTCTAACTCAATGAGAGCGCCCTTGGCTGGCTCCATGTTTAACTATCCATTTGTAGCATCACTAACAATGGTTTCTCTTTCTCCTCCACATATTATTCCCGCTGGAACTCCCCAAGATCCTACCTTTTCCATATTTCTATGTCCTTGGAGTGAATGGAAATTCTCAGTTCTTGGAAAATTGATCACAAGTCAAAGTGGTAACTTGAAGAAAGACCAAGCACTGCTCATCCCTTTACCAGTGTTATTATGGATACTAAATCCTGGCTAAATTAGATTGTTCTATGATTTCCATATATGGATATTAATCAACAATTATGATCAACATGTCTTGAATATTCCAATCATTGCTTTCTGCATCTTAATCATGAAAGGTAACGATCCGAGCACCAGTTATTATATTACTTGGATAGTCTGTTGTTTCAGATAGTGAGTAGAGTGCACAATAATACATAATAGCATAGATTCTGTTGTAGAAACAATAGCAAAGTCAGCAGTGTTCACTGTTATTAAATTGGACAGTAACTTCTGCAGTTAAATGTGGAAATCAGAACATTGCTGTCTGAGTTGCCTTGTTCCTTCAACATCCTTTAATAACAAAAGTGCAAATCCTCTAGGACAGCAGTGTGAATATTGAGAACTTTTCTGTTATTGTGAGTCAGGGAAGAACTGACCCATGTACATGCACAATCGCTACTCAAGAAGTTTAAACTTACAAAAGATAGAATTATGTTGCTCACACACGTCCAAGAATTTCTCTGATGTTGAACTTAGTGCAGTGACTTGGGCTGGGTACAATATTGTTACCCAAATATTTACCCGTCCTTCACCAGCTGTTAACCTTAGGTGCATGAAAGTGACTGCTAGTACAGCTAACGAGGAAGAATCCAAAAAAACAGTTTACACACCCCTGACAAATATCAATAGCTCCAACTCCCTCCTAATGATGTTCACTTACTCTTACATCATCACAAACTCGTAACAAAAATTAAGTATCTTAATCATCAAAATAGTTTTAAAAATAACCTTATAAATGGCAAAAAAAACTGACCTGAATGCTGTAAGCATGGTTATTTTACCAGGAGTAACCTGAGCTGGAAATATCTGAAGGGGGTGTAGTTTTACCAGTTCCTGCTGCATCCCTTCAGCAATGATTTGCTCCTCAGTCTGGCTTAGGAAGGCCCAGCTTGAAGGATAATTTGATAAAGAAGCAGCATTGTGTGCAATGATCACTGTGGCATCAATTGAATGGAAGATTTCAGCCAGTATCTCTCCGAGAGAATCAGCGTTGAAACATATAAATTGACATTGATTTGGTATTTATGTGATAGGTATGTAGTAAACATGCCAGCAGAAGGTATGGCTTGTCTGTTCCAATATGAGTGAATTTTTAATAGTGAATTAAATCTTAATTACTTCCAAACAGACTCTCTGGCAGTGCAAGGTGGAGTTTAATTCCTTCATGTCTAACTATTTTTGGAAATTTTAAAAATAATTACAATTTTATACAATATTTAAAATATTTCTTTTATGTCTTTCTCCTAATCCATCATCCTTTCTCGTCTTCTTTCAAGTTCTGTATGTGATTTAATATTGAATGAAATGTTCTGACTTACTTCTTGGTCTGGTTTTGATGCTCCCTGGATCAGTAAGGATGTTTCGATTAATAAAGGCAGACCCTAGTTTGCTCTGTTCACGCTGCTTTGTATAACCCCTGTAGAGGGAGTCCTAACTGTTTTGGATTCTTAATAAGTTCCAGTTCAAAAGCCCATTGCCTATGAGCAAACATAAGTATAATGGACAGCCGGTGTAATTTGTTTGCAGATGACTGCAAAATCCATGCTGTACGGATCTGTGTTGGTGAGTCTTACTGTTGTCTTGATTAATCTCCAGTGGATCTCTCATTGTATAGCTCATGATCAGCCAGAAGTGTCAATCCAGTGAATTGTACAATATTGCTTTAAGGTTAACATAGAAAATAAACAAGGATCTTAGTTCTTATTGGTACACACCATGTGTGTTGCTTTAGATCTTAATTGTTGTTTGGTCAGGGGACGTAACAGATTAGGAATGTTTGTCGTATTTACTTAGGGTATTTATACGATAGGAACGTAGTAAGCATACCAGCAAAGTTAAGGCATGTCTATCTTGTACACCATTTTGTATGTAATAGTACTTTAAATGCCAATCTAACCATCCTAAAGATAAATTGTGTTTCACCATCTGCATTGAATTCAAAGTGTATCTTTTTCTAAAATGGATCTTTGCTAACATGAGTGTTGTGAATAGCCTAATTTTGGAAATGTAGCTAAAAACTGGCAGAATTATAGGCTGCAATACTCTAAATTTGAAAGAGGTGAGAGCTATTTTGCTTAATTTGATCTTGGAGGATATGGGAAATTCTAGCAAGGCAATGCTTTGCCCATCCAGAATTGGCCACATTGTGTGGGGCTGGAGTCTCATGTTGGCCATGCCAAGTATTGCAGCACGTTTCTGTGTCTGAAGGATAAGAATGAACATGGTCACAGCAAACTTGTGATTTTTCTTTTCTAATGGTCTGATGTCTCGTCACAAGTGGCTTCTCAGAAGGTTGTGTTGTGATTATTATTTTAATATAAAATGCCACTTTCTTAAGGTTTGCAGCAGATTTTAGAATAGAATAGAATTTGTAACAAGAATGATTTTTATATCTAAATAGGGAATTGATCTGTGTTTATGTGAGAACTACATATACACTTTGAATTTCTAATCCTAGACCTTCTTTATCTCTTCTGTAAATTAGTTGCCTGTGTGGAATAGCTCAGTATGCCTGGCTTATTGCTCAATGTATGCAAACTTGCACACATGCTCATGGCTAAAATCCAGAATATATAACTAACCAGACTGATGTGTTTCAAATGTAATACCTATCTGTGCCAAGTTAACTATCAACCAGTTTGACAAATTGTCATTTCAATGTCATGCACTGACGCTAATTGGTGAGGGCAGGGCTGGATATAATCCACGGTTCCCTCTTAATTGTTCACCAATGACACCTAGCAGCAAGTGTAGACATCAGAGGTGGTCAGGATCAGTCTTTGTTGTATCTCCTTTCTTTGCAAACAGTCAGATTCAATTTTAGCGTAGCATGCATTGATACCCTGAGCACCTGATTCAGCAGGTAGAACTCATCCACCACTCAATACACTGTAATTGCTGCATTGGTGAGTCTAGTTTGGGTGCTGGCAGCCTGGAATTGGTTTTGAATTCACAATCTCCTGTCACAAGATCTTTCATGTTTGGTTTAGTGACGGTTGTGGCAACTTCAAAATTGACCTTGTGTAAAATTGCAAAGGCCCTGTTGTCTTCCAATCATTGTTGAATACAGTATTGGTGCCCGAGAATTATAGAATTGTAATGTCACACTTTTTATTCAAAAAAAATGATAAAGCCAGCAATTATGGACCAGTCAGTTTAACTTTGGTGTTGGGAAAATATTAGAAATGATAATTTAGGACAAAACTAATTGTCACTTGACAAATGTCGATTAATTAAAGACACCCAACATGAATTTGTTATGGGCAAGTCATGTTTAACTAACTTGTTTGTTTTTCTGATGAGGGAACAGAAAGCATTGATTAGGATAATGCATTGTAGTGTATGTTGACTTTTAAAAGACATTTGATAAATGCTAAATAATAGGTTTGTCAGCTAAAGGAATAATAGAGTAGCGTGGATACAACATTGACTGTGACAAGACATAAAGATTAGTTATTTTTCAGAGCAGAGAAAGGTATGGAATAGGGTTCTCCGGGGGTCAGTGTTAAGACTCCTGCTTTATTAAATGTAAAATGGAGGATAATGATAAATTTCAAGTGTATGTGAACAGGCTGATAAAATGAGTGGACAAGTGGCAGATGAAATTTAATTCCAAGAAGTGTGAAATTATTAGCCACCAAGAGGCTAGAAAGACAATACAAATTAAAGGCTATAATCTAATGGAGCAAAGAAGCTGGGCGTATTTGTATACATATCATTGGAGGGAGCATGACAGGTTATGAAATTGGTTCACAAAGCATATAGACTCTGAACTTTACAAGCATAGAGTGAAAAAGCAATGAGGTTACAACACGCATATATAATATCTTGATTCCAACTCAGCTGAAGTAATGTGCCCAAACTTTAGGAAGGATGTGAAGGCATTAGAGGGAGTGCAGGAAAATATAACATGAGAATAATTGCAGTGATGATGAACTTTAGTTCCGTGGTTTGATTGGTGAAACTGGTACTGCTCTCTTACCCTTAGCTAGATGAGGATGAAGATTTGTTTGAGGTGTTCAAAACAATGAGGGGTTTAGACAGAACAGATCCACAAAACTGGAAACAGCTTTTTGTAAGAATCCAGAACTAGAGAACACCAATTTTACGTGATTGGCCAAAGTAATAATGGTGACCTGAAGAAAACATTTTTATTCAGTCAGTGATTAGGATCTGAAATGTATTGCGTGAGATCATGGGGAAGCTTTCAGAAGAGGATTGAATAAATATATGAACAGAAAATGCTTCCTGGGAAACAACCTAGTTCAGTTTCTCTTGCAGAGGGGTAACACACCCAGATTCAATGGTTAGTTTCAGTGCCATTGTATGATTCTACAAGACTGCAGCTGCAAAGTACATTTAACTTCAAAGTAAACTCAACGGGATTTCAAATAATATGGAAGACTTTTTACTAACCAAGATTGCTTGTTTGCTGACCTTACTGAATCAGGCATGAGGTGGAAGTTATGTTATAATCACTTTAAACATTAGCGAGATTCCATCTAAAATACTACGTTCAGCTCTGGACAACTTGCATGCACAAATGTTGCAGTTCCTCAAGTATATAAAAGTAAGAGGTGATCTAATTAAGGATCTACGCTAGCTAAACAATTTGACAACTTAACTTTCAAAACGAGTTCCTCCCTTGGGAGTGTCCCAGGGCCACAATTTTAAAATAAAAGCTCATTTGTTATTATCAGACAGCACAAATGGCTATGGAAATCTAAATGTTTGTCTACCACAAAGCTGTTATTGCTATATTAATTGAAAGCTTCAGGTTTGAGATTACTAGTATTTTTTAGCCAACAGAATTAAGAAGTAATGTAAACAATACAGAAAAATTGGATTATAATACAAATCAGCCATTATTTCATGTTAATTTTATAGTTATAAAGAAATGTACAACATTCCAGGGAAAGATAAACAAACTGTAGGAAAGACATTGGAACCTTTGCTCGAACTTTGATTGGTTTTGGGCAGCACGGTGGCTCAGCGGTTAGCACTGCTGCCTCACAGCACCAGGGACCCAGGTTTGATTCCACCCTCAGGTAACTGTCTGCGTGGAGTTTGCACATTCTCCCTGTGTCTGTGTGGGTTTCCTCCGGGTGCTCTGGTTTCTTCCCACAGTACAAAGATGTGCAGGTTAGGTGGATTGGCCACGCTAAATTGCCCGTAGGTGTGTGTAGATTAGGTGCATTATAGGGGAATGGGTCTGGGTGGGATGCTCTGAGGTTTGGCATAGACTTGTTGGTCCGAAGGGCCTGTTTCCACATGTAGGGATTCAATGATTTTATAAGTAGCACAGAATCTCTACAGTGTGAAAACAGGCCATTTGGCCAACAAGTTCACACTGCCCCCCCCGAACAGCATCCCACCAAGACCCATTCCCCTAATTTCCCATGTCCAACCTACCTAACCTAAACATCTCTGGGCACTATGAACAATTTAGAACGGCCAATCCACCTAGCCTGCACATCTTTGGACTGTGGGAGGAAACCCACCCAGACGCAGGGAGAATGTGCGAAACTCCACACACACAGTCACCTAAGGCTGGTATCAAACTCAGGTCCCTAGTGCTGTGAGGCAGCAGCGCTAACCATTGAGCCACCCTGCTATCCTTGGAGAATAGTAGCATTGAGTCCAAAAAAGAAGGTTGTACTCCAGCCTCACTGAGTTCTTTGAAGAAGGAGTAGAAATGGGCACAGTTAAATGTAGCAAATGTAATGCACCTGGGTTTTTAAAAAGCCTTCAGTAAGGTACCATATAGTCAACTCTAATAAAGGTAAGAACGTGTGAAATCAGAGGGCAAGTGCCAAGCTAGTTACAAAACCAAACACAATGAGTAGGTGCTGAAGATAGTTAAGACAGATGGATGGATGTACAAACGATACCAAGACTGGGACAAGTATTGGTCACCAGTTATGTAAACAGGTCAGATGTGCTGGAATTTAAAATTTGGATTTAAAAGCAATTTGGAAGGTGAGGAATAGTTAATAATGGGAAAGATTGGGGAGAGAAAAGAAAATCTGTCAAATAGTTGGTGTCTAAATGACAGGGGAATTTCAACTGAACTAATTGTGATATGGAGATAGCAAGAACTGCAGGTGTAAGCCCGAAACATCGACTTTCCTGCTCCTTTGATGCTCCCTGACTTGCTATGTTCCTCCAGTTCCACACAGTATTGACACTAAATGTGACATGGTGCAACTTGCTGTGAAAAAATATATTCCTTGGAAATAAGAGGAGGTTTAAATAGGATAAGTTCAAGCGAACAACTCTACTGGAAATGCAAAGCATTGGTGGTCATTTCTAAAGACATGTATTTGAAAAGCAGTGAAGTTGTGTTAAACCTGTACAGAAGTTTGATTAGACCGAACTTGTGCACATTTCTAGTCTCCTTCTGACAAAACACACTGGAGAGGATGAAAAAGATATTAATAAATAATTTGAGGGATTGCAACTATCAAGAAAGACTGATCACGGGGTGGCTATTTTCACCAGAAACCTGTGGATGGGCTGGAAAAGGTTTAAAAATGAAGAGGGGATTTGATAGGATACCGGGAAAAGATGTGTGAGCTGGCAGCTATGAAGCTAAAACAATGACACATGAATATAAGCGCAATGTAAATAAACCTCACTAAAACAAACAGGAGGAAAATGTTTAATCCCTGTTTCGAATGTTGTTCAGGATAAGAAAATAGATGTATTTAAGAGGGAACCCAATGTCATTGAGGTGAGAGATACCGGTTCTGCTGATGGGCTTAAATCAAGTGTGGAGAAAGAGGGTCGAGTGGAACATTAACGGCAGCAGCGATCTGTTGTGCCGAACGGCCTGTTTCAGTGCTGCGTACCTTCGAATTGAATAACAGAGCAGTTCTCAGGGACTGAACGTTCTTTTCCTGATCTGGGATAAGATCACTTTGCTGTGTAGCAGTTAGATGTGAGGGACAGAGAGGCAGAGAAGGAAGCAGCAGCCGTGCGGACTATCTTCCTGTGAGAGTAACGCCGTGCCTGACGCGGGACTGCCGGGTGCCGAGATTGGATAAAGGAGTCATAGCATCCTCCAGGCAGACACCGTGTCGGTGCTGGTGGACACAACGGCGAGGGTGCGGGGCTGAGCAACGAGGCGCCAGGCGCTGGGGTGTCCAAACAGGAGCGCAAACTGGGCAAGCTTCGGTTGGCACCCAGTCGGAAAAGGGACTTGGGGAGACGCAGTGGGCGCCCACTGATGTATAATCCCAGTTTCTGAAAGGGGATTTGTTACTGTGGGTGGGTCAGAGCTGTCCTGGATATTTCTCCTGTGTGAGAGCTTAGTGGGGGCAGCAAGTGAGGGGAGGGCTGCTTGTGTGCTGTTAACTGTTTCACCAGTGAACTTAAGGCTGGTTTAATTCCCCATTCATTTATTTCTCTTATCTCCTCGTTGCACATCAACAGGGCGCCGGCAGGGAGAAGGCGAGTATCCGGAGAGTGTGGAGAGGCAGCTTCGTCTTTTGCAAAGAAATTTAAGCTTGACGAACCGAGAGAAGCGCTCAAACATAAGAGAGAGAGAGAGAGGGAGGACCTAGCTGCTTTCTGCTGGGATTGCTGGAACAGGGGGAGAAGGAAAGGCTGCTAAATCTTCTGCAAGATGCTGCTCACTGAGCTGCTTCAGGATGCTGTAGGAGCCTCCAGTTACTGTCACGTCCCCTGCCCCAGGCACCCGGGCAGTCTCTGGTCCCGCTAGCGTTCCCCGTTGCCCTCCCCAGGTCGGAGCCGCTCGTCCTGCTCCTGGAACCATGAGGCTACCGCGCCGCCACCTGCTCGCCCTCCTGGCCGCCTTCCACTGGCTCCAGGGCGCTGCGCAGGAACATGCCCACTCCATCCGCCTGGAAGGAGACATTATCCTCGGGGGCCTCTTCCCGGTGCATTCCCGGGGACAGTCCGGAGCCGCCTGCGGCGAAATCAAGAAGGAGAAAGGCATCCACCGGATGGAGGCGATGCTGCACGCCGTCGACCAGCTGAACCGGGACCCCGATCTACTCACCAACATCACCCTGGGGGTCCGCATCCTGGACACCTGCTCCCGGGACACCTACGCCCTGGAGCAGTCCCTCACCTTCGTCCAAGCCCTGATCGAGAAAGACACCACGGACGTGAGGTGTGCCAGCGGAGAGGCGCCCATTATCACCAAACCAGACAAGATCGTGGGAGTTATAGGCGCTTCTGCAAGTTCCGTCTCCATCATGGTGGCCAATATACTGAGACTTTTTAAGGTAAGATTTCTGCCTGACTCTGTATGTGTGTGTGTGTGTGTGTGTGTTCGAGCTGGTTATGTGTTTGTGTCTTACGAGCGTGTGAGTTAGTGGGTGTGTGTGGTTGAACGTGCGAGTTAGTATGTGTTTAGGCGGGTGTGTGTTTGAGCGTGAGAGTGTTTAGGTGACTAAATGGTTTTGAGTGCGTATTTGACTTGCTATTTGTTTGAGTGAGTGAGAGTGCTTTGGGGTTGTATGTGTTTGCATAAATCTGTCTGAATGAGTGCAGGCACGAGTGCGAGTGAGAGTGTGCGTTAGTTTTTTTGCTTTAAGTATGCTTGAATGAATGTAGGCATGTGTGTGTCTATTTGAGTGAGTGTGTGTTCGTGGTTCTGTGTTTGTATTTGCATGTTTGAGTGTGTGTGTGTTTGAGTGAGTTAGTGTGTATGTGTGTGTGAGATAGAATGTGTTTGCATGAGTGCACGCATGTGTATGTGAGTGTGGGTTTGGGTGAGTGTGTTTCTGTCTTTGTGTGTGTCGGTGTCAGTGTGTCAGTCTGTAATGTTTCAGGGACACGACTCTTGACAACTGAAGCACCAGTAATATTTATTAAATAACACAAAATGCAACTCTGACGAATGTTAACTGTAAGGAGATAGCATCCACTTCACCGACCATAAAGCGGTGCGTTTACTGAGACTCTTAGTTATGTTCAATGAGGATCTTGTGGCGGATTCTTTATTTGTTGCACTCCAAATAGCAATAATTCCTTTAGCTGCCGCCGCTATTTGTCTGCAGCCTTGCAGTTTCTGACTTCAAGCTGGCGGGACGCGGGGGTCGGGGCGGGGGGAGGAGACAGGCAAGTTCCAGGAGTCTCTCGTTGGCTCATGATGGCGTTTCCTCCAAAAACAAATCCACACGGACCCAAGTTCGGGGAGAGTTGGCGTAAGAGCGAAGGAGCAGGGGAAAGAAAAAGAAAACACTCGTTTAAAGGCCGAACGAGCTGAGAAGCACGGGAAGCTGATGGGAGTTGGGACAATTTAACTGATAGACTGGCAGAGATGATAGGGGGTGCCTGCAGCTGTGTAGCGCTGGCGTACAAAGTAACGTTGTACATCCTCGGGGTAAAAACTGCACTGCTGTAGCACACTTTATGGTGAACAGGAGTTCGTCTGTGTTAAAATCAGCCTTTCTGCGCCACTGAAATATTCAGGTCGCTATATTGCAATGAATAGAAGCAAAGATTGCTGGTATCGAGTTTGTGTCAGACGCTGGCTTCCCTGGAACATGTTGTTGTTGACAGGTCCGCTCAGGTCTCAATGTCCCAGCAATGACTAACTTGTGCCTCGGGCATTGACGTGTAGCCGGACTCCCTCCGGTCGCCTCCCACTCCTTGCGCTTTTGTTTATATGCAACCGGGAAGGTCGCCTGTTAAAACAACGTTCCCCCCCCCCCATCCCCTCTCTCCAGCTCGTTCACCATCAGACTCTCTCTCCCCCACCCCCCCAGCCATCATCTATAAATGATGAGCAAAATCTTCAAGGCCAGAATTGCTTTCACCCTGCAATGCAGCTTTTACCCCGAGGATGTACAGCGTTAGCTCGCACACCAGTGCTGCAGCCCCGGGTTCAATAGGCACCCCCTATCATCCCTGCCGGCCTCTCAGATCAATTGTGCCAACTCCCAGCATGTGAGATCGAGACTGTCCCGATCTCAAACCCAGCGTTGGGGCTTGCGGTCGGGCTTCCTAGGGTTAGACTCTCAAGGCGAACCGCACAGGGCACCATTGGAAAAGTTGAGTCAATGTCCACCACTTTCCTGCCCTTCCAACCAGGCCATGACCCGATGTTTACAAGATGCAGCACCCGGTGAATGAAAAAAAGGGCGTTTCACCTTTTAGGTTTATAACAGCAGTTGTTGAGTCAGCCTAGCTGGGGAAAAATTAAGGGTAAAAAGAAAGAACAGGAAGCATCTGTTTGAGCGGGACAGCTGACGATGTATTGGGTCGCTGGAAATCAGAGCATCAGCGTAGGTGTCATTCTGTGCCATTTGTACGATCCAGATAATCTGGCAGTCAGGTCGCAAACAGATTTAAATGAGAATGGAGGCATGGGCGGGATTAAATGAAAGCAAGAGTGAGCACGGTATATCAGGAAAAGCACAGACTTCTACAGAGTGGCTGAATGGGTTAATTGGAAATCATTGTTAGCGAGCGTCTGACTGGCACTGAAATATGGAGCCTGAATGTTCAGGGTGGTATTTGTATGCGAGAGCTAGCAGCAGACAACATGTCTTACAACACCTTCACCATTAACTCTGACAAAATGCAATCTGTTCATCAGTCTGATTCTTAAGAGCCGAGGTCTGTGATACTGGTGTTGAGGAAATGATGTAGGTTGAGCTCTGAAAAGGCTGCGCGTCTGCAATACACAGTTCTGTGAAAGGCCAGACGCGTCGATACTACATTGTTTCGGACTGTATTCGAGATTGTGACAATGTCATTTATAAAGCCACGAGAAACAACGCGGCCGGTTGGTGACAATGAGACGTCTTAGGACAGGCCAACATCACATAACCACTTCGTTCACTAAGGGTGCTCTCCAGTGAATAAACAGCCCAGCAACCTGACCTTTCTAAGCGAACATTAATTGGGTAGCAATTGCAAAGGTGGAAGATATGACCGTTGATCTGTTGTCTAAATGTGTGGTATTTATATTGATTGAAATACTACACGCTCAACGATAAATGCCTTGAAGAAATATTTCCTGTTTTACACGGATCAAGATAGGCTTTTATGCTTCAAAAGGGCTGTTAAAAGGTACTTGTTTTTTGATGCAGTGTAGGTTTTACAATAATTATTACTTCAATATTGATATGCCACGATAGTTCACCCACACAGGCCAAAGTCATAGTGTAATTATACAAGAGCTTTTAAACTGTGCTGTCATAATACGCATGAATGGAAAAGCTGTAATGTTATATGTATGTCAGCTCGATGCTCCTATTACTGAATGTATTAAGTTTATAAGATATGGCACAGTACCTGCAGGAGGCAGTCTTGCATCATTTGAACTTTGTACCAAGTATAGTGGAAACTTGGGCTTCTGATCTTAGCTGGACAGTTACAGGAAGGTAGTGAGTACAGATTGTTTATTCTCACACACAGAGGAGGGATGGAGGCTCAGCAGGTTAATCACTCTGATCAGCTCCAACATACTTTCTCATAGTCAGACATGTTGCATAAGAAATTGAGGGGATCCTACATCCACATTGTCTTAGGGTAAAGAGTCTTGGGATGTGGATGTGGCTGGCAAAGGTGACGTTTCCTGAATGGACCAGAGGCAGTGACACCAACATTGAGTGGCTAGGTCATTGCAGAGGAACCACATTGCACTGTAACAGGTTAAACACACTCCAGGCTGGCTCTGGATGCTAAGTTTCCTTTCCTCAAGTATCATCTTCATTGTCGCTTTTATAGATGTTGGCTTTTGATTTCCAAATTCTTTGAAAGCTGAATTCAAAAGGCTTAATAGTATGTGAATTCATGTTTGCTGGATTATTAATACAGGAACACAACACTGTAACACACTACCGTACTCATGCTGTATGAAATGTCCAAGCATCATGTTGTGGGAAGAGCTGTGCACAATTTTATGTGTAAAATATGCTGTATTGTTGACAGTGAGCTTTTAAAAGCTGCAATGGTTTTCTTTGCAGGTCTTATTTTGACTGCCTAAAATATTAAGATTTAAATATTGCAAGTATTGAAAAACAAATATTCCTTTCAACAGTTGTTTTTGCTTGTCCCTACACCCCATTCCAATTGTCCCATATTTCACCTAAGGCAACATGGGCAAGTTGACATTTCTTCAGTATCTCCACAAATGATCATACTTCAAGTATGGGTCCAGGCATTTTGACATGACAATCAATTGAGGGTTTGAGGATATCACTGAACTAGTCAATTACAACCTCAATTCAAGTGGTCCTTCTGAAATAAATCAGTGGAAATCAGCAGTGAAATTTCATCCTACTTCCAGCATGTTATCCATTGGAAATCTGCAGAATCTTAGTAATTCAGAAATATTAAAATGATCCTAATTTAATTGCATAATCTTCAAAATGTAATTCAGTCTTGACTAACACCTTCAGGAGAACATTGCAGTAACTGGACCACTTTGTCAATTTTAGATGAGCTACACATGATATAGGAGCTTCTGTTCTTCCTACAGGGCTAAGAATTCGCTGCAGGGTTCCCTAAATTCGAATGATTATACTCTGAGCCAGAACAAGTAATTAGTTTTTGTGGAAATTAATTGTTGTATTTGCTTCATAATGTAGAGAAGGGACCTTTCAGTTTACACAAAGAAATAAACAAATCCTTCTGCTCAAAGACTGCCGACCATTTATGACTGTGAAGTGCAATGATTTATATACATTTGCTTATTGGAAACAACCCTTGAGATAACCGTATAAATTTAATGTCATTTCTCAAGCCTGAATGTGGTGTTCTCTTTCAAAGGAATGGGCATAGCAGTTGTAGGGCAACATAGGAGGGAAGAGGGCAAGCCTGAATGTGGTGTTCTCTTTCAAAGGAATGGGCATAGCAGTTGTAGGGCAACATAGGAGGGAAGAGGGCAAGCGGTCTTGGAAGGGTATGGTGCTGAGAACCTTAATTATTTCCCTGCACAAGTTTGACAAGCTGTCATTTCGAAACTGAAGGTGAGAAGTGGCAAGTTGCTCAAAATGATGACTTTGTCATTTGGGGTGCAACCAAACTATTTTTATCTATTTGAGAGGTGGAGTGGGGGTGACGGGGTGGATGCTTGTGATATTATCAATGTGGTTGCTTTCACTCATGGCCACATTTATGGTGTTGTCTCCTTCTGGTTGGGGATGAGATGGAGGTAGCCAATGGGGAGGGTGCTCTTTCACTAATTGCTCTACTTGCTCCACTGGTATTATTCAAGATCAGACTCAGTCAAGAACCATCTTGCACAGGTCATTGTGCAGTCAAAGGGGCCAACAAGGCAGATGGTGATTCAGGACAGAGTTAAGGGTGTCTCCCTCAATGTCATCTCCCAAACCTTTAATAGATCCTTTGACATTTAGGGCAGTAACTCTCTAGGATATCTTCATGATTTCTTGTACCATTAGTGTCACTCACCTGTCAAATCTACTAAGTATGGCATACATGTTGTGTATATCAATGTGCTGCTCTTGAATACACTCAGTGATGCTGTGTTTAGCTGTCCATGAGGTTGGCTATTCTTTCAATAGAGGAGCTCAAGCACTTGAAACACTAAAATGTGACACTGCTCATATGTTGAGTGGATTTCATCAATCTGCTGCTGTTATTTTGCATCATATGAAGGAATTCTGAAGTGGTTACACATCTGTGATCCCAGAATACCTGACTGGTAAATGACTCCTAAGACTGCGTGATTTCACCCAAGTGAGCATGGCTGTGCCTGTGTTCCATTCTCCCAGTGGTGAGTGCCTCCACGCTCGCTCATTACCTGCAATTCACCTCCGAAGTGTTGATAGCTCTGTGCCACCCCCATTCTGAGATTGTTTGTGGTTCTACCGTGCTGAGTTAGAAGCTGGGGTGAAGGCTGCATTCGGCCGTGCAGCTTTGATTATTTCTTCTTCCATTTGGAAATGATGTTAATGGCATTCCTCCACCCGGGCTGCCTTGGTTTCTCTATCCACTTGGAAGACTTAATGTTGTTAAACCAAGTTGTTCCCCACGGTAGCTGCTTCTGCAGAGCTGTAACAGTCCATTACACTTGCCTTTCCACTTTGAGGAAGCTGCTCTGTATCAATATCTTCCTCACCAAACTTCAATCGCTCACTTCCTCTACCACCTTTGGACAGGCCTGCTTGGTCTACCCGGCTGGCCTTCTCCTGACACTGTCTAAAGTAGAATGTCACCACACCCTAAAGGACATCACGGAGGGCATTGTTAAATATCAGGGTCACTCTGGTGCCTGTTGCTCTCTCCTGTCCCTACTCTCCTGTTTCCAATTCCCTCTAAACTCACTACTCTATTGGTTTTAATTCACTCCTGCCCACAGCTCTCCCACCCATTCTATGTCTCTGTATTTGGCTGTTTGAACATTGAGTGCACACACTGACTTTGAATTAGTTTTCTGGTTAAAAGTCACATTCATCTGATGTCAGGGAGTTCTGACTCTACAAATGAAAATTCAGCCCAATTTCTGTCCTTTTTGTTTATTTTGTCTTTCAAAAAAATGAAAGCTCTTTTCTCTCCCATTTGTCAGAGCTGTTATCTCTCCTCTGTTTCATTCAGATTTCTACTACTTGTACACAAACCTCCATGAATGGGCAAGAAACTCTCCCATATTAATCTTATTGCAGATATTCTCTGTCCTTCTCTGTCCCTTTCTCCTTCATTCCTAATCCATCTGTCCAGTAGTGTCGTTCATTTCTTCTGTCTATCCATTTACTTTGTATTTCACATGCAGCAACACCATCTGATGTCTGATATATTCTGATTATTCATCATTGTCAAAGACGACGGTATTTTACATCTATATATATTCCTTAACATCGATTATACTTCAGTTTTTCTTTGGTGTGTGTCTTACACTCATGCCTCTCAGTTCCTTTTTTATGCATTGCCATCTCTGGCACCTTTTTGTTCTGTGCACCTTTCAGCTTTTTGACAAGTTTATTCTCTTTCCAAAGGCCTATGTCTCTTACTTTGTAAATAAGAATGCCTCTGCTTGTTCAGAATTTCTCAATCACCAGATGCACGTTGACATCTTCTATTCAGTAAGATTGCACTAGATATTATTGTACCATTGACCCACATTCTACTTTCAGTACTGAAGAAATTAGTAATGATAATTAGTGTATAAATTGCACTTCTAACGGAAAAAGAAATGCTAGGGAACATTGTGAAAAACATGAATGACAAGCCTAAGCAACTATTTAGAAAGGTGACTAACGGGTGATCAAACAGATGGGATTTAAAGGGGCACTTCAAGAAAGTGCGGATGGGAAGATGGGAGGTTTAAGGAAGAAATTCCTAGTTGTAGGGTCCACACAGCTGAAGCCCTCTTTCCCATAAAGAGATGGAGGATTTACAACAAGCCAGAGTCAGAGAAATGGAAAGTCTAGTGGAGAATGGATTGTGAGAAAGCTCTGAGGAGAGGGAACTATTCAAATGTCAGCTACACTGGAGACAAGTAATGAAAATTGATTGATCACATATTTTATCTGAGCTCCCCTCCTTTATTCAGCCCAAACAGTTTCAAAACAAAAATGAGAGTGATTCCTAATCTGGTTTATTTTCTGTTCATATTAATCATACTAAGGATTAGAGATATATAATTTTGAATTAGTGGGACAGTATGAAATGGGTGATAATAAAATAACAGCCTGTTTTACATCACTCCCAATTTTATTTTTACTGACTTCTTCAAGGAGGGCAGTAAAATAGGATGCTGACTTGCTCGTTTTACCTTATTGCATAAAAATCAAGATCCACCCCTGCATCTCAAGTATAAAGATTGTAATTTTAGCTAAAAAATAATTTTTCTAGTCTTTAGTGTTTTTGTAAAATGCCTCAGTGAACAAAACATTTAAAGGTATTAGAAGCAGTGTGATGTAGTACTTAGGTTTTTCATTGCAAACCCATCATTTAGGAAATTATTGAAGTGGTAACGAGAAAATGATAAGGACAAAGTCTTGTGGTTAAACAGGTGCAGTGTCTTTTACAGCATAAAGCAAAAAAAAGTTGCTATTGTGGTCAAACTAGGCAATGTTGGGTGAGGAGCAATCTGCACCCCTTACAAATTGAATGGGGCTAACTGTGAATTGGCTGGTAGGCTGAACATTAGAAGAAGTCAAATATGGGAAGGTAAAACAGGACAGACAAATGAAGCTTGTAGAGTAGGGTTAGAGGAAATGTAATGGCAGAGTCGAGTTGGAGGAGAGAAAGTATAGAACAGTTTGAGGATGAGGAGAAGCCAAAGTAGAATTGACATTGAATTGTTCTCCTGGAGAAGGGAAAATGAGGAGCAAATAAATCCAGTTATTTACAGTTGAATCCCTACATTGTAGAAGCAGGCCGTTCAGCCCATCATGACCCTCTAAACAGCATCCCACTCAGACCCATCCCTATAATCCTGCATTACCCATGCCAATCCACTTAGCCCGCTCTTTGAATTATGATAGAAGTGAGGAGACGTTTTAATCCTCAAAATTGTGAATCTTTGTAGCACTCTTCCTCAGATAATAGAGTTCCTCTAAAAATAGAGTTATATTGTTTCTTGACTAACATGAGTGTCAAAGGGTATCAGGGATGGGTGGAAATGTAGAGGCCACAATCGGTCAGCCATAATCTTATTAAATCGTGGAGCAGGCATGAGGATTTGAATGGTCTATTTTTACTCTTTATACATATGTTCATACTGTAGGTACACTACATTGTAGATGTCACTAAGGGCCTTAAGGATGCAGGGTAGAAGCAGATTAGGGGAGAGATGCTTCTCAGTTCAATAATTTCCCAATGATATGGGACAATTATTCAGTCACATCAGAACAAGAGTGGGATGCTTCCTTTTACATGTTACACCTGCATTCTGAGGAGACAGAAGTGTGACTGTTCTGTGAATTGAAAGGTGTCAAGTTATTAATGTGTTCTTCTAGCCTAGAGAATGTGCAAGCTGTTAGAAAATCTAAATGGCTGTAGCTCATGACACTGAATGCATTTTCGAGTGGATTTTTGTGCTGCTGTACTTTTCTGCACATACCCCCAAGTCGAGAATAATCACAAGATGAAGGGCCTTTTTCATTCTAGTAAATGGTGTTTTCCTTCTGAAAGTGAAGAGGTGTACCATTTGATAATAAAACCACCCAAACATGAAATATTGAGTTACATGGAGCTGTTAATTGGCCATTTAAAGGGCATTGTGAGCACTTCTGTTTGACCCAGGCAAATAATTGTCCATGGCCCATTGGGTCAAGGTCCTGCATCTCTTTGTCCAAACACACTGTGAGGGCGCCTTCACCAACTGGTAACTGTAGCTCACTAGGATGACACAAAGCCTCCTTCTCAAGGACACTGGGATGAGAAACAAATCCTGCCTTTGCTAACAAATCCCATACACTAAGAATGAATTGCCAAATGGATCCAAGAAAAGTAAGAACAGAAGGAGATTATTAATAATGAAAAAATACTTTATTCAATTAAAATGTATTTTATCAAAAACCATTAAATATTTTTGTGACCCACAAAATGTACAGAATCCTTTGTATAATGAAAACTTCCAGCTCTGTAACGAATGGACCCAACGTGAAAATGTCATCCTATCTGAAATAAATGACAGCACAGCTGAAAGGTGTTTTGGCTTCAGAAATTTTAGGTCACATTTAATTCCCAGATACTAGTGAAGAGACCCTCCATTCAATTCAGTAGTGAGCTAGGGTCCACAGCTTATACTTTTGTCCACTGCTCCCTGCTCACTCATGGAAAATTACATTACTTACAGCCCTGTGAAACAAATAAATACAGATTGTAGCAGGCAAGTCCAGTTTATGCTGCTGTTGTGGAACATCAGTAGATATAACATGCTACTACACGGAAGTTAATTCTCAATTCAGAATAAATGATGTAGTTATTCCCGGTGAACCATTTGTTTAGAACAATAAGTGTCCATTCTTTACAGGGCTGGAGACTTAAGCAAGGAACAGGCTTTCAGTTATGAGATTTGATGAATATTCTCAAAAGTTTGAGGAATAGATCATTGATAGATTAGTTTGGGAGAAACTGCTTCCAATATCAGGAGGGCCACTAACCAAAGGACACCACTTTAGGAAAAAAAGAACTAGAGAGGAGACAAAGATAATGTCTTTTTTTGGAAATAACTATTATGAGCTATAACACAGTGTATGAAATGATGCACAACAGATTTTCTGTTACTGTCTGTGGTAGTACTTATTTTTCCAATAGTGTTTTGAATTTGATTTTGATTGATGCTTTTTAGGTAAATTGACAATTCTTGAATGGGATGTAAATTGACTGCATCACTTATATTTCCCAAATTTATTGCAATTAACACATACTTATACCCTGTCATCATAAATTCTTTTAAACAAAGAGTTAAAGATGGGGTCGTGTCACATAAAGAGCAACATGCTCATTTATGTGTCTATCATTCATGTGAATTATCTAATTGCCGAATTGTACTGAGTCCATTTTGTTTATTCAAGCACACTATAATTGAAGCAATATGTTGAGATTAAATGGTTGCATTTATGTAACATTTTATCATGTCTCTAAGCAATGCCTCAAAGCACAACACAAATTCCTTTCTGAAATCTGATCACTGTTATTAACTGGCATACAGCAAGCTCTCCAACACCTCCCTCCCCTTGGCCATTGCTCCCATTTATTTCCCTGGGTCTTTATGAAATTTGCAATCTTGTTTGCCCCTGAGATGAGCTTCAGGCTATAAATCTGTTCATCCCCTGACTACCTAGTTTCACCTCTGTACCATCCTTTGATCTTGACTCTGGCTCATCTCATCTCATGCTGCCCCTTCTACCCTTGATAAGTTTGTGATCATTTTAAACCTGTGTTCACCATATCTTAACTTGCACCATGTTCTGTTCACTTGTCTAAATTGATTCCTTATTTGATCTCAATTTTAAAATCAATTTTCAAAATCCGTCATGGAATTGCCCCTTCTTAACTTAGTAATCTCCTCTAGCTCATGGTAAGGAGATAAGAACTGTGTGCTTCTCCGGTTCCCATATCTTGTGCTTCCCCGATTTTGATTGCATTACCCATTCAGCTACCTTGGCCCCATACTCTGGATTTCCTTTCACCCTTCCATCTCTATGTCTCTTGCTTTCGTCTTTTGAGATGCTCCTTAAAACACATATTTTTAAGAAACCCTCAAGTCTCCTGCCTTCACTTGTGGCTCATTGTCAACATTCTTATTGATAATGCTCCTTATTGATAATGCGCCTTGGGATATTTTGCTGCACTGAAGGTAAACTGATGTGGAGAGGAATGAACAACTGATGGTGATGTTCGTGAGTGAGTAGGTAAGCTGTGGCAGAGTTCCATTTGTGAATAGCTGATGTCATGTTTTGCCGATTAATCAGTTGGCTGGCTGTAACTTTCTGCAACTGATTCTGAAGCATGCAAGGGAATGAGGAGTATTTCAGAAAATGAATCCCCCCACTGCATTCAAAATCTCCCCTTCCCCCACCGCATCCCAAAACCAGCCCAGTTCGTCCCATCCCCCCACTGCACCACACAACCGGCCTAGCTCTTCCCCTCCACCCACTGCAACCCAAAACCAGTCCAACCCATCTCTGCCTCCCTAACCTGTTCTTCCTCTCACCCATCCCTTCCTCCCACCCCAAGCCACACCTCCATCTCCTACCTACTAACCTCATCCCACCTCCTTGACCTGTCCATCTTCCCTGGACTGACCTATCCCCTCCCTACCTCCTCACCTATACTCTCCTCTCCACCTATCTTCTTTTCTCTCCATCCTCGGTCCGCCTCCCCCTCTCTCCCTATTTATTCCAGAACCCTCACCCCATCCCCCTCTCTGATGAAGGGTCTAGGCCTGAAACGTCAGCTTTTGTGCTCCTGAGATGCTGCTGGGCCTGCAGTGTTCATCCAGCCTCACATTTTATTATCTTGGAGTGGAACTGTTCACTTTGTGGTGTTGTCCTAATGCAGAAAATATTGTTATAGCAATGTTTGTTCAGACCAATTATTTATTTCTCAAACAAGTTCACCAGAACAGATTACCTGCTGATGATCTCAACCTTGTTTGGCAGCTTGCTTATGCAAATTCAGCAGCCGTGTTTCTTACATTAAAACTATGACCATACTGACAGTTTTAATTGATGGTGAAGCATTTTTGAGACATCCAGAGATTGTGCAAGATGCAAATAAATGAAAGGTGATTTTTATGGATTGTTTAAATCTTTGCATTACATAGAAATTACGTGCTCTTGAATGTAGAGATTGAATTGAAAGCTCTTAACAATCTTCAATAACCACTGATAGCATTGTATGCATGAGTAATCAGGTTTGACAAGATAACTTATGCTAAATTCTCCATTGGATGTTACAGTCTACTCATTTTTCTCAACATTCTCCCCTCATCACCCTTGTCTTATAGCTATCTTTCAGTCTCTGCCATTAAAGAATATTCATTTTAACAACCCTGCAATAATCACCTCTTTTGACAGGATCCCACACACGAAAGTGTTAGTCTGTTTTTTTTATCAAGTATGTGTTGTAAATGTAATAACTCACTTGTGATGTTTTTTTGGTGCTCACTGTGCTGCTGCATCATCCACAATTATTTCATTAAATCCTGCAACAGAAATGTTTGTATGAAGGCTGCTGTGTGCACATTTTTAAATCCAAAGATGAGTAGACTGTAACATCCATTGAAACATTTAACAGAAGCCACCTCATGAAACATGATCATTCATTAAGTGTAATGCTTCCAGTTGTTGTTGAGGATTGTTAAAAGCTTCCTATTCTATTTCTCAGTTCAAAAGCAAGTCATTTCTAAGTAGTGTGAGGGGTAGAACAAGCTGAAATGGACAGGATAGCAAGAGTCACAGGAGAAGGGGGGTCAGGCTAAGATGCAACAGAGGATGAGCACCACATCACCATCTTGACAAGGCAAGTGATGGAAGATGGAGTTGGGGTGGAGGCTTAATTAAGAGGGAAAGTGCCATCACCCTTCAGCTTGGTTTCAGTTAAATCTGTGGTAATGCAATTATCCACAGTACCTTCATGGATGGTGAGGGCTTATGTACATGTGAACAGTCCATCAGGGTGGAGATGCAAAGAGGCGAGGTGATGGTTGAAGCACTGCTCTGGGAGGAGTGAGTTGGCCAGGAAGTAGATTGACGTGGTTAGTCCCCAGCAAATGGACTGGTGCCAAATAGGCCATTAACAGAGTGAGATGAAGTCATAGGGATTGCTGCTAGTATTGAACCCCCTGGAGAATGCCAAGAAAGGCGCAAAGGAAAGCCACAGGTTTATTCAACAGAGAGCCAAGCCTGGAATAACGGCAAGAGAGCTGGCTTGTGAAGAAATCTTGAAGGGTTGGCACAGGGAATTGGGAGGGTGGAGAATTGAGATTGGAGAAGTGAAAGGAGGCATAATGCTTGAAGATAGTGTCAGAGCAATAATTAGAAAAGAAATTCAGAAAGAAAGAACCAAAAAGTAGAAATGGATTGATGGGATTAGATCCAGCAAGGGATCAAAATTTGCACATGAATGGATGGAGGGAAGGCTAAAGATACATGTGTCTTGCTCCATAAAAAGAAAAGTAGATACCAACAAAACATAACAACTAAATTGACAGGAAGCATCAATAAACATCAAGTCAACATATGTTGGGGAAAAGATATGAAAGGTGAATTGAAACAAACGAAAATGAGTTGGGTGTGCCTGCTTTGGACTTTGAAATAGACAGTAGACAATAGACAATAGGTGCTGGAGTAGGCCATTTGGCCCTTCAAGCCAGCACCACCATTCGTTATGACCTTGGCTGATCATCCACAATCAGTATCCTGTTCCTGCCTTATCCCCATAACCCTTGATTCCACTATCTTTAAGAGCTCTATCCATCTCTTTCTTGAAAGTATCCAGAGAGTTGGCCTCCGCTGCCTTCTGGGGCAGAGCATTCCATATATCCACCTTTCTCTGGGTGAAGAAGTTTTTCCTCAACTCTGTTCTAAATGGCCTAGCCCTTATTTTTAAACTGTGTCCTCTGGTTCTGGACTCACCCATCAGCAGAAACGTGCTTCCTGCCTCCAGAGTGTCCAATCCCTTAACAATCTTATACTCCTCAATCAGATCCCCTCTCATCCTTCTAAACTCAAGTGTATACAAGCCCAGTCACTCCAATCTTTCAACATATGATAGTCCCACCATTCCGGGAATTGACCTCGTGCACCTCATGAAATGTTAAATAAAACTAGCTTAACTTCTGCAATGGTGAAAAATATAAGACAATAAGATTCTAAATGTTGATAAACTCTTAATTGAAAGGGAGAGGAGAATTAGAACAGGAGTAGGCCAGTTAGTTCCACAAGTCAGCCTGCCATTCCATTAAATTATGGCTGGTTGCCATCTCAATTCTATTTACTGCTCTTTGCTCCAAATCCCGTGATAGCCTTACTGAACTGTCTATTTCCAATTGACCCAGAAGCCATGATGTTTTGAGGATAGAATTTCAGAGTTCTATTACCCTTTGAATGAAACAATGATTTAGTCGAGGGCCTCTGACCCTTTTTGCAGAATTATTTGGAGGAGCTAGGTTGTGTAACATTTACCGTAAACATTATGCATGTTCTATTAGCATTAGTTCAACTGTTGTACAATAAATGTGACATTTTATGCCTTCAGCAAGGTTTAATTGCACCATACCCTGCTGCTAATCAAAGATGACAGAAGAACTGTTGAGGAGTAGGTTACATCCAAAAGCTAAAAATAATCACCAGAAAGCTTTTGCTTTTTATTGTTCTGGATACATTAAGAAAAGTTCACCTGGAACTAGGCATATAAGCCTTTTGTTAGAGTGATTGCTAACTGGGAATAACCTTATGATATCCAAAATACAGGCTTACAGGGCAGAAAAGATGTAAAATTATCGCAGTTATCCTAAGGCATGGTCAATGTCCAGGGCAAAGATGAAAAAATTTGTGATGGAAAGGTTTAGAAATCATTTATATATAACCCAGGAATGGGTGGAGCAGATATAATGGGAACTGCAGACGCTGGAGAATCCGAGATAATAAAGTGTGGAGCTGGATGAACACAGCAGGCCAAGCAGCATCTCAGGAGCACAAAAGCTGATGTTTCGGGCCTAGACCCTTTTTCTGAAGAAGGGTCGAAGCCCAAAATGTCAGCTTTTGTGGCCCTGAATGCCACTTGGCCTGCTGTGTTCATCCAGCTCCACACTTTGTTACATGGGTGGAGCAGATAACTTATTTTATAACAGGAAGTGAGTTGAGGTTCTGACTCTGACTGAGATGCATTCCAAATTCAGGGCTTCCTGTCTAGAATGTCTGATGTTCCTCTTGCAATAGAATACCACTAACCTGAAGGTGCTTTTCTGAACTGATCTGTCACTTGAATGAAGCGATGTATTTCAACTTCAAATAACCAATTTGAATTAGTTGCATTATTTCAGAAAATTCAAACAGATACGTCAAGAAAACTTCATGTAAGTGGCACTTTCGAGCTTCTACTTGGAAACTAGAGAGCAAAATGTTCCGAAAAAGATGTGTCATTTTCTTCATAGCAACAAGTTGGTTGCTATTCCAAATCAAGATGGTCAGTGCCGTTGGTTGGTTCAGATGCAGAGCTCTGAAATGAAGTGTGTTTAAAAGCGGATATTGAGGATCATGGCCTTTGAAATATCCTGCCCAGTGAGAGAGGAGCATTCTGCTGGAGAAATAAATGATTGTCTATTTCTGATCTTGGCACGAACTGATCTCTCATATTTTTGGCACTAGTTCCACTACGAAATTATGTATTATATGATTATTACAAAAGTTGAAGCAAATCTTAGGCAAATTGTCTTTATATAAATAACAGACAGAGGTTATTTCCTCTTAGATATGAAGGGAATGAATGGAAATTAATTTTACCAGCAGTTTTAATTTTAATGTAACAGCATGATTCTGTCTTATTTGGTAGATTATTTTGTCAAAAGAATACTTTGATGTGTGGAAATATTCACCTATGGCCTAAGAAAGACGAATGAAAGTGTTTTCTAATTGGGGTGAAGTTGGCAATTATGGATACACAGAGAGATTTAGAGGATGGAAAATTTGTGTAATTCAACCTTGAATATATTCAATGACTCAGCTCCACTTCTCTCTGTGGAAGAACAACCTCGACTAATGACTGGCTGAGTGAAGAAATTCCTCCTTTTTTTATTCACTCACGGATATGGGCAACGCTGGCTGGACCAGCATTTATTGCCTGTTCCTAGTTGACCTTGGGAAGGTGGTGGTGAGCTGCTTTCTTGAACCACTGCAGTCCATGCTGTAAGTAGACCCACAATGCAGTTAAGGGAAAGAATTCCAGGATTTTGACCCAGCGACTGCGAAGGAATGGAGACGTATTTCCAGATCAGGATGGCGATTTGCAGCTGATGGTGTTCCCATGTATCTGCTGACCTTGGTCTTCAAGATACAAGTGGTCATAGACTTGAATGGTGTTTGAGGAACTTAAACAAATTTCTGCAGCGCGCCTGTATATAGTACACACTGCTGCTACCGTGGTGGGAGTGGATGTTTGTGGAAGTGTGGCAATCAAGTGGGCTGCTTATCTCCATTTCCATCTTAGCAGTAAACCCATTATGTTTAAATGGTGTCCCCCGACCCCTCAACGTTCTAGATTTTCTCACGCGTGAAGCATTCTCCCAGCATCTATCCTGTCAATGTCTCTCAGAGCCTTCTATTTTTCAGTAAGACCACTTCTTATTCTTCTAAATTTCAAATGAATATTAATTAATCTTTTCTCATAAAATAACCTCTTCATCACTGGAATCCGCCTAGTGATTCTTCACCAAATTGTTTCAAATGCAAGTCGACCAAACTATGCACAATTTCCTAGATGTGGCCTATTCTAGAATGCTCTGCACAACTGTGGCAAGACTTCTTTTATCATTGGAAAATTTGGCTACAACAATAACTTTGATTATAGCAAGGTAGTACCTTCAAACAGGTCATTTAAAATAAGTCATAAATCATTGAGGCTCCACCACTGATTGCACTTACGCCACATCTGTGGCATTTTACTAAGTTCAGCTTTTCAACCTGAAAATAATACACATATCTTAATTCTTTGTCAACAAAATGTGAGGCTGGATGAACACAGCAGGCCAAGCAGCATCTCAGGAGCACAAAAGCTGACGTTTCGGGCCGAGACCCTTCATCAGAGAGGGGGATGGGGTGAGGGCTCTGGAATAAATAGGGAGAGAGGGGGAGGCGGACCGAGGATGGAGAGAAAAGAAGATAGGTGGAGAGAGTATAGGTGGGGAGGTAGGGAGGGGATCGGTCAGTCCAGGGAAGACGGACAGGTCAAGGAGGTGGGATGAGGTTAGTAGGTAGATGGGGGTGCGGCTTGGGGTGGGAGGAAGGGATGGGTGAGAGGAAGAACCGGTTAGGGAGGCGGAGACAGGTTGGACTGGTTTTGGGATGCAGTGGGTGGAGTGGAAGAGCTGGGCTGGTTGTGTGGTGCAGTGGGGGGAGGGGACGAACTGGGCTGGTTTAGGGATGCAGTTGGGGAAGGGGAGATTTTGAAACTGGTGAAGTCCACATTGATACCATTAGGCTGCAGAGTTCCCAGGCGGAATATGAGTTGCTGTTCCTGCAACCTTCGGGTGGCTTCATTGTGGCACTGCAGGAGGCCCATGATGGACATGCCATCTAAAGAATGGGAGGGGGAGTGGAAATGGTTTGCGACTGGGAGGTGCAGTAGTTTGTTGCGAACTGAGCGGAGGTGTTCTGCAAAGCGGTCCCCAAGCCTCCGCTTGATTTCCCCAATGTAGAGGATGCCACACCGGGTACAGTGGATGCAGTATACCACATTGGCAGATGTGCAGGTGAACCTCTGCTTAATGTGGAAAGTCATCTTGGGGCCTGGGATAGGGGTGAGGGAGGAGGTGTGGGGGCAAGTGTAGCATTTCCTGCGGTTGCAGGGGAAGGTGCCGGGTGTGGTGGGGTTGGAGGGCAGTGTGGAGCGAACAAGGGAGTCACGGAGAGAGTGGTCTCTCCGGAAAGCAGACAGGGGTGGAGATGGAAAAATGTCTTGTGTGGTGGGGTCGGATCCACAAAGAATAAAAGGCAGGCAGAATGATAATAACTCATGACTGAGTGCAGTGTGAGACAGAATGTGAGACAATTTTAAGGGTTAATAAAACCCAGTCAAGTTTTCATGTAGTTACAATTTGCTTTTAAAGTTTAATTTTGTTCAGTCTTAGGCTTCTTGCTGGAGAGGTAGCTAATTATGTACCTAGTTCAAAATGGTTTCTCTCGTCAGCAAGGCTTAACTCAGCTCTGTAGAATTCAGCTAGTGCAAATACAGATAATGTCGTCTTGTTAACTGTACCAGGTAATCATGCATAAAGATGGGAGCTTGAGATAGATGGTAAACTTAGGATTTTGGTGAACAAGAGAATTTCATGGTGTGGGAGTGGGGACTGGGAATGGGGAGGGGGCGGTGGTGAGGAGGTGTTTTCTTGAGCCTTTACAAAAGAGGTCTGATTTGAGAGAGCGAGCTCATACTCATAAACCTGCCATGAGACATGAGAACTAGAAACATTCGTTTGGTGATCAGGTAGTTGAGTGGCTGGTGAATTTTAAGCTCTTTTTATAAATTCTGATTGACCCTGCTACAAGGAGATAAGTATTATATTTGATTTCTAGCATACTGAGTTAAATCACTTGATGCAACTACATATAATTGTTGAATCATAGGTGTGAACTTAATTTGTTAAAAAACATAGTGCTCTGGTCAGTTTGCTCATCTGCACTCTAACCCCTGCTCTTGGCCACATGGGCTGTAAGAACATAGAACTTAGGCAATTGCAACAGCTGAGGCTCAAGCATTGGTACCTCCGAGACTCACTTACCCGCATCACTCATTGTTATATTCTCCTGTCGTTGACCATGGCTCAAATTCTAAGTACCTTGACTGAAGAATGTGGCTACCACCTGGGAAAAAATTCCCCAATAGCTTCCTCCCATGTAGTTGAGCTGGAGGTGAACTTTGGACACTGATCCAACTGGGAACGGCTCTCACAATTATCCAAGTTCTAGATTCCTGTGTGGCTAGGAGCAAGGACTGGAATAAGGGTGAGTAAACTGACCATTGCACTATGGTGCAGGGGGAGATTAAACTGTTTAAAAAGAGGCAACAACAAATGTTGGGTTACTGTAGCACTTCTGTTTTGTCCATTGTGACACTTGTCCCTACACAGGATAAATATTGAACCCTTAAGGTGGAATTATATTCAGTTTTTCAAGTAAAATGTAAACTACATGTTGCTTTGAAAACCTTGCCCAACTTGTTTATAACGTATTGCAAACTTAACAGGATTCAGTTACAATATTTTCTTCGCCCCTTTCCATATGGGAAACTCTATCAGCCTTTGACCCACAGCCAACTTCACTCAACAGCCAAGTTATGAATATTTGGATACCTTGTCTGCAGTACAGCTTGTCTAGCAATACCATTTACACATAAATAAAATAAAAACTCATCACCTGCAAATAATTGCACAATATAATTGTCTATACTGGGGCAGTAAAATGTATCTGTTTAATTCACAACAAAGTGTCTTGTTCTTTAAAACCATAAAGAGCCACAACACACAAAATCCATTCAGCAGCAAGGCCTAGTCAATGCCAGAAAGTTAAACAGACAGGAGACATTTAAGAATTGTTCCCAGAGGAATGAAGCAACATTACTTGGCACTTAATCCTGTTAAGCAAATGCTTGACAGACATAAGGATGTGATTGCTGCCAATGGAGAGCAAACGTAATGATAGGTGATGAGTGTCTAAAAGCCTATTTGCATCTTATGTGACACATAATTAATTCAGTGGAAACCTTGCCTTAAAATCTGTCTTTTTTGCATTTTTAAAAATTTATTTACATGGCAGTCAATGGAATTTTTAAATGATGCCCTAAAGGGCAGATATGCTGTAACAAAATTGTAATTATTCTTTGGCTTGGTGGTAGCATGCCTGGGGGTGGGGTACTAGTAGAAAATAGCAAACAAGAAGATTTTTTTAAAGACTTCTATATTATACTTATTTATATTTTATTGCACTTGCTCCATTTCTGACGCAAGTTCAAGTATTGAGAATGCTCATATATTCATCTCCCTTGGTTGAATGTAGGTTCAGTAGCAGCTACATAGGCAATTCTGACATGAAGGGTCCAACATTTTTCAAGCTGTTGAAATGAAACTGGAGTGAATAAAGCAATGTTTTAGTTAATCTCCAAGAAATCCAGATGAAGGAACTTAACTCTTAAAAGTAAGAACTTTGATTTGTCCAGCATTTTATCATGTCTCCAGTCATTCAAACAAAATATTCTTGAATATTCATTGACAGGATGTGACCATTGCCGACTAGGCCATTTGTGGCCTGCCTTTAATTGCTCAAGAGCAGTTAAGAATCGTTGCTATTGGTCTGGAGTCACATGTAGGCCAAGCCCATAAAGATGGCAGTTTTCTTTCCCAGAGGAGATTACTGAACCAGGTAGGTCTTTCTCCAGAAACCAGCAATGAGGTTCTTAATTCCAGATTTTTAAAAAAATTGAATTCAAATTTCACCACCCATGGTGAGGTTCACACCACAGACTCTAGAATATGATGTGGGTTAATGCTCTAGTGATAATGCCACTAGGATATCCCCTCCCCAAGCTTGCAATTTTACTGTTTTTAAAAGAAAATCTTTTTCCTTCAAGCTCCTGTGTCACCATTTGTGAGCCTGCTGCTTTATATCTATCCACTGCACATTAGAGATGCATTAATAGCTCAGACCAACTTGATCACGGTTTCTATTCAGGTCTCTCACTAGTGCCATCTTGTGTCCTCCAGCTCTGTTCTTCCACTATCTTGTGATCAAAGTGGCTAAACAGCACTCTGCACCTTGTAGAGGGTACGAGTAAGATTGAGTGTATATCTGACTGTTCTCAGGGACAATGCATTCAACCTCCACATACTGCTGTTATTCCATGTGAATTTGCAACTAGGATTTCTGCACTGATATGTTGCCATCTGACAGTTTTAAAATACAACTCATATTAAATAATGCAGCAGTTTTATTGCTGAATTGATATTAAAGAATTTGTCAGCTTTATTACTAAACTGATGAGAGAGCATTACCACTTTTATTAGTGAATAATAAAGTAGTAAATTCATGGCCTTCAGTTGACCTGCCCAACCTCAGTTGCCTGCAACCATAAGTGCAGCTGTCGTTTGAACATAGATTACTGACATTTCAGAAGTGTTTCAACTGTACAGTCAAATCCCTGTTGGCCTTGTATACTGAAATATCTAAGAAACAACATTTCCCTAGTATATCTTCTCAACCACAGTGAAAAGGAGGCTTCTCAGGTTCTTTACAGAAAGATGGATAATGTTTGGAAAGATTATAGATGCAGGAAAGGGCGAGGGATGTGCTTAACAAAGCGTAGCTGAGGAAAGGATGTTCAAGAAGCTTTTGAAAGCAGGGAGAAAAGGTTCAAGGTGGAGAATCCAGAGTGCAGACGCAAAGTGTTTAAAATAGCAAACACTAGGCTGTGGGTAGAGACGGGAAAGAATAAATAAAAAGGACCAGTGCAGGAGCGGCACAGACTGTGTCGAGATGAGACGATTCACAAAGGGATGATGGAAATTGTACTGCTCATTCGGAATACAGGAAGCTGGGAACATTGCTGAGGAACAGTTTGTAGATTATGTCATTCTGGATATTTGTAGCTTGTGGAGAACAGAGGCAGTATGGTCAGCAAAGAGATTGGTGGGCAACATGAGCCGCCAGGGAAGGAGACATTTATTAGAATTTCAGCAGCAGAGAGGAAGATGTTACAACAGTAATAGATAATAACATGGTGGCACAGTACCTCAGTGCTCAGTGGTTACACTGCTGCCTCACAACACCAGGGACCTGGGTTCAATTCCACCCTTGGGCAACTGTCTGTGTGGAGTTTGCACAGTCTGCAAATGTCTGTGCAGGTTTCCTCCAGGTGCTTCAGTTTCCTCCCGCAGGCCAGAGATGTGCAGGTTAGGTGGATTGGCTGTGCAAAGTTGCTGATAGAGTCCAGGGATGTGCAGGCTAGGTGGGTTAGCCATTGGAAACTACAGGGAATGGATAAGGGGGTTGGTCTGAGGGGGATGCTTTTTGGGAGTTAGGTATTGCCTCAATGGGCCAAATGGCCTGCTTCCTTACTGTCGGGATTCTATTCTATGATTATTTGGAGGAGAACAAAGGCTCAGATCATGGTTAGTGGCGATATAGAAAGCTCATACCTTAGGGCTAACATTGTGATGGGAAACAGGAAGGTTGATGAAGGTCAGGGGAGAGAGGCATAAGTATGCTGTCAGGAGCCAAAGGATGATTTTGACTTTTCCTGGCATGTGGTTGGGGAAAGTTTCATTGCATCCAGATCTAATTTTAGGCAGGAATAGAAAAAAAACCAACATCACAACAGCATGCACTGTTAAAATTAATGTTTGAGCTCATGGTTAAAGTGTTGTGGGATGGGGCAGAAAAGGATCACAGGAGTCAATGAATAAATCTTCTTAGAAGTGATCAGGTTGTCAGGAAAGATTTTTGGGATCACAGGATATGGGCTTCATTAATCTTTTATTTCTCTATTCCATTAAGTCTCAGGCATCAGTTCAAACCATATTTTATGTAAATCAATACACAAAATAGTAATTAAAAACAAAATAAATATAAAATGACAATATATTATTTTCCCATTCTCTATTTCTCTGCACACCACAATTACGTGTTACTTTTGCTGAATGTCCAGCAGTTTCTTAAAACTCGCTCCTTTCTCTGTAAAAGAACCAGACAGCTGACTGCTGCTATCCATGCATTTCAATTAGGTGATTTCTTCATTCTCTAGCATTCGAAATCTGTAATATCGATCCTGTCTTTTTCCATTTGCACATTTCATTGAGTTTATGTTATCCCGTAGTGACTTCTCGGTGAGTATGGCTGCTCCTCAGCATGTCTCATAATGTTGCCGAGAAGAAAAATGCAATATCTTCTGCCTTACCAAAAGTGGGGATTCTGGGTGTTAGCGCACCTTCTGACTTCCTTAGCTTCCCAAGCCACTGGGCAACATTTATCTCTCTTTCCTATAAAAAAAAGTATAAACCCTCCTTCAACTGAGACCCCATGATGGAGAGTTACAAAAAAAGTATCACTAAAAGCAAACAGTTCCACGTTTGTTGCATCTCCCAGTGATGGAAATTTCAAAACACAAATATCTATTTTTACGTTTTTTCAATGCCTTGATTGCCCAAATAATATCTTCCACCTTGGGATTTTTCATAGTTTTACTCAACTCTAATACTTCAAAACTGGCATCTGTCCTTGATTGGTTGCTCAGCCAATTCACTGTCAAATGAGACTTTGCAATTCTTCCAGCTTGTTTTGGAAGCAGCTGAGTTTATTTTTTGAGGCCTTACTTTGATTAAAGCAATGGGGCTTATATTTTCCAAATAGGATTGCTGATGCAGTGTGACACTCAATCCATTCAGCCAGATTTTCAATCCAATCTACTTGTAAGCCCCAGGAAGCCTGAGTTCCAAGTTTGAATTTCACTTTAAGCCCTTTTATGACAACGTTACCAAATACACTGCTTCCGCCCCAGAAAAATAGAATGATCTGTGTGCATCATAAAAAATACCAGGTATTTGCTCTTCATGATGCCAGTAAAACATGGCAGGGCATACTTTAAACTGAAGTCAACTGAATTTTACTAAGTCAGATCTTTTCTCAGAAGTACCGAAATATAGAGGCATCGTTTAGACCACATTTAACTTCCATATTGTCCCCACTGCATGTGATGCTTCTTGGAAAATGAGAAAACAATCACCTCTTGAGCAGATCTCCTTGCAGAAATACAGTTTCAGTATCAACTGATCAACACTCCCAAGCAGCTGTTGCTAACAAAGTCAAATGAAATTTCAACGCTGCTTTTCCTGCCATCAGGGAATCTATTCTTATATCTTGATCCCCCAGATTGTCTTCAAATCTAATGCTGCAAGCCTTGTAAGTGGGAGATTATTGGGAGGCATCTTTCCTGTGCATATCCATCATGTGATAGCAATGGTTGTTCACCTATCTGGCATCTCTGTGCACACCCAAACTTCTCTTCATCTTTGTAGTTTCTGTTGTTTGATCTTATTTATTAATTTGTCTTCTAGTTGGTTCTTGGTCACTAAGGTTTAACAACCACATCGATTTCTGTTCCTGGTTGTGCTCCTGGTCGTATTCCTGGTTTGCAGCCTGTTTGTTGCCCTTGTTAAATTACACTCTCCAACTTTTAGCAAGGCTGCTCCTGTTTGACCTACCCCTCCTATGAGTAGGATTTCTTTCAAGGGCTTGTGATCTGTTTGAGAGACGTTCAGTCTCAGACCCACTGTTTGTGATTGCACTACGTTTTCTTAACTTCCATCTTTGTACATCATGTTCCTAATCTTTGGACCTCCGGCCCCTCATCCTGTACACCTGGCCAGCTTTATTATTTTCTCTGCTTTGCCTGTCTTCCCTGCTGTACTTTATAAAAGTCATGTTTCTCCATGGATTACTCTCTCTGGTAACTATATGACTTTAGTACCTACTTTTGGCAGTTGCCCTTTGGGACCAATGGACTCATGATTGATGACAAGGACTGATTTGATCATCATTAGACAAACAGTAATGAATGGCTATTTGATACACACAGCTCAGTAGGAGGATGTGACACACTCTGTCCAGACAATGCTGGCGGGCTCCCATACTTGTACAAGTGATGGGATCGCATCTTCAGCAGATCTCATCATGGCACTGGTTGAAGCATGGGTAGCATGGTACCTCCACATATGTCAGGGGATTGAGGAATGTTGAAATCAATCTTGTAAGGCTCTTCAACCCTCAAATAGATCCATGAACATGTGCCAAGATTTCAGAGTCATGGCAGCTGCCAGGGCTGAGGGCTCACACCTCTAGCAAGTGGTAACAGTGTTCTCAGATCACCCAAATGTAAATCAAATAGAACCCTTCCCTATTAATGAACCCTGGAGCATTGTGATGTAGCTCTCTCAATGCCATCTGCGTATAGTCAATGGGACCTTGCACCTGGGGAAGCCAGCTATGTTCATGAATCTTAATGACCCGGCAGCTTCCCAGTTTTCCATCAATTTATCCACAATCCCTTTCCCATCTTTACCATGTTGCATGGTTAATGTTCAATATCTGGTTGCCCAATCCACAAATTGCAAAATACTATGTCTTTGTTATATCCATGTCTAGTTTCATCTTTTTTTTTCTTCATTGATGGCCTACTTACTAACAATGGTATTTCATTGGACAAAACATGCATGCTGTTCAAATGATTGATTCTGGCTATTTTACAACGAATGAGCAGTCTTTTCAAAGGTTTTAGGTGTTATCATCTCCAAATTTGAAACTAGTGGAGCTCTCAAATCATTTACTTTTTTCCGATCCTTAATACCTAAAGATTCTAGATAATATTTTAGCCAGTCAATTCCGCACAGAGTAGATGTGCATATACTGTCTAATATTGTACTATTGAAATGCTCTGCCACTAATACAGTCATTACTGGGCTGAAATGTCTACAGGCCAACAACGTTTGATTTATATCTCCATCTTGCCTCTCTGAATTTTCCTTTTTATGTTTAGTTTTGAATATTTTATTATTTAATTTGGAATTTCTATGATGTAAGGATTCTTTGAGTCATACCTGAAACATTGACTACATTGTGAGCATTTCTGGGGTTTATGCACCTATTGTAAAGCCCAATTTTTCTTGCTTCTCAAAATTATTAATAATATTTCTATTAGTTATAGTTCTCTTTCATATTATTTCTTAAGACTTGCATTTAAATGGCTGACAAACTTGTTAACATGGTATTCTCCATCTTCTACCATATCATCAGTTGCCCACTTTGTATTATGATGACTGCTTGAAAGGAATATCTTCTTGGTAATGTTTCTATGATTCTGACACATATTCTTGCTAGTTTATCAGCAAATTTAACCCCTGTCAAATCTGGGAGTCTGTCAGTGCTTGATATTTCAACTAATACCTTAGATACCAGCACAGTTTGGGGAATTCCCAAATGAAATTCCCAAATGAAATTTCTGCAGTCTTCATACAGTCTGTTGAATTCTGTTATGTGCTCTTTTGTGGTATTATTCTCAGCCTTTTTAAATTTGTCAAAACCTGACCACGCCTCAAAAGTAAACAATAAACAATTCTTTTGAGAAACTTTATGCATGAAATTTAACACACTGTCCAAACCTTCATCCATGTTCAAATGATCAGGGTCCAATTCCAAAAATTATTTTGCTTCTATATGGTGATGAAAGTGATAAGCACTATGAAAATATCTAATTTCCTCTTCTTTTTATTCGCTCATGGGATATGGGCATCGTTGGTTTGCCAGCATTTTATTGCCTGCCCCCTAGTTGCCCTTGAGAAGGGGTTGGTGAGTTGCCTTCTTGAACTGCTGCAGTCCACCTGCTGTTGGTTGACTCACAATACCTTTAGGGAAATGAAGAAGTAACCCTGGTCCACACGGTTATTTCATTCTTCATGAGGATCATTTTCAGGAAATAGGCAGATTGTCATGCCCCAAAACCTAACATTTTGACTTAACCATCCTCTGATACTAATGTTATGTGCTAGAAGTTTGCTGTGTTTAAACAGAGTCCAAGTACATTCTTTTTATTGAGTGCTTTATTCTACTCTATTAAACTCACACCCAACTAATTACTTGATCCCCATTTTTGTACAATCAATTCTCAACCTACTAACCCTTAGTTAATACACTCATGACTTATTCTCTCATTCCATTAAGACTCAAGCATTCCTTCAGACCTTATTAGATGATAACATCTTTGAAAAAGAGATTACTTTGCCTGAGAAATATTTTATGGATATGTAAAATCTCAATTGATTTATAGCTTATGAATTAACTTATATACTTAAAATATTTGTAGTTTTATTCAAGTCTTGTTACAATCCTTCTTTGGTCTGATTGAAATCTTTAAAAGCCTTAAAAAAATTCAAGCTGCAAAGCAAAAACAATAAACCGATTTTTGCACCTCTTCATTTCAAAACATATTTGAAATTATTATTTTCAGCAGCAAAACTTTGGATTTAATCCCCAGCTGTGATTAAGCCAGAAAACATTTCCTTTGTTGAGAGTAGATCCCTTTTTCTTTCCATTATGCAGGGATGGTGTCTGATTTATTCTACCACTGCTTGTACCTTGGATAACAGATCAATGCATCAGTGCATTGCTGCCGAACGCAATAGCCTGTGTTATGTGCTCAGAGTTCACAATGTGAATCCACAATATAGATGATGTTACAACACAATAGGCAAACTGCATTTTCTCATGGTTCACTTGCTGAAATCACAGTCAGAACTGTTGATTTGAAACTACAATTTTATTCTCCTATTCGTTCTTCTCCCATCCCTCTGCTGCAATCTGTCCATCCTTCCCTCTACACCATTAAAGACAGAAAAACAAAAAACAAAGTGTGATTACCATGAACCAGATTGTTTTCCCCAAGAGATGCTCTGATGTTTACAAAGTTCGATTTATATTCGGGCAGTTCAGCTGTGCACTGTACTGTGCTGGTTTTGTTAGTGACCATTATTTTGAAAATTTAACTTAAAATGGACACATGCGCCTGCTTTTGCTTGATGTTTTTGAGGGAACCTGGGGGTGCTCTTCCATATTTACTGTTGAATGAAGATTTCAATTTGGTATGCTTGATTGTTTGGCTGCTAAGCCTTTGTTTCTCAAAGATAGTCACTGCACTGTAGTTACAGTAATGATTCACACATTACTCCATTGGAAGCCATTCAATGGCAGTGCTAGATTAGCTGTCAGGGTTAGAAATATTCCTAATAGTAGAGGACAATGAAGCTAAGGAATGAATTGTTGGCTTGTGCTCTGGGTATTGACAAGCTGCATCGGTTTACAAGAGTGCTGGGCAATTCCTGGATGACATGCGATTATTACTACATATATAAGTGGACTACCAAATACATACAATTCATAGTTAATACAATCAGACTGGGATTGTCTACGGGTGTAACAAGCATATGAATTAGGAACACAAGTAGGCCATCTAGTCTGTCTAGTATGCTTTGCCATTCAATAGGATTCTGGCTAATCTACTTGTGGCCTCAATTCTAAGTTCCTGCCTACCTTCAATATTGATCCACTCCCTTGTTAGTGCAGAATCTATTTACCTCTGCCCTAAATACATTCAATCACTCTGCCTTCACTACACTCTTGGGAATTGTTTCAATTTCTTTTCTCCCTTAAATTGACCCTGGTTCTTTAAAATCGGATTTCAAACCTCTTCTACAATCTTCCATGCCTTCTGATGAATGAACAACTATTGTGAATCATGAGATTTACAGCACATCAATGCGGGGCAGGGTCCTTATGTGGTCCGACCCTTTGTGAGCTGAAGCATACACTGGCACTGGTGATATTTTGATGACCGTTGCAAAGTTTTCAGGCCTTAGCTATAAAAAGGGGAAGAGATTGCAAAATGAGAGCTGGTGCATCCCATGTAACCATCAGCTTTTAATTCTCCTGTTAAAGGATGAATGCTTGTCAGCACAGTCTGTTTACATGCCTCCAGTATTTCTAAGATACTTTTTCATCCTGTGTCTAGTAAAGAGCACTGCAGTTGCTGTGCAATTTGTGCTTGGTGGTTGCATTCGTTATTGTAAGAGAACAATGAATTGCTATCCAAGCACCTGCTAAACAGGTCATGAAGGGGAAAGTGATGTCAATGAAACAGCTTAATGATTAATGTGATAAATTAATCAGTAGCACAGTGGCTATATCATTTGGTTTGCAGACAGGTGGTGCATGACTCATAATTTATGCATTTACAAAACATTGAAATGACCTCTAACCTGTGTTGTCCCAGGAGGATGTGCTGGTACATCCTAAAATGTGAGAGCACTGAAGTAGCCATTCTTTTTTATTCATTCACAGGATGAGGGTGTCGCTGACTAGGCAGCATTTATTGCCCATTCCTAATTGCCCAGAGGGCAGTTAAGAGTCCATCACATTGCTCTAGATCTGGAGTCATATGTAGGCCAGGCCAGGCAAGGATGGTAATTTCCTTCCCTAAAGGACATTAGTGAACCAGACAACAATCAACAATGGATTCACAGTTATCATTAGACTCCTAATTTCAGATATTTATTGAATTCAAAATTTCATCACCTGCCATGGCAGGATTCAAACCCAGAACGTTATCAGGTTCTCTGGATTAACAGTGCAGTGATAATATCAGGCCATTGCCTCCTCCTCAGGGCATGATACCTGTGCTAGCTCTTTCTAAACAAGAAAGCTACCTGGTTTATCTTGGATTCTCCAGCATCGGCAGTTCCCATTATCACTGGTTTGTCCCATACTGTGCTCTTTTTCCAAAGCTTCTAAATGTTTACCTTTTTCAAATAATTATCCAGTTTCCTTTCAAAACTTAGCAATTAATCTGTTTCCATTAGCCTACTACACAGTGCATTCTAGATCACAATAACTCACTACATAATTTTTTTTTCCCCTCACCCTCCACATTTTGGAAGCAGATCTCCAAATCTTGGAGCAGACATTTTTCCAAATAGCTTCCAATTGATTCTTGGAAGTGTATCTGTTTCTGTGATTTTGTCCCTGCGCAGTCTTCCTTTGAGTGTTGATCAAGATCTACAATAATTTTGATGGATAGCAATTTTTTTGTTTTATTACGACAGTCTTTGGGAAGGCTTCATCTGTTGATTTCTCATAATTATGGATGTAGTTTTTATAGATCCCCATTTTTTTTCACGCACGTGTTGTCACTCATAATTATTTAGAAAATTCAGGACCTCTGATGTTTGCATGATTTATCCCTGACCCCGAAGCTGCCTCTTCTCAGGAGTTCAGGAGCCTCAGTGTTTGTAGTTGTCCAATAGGACTGTTGTTGTTTGGATAAGAGTGAGGCCTACTGGAGAATGAACTAACTGACCATAGTGCTGCGGTACAGGAAGCATTCAATCCTGAGAGGGTAAAATGTGATGTAGTGGTAGTGAAGGATAGGATAGGATAGTGAGGAGGAAGGACATCGTCCTGTGCAGTCATAAACTGAGCCTGGAGGGCTCAATTGCCTACTTTGAGACATCTGGTCAAGGTTAGAAACTTTGAGTGGGTGGGGTGAATCCAGTTGTAGAAACATATGCAGGACCAGGAAATCTCTGGATTATTACTTGAGGTTATATGCCAATTGGCAGAGACCACATAAGTTCAGTGAAATTAATATGTGGCTTGAGGACTGGCAAGAGAAGAGCAGGTTCTGGTTTGCAGATCAGTCTTCTAAATACTGGGGAATGTGGAGGCTGTACCATTGGGATGGCCTCCACCTATATTCTCTGGGACTAGTGTTCTTAGTAAACCATATTAGCAGGTAAATAGACAGGCCTTTAAACAATGGAGTTGAAGCATCAAGCTTGATAGTTGTAGAGAATCAAGGTGTAACGTAAAGGCAGGGGAGTAAAATAATATGGGACATGAAGATCAGAGATTGACAGGGTGGGACAGTGAGAATAAGTAACTAAACTGGATCTGATAGCCATTTACAGGGATGTGGCTGCAGAGTAACAAGGATTGGATCCTGAACATATGACAGGAGCATATGACATTCAAGAAGAGGAGGAAGCTAGGAAGGGGTGAAGGGATAACACTTCTCATCATTGATTGCATTGGTATAATATTTAGACATCACATGCTTCAGGAGATCAGGATGAAGAATCAGATTGGTTTGAAATAAGGAATAGGAAAAGAAATAAGTCATTAGTTTACAGGCTCCTTAAAAGTAATGTAAATGTACAACAAGATGTATAAAAATAAATATGGCTGTTTGTGAAAAGGGGTAGCAATAAACATGGACGATTTTAATTTACATAAAAACTGGAAAGATCGGCAAAGATAATGGGAACTGCAGATGCTGGAGAATCCGAGATAACAATGTGTGAAGCTGGATGAACACAGCAGGCCAAGCAGCATCTCAGGAGCACAAAAGCTGACGTTTCGGGCCTAGGCCCGATGAAAGATTGGCAAAGGTAGTTTTGATGAGAATTTTCATAGCATGTCTTTGAATGAGTTTCTTAAAGCAGCACATTCTATAAGTAACCAGGGAGCAGGCTATATTAGACTTTGTATTATGTAATGTGACAAGATTAATTAATGACCTCAGAGTAAAGGAATTTCTAGTCAGCAGTGAGAACAATATGATTGAATTTTACGTTCAGATTGAAAGGGAGAAGAGAGAGTCTAAGACTGGTACTTTAAACCTAAATAAAAGCAGCTACGTGGATATGAAAGCTGACCTAGCTAAAGTGAACTGGAAACGAATCCGGGTTTGATCAATAGAGATGTATTTTGAGGGATATTTCAGGATACTTAAAAACTTAATACAATTCTACCAGAAAGAGATTTTCAAAGTTGTGTTCCTCTCCATGGTAAATTAAAGAAGTTATGGAAAGCTTAAAAAAGGAAAAAAAAGTATTTAATTGCATGACAGAGAGGTATTAGGCTAGATGATAGGACAGAATACAAAGTAATGCAAAGAAAGACTGACAGACTAATTAGGAGAAAGAAATTAGATTACAAGGGAATGTAAATAAATAGTAAGAGTGAGAATGGACAGCTAATAGCAGAAAATAAGAAAATAGTGGATTATAATATAATCTAATATTTTGCTTCTGTCTTCACTATAGTAGATACAAAAACATGGGAAACACATTTGTAAGGAAACCTCAGTTATCTGAAAGAGTAATAGGGTGGTTACTGTACCAACGCAGGAAATGACATCACCAACCCATGGAAACCTAACCAGATAAATAGAAAGCGGGACATAACACCAGCGCTTCGTCGGAGGCTCACTGATGATGTTACCTAGAATGCTGACGAAACGTCTGAAAATGAACCTTCCAGCTCAGCGAGCAATCTCACATCCAGAACCTCAACCTGAGCTACAAATCTTCTCAAAGCTCGCTAGGGTGGTTACTGTAGGGGATTTTAACTTTCCAACATAGTCTGGGGCTGCCATAGTGTTTTGAGCTTGGACAGAGGGGAATTTGCTAAGTGTGTATAAGAAAGATTCTGGATTCATTGTGGGGATTTACTTACTAGAGAAGGTGCAAAACTTGACATACTTTGGGAAATAAGGCAAGGCAGGTGACTGAGATGTCAGTGGGGGATCTCTTTGGGGCCAGTGACCATGATATTATTGGTTTTAAAGTCGTGATGGAAAAGTTAGACTGGGTCTAAAAGTTAAAGTTCTAAATTGGAGGAAGGCCAATCTTGACAGTTGATTGCGGGTGCATTTTTGCAGGTGAAAGGGGCTGGGAAATGGGAAGCCTTTCAAAAATAAGATAACTAGAAACCAGAGACAGTGTGTTTCTGTTAGGGTGAAGAGCAAGGCTGGGAGGTGGAGGAAATGCTGGATGACCAGAATAAGAAGGAAGCATATATCAGGTATGTGCAGCATAAATCGAGTGATTCCTTAGAAAAGTATTGAGACAGCTTTGGCAATTGGGTTAAGAAGACTCCAAAGGAATTCTACAAATACGTTAAGGACAAAAGGGTAGCTAGGGAGAGAATAGGGCCCCTTAAAGATCAACAAGGCTGCCTACGTGTGGAACCACAAGAGATAGGGGAAATATTAAATAGGTATTTTTCATCAGTGCTTTTTGTGGAGAAGGATATGGAAGAGAAAGAACGTGGGGAAACAAACAGTGACATCTTGAAAAATGTCCATATCACAGAAGAGCAGATGCTGGATGCCTTAAAACACATAAAGGTGGATAAATCCCCAGGACCTGATCAGGTGTATACTAGTACTCTATGGTAAGTTAGGGAAGTAATTGCAGGGTCCCTTGCTAAGTTATTTGTATCACCAATAGCCACAGGTGAGGTGCTGGAAGACTGGAGGTTGGCTAACATGGTGCCACTATTTAAGAAAGTTGGCAAGGAAAAGCCTGGGAACTACAAACTGTTGAGCCTGACATTGGTGGTGGGCAAGTTGTTGGAGGGAATCCTGAGGGATAGGGCTTACAGGTATTTCGAAAGGCAAGGACAGATCAGGGGTAGTTAACATGGCTTTGTGCATGGGAAATTGTGTCTCACAAACTGGATTGAGTTTTTGAACAGTAACAAAGGGCATTGATGAAGGCAGAATAGTGGATGTGATCTATGTGGACTTCAGTATGACTTTAGACAAGGTTCCTCTTGGCAGAATGGTTAGCAAAGTTAGATCACATGGAATTCAGGGAGAACTAGCTGTTTAGATAAAGAACTGGCTCAAAGGTAGAAGACAAAGGTTGATAGTGGAGGGTTGCTTGTCAGACCATCAATCTGGGTGTCATCCACAGATGTACTAACCATACTTTCTTTATTCTCATCCAAATCATTTTTATAAATGACGAACAAACAAGAATCCAGCACTGATCCCTGTGGAACACCACTGGTCATAGGCCTCCAGTCAGAAAAACAACCCTCCACCATCACTCTCTGTCTTCTGCTGTTAAGCCAATTTTGTATCCAACTGGCAACCTCACCCTGAAACCCATGTAATCTAACTTTATACCATGTGGAACCCTGTCAAAGGCTTTATTAAAGTAAACACTGTCTCCCACTCTGCCCACACACCAAATCATCTTGGTTACTCCCTCGATGACTGTGTGATAAAAGATCATTAACTTGCAGAAAGCAGAGTGTATACATTCATTGTAGTTTCCTGTGATGAATAGAGTGCTGCAGGAGTATGTGCTGAGTCCTCAGTTATTTATAATTTATATCAATGACTTAGAGGGGAATGAGCTGTATTTACAAACAATACAAATAGGTAGGAAATTAGATTGTGAGGAGAATATATGAGGAATGTGGTGGATATACATTGAATGAGTGGGCAAATATCTGGTCAATGGAGTTTAATGTGGAGAAAATGTGAAGTTATTCATTGTGGTAGGAAGAATAAATAAACAACGAAATACTTAACTTGAGAATGACTGCAGAATTTTGAGGCACAGAGGGAGCTCAGTGTTCTAGTCAAAGAAGTTAGTATGTAGACACAGCAAATCATTTTGGAGAATGGGATGCTATTCTTTATCACAACGAGAACTGAACATAAAAGTAAGAATATTATGCTTCATTGTTATAGGGCATAAGTGAGATAATGTCCCAAATATTGTCTCCATTTTGGTTTCATTATATAAAGAGAGATATAAATGCATTGATTCTAAGGAAGATAACTAGACTTATACCCGAAATGAACAGGTAGTTATTTGCAGAATGGGCAGCACAGTGGCTCAATGGGTAGCCCTGCAGCCTCACAGCGTCAGTGACCTGGGTTCAATTCCAGCCTTGAGTGACTGTCTGTGTAGAGTTTGCACATTCTCCCTGCGTCTGTGTGTGTTTCCTTTCGGTGCTCTGATTTCCGCCTACAGTCTAAAGATGAGCAGGTGGATTGGCCATGGGGAATGCAGGGATAGGGTAGGGGGATAGGTCCAGATGGGATGTTCTTTGGAGGGTTGTAATGGGCCAAATTGCCTGCTTCCACATTGTAGGGATCCTATGAATGGTTGCTTTTGCTGGAGTTCAGAAGAGTGAGGAGTTAATTGATTGAAGTTTATAATACCCTGAATGGTCTTGACAAGGTAAATGTAAAAAGGATATGTCCTCTTCTGAGGAAGTTCAGAACTAGAGGGGCACTATTTAAAAATTAGGCATTGCCCTTTACGGACAGACTTGTTTTTCTCAGAGGATTGTGAGACTTTGGAATTCTCTGTCTCACAAGACAGTGGAGGTGGGATCATTGAATATTTTTAAAGCAGGAGTAGATGGATTCTCCAGTGACAAAAGAATCAAAGCTTATTGGGGAGAAATTGGAATTTTGACACACAAACAGATTCACTGATATCTTACTGAATAGCAGAGTGAAAAGTGACACAACACCAGGTGACAGTCCAACTGGTTTATTTGAAATCACAAGCTTTCGCAGTGCTGCTCCTTCATCAGGAACAGCAGTCTGATATTTGTGATTTCAAATAAACCAGTTGGACTGCATCCTGGCGGATTGTACCTTCTGGCTCTGTCTAGCCCAGTCTAACACTGACAACAACACATCATTACTGAATAGCAGACCAGGTTCAAGAGCCCAAATGGCCTACTGCTGCTTCTAGTTCATACCTTTGTTGCCTCCAGGGAATACATATATTATGTGGCCCAGTTGGATTGGATCCAATCCCAATGGCAGTATAATCCAGGAAATTGGGGAGGTTGAGAGATTTGTGATCAGTCAAGGAATCATGTGTTATTGGGCAAAGGCAGGGAAGTGGATGCAAGGAATGTCGGATCAGCGGTGATCCTATTAAAAGGTGGAGCAAGCTCATGGGGCTGAATGGCCTACTCCTGTTCCTGTTTGTTATGGTCTGATGAAGATGGTTGAGGAAGCTGGTGATCCAGTCCTGAGATGGAAACATTATTTCCGGGTGCCTGTATTGGGACCACCCTTGGGGGCTGGAACTTTCTTGCTCCTCCCACCCCTGAGGAGGACTGTGAGGTTATGGGACTTCCTCCTGAGGCCTTTTCTGCACCTCTATGGCTCCTGGATTTCCTGAAACCTGGGGAACTCACCCAACCTGTTAAGCCTTCAAAGAATTTTAAGTAAAAGGCTTTAACTGCATTGGTATATTAACAATGCAAACCCACAACCTGGGAACAGGTCAGATTCTCTCCCCTTCTCCCATTTCAGCAAAAGGCTGCAAGTCGGTGATTTGGAGCATGCTTCTCGACACTTTCGGAACATTTTTCCATTAGACCAACCCTTGCACTGGATTCCACCCACTGAACTATGATATTCCAGCCTAAGAGACACTTCCAAGCCTTCTTTGTTCCACAGTGAACATTGGAGCTGTAAAGTTAGCATTACTTCTGTTCTAGAAACATTGACTTTGGAAGAGTATTACCTCCAAAATAGAGCCTCCTTTCAGATCAGAACAAGCTGCTGGAAAAGGGAAGGAAACATAGTGCTCTTAGAGTCGTAGAGGCATACAGCACGGAAACAGGCCCTTCAGCCCAACTTGTCCACGCCGACTGGGTTTCCTAAACTGAATTACTCCCTTTTGCCTGAATTTGGGCCATATCCCTCTCAACTTTTCCTATCCATGTACCGATTCAAATGTCTTTTGAATGTTGTAATTATACCTGCCTTCTGCCCCTTCCTCTGGCAGCTTGTTCAATTTAAGCGCCACCCTCTGTGTGAGAAAGTTGCACCTCCAGGTCCCTTTTCAATCATTCCTCTCTCACCATAAATCTATGGCCTCTTGTTTTGGAATATATTACTTTGGGGGAAAGACCTTGGCTATTCATCTCATCTGGGCCCCTCATGATGTTATAATCCTCCATAAGGTCACACCTTGGCCTCCTACGCACCAAGGTAAAAAGCCTATCTGGCCTCTCCTTATCAGTTAAACCTTCTAGTCCCAGTAACATCCGCGTAAATCTTTTTTGTACCTTTTTTTTGCTCTTCTTAGGAACTAAACATGTCTGCTCGGGGTGCTCAGAACATAATTTTCCAACCTGGTTCTGAATGAGATTCAATTTGTGAGGATGGCTTCACTCTAATCTGACATCAACAGCAGCAACAACTGTGGCCTCAGAATAGGTTATGGACTGCAATGTCAGTACTTATGAGGCTGTCCGTGGTGTGAACATTTATGATCCTGGTTCCTTTTGGAGATAGAGATATTTAGAACGCTATGTGATTGGAAATCCACTGTTGTGGAAGGGAGGTCAGTGAGGTTCTCAATTCAATCAGAGCTAACAACTCTTGATGTTGTCACTGAGAGGTGCAGCAATGAGCACATGGCTTCACTCTTGTGAAGGCTTCTATAGGGTGGCTGGTGCGATTAATATGCTCCTATTTCTTTGAAGGTCAACTCTGTCCAATGTAGGAACTAAAAGATATTGACTTCCTCAGCATCTAGATGGTGAGCAACCTTTAGGCCGAGAATCATACAGGTCAGGCCTGTTATTCTGGCAGCAATCATGACATATACACTCAGCAGCAGTCCATTGAGAATCCTTGGCAAAAAAGGAAAGTGGTTACTGGGCAAATGGATCTAGCCACAGCTGATGTGGCTGGTGATACTGCTATCGAAGTCATGTATGCGTGAGTAGCAGTCTTATGCTGAAAGTCATGCTGATCAGCTGTCTATGGAAACAACACATCCACTGTCTGGACAGCCCTGGACAAACCTGCAGGTCTCAGCAGAGCTGGTATAAAAACTCATTGTGGCACGATGCATAAACAACCTTGCCATCTTGATAACATAGCCCTGGCTAAGGAGGTACAGGAGGGAGACAGGGAAGAGAAAGAGTGAAAGAAAGCTAGACATTTTTTCTCTGGCTCTCTATAAACAATTCACGCAAGTGCGAGTTTGGTATGCAAACCTCCAACTCTCCAATTCTGAAGAAAAGTCACTGGACCCAAAACATTAACACTGCTTTCTCTCCACAGACACTGCAAGACCTGCTGAGTTTTCTCAGCAATTTCTATTTTTGTTTCCAATTCTCCTTTTTCCAATTGCTTACCTTCCCTCTGCCCGTAACCATCATGGTGTCTGCTTGGCTATAAGCAGGAATAACATTCTAAACACAGGACATCATTACTGCTGTAAGTGTGGTGTTATACAAATGTGCAGCAAGATTTTGCATTACTGGGTAATTCATATTTCATTAAACACTCTAAGGGGTTTGTAACAATGCTTGAAAAGGCTGTTGAGTTTTTTTATTTTTGTGTAAGGAGCATTGTTAAAGCATCAAAAACCTCCTTAACTGAATGTAGCACACAATTTTAATCCCTTCTGTCACTTCCTTCTGTGTAGGCTGGATAGTTGTCCTGTTTGGAGGTTCCCTTGTGTGCTAACATAAATTATATTACTCAATTAGGGAAACAACAGCAACTTACATGACTTATTTTTGTTTTCTATTCATTTTTGGGATGTGGGTATTGCTGGTTGGCGACTATTTCTTGCCCATCCCAAGTTGCCCTTGAGAAGGTAGTAGTGAGCTGCCTTCTTGAACTGCAGCAGTCCACTTGCTGTAAATTGACCCCCAGTGCCATTAGAGGGGGAATTCCAGGATTTTGACCCAGTGACAGTAAAGGAACGGTGATATATTTCCAAGCCAGGATGTTTATGGGCTTGGAGGGGAATGTGAAGGTGATGGTGTTCCCATATGTCTGCTGCCCTTGTCCTTCGAGATGAAAATGGTTATGGGTTTGGAAGGTGGTTATGGATTTGGAAGGTGCTGTCTGAGGATCTTTGGTGAATTTCTGCAGTGCATCTTGTAGATAGTACACACTGCTGCTACTGAGCATCAGTGGTGGAGGGAGTGGATGCCTGTATAGTACCAATCAAGTGGGCTGCTTTGTCCTGGATGGTGTCAAGCTTCTTGAGTGTGGTTGGGGCTGCACTCATGCAGGCAAGTGGGGAGCATTCCATCACACTCCTGACTTGTGCCTTGTAGATGGTGGACAGGCTTTGAGGAGCCAGGAGGTGACCTATTCGCCACAGTATTCCCAGCTTCTGACCTGATGTTGTAGCCACTGTGTTTATGTAGTGAGCCTAGTTGAGTTTCTGGTCAATGATAATCCTCAGGATGTTGATAGTAGAGGATTCAGTGATGGTCGCACCATTGAATGTCAAAGGGTAGAGGTTAGATCGTCTCTTATTGGTGATGGTCATAGCCTGGCATTTGTCTGGCGCAAATGTAACTTGCCACTTGTCAGCCCAAGGCTGGATATTGTCCAGATCTTGTTGCATGTGAACATGGATTGCTTCAGTACCTGAGGAGTTGTGAATGGTGCTGAACATTGTGCAGTCATTGGTGAGTATCTCCACTTCTGACCTTTTGGTGGAGGGGTAGGTCATTGATGAAGTAACGGAAAATGGTTGGGCCGAAGACACTACCCTGAGGAACTCCTGCAGAGATGTCGTGGAGCTTGGATGATTGACCTACAACAACCATGACAATCTTTTTATGTGTCAGGTATGTCTCCAACCACCAGAGAGTTTGCCCCCGATGCCCATTGATTCCAGTTTTGCTCGGGCTCCTTGATGCCACACTCGGTCAAATGCAGCCTTGATGTCAAGAGCTGTCACTCTGATCTCACCTCTGGAATTCATCTCTTTTGTCCATGTTTGAACCAAGCTTTAATGAGGTCAAGAGCTGAGTGGTCCTGGCGGATCCCAAACTGGGCGTCACTGAGCAGATATTGCTTCACAGCATTGTTGATGACACCTTCCATCACTTTATTGATGATTGAGAGTAGACTGATGGGGCAGTAATTGGCGGGGTTGGATTTGTCCTGCTTTTCGTGTACAGGCCATACTTGGGAAATTTTCCACATTGTCAGGTAGATACAAGTATTTTAACTGTACTGGAATAGCTTGGCTCAGTGAGCGGGAAATTCTGGAGCTCATGTCTTCAGTACTATTGCTGGGGTTTGGAGCCTTTGCAGTATCCAGTGTCTCCAATCATTTCTTGATATCACATGGAATGAATTGAATTGACTGAAGACTGGTATCTGCAATGTTGGCGACAAATTGAGGAGACCAAGATGAATCATCCACTTGGCACTTCTGGCGGAAGATTGCTGTGAATGCTTCAGCCTTATCTTTTGCACTGATGTGCTGGGATCTTCCATCATTGAGGATGGAGATATTTGTGGAGCCTCCTCCTCCAGTGAGTTGTTTAATTGTCCATCACCATTCGTGACTGGATGTGGCAGGACTGCAGAGCTTAGATCTGATACGTTGATTGTGGAATTGCTTAGGCCTGTCTACCACTTGCTGCTTTTCTGTTTGGTGTGCAAGCAGTCCTGTTTATTGGCTTCACCAGGTTGACACTTCATCTTCAAGTATGTCTGGTGTTGCTCTTGGTGTGTCGTCCTGCAATCTCCATTGAACAAGCGTTGATTCCCTTGCTTAATGGTAATGGTTGAATGGGGGATATGCCAGGCTATGAGGTGAAAGATTGTGCTGGAGTACAATTCTGCTGCTGTTGATGGTCCACAGCACCTCATGGATGCCCAGTCTTGAGTTGCTAGCTCTGTGTGAAGTCTGTCCCATTTAGCACGGTGTTTATGCTATGCAACATGATGGAGTTTATTCTCAATGTGAAGGCGGGACATAGTCTCCACAAGGACTGTGCAATGGTCACTGTTACCAATTTTGTCATGGACAGATGCGACTGTAGTTGGTAGATTGGTAAGGGTGAGGCCAAGTGTGATTTTCCCTTTTGTTTGTTCCCTCAAGACATGATGCAGCTCCAGTCTAGCAGTTATGTCCTTTAGGGCCTGATCAACTCAATCAGTCGCATGCTTCTGGGCTGTTCTTGTTGGTGGACATAGAAATCTCCTATCCAGAGTACATTTTGTGCCCTTGTCATCCTCAATGCTTCCTCCAAGTGTTATTCAACATGGAGGAGTACCTATTCATCAGCTGAGGGAGGACGATATGTGGTAATCAGCAGGAGGTTTCCTTGCCCATGTTAAACCTGAAGCCATGAGACTTCTTGGGGCCCAGAGTCAATGTTGAGGACTCCCAGAGCACCTGCCTCCCACCTGTATACTACTGAGTCTCCACCTCTGCTGGGTCTGTCCTCCCAGTGATACAGGACATATCCAGGGATGGTGATGGTCATGTCTGAACATTGTAAGTCATGATCCTGTGAGTATGTTGTTTAACTAGTCGGTGAGACAGCTCTCACTATGTTAGTGAGGATGATTTTGCAGGGTCAACAGGATTGTTTATGCTGCTGTCTTTTCTGGTGCCGACGTCGATGCCAAGTGATCCGTCTGGTTTCATTTCTTTGAGACTATGCATTGATTGGTACAATTGAATGGCTTGCTAGGCCATTTCAGACGGCAATTGAAAGTCAACCATATTGCTGTGGGTCTGGAGTCACATGTAGGCCAGGCTGGATGAGGGTGGCCGATTTCCTTCCCTGAAGGGCATGTGAACCGGATAGATTTTTCTGAGAATGATTTCATGGTGAGCAGTAGATTCATAATTACAGACTTTTTGAAATTGAATTCAAATTCCACGATCTGCCATGATGGGATTTGAACCCGGGTCCCCAGGACATTAGCTGGGTGTCCGAATTAATGGTGATAATACCATTAGGCTATTATCAATCTTTATCAAACCAAAATGTTTTTAGTCAGCATCTGGTCGGTTTTACCAAAGTGTATGCACTCTAAAGCAACATTAGTTAGTTTTCAACATTTGTAACCATTACTTAGCTTCTCAACAAATATTAAAGAATCATTATTATAGAAACAGTTACGGGAGCGCTAAAGAAACTCGACAGGCCTGGCAGCATCTGTGGAGATAGAAACAGGTTTAACATTTTGAGTCTGGTCCAAATTTTCTTCAGAAATGAAAGGTACAGGAAAATGTTTTCAGATATACTTCTGACAAGAGGTCAGATGGTACAGGGGCCCAGTGCAAAAGACAAAGGGGTTGTTGATGATGGAGAAAATGATACGTAAAATGGTTTAAAATAAGCTTTTAATTGAATCACTATTATTGTTTGCAATTGTTGTATTCGCAGTTACCAGCAGAATTGGATTCTTGAAATTGCAAATTTCATATTGTCTTGTTTCTGTGATTTTTCATCAGTGATTCATTGATTGCAACAAAAAGCAAGCATGTACCATGTTATTTGTTTAAAGGAGCCCTTTGTGTTTAACAGAACTACGTGATGGGAATTTCCAACAAACTGATAAGTTGTTGATATATTTCAAATGTCAATATCAAGATCTTTGGACCTGAAATGTCGTGTTCACGTTGCAGATAAAATTGGATGACAATCTACAAGCTTTTGTACATTGTTAAATCACCAATGATTAATTACTGAACAGTGAATCAGATTTTGCATTGGCAAGTTGTGTTTGCTTTTTCAGTAGTTACATAATTTAATCTCAAGTGTCAACAGTGATTCAGTTGCTAGCACACTTGCTTCTGAATCAGAAGGTTGTATGTTCACTTCAGAGGCTTGGACACAAACCTAGGCTGACTCTGCAGCACAGAACTGAGGGAGTGCTGCACTTTTAGAGGTGCTGTCTTTTGGATGTAATGGTAAACAAACACTAAAAAAGTGTCAGCAGGCCAAGCAGCATCAGTAGAGCAGGAAAGCCGAGGTTTCGGACCTAGACCCAAAACGCCAGCTTTCCTGCTCTTGTGATGCTGCGTGGCTGCTGTGTTCATCCAGCTCTACACCTTGTTATCTCAGATTCTCCAGCATCGGCAGTTCCTACTATCTCTCCCCAAAAGATATCAATTACTTTTCTACAGACAATGCCACTGCTCTGCTTTGAATAGTGCCTTCTACAGTATAGAATAATTCTATTGCCCAGTGCTAGAAGTTTTGAAATGGGTCATTAGTGTGCCCAGAGTCTCCTTTAGTGGACCACCAATACCTCTTCAGGTCATCAGGATTTTATGGTGTGGAATCCAGTCACACAGAAAAGGATTGACTGACATTTTTGTTCTGCACTACCTGGTCAACGATTCAAGAGTGTTGGAATAAAATTATTTTTAATAATCTTCTTTCAGTCACCCTTATTTTTATGTTCCATTCCTTCCATAATTAAAAAAAAATCACTTTGTCTTCCTAATCACTTGCTGTACCCGTGGACTAACTTTCTTGTCATTTACATACCAACTCATGGAGAGGTGATGGCCTAGTGGTATTATCACTAAACTGTTAATCCAGAGACCCAGATAATGTTGTTGGGACCTACGTTTGAATCCTACCATGGCAGATGGTGGAATTTGAATTCAATAAATATCTGGAATGAAGAATCTAATGGTGACTGTGAATCCATTGCTGATTGTTGGAAAAACCAATCTGGTTCACTAATGTCCCTAAGGGAAGGAAACTGCCATCCTTACTTTGTCTGGCCTACATGTGACTCCAGACCCACGGCAATGTGGTTGACTCTTAACTGTGCTCTGGGCAATTAGGGATGGGCAATAAATGCTGCCTAGCTAGCCTCATCCTGTGAGTGAATAAAGAATACCCAAATCTCTCTGCATCTCAGGATTCTGCAATCTCTCTCACTTTAATTGACATGCTGCTTTTCTGTTGTTCTTGCCAAAGAGGGCATGTTCATATTTTCCCACATCATGCTCCATGTATCAAATTTTGTCAATTTGCTTAACCTATGTCCATTCCTTTATCTCCTCATGCCCTCATAAAAAATTATTTTCCTACTTATATTTGTGTCATCAGCAAATTTATCAACAATATATATTTAGTTCCTTTATCGAACTCACTGATCTAGATTGTAAATAACTGAAGGTGTAATACCAGTTGTTGTAATTCTCCACCTGTTACACCATGTCGTTCCTAAAACAGCCTATTTATGATACCGACCGCTTCCTAATAGTTATCCAATCCTCGATGTAAGTTAACATATTAGCTCCTTTGCTTTGAGCTTTATCAATCCTTGATGTGGCTCCTAGCCAAATGCATTCTGAAATCTAATTACAGTGCATCCACTGGTTTTGCTTTATTTACACTGCTTGCTACTTCCTCAGATAACTTTAATAAATTCATCTAACATGATTTCCCTTTCACAAAACCATAGCAATTTTGCTTGATTGCCATAAGATTTTCTAAATGCCTTGTTACAACTTAAAAATAGATTCCAGCATTACTCCAAAGCAGATGTCAGACTAACCAGCGTAACAGAAAGCAATTTTCCGTCTTTCTATTTCCATGAATGGTGAAGTCACGTTTTTTACTTTATAATCTGATGGGATCTTTCCAGAATCGAGAGGCTTTTGGAAAATTAAACCAATGCATGCTTTATCTTAACATCCTAGGATGAGGTCCATTAGGGTCAGGGCATTGTCAGATTTAAGTTCCAATAATTTTAAAAAGTACCCTTTTCGTGGGGTATTGTTCACGTTTTCACAATGACCCTTTCACATTCTGATTCATAATTATTTCTGGGATGTTATTTGTATCCTCTACCATGAAGACAGATGTAAGCTATCTGTACACTTCGTATGTTCACTTCTCTGTTTTCCACAGTAGTTCTCCAGATAATCTCCAGAATACTTTACTTCTTTCCTTTTTAAATACTTTAAAAACTTACATTGTTTCTATATTTCTATGTAGCTTTTTCTAGTATTTTAATTTGTCTATCTTGATTAATCTTTTTTGTCATTATTTGTTATCTTCTGTGCAGCCTTGTGGCCTGCCACTCATCTTTGTGGAATTATATACTTTTTTAAACTTGAAGGTCAGGAGGAATGGGATACAGGGGAACTTAGCTGTCTGGATACAGAATTGGCTGGCCAACAGAAGACAGCGAGTGGTAGTAGAAGGAAAATATTCTGCCTGGAAGTCAGTGGTGAGAGGTGTTCTGTCCTTGGGCCTCTACTGTTTGTAATTTTTATTAATGACTTGGATGAGGGGATTGAAGGATGGGTCAGCAAGTTTGCAGACGACACGAAGGATGGAAGTGTCGTTGACAGTATAGAGGCCTGTTGTAGGCTGCAGCGGGACATTGACAGGATGCAGAGATGGGCTGAGAGGTGGCAGATGGAGTTCAACCTGGATAAATGCAAGGTGATGCATTTTGGAAGGTCGAATTTGAAAGCTGAGTACAGGATTAAGGATAGGATTCTTGGCAGTGTGGAGGAACAGAGGGATCTTGGTGTGCAGATACATAGATCCCTTAAAATGGCCACCCAAGTGGACAGGGTTGTTAAGAAAGCATATGGTGTTTTGGCTTTCATTAACAGGGGGATTGAGTTGAAGAGTCGTGAGATCTTGTTGCAGCTCTATAAAACTTTGATTAGACCACACTTGGAGTACTGCGTCCAGTTCTGGTCGCCCTATTATAGGAAAGATGTGGATGCTTTGGAGAGGGTTCAGAGGAGGTTTACCAGGATGCTGCCTGGACTGGAGGGCTTATCTTATGAAGAGAGGTTGACTGAGCGCGGACTCTTTTCATTGGAGAAAAGGAGGAGGAGAGGGGACCTAATTGAGGTATACAGGATAATGAGAGGCATAGATAGAGTTGATAGCCAGAGACTATTTCCCAGGGCAGAAAAGGCTAACACGAGGGGTCATAGTTTTAAGCTGGTTGGAGGAAAGTATAGAGGGGATGTCAGAGGCGGGTTCTTTACACAGAGAGTTGTGAGAGCATAGAATGCATTGCCAGCAGCAGTTGTGGAAGCAAGGTCATTGGGGACATTTAAGAGACTGCTGGACATGCATATGGTCACAGAAATTTGAGGGTGCATACATGAGGATCAATGGTCGGCACAACATCATGGGCTGAAGGGCCTGTTCTGTGCTGTTCTGTTCTATGTTCTATGTTCTATGTTCTATTGATAATGATATCATGTTTAGTTTTAGTTGGCCATGGATGGTGCATCCTTCCATTAGAATCTTTCTTTCTTTATGACTGGAGTGTAGACATTCTGAGTAATTTGAAAATACCTCCTTAAGGGTCTGCCCCTGTTACTTTATCTATATGTCCCTAAAGCTTGTTTACCTGTTCACTTCAGCCAGCTATATTTTTGTGCCTTTGGAATGACTTCTATTTTAGCTTTAAAATCCATCTATTCATTCTCATTCCTCATTCACAGGAAATGTGTGAGATACTAAATGAATATTATTACATCAGTATTTACTGAGGGGAAGGATATGGAAGCTAGGGAACTTGGGGAAATACATTGCGATATCTTGAAAAGTGCCCATATTACAGAAGAGGGGTGCTGGATGTCTTAAAACTCATGAAGGTAGATAAGTCACTGGGACCTGATCAGGTGTATCCCAGAACTTTGTGGGAAACTAGGGAAAAAATTGTCGGGCTCTTTGCTGAGATATTTGTATCATTGATTGCCACAGGTGAGGTTTCAGAAGACTGGAGGTTGGCTAACCTGCGTGCCATTATTTTTAAAAAATGGTAAGAAAAAGCCAGGAAACTATAGACCGGTGAGCCTGAGGTTGGTGGTGGGTATGTGGCTGGAGGGGATTCTGAGGGACAGGATCTACATGCATTTGGAAAGACAAGGACTGATTATCGATAGTCAATGTGGCTTTGTGCATAAGAAATTTTTTGAAGAAGTAACAAAGAATATTCATGAATGTAAAGCTGCGGATGTGATCTGTATGGACTTCAGCAAGGTGTTTGACAAGGTTCCTCGAGATAGACGGTTAGCAGGGTTAGATTGCTTGGAACGCAAGGGAACTAACCTAATAGATACAAAATTGGGTTGAAGTAGGGGACACATGGTGGTAGTAGAAGGTTGTTTGTCAGACTGGAAGCCTGCTATCAGTGGTGTGCTGCCAGGATTGGTGCTGGATTCCCTGTTTTTGTCATTTATATAAATAATTTGGATGTGAATACAGGGGATATAGTTTGTAAATTTGCAGATGACACCAAAATTGGTGGTGTAGTGGTAGCGAAGAAGGTTACCTCAGAGTACAACAGGACCTTGATCAGATGGGCCAATGGGCCAAGGAGTGGCAGATGGAGTTTAATTTAGATAAATGTGAGGTGCTACATTTTGGAAAGGCAAATCAGGACAGGACTTATATACTTGATGATAAGGTCTTGGGGAGTATTGCTGATCAAAGAGACCTCGGGGTGGAGGTGCCTAGTTTCTTGAAAGTGGAGTTGCAGGTAGACAGGGTAGTGAATAAGGTACATAGTACGCTTACCTTCATTGGTCAGTGCATTGAGGGTAGGAGTTGGGAGGTCATTTTCCGGCTGTACAGGACATTTGTTAGGCCATTTTAGAATACCGTGTTGAATTCTGGTCTCCCTGCTACAGGAAAGTTGTTGTTGAACTTGAAAGGATTCAGAAAAGATTTACGAGGATGTTGCTGGGATTGGAGGATTTGAGCTACAGTGAGAGGCTGAACAGGCTGGGACCTCATTCCTTGGAACATCGGAGGCTGAGGGGTGACCTTTATCAATGTCTGTAAAATCATGAGGGGCACGGATAGGTTGAATGCCCAAGGTCTTATTCTCGGAGGAGGGGAGTAGAAAATTAGAGGGCATAGGCCTAATGTGAAAGGGGAAAGATTTGCAAGTAACCTGAGGGACAACTTTTTGACACAGCGTGTGGTGCATGAATGGAATAAACTGCCAGTGGAACTGGTGGAGGCTAGTATAATTACAACATTTAAAAGGCATCTGGATGGGTAAATGGACAGGAAGGGCTTGGAAGGAAATAGACCAAAATGCTGGCAAATGGGACTGGATCAATTTAGGATACCTGGTTGGCATGGACGAGTTGGACTGAAATGCCTGTTTCAGTCCTGAATAGCTCTATGAAAGATAAATACAAAAAATACTCAACAATTTTCTGTTTCTCTGTGACAACACACCTTCGTCTCCACTAACGAGCTAAAAATTCCAGCATCAATGTACAACAACAACAAAAAGAGGTTGCCGGAAAAGCTCAGCGTCTGTGAAGAAAAAAATCAGAGTTGACGTGTCGGGACAGTTCTGAGGAAGGATCACTGGACCCGAAACGTTAACTCTGATTTTGGCTTCACAGATGCTGCCAGACCACGCTGAGCTTTTCTAGCGACTTCTGTTTTTGTTCCTGCTTTACAGCACCCGCAGTTCTTTTGGTTTTTATTGAGCATCAATGTAGACTTGCCAATCAATCCTCCCATATAGCCACCTAAGTTTTATTCATTGAAAAGCTTTCTTAAAAATTCAGAATTTTTGAAATTTTTAAGAAAAAGAAAAACATGAGTTTTGTCAACCAGATAAAAAGTCAAAAGATGATTGTCTATCATTTATAATTTATTGTATAGGGTCAAAAACCAAGAACCATAAGTAATTGGAACATTGAATTAAATAGCGCAATCAAGGAAAGGTCATTGAAAATCAATGAGTAACAAGGGATTAATAGAGGCCTAAATATCCCCTAGTCATGCTTGTTATTAATTCGGGCTGCTTGAGTGCTTGAAGTACTTTATGAACATTCAATTGAATTCTACTCTTATACTTGTTTATCTTCAGTTGAGGAAGTGTCCTGATTATATATAGCCCATTGTGAACACTGTAGCTCATGAACTGATAACTGGAGTTAGCAAGCCTTTGATATTGCACAGTGAAATCAAAACAATTCCAGTCGGTATGTAAGGACCATGTCTTTTTTGTGTTTTTTTTTAAATACCATGGACTGAAGAGAGAAAGAGCTGATGGAAAGGATGGATGCAGTTTTGAAAAGCAGCAAGCCGCCACCCATGGAAAGCATCATAAACAAATGTCCGAACATGTAAAAGCTGAAGGAACTGCAGATACTGTAAATCAGGAACAAAAACAGAAGTTGCTATAAAAGCTCAGCATGAAGAATAAAATCAGAGTTAATGTTTCGGGCCTTCAGAACAGTTTGGAGAAAGGGCCACCAGACCTGAAATGTTAACTCTAATTTGTTTTTACGGATGCTGCCAGACCTGATGAGCTTTTCTAGCAACTTCTGTTTTTGTGTCTGAACAAGTAGTTATATGAAGTTTGAGTTGCAGTTAATTTGGAGCTGAGGAGGTGTATTGATGCAGCTTTTTGCATTGAAATTGCTCTCTCTTGCTTAATTTGGATTTGACCAGGTGCACTCAGCTCCGAATGTCAATACAGCTTTGGTCTAAGCAGGGACAAAAAGAACTGATGTGAGAGCTACTACCCTTTATATCAAAGCCTTAATTGTCCAAGTGAGGCATTAAGGAGCCCTGGCAAGACTGAGTCAGTAGAAATTGAGTGGGAAAACACAAGTGGGTTCGACCTATGCCTGTCACAAAGGATGGTAGATGGTTGAGATTGTTGGAAATTTGGCATCTCAGTCCAGGCCATCTCTGTAGGAAGTTTAGTTGAAAGTGACAGCCTTTCACACCATCAAGTCCACATTTGATCTCATGTGGCATCAAGGAAGTCTGAGCAAAACTAGAATTAATGGAAATCAGCTGCCAAACTCTCTGCTGGTTCGAGACTTATCTGCTACATTGAAAGATGGTTGCAGTTGTTGGAGGTTAGTCATCTCAGCTCCAGAACATTTCTGCAGGAGCTCTTCAGTGTAGTGCCCTATACCCAACCAGCTTCAGCTGCTTCATCAATGACCTTCCCATCATAACAATGTCAGAAGTAGGGATATTCGCCTATGATTGCATAATGTTCGGCACTGTTCGTGATTCCTTAGATACTGAGCCAGCCCATGTTCAACTGCAACAAGATATGGACAATTTTCAGGCTTGGACTCATAAGTTGGAAATAACATTTGTACTGCACAAATCCCAGCCGATGATTATCTTCAATAAGAGACAATTTCCCCACTGCTCCTTGATATTCAATAGCGTTACCATCACTGAATCCTGGACCATCAACACACTGGGACTACTATTGACAAGAAGCTCAATTGGACTTGCCACATAAATTCAATGGCTACAAAAGCAGGTCAGAGGCTAGGATTACTGCAGTGTGTAACTCGCTTCCTAACTTCCCAGAGCATCTCCACAATCTACGAGGCACAAGTGAGGAGTGTGATGGAATACACTACAGTTGCCAGGATGGGTGCAGCTCCAACAATGCTCAAGCTTGAAACCTTTCAGAACAAAGCAGCCTGTTTATTTGGCACCACATGCATAAGCATCCATTCCCCATACCAGTGACACCCAGTACCAGCAATGTGTGCTGTTTACAATATGTGCTGCAGAAAATCACCAGAGATCCTTAGAAAGTACCTTTCAAACTCACGACTACTTCCAACTGGAAGGAAAATGGCCGCATGATCATAGAAACACCACCAGCTGCAAGTCCCCTCCAAGGCACTCACCATCCTGACTTGGAAACATATTGCCGTTCCTTCACTGTCATGGGTCAGAATTACTGCTCCAATGGTATCATGGGTCCACCTGCAGCAAATGGACTGCAGCAGTTGAAGAAGTCAGCTCACCACCCTCTTCTCAACGGCGACTCAGAACAAGCAGTAAATGCTTGACATCCCCCCACGATAGAAGAAGACAAAACAAAGCATGCTTGTGTGGAAGCTCTGAGGTTAAAATTCTGGACTCAACAACTGCAGCAGTCTTTGGGCAGCTCTTCCAGTTAAACCTGTTTATTCCTCAACAATCCAACTTCCTTTCTCATGTGAGGCTGGATGAACACAGCAGGCCAAGCAGCATCTCAGGAGCACAAAAGCTGACGTTTCGGGCCTAGACCCTTCATCAGAGAGGGGGATGGGGTGAGGGAACTGGAATAAATAGGGAGAGAGGGGGAGGCGGACCGAAGATGGAGAGTAAAGAAGATAGGTGGAGCGAGCAGTTTCAAGGCCAAAGAGATTACAAGAGAGTTGCAACGGGAGAGAGATTCCCTGAGGTTGGTCCGGAGGGAGGAGGGTAACTTCTTCAGGTTAGGCATCCCTTTACTCTCCATCTTCGGTCCGCCTCCCCCTCTCTCCCTATTTATTCCAGTTCCCTCACCCCATCCCCCTCTCTGATGAAGGGTCTAGGCCCAAAACGTCAGTTTTTGTGCTCCTGAGATGCTGCTTGGCCTGCTGTGCTCATCCAGCCTCACATTTTATTATCTTGGAATTCTCCAGCATCTGCAGTTCCCATTATCTCTGATACTGTTTTAACCTCACTGCGAAGCCTCTTCCAGGGATGCCTAACCTGAAGAAGTTACCCTCCTCCCTCCGGACCAACCTCAGGGAATCTCTCTCCCATTGCAACTCTCTTGTAATCTCTTTGGCCTTGAAACTGCTCGCTCCACCTATCTTCTTTACTCTCCATCTTCGGTCCGCCTCCCCCTCTCTCCCTATTTATTCCAGTTCCCTCACCCCATCCCCCTCTCTGATGAAGGGTCTAGGCCCGAAACGTCAGCTTTTGTGCTCCTGAGATGCTGCTTGGCCTGCTGTGTTCATCCAGCCTCACATTTTATTATCCTTTCTCATGTGGGTGGTTCAACAAATACTCTCTCCTGCGATATGTTAATGACTGAATGACAGTTAGTGTATGTGAGCCAGTGTGTTCCTCCATATCAGCATCTGACACAGCTAACTGTGAGGTAAGGGTTCAATCTGCACATTAGGTTCTATAATGTCTTTCTCTTAGGCACTGAGGAGAAAAACATAGGAGAATCAGTTCTGAAAATGGCTAATGCTGCAAGGAAATTTTCTATTTATACAACCCCTTTAATGACATTTGGATGTCCCAAAATGCTTAACAACCAATGACACAGTTTTGTTGGGTAGTTTTTGTTTCACTGTAGGAAGTATGGCAGCCAATGTGCAGCCAGTAATAGACCACAATTAGCATTGATAACGATTATCTGCTTTTGTAACGTGATTGAGGAACCAATATTGACCAGGATACATTCCTTATTTATTTTTGCAATGGAGCCAGGCAATATTTTACATCCAGCTGAGAGAACAGACACTGTCTCAGTTTTTAAAATCTCATTTGAGCATCTGAGCCACTTATGGTGCGACACCTCCTCAGAACTGCAGCTGCTGTTATGTCTTGATTTATCGAGCTCCGATCTCTGGATTGGGACATAAACTCAAAACGCCCTGACTCAGAGGCAGAGTTCTCTAATATAAGCAGTAGTTGACATGTTAGGTAAAATCTGTTGGTGATTTATGCCTCAACATTTCTTCCAGAGTACAATAGAGTTACTCAGCATGGACAGAGGAAGCAGAAACTGAAATGTGATACTTAGATATAACCATGAGATTGATGCAGGAGCTGGAGTTATCTCTGAACTCAGCCTTCCCATACACTCTCTTATCCACCTACCCAGCATCTCTAAGGCATCCTCTTCATGTGAAGTCAACATTGAATAAGAGATAACATCTTGAGAAATGTAACACCTGTTATTTGTGATCATCTCAAGCGAGTAGAAATGAGGAAGTGTGTACATTGGAGTAATGAGCAAAACAGATATGTTTGATCAAAACACTGGTGATTTTCTATAAATCTGCGAACTTTTGTGTTGTCAATGTCCTAGGGATTTGTTGTTTGCCATACTTAATAACCATAGAGCAAAAAAAACCTATCATAGCAGCAATTCAGAATGTCCACATAAAATACAGTGAGACAAATTTAAAAAACGCTTTCCCAGTTTCCTAAGTGATATTTCTGTTTCATCTGTACCAAGCTTGAAAGGCACTATTAAATGTACCTATAAGGCAAAACATATTTAATTCAGCAATGTGCCAGAGAGCAGCTGGTTCACTTCTTGAAGTTTCGTTGTACAGGTGAGAGGGATTTGTTGCAGCCACTCACATCCAGGCTGCTCTACCACTAGCCATCTGCTCTGAAAAGGGTCACCCTTCCACGACATCAGAACTCCCAATGTGGCTCATTGAACAGAGCCATACCAGAACAGAACCTCTGTTGCCATTTCTTCCCATTGTTAGCAGCAGGGTAGCCTTAATGGGGGCTTCTATTTCTTTTGGAGTTATGGTCATTGAGTCACGTGCAGTGAGTATTGCTACAATATGCCAATCAGCTGACCTTGAGCTGCAGTGTATACTAGCTCAGCATTTCTGAGCAAAGAAGGACTGCTCCAGAATGACATAATTGGCCCCTTGGATGTTAGGCATCAAAGCGAACGGTACTGTTCCCACTCAGAAAGCAAGGAATCATTTCAAGGATTTCTATAATTACTCTTCCCATCCAGCATTTAATTCACTTCCATGGTGATTTTGCTGCTAGCTGCTAACTGCCACTTTGAAAGCAGTCAGATTGCATTGATTGTCAGGGAAAATAAAAATCTTTAATTTTCATACAAAGTTATACTACTTTAACTTAAATGTGCAAATTAAATGATGAAAGAAATAGAATTTGACAAGATTTAAATCAGTCATTTTGATAATTGGATATTTTATTAGCCTTTGATATGAATAATAGTTAGTGCAAATTGTCATAGATCAACAATTACTTTACGTTTCTGCATTTAATTATTTAAATAATCTTTTTTCTTGAGGGCTCAGTAGTGCTGTTTGATGGAAAATCATATGGATTGTTACATTTGAAGGATGGAAAGCCAGTGTAGCTATTTGAGGATGAGACAGATGAGTAGTTGGGATTAGCGCAGCATGAGAGCAGTTTCATTTAACCAAATTGCAGTATGTAATGTGAGTGAAGAAAGGCCAAGAAAAAAGCATTGGTGTAATTGAACCTTGACCTATCAAAAGCATGTCTCAGCATTCGATGGCTGATGAGGGGCAAGAACAGGTATTGTGGAGGAGACAGAAATACTGCAAGTTATTTTGTGATGAAGAGAATGTGGGTTTTGAAATTCAGCTAGAAGCCAAGGAGGGTGCTAGAGTTTTGCACTTTCCTGTTTACACACTGTAGGGAATCTAATCTAATCTAATCTAAGCCTCTGGCATTTGATCAAGACAGTGGCTGCACCAAAGCAAGAGAATGTTATGTTTCATCCTTGATTTGATGTTGGATTGACAATGTGAAATCAAGGATCAAATTGTTTACTCCTTTCTGGCACCAAAAGATAAAACAGGAAAGTTGGAGCTGGAGGTACGCAGCAGGCCAGCCAGGATCAGAGCAGCGGGCAAGTTGACCTTTCAGGTCAGGACCTTTTGTTCAGAAACCTTCTTCTTTCTGGAGAAGTGTCCCGACCTGAAACATCAACTTTCCTGCTCCCCTTATGCTGCATGGCCTGCTGTGTTTCTCCAGCTCCACAATGTGTTAGCTCTAACTCTAGCAGTTCTTGTTATCTCCAAACAGGAAGGTTGGCCTGACCATAGTTAACAAGAGAAATTGAGGATAGTTAGATCCAAGAAAAGGCCATACAAATTGGCCAAAGGCAGCAGAACTGAGGACTGTAAACAGTTTCAGCAAAAGAAGACAAGGCGATTGGCAAGTTGCAAACATAAACCCACTTTTTAAAAAGGAGCTAGAGAGAAAACAGGGAATTATAGACCAATTATTCTGACATCTGTAGTATGGAAAATGGCAGAGTCCATTGTAAAAGTTCAGAACTTGGAAAACAGTGAGTGATGTATATGTTCTCTCTGTGAAGCTGTACCAATCTCAAAAAGTAAGGTATTTCAAAATGTATTTCATTCAGCAATGTGCCGAAGAGCACTTCTTGAAGTTTCAATGTATAGGTGAGAGGGATTTGTTGCAGCCACTCACATCCAGGCTGCTCTGGCACTAGCCATCCATTCTAAAAAGGATCATTCTTCCACTATGTGATTACTCCAAATTGGGCTAATTGAGCAGACTTATATCAGAACAGAGCCGCTGTTGCCACTTCTTCCCATTGTTAGCAGCAGGGTAGACTTAATGGAGGCGTCTATTTAGAGTCATAGAGTCATAGAGATATACAGCATGGAAACAGACCCTTCAGTCCAACTCGTCCATGCCCACCAGATATCCTACAGAAATCTAGTCCCATTTGCCAGCATTTTGCCCATATCGCTCCAAAACCTTTGTATTCATATACCCATCCAGATGTATTTTAAATGTTGTAATCATACAGCCTCCACTACTTCCTCTGACAGCTCATTCCATTCCGCACTACCCTTTGGAAAGACAAATCAGGGCAGGACATTTACACTTAATGGTAAGGTCCCGGGAAGTGTTGCTGACAAAGAGATCTCGGAGTGCAGGCTCAGAGCTCCTTGAAAATGGAATTGCAGGTAGATAGGATAGTGAAGATAGCATTTGATATGCTTGCCTTTATCGTTAGGTGCACTGAGCATACGTGTTGGGATGTCATGTTTTGGACATACAGGACACTGGTTATGTCACTATGGGAATACTGCATGCAACTCTGGTCTCCTTCCTATTAGAAGGATATTGTGAAGTTTGAGAAGGTTCAGAAAAGATTTACGAGGATGCTGGAAGCTTTGAGCTATAGGGAGAGGGTGAACAGGCTGGGGTTATTTTCCCTGGAGAGTGGGAGGCTGAGGGGTAACCTTATAGAGATTTGTAAAATCATGAGGGATAATGTAACTAGGGAATGTCTTTTCCCCAGGATTGAGGGAGTCCAAAACTAGAGGGCATAGGTTTAAGATGAGAGGGGAAAGATATAAAAAGGGACCTACGGGTTCTTTTGGAGTTGTGGTCATTGCACCTTGTGCAGTGAGTATTGCTACAATCTGCCAATCAGCTGACCTTGAACTGCAGTGTATACTAGCTCAGTGTTTCTGAGCAAAGAAGGACTGCTCCAGATTGACATAATTGGCCCCTTGTATGTTAGACATCAAAGCGAATGGTACTGTTCCCACTCAGAAAGCAAGGAATCATTTCAAGGATTTCTATAATTACGCTTCCCAACCAGCATTTAATTCACTTCCATGGTGATTTTGCTGCCAGTTGCTAACTGCCACTTTGAAAGAAGTCAGATTGCATTTACTCTCTCATTATTTGCCATGGAAAATGAAAATATGGATCGAACAGAGTCAGTATGGATTTACACAAAGTAAGACATGGTTGACAGCTCTATCAAATCTTGGAATTCCTTGAACTTGAAGAATTGACAAAGGGGAGCCAGGGATATGTTTTCATTGGACTTTCAGAAGACTTTTTTGACAAGGTCCCAAATAAAAGATTAGCATGTAAAATTAATGTGCACGGGGTTAGGGGTAGGGAACTGACATGATAGAGAACTGGTTAACAGATAGGAAACAGACAGTAGGAATAAATGGGTCATTTTCTGACTGGCAAGCAGTGATCAGTGGCTTAACGCAGGAATCAGAGCTTGGATCCCAACCATTCACAATATACATTCATGATTTGGATAAGTGTTGATTAATGTGATAATTGGCAGGATTTGGACATGTTGATTGAATGGGCAGATGGTTGGTCGATAAAGTATAATGTGGGTAAATGTGAGGTTAAGCACTTTGGTAGCACAGTAGGAAGGCAGATTATTATCTGATAGGTGATAGATTGGGAATGGGGGACGTGTCATGAGATCTGTGGGTCCCAGTATCCCACAACGGATAGTAAGCATGCAGGTGCCGTAGGCAGTAAAGAAGGCAATTGCTATGTGGACCTTCATAGTGAGATGATTCAAGTATAGGAGTGAAGATGTCTTGCTGCGATTGTACAGGGTCTTGCTGTGACCATAGCTAGAGTATCATGTGCAATTGTAATTTCCTTATGTGGGGAAAGATGGTCTTGCAACGGAAGGAGTGCAACATGGGTTTATCAGACTGATATCTGGGTTAGCAGGACTTATATGTGAAAAGAATTTGGATTGATTAGGACTATATTCACTGCAGTTCAAAGAATGAGAAATGGTCTCATTAAAACATATAAAATTCCAATAGCACCAGACAGGGTAAACAGAGGAAGTATGTTCATGATATTAGTGGCTCAGAACCAGAGTCAGAGTCTAAGGATACAGGGTAGGCCATTTAGGACCGAGATCAGAAGAAATGTCTTCATCCAGTGAGTGATGAGCCTGTGGAATTCCCTGCTACAGAAAGCAGCTGAGGCCAAAACATTATAAGTTTACAAGGAGTTAGATAAATTTCTCAGTGCTTAAAGGGTCAAAGGGTATGGGGAGAAAGCGGGGAACTGGGCACTGAGTTGGATGATCAGCCATAATCATACTGATTGGCAGAGCAGGCCCAAAGGGCTGTAAATGTTACTCCAGCTCCTATATTCTATATTTCTGTTTCTCTCATGGGGTCTTGAGAAGTGATAGATGGATATAGGTGAGTGGCATCAACATACAGTTGAAAACTAACCTCCTACCTCTAACGAATGTTGCTGAGGGACAGCATATTGATAAGGAAAGAAAAGATGCAAAAGGACTGGATTCGTGAAATGGTAGTGTAGGAAAGGGAAGAAAAGATGTCACTGGAGATACACTAGCTGCAGTTGGAGGTGTATATTTAAATAAAAATATATTAATACTGGTTTTGTACAGCTCTTCTTTTAATCAGTTAAAGAATAAATTCATCTGACGCCAAGCCTTATCTTTTGAAGCTTCTTTATTGGCACTAAGGGTGTGCAGTTTGGGACAGAGTTAGTATTGTGGAGAGTTGATAAGTTTATCTAATGAATGCAGAGCTATTTCAATCTAGAATGCAGCATGTTTACTATTGGATCTTCCCTTAGTCTACTCAAATGACCACTATCAATCCTCAAGTAAGGGCAGTAAGTTTAAACTTCTGATCACGATCCAATGAACCTGTTGGATTTCTGTGGTCATCTGGTGAGGACAGGATTAAGCCTAAGTAAAAACCGAAAGGACAGAGGATGCTGTAAATCCTGTACAAAAACAGAAGATACTGGGAAAGCTCAGCAGGTCTGGCAGCATCTGCGAAGAAAAAAGTTAGAGATAATGTTTCGGGTCCAGACTGAAGCATTAACTCTGATTTTTTTCTTCATAGATGCTGCCAGACCTGTTGAGTTTTTCCAGCAACTTCTGTTTTTGTACAGGATTAAGTCTGACTGGGATAATGACTGCTTTCACTGATAATCACAAAACAATCTTTTAGATGGTGCTGACGAACAACCGGCAACTGTGGAACTATCGAGTGATAAGGCCTTTAACAGAGGAGGGAGAAAAATGAAACAAAGTTAAGGTGTATATATTTTCATTTGCAGCCATGACAATTTTTAATTGCATTTTTTCATTCTTCAAACTTTTTTTAAGTGTCAATGTTTATGTCAATGCCCATGCAGTTAAACTTCATTTAAGTCAACTTTCTGGTAAAGTAAGTGACAATTTTGTCAACCAGGAGTTTTCCAGCATTAGCCAATATGTAACTGAGCCTTTTTGAGGATTTGAATAATAATGCTGGCCTCAGCTTATGGGAAGTTACTGCAAGAAATTCTCGAATTCCTTCATGTGCGCTTTGTAAATTGTGCATCCTAATGTCAGAAGCTGCTTGCAGAAATTACATTCCTTTTGCTTGTAGAAAATAATTACAGCACATGAGTCATTGCTGAAAAGGGGTCCTCCATAGACCTGATCTCTGGATCATTAGAAGGTTCTGTTTTTTCGTTTTCTGATGTTCAGCATCCACTCAACAGAAGGTCAGTGTTGCAGTGGCAGATTGTAAAATGAGCTAACAGAAGTAAAAGCACACTGATGGGGTATGTGTATAGGTTAATGGATCATTAAGATCACATTATTGAATTTCACACTGTAGTACCTGGATGATATTCAAAGGTTATCTGTTTGTTTTAGCATTTGGCATCATCTTCACAGTATTAAAGGGGATCTCTTGAGTCCACGTACTCGTCTGTCTCATTAATCTCATCGCCTCACTGCACTGCTAATATTAACTACTGCTTGAAGTCAACATTTGTTTCCTGGTAGGTGTTTTCAGCGAACTGATCCTCAAAATTAATTTTAAATTGCTTGGTGTCTTTATGCCTTTATTTCAGACACCTTAACTGATCTTTTGATGAAGGACAAATATTATTTTAAATAAAATCTTGTTGTAACCATGATCAACTGCTGCAGTATAATCTTCATTGAGGAAGACTGGGAGTTACTGTGGTATAAAGGACATCTATAGTCATCATAACCTTGTATTTTCTGTCTTGAGTTAAATAAGTTCCATTCAGGTTTTGAACAGGCATAAAGAATGCACAGGCACACATAATCGAAAGAAGACAAACAGTTCTGGATTAATTTCTGTGTTGTAGGGGACAATAATCTAAATCATGATTGTTGGTATGTTATAAAGTCTCTAGAGTCTGGCTTTTTGCTCTTAAGAAAATGAAAAGATTTAAAGGAAATGGCTCCCACTTTCCATTGTATCTAATACCAAGTGGTATTTCTTAAGTGATGAAGTTAGACAATGTGTGATAATGATCTATTCGCCATAACACTTGATTCTGAATTTGTTTTCTCCCATTTGGAAAGCATGAACACTTAATGTTTCAGGCATATCCCTTCATGACAAGGTTTGGATAGGTGCTCCCTGGCCTTCTGAGCATTTGCAATGCTTTTTTTGTTTTCCCAGCATCATTCATCTTGGATCCATTGCACATCTAAAGAATCTCATTTTTTAGCCCTATAGAAATTAAGACATTTTAAAGGATGATAAGGAATTGAATCCTTATTGTTGATAACTGCTTTGAGATCTTTTCTTCAAACAAGAGAATCCAACAGGTCCCAAGGCGCTGTATTAGTCAACAGAAGGAATCTGCACCGAATCTGTGTTTCTCTTTGTTCTAGCTGTGCATGTTCATGACTCTTCATTCCCTGCTAGATTCGGTAAATCTTTTACTTCAGTTACTTTGGTGTCATCAACTTAAGCCAGAGTGCTTCAAAAATAAATGAAAAGTAACGGAAAAGCATTAATCTGTTGTTGCAACAACATCTATAAGGACTGCTGCATCAAATGACAGCAGAATTTCCCAGGCTGGATTATATGCTTCCTACACAGGATAAGGGAGGCAGAACAGAAACTGAGTGGTTCACTTGCAATTGTGCCTGCCTTCTCTGCTTTTTTGATCGCAGAATTGTTACAATACTCAATGAGGAATTTCGGTCCGTCATGGATGATGATCCATGTCTGCAGCCACTCTCTGAGCAGTTTGACTTGGTGCCTTTTGCCATAACCCTGCATGTTGTTTCTATTTAAATAATCATCCCTATCCCCCTTAATTGCCTCAATTGAAGCTGCAATCACCACACACGGACCATTCTCAGAGAATCCCTACAGTGCAGGAGCAGGCCATTCAGCCCTCTGAATTCCATCCCACCCATACCAACCCCTGTACCCTATACTTGTAACCCTACATTTCCCGTGACTAATCTACCAAACCTGTACGTCTTTGCACTGTGATGTGAAACCAGAATATTCAGAGGAAACACACGCAGACATGGCGAGAATGTTCAAGCTGTACACGCACAGTCGTCTGAGGGTGGAACTGAACCCAGGTCTCTGGCGCAGCGAGTCAGCAATGCCAAACACTGTGCTGCCCCAGCCATCCAGAGAGAAGTGGGTCAGTTAGCGGCAGGTCTGTGCCCAGTTGCACTGTAGGGCAGGACAAAATTCAGCAGAAGTGTAATGTTGCAAATGAGCTGTTGGTCAGGGTTAGATCTGTAAAGGACTCCTGCTCTCAGGATCAGTGTTTAACCCAAAAATCATTTTTAAAGAGATATGTGGATGCTTCCACCTTTTCCAGCAAATTCCTCCAGGATACTCAACCACATCCTGGTTTTAAACATTTACTTCTGCTCTTGTGCAACCTCACCTGGTCTGTCATAAATATTCCTGACTAGTCTCACACCTGGCACCTGAAAATGCCACAGGTGATGAAAACTGCTGATGGCTGCATTGTTAACAAGCTTAATACTTTGTGCCAACTTTCAAAGTGGCAGGTGGGCTGATGATTTCCATGCCCAATCACCTTCCCTAATTTAGGAGATAGGTCAGATGATGCATATGGCCGATATGGCGCTATCATTCACGATTTCAAATTCACACAGTGTGGGAGAACTCCTGATTTGTGTATGTAAAATCCAACCCAAACAAATAGCTTATTGTAGTGTAACCTGTATAATAGAATTTGTCAACATGGAGGCCAGGAGCTAAAACATATCTCATTTTTGTGTTGCTATCTCCCAGCTAAGACTTTACAGATTTAGACCATTTCAAGAGCATTCTCCCTGGAAAATATAAGCAACTTACATGACATAATGTATCTCCTTTTGTATGATGAACAATCATTGCCAGGAGCAATGTGTCAAAGCATTCATCCATTTCTAACTTAATATGTAAACTTCACAGAATTAGCCTTTGGATATATTCACCTGCTCTTCATGTTTTCTAATCTCCAAAGAAGCTTAAAATCTTTTAAATAGTTTCACAAAGTGATGGAAAGTGGTTACTTTTCTAAAGCATCTTCCCTGGCCTTAAATGCTTTTCAACCAACAAAACATTTCTTGATGTGTAGTCATGGCAGTAATAAAGGAAATATGACACTGAATTTGTGCCCAGCAAGAACCTAAAATTACGGAGGTGATAGTAACGAGATAATCTATTTTATTGGCGATGTTTGCAGAATAAACACTGAAAAATGGCCCCTGCTTTTCTTCAAAATAATACCATTGGATGTTTTACATCCTGTTGTGAAGATTGCTGTGAATGCCCAGCACTAGGTGTTACATATTTGTATACACGCACACGCACGCACATGTGTGCACGTGCACACGCACATGCACATGGACATGCACAGGAGGTGCCTCCAACAACAATAGAACTGCCTATGCTTGCTTTGACATTCAATTATCCAAGCATAACTAGAACATCTCTAGCAATGACTTCTTACATATGTGAACCGTAATTCTCATCACATGTAACAGTATTTGTGAACTATTACTGTCATAGTGGCAGTAAGCCAGAGACCCAGGCTAATAGTTTGCTGAAATGGTTTTGAATCTCATCACAGCAAATAGTTAAATTTGAACAAATTTCAACAAACAACTCTTCCATTTTAGTCATAAATTTTGGTGGACAATTAAACAAGTCACTGCTTTTGGCTCATAAACTTGCATCTTGGAAAACTATTTGAAGACAATTTTCTTGTCTTGAAGGAGCTGTAGAAATGTAACCCAGTGTTGTATTTGACATTTGCTGGTGAGCTTTTTAGGCAATCTGTACAATATTGGTTTCTGTCCTTCCTGTTCAAAAACCTGACTCTCCACTCAGTGCTTTTCTCGATCAGAGTGGCTCTGTACTGATGAAATCCATCACAAGCCCCAGCAGAGATAGATAAATTGTCAATAGTTCAGGAAAAAGAAATGCGCAACTTCAATTATGGTCCCCCTCCTTTTCGATTTTCAGGTGTGCATAGACAACCCACCTGGGAGTAATTTGTCTGTCGGTGCTTTATTTTGTATCTGGGTGGAATTATTTGAACTTTATTACTAATTTTGCCACGCACCAAAAGGATTAGAAAACTTGACATTACATTTTTATACCTGAGGAGATTGAACCACATTGTGGTAGAATTTCATGCCCTCTCCTGAAGTGAGTTTACATGGCAGGGCATTTAATTATGGGTGGGGACTATGCTGCCTATTCCAGCTTTTGCAAGCCCTATTAAGTCTGGAGAGAGAAAAGCCATCGATGGCCTTCCCACCCTGTTGCCTCTTCAAGGCCTCATCCCACCACACATTGTCTCCTCCAGAAACTTCTGATCATCTAAACATCTGCTGTGGCTGTGCTTCCCATCACCAAACCCAGTTCACCGATCATCACTTTGCTTGCTGACGACATTGTCTCCTGGCGAAGCAATGCCTTATTTTTCAAATTTTGCTTTTCAGATCTTCCATATTTTTAACTAAATAAGCTTCTGCGGTATCTGATCTTCTCTAATTTTGGCCTCTTCAGCATCCCTGATTCTAACCAATGGAGGCTGTACCTTTGGCTGCCAATGTTTTAAGCTCTGGTCTTACCTTCCTAATTTTCAATCTCTTTACTTCTTTCCTCCATTAAGATGCGCTCAATATCTATTTTCTTGACTAAGATTTTATTCATCCATCCTAATTCTTTGATCTGTGACTAGGTGTCAATTTTTTCTTTATAATTCTCCTGTGAAGTGTCTTGGTACGTTTTATTACTTTATACATCCTTTATAAATATAAGCTCTTTCTTATTGTTTGCTATATTTATGAGTAAAATTGCTCAAATTGACACCTAATAACAAGCATTGAGATTGAAAATCTCATTTCGGGTTACGGTTTAAAACTGAAAAAAATGAATTGGTTTGTTTTGGTATGATAAAGGATTTCCTACCTGATCCCCCTTTGCTGTAAATTGGATTTAGCAGTGCTCTGTGGTTACATTTATGTTGGGTTTAATTGAAATTATAGAAATAATGTTTGACTATGTCTTGGTTTGAGTTCCATTATTTGTTTGGGATTTAGATAAAAAGTAGTATTTGTAGCATCAACTGTGCCTTCTTGTAAGGGTTAACCTCCATCAATTTCACATTTGTCTTTCAACCAATGTGTTATCAATTGAACAGAAAATGTTCATTGAATGAGGAGGTAGCAGCTACATTAATCTTTGTTAGTGTAATCAATGTTGGTAGGGAAGGGCAATCATTCATTGTTTAATAAAGTGCTTGGTCAATCATTCAACTACCACCCAATGTGACGATAAGTGTAGATTTCTTCTGACCACTAGCTGTAATGAAATAATAGATATGATTTTTCCCTCCTGCTTGTCCCTCACTTCCTTAACTCCCGTATTTTCAGCTGTCTAGTCCATAAACTCTGATTTTCCCTCTCCAACTTTCTATGTCACTCAACTTGCGTCTCCTGTGCGACATAAGTCCTACCTCTTTGACCAAATGTTTGATCTTTTGTCTTGCTGCCTCTTCTTTAATAGTGCATAAAGGTTTAGCATTTGGGGGCAGGTTACTTTATAAACATGAGCTGTTGTAGAGAATGAACTAATAATGAAATTTTGGTGTTGCTAATATTGGAGTGGTCAGAACCTAGATTCCTTGTTTTGGAAGATAGCTGATCTGAGGTAACCATACATCCACTACTTATTTCTGATAGCCTGGAATATTTGATGGTATTTGAGCTAATGCAGCAGATGTGTTCTAGGCATCTTAAAGTTTGGGTTTTGCTCAGCAATTACAGACAGCTGTTTACAACTCGCTGCTTCACTGCTATCCTGCCAGAGAACAGAACCAATGTTTTGGAAGTCTTACTGATGCCATCTCAAGACTGTAGTGTATCAGTTGATGTTTCCCCAGTGATCAGTGGTCTTGCTATGCTTTGGGAAGACATAAGGAAATTATAAAAGCCTAAGTCCTTAACACGGGTCTAGAGAAAAAGTAGAATGTTTACAAGGGGCATATCAGAGAGGTGAATGAATGAATGAATGAAGAAATGAATTAGCTTTATTGTCACGTACTCAAATGAGTACAGTGAAAAGTTGACAAGTTAACACTTACAGTGCCATCGTAGGTACCATCCTTAGGCCATTGGTTACTGGTGCCTCCACTCTGGGCCGTTAGTCACTGACATCCCCACTTCACGCTGCTGACTGCCATCCCACTTCGGAGGTTGGGGCCGGGTGTCTGAAGCTGAGAGAAGGGAGGAAAATAGGGATAAAAAAGAAAAAAGAATACAAAGAGTGGATAGAGTGGATGAGCTCCAGCTGGAGCATCCTAATTCATAGCCATCTTACTAGAAGTGCAGTTACACCTTAAATGATCAATGTGAACTTGTCATTAATTGTTATTTGTACGAATGGGATCAGCCTATTGAACCTGGACGTATACACAGAAAAAAGATAATGGGAACTGCAGATGCTGGAGAATCCAAGATAACAAAGTGTGGGGCTGGATAACCACAGCAGGCCGAGCAGCATCTTAGGAGCACAAAGGCTGACGTTTCGGGCTTACACCCAGCCCCGAAACGTCAGCTTTTGTGCTCCTAAGATGCTGCTTGGCCTGCTGTGTTCATCCAGCCCAACACTTTGTTATCTCATATACACAGAAAGCTTGTGCTGCATTGTTAAATTAAGCAGCTGAAAATTTCAGTATCTCAAATGTTACAATTTCTTTTAGCAGGTGTTACATGTGAGTTCTGTGTATCTTGCTCCATTCTTTCTTCTAAGTTAAATCGTACATGTATGTGCCTGTACTTCCTGGCAGTTGTTTACCAATTTCCTCAATTGATGAAGGAACTGAGGTCAACAGCTATTGTCTGTTTCTTTGTCTGACGATGAAGGTAACTCCTAGTGTTGGATCAATATGCAACTCTTTAAATAAAGGAGTTATAGGGATTGTTGTAATGGTTACCTACATGCTATGCATTCTCCCCACATGCCTACACTCCAGTGGGATGGTTGGCTGTTATGGTATATAGCATTGGTCTGAGAGATCTCCATATAGAAGACAGCTTTGCCATTTCCCAACCACAAATAATGTTGTGGTACGTTGACCTAAAGTGGATTTGTCAGCTGGCCATGTGAAGTAAAGTTACTGCCCACAGTTAACCCTCTGACTAACAGGTTGCAGTTTCAGTTATGCCACCAGTACTTGCACTGAACACAAGGGAAGAAGTGCTTCATAGCCTCCTTAAACTCACTGTGAAAATGGACCTGCTCTTGTTATAGTGATTGTAATCGCTTGATCATGACTCATCAGAGGACATTGGTATTTTGAGAAAAAGTGCTAGCAATAAACCAACTTTTGAAGTGCAATGTCACATGATCAGTGTTAGGCTGTAAGGTATTCCTGTGTGTGAGAGAGTGAATTAAGGAACAGAAAAAACAATGGATGCCAACTCCGAGTTATTGCCTCCAAAGCCAGGATTTCTTTAGACTCTGTTTTTATCAGGAGTCAATAGCTTACATATGCCCTGGTTATTAACTAATGCCTCCTGAAAGCATAATTGGGAAAAATGTTGATATGAAAGATATGAAAAAAAGTCCCATTTCTGAAGAAGGGTCCAGACCCGAAATGTCAGCCTTCCTGCTCCTCTGATGCTGCTTGGCCTGCTGTGTTCATCCAGCTCTACACCTTGTTATCTCAGATTCTCCAGCATCGGCAGGTCCTACTATCTCTGAATCAAATATCCAGGTCATCTTATTTTGAGCCGATGAACATATCACATTAAGTATCCCATTGTTACTTATCACATTCAGTGGACTGTAATGTGAAGTTATTAATGTAGGTAAAAAAAAACTTACCATGTCTTAGTGTGGAGCTGGAGGAACACAACATGCCAGGCAGCATCAGAGGAGCAGGAAAGTTGATGTTTCAGGTCAGGACTCTTCAGAGCAGTGTGAATTTGTTTGTATGTTTGAAATTACATGCACAGGTGATACAATATGGTGTTGCCATTTTGGACACTGTTGTAACACGTTTACAGTGAAGGAGAGTTAGGGTGAATGTTAAGCAACCACACACTTGTCAGCATGCCCTTCTGCAGCTCAGTAATGGTCTTCCTTACTAAATACTGAGGGAGATTGAAGGTGAGACAGTATTCCCTCACCTGTCGCCTCAAGCCTACCTTTTAGTTTAGAGTGATTCTTATATCTAATGTGTGCTATCATACCTCTGACGGTCTCCTGTAGGAGAAATGCTAAAAAAGAACCACTTGTCTAATTGTTTTCAACCAGTTATTATTTTCCATAGCAGTTGCAAGACAATAAGTGCAATAGCATATTGAGAGGATATTATCAGCACCGATATGCGTGACACATCTCACACACACACACACACACCACACACACACACACACACACACACACACACACACACACACACACACACACACACACACACACACACACACACACAGTATTCACCCAAATGTCTTCAAGTTTTTCTATTTTATGCCTTTATAAGTCATCTTAGGGTGGGTATCCACAGTTGTCAGTAGGCATCTGGTATCTCCTCTGGTGGCCATTCTTTATGAACTTAGGACAATCTCAGAAGGCTTTTTAACATAAAAAGTGCCAAAATTATGTCTAATTATTGGCCTTAGCTGAAATCAAAAACTGATACTTTTCACCAGGCTTAACTTTGTAACAATCAGAAGTGGAAATCCTGGCAGGCATTTCCCTCTTTTAGCTGAATAAAGCTCTCTTTATTCTGCCCCAGTGGTAATCAATTGAACTAAATTGTACCATCGCTCTCACCTTCTTTCTTGCCTTTGAGGAATGATGACAAGTATGGGAAGATTTAAAAGGTTTGTTATTAACCCATTTGAACCATCTCACGAATGATTCTTTAATTGGCCAAAATGCCCAGGAGTGGGAATTGAGTGAAGAGGTTCTGGCTCATGTTACCTCCAAAGCCACAAAACCTCAGAATGCTTTTAGCCTTTCCCTCCACCAGACATGCTCTGAATAAAACTGTGAGTTTATTGCTAAATTTGTTTTAATTTTCTGTTATGTATCCATGCCCATAAGGCTAAGACTTAACAGATTTATTTCACATAGAGCTCTTGAATTTCAGCACAGGACATTTTCATGTCAGTAGCTTAATGTGGAACCAAGCCCAAATCTCTGAAGTGGAATAAGAAAGCTTAACACACAGTCTGAATTTTTCTTTTGTTTGCTACTATGCCAAGTCTGTTGAGGTTTCAATGCATTGTAACTTGTTTCTTCCGGTCAGAGGTTTCCTGGATGAATTTATTATGTGGGCAGTGCTTATGAAGCTGGTTGAGGGCCATAATTACATTAGCAATGTGTGATCTATGTAGCAATTGCAAAAATGCAAGGAAGGAATGGCAGAAGTAATCTAATAAAATATAATCATTCGATGTGTGGGATCAAAATCAGCATTACACAACCTCAGGTTAATACTTTTGATATAAAGTGTGTCACTAACTGTGAATTCATGTGTTATCCATTGTGTAATATTAAATTTATTTCTAGTGACCTTGTGTTTAATAGAAGTGATCACCAAAATTAAACTGGTAATGTGATGAGAAAGGCTTCTTGAAGTCATGAACCTTAAGTCACAGACAAGAAAATTGGGAATAACTGTGGCAATAATCACTCTGCTCCTTTAAAGATGTAATGATTAAATGTTTCCGTTATAATTGTAAAGATTAGAACGACATTTCCTAATTGTCATCATTATTCAATAGTGACCAGGTTATGTTTTTTTTCAAAAAATTATTTATTTATAATTCAAAATTTAATGAAAAATCAAATGAATTGTGTTCATGAATACTCCAGGGTCGACGACTGCTGGCGGGATATATTTTCCAATTCTCATTTGGCATGAAATTAGGTTTTAGAAATTCTCTCATCTGAGGTAAAAGAGTCATGAAGCACAGAAACAGACCCTTCAGTCCATGCCGACCATAATCTCAATCTAAACTAGCCCCACCTGCCTGCCCCTGGCCCATATCCCTCCACACATTTCTTATTAGTGTACTTATCTGACTGTCTTTTAAACATTGTAAATGTACCCACATCCCAAGTGAAAGAAGCCCCAGCATATCAGACCTCTCTGTGTAACTCAAACCCTTCATTCTTGGCAACATCCTGGTTAGTCTCTTCTGAACCCTCTCCAGTTGAGTAATATCCTTTCTGTAACAGGGTGACCCAAGCTGTGTGCAGTACTCCAGAAGAGGCTTCACCAGTGTCCTGTACAATCTCAGCATAACATACCTACTCCAATATTCAGAGATCTGGACAATGAAGGCAAACATGCTAAATACCTTCGTAACCACCCTGTATAGGAGGGTATTTTTTTGGTCAGCATGACTGATATTAAAGGGAACTGGTGAAATATTTAGTGTTAATATTCAGTTATGGTAGCCTGTTGCTTAGTGCTTGGGCATGGCTAAGTTTTCATGGAGGGGTTGGGAAGATTGAATTGGCGACTTCAGGATGTAGAAAATCCATCACCTTTGATTACAGCCCTGAGCACCGCATCTTTAAGCCAGGGAGGTGGAGTATGGGTGAATCTAGCCCTCGGCCTCCAGAGGCAGGCTGGAGGTGACTAAAGAGACAATGCATGGTGAGACTGGAAGTGTAGATTGCTTACTCTCATTCCATGAGCTAGCTTTAATAATAAATTTCAGGTCCTCAAACCCTCAGACCATGGTTCGTGCTTGTTTCATCCTTAAATAGCCCCTTATATCTTCACATTGACTCCACGGAACTGGGGTTTACAATTTTAAATCCCACCACAGTATGTTACAAAATACAAATGAGTTAAAATTTGAGCCTGATAAGAGTATCATTTGATGAAAATATTCTCAATGTTTTAACAATTTAACTGCAATGACTTGCTGAAAATAGTCATTTACCCCTCAACTTGGGGAAGCAATTGTTGCCTAGTTGATGCAATTATACGTGTAGGTGCATTCTTGGCCTTCTGGTATTAATACATTTCCCTCAATAAGCACAATTAGTGAAATATATGGAAGACTTTCATTTATATGTGCTATTTATGACCATTGCTTTCAAAGTATCTTGTAGCCCATAAAATACTTTTGAAATGTGGTCACTGTTATACTTGAAAAATGACAGCCAATTTATGCACAGCAAAATACTACAAATAGCAATTTGATAATAATCTAGTTCTGAAAATGTTGATGAATAGATAAATATTATCTTGGAGATTGGAGATAAATTCCTTGTTCTTCTTCAAAATTGTGGCAAGGAATCTTTTATATCCACCCAAGCAGTCAGATGGGGACTTGGGTTAATATTTAATTAAAAAGATGTGTTTCCATCCGCATCTTCACAGACTGAGAAAAATGAACTCATTTTATGATCTGCCCCGCTGACAATTTCACAGAGAAGGTTCAGCAAATTTTGGGTGTGTGTTTATCAGACCTGCAGGGATGCTCTTTCTGCATCAAGACTATAGATAAAATATTACTATTTGTTTGTAGCAGAAGTCAATTGTGCTGAGTGGAATTGAGGGCAGAAAGAAACAGATAAAAGAGAATTGGACACATACTTGAAGATGAAAATATTGCAGTATGATACAGTGTGAATGTGTTAGCCAGTGGCACATATTGAATAGCTCCTTGAAGGACGTGGTACTGACAGGATTGATTGGCTGATTTACCTCTTATTGTACTGTGGCTCTTTTCCCTCTGAGTCGGAAGGTTGCGAGTTCAAGTCTCAGTCTATGATTTGAACATAAATCCTAAGCTGTTATTTAACTATAATGCTACAACAATGGAGGTGATGCCTTTCAGGTGATATGTTGAAGTAAGGGCCTGTAAAAGATCATATGGCACAACAGCAGATCATATTAAATGACAGCAGGAGAGCACTCCCTAGCACCCCAGCTGGCCCATGTTTATTCCTTAGTAAACATTTCCTTACTACAACAGTGACTACACTTCAAAGCCCTTTTGGGGTGTTATGAAATGAGCTGTATAATGGCAAGTCATTCTACTTCATTGTCTGATTCTATGATTCTGTTTTGCAGTATTTGCCTACTGCCATGTTACATCCAATGTCTACCCTTCAATTCAATAGCTGGCTTTTTCTGAACACATCTCCCTATTTTCTGATGCTTGTCAGTGATGGGTTTGGTATCTCTCCACAGGAGCGAATCTGGAAAATCTTTCTTAAAATTGATTTTTATCACTTTCTAAATTATACCTCTTGATAGCTGTCTTCAAAAACCATTCACAAAGTTGCAATGCTTTGGCACTGTCATCAGAATAGAAACTTCGAAACAATTTCTCTTGAATTATTTCACAGAAACTTACAGTACAGACTGAAGCCATTCAACCTGTTCTGTCTGCAGTAGGTGTTGAAAAAAGCTGTCTAACTTAACCCCATGCTCCAGATTTTCCCTATAACTGCAATTTTTTCCACTGCAAATCCATGTTCAATTGTGTATTGAGAGATCCTGAATCCAACAACTACTTGGGAAGTGTGTTCCAAATCATAGCTTCACACTGTGGAAAAAAAAATGCTCACTTTCCCTCAGCTTCTTTTGACATTTCATTTAAGTCTATGACTTTTTCTTACCAGCCATGTTCTCAGAGGAAATGGTTTGTCCTTGTTACATTAGCAACATTTTTGGTGATATGAAGATTTCTGTTAGAATTCTCCATAACTTCTCCATGCAAAGGGAACAGTTGCATAAAGCTGAGCTGTTTGTAGCACAGAAAGATGCCTTTTGGTTTACTGCATTGATGTTGGCTCTCCTCAGAGCAATACAATCATCCCAACCCTTTTGCTCAATTCCCATGGCCATGCACGATTATTGCCTTCAAGTCCCCATCCAGCATCCATTGGAATTATTGATTGTTTTGATTTCCACGCTTGTGGTAAATCTGCTGCCATGATTTGGACTTTCATCTTGAGCCCTGTATTTGTACCAGATAAGGCAATACTTACGTCAACTTCCATAATACAAGAACTAAATGTGGGTAACATGGTGCTGAAAGATTCATAGACATTTATTTCAGGTTCTGAGCTAATATTTGGTTCCAACATGGCACACTTTGACCAGCATGTGTGCTTCACCTGGCCCCAGTTGGGGTAGAGTTATAAACCATTGTACTCTTACATCACGTGCTATGATATCCTGATGATATGATGAGCACGTCTCTTATAGGCATGCTATATTCTAATTGTGAGACATAGCACATCTTCATACAAATATAACTAATCCAAACAGATATACATGGTTGTATATAGGTCTGTGTTGTCAATTCAAAAATTAGACAAACAAATAAAGTGGATTTTGTAAGACTAACAGTTTAGACTTTAAAGCAACGTTTTGGAGGGTTGACAATTTGTCCTGCTCTGGTAATTGTGTGCCAGACTGGAGAAGTACATGTAATGCTCATTTGCTTTGGGATGAAAACTTGGATGTCTTTCTGCTGTTTGCTGTCACTCAACAACATCACACAATTATCATCTTTGGTGTTATCTTCCTTATTCTCTTTATGCATGATTGGCTTGTCATACATTGTTCTGAGCTGGCTTTTGTTCCTTTACAATGTAGCACCACGATCAGCAATAGCTTTGTATGATCTGGACAGGTTGATTACTCTAGAAACCTTTGTTGATATCCATGTATTTGCATTTCTAATGTGCATACACTGCTCAGTGCACAGTTGTGAATCTCTTTAATTTTCATTTGTCTTTGAAGAAGAATTTGCTGCGTCTCAATAGTTAGACACTGAGCAAGGTTGCTTACATTTGGCAACAAGCATAAATTGTGCTGGGTATCATAATCCCCTTTCCATTGATGTGAAAGAAAGTGCAGCATTGCAATGTGGAAATTTTGTTGCCCGACCCTCGATATGCATTGATTTGATTGTACATACCATATGTTGTACTTGACTGTTTGATCAAGGATAATGGGTAATGTTGTGATATGTGTCATTTCCCAACTAGCAGATATGTTTTGAAATAGTTTGCCAGTGAAATGCAGTCTGTGTTGGATACTATCCATTCTTGTATGACAAATAAGCTGAAAGTAGCACTCATATTGATGATGTTTGCAATTATTGTGTTGTTAAATTGCTGGCCAATGAAAAACATGAAGAAAATAATCCATCACGGGAATGTAACCTTGCCTGTGCATTGTAATTAAGTCTGTTGTTATTTTCAACTATGAAGTAGATAGAATAGTGTGTGGATGTAGAGGCTCTCACTGCTACTGAGTTGGTACATTTGACATGCCTCACATGTACTTACATCATATTTGAGTAGCTCATTCAACCTTGGCCAGTACACAGATTCATTTATTAGCCTTGTGCTTTTGATACCCATTGTCCCTTGTATAGCAATGCCATGATACCCTGAAGAAATGCTTTTGATATTGGGACTTATTTGCTTTCAAAAATGTTTTATCATGATATACCAAGTTTGTCTCTGTATGGCCAAAATGAACATGCTATCAGGTTTTTCTTTAACGCTGTCAGGTCACCCTTAGATAATGGTCATTTGCAATTCTTGCAGTTGCTAATTTTTGGCGTTGGTAGTTTTCAACTGCTTGTGTAATGGTTTCATCAAAACAATGACTTTTGGTTGCTCAATTAAGATTGTTCAATCTCTCTGGATGGTGGTAATTGAGTGAATTTTGCCACATACCTTTGCTGTAATATCTCATCTGAGAACATTTTTTGCCATGCATAAGTAGATTATGCCCTAGTGGCCAACACTACACCCACCCCTGTCTCTAACTGACTGGATCCTATGACTGTGGAATATGGTTACTAACTCCTGACCAATAGAATTATTTGATCTTTCTCAACTGATCTTGCTGATATTTTAGCAGAACCTCAGACCCTATCACCCCAATTATCTCAAACGACAAGGTAAGAAAGCAATGGGAACTGAATCACCCCCCAATTTTCCTTCTAAATCACAAACTATCCAGACGTAGAACTATATCACCATTCCTTCATCATCATTGGGCTTTAATCCTGTCATGCTTTTATAACAGAATTTTAAGATTACATTTCTCACACCAACCGCAATGATTCTAGAAGACAGCTCAGCAAAATCTTCTCATGAGCGACTGGGAATGGCAATGAATTCAGGCCTAACTAGTGATACTCATATTACCAACAATGATTTAAAACACAATTCAAGAAATTGGGATCAAGTATAATCGTTATTTATGGCCGATGTCCATTAAGCATTTGAATTTCAAAGCTAGCACATTGTAGAAATTATTTAATGCTTTGATATGGTATACTTATTTCAATACACACCTCCTGTATTAAATAATGTTTCTGTTTCAAGATTTAACATATTTCAAGATTGTGTGAAGTGTTAGGACATATGTGCTAAGATATTAAATATCACCTGCACCTATTAGGATGATATCTTCTGTTCTTCCTTACAAATCATTGTAATGATCCTGCCCAAGGGGAGCGCAGTTCTTTGGCTTTAGAGAGGTTGCTTCCTAAAGGGGAGATGTCTAGAATGTGTAGCAATTCACAGAAAATCATGAAACATCTTGAGAGTCTTGACCTCTGAACTTTGCATATTCATGAATCAGTTCATTCTAAGCATAGTTGTATCTGTAATATGAATTTACAAAACAGAACTTGTGAGGCAGGCTGAGGAATGATAAATGGTACAACTAGACTAAACTGATTGATTCCTGATTTCTCAGGAACATTGCAAATAAAAATAGCTCCGGGCAATTTTTGAAGGAAGAATTATCCATCGTCTTGTAATGGATCATACTGATCATCCTGTTCTTTGGAAAAAACTGTTTTTTTAGAATTGCAGGCTGGTGGGTGTCATTGCTTTTATACGCTTCAAATTACAGCAACAATGAAGAATGACATCCAAAAGCACAAGACAGTTTTTAAAATTGCATTTCTTAAACAAACCTACAAATATACAGATTAGGAGTCATTTGGTTCTTGAGCTTGCTTTGCCATTCAATGACATCATGGCTGATCTGTTTGTATTCCAAATCTCTCATTTCCATTTACCATCAATAACCTTGGTGCCCATACCTAACAATAATCTATCAACCTTTGCATTCAAACCATTCAACAACCCCAACTCAACCACTTTCCAAAGTCACACACCCCCTTGAGAGAAAATGTTTATATCCATCTCGGTGCTAAAAGAGTGACCCAAGTTATTTAAACAGTGCCCCTAGTTCTGAATTCACCCACAAGAGCAAACATGTCTTACACATCCACCTTCTCATGACCAATCAGGTTCTGATTATTTCAATCAAGTCACCACTCACTCCTCTAAAATGCAGTGGAAACAAGGCCAGCCTATCCAACTTTCCCTAATAGTTCAAGTGAGCAATTCCAGGTAGCAGTCTAGTAAACCTCCTTTGAACAATTTCCAAAGCATTTACACCTTTCTGTCAAAAGCAGACTATAACTATACAAAGTATTCAAGATGTGATCTCATCAATGCCCTGTGTAACTGAGACAGAACATCCTTATGTTCTGCTGGGCCTGCTGTGTTCATCCAGCCTCACATTTCGTTATCTTGGATTCTCCAGCATCTGCAGTTCCCATTATCACTCATCCTTATGTTTGTGTTCAGTTCCTCACAGAATAAAGAAGAGCATTCTATTGGCCTTCTTAATCACTTGCTGACTTTAAACTAACTTTGTGCCATGCATGTACTATAACATTGAGACCACTCTGAGCTTAAGAATCCTGAATTCATTCTCCATTGAACTAATGTTCTGCTCTTTTATACCTCGATTCAAAATGAACAACTTCTCATTTCCCCACATTACAGTCCATCTGTCAGATTTTTGCCACTTATTCATCTAGGTATATTGCTTTGTACTCCGTACAACATGCTTTATGATTTATATTTGTGTCAACTGCAAACTTAGTTGCCATGCCTTTCCTCCCCTAGTCTACATCATTGATCTAAATTATAACAAGCTGATGCCCTGGAACAGACCCCTGGGTCTCGTCTTACTAGTTGTTAAATTTTACTATAGCCTGAAAAGATAAAATTAAACAAAATCTTCAGGGTGCTGAGTGTGCAACACACTTTAGCCCCAAATAGGTGAAACCCATGTATCTCTGTCACAGCCAATTTGCCTGTTTTCATTGCCAGGAAACTCCTGGTCTGAGAATTCCTCTTGCATTAACCCTGCATCATCAAATGAAGGTAGACAGATGTTCTGCAGAGCACAAAGCCCTTGAAAGTTATAGGAGAAGGCCTGCACCTGGTATATGTTCATCCCATTGTAATGTTCTTGCCTGATGCGGATGTGTATTGAAAGGTTAGAGATTTGTGGCCCTTTGCAATTCATCCTAATTAAACTTCTGGCACTAAATTGTCTCATTTACCACATTTGAGACAGCATATCGGCTACAAAGGAAACAAAAGCTTCAATTCATCACAAACTAATTACGCTTCTCAGAAGTAATCATGAAGACCTGAAGCAGTTATAAGTCAGAATCTGATAAGTGAAACCTAAAAGTATTATCACAGAATAACAGGCTCAAAACTCAATGTGAAGCATTCATTTTCTCAGTGCTATGTCTCCTCAATGTGGCATTGATGCACACACCTCAGCTGCTGGATGCAATGCTGGTGACTGTGTTCGGAGAAGCGGGGTCTAAATTAAGTAGAGTGAGAAGATTGTGGTGTCAATTACTGTATAATACTTCTTGCTACTGGAATTGTAATAAATCGGACATCAACGGTTCAAATTATGCTCTCACTTAACTTTGCAAAGTTAAACAGATAATGAACAAAAGGCAAAATCACCCATTGCCTGTTTAGAAAGATCTTCAATTATTTTCAGATTAGTTTCTAGTTGATTTCTGTGACCCTTACTGCAATTGCAGAAGTATTTGACAATTCCCACAGTTGGTTAAAGTTGCTGAAATCTATAAGAAATAGTGTGTCCCTCTGACTTTTTCCTGACTGCCAGTGATGGATTTTACAGCTGTAGGCCTACTTCCACACTGTGGGAATTCTATCATTCTACTAAATTGCAAACATCACAGCATGAAGAAGTCAAACTGGCCGTCTGATGCATCGTGACAGTCTCCAGTAATAGAGAAGCCCAAAGTATGTCTGCATTGGAAGTTTACCACATTTTTTGAAAATAAAACAATTAACACTCAGTTGCAAGTAAAAATGTGCAGATACTGGATGTCTAAAATAAAATCAGAATGTGCCGGAGAAGCTCAGCAGGTCTGGAGCATCCATGGAGAAAGAAACATTTTGAGTCCAGTCTTTACCATTCCTCTGTTTCTCTTTTCACAGGTACTGCCAGATGTGCTGAGTTTCTCCAATAATCTATTAAACTTGTTAAAAAGCCATTGGCTGCAATTTTTTATAGCCCACTCCATTTCTTTGCTCGTCAGATGAGAAAAATATTCGGAGTGATTTATATCAAATATGAGGAGATGGAACAGGAGCAGATTTTAAAAAAAAGTCTACAAAGGATGCTGTGGTTGGATGGAGCAACAGAGCTTGCTGCTGAAGCATTTAGCTGTTGGCAAACATTATATATGTTTAGTTTATACAGGTTTACAGAAGGATTATTGAGAGAATGAGAGGACAAGGGCTTTTAAAGTGGTGACTGGAACTTTTTACATCCTAACAGTTTGCCCATTGACATTTCCTCTAGACGCTTAGTTAGGTACGGAGTCCTCCTTCGTAATGCTAATTAGCCGCATTTGCACCAATGGCTGTTAATTCCCTGGCTGATATTTAATGCAACTTGCAGAAACTGTGGGAGAAGGAAGTGAGCTTGATCACTAACTTCCCATTTTTGGCTCATTTATCCCAAAGTAAATTGTAAAATAAACTCAAAGAATCCATCATGAACCTCATGGGGTGCAGTTGTAGGGCTTTTTGTTGGATATTGCCCACGAGAGAGATTGAACTGTAGTGCATGCATGCTGATAGACACCAGCGTGATCCACAGTAACTCTGTCTGTAACAATCATTTGCAGTTTGAGGAGCTTCAACTCAGATTTGTTGGGCTGGACTCTGAGCCTAGGAAACTGTGATGTTTCCAGAAAGGCAAAAGTTTCCTGGATCTTTTGTTGGAGACAAGGTGTTCCTCAAGCTAGGTGCTTTGTGTTTGGCCTGTGAAAAGGAACAGAAGAGTGTAGCTGTGAAGTGAGACAAATATGATGATCCAGAACATATCATTGAAAAAGTTTTAGCCCTTTGCAATTGTCTAACATGGTTTGAGGTTTTTGCAGGTTGGAATTGTAGGTTAGATGAGCAAGCTGACCATAGCACTAAAGTGCATGGTGGGTGTAAGAAGGAATGTATTGTGGTATAGCTTTGTACTGTTAGACCAATGGATGGTTCACTGAAGATGATAGTGCAATAGATGTAATGACACGCTTCTGGAGCAAGTGGGACTTGAATCCAGGCCTCCTGGCTCAGAGGTAGGAGTACTGCCAGTGAACCACAAGAGCCCTCCAACTTTTGGTCTACCAGTCTAAATGCGCAAATCTGGGATTAGTTACCACAGCACACAACAACAGTTAAACCTGGTGTCTTTTGAGAATGAGTAGTTTAGCTGCTCACTGGACAAACTCCTTAAGCCATTCAGGAAAGACAAAATAAAGATATTAAACATTAAATAACTCCAGGTCGGTGGAATAATAAATGACTATATCACAATAGCAAGAGCTATGATTTCTATTGCACCTTTTTGTCCACAGGATATGCTCAAGTGCTTTGCAGACAAATAAATAACTTGTGAAAAGCTATTACTGCTGTCATGTAGGAAATGCAAAATCCATTTTGTGCACAAGAACATCATATCAACAGCAATATAGTAATGTCTGGATAATCTTTTGTTTCATATTTCATGAAAAATGCATATAGGCCAGAACAGTGAAGAGAACTCCCTTACTAAACTTTCAATAGTGCCCAGGGATTTTTTATATGCATTTATTAGTATATACTGTCAGTTTCTAAGACTTCAATTTTTGTATCCATTGCACCATGAAATGACACTGATATGCCTGGAAAGCTGATGTGTCTAATCCACTGGTTAGAACCTACTATTTTGACTAAGTTTAGACCAACTGCTCTAATATTGTCTTAAGTGGCCTGATGTCAACACTTTGCTCTGTAATTTTTTTATGATTTCCACTAATAAGTCAAAACATCTGTAGAAATGCAATTTGCTCTTATTGTATCTGTTTGGCCTTTTACCCTATGTAGGTGTGAAAATGCCGGAAATATGCTTGGGGCTGGTGAAACTGACTCAGCAATATTAGCTGTTGGTTACTTTGCCATTCCTTATTGTTTCCAATGCCAATTAAGTGGTTTCTGAAGAACCATCAGGTATTACAACAGATGCTAGCTTTAGTGATCACTTCTTTATTGGCTGGTGTATCCAATGTAGGTGGATACGGTCACTTTGAGCAATGGTTCTCCACCCTCAAGTACTGTGAAATGAGTGTAGGACACTTTGAGCACAATTTGACCTACCTGGGGTCCACTACTGGTCTTCCTGTTCTTCATTGCAGCAGGTTCCTATCTTGGGAAAATATTTATGGGACAATCCATTGGTGCCCCATGGAAGTAAAAGAAAGAGAAGCAGAATCTAAACATTCACCACAGGGGCTGCCTAAGTAGCCGTAGAAGGAGGACGTTTGAAACACTTTCCAGGTGGAACCTGCAAAATGCTAGCCGTGTCTGCTTTTTTTAAGCTGAACCTCGTCAACTGCCATTCTCCAATTTGCACTCAATACTCTGAAATGTTATCACATCACTGTTAGTTTAGTAATTGTAATGAAGCCCCGATTTCAGACGTGCGTATCTGCTCTCCTGGACAATGTCTGCTGTTATGTACATGCAATTCAAGGAACTGAGAAGCCTTGAAAAATGCTTTCTGGCATTTTTTTTCTGCCTCAGTCCATCATGAATTGTGCTCACCAGTTTTTGATCATAAAAGGGAAAAGCTTAGACTCTGACCACCTTAACAATTTTAAACCAAGCTTCATGAGGTACTAGATTTATACTGTGCAAGGTGATGTGCCTAAATAACAACACAGAACCAGTCCCATTGCAAATAATTGTATGATTTCAGATTCCAGCACTACTAGGTTGGTAAATAGTTGTATTCTCTGGCACCATCTGAGATAGATTCACTCCCACCAATCCTCCTTCCAGGTATTAGACTAAGATACTGAAACCAAATGGGAAGGATGCCCTCACAAAGCCTTTGGCAGTAGGTAGCCTCAGTCTCAATAAACAGTGAAGTATTATTCCATATTACTTAACATTACATCTGTTATGATGTTACATTACATCTGAGATACATCACAGAAATGTTGAGGTGCAGAAGGAGACCATTCAGCTTCTTTACCTGCATTGATTGTGACTTAGTACCATTCTCCTCCCTTTTCCCCATTCCCTTCCACATTTTTGTATTTAAATTATTATCTAATGTCCACTTGAATGCTTTAATTGAACCTGCCTTTATCACACCTCCGGACAGTGCATTCCACACCCAACTAACTGCTTGTGTGAAAAGATTTTTCGTGCATCAGATTTTTTTTTAAGCAAATCACTTTAAAGCCGTGCTCTCTCATTCTTGATTCCTCTCTTCATTCCAGGACCTTCATAATTTTGAATGCCTATAAACCTTCTTTTTTCCAAGGATAGCAATCTAAACCTCTCCAATCTGTCCTCATAAATAAACTTTTCATCTCATGGAACCATTCTTGTAAATCTCTTCCACATGGCCTCCAATGAAATCACATCTTTCTTCTCATGTGGCACACAGAACTGCACACGATATTCCAGCTGAGGACTGATAAGTATCTTACACAAGTTTAGAATTTCCGCTTTGCTCTTGTACTCTGTGCTCTTATTAATAAAGCCCAAGAGACTGTAGACTTTAATTACTGGTCTCTCCAGCTATCTATTCACCTTGAATGATTTGTGCACATATACCTCCAAACTTTCTGACCCTACATTTCCTCCACACCCTGCCCACTTCCCTGTCTTTTACCAACTCCTACACTCCAGGTCTTGTCATCACAGGGGCTGCTTTTAGCACAGCTATCCCATTTTTACCCACTTCTGTTTCCATTATCAGCTTTCCTTTCTCCCTAGCTTACTGTTATCCAGCTCTTCGTTTGCCTGAATCTCTGTCTCTTTGTCTCTCTGTCTCTCTCTCTCTCTCTCTGTGTGTGTCTCTCTGTCTCTGTCTCTGTCTCTCTGACTCTCTGTCTCTGTCTCTCTGTCTCTCTCTCTCTCTATGTCCCCGTCTCTCTCTGGGTTTGTCTCCACCAACTGCTTAATAGCACACCCCGTTCCCCAACATCCGCCCATCACCAGATATCCCTCCCACCACCATCCCCTGCCTTTATCATAGACACCACTGTTTCCTGACTAGTAAAAGTTCTGAAGAAGGGTCACTGAACTTGAAACATTCTAAGCTTGGGGCAACAAAAGGCACAGCCACTAATCATGGATGTTCAAGAGGCCAGAATTAGGGGAGTGCAGCTATCTCAGAGGTTTGCAGGGCTGGAGGTGATTACTGATATGGAGCAGGATAAACCTATGGAGAGATTTGAAATTAAGTGTGAGTCAATTTAGATTGAAATCTTGGTCAGTTGGGAACCAGTGTCTCTCTTTGGCACAGTAGTAAGGTGTAAACAGTAATTGGTGTGAATTAGGTCACTGACGCCCAGGTTAGGTTTAGAGACGGTGGAGGATAGAACCCTGGAGGTTGGCTTGGATTACATTGGAGTAGCTGGGTCTGGAGGTAACAAAACCAAGGATGAGGGTTCCAGCAGCTGCTCAGGAAAGTAGGCATGTGAGGTTATAATGAAGGTCTTAATGACAGTGTGGATCAAGTAAGAAATCGAGGCAATGAGAAGTCTAGGTCTGATTCTGACAATTATAAGGGATGGTATCTATGGCAAGTGAATGGAGTTTATGGTGGGGCCCAAAATCAGTATCTTCAGTATTTCATCAGATGAATTTTCTGTTCATCTATTTCTCTACATCAGATAAATAGTCTGAAAACTTAGGAGCAGTGAAATGGTTGGGAGGGTGGTGCTGAGGTAGCTATCGGCATGTATTTGGAAACCGATGATCTTGCTGAGCAACAGCTAGCTAATGGGATGAAAGGATGACTACAAGAATCTTTGGATAACATCAGAGATAAGTGTGAGAATGGCAAGAGAAACCATTGCAGCCATTATCTGGTTATGGTTAGCTAGGTAGGAATGGCATCAGGTGATATAGTCTCACCCTATTGGCCAATGGTGAAGAGGCTAAGGAAGTGGAGAAGGGATGATGTATCAAAAGCTGCAGACAGGTCACAATGAATGGTGAAAGAACGTTCACCTTTGCAACAATCAAATTGGATGGGATTTTGGTAAAAATCATTTCATACTCTGCCAGAGGAGATACCGGAAAGGAGAATTCAAACATTGAGTTCTTGGAAAGAAAGGAGGAAGCTGGGCAGGAATTTAGGACATGAGCAGTACTCATACAGGATTATGGAGGGTTGGAGATGGAATGATAGTTTGCATGGATGGATGCGTCAAAGGTTGCTAATTTTTGGGAAAAGGATGACAATGGAAGATCCAAAATCCAGCACAAAAGGTGAGGAGAGAGAACCATGAATGATGTCAACTAATACAGGAGCCAGAAGGGAAAGTTGTTCAATGGGGATAGGTTTGAAAATGCAGGTGATAGGTGGTATGGACAAGCTGAGCTTGGAGAGGTTATGAGAGGTGGTAGGAGAACAATTAGAGAAAGATACAGTTATAGAGTTAGGGCAGGGGGAGAATGGGGATGGAAAGGAAATGACTGTTTAAATACCCTCAATTTTGTTGACACGGAATCTATAAATCAATAGGATTTGTTGTTTGAGGTGAATGTGGACGAGACAGGGGAGAAATGTCTAAGGAAACATGATTTGCAGTCGGGAAAAGGAATCAGATTCATTTTCAGGAAGAAGCAAGTAAATACATTGTAGCTTTCAATAACCAGCACCGTTGCTTCTCTAATGCAACACAATACTCCAAAAAGCAAAGGGATAGTATTTCTGAAATTATCTAAAAATTAGGAATCCATTTAACTGTCAGTTTAACTGAGAATGCTAATTTACACATTCTAGGATGATTTTGGAATAGAAAACAGTTACTGAAGCTGAGACCAAGATCTGTTGTTGCCTAAAATATTTCAGACAGGTCTGAGTGACTGACAGAACAGAATGAAATGCTCAAAGGATGAAAAAGTGCCAGAAGTGAAAGGACTAAAGTGAGATTTGGTTCTAAGAATACACATAAAGGACACAATGTAGTTACATCTTTTAAGGCTAACACCTGCTGCAACTTGGATTTTGAAGGAGGCTTTGAAATAATGATTCCCTTTCTGATGGCTGTTGCTGCTGAATCAGTAACTGAACTAATACCCAGCTGAGGCGAGTGTACAGATTTCCCTATTTACATAAGTCCTGACCACAAGGGAATCTTTTGCTATGTATTCTGCTTTGGCAGTGCTGAGCACAGACATACTTCCCAGAGCTAATTTAATTTTAACATAACTGTATTGTAATATCAGCTGGATAGACACCAGTGTTTAGATATTCTGATATATGAAGCATAATTTAAAATTTTACAAACTCACAGTTAAATGGACTCCTAATTTTTGAATAGTTTCAGAAATACTATCCCTTTGCTTTTTTTGTAGTATTGTGTTGTAATGGAGATGCAATCGTGGCAGTCACTGAAGGCTACATTGTGCTTACCTGATTATTCCTGAAAATGGAATCTAGTGCCATTTGCATAACTCAGCGATGGTTACACATGGCAATTTGTTACTTGGTCATAATCCACATTGACTGTACTTTGTGTGTAGCTTCAGGATATGGGCAAAGCCAAAGTGGGTATGGTTCAAGCTATGGACAAGGACAGTCAGATCTGAATTCTTCTCAATCTTCAACAGGGTATTGACAGACTGGACACAGTTATGGAAGTGAGAACCCCGATAATATTTAAGGACAACAACTGTCGTATAAAAATTATGGGCAGCATTAAGATGTCTCTAGCAGCTATTGCTCAAAATCTGAGACAGAACATTGTACCCAGCTAAAGGAATACATCCAACCCAATTGAATTAGCTTCTCCATTTGCATCCTGACTATAGCTAAGCACTAATGGTTCAGTTTCATACTTTGTGAGCAACAGCTTGAAGACCACAATAGGGTTAGACTATCATTTATTCCACTTGGTTTGCATGGGTATTAAGCATATTGACTGCTTGGCTCGTATACTCTTTGGTGTGATATTGTTGTGTAACATCGAACCGAGTTGAGTTAAGACTCATTTTTCCTATGAAAACTCTCATTCTTATATCTTAATCCATTAAATTTTACTCTTAGTTGCTAATAGTAAGACTGTCTTAGATCAAATACTGAAACCATTCATCTGTTAAATGTTATCTCCGGTAGTTTGCTTTAAGTATGCATTCGCATCATAAAGGTCTTCGATGGAATAAGTATGGAGGAACTGTTTCAACTCCAGAATTATCAGATAACCAGAGGACTTAGGTGTAAGATAATTGGAAAAAGCACCAGAGGGAAGATGAGAATTTGTTTTTAGCTATAAGTTAGGCAGCAGAGTGGTTGTGATCTAGAATGCACTACCTGAAAGAGTGGTGAAAATAGAACAAAAGACAATTTTTAAAAGAGAGTTGGACGTAAACCTGAAAATGAAAATGTTGCTCAGCTTTATGGATGGGACTAACTGGAAAGTTGTTTCAAAGAGGTGATCTACGCACCATGGGCTGGATGGCCTCCTTTAGTGCTCTATGATGCTGTGTCACATTTTGAAAGCATAGGGGAACTGTGGCATAGTGGCAATATCTCTGGGCTAGCAATCAGTGTATCCTGGGCCATTCTGGAGTATGTTGGTTTGAATCCCACTATGGCCAATGGTGATATTTGCATTCAACAAAATCTGATCTAATGACAACCATGCACCCACAGTCAAGTGTCCTATAAACCCATTTTGATGCTACAATTTCTGTTGAACATTGTTAGAAACATCCATTCTTTAACATAAATGGGAGAAAACATTGAATTTGTATTAATTTGATAAGTATATTTACACAACGGTTTTGCTACTATACTCTCTATTTTAATGATTTTTTTTCAGTGACATAAGTAAGCATATAACCCAGACTATGTTTGTACAACTATGCTATTGTTGCTATGTAATTAGTTAGTGTTGTTAACAACCTTCAAGACATCTATCTTTCAATTGTTATGAAGTTGGGTGTACCAGTTGTGAAGTGGAAAGTAGGAAGCTAAAATGTATGATTCCTTTAAGAGATTTGTGCTTTGACTGTAATGTATGTCTGTGAGCAGCAGCTGAAGTTGCCAGTACAGAGAGCCTCAAAAAGTGAAACATATTTATGAAAAATACATAACAGGTGACAGGCAAACCAGCAGTCTTGTTTTGATGTTGTCACGAGTTTGAATTTGGTCAATTAATTTAAAACCAAACTCAGCGATTCAAAGCCAGTTGAATTTAAATCTGGTGGTGTTGACAATTTGAAACCAATCATATGATGAGAATTTGATGATTTCATTACGGATATATAAGGCAAGAGCATTTGGAAAATCAGAGAGAGACCCAACTGCCATCTGAAAGAGAGAGTCATCCACCACCTGCCAGAGTTAGCACCATTCAGGTCTCAGAGAAAGCCCATCTAATTGATCAAAGGTACCACAGTACTTTAGCTTAAAGTCCTCATTGAAAAAATTATAGAAACAAAATGTCCCTGACAGCAGAATTAGCAGAAGAAAGGCGTTTGTGAAGAAAGCGGAGACGACAGGATACTCCAGAAGACAGTCAGTGTGAACATGGATATATTAAGATATAATTTATTGCTTCTTATTAATTGGGCCTATATTGGTGGGACTTGTCTTTATTTAAACAGCATTCCAGCAGAATTTAGAACAGTTAGGGAGTAGTTAGTAATATAGGGGGCATTGTTGGTTTGTTAGTAATTTTGTTAATTTGTTCATTATTAGGTTAAGTAAATATATTGTTTCTTGTTACTGGTAAAGTGGGGATAAAGGATTTTCTTTCTTTTGGGGGGGTAATTGTGAGAGGGGAACCCCTACTCCAGTCATTGCAGACCGGGGCTCGTGTATAATTATCATAATAATTAATAATCGTAATAATAAAATGCATTATGGTGGCAGAAAGTGGCAGTAAATGCATACTAAATACTGTAAAGGTGACGGCAATTTGCCAGTTATGAAAAGTCTTTTTCATTAGTTATTCAACAATGTGACTGAGTTCAGAACCGGAGTTACAATTACAATCATGATTAAAGTGCTACAAGCAAAGCTAAAGGCTACAACCTTGTATTGAAAAATGGCCACCACTTAATCCTTCTCTTATTAAGAAAAATGAAGTGAGAGGCTACAATTGACCTAACTTGTGAAAAAAAAATACAGTAGTTAAAATGTACTAAGTGTACAGCTCCCATGTATGAAAATGCTTCTGAACAAAACAGAGATAAAACACTAGAAAGATGATGCATATTAAAAAGGTATTACCCATGTATGGACATCCATCAATTCTATATTTTTTTCTGAGCCTCAAAGACAACACCTTAAAAGAATCATTATCAGCCTGGGGCTTGAACAAACCAACAGATACCTAAGCTAATACATTTATTCTGTTTATTCAGACATATACTCGGAATCTTCAAGAATATAATCTTTAAAGTAAACAAGTTTGAGTTTCACAAGCTTTATATCAAGCCAGTTCATGTAGGTGCAGAAAGAATACATGAGATTGGCTTGTTAATCCGCATGTTGGTCTGATATGAGTAACAACTTCGATAAACTAATCAAAACTTCCAAAATATGCCAGTTCTATCTACCTCAACATTCAAGAGAACCTGCCCTTCTGCACGAGATTGCTTCTGAGCCATGGTATGAGACTTGTGACTGATAATTTTCATGTCAAAGTACACATTTACAATCTGGTGACTGTCACTTCCCTCTTATGCGATAAATTAAAGACATCTTTAGTGCAACAGATGTCGACACAATATCCACCATATTTTGGATGTTCAGTACCAAAATAAAACAAAGAACTCTGGATGCTGGAGATCTGAAACAAAAAAAAATTGAAATGTTCATTCTGCTTTCTTCCCACGGATACTTTCAGATATACTGAGTTTATCTAGCATTTTCTGTTTTTGTTTCTGGATGTTCAATATTTCATGAACAAGTCATCCCCAACAATATCCTACAAGACACGTGTGCACTCATCAGAAATACTGTCGGCACTATATATAAAACATCAACCATCACACAGGGTATAAGCTTGAACACTGAAGATACCATGCAAGACAGCAACCATACAGCTTTGACAAATGGTACACATCTGACAATGGTGACAAATAGGACCTTGTACATTGAAGTTAAACAGTCAAGTTATTATAATTGAATGAGGACTAGAACTGGTCATGTCATACATCTACTGAGGTGTTATCTGAATGAATAGAGCCAATATATCAGTCTACATTCTTACATATATTTATCTGAAAATGTGCACCCATTCTTTGAAGGGAAATGGGCTATGTTGTAAAATGGCAGATTCCAGACCAGTCAGGCCTGTATCTTGAAGGCAGTCACATGATATCTGACATGCAGCATTCTAGTAACTTGCCACATCTTTAAACACTCAAACTCATCACGTGATGGAGTTATCATTCATTCAGCAGTATGTATGTAATTGTTATAAACACAGACCCATGCTACATATGCAAATCAGTGATATTGTAGCCGTGTAAATATTTAATGTTGTTAATAAACTTCAAGACACCTGTCTCAGCAAAAATCTGAATCAAAAATCTGAGCTAACATAAAATTAGACCTATGTTGATCAGCTGTGAAACCAGAAGCCATTTTTGCACAGCGGTAATGGAAATCTGAAACTACTTTCCTTAGCCCGTGCCCACACCCCTGGCTCCATTGTCCTGCCACCAAACAGTGAAACGTTTATGCTGAGCCAAATAAAGTCTCCATTTCAACACACAAAACCTCTGCTCAATCCTCAATCACCTTTATTTTCCATATACCCAGCATATAGTTTATTCTTATTGAATCATGGCATATGGATTTTGCTGGTTGGGACTGAATTCATTGCCTGAACTGCCCTTGAGAAAGTGATGGTGAGCTGCCTTCTTGAACTGCTGCAGTCCATTTGGTGTAGATTCACCCATAGCACCATTAGAGAAGGAGTTCCAGGTCTTTGATCCAGTAATACTGAAGGAAGGCTGATATATTTCCAAGTCAGGATGGTTAGTGGCTTGAAAGGGCCCTTGCAAGTGGAGGCTTTTTTTACTTTATTCATTCATGAATGGCATGAGGGCAGCACTGACTAGGCAGCATTCATTGCCCACCCCTAATTGCCCAGGGGGAAGGTCAGAGTCAACCACTTTGCTGTGAGTCTGGAGTCACATGTAGGCCAGACCAGGTAAGGACGGCAGTTTCCTTCCCAAAAGGGACATTACTGAACCAGATAGGTTTTTCCTGACAATCGACAATGGATTCATGGTCATCATTAGACTGTTAATTCCAGATTTTGTTTTATTGAATTCAAATTCCGCCATCTGCTGTGGCAGGATTTGAACCTGGGTCCCCAGAACGGTACCTGGGTCTCTGGATTAGCAGTCCAGTGATTATACCACTAGGCCATTGCCTCCCCAATGTGTTCTCATTTATCTGCTGTCCTTGTCCTTTTCAAAGCTAACAGTTATGGGTTTGGAAAATGCTGTCTATGGAGAAGAAATATGGTCAGTTGCGGGGGTCTTATTAGCAGGCTTGGAGAACTGGCAAGGGATCCTCTCTGTTTCTTAAAGGGAAGTCCACCAAGCCACATGTTAATCAGGCATTGGCAAGAGACTGTTGGTCCTTTCCTTGGAATCAAGACTGACATGGATAGATGTCCAACCCATTGAAAACTGCTGACCTGTCAAAGATCAGTAGGTCAAACTCTCAGAGACACCATGGAGGATGCTGTGGCTGCTCATCGAAGTGCAGCCCTAGGGTCGCAAGATCACGAAGGACCACCGGACAAGGGTAAAAGATGTGGTGGAATTTGGGGGCTTCTCCGGTTGAGGGTGTATTGCAGGTAGAAATTAGCAGGATGTTTGGAAGCAATAGAAGGAACTCCTAGTGGGCACCTCCTGCCTGATGTCCAGTCTCTTAAGTAGCAATGATTGTCTTTGAGAAAGCTACCCCACACTCTTGCCATCCTACCAAGTTGGCAAGTTGCCCGTGGACTGGAGATAATTATCTGCATAATGAGTGGCCACTTTAAGTTGGCCTATCCCAGTGTTGGTGAGGTCCATAACTTGTTACTAATTGACCATTTAAGGACTTCAGTTTGCAATGGGATGGGACGTTTGAGCAAGGGTTTTGATGGTTGACCATGGGTCTTCCTGTCAAGAACTTTATCCTGGCAGAGGAAAAAAGGCAATGGGATTTCAGTACATTAGCAACCAGCTTAATTAAGTATCTTTTCCAATTCCGAGCCTGCCACTAGTGTTCATTGGATTCCATTTGGTTAAGCAGGATAAATTGACTCATAAATAAAATTTGTGCTATTTTGGTGAACAATTTTATATTTAGAAGTACACGTATATTGCAATTTATTTTCTGGCTAGTGCAGTGTAATAGTGGAATATCAGTTTAAATTATGTAATTGCATTGTTGGGACATGAACCTCCAACTTGTGTGAGTGCCATACTGAACCAAGGCTGACATTGGAGTCTAGCATAAATCTTACAGTAATCATCATCCCTTATTCAGTAATATTAGACTAAAATTTAATCATAGCAATGTTCACAGGGAAATTTAATTGTGCATAATAGGAGATCTAGTGTAGAGGCAATCCAGTGTCCATTCTGTGAAATTGTTAGTTAAAATTCATTTATGTGAAGGGCCAATGTGCGCTTATCTTCTGTTAAATCTTTACACAGAATGTAGATATGTTCATAATTTCTTCTGCAAATATTCAGCAAGTATACTGCTATTACTGAAAATACTTGCCTGCAGTGCTGGCATATGTAAAATTTTGGTAAGACTGCAAAATACATTTTTCAACTTATGTATTTAACTTGTAAAACTTATCAGAATGCACAAACATGTCATAGTTATAGGCATTAGGATGTGTTTCTTGTCTTTCGTGCCCAAATAGTCATTAGAAACAGGTGCTTTGGACCATTCGATCATTCCTCTGTCACACCTATTCTTTACCTAATGAATATTGCAAAAGAACTTTTTTGACTCTGTGGAGGGTGTTGTGATGGAGATTACATACAGAAAGATGTCAGATGTCTTTGTTTGATAACAAAGTGTGGAGCTGGATGAACACAGCAGGCCAAGCAGCATCTTAGGAGCACAAAAGCTGATGTTTTGGGCCTAGAACCTTCATCAGAAAAGGGGGATGGGGAGAGAGTTCTGAAATAAATGGGGAGAGAGGGGGAGGCGGATCGAGGATGGATAGAGGAGAAGATAGACGGAGAGGAGACAGACAAGTTAAAGAGGCAGGGATGGAGCCAGTAGAGGTGAGTGTAGGTGGGAAGGTAGAGAGGGGATTCGCAGGTTTGCTTCAGTTGCTCAGAATGCAGGTGTGTGACTGTCTCCTCCCTCAACTAATAAAAGAACTGACACAAAAACAAAGTTGCTGGAAAAGCTCCGCAAGTCTGGCAGCATCCATGAAGGAGAAAACAGAGTTAATGTTTCGGGTCCAGTGACTCTTCCTTAGAACCCGAAACTTTAACTGTTTTCTCCTTCACAGACGCTGCCAGGCCTGCTGAGCTTTTCCAACAACTTTGGTTTTGCTCCTGATTTACAGCATCTGCAGTTCTTTTGGTTTTTTTAAAAAGAAAACTGAGATTGCTGCTTGTAATGCTGTCATTTAATTGCTGCTTGCTTTCAAGGGACAGGCTTGTATTGTCAAAGTCTTTCTGAATAAAATGATATAGCTGCTTCAGACTATTGCTAGTAATATATATTTAACGACTGAAAGCATGTTTTATACTGTACCACACAGGGTAAAATGGCTCTCCCAAAAGGGCTGGGGATGGGGGAGTTTTCAGATTTCTCATGAAAACGAACAGATAATTGAAAGCACAGTTCTCTCAAAGCACAAACAGGGCAAGTCTCCCTGGTGTCATTTACAGTGCAGCTTCTTTGGAGATAAGGAATTCCCTGAGACAGATGCAAAGATACTTTTTGAGCACTAAGGCAATTTAAAAATCCCTCCTTCCTTCTTCCCAAACTCAGCAGGCATTCCAACCCTCTTGGAATAAAAGGGGGTACTTCACCATCACATCAGTACTTGTTGGTCTGTTCTTCCTGTGTACACTTGCATTTTTACTTCTTCGTCTAAAACTTGACACCATTGTGCTGTCTGTTAATGGCTTTCTCCAGACTGACTGCAAAGATACTCAAACTTCTACTTATGGTATGTTAATATTCCAGTGATGGAACCAGCACCACCTCATGTGCTAGATGCAATACAAAGACAGTGAACCAACAAATTTGAGGTCCTAGGTGAATCAAGACCTGTCAATGGGAAAGCGCTGCTCCCTTAATCTATAATATTCATTGCTCATTTTGTTGCTCTCAATGGGTTTTCATTCCACTTAGTCCTTTAAAATTGCTTCTGATTTTAAGCCTCAAGCAGTGGTCAGTCTTTCTCGTCTTGCTCCATGTGAGCTTGGTTGAATGGTTGTTTCAATAAATTAAGCCCCATAGGAAAACTGGGCATAGAGATATTGCACAAAGATGCTGTGTTCTGCAGAAATTGACCCAGAGAACAGCTGCCCTGAAAAATTTACCCTATTCTCTCAAATAATAACAATCTTTTAAAATCATCCAGGAGTCACAATACTCAGTTATTCACAGTATCGAAAATCTTTTCTCGCATTCATTGTTATCTTTCTGTATGTTTATATCTTAAGAAACAATGAAGCTTGCTTTTCTTGTATAGTCCTCTATAAGGAAGTCACCATGGAAACAAAGAAACCTAATGCAATATTTTTGTTCCACCAGTTATTGTTGTATAAGTTTACAGCTCTGAAAGGGTGAATGTTGAAGGCTGCAATAAGTTCCACTCACTTTGATGCCATACAAGCTTGGGTGGGATAATATAGACTATCTTAGGATCTTGTAGAGTGAAGATCGAAATCCAGAAATTTCCTCAAAATCTTAGTAACTGTTTAATTAATTTAATGAACTAATGTAACTTATACCTAATTGCTAACATGTGATAAATTCACCTTGTTGCGAAAAGAGACTGTGATTCACCAAGGTTTATCCCTCTACTCCTATGAACTAAATAATTTCTTAAATCTATTCAATGAAAGAGGAATGTTGGCAGCATCCTTCTGCCTACAATTACCATTGATATAGACAAACAGTGGAAATGTTAATTGTGATTTGCCAGAAGACTTCACATTTTCAGCATTGAAGCTACTGTCAGTTAGATGAGGATTCGGTAATGTGACTGGCATGACTAACTTTTATGGCATGTTTCTAATTTTGTTTTAGTGCCTGCTGACAGAAAAGCAGTTTAAATTTTTACCATTCTTAGATAGCTAGCTTGAAACTAAAGAGAAAAGATGGTTAGCCCTGAAAACAGTATTCGGTTTGTGAAGTGTGATAAATCTATGCTGTCATCATCAATTATGATGATCCTGACATGCAGCTCTGAACTATATTTATATATCTTTAAGTGATTCCATGGCTCAAGTTTGTGTGAGTTACTGATTGTATTGAGGTTCTCATACTGAAGTACCGAACTCTACTAAAAACCAGCCTGTATCTCTTAAAGGGGTTGACCATTTTAAATAAAGCAGCCGCCTATTAGAAGACTCATTGTGCAGAAAGAAGAGTGTAAATGGTACAATAGACCAGATTGTGATTTCATGGTTTCCATGATCTTGTGTGGAAGGCCAACTGGAGGAGAGAGGTTCTCTTTTCTCAGGAGATCCTCCAGATAGAAACTGTGAAAAAACTGGGAAAATATGGCCCTCCTGATCAATGCTATCAAACTGGCTCTAAGGGTCTGGTACAATGAAATGAGATGTTTGAAGAAGTACTGTGAATGACGGAGGTTAGTAAATGCATCTCAAAGTGGTATATCCTAACACATAGAAACACCAGGCTTACACACTTCTCCATCCATGATAGCCCTTCACCTACTAACAATCTCCTCAAATCTTACAGTCAAAGCATCAACTTAATGTCTGAACATTACACTGCTACATGTCTTATATCACACATCTCACAATGATAGCTATTTGACTATGTTAGGCACATCACCTGAGCTCATTGCATCACAGTTGCTTAAAAGATTTCTCGTAAGAGGGAGGAAGATGAAGTGCACAACCAAAGGCAACAGCACTTGACCAGCAGTGATGGGTATAGCTGTATGTTCTTACATTTATGAAGGAGGGTGTGATGGCCATCATTAGAGCACTCACAATTGTAGCAATGCTAGTGATCAGGCTGAAACTGTAGATGAAGAATTTAGCTTTGTTTCTCATGTAAATCAACATCTCAATTAGCCCTCATTGCACAAACTCTGCAGATTTATAAGCTCAGGTGGTATAAGAATGCTTTTCTCATTATTCCTAACTCAAGCCGTGTGCCTTTCTCTTTCTGGATGCCCCACACAGTTACCTGTTGATGCACTTTTGCAACAGCGTGAAGTCCTGAAGGAATAAGAGACTGTGAATGAACAAATGCCATCACTTCCTCTCATGCTCACAACAATCCACTAAGATACTGGCACTATATCCACTTAAGAGGAAACCATAGAGGTGAAACCAGCACCTGATGACTCACTGGGAACACAGCCAAGACTAGGAGAAAGCATATCAAAGATGCCTGTTTACTGAAAGGCAAGGTCTACGAGCACGGAGGAAAGCAACTCCAAACTGGCTTAGTGCTTTCCACTTCGCTTGGAGGCTGACCCAGCAAAGTTAAGCAAATATGGACCTTGAAATCTCTGTTGATGTTTCTGCTGTAGCGTGGAGACATAAAGGTTTCTATCTGCGTTGCAGGAAACACTGAGTTGGCAGTTACCAAATGTTGCATCACAATTGGAGTGCACAGGTTAGGACATGGAGTTTTATGTGACTTCCATGTTGCAAAGGATGGGTTTTAAGTTTACCAATGCAATGATGCACATCTGTATTGTCCTGCACACTGTCCCATCTGAGTCCTCACACGAGTCCATTACAGCAAAACCCATCTGAGATATTTATCTCTGGCTTGGTTGTAGCCTATTTGTGCCCAGTTGTACCCAATCCGTAGATTAAATGTCTTCTTTGAAGGATATGCAATGCCAACATCAGTATCAATGCTGGCTGAAAGTGATGGCTTTTGTTCATCAGGCTGCAGTGTTTAACCAGGCAGCAGTTCGTGAACATCTGAAGGCATTAATATTGAAGTGGAGGGTTAAAACGGTTGTATCAGATGGAAAGCAAGAGGTTATATCATCTGCTGCTTTCATTCATGCAAGATAGTAGTGTGATTTGAGGAGGGCCATAAAGCAGGAGTGGACTGTCATCCTGAATGTTCTTCGTGATGCCAAACAAAATGCGTTAGATATTGTCCCTGTGATAGTGAGCATCATCCCCTCAATAATCTCAGGTATTGCAGCTATGTCATTGACACCACTAGCTCTGGTCTTCTCCATCCAGTTTTGGGCCTCTTCGACTTGCAAGAGAGAAGGAAGAGTGCTCATGGTTTTGTTCATGTGGATTTGGTGTGCACTTGTTGGGCTGAATGGCCTGTTTCCACACTGTAGGGATTCTAAATACAAGGAAAGGCATGTCAGAGAGGGAGAGCAACAAGAGTCATCAAACTATTAAAACTTGGAGCAGCATGGTGGGTGGCTCAGTGGTTAGCGCTGTTGCCTCACACTGCCAGTGACCTGGGTTCAATTCCAATCTCAGATCTGTGTGGAGTTTGCACTTCTCTCTGTGTCTGCATGGGTTTCCTCCAGGTGTTCCGGTTTCCTCACACAGTCCAAAGATATGCAGGCTTAGGTTGGATTAGCCATGGGAAATGAAGGGTTACAAGGATAGAGTAGGGGGGTGAGTCTGGGTGGGATGCTCTTCAGAGAGTGGGTGTGAACTTGTTGGGCTGAATGCCTTGTTTCCACTGTGTAGGAATTCTAATTATGAAAGACCTGAAGATCTGCAGGTCAGTGGAGGCATCAAGAGGTGGGCTATGCTGGTAGAACTGAAAAGGTGAGACAAGATATCTGAATGCACAACCTGAGGCTCTATGGCATGAACAGTGGAAAATCTGGCATCCCTCTCTCTTCCCTGTTTCACTGTTGATGATTTCCTCTGTAGTTGATTCTTATGTAGATAACCGTACAAATTCTTTGTAAGAAGTGCACCTGAACTTTAAGAGCTGGCAGTGGGAAAGAGCCCGACACTATCTGCAAGATAAGCTAAGATAACCAAGTGTGGAGCTGGATGAACACAGCAGGTCAAGCAGCATCTCAGGAGCACAAAAGCTGACATTTTGGGCCTCGACCCTTCATCAGAGAGGGGGATGGGGAGAGGGTTCTGAAATAAATAGGGAGAGAGGGGGAGGCGCACCGAAGAAGGAGAGAAAAGAAGATAGGTGGAGAGGAGAGTATAGGTGGGGAGGTAGGGAGGAGATAGATCAGTCCAGGGAGGACGGACAGGTCAAGGAGGCACGATGAGGTTAGTAGGTAGGAAATGGAGGTGCGGCTTGATGTGGGAAGAGGGGATAGGTGAGAGGAAGAACAGGTTAGAGAGGCGGGGATGATCTGGGCTAATTTTGGGATGCAGTTGGGGGAGGGGATGAGCTGGGCTGATTTTGGGATGCAGTGGGGGAAGGGGAGATTTTGAAGCTTGTGAAGTCTACATTGATACCATTGGGTTGCAGGGTTCCCAAGCGGAATATGAGTTGCTGTTCCTGCAACCTTGGGGTGGCACCATTGTGGCACTGCAGGAGGCCCATGATGGACGTGTCATCTGAGGAATGGGAGGGGGAGTTAAAATGGTTCGCGACTGGGAGGTGCAGTTGTTTATTGCGAACTGAGTGGAGGTATTCTGCAAAGCGGTCCCCAAGCCTCTGCTCGGTTTCCCCAATGTAGAGGAAGCCACACCGGGTACAATGGATGCAGTATACCACATTGGCAGATGTGCAGGTGAACCTCTGCTTAATATGGAAAGTCATCCTGGGGCCTGGGATGGGGGTGAGGGAGGAGGTGTGGGGGCAAGTGTAGCATTTCCTGCATTTGCAGGGGAAGGTGCCGGATGTGGTGGGGTTGGAGGGCAGTGTGGAACTGACAAGGGAGTTACGGAGAGAGTGGTCTCTCCGGAAAGCAGACAGGGGTGGGGATGGAAAAATGTCTTGGGTGGTGGGGTCGGATTGTAGATGGCGGAAGTGTCGGAGGATGATGCGTTGTATCCGGAGGTTGGTGGGGTGGTGTGTGAGAACGAGGGGGATCCTCTTAGGGCGGTTGTTGGGGGGGCGGGTGGAGTGTGAGGGATGTGTCGCGGGAAATGCGGGAGACGCGGTCAAGGGCGTTCTCGACCACTGCGTGGGGGAAAGTTGCGGTCCTTGTAGAACTTGGACATCTGGGATGTGCGGGATTGGAATGCCTCATCCTGGGAGCGGATGTGGCAGAGGCGGAGGAATTGGGAATAGGGGATGGAATTTTTGACAGAGGGTGGGCAGAAGGAATACATTCCTCATGCAGATGGCCTCTAGGCCCTCCGCTTCTTCCTGTCCCGCAGGCCTGACCAGTCACCCTCCACCGACACACTCATCCGCCTAGCCGAACTCATCCTCACCCTCAACAATTTCTCTTTCGCTTCCTCCCACTTCCTACAGACAAAGGGGATGGCCATGGGTACCCACATGGGCCCAAGCTATGCCTGCCTCTTTGTAGGTTATGTGGAACAATCCTTCTTCTGCACCTACACTGGCCCTAAACCCCACCTCTTCCTCAGTTACATTGATGACTGTATCGGTGCCGCCTCTTGCTCCCCAGAGGAGCTCGAACAGTTCATCCACTTCACCAACACCTTCCACCCCAACCTTCAGTTCTCCTGGGCCATCTCCAGCGCATCCCTCACCTTCCTGGACCTCTCTGTCTCCATCTCAGGCAACCAGCTTGTAACCGATGTCCATTTCAAGCCCACCGACTCCCACAGCTACCTAGAATACACCTCCTCCCACCCACCCTCCTGCAAAAATTCCATCCCCTAGCCCAGGGCTCTGGATTGCTAGTCCAGTGACATTACTAATATGCCATTGTCTTCCTATCACTGCGATTAATTCCTGTGATTATAGTTTCAAATTGTACTTTTCAGCGCTTTTTGAAAAAAAATGACTTTCTCTAAAGAATGGCTTTGTAGGTATCACAGAATCCCTACAGTGCGGAAGCAGGCCATTTGGACAATTTGAGCCTACACCGACACTGAGGTATTCAACAGTGCTTGTTTCCATGACAGTTTGTAATGAATATTTCTTTTAAAAATGTTTTAGTCAATTAAATATTTGAATTAAGTTGGAACTTTGCACCACAGTGTGAACAAATGAAACACTTCCAAAATACTGTGCACTTGTTAAGAAATCCCAATTACATTTCTATTAACTAAGGGTAGTGGTATTGCTCACCACACATCAATTATTTATAATGATAAAACCATTATACAATGTAATAAAAAAGATATATCTGTGCTCTTGAACTGAGACTAGACTCAACTGGCTTTGTTAAAGGCCACACAAACAGATGCTCGCTGATCTCAGAGTTATGTTGCTTCTGGGCAGATTTGAGGTTAAGTAAACTGAGAACTATGTGGATAATATTTTAATGAAATAGACACACACAGATAAAAACTAGGCAGGTAGAGAGAGAGAGCGGATGACTGCTAGGCAGTTCAAGGAAACCCAGAGTCTACTCGCTCACTGGTTACCTTTCCATTTCGGATACTGATTTTTCATCAGTGGAACATTACAAGAGTTCAGCTGTGCACTGCAGGTGACTCAGTTGCACAGGTTGTGTGAAAGAAGATGAGCCAGTGATTCGATAGTTAGAGGAACATGCAGGTATTTCTATAGCTGCAGGCTCTCAAGTGCTTGGGCCAAAGCTGTCACATGATAGCTGCACGATATTATTTTGGAGAAGGGTGAAGAGTTCAACCTGCAGTTCCCCCTTCTTCTGCTGTACCAATCCCGACACTAGCACCCACCCAACAGACACTGACTCAAACCTGACCTGACCCCCACTCACCTCCACCTTCCTGCCACAGGACTGAACCACCCAAACAAACATGCACACTGTCCACAAGACCCTACGTCACACACATTGCCACCTTGCACACTTGTACCCCACCCACTTGAGGCATTATTCACTTTCCACTTGGCATTCTGCCTACCTAGCACCCTACCCATTTCCTAGCTGACACCCTACTCAGCTGATGCTCTACTTTCCTAGTACCAGAGTCCCTATTGTCAGAGCAGAATCAGACCAAGATTGCCACTCCCTGGAAAATGTAGCCTAATATTCTCATGGTGAGATTTACAAGTTCTGGCAGGAAATGTTTGGCTATTCAGGTGGTTGGGAATCTAAGAGTAAATTCAGATAGAGTAAAAACAAAGCTGATTATTAGTAGCAGAAAACTTGAAAAGGGAAATAGAAAGAAGCAGAAGCAAATCCTAAAATTTATTAGAGTCAAAATGTAAAATAGTGTTAAAAAAGCAGAATTAAAAGCACTCTTTCTGCATGCATTAAGTATTCACAAGATTGGTGAAGAGATGGTACTCGTAGAAATAAAATGGTATGATTTAATTGCCATTGCAGAGATGTGGCGTGAGGGTGACCAAGACTGGGACCTGAGTACCAAAGTGCATTCATCATTTAAGAGGGGTAGGCAAAAAGAAAAGTGAGGTGAGGTAGTGTTGAAAGGAAGCGAGGGGGTAGGTACATTTGTGAAAGTTAAACTCCAATGAGAAGAAAAGGATGCAGAATCGTTTTGGGTGGAGCTAAGAAACATGTAGGAGCTGCAGACATTGTTTGAGTGGTTTATAGGTGACAAACAGTAGCAGTAAGTTAAGGCACGGTATAAATCAGGAAATTAGAGGCGCATTTACTGTACCAAGGGGAATGCAGTAATCGTAGTTGACTTTCATCGACATATCGACTGGGCAAATCTAATATAACATTGCTGTGGAGGAACAATTCCTGGAACACTTTTGAAATGTTTTTAAGCAGCAATATTTGAGGAACGAATTAGGATATAATTTTAGATCAATTAGGATTATTTTAGATCAAGGATCATCATTAAAACAAATTCTGCAATGGACTGTGAAAATTGTAAGGTTGCAAATCTAACTCCACAGTTCAAGAAAAGAGGGAGGAAAAAATAACAGGAAAACTACAGACTTGATAGCCTGATGTTAATAGTCAAGAAAATACTAGAATCAAGAACAAAGGATGAGATTACTGGATATTTAGAAAATAATTGTTTGAGTGAACAGAATCAACATGGATTTATGAAGGAAAATCATGTTTGACCATTCTGCTCAACTTTTTTGATGATAATATTAATAGATTTGCTAAGAGGTGTTACAAAGTTGTGTGGAGTAGTCATGAATTGGAGGGCAGGAAGGTAGAATTTGTTTGTAAAAGAATGTTAAGGGAGAACAGTGTGTGGTCCCTTTAGGAGATAAATTGCTTTTCTAAACTTAGGAGATTTATACAGAAAAGAAAGTGTCTGTACATAGCTGAAGATGTACAGCCAGTTCTAGAATAGAAACACATATCAATTGGCTGTGTGATTGGAAACTCTAGGCGTGTTTTGATATTTTGGCAACTAGCTGGAATCAGCCAATGAATTTAAACCAAGCACTTAATGATTGAAATTCAGCTGAATTTAAATCTGACGGTTTTAACAACCTGGGACCAATGCTATTGTAAGAAAATTGACATGTCATCAAAGTATACGAGGAGAGGAGAGAGGAAATTTGACTGGAGAGACCGTGGAGAAGGCAGAGCATTCCAGAAGACACACTCTGCGTGGACTTTGAGAGGTTAAGTTTAAATATTTTTCTTAGTACTTTGGTTGTATAAGTGGAACTTATGTTTACTGGAATAGCATACCAGTAGAATTTTGTTCAGTTAGGGACTGGTTAGGAGTTGGCAGGAGCAGGGGTGGGGTGGGGTGGGGGGGGTAGCGGGGTGGAATTTTCTGGTTTGTTGCTCATTCTGTTAATCTGTTCATTATTAGCGCTAAATAAATAAATTGTTACCTTTTACCTATTTTACAGTGATTTTCTTTCATTTAACCTCCCTTTCTCCATAACACTTTAATTTGTCTTTTTAACAGATTATAAAAGCAAGGCAAGCTTCTCTGGGTTTTTCGGGTTTAATTATCAGACAGGAACCTCTACTCCTGCCATATCAGATCAAGGTCTTGAGTTTTGGTTTAATAATCAGAAGGGCTCGAATTCCCCTGGGTAACAGATGGAACCAGTTGTTGTGGTGTATCTGGATTTTCAGAAGGTTGTTGATAAAGTTCTGCAGAGGTTTGGTAAACAAAACAAAGCGCATGGAATTGGGGCTAATATACTAGTATGGACTGAGGATTGGCTAATAGGCTGAAAGCCGAGAGTAGGAGTAAGTGGGTCATTCTCAGGATGGTAGTCTGTGACCTGGTATTGTAAACTTCAGTTTGGTCCCAGCTGTTCATCTACATCAATGGTTTGGATTTGGGGCAATTTGTAATAATTCCAAGCTTTCAGATGATGCAAAACTTGGTAGGTGTGAGAGTTTTGGGGAGCATGCAAAAAGTCTTCATGATGAATTAAACAGGCTGAGTTAGTGGGAAAAAGCACAGCAAGTAGAACGTCATTTGATACAGTGCCATACAACAGACTTGTGAGGAAGGTTTGGTTTATAGTATATGAAAAAAACACACTAATATCTTGGCTACAAATTGACTGTGTGATAGGAAACAGACAGCTAATAGTCAATGCATGTTTTTTGTGCTGGAGGAAGGTTTATCATGGAGTCCTTCACAGTTTGGAATTGAAACTCTTCCTTTTCCTTATATATATATATATATATATATATATTTGGGTTTTGGTGTGAAGGGAAAATTTCAAAGTTTACAGATGACATAAAATTTGGAAGAATTATAAAATATGAGGAGGACAGTGAGAAACTTCAAAAGGACAAAAGACATGGGCAGACAGGTGGCAGATGAGGTACAATGGCAGAGATGTGTGAGGTGATGCATACTGATGGGAAGAACATTGAAAGATAACGTAAATAGTGGGCACAACTCTAAAGGTGGTGCAGGAGCAGGGTGTAAATTTGCACAGATAATTGAAGGCGGTAGGACAGGAGAGAAGAGCAGTAAATAAAGCAGGCAGTGCACTTGGCTTTATGAGTGGAGGCATAGAATGCAAGAACAAGGAGGTGATTTTGAACTTGAATAAGAAACAATGCACAAGTTAGGAATATGATGGAATACTCCCCACTTGTCTGGATGGGTGCAGCTCCAACTGCACTCTAAAAGCTTGGCATCATCTGGGACGAAGCAGCCCATTTGATTAGCATTGCATCCACAAGCATCCACTTCCTCTACCATCAATACTCAGTAGCAGCAATGTGTACTATTTCAAATTGCACTGCCGAAATTCACCAAAGATAGACAGTTCCTTCCAAACCCGTGACCAATTTCATCCAGAAGGACAGGGGCAACAGATACATTTGAACACCATCGTCTGCAGGTTTCCCTTCAAGCCACTCACCATCCTGACTTGGAAATATAATGCCATTTCTTCACAGTTGCTGGGTCAAAATTGATGGAATTCCCTCCCTGACAACATTCTGAGTCATTGCGAGTCAATCCGCATCATGTAGACTGCAGCAGTTCAAGAAGACAGCTCACTACCACCTTCTCAAGGGTACTTGGAGACAGGGAATAAATTCTGGCCAGCCAGCAATTCCCATGTCCCATGAATGAATGACTTAAAAAAAAAGTGCTGCCTGGAAATGTTGTGGAGACAGGTTCAATTGAGGCATTCAAGAGGGCATCAGATAATTATTTGGACAGAAATAGCATACATTGATGTAGGGAAAAAAGAGGAAATTGGCATTATGTGATGATGCTCATTCAAAATGCTGATACAGGCTCGTTGGGCTGAATGGCCTCCTTCTGTGATGTAACAATGCTGTGATTCTGTAACTTCTTTTTATTTTTCTCCGTTGGTTTCTTTTAGAGTGTGGTGTTGCCTTGAACAAGAGTTTTAAAGGCAAGTGTGACCAAAATGGGTGACGCAGGTGTTTAAGGAGCGTAGATTTCAAATAATTTGCAATGTTAATGTGTGTGGAATAAAATTCTGCATTTAGTATACATGTGAAGTCCTGGAGCTCCGTCTGAGGAGTGACAAATTGAATGAACGAGGTGGTGAGCATAATTGCTAAAATAGGTTGTCAACCAGGATTTCATGATGAAACACTAATCTCAAATTTAAGACGTTACCTTTAAAATGTATAGAAGAGAAAACGCAAATAATTTGTTGCATGTCAGTGAGTGTTGGCAGAAAACGAAGTTAATGTTCCTCATGGGAATCTTCAGCAGTGCCTGCTTTATTATAATGAGAAGCTGCATTTTTCTACTTTTATTTCAGATTTCCAGCATCTGTGTTTTCTTTGTGTTTCGCTGATTAAATAGCTGCAGAGTGGGTTGGTGCGGAATAATCAGAAGAAGTGGATGGTGGGTGTGCGACCAAGTATAGTCCCTATTGGAATGTGGAGGACTGCACTAAAGTGCATGGCACTCTTGGGAAAAGTATAGCCAACTGTCGAACACAAATCAGTCCTGTCTACTTCCCACTGCAGCTTGGAAACAAATCTCTGGCTGAAAAGAGAAGGAGAGGGGCAGATATTTTAGATGCTAGTCTTCTTTAGAAGAGAGTTGGCTGTAGATATAAAAGAAAACCCCAGAGTCCGCAAACTTTTACCTTCCCACTTCAGATTAGAGAATGCACATTAATAATTGTCTGCTTTCATTAAGTCCAATAAGATCAGCTGAATTAAAAAATATTGAATCTGGTGAGATTGTATGGCTTGGCTCCACCCTCAGGCACCTGTCCAACAACAAACACGCGTCCTGGAAGAGTCATATCAAATTAAGCTGAATTGTTATTTTATGTATGAGACGTGATAAGGAATTGTTTCGGAGTTTGGTGAATGGAGGTTATGAAATTGGGTAAGATACAATTAAATGTATCCCCCAGGGTACTGAGGGTGCAGCTTTTCACAATATTTACAAGCGACTTAGTGAATGAATAGAAAGCCCAGTTCTATGATAGCTGATGGCACAGAGTAAGGTGGAACAGTCAATTGCCTGAGTGGGAACAGAAAGTTCCAGAGAGGCATTGGTAGCTTGTGAGTATCCAGAACTGGGATAGTTGGAATTTAAGGACGAAAGATGTGAGGTCAACTACTTTGAAGCTCAGTAAAATAGATCAGAATACATGTTTTAACTGCTAGGAAGTATGAATGAACAGAGAGATTTAATAGCCCAAGTTCAGAAATCATTAAATTCCAGTGAACAGGTACAAAACAAAATGTAAAGGCTAGTCCGATGGTGACTTTATCTCAATTGGAGTCGAAGAGAAAGGGATGGAGGTTATATCACATGAGTACAGCATTCTGATTAAATCCTACCTGGAGTGTTGCATTCAATGCAGGCTACTTGCAGTTCAGACAACCAGAATGATGCAGAGATTAAGATTATAAAATGTGAGGCTGGATGAACACAGCAGGTCCAGCAGCATCCCAGGAGCACAAAAGCTGATGCAGAGATTAAATAGGTTAAATGATAACAGATTTAACCGATCGGGTTTTTATTAACTTGAATATAGAAGAGGAAGGGGTGATATATTTAAGCATGATTAAAGAATTTGATTGGCTGGATACAGTAGAGAGAGAGAGAGTTTGACTGGTTGCAAAACTCAGCTGTTTAGAGGGCATGCCTGAAAACACTTCTTTACACCAAGTATAACGAGAGCTGGAACTGCTCCTCCAGGAAGCCATTGATGTAAGTGAATTGAACATGTCAAAACTGCATTTGCTAGAGTTTTGTGGGGCAACATGAATCCACCTGGTACATTGTCTCACTGAGTACTGGGTCAAAGGTTATTGAGAGGTGGGAGTGGTTGGGGAGGCAGTACAGGCAGCAGCCGTGGTCCACATTGGAACCAATGATATGGGCAGAGGAGGGGCTGTGATCCTGCAGATCTAGGCAGGAAATTAGCAAGTAAGACTTCAAAAGTAGTAGATTGTGCAATGGCACGGGGAATATAACAACAGGAGGATAAAGCAGATGAAGTCACATCTGCAAAGAAGGTGCAGGAGTGAAGCTTTTAGGTCCTTGGGATATTGCTACTTGTCCTGGAACACGTGGAACTGGTAAAGATCAATTGGTTTACATGTATGTTCAGCTGGGACTGAATTGCTTGCAGCGTGTTTCTTTAATACTGCTGTGGAGGGTTTGTATTAATTTGGCAAGAGCACAAGAACCAAGAGATAATATCAAGAGGAATACAAAGGTGCACAGAATACTGGGGGAGCGGGCAATAGGATCAGGCAAGGAGAAAGGAGAAATTAATAGAGTGTGAATTAGGGTTACTGTGCATGGATGAGAATGCATGGAACATGGTAAATAAAATTGATGCGTTGCAAGTGCAAAATGGCATATGGAAATAAATTGACTTTGTTCCTACAAGGCTTAAAGAACTGTAGGACAGCATGCAAAAAAATCCTGGAATTTTGGAAAGATAGGAATGCAAGAAAACAGGGATAACTGATGATATTGACTAAGGAAAGCAATGAAATGCTGGAGGAAGAGGATGTCTCAGAGGACGCGAGGACAGAACTGTCTGGTGCTAAAGAAGAAAAAAATTGCATTGCAATGTTTGGCGTAGGCTTTAGGCCACGGACTAGTGGAAATGATGAACAATTTTAAAGTAAGTTAGAGAGAGGCATAGAAAGGATAGCATAGTTATAAATTGGGAACATCAGTTATTCTACTATGGAGTGGAGTAGTAATAAAGTAAAAGGCAGAAAGAAGTAGGAATTCCTATAGGTGTTCAGGAAAATTGTCTGCAGCAGTGTGTTTTCAACCCAATGAGAAAGAAGGCACTACTTGACCTGATTCTTAGAGATGAGGTTGGCCAAATAGTTCAAATTTTAGTAGGAGAACAATTTAAGGTTAGTGCTCAAAAGGTGATGGTGGAAAAAGACAATGAACACAGGAAAATAACCTGGGGAAAAGCCAACTGTAAAAGATAAGAATGGAGATAATGGGAACTGCAGATGCTGGAGAATCCAAGACAACAAAACGTGAGGCTGGATGAACACAGCAGGCCAAGTAGCATCTCAGGAGCACAAAAGCTGACGTTTCGGGCCTAGACCCTTCATCAGAGTGGGGGACGGGGTGAGGGTTCTGGAATAAATAGGGAGAGAGGGGGAGGAGGACCAAAGATGGAGAGAAAAGAAGATAGGTGGAGAGAGTATAGGTGGGGAGGTAGGGAGGGGATAGGTCAGTCCAGGGAAGACGGACAGGTCAAGGAGGCGGGATGAGGTTAGTAGGTAGGAGATGGGGGTGCGGCTTGGGGTGGGAGGAAGGGATGGGTGAGAGGATCTACAGGTTAGGGAGGCAGAGACAGGTTGGACTGGTTTTGGGATGCAGTGGGTGGAGGGGAAGAGCTGGGCTGGTTGTGTGGTGCAGTGGGGGGAGGGGACGAACTGGGCTGGTTTAGGGATGCGGTGGGGGAAGGGGAGATTTTGAAGCTGGTGAAGACCACATTGATACCATTAGGCTGCAGAGTTCCCAAGCGGAATATGACTTGCTGTTCCTGCAACTTTCGGGTGGCATCATTGTGGCACTGCAGGAGGCCCATGATGGACATGTCATCTAAAGAATGGGAGGGGGAGTGGAAATGGTTTGCGACTGGGAGGTGCAGTTGTTTGTTGCGAACCGAGCGGAGGTGTTCTGCATATACACCTGCATTCCACATGCAGATGGCCTCAAGGCCCTCTGTTTCTTCCTGTCCCGCAGGCCCGACCAGTCCCCCTCCACTGACACCCTCATCCGCCTAGCCGAACTCGTCCTCACCCTCAACAACTTCTCTTTTGACTCCTCCCACTTCCTGCAGACTAAGGGAGTGGCCATGGGCACCCGCATGGGCCCCAGCTATGCCTGCCTCTTTGTAGGTCATGTGGAACAGTCCCTCTTCTGCACCTACACAGGCCCCAAACCCCACCTCTTCCTCTGGTACATTGATGACTGTATCGGCGCCACCTCTTGCTCCCCAGAGGAGCTCGAACAGTTCATCCACTTCACCAACACCTTCCACCCCAACCTTCAGTTCACCTGGGCCATCTCCAGCACATCCCTCACCTTCCTGGATCTCTCAGTCTCCATCTCAGGCAACCAGCTTGTAACCGATGTCCATTTCAAGCCCACCGACTCCCATAGCTACCTAGAATACGCCTCCTCCGACCCACCCTCCTGCAAAAATTCCATCCCCTATTCCCAATTCCTCCGCCTCCGCCGCATCTGCTCCCACGATAAGACATACCACTCCCGCACATCCCAGATGTCCAAGTTCTTCAAGGACCGCAACTTTCCCCCCATAGTGATCGAGAACGCCCTTGACCGCATCTCCCGTATTTCCCGCAGCACATCCCTCACACCCCGCCCCCGCCACAACCGCCCTAAGAGTATCCCCCTCGTTCTCACACACCACCCCACCAACCTCCGGATACACCGCATCATCCTCCGACACTTCCTCCATCTACAATCCGACCCCACCACCCAAGACATTTTTCCATCCCCACCCCTGTCTGCTTTCCGGAGAGACCACTCTCTCCGTGACTCCCTTGTTCGCTCCACACTGCCCTCCAACTCCACCACACCCGGCACCTTCCCCTCCAACCGCAGGAAATGCTACACTTGCCCCCACACCTCCTCCCTCACCCCTATCCCAGGCCCCAAGATGACATTCCACATTAAGCAGAGGTTCACCTGCACATCTGCCAATGTGGTATACTGCATTCACTGTACCTGGTGTGACTTCCTCTACATTGGGGAAACCAAGCGGAGGCTTGGAGACCGCTTTGCAGAACACCTCCGCTCGGTTCGCAACAAACAACTGCACCTCCCAGTCGCAAGCCATTTCCACTCCCCCTCCCATTCTTTAGATGACATGTCCATCATGGGCCTCCTGCAGTGCCACAATGATGCCACCCGAAGGTTGCAGGAACAGCAAGTCATATTCCGCTTGGGAACTCTGCAGCCTAATGGTATCAATGTGGACTTCACCAGCTTCAAAATCTCCCCTTCACCCACTGCATCCCAAAACCAGCCCAGTTCGTCCCCTCCCCCCACTGCACCACACAACCAGCCCAGCTCTTCCCCTCCACCCACTGCATCCCAAAACCAGTCCAACCTGTCTCTGCCTCCCTAACCTGTAGATCCTCTCACCCATCCCTTCCTCCCACCCCAAGCTGCACCCCCATCTCCTACCCTCTAACCTCATCCCACCTCCTTGACCTGTCCGTCTTCCCTGGACTGACCTATCCCCTCCCTACTTCCCCACCTATACTCTCTCCACCTATCTTCTTTTCTCTCCATCTTTGGTCCGCCTCCCCCTCTCTCCCTATTTATTCCAGAACCCTCACCCCATCCCCCTCTCTGATGAAGGGTCTCGGCCCGAAACGTCAGCTTTTGTGCTCCTGAGATGCTGCTTGGCCTGCTGTGTTCATCCAGCCTCACATTTTGTTGTCAAAGATAAGAATGGATCTTGGCGGAATAAACTGGAGGCAAAGGATAGCAATGAAAAGTAACAACCATTGGCTAACTCCAAAGAAGAGACGGTTTGTGCACAGTCAATATATTCCCTCAAAGGGAAAGTAGGTAGAAACAAAACAAATCAATAGTAAGAACTGCAGATGCTGGAGTCAGAGAAAACAAAGTGTGGGGCTGAAGGAATACAGCAGTCCAGGCAGAATAAGAGGAGCAGGAAAGTTGATGTTTCGGATCGGGACCCTTCTTAAGAAATGGGGAGGGGGAGGGGAGCTAAAAAATAAGTAGAGAGGAGGTTTGGGGCTGGGGAAGGTAGGTTGGTTGGTGACAGGTGACTGCAGGTAGGCACTGATGGGGATTGGTCAATTAGGTGGGTGGGAGCAGATAGGTGGGAGAGAAGATGGACAGTTTGTGTCAGGTCAAGGAGGCAGGAATGAGATGGAGGGTTGGTTATGGGATAAGGCCGGGCATGGGAAGATTTTGAAACTGGTGAAATCCATGTTTCGGCCATCAGATTGTAAGCTCCCAAGGCAAAATATGAATGCTGCTCCTCCAGTTTGTGGGTGGTGTCATTGTGAGACTGGAAGAGGCCCAGCATGGACATGTCGCCCAAGGAGTTGAAATGGTCCGTGACCGGAAAGAATTGTTGTTTGTCGCAAACAGAGCGCAGGTGCTCTGCAAAATGGTCTCCGAGTCTCTACTTGGCCACACTGATGTAGAGGAGGCCATATTGGGTACAGCAGATACCTGAGACCAAGTTGATGAATGCGCAGGCGAAACTCTGTCTGATGTGGAAAGTTTGTTTTGTGCCTTGTATGGAGGCAAGGGAGGAGATGCAGGGGCAGGTGTAGCACTTCCTGCGTTTGCAGAGAAAGGTTCCAGAAATGGTGGGGTTAGTGGAGAGTGTAGAGGGGACAAGGGAGTCGCAGAGAAAATGGTCCCAACAACAGGCAGATAGGGGTGTGGAGGGAAATCTCTCTTTCGTTGTGAGGTCGTATTGTAGGTTGCAGAAGGGGCAGAGGATTGGATGTGGAGGTTGGTGGGGTGATATGTGAGGACAAGGGGGATTCTGTCTTTATTTTTGTTTTAGTTGGGGGGAGGTGATGTGAGGGCAGAGTTGCGGGAAAAGCAAGAAATGTGTTTGAGGGCACTTTCAAACACTTGGGGTGTGGGGGGGATCGTTACGGTCCTTGAAATAGGAGGGATTCCTATCTGGGATGCCCTGGTGTGGAACACCCCGTTTTGGGAGCAGACACAGTGGAGACGGAGGAATTGGGAGTAGGAGATCACATTTTTGCAGGAAGATAGGTGAGAGGAGGTGTAGCCTTGGTAGCTGTGGGAAACAAAACAAAGCTCCCTAAATGACAACAGTAAAGAAATTAAGATAATGAAGAAAAAGTGTCAGTTAGAAAATTGAATTGGAAAGATAGCTGAACGTAGAAGGTACAGAGAGGAGATGGAAAAAAACAAGTAACAAGTCTACAGGAAGTCTGAAAAGAGACTGGCTGCTAACATAAAAATGAATCTCATAGTCTCTAATGGCACTTAAATAGAAAAAAGTGTGTTAAAAAGACGTGTATGGGCAAATAGAGATTAAAAAAGGATTTATATATAGAGGCAGGGCATGGCTGAGGTGTTAAAAAATATTTTACACCTGTCTTTCACATTAAAGAAGATGCAAGGGAGGACATAGTGAAGCTGGAGTTAATTTGGTCACTGTTTGCAATTGATAAGGGAAAGGGGCTGTACTTAAATTTGATCAGGCACGTGGACTGAATTGGATACAACAACAAGTATTGAGGGAAGTGAGATTAAAAATGGTGGAGATACTGGTCACAGTTTTGCAGTTCCCCTCAGTCTCAGAAGGGATGCCAATGTTTTAGAGAAGGTAACCAAAACAGTCACATTTTTTTAAAACAAAGGTGTAACGATAAACCCAATAACTTTAGGCCATCAGTTCAACTTCAATGATGGGGAAACTTCCAGAAACAATAACTGGGGGTAAAATTAGCATTCACATGGACAAGGCAAAATCATATCTTGCAAACTTGCTGGAGTTTTTTTGAATAGGGAACTAAAGGAGATGATGATAATATTATTGTTACAGATTTGAAAAGGACATTTGATACAAAACTACACAATAGAGATAGAGATAACAAAGTTATCATTTATGGTATTAAAGTGCCAGTGTTAACACAAATATAGAGTTGACTGAGTGACAGAAACCAGGGAGTAGCATTAATGCATGTTCTTTGGGCTGGCGATAGATTAGGAGAGGAGTCAGTATTGGGGCCGTTCATTATCTATGTAATGACCTAGACCTTAGTGTACAATTGCAAGACATGAGGATGTCATGAAACTTGGAAACATTGTAACCTAAGAGGTGGAGAGTGTATAATTTCAAAAAGTCAGAAGCAAGCTGGTGGATGGTGGACTAATGCTGAATGGCATTCAATGTGGAGAAATATGAGGTGATTCAGTTTGGTAGGAAGAGCATGGGGAGACCATATAAAACACAAGGCACCATTCTAAGGGAGGCAAAGGACCAGTGGGAACTGGATGTATATGTGCATAAGTAATGAAGGTGAGAGGGCAAATTCAGAGCACTATTAACAAAGCATACTGTCTCCTTGGTTTTATTAACAGCAGCAGAGAATACAACAGCAAGGGGGTTATGTTGAATTTATATAAGGTACATTTGTCTTAGCTGGAGTGTTGTATCTAGTTCTGGTTCCAGGGATGGGGATCTACGAAGATAGATTGGAGAGTTTTGACTGTTTTCATTTGGAGATGAACAGGCTGAGAGGAGATTTGATAGGCAGTTCAGAATCATGAGAGATCTGGTCAGAGCCAATAGGGGAGACTGTTTGAACTCCTGAAAGGATCAAGAACAAGAGGCACAGATCCAAAGTAATTAGCAAACTCAGTATGAGAGCAGGTTTTTCCATTTAATAATCAGTTAAGGCCTATCACTGCCTGAAGCAGGTTAATCAACTGTTCCAAAAGGGAGTTTGACTGTTATCTGACAGGAGCAAAGTTTAGCATTATGAGAAGACAGGAAGATTGCACTGAATGAATTTATCATTCAGGAAGCCGTTTCAGACATAATGGGCTGAAGACTTTCTTCTGCCTTATAACAATTCTGTGATACTGTGGGTAAGAATCACAGAGCTAATGTGGGTCAACTATGAATGACAGAGAAGGCTCAAAGAGCTATATTGATCTTATATAACATGAGAGAATTACTGAAGCACATACCAATCTAAATCTTTGAAAAATACTTTATTTTTGTCCCAGTTACCAGTAGTTGGCTTGGTGAAGGCTGTGGGTCAAAATATTTCAAAATTTACTATAAGTTAATTAATGTTGGCTGTGTAGATTTACCTGTGTGAAAGCAGAACTGGCAGATTCAAACTATTAAGCAGGAGTGAGAAGACAGTGGCTCAATATCTTTAGGAAGAAGAAGAGTGAGATGTAACCCAACAGAGTATTCAAAAATTACAAACGGATTACGCGGAGCATGCATTGCAATCATGTTGCTGTGTCCATACATACAAAGTAGTCACTAACGATTCTAATAAGAGATTGTCATTGACCAAAGTAGTTGGGAAAAATAACATATATGTAGGCTAGATAAATATGAAAAAGTGGGCAATGCTGAAAGGGTGAGACAGGAGGAGTTGGTTGGTATATAGCATAAACACTAACATCGAACTTTCAGACAGAATGGCCTGTTTCTGTAAGGTGAATTCCTGCTTTTGATCCTTGGTCAGTGGTTTTCTTTTAAGAACAGGACTTTTTTTGTTAAGCAGGCTGTTTCTAATTCTGTATAATACCATCTGGTAATAGCCTGTTGTACATTTGTTTTCGTTGCTCTCAGAAAGCCTGCTGACATTAATTAGCAAGAAATAGTGACATTTATCCTGCCTACGTGACTAGTCTTCAGGCAATTTCATTAAGTGTTTCAGTCCAGAAGCTGGTGATTGAAGATCATACTGTTTCACTTCTCAAAGGTTCCATTATTGGAAAGTTTCTACAAACTCAATGTTGCACCATGCTTTTGGTGATGGTAACAGTTTGTAGTTTTAAGTTGCGATTCTTCACACTGGTGAATAGCTGCATCATGTTCTTTGCTTTAATTCAACAAACTAAAAAGAATCTGATGACTTGCATTATACATCCCTTGTCATGAAAAAAATGTGATATTCAATGAAAAGGAAATCCAAGGTGAAGTTGATTTCATAAATTTGTATCAAAAATAGTGATCATTCTACCAATCCAAAGCTTCCTACATAACTTTCTTTTTCACTGTTTGACTTAAGAATGGATAAATCATTAAAAATAAACCTTTTCATATGTTTTCTGTTCCAAGAAATCTTCTCTTGCACACTCTCAAAAGATAATATTATACATAAAATCATCCATGCTTTGAATGAAGATGTTGACTAGAATCCAAGAAGCAGGCTTACCCTAATCAAACTCAGTCTGTACAATCCATTTCTGCTGTGTTTTGGTCTCTGAGATTCTGGTATAGTCAGAGCTGTAGCATTGATCAAGAACCATGCCGATGGCATATGGAGGGATCAAACACAGCTCAATTTGCATCCTCCTTTCCTGTATATGTAATTCCTAATTATGTGCTGTACTCCTTGTATTATGAATAAAGAAAGACATAATAAGGACAATTTTATTGGCCTCCCTGGCCAGATGTAGCTTTGAACCTGCGTATCCCAGAACATATTTTAAAAATGCTCTCAGTGTAGGCACTATATCTTTGTGCTTTGTAATCAAGGGACTGTAGTGTGGTGTGAGCAGTCATACTAAGAATCATCCTGGTTATTTTGACTGTTTTTAGTCTCTACAAATGTACGGCTTTCACAGCTGTCACAAAGCCGCTCTGGAAATCATGCTGCATATTGTAGGGGTGTGAAGAGGGGCTGGTGGATAGTTGCAAGAACTGAGCATGTCCAATACAACTAATCAGGAATGACTTTTACTTTTGACCAAGAAAGTAGATCAGTTGAAATGCAAAATTGTTGGGGAGTCACACAACTGTAAAGTGGGTTGGAAACAAGGATTTAAGATTGCAAGAACAATTTTGACACACACTTCCAGTTTGCCTCTCGTAAGGCAGCGGCTGGATAGTCCCAGCTACCAAGTCACTATGATTTTAGGGCCAAATTTGTGTGGGAATTGGTACCTTTGCAGGCATAACTGACCACGTAGCTCCTCGGCTAAGAGTAAGGCCATTGATGGTGGAACTTGTATCGTTACGTCAGAGGGCTGTCAGTTTTGAATAAATCTGATTTCAAATTAAGCGAGTTTTTATTTTTCCATTAGTATTTGGAGCATTTACCAAGGGGAAACTGGCATTTCATGCTGTATTGGGCTCTCCTGCAGACGTAATCTGAGCAGTTTAAATGCACGTGGATTATTGCTGATGATTCTGTTCTACTATCCCGATGTGCTTATGTAAGGTATGTTTTCTCTGGTTAGCACAAAAAAAACACTTCTCACTGTATCTCAGTACGTGTGACAATAATAAATCAAATCAAAATTTATCCTACCCTCCCTGTGATGCCTGCCTGCAGAGGGATGCTACAAGAAAGTCCTTGACTGATGCTTGAATCCAATGATGTAGATGTAAATTAGCCAAATGAGCCACTCAAATGCAATAGTAGCCAGAGGCATCCATCTCCCAAAAATGACTTTTAAAAAAAAATACTGAGAAAACTGAATGTCCGGGAAAGGGTGGCCTAGTTAAAGGCGATCTTGTAACCAAAAGATTTGACTACAGCTGAAAGGGCAGTTCCTCTGAAACTTAGTGTTGTGAGTTTAATTCGCCAACCGATTATATTTTGGTTAGAATTTTAAAGCTCACTTTGGTATCACTCATTTCTTTTTTTGATGTGATTATCAAGTCATACAGCATGGATCAGGACGTTCAACCTGTTATATCTTACCAGCTCTTTGAAAGAGCTGTCCAATTAGTGGCACTTACCTGCTCTTTCCCCATAGGCCATGCACATATTTCGTATTTAACCACGTGTCCAATTCCATTATAAATGTTATTTGTGAGGCTTCTTGCTGTTCTTTTCGGACTGTACACTTCCGATCATTGAGTTTTAAAAGGCCTCATTTCCTCACTTGTCTTAAATTTGAGTCTTTTGGTTACTGGCCCTCGAGCTAGTGGAATCAATTTCTCTCCATCTATACTGACAGTCCCTCATTGCACAAATCAATCTCATTTGATCATTCCCTGTTTGAAGGAGACATAGATTTGTTTTGGAGCTTCACTTGTTGGCCACAACTTGTGCCTGTTACAAAGTCCACACTATTTACTGTCGAACAGATAATCTTAATTACTAGAAGTCGGTGCTGATTAGTAATGAGGAACAATGAGGCCCATGAACAGTATTCAGTATGTGATCTCCATATGCAATGGTCTTTCATGGGCAAAAAGCAAGAATAAAGACTCTTTGATCTTGTTCATCCTCAGATGAGATGGTCCCAGTACAATCATAGTTCCTTTGGTTCTGTGCACTCCTGCTGCCTAAGGAGCTAATGGAGCAGAGATACCATGTCTGATATTGGATTAGACGGTTTTGGAGTGAAATCATGTCAGGCCCAGAGAGCCTTTGCAGCAGCATGGGTCTACTAGAGACTGTATCAGGGGAACTAAGAGGAAATGTGGAAATGATATGTTAGTTGATAGATATTTTGCATTTACCTTTAATGAAGATGATACAAATAAAGTCCCAGAAATTGTAAAACAAGATGTGAAAGGGAGGGACAGACTTGTAACAATTATAATCACTAGTAAATGCTTACTGATAAAATTATCAGAACTGAAAGCTGACAATACCCAGGTTCTGATAGTCTTCAACAACAAAAACAGAAATAGAAATTGCTGTAAAAACCTAGGTGGTCTGGTAGTTCTGAGGAAGGGCCACTTGTCCTGAAACATTAACTCTGATTTCTCTCCACAAATGCTGCCAGACCTGCTGAGTTTTTCCAGCAATTTCTCTTTATGTTTTTGTTTCTGATTTTCAGCATCTAAAGTTATTTAGGTTTTCTGATAGTCTTCATTATAGGATGTATAAAAAAGACTGTTGAAGTAGGAAGTGCATTATTTTTAATTTTATAAAATTCCCTAGATTCTGGAAAGATCTCATCAGATTGCTAAACAGCAAATGTAATACCTATTTCAAGAAAGGAAAGAAACATAAAGCAGGTAACTATAGATTAGTAAGTGTAACAGTTATAGGGAATGTGCTGGAATCTATTATTAAGGAGATCATAGCATACCACTTAGAAAATCTCAATGCAATCAGGCAGGGCCAGCATGGCTCTGTTAAGGGAAATAAGATTTGACTAATTTACTCAGGTTTTTTGAAGAAGTAATGGGCAATGTAGATAAAGGGGAACTGCTGGAGGTAGGATACTTAGACTTCTAGAGGGCAATTTACAAAGTCCCACATCAAAAGTTACAGACAAAGTAAGCGCTCATGGAGCAGCCATATATGCATCAGAGGCTTGGTGAACTAACAACAATAATAGATATAAATAGATTGAAAAAAATTGACAATCTATTGTCAATGACTTGGACAAAGGCGCCAAACATAAGGTTGCTCATTTTCCTGACAATACAATGTTTGATTGGTGACTATGTTTTAAAAGGGATTCTAGGAGATACCAAATAAATCTAAATAGATTAAATAAAGGCAAAGTTTGGCAGATGGAACATTATTTGGAAGGAATAGAAAAATAACACATTATTAATAAGGATAGAGATTGTAGATTTGAATTTGAGCAATCTGGTATTGTTCAGGAATCATAAAAGATTAATATGAGGTGCAGCATGTGATTAGGAAAACAATTGGGATCTTGCCAAATATTGCAATGGGTATGGAATATACAAGTGGGGATGTCTTTTCATCGTTGTATAGGGCATTGTTCAAATAATGTATTGAATATTGAATTCTGACCTTCTCCTCTCTGAAATGACATTATTGCAGTTGAAGCAGCTCACTTAGGGTTCATTCTATTTCAGGATGAGGGGGCTGTCTGCTTAAAAGTGTTGGACAGTTTAAATCTGTTTCATTGGAGTTTCAAAGAATGAGAAGTGATCATATTAAAGCATATCTGATCCTGATGGGACTTGATGTGGTAACACTGAAAGGTTATTCCTCCTTGAATGGGACGCTAGATCCAGGGGAACACAGTTTAAAAATAAATTTGAGATGGCGATGAGGAGAATTCTTTTCTAAGCGAGTTGAGTGTCTGTGGAATTCTCTTCCCAGGGAGCTATACAGGCAGGATCATTCAGTATTTTTAACACAGTGACAAATAGATTCTGGATAAACAAGAGTATCAAGGGGAATGTGGGGTAGGCAGGAAACTGAAATTAATGCAAATAATGTTATTGAATAGCCCTCTTTTACTCCTAACTTAAGTACTTGTACATTTGTGTAATGTGACATTTACTGATGTGTCATTAAATAAAAGCAGCAAGTTGTGTTTTGTCTGGTGAATGCTTGTGAGACACCTATGCAGCTCAGATCCATCCTTGAATTACAGCGTATGCAAATTTATTTGGATGGCCACATTTTGGAGAAAAGGATGATTTGCATCGAAACTGCAGCTTTCACGCCATCAGGAAATTTACAGCGAATGAATTGTTTGCAACAGTATGGTTATTGTTATTCTGGTGAAAACATGGTGACTATTTTATGCACAGAAAGCTCCCCTGAACAGCAGTGTTCCGGTAACCAATTAATCCATCGCATGATTAATGTTGACCAGGGAGAACACTCTCTCCTTCAAAATGTACCACAAGATATTTTACACCTAACTGAACAAGCAAATAAGGCCTCATTTTAATATCTTATCTGAATTAGCACCTCTGATACTGCACTGCTATTTTAGTACTTGACTATCTCTTTGGACATTTACACCGAAGCCCTGGAGCTTAACTTTTTTCATGTCAGACCTGAGAGTATGACCATTGCATCACAGGTGGCCTGGCATAAGTGGGGTTCAGCAGAGAGAGGGGTGAGTTGATTGATATGTATAAGATTCTACATGGTTTTGATTGACAGTACCTCTAATTATTTTTTTCTGCGGTGGTCTTTTTCTGACCAAGGTCCTTGCACACCAACGGTTTCTGGAAGCAGAAGCCAATGCATCAACATGTCAATCAGCAGAACCTCTCAGTAGCTATGCAGCCACATGGCATAGAGGGAACTTGACTGTTTCAGGAGAGAGATGAAGAAAATTTTGATCTCCCTGAAGGTTGTGTAGCTTTGAATTTCTTTGTTTCAGAAGGGTGGAGGTAGGGTCATTAAATATATTTTAAGACAGTGCTAGATAGATAGTCAAGGCATCCAGGGCTATCAGGGGTAGATGGAATGTGGAGTTTCAGTACAAACGGATCAGCTGTAGTCTTATTAAATAGCAGAGCAGGCTTGAGGGGCTGAATGGTCTACTTATGCTCCTATTTTGTATGTTAGTATGTATCTTTAGTTTGGTGACTGTAGGTGGTTACATTATTCAAAGCATAGGCAGATTTTCATTGATCAGAGTTCTTAGTATTCTTTTAAGGGTTGTGGTGTCACCTTGTGGTTGATATGTTGGTCTACTCCATTTGTTGGCTTATTTTGGAACAGAGTTTGAGTGTGAACTCTACTTTTCAATGGCTTTATGTAAGGTGTCAATATAAACTTAAAGTGAGGGCAACTAAAAGAATTCTCTCATATTATGTACGGTATATCATTTTTAAATCAAAGACTTGTGAATGTAGCTAATTTATTTCACTTTTGTATCTAGAAACATTTGTCACAGGAATAAAAAAAATAGAATGTCCATTATTAGAGAATTATATTCTGACTTTTAAGGATAGACACTTTAGGGGAGGCGATGACTTGTGCAGTATCTTGATTCTCATTGTAAAGTCATGTGCAAGCCTGAGAAACCCATTTGTACAGAGCTACATAATTGGCGATATCACCAGTATGTTTAAATTTAAATATTTTTATGACCAGTGAGGGAATGAGACTAGAATGTAGTTGGTGCACCCTCCAACATGAATGAACATATTCAGGGTGTAACTACCCTGAGATATCGGTGGAAGAAATGATCAAAATATACATTTTTAGTTGAGCAGACATTGGGTGCAAGAAGTGGCTGGAGGTAGACAGATGGCAGTTTCATTATAATATGAAAAAACATTTGCAATTATGTAATTAGGACATCTGCACAAGTCCCATTAGTTACATTGGGAGTGCACAATTTCCAAATTTAGCTTATAAAACAGCCATCCGGGCTTCCCAACTGATATGTTTCAAGTGAATGTTATTGAAAAGTCCCCCACCAAAAGTACTACTAGGTTCTTTGTGAAGTTGTTTCTTCTTTGCTTTTCTCTTCAAGCAACTTTTTTTATTTGTTGAACAACTTTTGTTCCATGGCTGTTGTCACATTTTAATTTCATCCAAAAAACAGAAACAGTTATGTTCCAATTGGAAATTGCGCCATGATGTAGAACAATCTAGAAGAAGAGGAAGAAGACCAATGAAAGACTCGAGGCAGCAAGATTGCAACGGGAAAGGAATGTGCCAAACTGCTGTTTCCTTCCAAACCGCACATTTACATACAGACTTGCCTAGATTTTCCTGAGATACCAAGTGTAAACCATGTTGCAAAGTTTTTGAGAAGATTTGTAGCTCAGGTTGTTGATGATGTTGTAGACTTGCTCAGCAAACGCAATAGCTCGGTGAGCAAATCTGCAACCTCAAACATTTTTGCTGCTATACCACATACATTTTAAGTAGCTTTGATGACCACATCGGCCAATTAAATAATTTATTGTGCATGTATAATTGGGGAAACAAAGTAGCCAACTTGGAACCTACATGGTCACACAAATAGCAATAAGATAGTGAGCAAATGATCTATTTCATTGGTGCTGGCTGACGTATTACCATTGACCAGGTCATTGGCAACGTCCTGTACTTTGAATTAATGCCATATGCTGTCTGTTCAATCCACCCAAAAAGGCAAAGTGGGATTTTGGTAGAATAGTCAACGTGCAAGATATATGGGATACATGCGGCAAAGGCAACAATTCAGTTCAGCTGCATCATAGCCAAGGTGTTTTAGGTGAAAGACGAAAGTTAGCGACATAATCAATTCCTTTAATTTGCATTATTCTAGTAGGATCATGTGCCATCCAGATGGCAGTTTTGAGGCCTCTGGTACACACTGAGATGTCAATTTTTGATGCTTTAAAAAATGGCTCAGCAAAGGCTGCTATTTTTATTTAAAATTCAATTTTTCATTAGTTTTCATTGGCAGCAATATGACCATCATTCAGGTAGGTAAAATTACAGTTTTGCTCTGGAGAAGTAATTTATCAGACTTTCCATCAGACTATCATTGCAATGAAATCTTTCACAATGTGAGGACCAGGCAGCTAGGGTTTAATTTGAGATTGAAAAAAAAGCACTTTGAAAGTGTAATTTTCTGCATTTTAACTCCTTGCTTTTGTCCAATTGAGGTCAGCAAATTTTGCTGAGAAAAAATTACATTTGTAATGATGGTTCTTTGGTATCTCACTCAAGTTGTAATGGTTCAATTCATCCATTCATTCATGGGCTATCGATAATGTGTACAAAGCTGACATTTTTTACCCACTCCTAATGCCTTCATTGGGTGGCTTGCCAGGTTATTTAGGAGGGCAGGATGGCTGGTTTGTAATGTAGAATGATGCCAACAGCTTCGGTTCAATTCCGACACCATCTGCGGTTACTGTGGAGCACTCTCTGTCTCAACCTCCCCCCTCGCCTGACATGTGGTGACACTCAGGTCTAATTCACCATCCTCTCATGAGAGAGCAGCCCTGTGGTCTGATAAGTCTATGGCGGCTTTACTTTTAACTAACAAGTCAACCACTTTGAGTGAGACAGATAGGCCAGTGTGAGTAACAACGTGCTTGCATTCTCAAATAACATGAGTGCATCAGCTCGGTTTTTACAACAACCCGACAACACCATGGCCACTTTTACTGACAGCAGTATTTTCTTCCAAGACTTTCTAAACTGTATGCAAATTCTCAAACTCTGACTGTGTAATTTCAATGTTTGTTCCCTGGATTTTTAATCCAGTTATGTGGATTACTTACAGTGTAATAATGAGTCTAATCTAGATAATTTTAATCAACCTCTTCAAACACATTGTGATACACTTGTGGAGCAGGTGCAACGTGAACCCAGACCTTCTGACCCAGAGGGAGGGACACTGCCACTGTACTAAGCAAGCCCAATTCTATTCTATTAAATGCTTGATGTTATGTTCTATAGAGATCTTGTGGTGTAGAGTGTAATATCTCTATGTCTGGAGTGGTAGTTCCCAGAACAAGTCCTACAGGACTTTCTGGCCATGGGAGGTGCATTCATAACATGACCAAACAGATTAATAGTAACCTGTAAATCCTTCTGAAATGCCGATGGTAACCATTAGAGGTAGGAGAGATCCCTGATCAACTATTCTCTCTGCAGACTGGCAGTCTCTTATGGCAGGCCAATGATCTGTTCCAGGAAAGGTCAGCTACGGAAGCAGTCTAGATATGATGTATCAGCTAGTAAACACCCACAGATTCTTAAAGCCAAATCATTAGACCAGGATCCTGATCTACACGCTGTCAATCATCTGATAAGTATTTCCAGCAGAATTGTTGGATTATACACTTTAAATGAAAACCTCCGGTATCCCAATTGAATGAATGAAGTATCTAACAGTCAATTTTCCATTTTCAAGGCAAGGTATGGTATAGTCCATTGTCGTCCTCCATGGCTCAGTTGAGATCAATCAATCCACAGAAATCATTAGTTAATATTATATCTCACTAATTCGTGTTTACACAGTTAAGAGGCTCCTTCCTATACTCCTTCCAAAGGATGAATTTAAAAATTAGGATGAATATGATAAAGCAGAATTAAATATGATATTGTGATATAGTGCAATGCTGTCATTAATGTGCACTATGCTTAGCCTTATTATGTTTATATGCCAATGCATGATCATTATGTTTTGAGACAACAGAAATAGTCACAAGGGATAACAGTAAATGGAGCTTTTTAGTTTATTCTTCAACATAATTTGCAATGTAGATGTCACTACAACATAGCCAAGCATCTGGCTGGAGTTTAGCTACAAAGCGGGAGGCAACAATTAAGTCTTAGCAGCTGTCTAATTGGAATAGATGGTGAATACCAAAATATTTGATTTGAACAATAAAGAATCCTGTTTAAGCTGGTGCCGAGAATGAGTAATATGATTGAAAGATGAAAGTGTTGGGTCACTGAGTGAAATTGCCTATGTCCAGTTCCCTCAGAAACATACAGACATCTTTTACAGCATTGTAATTGTTAAGGATTCTTTCCATTTGTTTTTATCCTTTTGAAGGTTAATTGTCTTGATGGATGGTTCAAAGGGAGTGCTGCATTGAAACAGTCGCAGCTAATTGGTAAACACCACGTCGCATACTAAAATTGTATATGCATGTATGTAATTTAGCTCAGTTGATCAAGATGAACATGAAAGACAACACTTGCATTTGTATAGTGCCTCCATATCCTCAGGATGATCCACTTCTGAAGCACAGTCACTCTTCTAGTGTGGGTAACATGTAAACAGCAGAGTCCTTCCAACAACCTTGAGATGGCAAAGTGACACTTTGACCCTGTTATTTGGTGCTTATTGGTTTGACATTAATGTTGCCCAGAATTCTAGGATAATATCATAGGAACATTTAAATATAATTGAACAGTCAGTCTTCTGTCTTATCTGAAAAAAATGGCTGTTTTAATTGTACTGCTCCCCCTCAGTTATGCACTGCTATATCAATCTGGTTCTGATGTCAAATCTCTGGAGTGAAACTCGCATCTTTTGCCATAGAGACCAGAGCGCTACCACTGAGTCAGGGCTGGCATTATTAAAAGTGGCTGTGTAACGCCTCACATTCTGAAACATCTCAGTTGCAACTCAGCCTCAGAATTAGTTGCAAAGTTGAATGAAAAGCCTGAAAGGTAATAAGACAAGGATGCATCGGCACTTTCTTGAAGACAGCATTTGAGAGCGAGAAAACAAAAATTATTTTTGTAAATTATTAAAGAACAACAAGCACCAACAAATATATTAGCAAGTGATGTACTGGATTACAGGTTTACAAAAGCTCCAAGCCATTGCTGAGATAATTTCAATTAAGGGCGCTTGACTATTATCAAAGATAAGCCTGTGCTTGGGTTTAATAGCTAGATTGCCTCAAGACTAAATTGAAACAGCTCTACACAACTTTGGCTTTAACAGAGATAGAATGGAGCTTTGGTTAAAGTGTTTGTCAGCTGCCCATTTTACTCTCTGTTTGATTCTCTTTTCCAATGATTTCAATGCTGCTTTGATGTCGTAGAAAATTAGCCTGGAGGATGTCTTCATGAGAAGTACGGCCACCTGAGTCACAACGGGTTGTGCTACTCATTTGATTGCTCAGTGTGTTTATCAGCATGTTTCTGTATGAAGCTTTGTCAACACTATTACAATTTAATTTGCCAGCAACCATAAATTCTGTAAACTATCTTTTCTCCCCTTAAATAATCTGCATCAGTTTGTTAGTTTTGTGAGAGACTATGATTGAAGGATTAATTTATCAGTGGGTGGGAGATTTTTTATGACCTTTGACTATGAAAGAAAGCTTAACCTAATTACTAATATGCTGCAAGTGCTAATCATGGATAAATACAGTCATGGGCATTGAATGCTTTCATATGCAGCTGCTAAACAAGATTAATACAGAGAACATAATTTATGATTTATATTCTGTCATTGCAAATAGCACTTGAAATATGATCTGGATTGGGAAGTTTAAGATTTTAATGCTGCTGGTTCATGTCTAACAATTGACAAATAGAGGTGAGAGCAGCTAAGAAATATGCTAAGATTTAAGCAGCAATGGTTTCTTTGGCCCCATTACTCATCTTGTCTTGCCAGTATAGCACTTTATAATTCGAGTTGGCATGCCAGTTGTAATTAAGCGAGCAATTAAATTGCCAAGATTAGGTTGTTGTCAAGCAGTTGCTGTTTAGTCATGACCTTGTGGCACAGGATTCAAGTTCACTCCAAGTCTAGAGCAGAGTGGAATCAGACTGTTACAGAGTGTGCTCAGTTTGTATTATAATGCCAATACAAAAAGTGGAAGATATAATCAGTTGGGCTACACTTTGGTCAGTATCTTATAGAGTTAAGAGTGACATGGGCTATGGAGAGATCTGTGGCAGATTGGATGGGAATGGATGGGATATTTTCTAATCAACCTGTTCAGAGATAGTATTACACCTCTGGAGTGGGTGGGACTTGAACCCAGGACTTCTGACACATAGGGATAATGCTGCTGCATCACAAGAGCCCTTTCACTCCAATTTCTATGCTTTTTTTTGATGCAGAGACTCAATAAAGACATCATTGTGCAAAAAATAATTATTCAACATTCCCACGACCAGGAAAATACCCATGTGGCCGGTGAGCCAGTGAAAAGTAAAGCACCACGAGGGCAATACTTACTTGAAGAAAGTGAAGAGAAAGGATAAGGATTAAATCAAAATAGAGTTGAAGGGAGAAATAAAACACCACACCCCACACAGTGCCCATGTCTCCCTGATGCCATCGAGAAGATCAGTGGACACTGTATGCTCCCGATCCAAAGACACCTGGGCTCGAATGTAACCATGGAAGAGGAACAGTTGTTGGTAGAAATTACCCTCTCCATGGTCTGCTGCCCGGACCTATTGTTTTTATGTTTTTTTTGGAAGTGCCAGAAGAGATTTTCACTAGGCAGCAGCAAACTGATAATTAAGGGGGATTAAAGCATATTTGATTGCCCAACTCACCTTGTGAATGAGTTTCAACTTCTTACATTTCCAAACTCACCGAAATAAGCTGGATGTTGAGAAAATGCAGCGCGGAAAGTGGATCAAATATCTGGTGAATTCAGGCTCACCTTACCTGTGTCTTGCTTTGCCATTTAGTGTAAACACAAAGGAAGGAAGCTGGTCACAGTTGACAGCAGACCTCAGCCAAATCAATGGAATAGTTTTCAGTCAAGGGCCCCTGGCACCAGCAAGTCAAATGTTGCTCCTCATAGCAATGCAGGGCTGGGCAATGGTCAGTCAGTGGCTAGGGACATTCTGAGTCTGGATGCTGTCCTTGTGGGGTGACTAACTGAATGTCAGGCACCCTATCACCCATCTTGACTTTTTCTGCCATCTCATGGTCTTCCATCCTGGATGTGAGTTTGCTCGCTGAGCTGGAAGGTTAGTTTTCAGATGTTTCGTCACCAGTCTAGGTAACATCATCAGTGAGCCTCCGACGAAGCCATTCTTCCATCCTCTTGGAATGAGAGACAGGATGGTACTTAAGGAATTGAAACTGAGTGACGCATCCGTAACTCTTGGTGCAGACGGGGAGGTGTCCCGAGCGAGTGATTAGGTAGCGCAGAGGGCATGCAGGGTAGGCGATGTTAGGGGTATGGTAGGTGAATGAAGGAAGATGTTCAGCTAATATTGAGAGAGGTGTAGCATTGCTTTTGATGGGAGGTGGTACAATGGCAGTGATAGAGTGATTATGATGTAGCAGAAGGCAGATGTGGGACCTAAACTGGTGGACTGGAGAAGAACATTGGCCAAACATTTCTCCAGACTGCTGAGGCCGCTTTAACTCAGGTGGAAACCTCAGACCAGGCTGGAAATCTTGTGGCCTCGACTGCTGGCCCTCAGGGAATGGGACACCCTGTACACCGCAGTGTCCACCAGGACCTCCATGTCCCTACCAGCACAACTGTATGTCCTCCCACAGTCTTCCATGTCCAGGGCAAGAGTCAAGAACCATGCAGGGCAGCTCTGGATTGTCAGTGCTTATTTGGGTGTGCAATGGGCTTTTAAAAATAGTGCAAGCATGAGGAATACTAGTGATTTCCAGGGCATCAGGTTAGCATGGAGTACAAAGACAGTTTTACACCAGTTTGGCTGAATAGATGGTTATTGTAAATTCTATGCAACTTTGCCTTTCAAAGAAGACAGCAGGCTGTAGCCACCACAACTAATCTGTGCCAAAATTGTACCATAACTAGGGGGTAATTGTTCATCATCATCACTGGCCCCTCCATAGGGTTCAGATTTCAATACAGAACTAAAGACAGAAAACAATATGTCCTGTGATTGATGGCTTAAACCGTCCCTTTGAGGCCAGCTCTAATACCTGGTGAGATAGTCCATCGATGTACAAGCATTATCGCTTTGGATAGTTTACCATTCAGTGAAACTAGGCTGTTGAATGGTCTGACAGCATGTTCTCTTTTGTTAGCCTTGATTCTGTAACCATTGGAGAGCACCTGCTACCTTATTTTCCAAGCATTATTTCTGTGTGATATATATTAGTGGGTGGTGATTGTGTACAATGTGCAGAAATAACGGTGGAAGTTGCCTTTTGTCAATTGCAGGTCCACAAAAAGAAACAGCGCCTTTTCCCTTGCAAAAGACCAATTCGTGATAGCCATCTTCAATGTTACAGAACCCGTCTCCATGCATTTGTTGAATAATTGTACCAATTAACTGCCAATTTTCTGCTCAGCAAAAGAACCTCTTATCCCACATGAGCTCCATTCTCAACCAGAGTGCAAGATTACCACTGAAGTTTTCCATGGCCACAAGCATGATGATATTCTGCTAACTGAATAATTTATGAAATACCCTTTTGTTTGAAAAATCAAAGATAACACAAGTACAACTGTTGTTGATGAATTGTCATTCTGTATATTCAATGTTCCGCAACAAATTGTATTTGAATATGGTCTGCAGTAACTCTAATACACTTTGCCAGGATATGTGCAGGAAATTGTACACAGCGCCCACAGAATGCACTGTTTGTAAAATCCATGAGTGTTAAACGTGAAGCAACGTGCCAAGATGTTAAAAGAAAATGCAACTCTTCAAGATGACAGTTTCCCCTTACTAGCAACTCTCATGTGTGGAAGGCAGATCCATATCTTTACTCCCTTCCCTTCACCACCCAATCTTATGTGGATGGTGCATTATTGAAGAGAAAGGAGGAAATAATCAATAAGCATGCAGGTGATTAACCTAATTTGAACTAGGTTAAAATATAAGAGTACATGATTTTCATATGAACAAGGTGCTATATTGTTGTGCTCAGCCTAGATCAAATGATATTATAATGAACAATGTTCAAGACCTTAGAAGAATAGTGAAGAGTGAAGCTACACTGCCAAGCTGTGAAAACTATATAAGAACTAAATCTGGCTGTGTGCAGGTCCACCAATGCAATATCTAAGCATGTTAAGACAATGCATCACTATGTATCGATGTTCATGTTATCAGAAGTGTTCTTGCTTGGATTCCAGAACAGGTGTGCAGTGTACTTTTAAGACAGTTAATAACTTTATGACATGTGACATTCTGGTATATTGTTACCACCTCTCCTTCAGATACCCAGTGCAATGGAGACAATGTAGCATGTTCAGTTGATCAGTTATGTGTATGTAATGTAAAGAAACATCTGTAAGCACAGAACCCTGACTGTGTATTATAGAGATGCAATTATTTAGTTGTTGCTCACAAACTTCAAGACATCTGTCTTAAAAAGAGCTGATCTTTGCCGTATATGTAGCATGAGTTAACAGGTAGGGCAACACACAGACCATATCGTGTTGGCAGTGGTATAAAAGACAATGTCACCTTGGTTGTCAAGAAATCCATCCTATGTCAGTAATGTTTGATACATAGTTCCAAGGAAATCTAAGCTTATTTCTTTACTTTGGGGTCCAACATCAACGACAGCTATGAGTTTTGACCATTTAAGAACATAAAAATCATTTTACAGCCATTGGGTTAATTATGAAACATCTTCAACTTCAGAGAACTGCTCTCAATCCATGCCTAGACCAAAGTTTTTCTTTACCTCACTTTGTCCTGCTCTTTAAATGCACTCTGTATCTTTACTGTGGCAACTACATTCTCTGAAATGGCTGCCTGAAGATCCCAAACAGGATAATGGTTCCTTGCTGGACTTCTTTCATTCTCCCCATTGTTTGATGGTGGAAGTTGCTTGCAGCTTTGTTTAAAATGTTTCTTTGTCTGCCAAGTAAAAATGAAACTGCCCTTTTAGGTTAGAGTTATAGCTACATAATATTTCCTGTTTTGCAGACGATGAGCTTCTAATCTATCTAAGTGCTATCAATAAGCAATTAGATAGACTTAGTTATTCCTATGAGTTTGAGACGACATTGGTGAATAATCTGTTTTCTACTATAATAGTTTGCCATTTTCATGCCCCATTAGAAAATTCCCTCCAGTGTCATAAATGATGCGAAATGGTTATTGTTTTTGCTGTGTATAAACTGTTGTTAACGTTGTTGGGACAAGTAACTTTTAAAGAAAACAAAATCCAAAATCCTATTTATTTCCTGAAAGAACGAAGCCACAAAATTCTACAGTTTAAACCGAAGATTTTTTAAATATTAACATCAAATAAGGCAAACAATAAATATTTGATAAACTTGCACTCAAAAGCCCAAACTCAACGTAGGTTAAACATGAACAGACAAATTGTGGTTGAATATAAACTATAAACTACACATTAGAGGCAAATACAACAAACAAAGATCTTATTAATTGGTTTGGCATACGGGTCAGTTTATACTTCCTCAATCTCAGCCACCAACTCCGACAAAACTCTGTCTTCTTCATGAAGAATTCCAGCTTCTCTTTTCTGAAACTTCAGCCTAATCCCCAAACAACAGTATCTCACATTGAAATCAAGTTCCTCAAGTGCAATGGGACTAGGCCCGAAACATCAGCTTTTGTGCTCCTGAGATGCTGCTGGGCCTGCTGTGTTCATCCAGCCTCACGTTTTATTATCCTCAAGTGCAATGTTCACTAAGAATGGCATATACCAGCAGCATCCCCTTAAGTTGATCTGGATGGCAGATCCGCCAATATTTTCTTCAAGTAACAGCAACTATATCTTTCCTTATACTCAGTTTCAGGACTTAGCTTTGCCTTCTTCAGACCACTTGGATTCATCGTCATCTATTGAGTTCTAAAACCTCTATCTTCATGTATGTAGTTTCAACCACAAGCATTTGCTTTCAGTCTCAGTCTTAGAAACCAGAACGGTCAGGTTCTAATCTCAGTTTCCTTTGCAATTATGGTTTGTCTCAAAAAGTACAGCATCAGCTAAAAGAGCCCATCACAAAATATAAAATAAAATTTCATACATTGCAAATGAAATACCATTATAATGTACTTCATTATGTTGAAGAGCTTTGAGGTTTTTGAAAGGTCTGTGTAAATAAAAATTGTTTCTATCTTTTTATGTTCCTTCTTTCCATCCAGTTGCAAGGATTATATATAAGAGCAGCACTTCAGGCAGTTAGGTTAATACAATTTGGCCACTCTGTCAAGACATGTAAGTGAAGCAAAGATGCCAGATAACAATAGAATGCCCTGAAGTAAGGAGCTAATGTGTAGATGACAAACTGAACATTAATTGCCTACTCAGCAGGAATGTAAAATGAGTGTCCTGCATCCATAAGGAGGAACTGGACTTTCAGGATACCTATCATTTTATAATTGGATTTTAATTGACCTAAATGTTCAGGTTTCAAACTGTTTCCCAAAAGAGGTTCTCATTAAGGACAGTTGGAACGTGAATCTCACACATGGAATTGATTGGACCTTGAGCATTTAAAAAGCTTTCTATTTGGATAAAACTTATGATTGCCCTTCTGCTTTTGCTTTGCTTCGTGTGGGAAGGAGATATAATAACCTTTCCTGCTGTTAAGAATAGAAGGAACAGGGAAATGAACTACTTGACCAGGACATCTGGCTGATGTGAACAACATCCTGTGCATTCATTCAAAATGTACCAGAGGCACACAGATGCTGTATTCTGCATCCTCCCCATGTACAGGCACAATGTGCTTCCTGGCAAATGTGAGCCTTAAAAATCCCCTCAGAACTCAACTTTGAGGTGCAACGTGACTGATACATTGAACCAAAAGCCTCACGAGCACTTGTCTATTCAGTTGGTTCTGAAAATCTATTTGCACCACAACTAATTTTTGAATTTTTTTTTGCCTAGCTATTTGTCCCTTTTTTGTCATTTTGTTTTACAGATTTCTGAATAAAAATAGACAGCTTAGGCTTTTATTGGTGCTACCAGGTAATCTGCAGTTCCGATGAGTTTCAACGCAATTACGTATGAAGCTGAATGTCTGAAAATTTAACTTATAATCTGAGAATTGAGATGGTGGGTGCTGGGAAAAAAAGTGTCACTCAACATAAGAACTCTACAACTTGTTGCTTGCAGGAAAATTTAAAGGGAAGCATGTTTTGCCCATCTGTTGAGATTTCAGATGATGTAATCTTCAGATGATGTATGTTCTTTTACAATGCACAAGAGAAAGTGCTGCCCTGGAATGTAATAAGGTAAACTGGTGAAGCAACAGTGACACTCACTGAAAGTGTGGCACGGGGTTGGGGGATGGTGGTGGGTGGAAAAGTTCATTTGAAAATGACCAGAATAAAGCAAAATCTCATGAATAAGCATTGTACTGTTTGGGAATTTTAAAACATATCTTCTGGTTTTGCAAATAACATGCATCTCTCCTCAATTTTACTACTTGTGACATGCCTTCCTGTAGGTTCATATGAGTATATGAAATTCGATCAGAAGTATACCCTTCAGCCCCTTGAACCTGCTTCACCATTCAGTAAGTTATAGCTTATTAATTATGGTTTCAAATTCTACACTTGCATTTAACCCTGATAACTCTAGGTTTGTCTGCCTATCAAGAATATTCCTATCTCTGCCTTAAGAATATTTAACATTTCTACATCCAACTGCCTTTTGAGGCTAAGCATTCTGAAGTTCCACAAAACAAATGAAGTAAAATGCTGTTACTTCTGTCCTACAAAGATTAACCCCAAATGTTAAAACTGTTTCCCGAGTCCTGGAGCCATTTAGAAGAGGAAATACAATTTATATTTCCATCTTGTCAAGACCATTCAAGATCTTGTACATTTCAATCAAGTCACCTCTCACTCTTCCAGTGGAAATAAGCTCAGCTTATCCAACCTTATCTTTATATGATACCTCATTCTTTCCAGGTATCAACCTAGCACTCCTTCTCTGAACCACCTCTAACACATTTACATTGTTTACTAAATAAGGACACTAAAACTGAACACAGTATTTGAGATGTGGTCTTATGAATACCTTGTATAATTGAAGCAAAGCATCCTCATTTTAATGTTCAATTCCCTTCTAATAAAGGATATTATCCTATTAACCTTCCAAATTACTTGCTGTAGCTAGAAACAAAATTACATGTGGTCACAGTTTTTGTGATTCATGCATTAGGTAAAAGATACATTGGCATTTTGAAATTCCACAGTCGTCCTCCATTTAAATGATATGCTGATTTCAATCTTCCCGCTAAAGTGGTAATTTAATCTTTCTCCAGGTTATACTTCATGTACCAGTTCTTTTTTTGCACCCACTCAACCCTATCTATACCCTTCTGCAAATTCCTCATGTTTTCTTCACAACATGGATTAACTTGACAGAAGGATTGTTCATGTAGACATTCCAAGATTAAAATAGAACAGAGCATAGAAAAGGACAATGAATCCATCATATTTATTATCACAAAACATTGAACTCACTTCCATGCATTTTATTGTTTCTACTACTTTAAGTGAACAGAAATGAAAAAGGCAGTTAGCAAATTTAAACTTAATTAATTTAACATACACTTTACTGGAAAAATGAAGCACGTGGAGCAAATAAGCATTATTATCCATTTGGTCAATTGATGATCATCAGGCAGTGTTGCAAATCCCATTAAAAAGTGGGCAAATTGCCACATGCAATTGCCTTGCCAGAATAGACTGATCAGCTGCCATTGGCATTGGTACACCATTGTCCTCCTGGATTTTGATGATTTTCAATTACACCTCAGCCAAGACTATAGTGAGGTCTCTGTCCCTAGCAATATTGTACAATATCCAGCAAATACACAATGTTTCCATCTTCACTTGTGCAAGCATTCTTCTCCCTGAAAGCAATTCAAAGATCTGAATCATTGCTTTAGCACCCTTCAGTGAATACCTGATATGCCTTTGCCTGTCAGTTTTTGCTGTACTCTATTATGACATGGAGCCATATGAGGTCTATACAGATGTCAGCAGTCAGTGATATCATGTTGCACTGCCATTACAAACCATTCTTTTGTCAGGTCACCTTGAGCCTTGGGGCTTGGCCTTTTGCAAATTAGAATCATTGGCTACAACTAACACCTGAACTCCAATCCAAGAGGTGTGAAAGACCAGTTTGGTAGTGGTCAAAGAGCTGAAGCTGTGGACATGACTTTCATTGTTAAGTGAGGCTTTTTGGATCGCTGTAGATTTCAAACTGTGGATATCTCACAGTGGCAATGTTATATTTAAAAAAGGCAGGGGATGTGAGAAATTCATGAAGATGTTTAAGGAAAGGGGTAACCTGGTATCACTGCTGATCCTCAATGTGGAACCTCGATTTAATGTTGATGTTGCAACAGAACTCTGTTAAGACCACGCATCTCCACAAACCCCACATTATTGTCATAGTTGTGCTGACTTTCCTCTCCAGGTATTTCAAAGTTGCTGGGAACAGCACTGAGGTCAAGCAGCACATTGGGATTTGGATTTAAAAGAGTTAGGAGAAAGTGACCTTGAAGTGGAGGATGAGGGAGCAATCCTTCATTCTCCCTTCAGTTTGCTTCTGGGGTAATTCTGGGCTACTAGCCTATTTTGGGCACCCCCAAGATTTGCTACACGTGTGCCACATCTGACCAAGTGGCAGCCAATTGTATTATGGTCATCCACAACACCTACTTGCCGGAAGGCTACCAGATAAAAGAGTTCATGTTGTGGTGGGTGACACCAGCTCCACATGACCTGCCAAATGTGCTGCTTTAGTTACGCACAAGCAACTAAAATCATGGAAGGGCACAAAGAAGGAGGATTGAGACTGGTCGCTGCAGAGTAGACCAGGACTCATCTCCTCACTAAGTTTTTCAGTGAGATAAACATGACAACGAAGGATGCAGCGAGTAGCAAGGAGAAGGCAGAAGAAGACACTAGATGCTGCAGCAATCTGCTAAACACTGTTCCCTGACGCTCCTCTACAGTTGTGGAAAACTATTAAGAAGAAGATTAAGAAAAATAACAGACAGACAGTGATGGCATGGCAGTTTATGTCCGAAATGGACAATTGTGACTACTTTTCATTTGGTGATGGAAAGTGAAGAAGTTGACAGCAGCAGGAGACATAGCAACATGCTGAAGATCTAGATGAGTTAACCTTAGCACCTCTGAAACACCAGAATCAGCAAATGGTCTAGAGCATCCCAACTCCAAAACTTTGGGTACAGTGAGATGCCCAACACACATCAAATCTTGGAACACAGGTACAGCAATGTCATTGAGGAAGAACAGAATGGAAAGACGGTATCAACGGGGAACAGTCCAAATGTCACTCCTTGCACCTGAAGTTATCCTGGAAGAACAGTCTGTGTGAATGTATGTACCAACACTGATTTTTCAGTTGAACCACAACGAGACTTTGAAAACTCAAGTATGCAGTCATGCAACCAAGGACTGGTACGATTATATTCAGTTAGACTGGTAGTAAAACACACTTTTAATAGGCCTACAAATTCTCTCCATTAACATGCACAGCATTAAGCTTATGACATCTTGTGTTTCCAATTTGGGATACCTTGCCAAAGCCTGAGCTGACCTGCTATTTCTGCAGAAGCCAGGGGAGGGGGAGGGAATAAATAACTGACAACCTATTTCCCAGCTCAAAATGGATTAGAAAATTTCTGACCAGTGTCATTTCCAACAGAATCAAGTCTGGTCTGGAGTTAGTAATTCACTGGACCAAAACCTCTATGGTATCTGTCAAAAAGATAACTGAGAATTTTGCATGACTTGTGCCGTGGTAGTTATCAGAGCCACCTTCTATTTCTATTTCGAGATCAAAATGGGTTGTCCTCACTAAGGCATGATACACAAACCTAGATAACAGGAGAGAAATTGTACTTTATATCACCTGCATCCTAATGGCATTCTTTTTATGCAGTGATTAAGCTGTGCATAGACCTTTGATAAACAAATTCCAAGAGCCATAACATGCTGAGTTTGTTCCTGTTCCCAGTGTTCTGAGGGATAGATCTGGCCACACTGCCACAGACATTCTGTTCAGTTGGATCGTGTTGTATCATCCATCCCTTGTGGAAATGTTTGTGAGAAAAACACCATTCACGACAAGTCTATCAGGGAGTGTGAATGGCCTGCATGCAGCATGCTGCTCAAAACTTGCTTTTCTTTCAGTACAAAGAATGGTCTATGTCTGAATGCTGCATTCTGGCACATTTCAAGGCCCAGGGTGACATGTTGTGGAGACACATTAAAGCCTGGGAAGCTTCTGAACAAGTGCAAAGTGGAAAGGCCCCTGTCTAATGCTCTCCTACCACAGTACATTGAATAACAGGAAACTATGAAAAACTCTTTGGGCTGTATACATAAAAGGGATGTTTGTCATGAAATGTGATTGTACACTGTAAATGTAAGTGGAGTGAGACCTCAATACTGCATTGAAAGAAACTGCATTTTATATATTGTCAAATTGAACTGTTATGTATTGCACTTTGAGCAACTTTAATTGAAAAGGAACATTCTCCCAGGATTAGGCTGGCTCGACAGTTAAAGAAAAGTCTTTTTTTTAACAGTAGATTGCATTGTTTGTCTCAGAATATTAACAGCATGCTTACTCCCTGGAGATGTTGCACTAAAATGTAATGTGTTTTGTTATGATCTTAATCTTGGCATATAGCTGGGGTACTACATTGATGTGACACCGTGTTTCAGATACAGCAACGTGATGCCACGTTTGAAATGTTTTGTTGACTTTGCCCTGTCTCTAAATGCCCCAAACTGCAAAGTGGTAATCACTATTAGATTACCACACCGCTCAAAACTTTTCTGTGCCCTGAAGCAGCTCTTGATTTATGGCTGGCACTTCTGAATGTGGCTTCTTCTGAAGTCCCACAAAGTAATAGCTGCTGTAAGGTAGATTTAAATTTCTTGAGTGTGAATTTTAGTGAATGGCCAAATATTAGCAAATGGTTGGGGCTTGGTTAGCTCAGCGTGCTGGATGGCTGTTTGGGATAAGGAACGATGCCAACAACATTGGTTCAATTCATACATAAGCTGAGGTTACCATAAAAGAGTCTCCTTCCTAAATTCTCCACTGTCCTGAGCCTGGTGCCCTTTTGGTTTAACCGTCACCCAGTCATCCTTCTGTAATGAGAGAGCAGCCTTATGGTCTGGTAGGACCATGGCTACTTTACTTTCAGTGAATGGATGAATGACTGATTGGGCAGGAAACTGGTGTGGTTATGTATGTTGGCGGGTCGGGTGAGTGAGTATATGGTTTGGATGACTGGGATAAGTGGGTGTGTGGCAGATAGCTAAGGTGGTCATGGGCTGATTGGGCAGTTAGGATGTCAGATTGGGACTAGGCAGATTGGGTCGGCATGTAGCTGGAGTAGTCAGCTCAAATCGGACGGTACTTGTACGCTTGGCTTCAGTAGGCCTGTCAGGTTGGCTGAGGAAGTTTGGATGGGGTGGTTTGGTTGTTGGGAAGTTGTGGGGGGGAATGCAGCTGTACAGCTACGAGAAGTTAGTCTGGGATCTGTCTGTCGCTCACTTCCTGGGAAACCTTCTAGGCAAGTATATTGGAAATGTCTGAAATCTCAGACTCTACCTCCAAGTCTGAGAATTTTTCAGTGGGTCTCAGGTAGCAAGAAAGTTGGCCGGCAGTAGTTCAAACTTCCTGGGTAATTCAAAGGATGCCAGCATGTTGGGATTTCAGAGGCAGTATGGCCTCGTGCCCAGAAGTGTGTGGGTATACTGCAGACACCATCTGGAATCAAAAAAACAGCTGTAGCAAAGGTTAAGCTCAATTCTGCAAAGCCAAATCCCATGGTTCTGGTGTCATGTGCATGGATATATTTTTAACAAAGTGTCCCTTTCATTATTGTTATTTTCAGTTCTTCCTTACCTGTAGAAGTTACTGCTCCATGTCTTCACAAACACTGTAGTCAGATGGCAGGAGTTAGAACAGCAGGTAAAGCTGCTTAATATCATTCCTTCACTCTGATTCCTGTGTCTCTCGTGTGATAGAACGGCCCACCGTAGCATGAGGCTCCATCTGGCAGGTTGACTGAGAGATGATAAGATTCAATTTGAGCAGTGACAGATACTCTCAAGGGGCAAAAGGTTGTGTGACCTTATCTCGCTGACAGATAGGCACTCAGCCACACAATACTAACTTCAGTGGTGAGGGAGTAACAGCAGTAAGAAGACTTCATGCTTTTTTGTACAGGTTGATGCTGTCTTGGCAGGTTTGTAAAGTTAATAAAGCCAAGCAGAGAAGATATGAGAGAGAGGGCTAAAATTTAGCTGGCACTGCTTTTTTTGTGGCATCAAGCTTGCATTTGGCAAACTGTCCATATGTTTATGTCGAGGTAGACAGCACTTAAATTTGGTGCTGCCGCCTCCTGGACTTTACTGTCATGTAAATGGAAGGACTGTCACCACCATACTCAGTAGGGAGCTAAGTAGCATTCTCAGAAATGCACGCAGCTTCAGATTTGAGACAAAGAGACTGGAACACCAGAAGGAAGGGGAGGCTTTGGAGCACAGGACTACAGGATATCCATGGTGGAGGTGACAGGAAGAGAGCTGCATTGTTCTAAGGAAGGGTAGGATGGCCTAAGTGCCATCTTCAGCAGAGAGTGGCAGCAGGTGGTCACATTCTGGACCAGGAGCACCACGAGAAAAGTGTAATGACTTTACAGGAGGAGTCACATGGCATCTCCCAACTGATGCTCCCCCACCATGCTGCTGAACGAGCCACTCCCACCATCACACAGGCTTCAGCAGCCCTTCATATTCAGGGTTCATGCTAACTTTCAGGTATGCCCCTCATTGTGTGACACTCACCCAAGCTTGGCAATGCCTCAGTCACCTCCCCCTGTTGGTTCTGTCTGGAACATCTGCCTAATGAGGTTCCGCATAACCTCGGATGGAAACATAGAAAATCGGAGCAGGACTGATCCATTTATCCCTAAGTGTTATGTCCAACTTCTTCTTGTAATTATACAATTATATAATGTTTTGGCCTCCACCACTTTCTGTGTATAGGAAACATGCATGTGTTCAGGTGTGTAGATATGTGACATGTCAGTGTAAGTGTGTGAAATGGGGTGTGTGTGTGTGTGTGTGTGTGTGTGTGTGTGTGTGTGTGTTGCATGTTGTCTTTGTGTGAGCCCGTGTGTTTGTGTATGTGTACTGTATGAGTGTTTGTTCATGCATACTTCCATGTGTCCACATTTATGTGCATAAACGCGTGAATGTGTGTTTGAGTGTGTGTACGTGTGTCCTTTGTATATGTATCTACATGTGCCTATGTTTGTGTGCGTGCATATGTATGCCCATCTAACATTCTCAAGTTTGGTCCTGATCTGAACATAGTTGGCTGATCTCATTTGAGCTTTATTTTTCTGTTGCTGGGAAGGGGAAAATGATCACGTTTTGGTTTCTGATTTGTTTCCTAATGATCTGTGCTAGGAAGTTCACATTGAGAATTGGGTGTGGACAGAATTGTGCCCACTTTTGATGCTCCTTGACTTGTGAACATGTGATGCCAACCACAGCCAACATGTAATTGGGCAGATTGCTGCCACCATTCCTTTTTCCAGTTGGGTCCACAGGATCCGCTCGGTCTAAAGTAGTAGAAGAAAGCCATCAGTTAATCTAACACAAAGATACTCTAGTCTTAAACAATATAGGTATTTTTAACCAACCTATACAATGATGTTGTGACACACCGCTGAAGCTGGAGGGACTTAAAACCAAGGCTTCCTGCACAGGGTAAGGGCCACTACCAATGTGTCACAATCACTCTCTGTAGTTTATTGCATGATAACAATCAGTAAGATAGTAAGATAGACTGTATCACCAATACTGGGAGACCATGGATAAGGTCCGAAGGTCCACTGCCTTTCCTCACCCAAGTCCTTATGACATTATTGTGCTCATGATATTGTTAGCAGTAACTCATTCAGAACCATTACTGTGTATAACACTCACATCAGAAAAAAAAACAGTTCAATAGTCTACCAACATTTCACACCTGTACAAATGACGATTTAGGTGAGGTATGTCAATTAATGCACTTTAAGATGACAAACTGATTCAAACGTAAATGGGTCAGGGAGTTAGTTGAAGAAAATGAAAGGTACCCCACAAACAGTATACTGGGATCAATTTAGCAATGCCTTCAATTTATTAATTGTTCTGCAATCTGATACGAAATGAGTTGAATGCTCATATTCAATGTCAGTTTGCCAGCAGTAGCAATGGATATAGTATTGCCATACAGAAGGAAATCATGTACACCTCAGGACTTTCAAATATCAGCTTGGTTATTAATTATGAATCCGAACAAAGCAGTAGTTAATAATATTTTTTCATTTTGAATGATTTGTTCATTTCTCGGTACAGATCCCTCAGATTAGCTATGCGTCAACCGCCCCAGAGCTGAGTGACAACAGCAGATATGACTTCTTTTCCCGAGTCGTCCCACCGGATTCATACCAAGTTCAAGCAATGGTAGATATTGTTACAGCCCTTGGATGGAATTACGTCTCAACTTTAGCTTCTGAGGGCAACTACGGAGAAAGTGGTGTGGAAGCGTTTATACAGATCTCAAGGGAGACTGGTAAGTGGCATCTCACAGCAGTTTGTTTACAATAACCTTATGGAAGTTTGTATTCTCTAACCACAATTAACTCAGCAAAAGTCATTAAAACTGACAGAAGGAGTATGACCCACACATCCACTGAATGCCTCACTTTGGGAAATGTAAACATGTGGGTGATTTGATAGATGTTTCTAAAATAATGAATAAACTAGATTTATATGGGCCCATTATTTCAACTGAATCTGTTAGGGTGAAGCATTGGATCAAGCTTGTTATATGAAGGGCAGAACTAGGTTGAATGTTTAACTGTTCTTCTGGTTGTGAAGAAAAGAAGACTTATGGAGCATTTTGCCAGCTTGCATGGTGAACACTGAATAGGTACATTGCTTCAAACGAGAGATGCATTGTTTTTGATTGGGGTGAAGATTACCTCATTCAAGATGTAAGAATGATGAAACATTAGTCTAGGCCACTGCGGTCTCCTGGACAAACTGGAGGCAAATTTCCCAATTTCTTTTCCCTCCAATTAGCCTGGGTTTTATTTTTCTTTTACATCTGTCCCAGGAGGTTACAAAGTTATGGATGGGGCAGAAAGTATATGCTGAGATGCATAAAACATTGAAACTGTGTGTCACAGGCAAGGATATTCTGTTTGCCATTTTCATATGCTCCATGTGTTAACTGTACTCGCATGTCATCTTTATGCTGAAGATTTAATTGATTACAATGGAAAAGTGAAAATATTTCTAAATAGTTTTATTGTTATGATAACATTTACCTGAACTTAAATTAGAGGAACCTAATTCATAACTTCATGAAGATTTGCTGCAATTTATTAAATGTTATTGTCTGAATAAAACAGTTATAGATTTCAGCCTAGTGAGAAAAACAAATCTTAACAAATACCGTTTAGCTTCAATAATCGATAAAGTGTGCCCAGATCATTGCAATCCACAGGCATAAGATACAGTTCTCTATAATCTGAGGAAAGGCTACTGGACCCGAAACGTTAACTCTGATTTCCCCTCACAGATGCTGCCTGACCTGAGCTTTACCAGCAATTTCTGATTTTGTATCAGTTCTCCACATTATTGGGTCCTGATTTTTTAAAATATAAAAATTTCAAAAGTTGAGAAGGTGTGAGAGGCAGTGTGGAATTTCAGTTATATATTTCTTGAGGGGATGAGCTGAAGAACCTAAGGTGTATTAAAGCAGTAACAATGAGACTTTGGCACGAGTGATGGAATTTGTGGAGGATGGGGACAGTGGCGACTGTGATGATTAGCGTTGAGGGAAGACAAGAAAGGTGAGGAATCTGTGGGCTATCAGCCTTGGTCAAGTCCAGAAGTAATGAACTCTGAGATTGCAGATTTGAATTCCCTGAACAGGATGTGGCATTACACCATTTCTGTGACAAAATCAAATCTAGTATAATTCTGTTTAGCTGGCAGTGCTAATACTCACGTTGCATCATGAGAACTGCTGATACCATCTCCTTTCAAGTTGCTGCAGTGCAAGAATAAAACCTAATCCAGAAATGTAAACTTCATTCATTTCTCTGTTGAATTGACAATACCTTAGTTTCTTCCAACAGCATATAACCAACGTACTAAGTAATAACAAATTTTAAACAGTATCTTTATTATTTGGAACTTTTGATAAACATTTAAATCAAATAATAATATGCATCATATCTAAATGTGTTATTTTACTTGTAGCTAGCAATATAATGGATCTACTAATACATGTTATTCAGGCTCAATAAAGAAAAGTCTCTCAATGGGGTATATGAAGCACTACACAGGAAAATGAATTCAAGTTTATGTTTTCAGTTGTATCAGGGAAGCAGGGCAAGACAATGCAAGTTCAGGACTGTGAGAGGAAAATTTAGAACTAATAGGCTGATTAAGAAAATAGGAACATTGGCAAATGAAAAAGAGAGCAAAGTCAGTAAAGACTGTCGATCGATATCCACTAAGAACCCACCATCCTCCATGCTTGCCAAGACAACACTTCCTCACAGCCTGCTTTCCTGCAAAGATTCCATCCATTCTGCCAGTTTCTCCATCTCTGTCATTTCTGTTCTGATGATGCCACCTTCCACCGTATACCACTTACATGTCCTCCGACTCCTTCAATCCAGAATTCCTTCTCCATCATTGTCGACACAGTCCTCAACCATGTTGGACCTATCCACCAGTCTCCACATTAAAAGGACCATCTCTGCCACTTCGGCCACAACCAGCAGATTCCTACAACTAACCACTTCTCCAATTTCCCCTTCCTGGAGAAACAATGTTTTACTTGTGATTCTTTCAATCTAGTCCACTGTATTTGCTGCTCACAATGTACCATCCTCTAAATTGGTAAGCGTAAATGCAAACTGTGTAACCATTTTACAGAACACCACCCACTCTGTCCGTAAGAATAACCCCGATCTTTCAGTTGCTTGCCATTTCAATCTACCATCTTGCTCCCATTCCAACATTTCGATCCTGGTCTTGCCATAATATCCTGAAGATACAACATCTCAGTTTCTGCTTAGGCACTTTACAGCTTCCAGGAATCAATGTTGAAATCCATAACTTCACAGTATGATCTCTGTCACACTTGTTTTTATCACATCCCTCGATAGCCCCCCGTTGTGACTTATTTGCAACTTGTTGACTTTGCTCTTGGTCGAATGTACACATTTTCTCCTTTTCACATCTTCCATTTTACACCTCTATTCCCTTATCGATCATCATTAATCACTGCTTTTGTCTTCTTCTCTGGGCACCTACACAATCTGTTCTTCTCCCTGCTCCTCCTCTTCTGCCCATAGCATAAAAAGCACAATTTTCCTGCACCTTTCAGTTGTCACTGGACTCAAAACATTAACTCTGCTTTCTCTCCAAAGATGCTGCCACACCAACTGAATTTCTCCAGCAATTTCTGTTTTTGTCTGAGAGGAAACCATAATAGCACAGAATCGAATGAACCAGGGCCCCAAAGTCAGTGTTATTCTTACATCAACTCTGAAATTACTGAATAGTGTAACATATTACTGTCTGTAGAAAACATATCTAATTTTCACTTTGCTGAATCAACAGCTACTTTCTTAATCTCCTGAGGGAGTTCTTCACATAGATTGACCACCAGCTTAACTTTTAAAATGCAATATGGCATCCAACACATTTAGAAGACAATTGTAGTTTATCCTGAAAGAGGGGGATCAAATAGACAGAAGGGTTTTGTAATTTATTTGCATCGAGCAAGATTCTGACAAGTGTACAGGTTAAGCTGTAAATAACTTGTTGAAGCCTGTCAAAAATCAATTATTCCCTTAACAAAATGAGATGTTAATTCTTGGTCTATTGGTCTTGTCCGAACCAATGTTTATCAAGTGCTGTTAAGAATCACCATTGGAAGGCAAAATTCAATTAATTTGTTGCTGCAACTTGGTCAGATATTGCTTCATGTTCTTGGCCTACTTGGCTGTAGTTTTCTGAGAATTCCTGATAAATTATTTTAAAAGGATGTGAATAAATTCTAGCTTCATCTTATTTGCTTTCTGAAGCATAGTTGCCCTATTTATGATCCCTTCCCGTTGGACATCAATCAGCTGAAGAAAGGAGACATACTTTTTTCATGGATTGTTATATGAATTCAGTACATAATCTAGTGAAATAGATTTGTTCTGATAGGGACTCCATAAAGAATGCAACACACAATTTTACATATGGAGAGAATATTGGCAATAACTTAGTGTGTTGTTATCTTTTAAAGCAAACAGTTTTGCTTGTACATGCCAAATATCAGCTTGTACATGCCTTCAAAAGGAATCATATTTTCCTGTGTTGTTAGACAATTGTGTGTCCCTCTGCCCCTGCACCAATTCAAGAAAGACGGAGATGAACTGCAGCAGTCTTTAAATTACTCAAACTCATTGTTGAACTTGCTCCTATCCTTTCAACTCCAAAGTCTTACAAATAGCATCTTCATGTTTGCTCTTTAAATGCCAGAGTTGAGATAAAGTTATGCAGATTGTCAATATACCCATTATGAAAGACTAAATACTAACCTGGGAGTGAATTACAGATAAGATATTTATGTCAAATGGTCATTGATAGGCATGCTAAATGTGGTCCTGATTGTCCATTTGATAGAGTACCTCTCCATCACTCACAGAGTGATGCTCAGTTAATATTGGGACGAATGTGCCCTTAATTTGCTTATTTCCCAGCTTGTTTTATTCTGAATTTAGTTAAAGTAAAAGAAATAAGTGGGACTAAGTGGAACTAAATGGATTATTCTTTCTAAGAGTTTGCATAGAAATGATTAACTGAATGACCTCTGTTTCTGCTGTGCAATTGTAACTTGATATTTTGTCTGATATGTACTGTGAGTTTGTCGATGTGATAGAGTTGTGAGGCAACAGCAGGTAATTTCTGTATTTCAAATCCCACAGGTGATTGGCAGCTTTACTTAGATTGTAAGCAATACTCTACAGATGGTCCTTTTCTGTAGGGAGATAGTTCTGATTGGCAGCATTCCCCTTTTCTAAGGAGGGAAATATATTGACTTTTTCCCACCAGACCTTCAGTTAATCCCTTCTGCCTAACATGAAATTATCTTAATATCTCTGTGCATGTAGGGCGCATTTCCAAATCTAGATTTCTGGTGTGAAGCTTCCCCCACCAAGAGCACATATTGGGAATTCATGGATGTAGAACATCATTATAGTTCAAAATCCTCAGTGTGTTTTAATTCTTATCATTGTTTAATATAGACAAATCTTTGCCATCGATTTCATTGTTTGTACAGTCTCCATTTTTTTCTTTCATTTGGCAGTTGTAATACCCGTTTTTCTATGAAATTTGGCAATATCTAAGGCAAAGTGTTGGAATTCCTTTTCTGTGAAAGGTCACGTAAGAAGTTTGCTGTCAGTGCAGAAACTTTCCATTAATTTGTAAAGAATAACGAAGGTTGACATTGGTGCAGGAGTATGTGTAAAAAGTGAGTTGGGTGAATATGTTGTTCATTGGTCCTGGCCAAGTAGACTTAATTAGAAATTTAAGTTCTGTGGATGAGATTAATCCATTGAAGAAAACCATGAATGGTGTTAGTAACAATTCAGTCCGTCGTGAAATTGCTTCATCATTGAGTAAGATGATTTTACGGTTACACCATGATAAAAAAAATTGCTTTGCAAAGGGAATTGTTACCTCAAAAGCACTCCTTAGAAGAAATAGTGGCCTCAGATGTATTGGGCAGAGTATTCCCTGTAGTGCTGGAGGAATAACTGACCCTGTACCTTTACAGTTGCTAAGGCTTCAAGAGAAGATATTTCTCAGCAACCGGTCCAGAGATGTTATTACATTGTAGGGACAGTATCACTGTGCCACAGGAGCCCTCACATCTCAAACAGAAGATGTTTTCCTAAGCAATCCATTCAGAGATTTTGAGACATACTTCTGGAACAGATGGGACTTGAAACCAGGACCTCTGACTCAGAGGTAGGAACGCTACCACTATGCGAAAGAGTCCCTGGGCTCAAGTAGATCTGTTTCTTCCTAACACCAAATCACCTGCAATTTTTTTTCACCTATTAACTACCAGTGAAACACCCACGTTTTCCAATTGATTAACTTACATCAAAGCCCATGAAGGGCAATACAAATCATCAAAGGTGGGAGAGAGATAGGGGAAAGGGGAGATGGGTTAAAACAATATGGCATTGGAAGGAGAGGCTCGTGCAGAACAGCTCCATCTGTTTGAGAGTGGGTGATGCTCATTGGACTTTGTACTGGGGGCAGTGCTTGTAATTTATGAATTGTTATTTAGTCAGATGATGATTTTGGTGGTGGGTCATCAAAAAAAGGAATTGTATTTTTCATGGGCTGGCATTCCATTATACTGCTGTGTGGTGGTGGTCCCCAATGGAGGGCCCTCAATGGAGGAGTCCACCCACTTTCCACTGGGTACTGGAGCTGGCGGGTATTGTACACAGCAGCCCTGTGCAACCACATATTAAGATCATTCACGGACACCCAACCCAACTGTTTGTTATGTGATGCTGAGGAGTCCATGGATAAGGAGTCTGTTCTTTGTGAGTGCTTTCACCCCCGTTTAATTTTCTGAAACGTCTTTAATCTTCAATTGATTACACTTCAGCTCCACGCTTCTGATATTTGGACACCTGGTGCTGAATGGGGACGGGGAGGTCAGAGGATGTCCTTGTGGGCCTGCTCCTGGGTCTAGCTGAGGAAGCCATCAACAGGTCCAGGTAGCAGGAGATAGAAGGGCTGTAATTCTCAACTGCTTGCCTCTCTTTTAGAGCTACCTTTGTGCTCAGGTGTCCTTGGAAAGGAAACATGCAGTAATGAGAGCAAAGGGCACAACATTTAATTGAGTGTATTGTCCCACCCTGCAACACCACTTTGTTTTATTTCTCTTGTTTTTTCCTGCTTTTTATCTTTCTTTTCATTGCTAGATTACCCCTGGTGGGGCAAGCCCTAGTTGTTTGTATATCTAGCTAATTGGGTGATTTGGTGGCAGGCTTTGTCAAATAGCGAAAAGAAACACTGTGTTCTTGCTCACAGCCCAACTATTTATTGCACAGTGCTGTGGATTCAGTGGGCCATGTATGTATTGGTTGTGCATAGTTGCACCCCCTTTTCAGTTATTTAAATAAGATGTATTTTTCTTCTGATAGTATTTCAGCCCCTGATTCTGATCTTTAGGGCAAGGCTGATAGGTGATGGGAATGCTGGATGACTGTAGAAGTTGGGGTTTTGGTCAAGAATAAGAAGGAAGCAGATGTCAGGTATAGGCAGGAGGGATTTAGTGAATGGCTAGAAGAGTATAAAGGCAGTAGGAGTATATTTAAGAATCAGGAGGGCAAAAATGAGGCAGGAGATGGGGGAGATACTAAATTAGTATTTTGTACCAGTATTTACTATGGAGAAGGCTATGAGTGTTAGAGAACTTGGGGAAAGAAATAGCAAAGTCTTGAAAAGTGTTCACATCACAGAGGAGGAGGTGCTGATGTCTTAAATCGCATAAAGGTGAATAAATCCCTGGGAGCTGATCGGGTTACCCTTGAATTCTGTGAGAAGCTAGGGAAGTGATTGCTGGGCCCTTTACATCATTGATAACCACGGGTGAGGAACTGGAAGACTACAGGTTGGCTAACATGGTGCCACTATTTAAGAAATGTGGTAAGGAAAAGCCAGGGAACTAAAGACTGATGAGCCTGATATCAGCAGAGTGCAAGTTGCTGGAAGGGATCCTGAGGGATAGGATTTATATATGTTTGGAAATGCAAGAACTGATTAGGGATACGCAACGTAGCGTTGTGTGTGGGAAATCACGTCTTACTAACTAGGTCCTGTTTTTTGAAGAAGGAATGAAGAGGATTGATGAAGGCAGAGTGGTGGATGTGATCTATAGGGGCATCAGTCAGGTGTTCAACAAGGTTCCACATGGTAGATTGGTTAGCAAGGTTAGATCGCGCAGGAAAAAGGGAGAACTAGCCATTCGGATACAGAACTGGCTCGAAGGAAAAAGACAGATGGTGGTGGTGGAAGGTTGCTTTTCAGACTGGAGGCCTGCGACCAGCAGTGTGCCCCAAGGATCAGAGCTGGGTCCACTGCCTTTTGGTGTTTATATAAATGAGTTAGAATGAGCATATGAGGTATGGTTAGTAAATTTGCAGGTGATATCAAAATCGGTGGTGTAGTGGGCAGTGAAGACAGTTACCTCAAGTTAAAAGGTTCCTTGAACAGATGGGCCAATGGGCCAAGGAGTGGCAGATGGAGTTTAATTTGGATAAATGTGAGGTGCCTACATTTTGGAAAGGCCAATCAGGGCAGAATTTATACACTTAATGATAAGGTCCCGGGATGTGTTGCTGAACAAAGCGGCCTTGGAGTGCAGGTTCGTAGTTCCTTGAAAGTAGAGTCGCAGGTAGATAGGATAGTGAAGAAGGCATTTGATATGCTTGCTTTTATTGGTCAGAGCATTGAGTATAGGAGTTGGGAGGTTATGTTGTGGCTGTATAGGACATTGGTTAGACCACTTTTGGAGTGTTACATGCAATTCTGGTCTCCCTGCTATAGGAAGGATGCTGTGAAACTTGAAAGGATTCAGGAAAGATTTATAATCACATTGCAAGGGTTAGAGGGTTTGAACTATATTGAGCTATACGGAATGGGCTGGAGCTATTTTCCCTGGAGCATCAGAGGCTGAGTGGTGACTTTATAGAGGTTTATAAATCATGATGGGCATGGATCGGCTAAATAGGGAAAGTCTTTCCCCTGGGTTGGAGGAGTCCAAAACTGGAGGGCCTAGGTTTAAGGTGAGAGGGGAAAGAATTAAAACAGACCTAAGGGGCAACTTTTTCACAAGAGGGTGGTGTTTTTGTTGAATTGGGCTGCCAGAAGATATGGTGGAGGCTGGTACAATTACAACATTTAAGAGGCCTCTGGATGGGTACTTGACTGGGAAGGTTTGAGACGGATATAAGCCAAATGCTGGCAAATGGACTAGATTTATTTAGAAAATCTAGATGGCATGGACTTGTTGGACTAAAGGCTCTGTTTCCATGCTGTACAACTCCTTGACTCCATGGCTGTTCGGTAATCTGGTGTGGCAGGACCTAGAGATGTAGAAGTTCTTCCTCCAACCACTTATCAATGCTCCCAGCATTAAAATGGTGTGGAGCAGCCATTGGGATGCTGGGTTCCCCCCGATACCATTAATGAGGACAACAGTACCCCATTAAGTGCAGCCAATGAAGGCTGTTTCTGAACTATTCGAGTTTGTGATTGCTGTGGGCATGGCTGAGTGTCAGAAAATCTAATTTAAATAAATGGCCTTCGGAGAAATCTTATTGCAAAGGACAGCTGATGATTTATTTCTGGTCTGATTGACTCAAAACCTTTTCCAATCCATTTACAACATTGGATTTGTTAATTTGTTGTTTCTTGAAATTGAAAACCATGATCATGTCTCTCAGTTCATAAGCCTTCATGTACAATCTAAAAATGTTGTTGAGAAAACATGGCAACCTTTCCTCAAGTAAGAATGAAATGTACATTGATTGGAGAAGTGGTTGAGGGAGTTAAGTGGCCACGATAGTAGATGACGACCTCATGCTTTTTTAATGGTGAAATAGTGTAATACTTTTATCTACCACAAAGACATGCAGATGGAACCATCACAATAAGTAACACAGCATTCCCTCAGTATGGTATTAAGTTGCAGTCTAGATAGTACAGTAATACCTCACTTAACTGTGTTCTTGAAAATCACAGCTTAAAGTGAATCGGACTTTTTCTTAACAACCAGTAGTTGAGTTTTATTTCTCATGAGAAAACAAATTGTTGTATTTTCCATGGTTTGCATTATATGTTGAAGCAATGTTATATGTTATAATGTTAAAGCAACACAGGGAATAACTCAATTTCTAAATTTAAGCAGTTAATTTACAGACAGATAAACACACACACGCACACACACACACACACACACACACACACACACACACACACACACGTTCACTCTTTCCATCTATGGCTCAGGCAATCGGTAAGTGCAGAATGATGAGTGAATCAGACTAATCAACAAAACATGGAACAATTAAACTATCAAACTCTGTAACTAGAAATACTGCACATTTCTAAATTCTTTGATTCATAAATTACTGTTTACGATATATATTAATGATATAGACGAAGGCATTAGAAGTAATATTAGCAAATTTGCTGATGACACAAAGTTGGGTGGCAGTGTGAAATGTGAAGAGGATGTTATTAGAATACAGGGTGACTTTGACAGGCTAGGTGAGTGGACGGATGCATGGCAGATGCAGTTTAGTGTGGATAAATGTGTGGTTATCCACTTTGGTGGCAAGAACAGGAAGGCAGATTACTATCTCAATGGAGTCAAGTTAGGTAAAGGGGAAGCACAACGAGATCTAGGTGTTCTTGTATATCAGTCAATGAAAGCAAGCATGCAGGTACAGCACGTAGTGAAGAAAGCTAATTACATGCTGGTCTTCCTCACAAGAGGAATTGAGTATAGGAGCAAAGAGGTCCTTCTGCAGCTGTACAGGGCCCTGGTGAGACCGCACCTGGAGTATTATGTGCAGTTTTGGTCTCCCAATTTGAGGAAGGACAGTCTTGCTATCGAGGGAGTGCAGTGTAGGTTCACAAGGTCAATTCCCAGAATGGCGGGACTATCATATGTTGAAAGATTGGAGTGACTGGGCTTGTATACTCTTGAGTTTAGAAGGATGAGAGGGGATCTGATTGAGACGGATAAGATTATTAAGGGATTAAACACTGTGGAGGCAGGAAGCATGTTTCCACTGATGGGTGAGTCCAGGACCAGAGGACATAGTTTAAAAATAAGGGGTAGGCCATTCAGAACAGAGTTGAGGAAAAACTTCTTCATCCAGAGAGTGGTGGATATATGGAATGCTCTGCCCCAGAAGGCAGTGGAGGCCCACTCTCTGGATGCTTTCAAGAAAGAGATAGACAGAGCTCTTAAAGATAGTGGAATCAAGGGTCATGGGGATAAGGCAGGAACGGGATACTGATTGTGGATGATCAGCCTGATCATAATGAATGGTGGTGCTGGCTCGAAGGGCCGAATGGCCTACTCCAGCACCTATTGTCTATTGAATAAAAAATTCATTTTAATAATTCCCCTGCTATACAGGTTGTCACTTTGCCTGCCGACTAATCCTCCTCATTGCTGACAGACTCTCTTCTGCTCACCGCCCGCATGTGCCCCCTGACTCTCTCCCATTTGCATTCTCTCCTGTTCCTCAAACCTATCCCACTGGGCTGGCCCCTCCTGCTCGTTGTCTCCCTCTGTCACTCCTTTGTGCTGATTACCATTTCTGCTCACCAATTCCCTCAATCACTCCTCCGCATTCACTAATCTTCCTGGTCACAGCCTCTCCCCCACTCTCCTGCTCACCTCCCTGGTTACCTACCTCAGTCTTACTTACCACCTACTGGCCACTTTCCTCATTCACCCCCTCCTGTTCAGTGCCTTGATGACAGCTGTGAATCAGAAGCAGGACAGTGTCAGTGAGTGGGTGAGAGTTTTTGGGGGTGGGGGAGTGTTTGGTTGGGAGTATGTGAGAAAGTCAGAAAAGAGGATTCAGGACTGTGAGGTTCAGCAAGTGTGAGAGGCTGCTCCAAAAATAATATGTTCTGACCACAAAATAGTATACCTACCTTGGCGAGAAACAGAGCTAAGTTGGAAATGCCACAACATACCAGCCCCACCATATCCACAACACTGCAGCAGAATGATGCTGATTGAAGCGACTTACTGTACGTTCAACTCCCGAAGTAAAGCTTAAATCCATAAAATAATTACGAAGGCAAAGGGCTGCTGGTGCTGTAAATGAAAGCAGAAAATGCTGCAAATACTAAGATCAGACAACATTTAAGCAGAGAAAAACAGAGTTAACATATCGTATTGTTAACCTTTGATTGCAAAGTGCAAAGTTTGGAAAATAGAGGCCAAGTGTTATCTGCAAAACCAACCTGACTTTTTTTGCACAAATTCCTTAACTTAGAACATAGAACATAGAACAGTACAGCACAGAACAGGCCCTTCAGCCCACAATGTTGTGCCGACCATTGATCCTCATGTATGCACCCTCAAATTTCTGCGACCATATACATGTCCAGCAGTCTCTTAAATGACCCCAATGACCTTGCTTCCACAACTGCTGCTGGCAACGCATTCCATGCTCTCACAACTCTCTGCGTAAAGAGCCTGCCTCTGACATCCCCTCTATACTTTCCACCAACCAGCTTAAAACTATGACCCCTCGTGCTAGCCATTTCTGCCCTGGGAAATAGTCTCTGGCTATCAACTCTATCTATGCCTTCTACTGATTACTTTTAACAGGATAAGTAAACACTGGTTTTTCATTTCATATTTCTGCAATACTAAATTCATGTCCTCATATTTAACTTGCAACATAACAACATTAATTAAACTTTTTAAAACATATTATTGATAAGCTCTAAAATTAAAATGGCATCTAGAGAGCATCAGAAGGACTGTGTTACAATTAGGTCTATGATAAGCATTATACAGCATGTGTTTATACCCAGAACATTCGTCTTAGAGCAGTCTGAAATTCGGTTTGTTTCATACTGTGTAATTCAAAACCATTAATCAAACCGATCACATCATGAATCATGTCAGGAGGATGTCTTAACTACAAAGGCAAGCACAGAGCAGAGCAAGCAAATGATTTCAGTCAAACTGTGCAAATGAACATGGGTAAGCATGAAACAGTTGGCCAGCTGATGACTAAAGCAGCATTGAACAGTGTTTGATTACAAGCAGAATGGCTGTATTAGATTAGAACTCCTTGATTAGACATCAATAACACAATAAAGGCAACAGTTGCAAGTGTTTTCATTCTTAATTTTTGATTTCACGTTATTTCTTTTACTTGAATTGTCACTCCTAGTCCTCAGTCATACTGAAACTCTTCACAATGTATTACCTATACACTACTTAGTGGGAAAGGTATTTCTAGTAAATATTACATCAATTTCTCAGTGAAATCCAAATTTCCAAAGCATGGTAGAATTGCACAGCCTGTTAAATTGTACCCCAGTATACAAAATGCATGAAGGTGATGATCAGTCCTGTCAGCATATTTAAATTTAAATTCTCAATGGTAGATGCTGCCAATGCAAGATGTGAGTGGATACTTATGATGCTCCCTTACGTGTAGTGTCTGCGATTGGCATGTAATCATAACTTCAGTCCTGTAACCTGTGTAGATGTTTAAAACTTCTCACATGGGTAGGCCTTTGCTGACCATAGCAAACCAAAGGTTCTGGGTCAGCAAGTTTAGCACTGAATTCTTTCGTTTGGTATTAGAAACCTATGGCAAATAACCTTCTTAGTGATTATGGCTGGATTAATCTCCCAGGAAAAAAAAATGAGTGTGAAAAGATAAAATGAAGTTTTCAACTGATAAGCAAATTCTCTATTATGGTTCATGTATAACTAGTTTACTGGTATAATTAATCAATGAGGAAGGAAAATAGTCTTAAGAAATCAACAACTTGCATTTTTATGGTGTCTTTAATGCAGTTAAACTCCCCATGTTGCATGCCAAGAATATAGTCAAATGAAATTTGAGATGCTTCCGTACATTGGGTCAAGTGTGGGGGAGTGGTGGGTGGAAACATGATCAAACAGATGGGTTTTAGGAAGCAAGAGAGAGGGAAGTAGAGACACAAAGAAATTTAAGGACACATGTTGAAATCTTAGGCAGCTGAAAGTATGGCTGACAATGGTGAAGTCAAAGAAATATCAACCTTGGGAAACTGAGGGTAATTTCAGTCACACAAATCTGCAGATTGATGGATTGTCTAGCCTCTTAATCCTCACTACAAATTTAAGCAGTTGCATTTCACAGTTAACTTATTCACAATCTCAATTGTCTTAATCATCATCTTCAAAGAAGATTCTCTGCATATCTTGAGAGATGTCAATTCTATTTTGATGAAAAGACTGAATATATATATTGTAACAGCCAGTTTTATTTACTGTTTCTTTGTAAGTAGGATTCACGATGTTAAATTTAATCAAGATAAAATTTAACATGTTTAGTATCTAAAGGAATATGTATTGATGTTTAATGTTAAGAGATATAAACTCAGGTTATTTTTATTGTGGTGTTAACATTGTGCATAAATGCTAAATATGAACATCAAACTCTAAACTGATGAGAGTAAGACTTTCACACAATTTCTGATCATCATTAAATCAGACGGCCCAGAAATTGCTAGAGAATTAGTGCCTGCTGCATTAATTAGTTCACAAAATATCAGCAGCTTGAGGTAAGGGAGAGATACATTGTGAGTTCTGATTCTTCCTAAATTTCTGGAAGATATTCACGTTTAGCCTTGATATAGTTGTAAAATTTCACCATGAGCTTTCCCTTTGAGATTAACTGTGCATCATGAAATCGCTGGATTTGCATCATAAATGCAAAGCAATATCACTATTAACTTTTAAGATTAGAGATTTATGTCATTAGCAACTTGTTAATGATTCAATTTATTGTATTCATATGAAATTTAGCCTTAGAGGCCTTGAAAGGGGACGTTACAAAGTGTAGACTGTCTCTCCAACAAGTATGAGTTGTTCTTGGAGTATTTTGAATGAAAAAGAATTGACTTGGCAGCACCTTCTGCCAGTTTTGTCATCAATAGTACTATTAATTTTAGATGACAGTAATTTTCATCCTACACAGTAGTGGACACTCAGAAATGCAAACTGGATAGATGTCGTTCAGAAAATTAATTTCAATACTGCATGAATAAGCATATTTATAGGTTTCACACACAACCCTACCTTGACCACATTCTAGTTTCTCAAAAGCTGATTCAATTATATTGAACGTAGGATGGTTACAAAGTCCTCTCCTTCGCTGGGCATACTTTTATTTTTACTGCACTGGGGTAGTTTCTAACACCATAATCGGAGACACCTCAGATGTTGTGGTGACTTTTCCATATTTAGAAATGTTTGATGCTTTACTGAATTGGCATAAAGCCTGCTTTGCTGTGGTGGTTGCTATTGGAAGGAATTTCTTTACCTAATGATTGCTGTTGCTGCCTCTACACATTCTTCATGGGTATTGAGAAAGATGTGACAATGTTCCCATTTTGTTCAAAAAAGGGATGGCCATTCTCAAAAAAAAATAGCAGAAACTTCATGGACATTGCCAACCACACTCATGTATGTAAGAAGCTCTATGGACTGTACCTCAATAAAATGAACAAAATGAGTGGTGGATTCTTTTCTGTATCTTCAAAGAACAAGCTAATATCTGGAACAGGCTCATGTCGCTGTTGACCTTTGTCTTTGATCCCTTTTATCCTGCTTTTCTGTCTTCCCTTTTGAGAAAACTGAATGATGCGCGCTGCCTCAGTGGTGACTGGTTATTTTTCTGGCATTCTGTCGTGTGCTATGTCGTGAGCTCTTTCAGCTTTTGCACAGGCTTTCTGTCCCAGCAGTTTTGCACCCATGTGGGCGTAGAATCTATATCCTGCTGTTTCCTGTCACTGCTGAGCTCCTTTTCAGGTTTTCTTCCACTTCTGGTGTTCGATGTTTGGCATTTTCTTAATCAGTAGCACTGTGCTGTCTCTGGGCTTTGGTCCAGATGCTTTGGCTCCTGTCCTGAGGTCTGGCCACCACTGTTGCCATGTAGTAACATGCAGTCTACAGTCTTGTAAGGGAACATTAACAGATTTTATTAAACATAGCTTTATAAAAAGGATGGTAAAGAGGACATCTTCTGGAACTTCACAGACTCAGTCTCTAGTTCTTAGTGATCTGGTGTTACTATGACCTAGACATAACTCATTGTGCACATGCTTAGTAACTATTCCAATAGTTAACAATGTAGTAAACCCTTTACTTTGCACAAACTCTTCTTATTACTCTTCCTCAATCTAATTTGGCTCCAGTTCACTTAACCTCAATTTACCACTGTCAGCCTATTTCTTTTTCTCTATCCTAAAGTTTATCGACTAAGGAGTTGGACAGTTGAACGTAACATTTAAGAGATTCCACATGGCCTGCTGTTCTGCTGCACCTAGTATTAACTTGCATGTCCAACATTTTGGGTTGGAAATGTTGTAGAATCTGAAGGGCAAGAAGTAAAATGCAAAACACAATGAAAAAAAATCTCATTCTTTGTGCGATCATCTATTCCAGCAATTTGTGAGGCATTGAATCTTACTTAGAACATAAGGAAGCCATTCAACCCATCATAGCCCATATTTGAAAGAGCTATTCACCCTGTTTTCTTCCTGTGGATTTGCACATTTTTTTCCAGTGCATCCACATATCTGACTCCATTTTGAAGGCTGTTATTGAATTTGCTCTGATCACCTTTTCACCAGGAATAGTATCCTGGCTTTAGCTTGTGAAGAGTTTTTGCAACTTTCTTCAACAAAATGCCCTATGGAAAACTGGGTCAACGCTTTTGACTGGCTAGGAATAAATGATGCAACTGAGCACCCAGGCAAGTCACACAAGCTTAAAGCGCTCATAAGTAAACACCAGCATCTCAATCTGTGCTGCAAAAAGAGAAGTATCCATGGAACACTTTGTACTTGACACTCCATTTTTGGCAGGTGTAGTAATTTGATGTAGCAATTTCATATTGAAAATTTGTGCTCTGGGATACTTCAACTTTAATGAGGAAAAAAAATACTTTTGGTTAATTAACTAAAAATGGCAATGGAGATTATACACCAAGATTCTGCACGTTTAAATAAAAGCTGTTTTTAAGTAAATAGCGTGAAGCTATGATAAGTGTCATGAGGCATCTTAATTTGAAACACAGTTCGATTGTAATTTGTTTCAACAACATTTATAGAGTCTCTTTGAAGTGGCCAAGGTCCCAGGATGCTTCGCAGGAGCGTAATAAGACAAACATTGACATCAAGCCAAAAAGGAGGTGTTAGGACAGAAGCTTGTTCCCTGGGAGCCCTTCTTGCAGCACAGATTGAGAGGCTGTTGTTTGTTTACAAAGGCTATAAGTCTGCATGGTTTGCCTGGAAGCTTTGAAGGATTGTCTATTCTTAGCCAGGCAAGAAGACTTGACCTGATTTTCCACGGGGTATTTTGTTCAAGAAAGTTTCATTGTGCATCCTCCAACTTGTTTTAAAGATGTCTTTGCATTCTGTGATTTAAGGCAAAGATAAAATTCCAATAATGCAGCTGAGAGAGTGTCAGCCCTGGCTCAATAGTCGAAAATTAGATCCAAATTCTAAAGCCTGTGAGCTTATGTACCACTCCAGAGAGTTGAGGACACATTTTGGGCTGATAAAACAGATTCTTTCAGATCAGATGTTAAACCTGGGATCAAGTATCGGGTAGATGTAAAAGAGCCCATGTGAACATCTCATAAATGAAGCCTGATCAATATTTATTTCTCACTGTTGCCCAATACAAGTTACCTAGTCCTTTATTTAATTGCAGTTAAAGAATATAGGGCAGAATACAATAGGGACCTGAGTGAAATGGGCTATGGTGAGATCGATGACATAATTGTATGAGAAGTGTGATGAGATGTTGAAAGCGACTAGCTGTGAGTTCGTGCATTTGCTGGATGGCAGGATGAGTTTCTCGCTGGGTGGTTTCCTAATTGAAGGGAATTATAGTTCATTCAATGCCTTATTAACAGCACAACTTGCCTAATCATTTTCAGCTTCTTATCTTACCAAACACACCAAATACAGTCAGGAAATCTTTATATGGAAATCACAGTGGTACTTGGCGACTTCAGCTATTCACTTGCTCAAAAGGATCTCCAGGTTGGACAATGGGCAGCAATACCATAGGCTTACAGTGTGAGCACTGGCCATGCACACTCCACGTCCACGACATGGGCATCTGACAAGTGCCAGCCGCCAAGAAGCCTCATGGCACAGTCCAAGTGGAGTAGGCTTCTGCAGTTCAATGCTGTACCTAGAGCTGTGGACAACTGAGGACACTGTGTGCTCAGAGATACACGCCCAGCTCATGGTCTGGCCAGGATTGCTGTCACAAGGTTCATGATCTCTGTGCATCGCTGTATGCTCACAGCATTCCAGACTTGCATTGCCTTGCTTTTTCTTTTTGTGCCTTGACCCCTTAACCAAGGATAGGAGGCTAATATTCCTGCTGTGGTTCCGTGCTGTTTGGAGGTGATACAAAACAAAGAAGCTCGTCATATTTGGAGCATCAGATGTAAAAGCAGAACCAATCAGTTCATTGAGACTGTTCTGCCATTCAATAAGATCATGGCTGATCTGATAACTTGTAACTCCACTTTCTGCCTTTTTTCTGCAATTCTCGATTCCTTGTTGTTAGCAGAATGACAGTGAAGTAAGTGGAGGTAGCCTTTGGTCACAGGGTCCCAGCACAGTAAGTCAAGGACGGTCTCTGATACCAGTCCAGAGGCTTGGACATGGTCAGTTAGCCGCGGTCAGCGTCATGATCCCTTCCTCGTAAGAAGTGAGGGCTCAGCGTATTGGGCAGCCCACTTCCAATCTTGATTCTTTCATTGTGAGCTGGTTTCATCTTGGGATGAGAAAGAGGCTGGTATTAAAGTAGATAATGGCGGGTAGCGGTTGTTTCGGTACTGGTGGGGATGTGTCCTGAGTGAGTGAGTAGGTGACACAGAGGGCATGTTAGTTTAGCAAGGTTGGAATTTGGGGTGGGTGAGATCGTGTTGGCAAGGTGTTGCAGTGATAGACATGAACCCTGGTGAGAGATGGGTCCAGGAGCAAAGATAAAGTGAGTGTGAGGTTTCAGAGAGAGGAGATAGGACATTTGTGCTGGAGAGTGGAGTGACATTTTTCTGATAGAACTGTGCATTTCTCCAGATGGCTGAGATTACACTGATCAGGGTGGTCACCTCAGAATGCCTGGTAAAGTCTTCTGGCTGTGGGGTAAAATGACACCATCCCATCCAGCAAACCCCTCAGGTCTCTGACTCAAAGAAGAGTGCCAAATTTCCCTTGTCTGCCATGACCAGGGCAAAGGTCAGGGACTGAGCAGGGCAGCTATAGACTGACAGCACTTATCTGGGTGCACAATGACCTTTTAACGATGGTACTGCCACCAGAGATAGCACCCAATTCTAGGGTGTTTTGGCTGTGGCCAGTTATGCTGGGAATATTGTGTGGTAAGGTGGGGTTAAAGCTTGCTGAGATGGGAGCCATTAGGTGGGGTAGGTAGTCATTGACCCAATTTTGATAATTTATGGTTAAAAGAAACCATATGACGGCTTCAGGGTGAAAACCCTCCAAAAGACTCAACACAACAGGCACTGAGCCAGAAAAAAAATGTAAGATTCAGCCCGTATTATATATAGGAAAACATCATGCAACTCAATGAGCCTACTCCACCAACTGATATACCCATCACTGCTTTTCTGCCTCAACACTCCATTTACCCATCTTATGGGTATACACTTATGATTTCCAGAAAGATCAAAAATCTATTGATTTCTGCTTTTAATAAATTCAGAGACAGAACATCTGCAATCCTCTGAATTCTAACCACTCATGGCACTCTGAGCCAAAAAGGAAATTCCCATCATCCAAGTCCTAAATACCAGAGCCTAAGGATTTGCCCCTGCAGCCGTTTAGATGCATGAGAGGGGAATCTTACAGAAACCTATAAAATTCTATTAGGACTAGACAGGATAAACACAGGGAAGATGTTCCTACTGACCAGGGGTCCAGAGCCAAGGGCTACAAGTTACACCATTTAGGGCTGAAATGAGAAAAAAATTCTTCATGCAAAGAATGGTGAACTTGTGAAATTCTCTATCACAGAAACCGTTGTGATAAAAATGTTGAAATCTTCAAGGAGGAGACGGGTGTAGTTCTTAGGACTGAAGAGATCAAAGTGTATGAAGCAAGGACAGGAACAAAATGCAGAATACTGATTAGCCTTGATCATATTGAATGACAGAGCAGACTAGAAGGGCTGAATGGCCTGGTCCTACTCCTATTTTCTATGTTCCTACATTTCTATGCATTCTTCGTTCCCAAGTGAGGGAAACAACCTCTTAGTTTTTATCCTGTCAACCCTCTTCTTTTGCATTTTAGTGAGGTAACTTCTCCTTCTAAACACCAGAGCATACAAACCTAATTTACTCAACCTCCTGATGCAGAACAAGGCCTTAACCAGTATAAGAGAACTTTTCCTCTTCCATCTCCAAGGCAAGTATTCTAGCTTGATGTCATAATTATGGACTAATGTGCTGTTGAAGGTCATAGCTCACAATTCTCTGCACAGCTATTTAAACACCTCAGCACTGCAGGTAAAGGAAGGGCTAAAACTCTCTCTCATTCTGAGTACTACCACTCAGGCACTACTGAAAAGAATCAGGACATTAGAATTTCAATCAACCTATAAAGCTAGGAATGTCAAAATTGACTGCTCGACCGCCAGCATCAATGCTCCTGGTAATCTCCTGTTGCAATGCCTGCAAAATTCAACTACCTGCTCTTCATAAAAAATCCAGAGACTGGCCCCTTCTTAAGTATTTATCTTTTTTGGAATCATATTTTATTTCTAATTTGTGCTGACGTATGTTGCATTTTTATTTTTTTTTAATAAATTAATAAACTCAATCTTTTCATTAATCCAAGATAGCCTGGTTACTTTAGATCCTATAAAAACATAAATTAATTAAAGGGAAACGATCCCTTTCAAATTAGCCTTGTTTTGATCAATCATTGTGGTGGGGATGGAGCGGTGGGGGTAGCATGAATAACCAAGGGGAGCCATTCATCAGCCCTCAACTGAGAGCTTAGTGGACTGAGGTATTCTGTCTAGAATTGTAATAAATTGGAGAACCTTGCCCAGATCTTTGTCATAACAACTTCTAAACCTTTTATCAATGTCACTTGTTTCCACCTCAAATATTTCTGATATTTTAGTCATACATGATTTTCCTTTCACAAAACCATTTTGGTACTACTGAATTGCATTGAGATTTCCTAAGAGTGCTGCTATAACCTCATAAAGAAATAGATTTCAACATTTTCCCATAACAAATATTAAGCTAACAGGCCTGTTGTTTTCTGCTTACTGTATCTGTGCTTTCTTGAATAGGAGAGCAGCATTCACTATTTTTACCAATCAGATCTTTGCATAATCTGGAGAAGATCAAAACCAGTGTACATACTGTTTCAGCAGTCGCCCCTCTTTCTGACTGAGTATGAATGCCACCAGATCTAGGAACTTAACAGCTTTAACTCTAATGATTTCCCTTTTCCTAGTAATGTAATTACCTTAAGTTTTTTTCTTTTTCACCTCCTGATTCACAAATATTTCTGGGATGCTATTTGCATCCTCTGCAGTAAAGGCAGGAATGTTCAATTTATCTGCTATTTCCTTATTTTTGTTCTTAATTCTCCGACTCATTCCCCATGGATCAGTGCTTACTCTACTCTATTTTCTTCTTTATAATATCAGTACAAACTCTTAACCTTTTTCTCTTTCTCTATCTTTCTTTCAGACTATAATTTCTTCCTTCATATTCTTTCCTGTTCTTTACATTCTGTCCTACCTACTGACCTGCCACATATTGTAGCAAAATTATAACCTTTGTCTTCAATCTAATATAATCTTTAACTTAGTGGGTGAAACAGTGATTTGCTGCCTCATAGTGCCAGGGATCTAGGTATGATTCTGCCCTCAGGTGACTGTCTGTGTGGAGTTTGCGCGTTCTCCCAGTGTCTGCGTGGGTTTCATCTGGGTGCTCCGTGTTTCCTCCCACAGTCCAAAGATGTGCAGGCTAGGTGGATTGGCCATGCTAAATTGCCTGTAGCATAGAAGGGTGTGAAGATTAGGTATTTTCAGCTTACTTTGCCAATGAGCTGGTATTGATATATTTGTATCAGAGGCTAACTGACATGAGCTCAGATATCGACACTATTTTTCAATCTGTGGCTTCTGTACTTTTCTCCTTAAAGAGGGCAATATATTTGACACTGTTAAATGCTGTAATTCAATTTGGCACCGGTTTCATCAGGACTGGCTTAGTGTCACTATGCTACAAGATAATATTTTAACTTGCTTATCTGATTTGTGTGATATGTACTGCTTTTTTCATGCTGTTAGGACTAACATTAATGTTTGGCACAGAACACATTACAAGCTATTAAAATTTTGGTCACCAGATAAGAAAATCTTGCTATCCACTATTCATTTGTGTAATATCTAAATATTTCCTCAATGTTCTTAATCTTTTGTTTCAATCGAAGGAACAGTGACAGATAAAACATTTGCACCAACCTGTTGTTACCCTTCACACCTAATAAATGAAGTGCATTGCTCACAACTCGCAAATAAATTAGCACATTAGTGCACTGATGCATTGTTTTCCTGTGTCTTTCTGAGACAGTATTGATATTATTTGAGACACCTGTCATTAAATACAACACCAGACTGTGTCTTGATGAGGAAATTATACTGTACAGAGACATAAATTACAAGCCTAATTGGAATAACAGTTGTCACGTGTGCAGCACAATTAAACTGACATGCTTCACTTAATGTGACTGTGGCTTCATCTGAGAGGCACCTTGAGGAAGTCTGCAGAGATCTGAGTTACAGCTTAATTTCATCTTTTAAAATATCTCAGATGCCAGATTTAATTTTAACAATTATTAACCAATTACATTTGATTCATTGGTCTTTTGGATATTTTCATTACTTTTTTTTTCTCTTTCTTTCCATGCCAGGGGTTTTTGCTTTATGGCTGTCAACTTTCTTAGACAGGTACCTATTCTTCATATCTGACCCTCAGCATCTCAGCAAAACCAATCTTAAATAAGGGCAATAAATGTCATCCTTGCCAGCAAAGCCAACATCCCAGGAATAGATAACAGTTTTAACCTTCCTAGGCTTTGAAGTTGTCCATACAAATATCCTGTCAAGTGCAGTTTACTGGGTAGGTATGACACTTCTCTGTTTTTCTCATGTGATCCTGTTTGCAATAATTGTAATAAGTGCACTCTTTCTCCAGAAGTACATACTTATAGACGGTAGCAATAGATTGGTACAAAAATGACAATTCAATGACAGGAAATCACTACAGTTCAAGTAGATAATTTTCAATTCATAATTATTTTGATGCTCCATGGGCCATTCCCAAAGATTCTGTCGAGGCTCATATTCATTTGTTGTTGAATTAGAAGCAAACAGAAGCCCATCAGTCTGGACTTACATGAATGCATTTCTTAGGAAACTGCATGCCCCTCAGCTTTACTGCACTAAGCAACAACCTTGAAGTTCCAGGATTACTTCCTGTTTTATAATCAACTTATTCACATACGTGACTGGGGCAGTTGGGATTTGAAGATGAACCTCCCGGGTGGGAGGTAGAGACACTAAAACTTTAACAAAAGACTCTGAAGAGTTAAGGGCTGACTTGGAAACTGGTAATGTTGATCAGTACAGGGTTTGAACTCATGGCCGTGGCATCATTAGCAATACATCCTAACTATCTGAGCTAACACAAGATTACATCTAAATATTTCCAAAACCACCTTATCATGCAAGTTGCAACACATGGCTGTATCAGGTGTGATTTGAATCTGGATCCTTTGACGCAGTTGTTTGGACGTTTCTATTGTGCCACAAGATACTTGCATTGAGAGATGTGAAATATTCTTGATTTGGGAAGGATTGTACCCATAGAATCCCCTCATTGTGAGAACAAGCCTTTCGGCCCAATAAGTCCACACTGACACTCACTGCATCCCACCCAGACCCAGTTCCCTATAGCCCACCTAATCCACACATCGCTGAACACTACAGGCAATTCAGCATGGCCAATCCACCTAACCTGCACATCTTTGGACTGTGGGAGGAAACCAGAGCACCCAGAGGAAACCCGCGCAGACACGGAGAGAATGTGCAGACTCCGCACAGTCACCTGAGAGTGGAATTGAACCCAGGTTCCTGGCACTGTGAGGCAGCAGTGCTAACCACTGAGCTACTGTGCTATGTTGCAGATTGATAGCAGATATTTTTCAATCTTCAAGCCTGGCCTTCTGGTCTAGAGGTGGGGAGATATTTTCTAATCAACCTGTTGAGAGACATTGTGCCACACCTCTGGGGCAGGTGGGACATGAACTTGAGTCCCTGGTTCAGAGGCACTGACATTACCACAGCTCACGATGCCATCAGGATTACTTTTATACTTAAAAACCGCAAACGTTAATAGATTAAACCATTCCCAGTGGCACACTGTTACAAAAGCAACCGAGGGATAATGGAAACTTATGGAACAGAAACTAAATCAAATTTACATTGAGAATTTAGCCTTCATCCATAAATTAAATAAATGTGTATGTTAATCTGGATGATTGTCAACAGAACAACCCCAGTTGGCTCACTGACAATTCCCGCTAAGGACAACACTAGAGATATTTTCTATTCAACTTGTTCAGAGATGTTAAATGGAATAAGCAATGCCCTTTTTCTTCAAAGCTACCTTTGGGATGTTAGATACCTTCAAGGCAGAGATCGACAAATTCTTGATCTGACAAAGAGTCAAGGGCTATGGGGAGATTGCAGGGAAGTGGAGTTGAAATGCCCATCAGCCATGATTTAAATGGCGGAGTGGACTTGATGGGCCGATTGGCCTCTTTTCCGCTCCTATGTCTTGTGGTCTTATGGATTGCCATGCAAATCGCCAGCAATTTGACAAAGAATAATTGTTGCAGATTCTTTATAAAATGAATGTTGGAGTGTAATTTTTGTGCTCTTGGACCTAAATATATATCTTAAACATCAAACGTGTTGAAATGTTGAAGCGATGCTGTCAGCTATTTCTTTACATCTTATTCTACAAAAACCCAGTGGAAGTCTTGTGGTTGCAGAGAATGAAATCTGATGTTCATTTTCAGGTGACTAAGTAGTTAAATGTTCTCTTAACAAGCTGGAATTGTGTTCATTAGCGAATTCTACCCAGTTAACCAGGAACCTTGGCCAAGTTTATAATTTGTTGAATTCATTCAAATATTATTTGAACCACTTTAGTATATCAGTTGAGTATTCAATTACTAAATAATTGAGTCCTGCTTAACCTTCTTGATTGAAATAACCACTAATGCATATACGGAATGCAACTATCAAAGCTGACCTCTGGAGAATAAACAGAAGATGGAAACCTATTATGACTCAAGCACACTCCCAGCATCATTGTTTACATAATAATTCGTATACAATTCTCTCCTTTTAAACTTCCCTGAGGGAGTTTTACCATGCAAATCTGTCAGCATGACAGCAGGCCTCCTGTGGAGATTGCGCTTGATAAGTGCAGTGGTATGATATACCACAATGTGCAATATCAGATTTCACTGCTAAAGCTATATATAAAGTGGCCTGTGTTGTAAAGAACATGGAGTGCAATTGTGCTATGCAGGCACCTACTGAGCAGTTGCTTCTCTGTGAATTTTGAGCTGGTTTAAGGTCAGTAAAACCAGTAGGAAATTATTGGCTTCCTTCTGAAGAATTTTATGCTTTGAAATGTGATGTTTGATGCATGATAGATGTGTATTTGATGTAAAAAATCTCCTTTCTGTCTGTCCATTTATGTGTTTGTTTATTTATATGTCTATTTAAAGAGAATGTTGGAACAACTACGCATATGTCTGGCTGCCTGTCTGTTTATCCGCTTGGGTAGCAGTGGCACTGATTTCACATGTTGGGGCTGTTATTTTGAATGTTGATGTTTTATTCAGAGCGAAGCCAGGCTTCCTATGATTTGACAAGTGGATCCCCTTGAAGGGGTAACATATTCAATAGGGATCAAACCAAAATTGGCTGTCCAAAGAAATGTTTGGCAGCTGACCCTGAGATATAGTGAAGAATGTTAGGAGCAGCTAATTTGGTATCAGTAGCAAAATATGTGAAACATGTTTTGCTCAAAAGTGCAACATTTTTTGATTTCTTTTGGGGCTTGGTGCATCATTTGGTATGGCAATGATTGTGTGGGCATGTAAAGTTCCGAGAGTGAGCACTTGGATATCCAGAAATGTTCAATTTCACCTGGGAGATTAGCAGAGTACAGCAATTAAGTTCAATACATTTGAGCCAAGGTATGGCAAATATAGCCAGACTTTCTATTTCTAATTGCCTGCAAGTGGTTTCCATTGTGGAATGACTGAGAGTGAATAAAGGATAGAGACAAAAATTGTTTGGCTATAGAAACCTCTTCCTTCTCATATATAATTGACCTTTTCCCAGTTGATAAACCTGTTAGAAACCAGCATCAGGGTCATGAGAGGAGCATGGCGACTCCAGTAAGCTGTTTGTTTGGCTCCTGACACCTGTGGAACCAAATGTTAAAATGGTACAATTGAGCAGGTACTTCTAGATAGTTAAAAACTTTACACAGGAGGTCTGAGGACGTAAGATTTTTCAGAACTAAGGCATGCAGCTGGGCCACTTACCATCTGATTTTATTTTATCATGTAAGTGCAAATCAAGGTGAGAATGATTGAAGTTGTAATTAAATGCAATCAAGTTAGGTGTTACAGGATTTCCTCTGCACTTTGCTACTCACTGACTAATAGCATCTCCATTCTGAAGGATAGATTATTACACAGAAACATAAAAGGAAACCACATGATCCCATTGAGTCCATACTGATTGAAGAAGAGCCATCTATTATAATGTCACTCTCTATCTTTCAGTCTATTGCCCTGTAGAATCATAGAATCCCTGTAGTGTGGAAGCAGGCCATTCAGCACATTCAGTACACATTGACTATCCAAAGAGCATCCCACTCAGACCCACCCTCCACCCTATCCCTGTAATCCTTCATTTTTCGTGGCTAATCCACCTCGTCTGCACATTCCTGGGCACTATGGGCAATTTAGCATGGCCAATCCACCTAACCTACACATCTTTGGACTGTGGGAGGAAACCGGAGCACCCAGATGAAACTCACGCAGATATGGGTAGAATGTGCAAACTCCACACAGTCAGCTGACAGTGGAATCAAACCCAGGACCCTGACACCATGAGCCTCTGTGCCACCCTGTCGGAATTATTTATTCATTCATTCATGGGATGTGGGCATCACTGGCTGTGCCAGCATTTAGTGTCTCCCCATTGTTGCCGTGGAAAAGTTGGTGGGTTGTTGCATCTGATGAAGATGTACACACAAAGCCATCGGGGGGGCGGAATTCCAGATTTTCGACATAGCTATACTGAAGGAATGGCTGCATATTTCCAAGTCAGGATGGTGAGTGGCTTAAAGGGGAACGTCCAAGTGCACCCATGAATCTGTTGCTCTTGTCCTTCCAGATGGAAGTGATCATGAGCTCAGACTGTGCTGTCTGAAGAACTTTGGCGAATTTCTGCAATACATCTTATGCACTATTGTTACTGAGCATTTATGGTGGAGGGAATGGATGCTTGTGGATGTGATGTAAATCAAGTGGGCTGTTTTGTCCTCGACATTGTCAAACTTGCTGAGCATTGTTGGAGCTGCACCCATCTAGAAAAATGGGCAGTGTTCCATCAACTCCTGACTTGTGCCTTGTAGATTGTGAACAGGTTTTAAAGAACCAAGAGATGAGTTACTCACTGCAAAATTCCTGGCCTCTGACCTGCTTTTGTAGCTCCCGTATCGATATGGCTAGTCCATTCTAGTTCTCATCAATGGTCACCTCGATGATGTTTATCATGTGGGAATCAATTACAATAACGCCCTTGAAAGTCAAGAGGTGGTAGTTAGTGATAATGGGAACTGCAGATGCTGGAGAATCCAAGATAATAAAATGTGAGGCTGGATGAACACGGCAGGCCCAGCAGCATCTCAGGAGCACAAAAGCTGACATTTCGGGCCTAGACCCATCATCAGAGAGGGGGATGGGGTGAGGGTTCTGGAATAATTAGGGAGAGAGGGGGAGGCGGACCGAAGATGGAGAGAAAAGAAGATAGGTGGAGAGGAGAGTATAGGTGGGGAGGTAGGGAGGGGATCGGTCAGTCCAGGGAAGACGGACAGATCAAGGAGGTGGGATGAGGCTAGTAGGTAGGAGATGGAGGTGCGGCTTGGGGTGGGAGGAAGGGATGGGTGAGAGGAAGAACAGGTTAGGGAGGCAGAGACAGGTTGGACTGGATTTTTTTTGTTGGAGATCGTTATTGCCCGGCATTTGTAGGGTTTGAATGTTACTTGCAACTTTTCAGCCCAACTATGGATATTGCCCAGATCTTATTGTATTTGGACACAGACTGCTTCAGTGTCTGAGGAGTTGCGAATGGTGTTGAATGTTGTGCAATCGTTGGCGAACATCCCCACTTCTGACTTTACGATGGACGTAAAGTCATTGATGAAGCAACTGAAGACGGTTGGGCCGAGTTCACAATCCTGATAAACCCCTGCAGTGGTTGACTGACCTCCCACAATCACAACCACAACCATATTCCTATGTGCTAGGTATAACTCCACCAGAGGACAGCTTTCCTCTGGGTTGCCACTGACCTTGGTTTTGCTGGGGCTCCGAGATGCTGCAACAGTTCAAATGTGGCTGTAATGTCAAGGGCAGCCATTGTCACCTCACCTCTGGAATTCAGATCATTTGTCCATGTTAGGAACAGGTTGTAATGTGATCAGGAGCTGAGTGGCCCTGGCAGAAACCAAAGTTAGTGCCAATGAGAAGGTTATTGCTCGGCAAGTTCTACTTGATAGCACACTTGAGAATATCTTCCATCACTATACTGATGATTGAAAGTAGACTAAGGAGTGGTAATTGATTGGGTTGGATTTGTTTGTCTTATAATGTACAGGACATTCTTGTGTGCAATTTTCCATATTGTTGGGTAGATACTGCTGTTACATCTGTACTGGAACAGCTTAGCTAGGCGAGCGCTAAGTTCTGGAACACTTGTGTTCTGTATACAATTGGTTAACCCATCGACTAAAGCATTCCTAATCACAATTTTCAGCTTTTCTTTTTATTAGTTATTTGAGGAACTTGGAATTTCTAGTAAGATCAGGATTTGTTAGCCATCCCTACATGGCTTGAGAATGTGGTGATGAGTCACCTTTCTGAACCGCTGCTATCCATTCTGAGCAGGATCATCTGCAATGTTGTTCAGGAGGCTGTTCTGGATGTTGACCCAACAATATTAAAGGAACAGTGAGATAGTTCTAAGTCAGGATGATGTGTAACTTTGATGCAAAATTGTGGTGTCTCATGCAGTCTGCTGTTCTTCTCCTTCTGGATGATCGTGGGTATATGTTTGAAAGGTTCTGTCTATGGAGTGCTGGCACATTGTTGAATTGCATCTTAGAGATGGTACAGATAATGAGCTAGTGGTGCACTTGTGCCAAGTGCGCTGCTTTGTTCTAATGGTGTACAGTATCTTTAGTGTTGTTGGACCTGTGCCCATCCAGGTAATTGGGGAGAATTTTATCACATTCCTGACTTGTACATTATAGTTGGTGGTAAACTTCAGGGAATCAGGTGGCAAGATACTCACCTCAGAATACCCAAACTCTGAGCAAATCTGTAACCCCGATATTAAATGTGATTGCACCAGTTAACAGTCTGGTTAATGGCAAAGTGTAGTATGTTAATGGTAGAGATTTGCCATTGAACAGCAAGGAGAAACAGTTAAATTATTTCTTGTTCAAGAAGGTCATTGGCTTGCATTTGTAGAATGAAAATGTTACTTATCACTTAGCTTAAAGATTGCCTATGTCATGTTGCAAGTGCACTTTATCTGAGGAATTTTGAATACAAGTAAAGTCAGCAATGATCAACAACTATCCCATTGGCCTTCAGCTACTGTCAAAAGTAAATGTGTCAGTGATGTCCTGAGACTCAAATGATTAACCTCCAACCACCACAATTGGCTTCCTTTGCATTAGTTGTGGCTCTAACTTATGGAAAGATTTTCCCCAATTCCTATTGGATTCCAATTCACTGGAAACCCTTAGTGTTATAATGCTGGTTGAGCCAGTAATGTCTACATTGTATTAAGAAATTTTAGGACATAGGTTTAATAATATTTAAGATTTAAAATTACTGGAATAACAATCACTCAGCACTGCACACTGAGGCGAGAATGACTGCCTTCAACATCAAGTCAGCAGTTCCAAACCTGACTCATCTTCAGAAGATAATAAACTGTGAGGCTGGATGAACACAGCAGGCCAAGCAGCATCTCAGGAGCACAAAAGCTGACGTTTCGGGCCTAGACCCTTCATCAGAGAGGGGGATGGGGAGAGGGAACTGGAATAAATAGGGAGAGAGGGGGAGGCGGACCGAAGATGGAGAGAAAAGAAGATAGGTGGAGAGGAGAGTATAGGTGGGGAGGTAGGGAGGGGATAGGTCAGTCCAGGGAAGATGGACAGGTCAAGGAGATGGGATGAGGTTAGTAGGTAGGAAATGGAGGTGCGGCTTGGGGTGGGAGGAAGGGATGGGTGAGAGGAAGAACAGGTTAGGGAGGCAGAGACAGGCTGGGCTGGTTTTGGGATGCAGTGGGGGGAGGGGAAGAGCTGGGCTGGTTGTGTGGTGCAGTGGGGGAAGGGGAGATTTTGAAGCTGGTGAAGTCCACATTGATACCATTGGGCTGCAGGGTTCCCAAGCGGAATATGAGTTGCTGTTCCTGCAACCTTCGGGTGGTATCATTGTGGCAGTGCAGGAGGCCCATGATGGACATGTCATCAAGAGAATGGGAGGGGGAGTGGAAATGGTTGGCGACTGGGAGGTGCAGTTGTTTGTTGCGAACTGAGCGGAGGTGTTCTGCAAAGCGGTCCCCAAGCCTCTGCTTGGTTTCCCCAATGTAGAGGAAGCCACACCGGGTACAATGGATACAGTATACCACATTGGCAGATGTGCAGTTGAACCTCTGCTTAATATGGAAAGTCATCTTGGGGCCAGGGATAGGGGTGAGGGAGGAGGTGTGGGGGCAAGTGTAGCACTTCCTGCGGTTGCAGGTGAAGGTCCTGGGTGTGGTGGGGTTGGAGGGCAGTGTGGAGAGAACAAGGGAGTCACGGAGAGAGTGGTCTCTCCGGAAAGCAGAAAGAGTGGGGATGGAAAAATGTCTTGGCCGCCCCCGCCACAACCGCCCAAAGAGGATCCCCCTCGTTCTCACACACCACCCCACCAACCTCTGGATACAACGCATCATCCTCCGACACTTCTGCCATCTACAATCCGACCCCACCACCCAAGCCATTTTTCCATCCCCACCCCTGTCTGTTTTCCGGAGAGACCACTCTCTCCGTGACTCCCTTGTCCGCTCCACACTGCCCTCCAACCCTACCACACCCGGCACCTTCCCCTGCAACCGCAGGAAGTGCTACACTTACCCCCACACCTCATCCCTCACCCCTATCCCAGGCCCCAAGATGACATTCCACATTAAGCAGAGGTTCACCTGCACAACTGCCAATGTGGTATACTGCATCCACTGTACCCGGTGTGGCTTCCTCTACATTGAGGAAACCAAGCAGAGGCTTGGGGACCGCTTTGCAGAACACCTCCGCTCAGTTCGCAACAAACAACTGCCACTCCCAGTCGCGAACCATTTCCACTCCCCCTCCCATTCTTTAGATGACATGTCCATCATGGGCCTCCTGCACTGCCACAATGATGCCACCCAAAGGTTGCAGGAACAGCAACTCATATTCCGCTTGGGAACCCTGCAGCCCAATGGTATCAATGTGGACTTCACCAACTTCAAAATCTCCCCTTCCCCCACCGCATCCCAAAGCCAGCCCAGTTCGTCCCCTCCCCCCGCTGCACCACACAACCAGCCCAGATCTTCCCCTCCCGCCACTGCATCCCAAAACCAGCCCAGCCTGTCTCTGCTTCCCTAACCTGTTCTTCCTCTCACCCATCCCTTCCTCCCACCCCAAGCCGCACCTCCATTTCCTACCTACTAATCTCATCCCTCCTCCTTGACCTGTCCGTCTTCCCTGGACTGACCTATCCCCTCCCTACCTCCCCACCTATACTCTCCTCTCCACCTATCTTCTTTTCTCTCCATCTTCGGTCCGCCTCCCCCTCTCTCCCTATTTATTCCAGTTCCCTCACCGCATCCCCCTCTCTGATGAAGGGTCTAGGCCCGAAATGTCAGCTTTTGTGCTCCTGAGGTGCTGCTTGGCCTGCTGTGTTCATCCAGCTTCACACTGTATTATCTTGGATTCTCCAGCATTTGCTGTTCCCATTATCACTCATCTTCAGAAGAGTCTACTCATGCCCTGTGTTTGCAAGCTGAGGCATAAGTCATGGTGGGCTGGAGTATTTTCCAATTTGTCTGGATGAGAGCAGCTCTAACACCATTCACACCAAAAAAATTCAACACCATCCAGAACAAAGCAGCTTCCCTGCTCAACCAATCCACAATCTTACACATTCACATATTGACTTACAAAGCAACTCATCAAATTGATTTGATTTGATTTATTGTAGTTAGATGTACCTGAGTATAGGGAAAAGCTTTGTTTGCAAGCAGTACAAATAGATCATAGCAAACAAGGACATACAGATCATAGGGTGTTTAGACAGAGCGACACGTACAAGGTTACAACTGCACATGAAGAGTGCGTAGCAAGATCAGAAAGGTTTCTTCAACAGCATCTCCTAAACTTGTTAACTCTACCACCTAAAAGCACAAGGATGTCATATACCACATATGCCTATCCTTGCTGGGAAAGCATAATACTTCTGTAAAACTCATAGGCACATTTTAGTTTAATAGTAAATCAACCTTGGCAGAAGGCCACCTCTCATTTCAAGGTTCGAGAGAAGTGGCATTTTATGTTTTTCTACTTTGAGCCTATTGGCCAAGCGCTTTGGCTGCCACCTTTACAGATGTTGTCATTGCAATTCGGACAATGGGCATCACGGTGGAAATTCCTCTTCATTTTAAGATGAAAGATTTTGTCAGCACTAATACTGAGCTTTATCCACAGGCAAATGCATACACTTCTTGAAGTGTCAGAGGAAAAGCTCTCTCCACAGGTTCTGTTTCACGAGGAAGATGGTGTTGTCTCGGAGAATGTAACCTCCAGACAACCTCCAACACAAGACAGCATTATCAATAACAATCATGTTCACAGTGGCCCTGAGCTGGCTTGTTCTGAACTGCCACATTAAGTCTCGTGAATAATAGTTAATCTGGCAGAAATATTATTCACCAGGACGACAAAATCATCACTTTCTCGATGTAAAACACAGTAGGATTAGAAAGCTGTACAATAATTCAGTCTGCGTGTATCTCCTTGTCTTGAGAACTTCCCTCTAACTTTCCCTCTGTTCCTTTTGCCAGTTATCCCATCCAGCCTTTTGCCACTGGTAATAATTTCACGAGGGGAGCCTTATGCTTCAGCCTTTCTCTTGGCTTGTGCCATCCCTGAGATTTCTTCCAGTGGCATGAGTTCACTGATTCAGAGATGGCTTTATATTCACTTTAATAGCACAGTATAATCTTCCTTAACCAGTACGTCAGATAACTGAACGAGGCAGATCCATCAGCCTTGCTAGGAGTTCTAATACCATTGAAGTCAGCTACATTGACAGGCAATTTTACCATCCAAACATGAAGGAGCTGAGCATGCAACCGCAGCAGATGAGCAAAAGGCTACCAATAGTAATGTACATATCCAGTATTTGGTGCCCTTGTTCTAAAGGGACTTTCAGTTGTCAGTCCATTGCCAGGTAGAGGTGGCAGCATTTCTTGACCATGGGATGACCCGAAGTCTACTCCTTTGGATATGGTGGCTTCCTCCTCTTTTTGACTTGGCTGCAAGGTCTGCAGTCATTGACAGGATTGAAATCAATTCGCTGTGAGACATAGCAAACTTCTTCATCTCTCCTCCAAGACCATGCTTTCCATAGTGCGGATAGTAATCAATATGGGTGAAACCACGAGACAGCAAAGTGGATAGTAAAGTTCCGACAAAAATATTGAAATCAGATAAAACAGTCTTCTGGAAAATGGGAGGTAACCATTCTCGAGATACCCTTGGTTTAGTCCTCTGTATAATGCAGTTTGATCAGTGTTCCCTATCTGACTGCAATTGGGTTGAATCGGTATGTCCAGTTGCAGGCTCTGTATGCTTTCACAGTCAATGCCAAAATGAGGTCCGTGCATGCTGTCCAATAAGGCTGGAAGGGTGCTTTTAAGTGGAAGCCCTCAAGGTGTAGACTCCAATGTTGGGTGACTCTGGAACAGAGTGTGCCAGACTGTTGGCCTGCAGGGCCTTCACCTTCTCTGCTGCCATTACCTGTTTCTGCTCATTAGCCCACAGTGTAACAAAACAGTTGTGCAAGGAGATGCATGTTGGCTGATAAACTCCACTGATGTACCTGCTATGGTCCTCAATGATCACATTGATACTCGAAGTTAATAAAAAATTTCTTTATTTAAAAGCACATCCTGGTTCATTAGCTAAAGCAAAATATAATTAGGCTCTTCCTCTTTTTTTTATCAACACCAGCTGCTTCTACTCGAATCATTTCTCATTTGTACACAGATATTTGGCTCTCTGCTGCTATTATGCCTCCATTTTGGAGCTATTCAGCAATTTGTGATCCAAGGAATTCACTATCCTGTCCTAAAACAATTATTGCCTATCATGCCAGAGCTAACAATATTTTCATAAGCCTGTTCCAAACCAAATTTATTTTATACCACAATACTTCCCACCTAGTGCCTGTAACTACATGGAATCTCACATTTGCAACGCTGGTCTACCCACAGATTGGACAACAGGCAGCAAACTTGTATCTATTCCAAGGGGAAGGTCCAATCTAATAAAGTGTCTATTAGGCACATACTCAGCCACTATTAGGCCTTTTCTTGCAATCCCTGAGAAAAGAGCCTGTCCTGCTCAGAACTGTTTGATGTTCAGATCTGACAGTCCTACTTTGTGAGCGGCATCACAAGGAATGATATCTGCTTCCGTGAATGCTCCAGGGACTTCATCAGGGATTGTCATTGGACCTCTGGATCCAGATGTCACACAGGTAGCAGGATTCAGAGGCAAAGAGAGTACTTCTGGCTGATTCATAGGTAATGAGGTGAGTTTGGGAAGATAGTTGAAGACTCGTGGAGAGAAATACTCCATGAAACTTATCAAAATTGGCACTCGGTCGAATTTCTGGTAAAATTTTGCACAAGGGGTCTGAAATGCATTATCCTTCAAGAACCTTCTGGAATTTTGATGTTGCCCTGGACTTTGAGTAGCAGGGCACCCTTAGGAACCTGCTGGAGAAAGCATTCTAAGATACCTTAAAGGAAGTCAGTCCACCAAATGATCCAGGAAGATTTTCCAGCAGTCAGGCAAGGCAAGATCCAGGGCGTAGCTGGTAAGTAGTAAGTGATGTTCCTGCCACAAGACTGCCAACCGTTAATCATCTCCAGAAAGAATTAATCTAACCATCTCCGCTGATGTTTAATTCCCATGAATAACTACCCTCCTGTCTCTCCAAAGCATGTCCACCATCCACAAAGAACAAATCATGAATATTGTGGAATACTGGATGAGTGCAGCTCCAACAATACTTAAGAAACTCAATGTATCCTGGACAAAGTAGCCTGTTTGATTAGCTCTCCATCCATCAACTCTCTCCTCGACTGACCCACAGTGACAGCAGGCAGGAGCATGTACAAAATGCATTGCAGCAATTCACCGTGACTCCTTTGTCAGCACCTTCCAAATCCATGATCTTCACCACTTAGGAGAGAAAAGACAGCTGATGTCCTGGAGCACCACCAACGTCAGGTTGCCCTTCAAGCCACATACCACCCTGACTTGGAGCTATAGCACTTCTTTCATGGTTGCTGGATGAAAGTCCTGAAACTGCCTTCCTCATAGTGTCCAACTTCAATCTTTAATTCTCCTTCCCCATCCCCCGCCAACCCGCCTAACCATGGAGCACAGGGGTTCACCATCTCCTCCTCTGGGGTAATTAGGATAGTCATTAAATGCTGGCAAGTGAACAGTGCACACACCCCATGAATGATTTAAAATAAAATCTCGTAACCCCAATGATTTAGTTGCACAATTTCATAATTTTTGTAGGACTGGAGACAACAGATCTTTTTGTCCTTTCTTTACGCTGGAAGGAAGTCCCATTTGAAGAACTATCAAGCATTTTCTCAGCAGATTGCTAACCACAACGAGCATATTTTTTGTCAACAAGATGTACATAATCCAGCAGCCAAATGATCACATTTCTTGCAGTTTCTGAAGGGGTCGTATAAACAATAAATGCAGGTCACTTCCCCTTGAAATAAATGATTACATAGCGTTCTTTCTTATCTTAGATAAAAGAAGTGTCCCAGAAAGCAGTTAACAATACATCATTCTGAACAGAGAACACACTGGGTTACCAGACTGGATATGCAAAAGATACTTTTCAGAAATGTAATGCTTTGAAACAAGATTGACCTTGTCTTTGGCATATATGTGATAATATGGAAAACATATTTCTCTACTTCACTGTGCCACATTCTACCCAGAACACTAAAAAGACATAAAATAAATTGAGTAAAGGATAACATTCTAGTATATTTGAAGAATATAATAAATAAGATTTATTATTTCAGAGACCCGGGTTTGATTCCACCCTTGGGTGACTATCTGTGTGGAGCTTACACGTTCTCCCCATGTCTGCATGGGATTCCTCCAGGGTACTCCAGTTTCCTCCCTCAGTCCAAAGATGTGTAGGTTCAGTGGATTGGTCATGCTAACTGCTCGAAGTTTCTAGGGTGGGAAATGCAAGGATAGGGTAGGGGGTGGGTCATGCTGAGATGCTGTTTGGAGTTTCGATGTGGACTCGACGGGCCGAATGGCCTGCTTCCACATTGTTGGGATCCTATGATCTATGGTTTGTGATTATCAGTGTATTGGGGTAATTATTAGTTGTGAGATTATTGTAGGGCAGAAGGGTTGCTCAGTGGTTAACACTGCAACCTCACAGTGCTAGGCACCCAGGCTTGATTCCACCCTCAGGCTACTTTTGTCTCGCGTTTACACATTTTCCTGGTGTCTATATGGCGGTGCCCTGTTTCCGCCCACAGTATGATGGATTGGTCATGTAGTGTTACAGGGATAGAGTAGGAGGTTGGTTCTTGGTGGGATGCTCTTCGGAGGGTCAGTGCAGATTTGATGAGCTGAACAGCCTGCATCCACACTGTTGAGATTCTATAAACTGCACAATATCATGATTTATAAGGATAAAGTTTCATTGTTTTATGATTTCAGATCTAAAATGTTACCTGCTAAATTAACAGAGAACTATTATTTTCCTCAATGTATAACCATGCTTGAATATGAAATTGTACCATTTCCTGTACTGATATTTCTTTGCAGAAATATTTCACATCATATCAAACCACTTGCTGCGTGGCTCCACATGGTTGTGTGTGGTTCTTGAATTTCTGTTTACCGTGGTCACTTAATCAACATCAAACCATCTGGCAGTGTATACGTATGTACTGAAACACAATGCTTTTGAAATGTACTTGTTAAGTTAAAAAAAAGCACCCAATGTGGCTCAATGAGTTTGAATTTCACTAGTCCATTTTGGATTGCTTCGGAATACGATACTAAATAGTAATCGATAACACAATAATTTCCTATTAGATTCCCAGGAGTATTGATTCATTAATTACAAGCTCCGAATTTTTGCTGGTGTAGATCAAACGTTATCACAAGGCTGTAACACATACACACATGGATCTGTGGTGTAATTACTTGTGGTGTCACAGGGAGCTGAATTTCACAGTCGGAATGTCAATCAACTCACTTTCTGGCAGTGCTTCTTGATTTCCACTTATGTGCCCTGAATTTTTCTGACAAGGTTCTTGTGAATGCCCAAATCAGACACTTTACAAATGTTCATACACACTGAGTAAATTTCATTCTATTTATCTAATCAATCGGTCACTTATTCAAAAATAATTAACTTTCCCTCAGCATGAAATCTGGATTCCTTTGATTTATCCATGCTTTTCTAATTCAGTTTAGAGTTTGCTTAAAATTGGTATTTGATTGTAGAGGTGAGAATCTATTGTGACTAGCATACCTCATTCCAGAATGAAATCCACTGGTCAGCCTGCAACTTTTTGAACTTTGTTCCCCGGGTTTGCAACATAATTTTTTCAATTGTTTGGAAGGTCATCCTGCTTAGTCCTTGACACCAACCACATTCATCCTGCTCATGAAAGGGAGTGCACACACAGATTTCTGTCTTCATATGACATCTGGAAATTAATCAGTTCAACTTCTGTCAAACAACCACAGTTGTATCTGAATAGTACTGCCTTTAATAATAAGTGGAAACTGCAGCAGCACAGACATTTTCATTTCTCCTTTGCTCTATTTCTCTCTCTTTTGTGACCCTTATAGAGGCTGGTAACATTTAAACAAAAACTTCGGGATAATAATTGAAAAATCATTTGAAAAGATGTAAGATTTTAAGACTTTTTACTTTAGCAAAAGGCCAAACCACAGTACAGAATTTTCCCTTTCAACGAGTAGCACATCTGGAAATATTTCACAGATACACTTTCTTCTGTTCACCAACACCCCACGATCCCAAGGAATTTATTTCTTTGGTTTAAGTCTAGCCTCTGGCGAGGAATCCATGAAGGCCAAATAGGCCAGTTATCAGCCTTGAAAAAAAAATACACTAAAGGCAGGCAAAGTCAGAAATTACACACCAGCTTACAGTCCAACAGGATTATTTGAAAACACAAGCTTTTGGAAGGCGGCTGGTGAGTGCTGGAGGTATTCCTTATGATGGAAAGAAAGTTGGAGCCTCCACCATCATAATCCATCCCTCCAAACTACAACATAAATGCTAAGGTGTATGTTGCCGCAGCAACTGAGGGATGAGTGATCTGTAAAACATTACACTATCTTTCCAACCCTTTGCACTTCCCCTTCAGTGAAGAATATCCCCTTAACCTGCCCACCCTCCCTACAAGAAAATGAGCTACTTTCTCATGGTAGGCTCAGGTTAGGCTCTTCCTGGAAGTTCATATTTAGTGGACCATGTGTCAATTGTGCAGGTGTAAATCATGGCTCCCACTATTTCTTCCACATCTGTGGCCTGTACTGAAACTGCAAGCCTTGGTGCAAGATAAAAATCTGCGAGCTGCATTTATTTTGGGTCATGGCTTTGCTTTGTGCAGAGGTTGCTGAATAACACCTCCCACTGTATAATTACCATTTGCCATCCTCAGTACTTTCTGTGGAATGGAAAAACCACGTAACCAGGTGCAGTGGAAACTATTATCTAAACCCTTAAAAAGGGGGTAATTTCTTTACCCAGTGGGAATTTAATTACTAAAGCTGTCTATTTGCCAATGTTCATCATTGTGTCAGCTTGAATTCCCTTTCTCTAGTTGATTCTTTCTTTACTTCTCTTTCTACATGAATTATTTTCATTCTCCAGCTAGTGTAGCTGAAGAATTGCCACAGTGTGGACCCTTCCATTTAATCTCTGCTGCCTTCTCCTGATGGAAAGTCATCCTGGCCTTTTCCTTCACCATTTGTTTGCTATTAGTCACCCAGTCCCATCTGATTTGGATTCCATCTGATTTGATGCAGTTCCTTTCATGTGTAGGTGGTTTGTTTGAAGAGATAGCAAAATGGATTTTAAATGCTCACACTGGAATGCTCCTCTGTTCATTGAAGTCAGTGTCTGGAAGCTAGGAAGCAACATCTATCCTTTGAAAGGAAATCATTGTTCAAAAATTACTTTATATCAACTGAAGCATATTTAGGACCTAAATTAGCTGCCAGTGTGCATGAGTAGAGGATGTGAATTTTTTTTCTGACCAGAATTGGAGATTGCCATAAAGGCCTTCTCATTTACTCCTCAGGCATAAGCTTTGGCTCAATAGATAGCACCCTCATCCCTCAGTCAGTAACTTGTGGGTTTCGGTCTTGCTCCAGTGATTTGAACAGAGTTTAGGTCGACACCATGTGCTTTGCTCTACTACGGAATTGACTGCCTGTCACATGCAAGGATTAACCTGTTTGTTTGGTTGCAAAAATAGAAAAGAATCCCATGGTACTTTGTAAGGGGAGACAACGGCCTGATGGCATTGTTGATCCAGGGACCCAGGTTCGAATCCTGCCACAGCAGATGGTAGAATTTTGAATCCAATAAAAGTTTGGAATTAAGAGTCAAAATGCATTGTCAGGAAAAATCCATTTGTTTACTAATACCCTTCAGGGAAGGAAAGTGCCACCATTACCTGGTCTGGCCTAATGTGCCTCCAGACATATAGCATTGCAATTGAGTATTAAATATTGTGTATTATACAGTATTGGCTTCTGGGATGGGCAATAAATGCTGACCTAGCTACCAATCCCCTTATCCTATGAACGGATAAGAATATAAAGAGGAGTTTTCCCATTGTTCTAACAGATGTTATTCCTTACTCAACATGTTATACAGTTATTATTTTACTTCTGTTTATGCTGAGTTTACTCTGACTAATGTTTGCTACATTCTCGGAGTTACTGAAGTGCTCCATTAGGTGCAAAACACTTTGGTGCTCCCTGTGGTTGTAAAGGGCGCTACATAGACGTAGAACTGTCTTTTATTGTTGAACACATTTTATTGATAAAAAGCTGATTGCAAACTTAGAATAACATAAAATCACATAAATGATTAAATCAATAAACCTGTGTAGAATTTCTTAAAATCACACAAAATGGTTACAAGATAGAAGGCGGCCACTGGGTCCATTAATTTTGCAGTGGCTGTCTGCAAGAGCAATTTATCTCGCGCTGTTATCTTGCTCTTTTCAGCAGCTCTCCAATGTTTTCAGATAGTCATCCATTCTCTTTGGAATGCCTTAAATGAACCCCCCTCACCATGCTCTCAAAAAGTGCAGCCCTGATCCTAACAGTAAAAAAAATGTCCTCCTCATTTTTTTTTGGCAATTAGCTTAAACCTTTGCCCTTCAATCTCATTCCTTATTGCAGCAGAAAAAGTTTCTATTTATTCTATGCCAAAATTCATGATTTTGAATAACTTAACCAATTTCCTTTCAACCTTTAATGCTCCAAGGAGAACAGTCCCAGCTTCTCCTGAGTCTTACATCCCCTGGAAGAATTTTCATACTTCTTTTCAGAACTCCCTCTAATGGCTGCTCATCTTTCCTGCAATTTGGTGCTCAGAAAGACATTCAGTTTCCCCCAAGAAGTGAGACTTGTGTTTTATACATGTTTTTGAAGATGTTTCTCCTCCGTCTCTTACAGGATTTATTAGTAACCATCTTATACATGTCGCCTTAGTTTCTGTCTCGCTCACATTTTGATGGAGAACTAGCTTTTTGGGTACAGAACTAGCTCAAAGTTAGAAGACAAAGGGTAATGGTGGAGGGTTGCTTTTCAGATTGGAGGCCTGTGACTAGCAGGTTGCCACAAGGATTGATGCTGGGCCCACTGTTTTTTGTCATTTATGGAAATAATTTGGATGTGAACATAACAGGTACATTTAGCAAATTGCAGATGACACCACAATTGGAGATGTAGTGGGCAGCCAAGAAGGTTACCTCGGAGTAGAACAGGATCTTGAACAGATGAGCTAATGGGCCAAGGAGTGGCAGATGGAGCTTGATTTAGATAAATGTGAGGTGCTGCATTTTGAAACGGCAAATCAGGGCAGGACTCGCACATTTAATGGTAAGGCCCTGGGAGTGTTGCTGAACAAAGAGACCTTCGAGTGCAGTTTCATACTTCCTTCAAAGTGGAGTTGCAGTAGATAGGATAGTGAAGAATTTGTTTGGTATGCTTACCTTTATTGGTCAGTGCATTGAGTATAGGATTTGGGAGGCCATGTTGCGGCTGTACAGGACATTGGTTCAGCCACTTTTGGAATACTGTGTGCAATTCTGTGTCTCCCTGCTATAGGAAGGATGTTGTGAAACTTGAAAGGGTTCAGAAAAGACTTACAGGGATGTTACCAGGGTTGGAGGGTTTGAACTATAAGGAGAGGATGAGTAGACAGGGCTATTTTCCTGGAGTGTTGAAGGCTGAGGTGTGACCTTATAGAGGTTTAATCAATTATGAGGAGCTTGGATAGGGTAAATAGATAAGTCACTTCCCTGGGGTGGGGGCATCCAAACTGGAGGGCATAGATTTAAGGTGAGACAGGAAAAATTTAAAAGGGATCTAAGGGGCAGCTTTTTCACACAGTGGGTGGTGCGTGTATGGAATGAGCTGCCAGAAGAAGTAGTAGAGACTGGTACAGTTATGACATTTAAAAGGCATCTGGATGGTTATGTAAATAGGAAGGATTTAGGAGCTTATAGGCTAAATGCTGGCAAATGGGACTAGATTTAGTTCGGATATCTGGTCGGCATGGATGAGTTGGAACGAAGGGCCTGTTTCCATGCTGTACAGCTCTATGACTCTATGAAAAGATTATCAGGTTGATGCTGCCATTAAATGCATCTCAGTAGCCAAGCAAGTAAATTGCCAAGTTATGTTGAAATCCAGTAGCCATTCCCTTGTTATTATCTTGACACACAACAAGAATGAAAGAGTGATTCTCAAACCTCCATGATCCTTGGGGCTGAAGTAATTAATACACAGATGAAAGTAAATTCAATAAATCAGAAGCATTGTCATCATTCAGTCGAACACTGTTGAATATAATATGACATGGAGTTTTCAATACTCATTTGTTTTTTTAATTTGATTTGGAAATCTGCCTTGGGACAGACATGTTGACATAATTGGACATTTATTGAAGAAGGTTGCAGAACTGAACTTCCAGATTAAAGGGATTTAAGAACATGTGTAGCTTTCAATCAATTTTAAGCATATTTGATTGTTCTCAATTGTAATCAATGCACAGTTTTGATCTATAAATGCACTTTGGTAAAAGGAATACCGATCATTTCGGAAACACTTACATCAAATATTTCACATCATGTCCCTATGACAGGGGCATAAAACTTGTTCACAAATAACTTGTAGCCATGTTTACACTTGTGGCTTACTCCTGCTGCTCCTGGCCTCTGCTAAAATAAAAAAGTCTTTGATAGTGTGCACTTTGACAAAGCAATTACATTCAAAACACACTTTCTTCTCCTTCACTTGAACATTGTCTTTATAATTGTAAACCAGGTGATACTGAAAGGCCGGTTGTATCAGAGATAATGGGAGCTGCAGATGCTGGAGAATCCGAGATAACAAAGTGTGGAGCTGGATGAACACAGCAGGCCAAGCAGCATCTTAGGAGCGCAGAAGCTGAAATTTCGGGCCTAGACCCTTCCTCGGAGAGAGGGGGAGGGGGAGAGGATTCTGAAATAAATAGGGAGAGAGGGGGAGGCGGAATGAAGATGGATAGAGGAGAAGATAGGTGGAGAGGAAACAGACAAGTTAAAGGGGCGGGGATGGAGCCTGTAGAGGTGAGTGTAGGTGGGGAGGTAGGGAGGGGATAGGTCAGTCCGTGGAGGACGGACAGGTCAAGGGGGTGGGATGAGGTTAGTAGGTAAGAAATGGAGGTGAGGCTTGAGGTGGCAGGAGGGGATAGATGAGAGGAAGAACAGGTTGGGGGGAGCGGGGATGTGCTGGGCTGGTTTTGGGATGCAGTGGGGGGAGGGGAGATTTTGAAGCTTGTGAAATCCACATTGATACCATTGGGCTGCAGGGTTCCCAAGCGGAATATGAGTTGCTGTTCCTGCAACCTTCGGGTGGCATCGCTGTGGCACTGCAGGAGGCCCAGGATGGACATGTCATCTAAGGAATGGGAGGGGGACTTGAAATGGTTCGCGACTGCGAGGTTGCGAACTGAACGGAGGTGTTCTGCAAAGCGGTCCCCAAGCCTCCGCTTGTTTTCCCCAATTTAGAGGAAGCCACAACGGGTACAGCGGATGCAGTATACCCCATTGGCAGATGTGCAAGTGAACATCTGCTTGATATGGAAAGTCACCTTGGGGCCAGGGATGGGGGTGAGGGAGGAGGTGTGGGGGCAAGTGCAGCACTTCCTGCAGTTGCATGGGAAGGTGCCGGGTGTGGTGGAGTTGGAGGGGAGTGTGGAGCTGACAAGGGAATCTCTTCCTCTCACCTATTCCCTCCTCCCACCTCAAGCCACACCTCCATTTCCTATGTACTAACTTCATCCCGCCCCCTTGACCTGCCCGTCCTCTCCGGACTGACCTATCCCCTCCCTACCTCCCGCCCCCATACTCTCCTCTCCACCTATCTTCTCCTCTATCCGTCTTCGGCCCGCCTCCCCCTCTCTCCCTCTTTATTTCAGAACCCTCTCCCCATCAATCTTTTTCTGATGAAGGGCATAGGCCCGAAACATCAGTTTTTGTGCTCCTAAGATGCTGCTTGGCCTGCCGTGTTCATCGAGCTCCACACTGTGGTATCACTGAAAGGTTGGTGCTCATTTCCCCGAGAAAATAGAACCCTGTGTGATGTCCTGATGGAGATCTTTATGTTATGATAAGGTAGGCAAAAAGAATTGGCACATAGAGATGGCTGAATCTAAAACCTGTGGTCATAAATTGAAACAAGATATCACAACATTAGATATCTTATAAGAAATCCACTGGGAAATTCAAGTGAAATTTACTTAACCTTATAGTATTTAGAAAGTTGAACTTTCGAGCGCAAGATTGAGATAAATAGGATCAACTCACTTAAATGGATGCAAAATATGACAGAGAAAAATGTTAGAGGCTATGCTGCTAAGATTTGATGAAGTAAAACAGAAGGAAGCTTGTTGAGAGCATAAACTGGCACAGATAGGATACAGTAAGAACCGAGCAAGTTAAAAATTGCTGCCACACAAGCTCAGATTGATATCTTGCAAGGCTGGATAGAGCACTCATAGTATCACAGCAGCCCAGCAATCTGTGCTGCAGCAAATAATGAGGATTGCTGAGAGATCGCCTGGAGTAGTAGCAATAGTTCTGTGGGATACAAACTTGCTGTCCTCTCAGATAGATAGCTTTCAGACTCAAAACACTGTCACTTTTTCAGTGTCCTTCTGTTGCCTCTGAATCAGCCAGATCAGACTTCTGCAGTCCATGTTGTGCCTGCATAAGGAAAGAGACTTCCGAGCAGGAGTAGGCCATTCAGCCCCTCCAGCATGCTATTACCATTTAGTAAGATGATGGCTGATCTGATTGTGGCCTTTAATCCACATACTTGCTTACCTCACTACCTTTGTTAGCCCCTTTGTTCACCCTTGTTAGTCAAGTATGTATTTATCTCTGCCTTGAAAGTAGTCAATGTCCCAGCCTCTACCTGTCACAAACCTATGAATGGAAAAAAAAATCACCTCAACGCTACCCTAAACAGGAGATGTCTATGAAACATAGAGTCCTTTGGCTCTCTCTCTGTGCCGACCAACAAACAAACATCAATCTGCACTAATCACTTTTACCTGTACTTGGTCCATAGCCTATTATACCCCATGGCATTTTAAACGCTCATTATGGATGCTTCTTAAATGTGTGAAAGAACCTGCTTCACCACCTCTAGCCAATCCTATGTCAATGCTAATATGTTGCCATTTCCGAGACCATGAGCTCTCATTTTGCTTAGTATCTTTTGATGTGGCACTTTGACAAATGCCTTTTGGAAATTTAAATGTAATACATCCCCTAGTTTCATCTTACCAACATTGTCTTTTAATTTCTCAAAAAAACTTTGAATAAGTTAATCAATTATGATATTGACTCTGCTTGATTACATTAAGGCTTCATAAATGTCCTGTTCTAACCTCCTTAATCGTAGATTCCGGTGTTTTCCCTGTGGCAGGCAGGAGGCTAACTGGCCTGTAGAATCCCTACAGAGTGGAAACAGGCCATTCAGCCCAGAAAATCTACACTGCCCCTCCGAAGAGCATCGCACCCAGACCCAACCTCCTCTACCACCCATGTCTAACCCACATAACCTAAACATTCCCAAACATTAATGGCAATTTATGGCCAATCCACCTAACCTGCACATCTTTGGACTGTGGGAGGAAACCGGAGCACCTGGAGAAAATCTATGCAGACACAGGGAGAATGTGCAAGCTCCGCACAGGCAGTCACCCGAGAGTGGAATCAAAGTCAGGTCCCTGGTGCTGTGAGGCAGCAGTGCGAACCACTAAAGCCACCGTGCCACCCCAGTTTCCTGCTTTCTCTTTCCCTTCCTGCTTTCTCTTTCCCTTCCTGCTTTCTTGAATAGAGAAGTTGTATTTGCTATTTTCAAAACAAATGTACCATTTCTGGGATCTAATATTGAAAATTTGACACCATTGTACCTACTGCCTCAGCAGCAGCACTGTAGGGTGAAACCCATTAGGGCCAGGTCAATTGTCAGATTTTAGTTCTAATAATTTTCTCACCACCCCTTACCCTGCTGGTTGTGGTTGTTCAATTTTACTCACTCTCCTTCACATTTTAATTTACAATTATTTTTGGGATATTATTTATGTCCTTGGCAGTGAAGACAGATACTGAATAACTCTTTAGTCTCTCACGCCATGTCTCTATTTCCTATTGTAATTACATAGAAAGATAGAAAATAGAGCAGGTATAAGTTATTCAGTTTGTCTAGCCTGCTCTGCCATTCAATATGATCATTGCTGATCATCCAATCGAGTACTCTGTCCCCACTTTCACCCTATACCCTTTGATCTCTTCAGCCGTAAGAACTACATTTATTTCCTTTTTAAGAAGATTCAATATTTTGACTTCGACCACTTTCTGCAGCAGAGAATTCCAAAGGCTCACCATTTTCTGGGCAAAGAAATTTTTCCTCATTTCAATTCTAAATGGCCTATCCTATATTCTTTGCTATGACTTCTGGTTCTTGACTGTCCAGTTATCAGGAATTCTTCCTGCATTTACCCGGTCTGGTCGTGTTAGAATTTTATAGGTTTCTATGAGATATCACCTCATTCAGCTAAACTCCAATGAACACAGTATTAATTATACATTAGTCCTGCCCTCCCAGGAATCAGAAATTGCTTGTGAAACTCAGCAGATCTTGCAGCGTCTGTAGGAAGAGAACAAAGTTAATGTTTGAAATCCAGTGACTCTGCTAATGGAGAGTGTTGTCGCACTGTGCAGGAGCATTGAGACATCATACGTACTGAGGAAATTGTTGGTGTTGATTGATTTTATTGTCACATTTACCAAAATACAGTGAAAAGCTTTGTTTATGAGCAGTCTGGACAGATGCCTGTGGAGGTTGGTGAGGGTCCTTACAGACATGCCAAATTTCCTGAGCCACCTGAGCAAGAAGAGGCGTTGTTGTGCCTTCTTGAATGTCACATCTACATGGGAGGTCCAGGACAGGTAGTTGGTTATTGTCACTGCAAGGAACCTGATGTTCTTCACCCTTTCAACCTTATTTCCGTTCATGTAGATGGGGGTGTGTTCTCCTCCTTTCTTTCTGAAGTCGACGATCAGTTCTTTAGTTTTGCTGATGTTGAGAGGCAGATTGTTTTCATTGCACCATGCCATCAAGCTTTCTACCTCCCTTGTGTATTTTGACTTGTTGTTGTTAGATATCCATCCCACTACAGTGGTGTCATCTGTGAAATTGTTTATTGGTATTTATTCAGAATCTGGAAACACAGTTGTAGGTGTACAGGGGGGACACATCCTTGGGGTGCTCCAGGATTGAGTGTTATTGTGCAGGAGGTGTAGTTTCCCATCCTCACTGAATGTGGTCTCTGGGTCAGAAAGCTGAGGATCCAGCTGCAAAGGGTGGAGCCAAGAACAAGGTCATCCAGTTTCGAGATCAGCATTGAAGAGGGAGCTGTAATCAATGAGCAGGAGTCTGATGTAGATGTCTGATGGTCCAGGGATGAGCGCAGGGCTATGGATTTGGCATCCTCTGTGGACCTGTTACATTGGTAGGCAAACTGTAGGGGATCGGGGCAGGTTTAGAGACTTGGGTTGATGTGGGCCATGACCAGCCTCTTGAAGCAATTCATGATTATTGAAGTCAGAGTGACTGGATTTATTTGACACGTTATAGTTCAAATTGTATTCCATGAAACTTTAGTTTGATGAGGTCACTACAGATAGTCAGCCGGTTCCTGGATGTCATAGTTATCTCTTCTCTTCCTTTTGCTCCCAACTGTGTTCTTGAGTTGCTGTATCCTTGATGTCATGGCCCAAGGTGTCATCATCTTTGGTTATTGTGAATATAGTGGATGACTTTCATGAGTCGGGAGGAAGCAGAAAGCGCTTGTTACCAAGCATCTGGCCTTTGCTTTGACATTGTGGTCGAAGTATCATTGGAACATTAGGCCGGAGTAGAATAAGTGCATCAGGATTCCTGCCAAAATAACAGGCATTTATTGGCATGGTCTGCTGGGCATGCAAACCAAATGCTCATGCAACAAGTAGCAACATTTGTGGCTGTGGTATATCTCAGCACTGAGGTGTAAATATTGCCGAGCAGCCCTAACATAATGTGCGTTTGACATCTATCTTTTATAGAAGTGGATGACGAGTGGGGAGATTTTCCTGGAATAGCCTGCTTCAGGCTGGAAGGACCCCAATATGTAGAAATTCAAGATCACAGGGGTATCATAGTTACGGGTGGTGCTATCCTTGCCATGTTCTGAGATTGCATATCTGGTTGTGAAAAGGTTCTGTGAGCCCTTTTATTCCCTCAGAAACAGAGAACTGTAACACTGAACATCATTTTGTGGAGGTAAAATAAGTGCTTCTGGAAAACGCTTGGTGGATGAAAAGTAAAACTGAGAATTCAGAACTCTTCTCTGCCACCTCTCCCTCCTCATGCCTCTGTGAGCAGCTCGTCCTCTTCTCTGCTGCTTCTGCTTCATCCCCCTCTCATGCCGTCGGCCCAAGAAAATAGCCACTACATTACGCATGAATGGGAGCAAGTGGTTTAACCCTTGAAGAGAGATTGATGAGACTTGCCCCTGTATTCTGGGGAATTTAAAAGAATGAGAGTTAATCTGATAGAAATTCTTAAAGGGATAGACAGTGGAGGAGCAGAGAAGATGTTCCCACAATCTGTGGGATCAAAAACCAAGCGATATAGCCACAGAATTAAAGGCATGCCAATTAGGACTGAGATAGCAGGACATGTTCATTCAGAGTTTGGTAAATCTTTGGAATTCTCTAGCCTGGAGAGCTGTGGAAGATTAGTTATCAAATAAATTTGAGTGCGATTAATAGTTCTCAAAACTCGCTGTGATTAATAGTTTTCTAGATCCTGATGACATCAAGGGATATGGAAACAGTGTGGTGTATGGTACCTAAAGCCAATGATCAGCCATGTTATAGAATGACAGAGCAGGTTCAAGGGGCTAAATAGCCTACTCCTACTCCTGTGCTCCTAATGCCTCTTTCACCTCAGGCATTGGCCTAGTTGATTTCTGCAATTTCAGCCAACTCTACAAAACATCAAACCCTTCCCCAAATTCAAGCCAAGCCAGTAGAAATGAATCAGCGATTGACCTGGGAGTGGTAAACACCCTAATAAATAAGTGCTGGCAAGGATTCCTTCCTACTGCAGAATGCATTGTTCAACTGCATGCCTTCAAGAGATGCTGTTGGTCAGAGTGGTGAGGTTGAAAATGGCATCAAATGAGCCTAATGCTGTGATCAGGCTACTCCACATGCTATTGGTACATGCTCCTGAGACAGTAGTAAAGCCTCCAGCAAATGGTGTCTGGCATGGATGAACTAGAGTGTGTATGCAGGCTGTGGCCACTATTTTGGTGCCAAAATGCGACCTAAAGTGGCTAAATAAGTGTCAAGGAGCCTAGTTTTGCAGCCAAATTGATGCTATGTGAATGTTGTGACATCTTCCTATGATAGCCCTTGCACAAAGGTGCTTAATCATTACTACAATGATAATTCCAGTCCGATAATCTATGAAATTGTGGACAGCATTGAGCTGTTGCGCTGGGAGCGTTAGTGGTTGGAATACTGCTCTGTAAAGGTTTTCTTTTTGAAATTCATTTTTGGGCTCATGAGAAAACCTCGACTTTATGTTTCTCATTGGACACGAGCCTGATATAGTAAGTAGATAAAAATGGATGTCATGCAAGCAATAGTTGATGTGCTGGACTAGCTTTGCCTCTCAAATCTATCACGTTTGTGAATACATCTTCATAAGTACCTGAAAACTAATATTAGAATGAAATAATACAACCACCATAGAATGATGCAATTGGATGTTAATCTGGGGGTTTTGAACCTTTGATCCATTTTTCAAATCTGATTTGTTTCGTGATAATGTCTTAAGTCATTGTCTGAGTTGGCAGTCAGATTTCCATCTACCTTACAGCAGACATAACAAAAATAGGTTTAAAGCAAAGCTGAGTAGATGCATTGGTTGCAGATGGAAGATGGTATAATGTAATTGTAGGACAATAGTTCAGGAGATATCAAAGGAGGAGGTTATTCATCTGATGAAGTGTTACATTTAATTGTAAAGAGTTTCATTCCTTTAGTTTTGTTTGCACATTAAGCTGAGAGAAGGTGAGCAAATTATCTAATTATAGGGACCTCTACAAAGAAAGAAACTGGCTACAGGAAGGATTAAGAAATTGGTTTTCCAGTGCTATTGATAAAATAGTGTAAAAATGTAATTGTCATAAAATGCAGTTGCAAATTTGTTTGCAAATCTTCATCTATTGCATTAAATTCAGCAAAAGGAATAATTCATACAAGCTAGTGCCTTGTGGGCTGAAATCAATTTGAATCAAGCTGCATGCAGCTCTCGCTACAAGTGATGTTTTGCACTCCATAGAAATCAGTCCTATTGAAGTTGGAATATAAACAGTGGATGATAAATTACCAGGAGAAGTAGTGAAATTGTGGTTGAAGAATATGTGGGCTCAGATTTTGTGGTCAGCAGTGAGGGAATTGAGCTCACTATTCATTAAACTTACTACCACCCACTTGTTATTTGTGAGCTTTTGAAATGTTCAGGTACAGTCCCAAGAGATTGCTTCTTGTGTAGGAACTCTCAATATAGAATCTGAAATCTAGCAGGACTCTGCAACTAAGCTGATTGAAGAATCCTGCCTGAGCCACATGGGATGAGTTTTAACACCTCAAAATGTACTTAAATGGTTAACCAGTGGATAAGTACAGCAATTTCATATCCACATTGCATATAGTTGATTGCCAGTGAGTTATTGGTACAGCAAGACCTGTGGAAAAGCGGGGCAGCTTACATATTGTCATCCTCATGTTTAGTTTTAACTGTGGCGTGCATAGACTCCAGAGATGACATGGTGGATCTTTGCTGCCTCACAGTGCTAGGGACCCAGGTTTGATTCCAGCTTTGGATGACAGTCAATGTGGAGTTTGCACATTCTCCCCCTGTGTGAATGGGTTTTCTCTGGGGGCTCCAGTTTTCTTCCACACTCCAAAAATGTGCAGACTAGGTGGATTGGCCATGCTAAATAGCCCACTGTGTCTAGAGATGTGCAGGCCAAGTTTAATTAGCCATGGGATATACAGGGTTACAGGGATAGGGTAGGAGGGTAGATCTGGGTGGAATTGTCTTTGGAGAAGCAGTGTGGACTGAATGGGCCGAATGGCATGCTTCCACATTGTGTGGATTCAACGATTCCAAGTCATTGTTCAGTTGACTCCTTAATGCTGATGGGCTCAGCTAGTTCATTGATATTCTTAAGAGAATTTTGGGCTGTGTTTCGTGACCATGGAACTGATGTTCACAATTTAATGCTGGCTAAGGGGTCACAGCATTTAAAATGTTGAAAAGAAATCGACAGGTTAGAAGCAGAGAATATTTTTGCTCTTATGGGGCATCAAGAGTGAAGAGTCATAAACTGAAAATTAACATTGGCCGATTTAGCAGAGAAATTTGGTATTATTTCTTCACACAGGGAAATCTGGAGTGGTGTCCTCAAAAAGTATGTGGTATCATTTCTCTTGGCTAAGGATATCTAAAGGCATAGACCAAACGTGGCAATGAAGTTGAGCTACAGATCAGCCATGACCTTATTGAATACCAGAGCTGTTCTGGACCTCAAAGGTGTGCCGCTATTCCTCTGTTCCAGAGGATGTTAATCATCCCTGCTAACAGCCTGGCACCATTTCTCCTCCCTGTTCCCAACATTATACCACTACTCCTGCCTTGTACCAACAAAGTAATGCGATACTGTATAATTTTAAATGGAGATTCAACAGCCATTAAATTTAGGTCTCGGCAATATTCGAGGTTAAGTCTGACTGTCTGAGATGCTAAGGAGACAGTTTTACATCATCACAGGAAGTGATGCAATGTCACATGATCTTGTTTTCCTTTGCAGCCTTGTAGCAAGATGAAGCTACAGTACAAGTTGGCTTTCCCCCAGTATACTTGATAAAGATATTTTCCAGCAGCATAACAAGACCAAGAATTTTAGAATAAAACAAAGAATTACAGATATTGAAGAAAACAGAAATTGCTTGTGAAACTCATCAGGTCTGGCAGCATCTGTGGGGAGAAATCAGAGTTAGGGTTTTAAGTTCAGTGATTCTTCTTCAGAGCATTTCTGATGAAAGGTTAACTCTACTTTCTCCCCACAGATGCTGCCAGACTTGATGAGTTTCTTTTGCAATTTCTGTTTTGTTGCAAGAATATTATAATCTTCACTAATATGAGAACAATAAAGGATGTGTTGTTTACCTTTGAGTGTAGGTGCTGCTGGTAAAACAGACATAAACTGTATTTTTTCAAATGCAATGTTGCTTACCATTGTAAGGAACTCATGAGATAATGGTCATATTATTTTTCTGGCTTGTTATTTGCTTTTCACAAAAGCATAATGCAGGCCAACAATGCAATGGCCATAATTAGGCAGAATCCTATAGGGTCTGAGCGACATGGATTACAACGAGATTTATGGTGTAATCTTTTGAAAAGTCCAGTGAGACCTATCTTGACCTTGGAAGCAACTCATTGCATTTTTAACTAAGTTGTGCACGTTGAGGCAAGGTTCTCACTAGGGAGCAACAAATTGCCTATTAAGTTGGATTATTGCAGTTAACAGACTTATTAACTGTACATCTCACCTCATTAATATGCCGCTTCCTATCCTGCCACCTACTGCAATCAAACCAGATGCAGAGAATTCTTCAGTGAGTACTTTGGCAAATTCAGTTTGGCACTGATTGCAAAGAGCCTCCTTATTGTTCAGGAGACAATACATGGGCACCAGCCACACCCACTCCTTGACAGTGAACAATGGCATCTGCTATTTGCCAGTCAGGATCTTCATAGCACCTCTTCAATTTGCTTGAGGATGCTTAGTATGTTGAAGCCTGCATTTCAGGGTACACCAGCTACAAATGTTGAAAGTCTGCTATAAAGACTCTTTCATTGCCGGTACTGGAACGCAGCACATGAATTAGACCGGGTTGCATCTTAGGGCTGCTCACTTGCTCCCTTTGGACTTAACGCCTACCTGTATGCACACAGCATCCCTAACTTGCCTTGCCATGTCAGTGAACAGAGTCACACAGCCAGGTAGCTTGCTTTGCTTGTCAGCAGTCCTTGGGTAAGGGAGCAGACACCTTGCTGTATGGCAGTGGTCCAGGTCAATCTCACATCCACACCAAGTGCCAACAGCTCACGTGGTGAACACAGAGCATGCAAGCAAACAAGCAACCGGGCCCCAAACTTTTGGAAAAGTTGTCCTAACCAAAGTTCATGATTGCAATGTCAGTGTAGGGGTCCTACTACAGGAAGTCTCTGATGGAATTCTGAGGGTTGGCCACAATCAGGTGCCCAGCGGAGGTGGACTGGGGTGGCCTCTGCAGTCTGGGGAGTGGGCCACAGCTACTCCTGCTGTTCCTTAGTGATCAGTGTGGGAGGTAGTGCTAACACTGTGATTGATAATGATACCAGTCAGGAGTCTGGGCACTTCTTGTCCCCTTTATCTTTCTCAAAGGATTGGGCCAAGGTCAGTCCATTGACTCCATCCAAAAACCTAGGTGAAGGGTGGTTCTGGGGGATCAAGGCAGCCACTGCTATGGGAAAGAGATTTGGGAACTTAATTGTGGGGGTTAGGGGCTGCAGGCTGGGAGAAGAGGAGACAACATTTGTAAAATGGGGCAACTGTATTTGTAAGAGGCAGGCGGCTATAGAAAAGCATAGATGGGAATGGGGTAATGCGGGAGGGCTGGTGTGTTCATTCATGGTTAAGAGCACCCTGACATTAAGGATAGACAATGTGTGGATCACACCTGGCATGGTCACCTCATATGCCTGGGACTTGGAGTTAAAAGTGGACTGGCACAGGCTCATGTAGATAGGGTGGGTGGGTAGCCGGGGTGGTGTGATGCCAATGGAGTTCATGAGGAGGGCTAATAGGAAGGGAATCTGGATGTTCAGCTTTTCAGAGCTGTGTAGAGGTGGATGCTGGGAAACATTGCCTGAAAATTGTTGGTTGTCCGACATGACATGATGAGGAAGAATATGGCCACGACTGCGCCAGAATGGGCAGGGTAAGTGTCTGGACTGTAAGGGCCGGAAACAATGTTCACACAAAGCCCATGCACTATGCAGGAAACAGACCTGTGAGGTCCCTAATTCCTGGTAATTCACATGTGTGCCATACACTTCCCTGCCCCATACACATTGCTGCTCACATCGTTCGCAGAAATATTTTTGCGAACAGAGGATAGGGAAAAATTGGGGGTGTTTGACCACAAGGGGAAATGGTGCCAGCAGAACCCATTTCCCTAAAAAACCCTGGTCTTAGAAGCACACGGACCCTCCTTGGCTTGAAATTCCAAGGATCGGAGTGGAGCAGGCACAGGGCAGGTGGAGGTTGAGATCCCAGCCAACATTTGAGTGTCCTGAGAGGAGACCTTCAAAAGATGTATGTATGGTTCTTCCTCCAGTTGCATGCTTCCTGACACTGTCCTGCCTCTTTGTGAAGAAGGGGTGATGGAGTGAGTGCACACCAAGCTCCCCATTATCCTGTTGCAATGCTTTCAGTCCTGAGGACAAATGGCAAGGACAATGAAGTGTGGGTGAGTACCTCTCCAGCAGACCCTGAAGAAGCTGGACCTGGATCTCCATGGCACTGCCAATCTCTCCATGGAGGAGGCCAGATGGTCACCAGCTTGGGGCAGATGTGTCCCCAAGGCAGAGCTGCACTCCTGCAATGTGTGGGCAGTAAGGGCCATCACCTTCCACATTGCTGTCTGCTGCTCCTGTTCCGCCTGGTGTGTGTGGATGGGGTCCCTGATTGCTGACTCAACAGGGCCCTGTCCTGCCTGGGCCTGAGTAGGTACCTGGTGTTTGGGAGCCCTCTAAGTGCCAGGGCCTGGGGGAATTCTTCCTCAGCCAGCCGTAGAACGATCACAATGAGGCACTCACCAGCTTGTGCTCCTAAATTTTCTAAACCTGAGGTTGCTGCCAAAGTTTCAGTATCTAAGCTCGTAAGTGATACAGTTCTCTGCAGGGGCTGTGGACAATGCATGGGCATCCCATTGGGATGACAGAGAGAGAGAGAAGGTCAAGGTTAAAAATATTGTGCGATGAGTGGCACTGACATTGGGGTTACTGTGAGAGGAATGATTCAGGTGAAGGAGGAACAATATGCACATTGGGGGTGATCTGGATGTCTTAGCACTTCTGTGGGAGCAAGTATCAGTCTGCACTTGGGAGAGGAAAATTCTCTCTTTGCTGCAGGTGAGGAGCCTGATGTGGGTGCACTCCATCCATTTGGACCATTTGTGCCTTGCTGTGGTCTGTTTTATTCTGGAATGAGAGAAATAGAGGAATTGAGTGAGTCCAGAGTTGATCAGGTGGCTGCTTGTGCTTGTTCAGGTGGCTGAAAGGTGGTTGGTGTCTTGGGTTGGCAAGTAGTAGGCACAGAGGCCGGGCAAGGTTAGTAGCATGGGGTGATGGGGAGAGAGTGCTGGGATGAAACAAATGAGAGTGAGAGGACATTGGGAGAGGATGAGTGTTTGAAGGAGATGGGTGCAGTGGCAGAGATGGAGTAAGTGAGAGGTTGCAGAGAGAAAAAGGTACCACTTACCTTGGCACAGCGGAAGTCATTGACCTTCTTTCTACACTGCTGGCTATTCTGCCTCAGAGACCGCATTGATCCAGGTGGCAGTGTTGGAGCAGCCTGTCAGAGTTAAAATTTTACTTCTTACAGCATGAACTTTAATGGATGTGAGTTTGCTCGCTGAGCTGGAAGGTTAGTTTTCAGACATTTCGTCACCGTTCTAGGTAACATCATCAGTGAGCCTCCGACGAAGCACTGGTGTTATGTCCCGCTTTCTATTTATCTGGTTAGGTTTTCTTGGGTTGGTGATGCCATTCCCTGCGTTGGTGATGTCATTTCCTGTTCTTTTTCTCAGGGGATGGTAGATTGGCTCCAAATCAATGTGTTTGTTGATGGAGTTCCGGTTGGAATGCCATGCTTCTAGGAATTCTCGTGCGTGTCTCTGTTTGGCTTGTCCTAGGATGGATGTGTTGTCCCAATCAAAGAGGTGTCCTTCGTCATCTGTATGTAAGGATACGCGGGATAGTGGGTAATGTCGTTTTGTGGCTAGTTGATGTTCATGTATCCTGGTGGCTAGCTTTCTGCCAGTTTGTCCAATGTAGTGTTTGTCACAGTTCTTGCAAGGTATTTTGTAGATGACGTTTGTTTTGCTTGTTGTCTGTATAGGGTCTTTTAAGTTCATTAGCTGACAACAATATACAGACAACAAACAAAACAAACATCATCTACAAAATACCTTGCAAGAACTGTGACAAACACTACATTGGACAAACTGGCAGAAAGCTAGACACCAGAATACATGAACATCAACTAGCCACAAAACGACATGACCCACTATCACTCGTATCCTTACATACAGATGAGGAAGGACACCACTTTGATTGGGACAACACATCCATCCTAGGACAAGCCAAACAGAGACACGCATGAGAATTCCTAGAAGCATGGCATTCCAACCGGAACTCCTTCAACAAACACATTGATTTGGAGCCAATCTACCATCCCCTGAGAAAAAGAACAGGAAATGACATCACCAACGCAGGAAATGACATCACCAACCCAAGGAAACCTAACCAGATAAATAGAAAGCCGGACATAACACCAGTGCTTCATCAGAGGCTCACTGATGATGTTACCTAGTATGGTGACGAAACTTCTGAAAACGAACCTTCCAGCTCAGTGAGCAAAACTCACATCCAGAACCTCAACCTGAGCTACAAATCTTCTCAAAACTCGCTACGAGCTTTAATCTTGTGCACTAACCTTTGATGTGGGACCTTATTTAATATTCAAATTTAAATTAAGCACCTAAATTAGTGATTAACAAAGAAAATTGAGCCAGTGGTAATGTTGATAGATTAGCATGTAAATTACCTAGATCGTATTATGACGTTAAATTGTATTTGTCTTGTTTGATATATCAAATCCTGTTGAAAAACTGCTCTGTAAAACCTAATTGCCTTGGATTTCCACAGTAAGTCCCTTGTTTGGGATGTGAGACAAAAAAACCTTTCTACCCTGGGATTGCTTCTTTCTACCTCGAGTCTGTCTCCTCGGAGATGGTCTCCGCTAGGACCTAATGCTGGTCTAAACTGTGCAGCAAAGAGTTGTCCGGTGAATTCCCTGTTGCACTTTTGGTTTCCCTTCACAAATATTCAGATTTCATTAATGAGGCATGTAAATGAGAGTTCTTTGAAAATTAGTTGCTGGCTCCTGTCTGCTTTTTAATGACTGAATTTGGAGTAAATGATCGGATTGAAGGAGCTTGACCTTCACTGCTGGCAGACTGTTGCAGTTCATCTCTTTCCTGCATCTGATACTCCTACTGTGTTATTATATCAGCATGCAGGAAGTCGAAGGCATTGATCAAAAGCATCTGAATTATCTTTCGATTCACTGGAGGGCAGACAATCCAAAACGTACATTCACTGTCTGAGATGGTTGACTCCTGCTGCAGTCAAGAGAGTTGAAGTATGTTTTCAGACTGTCATCTGTACCCAAACATGACCTGCCATTGATGCTGACTACTACTGTATCACCTGAGATAACAAGGTGTAGAGCTGGATGAACACAGCAGGCCAAGCAACATCAGAGAAGCAGGAAGGCTGATATTTCGGGCCTAGATCCTTCTTCAGAAATGGAGATTTCTCCATCTGCAGTTCCTATTATTTCTCTACTGTGTCACGTTTACTTTTTTCTGTGTTCAAGATATTTTCTAAAAAAACTGTTCAGAAATGTCATTACATGCCTCTGGAGCAAATAGGGTGCAAAACTGAGGCTGTGTCTCAGACATAGGGATGCTACCATGGTGCCACAAGAGTCCGTTGTTTTTCCAGTATTCAATTCTTGTACTTCAGTGGGTGAAGGCACTATGTGCAGAGGCAGGTCTGATGTGCCAGTCTTGTCTAGGTGGGGATAAGCTCTGGTTAGGAAGATGCTTATGATTGTTTGAGTTTACAGGAAGGCCTCAGAGCATTTCCCAAGTCAAAGCATCTTCAGCTGCTCCATTGTTGACCTTACCTTGATCATAAGGTCATTGTAGGGATGTTTGCTGATGATTGCACAATGTTTAGTATCATTCATGACTCATGGGACACTGCAGTAGACTATGTCCAAATGCAGGAAGTCTTGGATAATACACAGACTTCAGCTTACAAGTGGCAAGTAAAATTCATGCAACAAGTACACTGGGTAAGGCCATCTCCAACAAAGGAGAATCTATCCATTATTTCATGACATTCAATGGCATTATTATCACTGAATCCTGCACTATCCTGGAGGTTACTATGGACCAGAACCTGAACTGGACCAACTATGGAAATACAGTGGCCATAAGAGCAGATCAGAGGCTCGGAATCCTGCGGTGAGTAACTCACCTTCTGACTCCCCTAATTTTGTCCATCATATATAACATACAAGTCAGAAGTGTCATGGAATACTCCGTTTTTACCTGGATGAGTGCAGTACCAACAGCACTCAAAGAGCTTGACATGATCCAGGACAAAGTAGCCGGATGATTGGCACCATATCCACAATCATTCACTCCCTTGACTATCAATGCATAGAGGCAGCAGTGTGTACCATCCACAACAAAATGCACTGCAGAAATTCACAAAGTTTCTTTAATCAGCACCTCAGAAACCCATCACCACTATCATCTGGAAGGATAAGGATGGTAGATACATAGGAACACCACAATCTACAAGTTCCTTGAAGCCAGTGATATTCCCTCACTGTCATAGGACCCCAATCCTGGAACTCACTCGCTAATAATATTGAGCGTCTGCCTGCACCAAATGGACGACATTGGTTCAAGAAGGCAGCTCACCAGCACCACCTCCAGGGCAGCTAGGGAGAGGCAATGAATGTTGATCCATCCCTGCATGAGCAAATGAAAAACAGAGGAGAATTTTCTCACTGGGCTGGCATCGTACACTTCTTGGCAGAGAGAATTATCAGTGGAGGCCTGAGAGTAGGTTTGCCAGTTCATCCTCACTGCTATCACTTACCAATAGTACACAGCACTCAAGGAAGAATCAATCAATCTATGACGAGATATCCTGGTCTTATATTTCAAAATGGAGGTTGGTTCCAAAAAGTATGTTAGAAGGCTGACAAAAACCTTTTTCAAAGTCATTAATGTTACAGGGCTCTTCAAACAAAACAGAGGAAGCAGTGCAGCTGTTGAGTGCAAGTTGCACAGACGGCCTGAAAAAGTGGCCGAAATGGTGAATCAAAGTGGGAAGGAAATTCACAGAGTTCAGAGTTACGGAAACAGAAAAGTAGCACATGAAAATAATGATGATTAAATGAATTGTAAAACCTTGGGGGTGAGTTAAACAAGAAGAGGCATTTAAAGTTGTGGCACATGAGAGTCAGAATGGATGTGATGGAAAAACAGGTCAATACAGACAGCGGACAAATGGATACCGATAAATTATGGAGCATGGGTCAGGGGAGTAAGGTGGTTTGCAGGGTAATGGCAGGCAGGAGAACTTGGAATGATCACAAATCTTAATGCGATGTGTTCATCGGCTCAAAATAAGATGGCCCGGATATTTGATTCAGAGATAGCAAGAACTGCCGATGCTGGAGAATCTGAGATAACAAGGTGTAGAGCTGGATGAACACAGCAGGCCAAGCAGCATGAGAGGAGCCGGAAAGCTGATGTTTCGGGTCTGAGCCCTTCTTCAGAACTTTCTGAATGCATTAGTAGTAATCTTCCAAGAATTCTTAGATCTTGGAAATGTCCGAGACTTTTGGAAAACTGCGTTAGAGTCCTCGGGTCATAAAGCACGGAAGCAGACTCTTCAGTTCAACTTGCCCACTCTGACAAAGTTTCAGAAACTAAACTTGTCCTACTTGCCTGTGTAAATAAAAACCAAAAGAACTGTGGATGCTGTAAATCAGGGGCAAAAATAGAAGTTTCTGGAAAAGCTCAGCAGATCTGGCAGCACCTGTGAAGAAAAAAACAGAGTTAACATTCCAGGTCCAGTGACCCAAGGGCTTTTCAGAAGTTACCAACATTAGGTTACTTAAAAAAAAGAGCCCATGATGTTGGAGGCAGGGGAGAGAGAGGATTGGTTAACTAAGAGAAAAGGGAGAGTTAGGAGAAGGACGTTATTTTCGGAACGGCAACCTGTGGCTAGTTGCGTACCACAAGGATCGGTGCTGGGGCCCCAATTATTTATAACATATATTAATGACTTAGATGAGAAACATTGAATGAACTGTAGCCAGGTTTGTGTATGACTCAAAAATGGGTGGGAAGGCAAATGATGAGGATGACACGAAGAATCTGCAGAGGTATACGTTCATGCACATAGCGGGAGGCAATGGTCTACTGGTGTTATCACTGGACTGCTAATCCTTTGACTCAGATAATGTTCTGGGGACCCAGGTTCAAAACCTGCTGTGGCACATGGTGGAATTTGAATTCAGTAAATATCTGGAATCATGGATGACCGTGAATCCATTGTTGATTGTTGGGGAAAAACACATCTGGCTCACTAATGTCCTTTAGGGAAGGAAGCTGCCATCCTTACCTGGTCTGGCATCCATGTGACTTGAGACCAACAGCAATATGGATGATTCTTAATTTCCCTCCAGGCAATTAGGGATTGGCAATTGATGCTGGCCTAGCCAGCAATGCCCACATCCCATGAATGAATGAAAAAAGAGTGAATGTGATAAAACTTAGTAGCTGGAATATAATGTGAAAAATGTTGACATTATGCACTCTGGCAGGAAGAATAGGTGAGCTGTATATGAGTTAATTGGAGGAAGGCTGCACAAAGCTGCAGTATGGAGGGATTTAGAATCCTTGTGCAAACGTCACAAACAGCTAATGGACAAGTTCAACAGATAATATGGAAAGTAAATGGGATGCTGGCCTTTATTTCTGAGGGAATAGGGTGTAGAAATAGGGAGTAAAAACTGAAAGAACTGAGGATGCTGTAAATCAGAAACAAAAACAGAAGTTGCTGGAAAAGCTCAGCAGGTCTGGCAGCATCTGTAAAGAGAAATCAGAGTTAACGTTTCTGGTCTGGTGACCCTTCCTCAGAATGCCCCTAGTTCTGAGGGACACTGGACCCGAAACATTAACTCTGATTTCTCTTCACAGATGCTGCCAGACTTCCTGAGCTTTTCCAGCAACTTTTGTGAAAGAAATAGTGAAGTTTTGCTAAAACTACATGAGTCACTAGTTAGATCACTGCTAGAATACTGTGGACAGTTTTAGGTCCCTTATGTAAGGGAAGATATACTGGCATTGGAGCCAGTACAGAGAAGATTCACTACAGTAATACCAGGCCTGGAGGAAAAGTCTCAGGGGGAGAGGTTGAGTAGTTTTAATCTATGCGCATTGGAAGTGAGAAGAATAAGAAGCAACATCGATGGAGCATTCAAGATTTTAAAAGTTTTTGACAGGGTAGATGCAGAAAGATTATCTCTTATGGGAGAGTCCAGGATCTCAGGGCGTAATCTCAACATAAGGAGTCAACCCATATAAGCAAAGAGGAGGAATTACTTCTCTCAGAAGGTAGTGAATTTATAGATTTTTTAAACACTGTACAGGTTGGGTGTATTTAAGTTTGAGACAATCAGTAAAAGAATCAATGGAAAAATAGCAGGAAAATGGACTTGAGGATTATCAGATCAGCCCATGATCTCGCTGAATGGCAGAGAAGACGAGATGGGCTGAATGGCCTACTTTTAGGCCTACGTCTAATAGTTTGAGTTTGTGAAAACAGATTGTTTTTATGACTGAAATGATGTGAGATTGAAAGCTTATTTTGCGGTTGATTGGGAGGCTTAAGTTGTGAAGAGCATTGTTTAACCTAAGTCAAAAAGGCTTTTGAGGCAAAGAGTTAGTCAAGAAGATACAGGGTAATAAAATGTGAGGCTGGATGAACACAGCAGGCCAAGCAGCATCTCAGGAGCTCCTGAGATGCTGCTTGGCCTGCTGTGTTCATCCAGCCTCACATTTTATTATCTTGGAATCTCCAGCATCTGCAGTTCCCATTATCCAAGAAGATACACGGCTTGGGTTTTGATCATTCCATTTGGAAGGATTCTTCTCTCCCTGAAAAGATATTTGCTAATAACAATGCCTAAGCAATATTTCAAGAGCTTGTTGTTTCATTCAGTAACTTAATATATTCAGAAATCTTTTGATCTTTGCTGGCCTCAGCTGCTTACTTTGTTTCTCTGGGAATTCCGTTGGTCTTTCAACTAAATTATAATAGGAGTTCAAGACAATATTCAAGAAAACTCCACTGTTGTCTTGCTTTAGCTACATATTAATTAAAGAAAGTCAACACTTAGTAACTGATCGATAACAAAGAAAAGCGGAACTGATCAATGACCATGGCACAGAAGCAGAATACTTAGGTAACAATGGGAATCTGAAGTAAAAACAGAAAATGCTATGCCTCGACAGGACTGGCAGCATCTGTGAGGTGAGATAAAGTTAACGTTTCAGGCCAGCAGCATTTCATCATATTAGCAATCAGATTATTGCAAGAGAAATATCCTGTGAAAATAGGATAAACACTAATGTCAATTTCTTCCATTCCAACAAATTTTAAACACTCACTTGTCGCTCAGGCTAACATAAAATGATCATAAACAATTTATTATTGAGGTTACAATGCATGACTACAGTGTTGCTGACATCTTACATTCAGCGCAATGCCAATGTAACCTTGTTCTTGTAAATACTGTACCTTTTTAATCAATGTTTAATTAATTGAATCTGCAACCCATCAGTGGAAAAATTGGATAGATGGGTTTAGTAGAGCACTGGCCTTTTATCTCTGAAACATGGTTCAGATTGAGCCAAAGAAAATTTAATTATCGAGGGTTGCTAATGATTGCAAATTGAGTTTTGAATCGGTGTACAAATCCATTATATTAAAAATACAGTCATACTTGACCCTAAATGATCCATCATTCCAAGAAAATTTGTAACGAAATAAGCAGATGAAACCTAAGCTGCAGTTCCCGGTGATGTAAAACCGACATTACAACAATACTCTAAATTTACTGTTAATTGTAGGAAAGCATAGTTGCCATGGTTCGAAGATGATAACACCCTTGAAAGTGTCAGAAGGTTTTGAATTCTCAGACATTTGAAGACAAAATCCAGTCTGATAACACAGTGCAAAAGATACCACAGAAATATTGTAGAAGAGCTGAAGAATTCTCTTTGATGACTTGGCTAACATCAATCCCTTAACCAACACCTAAAATTGTATTCTCAACCCAGTAACATATTGCTGCCCATGGGATAATGGCTGTGTGAAAAAGCTTTATGTTATGTTACTGCAGTGACCACACTTCAAAAGTTCTTTAATGGCTATGAATTGCAATAGGGTCAACCTGATGTTGTGAAAGGTTGCGTCATAAATTTAAGTTCTTCATTTTTGACTTAGCTCCCAACCTTTATCAAGTCAACAGAAGAAAAATAGGCTAGGGTTTTTGATGGTAGTGGTTAGATTGATCCTAAGCTGCTGTCATGTGTCTCTTTCAACTGACAGAGCTATATCATTAGAGGCTTAGCAACTGATAACCCAAATGTCAGTGTGGTCTGGGCAATGTTGTGAAATGAGCCAGAGTCAAAGTGTTTCATTCGTACTTGGAGAGTTACTTTTTTTTATTAAAGCTACAACACATGTTGTATATTGCATTCTGAACCAATAATACTGTTGCTACGATAAATCCTTGGCCCTATTTCTTCCTTGTGTAATTTAGATTTAGAGTTGTCTCAGATCTGTGCACTTCTCACTCTGTGAACTTCTCTGCAGCATTGGGAATCTAGTGGAGGGCCTTGCAAGAAGAACTCGCATGCAGTGCATTTTGTAGGATATTCATGGATCCTCAATGAATATACCCTTTCTGTAGTTTGGGGAAGCAATGGCCTAATGGTATTATCTATGAACTCAGCTGATGATCTGGGAACCCGCATTCAAATCCTGCCACAGCAATTGGTGGAATTTGAATTCAATAATCAATTTGGAATTAAGGTTTTAATGATGACCGTGCAACTATTGTCAATTGTCAGTAAAAAAAAATCCATCTAGTGCCGTAAAGTCCTTTCAGAGAAGGAAATCTGTCATCCTTACCTGGTTTGGCCTGTATGTGACTCCAGACCCACAGCAATATGGTTGATTCTTACCTGCCCTCTGGGCAAAAAATGCTGATCTAGTCAGTGGGGCCGACAGCCTGTAAGTAAATTTTAAAAATTCTGATCTGCATATATGAATGGTGTGAGAATATTACAGCTCCTCATTTCTTTGAAAGATGGGTGGGGGTTATCTGCAGGCCAGAGACCTGGCCAGGAGTAGCACCAGGATTTATGATTTCTGTCCTTGACCCCTCGGACTTTCAAATCCAGAGGTATTTGACAAGAACACTTTAAATCTAATAATTTTGTTCTGCTTATATTTCATATTTTGCTTTGTTACTTATTTAAAGCACAGTAATTTGGTTGACTGTCTGCTTGTCTTATTGCATCAGCGGTACTGTGGCACTTATGTTCATTTTTACTGGTGCCCTGGGGCGTTTCATTGCCACTCATAGTAAGGCCAAGTAAAGCAAGCCAACATGGGTTGGATGGCATCCATTCCAACACATGCTAAAGTAAGTGGTTAACAATTGCAGCTGCTTTGATTGTGTAGTTAATAATGTGGCAATGTTCTTTCACTTAGGTAGGGTTTGCATCGCTCAGTCCCTGAAAATTCCTCGAGAGCCAAAACCGGGCGAATTTGACAAAATCATCAAACGCTTGCTGGAAACCCCCAATGCTCGTGGAATAATTATATTTGCGAATGAAGATGACATCAGGTGCGGATAACCCCTTTATGTAAATTTTTTTCATTCATTCGTGGAATGTGAGTGTTGTTGGCTGGCCAGCAATTATTGCCCATCCCTAGCTGCTCTTGAGAATGTGGTGGTGAGTTGCCTTCTGGGACCATAGCAGTCCACATGCTCTTAGAAGTGGGGATGGGAGAGCTTCAGGATTTTGACCCAGTGGCACTAAAGCGGCAGTTTTATATTTCCAGAATGGTGAGTGTTTTGGAAAGGTACTTGTAAGTAATAGTGTCCATTTCTCTGCTGTTGTTGTCCTTCTAGATGGAAGTGGTTGTGGGTTTGGAAGGTGCTGTTTGAGGATCTTTGGTGAATTTCTGCAGTTCACCTTGTAGATGGTACACACTGCTGCTTCTGAGCGTCGGCGGTGGAGCAAGTGAATATTTGTGGATGTAATGCCAATTTAATGGGTTGCTTTGTCCTGGATGGTGTTAAACTTCTTGAAAGTTGCTGGAGCCTCACCCATCCGAGCCAGTGGGGAGTATTCCACCACATTCCTGACTTGTGCTTTGTGTATGATGGACAGGCTGTGGGGAGTCAGGAAGTGAGCTTCTTGCTGAAGCATTCCTAGCCTGTGTAAAAGTTGAAGACCTATTGACTACATTTTGCTCAGGACCCCTGAAAATTGCTCATCCATGTGATGCCAATTTCTATTTTGCTAAAGGGTAGGGAGGAGTTGGGGATGGTGTCTTGGATTTCAGCCGGCTTTTAGATCACAGCAATATTGCAAATGAGTAAAGCTATTGAAAACAATGATTTGTAATGGCTTTGAATTCCTCTGAGGGACACAGGGAACTCTAAATCAATGAGACTTCAGGCTGCAGCCTTTGTCCTTTGGGAAATAGAGCTAGTTTTCTGATGCTTTCAAATGCAATAGATCAGAAACTAACTGCCAAGGTGGAGGATCGGTGACAAAGTGAACATGACAGATGGAATGAATTAAATCAGATTAGATGACCATTTACTATGACACAGATGCAGGCTTCAAACAGGTGTCTCTGCTGTTTTCTTTTTATATGTTCAGCTGTCAATGCGGTGGCTTAAGTGGGTTGCACTTTTGTCCTTCCTAGTGCTTGGGGCAGGAGCGATGAGCCATAAGGACTGCCACAGTTTCCAAGTGCAATGTAAGTAACAGAGTTTCTTGCCCCTTCTCTCCACAGCCGTTTACTCGAGGCTGCCAAAAGATCCAATCAGACAAAGCACTTCCTCTGGGTCGGCTCTGACAGCTGGGGTTCAAAGGTCGCACCAGTGCACCAGCAAGAAGAAGTTGCCGAAGGAGCTGTCACTATTCTTCCCAAGAGAGCCTCGATTGAAGGTAGCATTACCTGAACAACTTCCTAAGAGAACTGTCTTGGTCATTTTCCTTTGTCCTAATTGAAATTCATGACTTGAGACTGAGCTCAGCAGAAAAGTGCCACACTCTGTAATATTTCCCTCCAGAGGTGAAAAGATCAGTGTTGAGGGAAATTGGCAACAAACCACATTAATTTATTTACACTGCAGACTGTCAGAGCTCAGGGCAGTAGTGATAAGTTTTCCTGTATTTCCTTATCTGAGTTAGCTGCACTGTCAGCGTTATAAATTTTGGGATTTTTAAAACTTAAAAAATCCAATGTGTAATAAACCACAGAGGAAAAGAAGTGACAGTGTCACCAACACCATCATTTTATTGACTTAGATCACTCATTTTAGATGGTTCAAAGACTTTTATGCACATTCCACAGTTTGACTTATTTGACCATTTTGTTTCTTCGTCAGGCTTTGACAGATACTTCAGAAGCCGTACGTTGGAGAACAACAGAAGGAACGTTTGGTTTGCTGAGTTCTGGGAGGAAAATTTCAACTGTAAATTAAGCTGGCATGGGAAAAGAAATAGCAAGGTCAAGAAATGCACAGGTAATGGAGTGTACTTATTGGAGTACAATCTGTCTGGCACAGTTGACTGCTTCTACTGATTCATGTCTTGCTCTTGGTGTAGACTATTATCTCTTAGTGGCAGTTGGCTAGCACTGATCAACAATTTCAAGTTTCAGTGCTTGTACTGTGCCTGGAAGCTGCGTATCTGACAATAGGTTGCTGCAGATTGTTTCGTAGGACATTGAGAATCTTTCAGATCACGGGTTGAGCCACTTAACTCTCATTGCCTATGATCCTGTTACTATACAGTAAGATGTTTTTAGCCCAGTTAACTCCCTCACTGTTTACTGCTTGTTCAGTTAAGCTGGGGACTTGATGGTAGTGCCTTTGAAAGCCAGGGTAAAGTAGTTCAACATTTTCTTTGGGAGCTGGTACTTGTGAGGTGTATATACTACCAGCCAATTCTCATCCCAAAAAAAGATGTTGCTCCTGTTCTCATGTAGGCCAAGTTCGTTTGCTTCAGGACTGTTGGAATTGTGAATAGAGCTGAGCACCACGATAATTGTCAATGAATAGTCTCATTCTTGGCCTTAAATTGGAGCTAAAGATGATTAAAGAAAATCTAAAGCCATCAGGTCAAATGTTGTAGGGCAGCCACGACCATTTCCTAGTAACTTCAGCTTTGCCAAGTCTCTGGTCACCTCTAGCATTTACCCTTGCATCTATGCTGTGGCCATAGCCGTGACAAAGTCTGGAGATGTGTATATTTATCTGAAACTAAATCAAGTATCTGGATTGTATTATTGGTGACCAGGCAATCAATATTAACCATTTTCTACAGGCAGGAAGTGCATAGCAACTTTCCTGATGCCTGGAAATTCTGTGTGGTTCACTTTAATGGCCCATTCATAGAACTTTTACCCAGATACATCTTTGTCCCTTTCCAAACTAACAGTAACTGATTTGTGGTCATTGCCACTGATACCACTTCAACCTGTCCAGACACATTCCCTAAAACAAAGTCCAGACTGCCTGGCCACTTGATAGACCATTACATACCAGCTTAGTAGTTCTCCTGAATTAAATTTAAGATATCTGCACTCTCTTTTATCTTTTATGCTGATTTAACACCACACCATTAGGTTATTTTTAAAAAAGATGATTTTTTGCAGTTTATGTAGCTCTCGGAAATTTGCTTAAATATTTGTTTTCTATGTCATTCTGTTTGGGGGAATCCATAATATCCTCTCAGGCTCTGATCGTCCCATTTTTGTTCTTCAGTTTAATCCAGTAATTCTCACTTGATGATCCTTGCACAACCATCCTTTCAACTGTTTTGCTAATCAGTGTAATGACACCCTTCGTATCCAATGCATATAAAACCCTGCAACATTGAATAGCGAACTGCCATTATTGCTGTTCTTAAAACTGTGGTAAAGTCATTAGTGATAATTGGAACTGCAGATGTTGGAGAATCCAAGATAACAAAGTGTGGAGCTGGATGAACACAGCAGGCCAAGCAGCATCTCAGGTGCACGAAAGCTAATGTTTCGGGCCTAGACCCTTCATCAGAAAAGGGGGATTGGGAGAGGGTTCTGGAATAAATAGGGAGAGAGGGGGAGACGGACCGAAGATGGAGAGAAAAGAAGATAGGTAGAGAGGAGAGTATAGGTGAGGAGGTAGGGAGAGGATACGTCTGTCCAGGGAAGACGGACAGGTGAAGAAGGCGGGATGAGGTGGTAGGTAGGAAATGGAGGTGCGGCTTGGGGTGGGAGGAAGGGATGGGTGAGAGGAAGAACAGGTTAGGGAAGCGGAGACAGGCTGGGCTGGTTTTGTGATACAGTGGGGGTAGGGGACGAACTGGGCTGATTTTGGGATGCAGCGGGGGAAGGGGAGATTTTGAAGTTGGTGAAGTCCCCATTGATACCATTGGGCTGCAGGGTTCCCAAGCGGAATATGAGTTGCTGTTCTTGCAACCTTGGGGTGGCATCAGTGTGGCAGTGCAGGAGGCCCATGATGGACATGTCGTCTGAGGACTGGGAGGGGGAGTTGAAATGGTTCACAACTGGGAGGTGCAGTTGTTTGTTGCGAACCGAGCGGAGGTGTTCTGCAAAGCGGTCCCCAAGCCTCTGCTTGGTTTCCCCAATGTAGAGGAAGCCACACTGGGTACAATGGATACAATATACCATATTGGCAGATGTGCAGGTGAACATCTGCTTGATATAACGCATCATCCTCCAACACTTCCGCCATCTACAATCCGACCCCACCACCCAAGCTATTTTTCCATCCCCACCCTTGTCTGCCTTCCGGAGAGACCACTCTCTCCGCGACCCCCTTGTCCGCTCCACACTCCCCTCCAACCCCACCACACCCGGCACCTTCTCCTGCAACCGCAGGAAGTGCTACACTTGCCCCCACACCTCCTCCCTCACCCCTATCCCAGGCCCCAGATGACCTTCCATATCAAGCAGATGTTCACTTGCACATCTGCCAATGTGGTATATTGTATCCATTGTACCCGGTGTGGCTACCAATACATTGTGGAAACCAATCGGAGGCTTGGGGACTGCTTTGCAGAACACCTCCGCTCGGTTCGCAACAAACAAATGCACCTCCCAGTCGCGAACCATTTTAACTCCCCCTCACATTCCTCAGACGACATGTCCATCATGGGCCTCCTGCAGTGCCACAATGATGCCACCCGAAGGTTGCAGGATCAGCAACTCATATTCCGCTTGGGAACCCTGCAGCCCAATGGTATCAATGCGGACTTCACAAGCTTCAAAATCTCCCCTTCCCCCACTGCATCCCAAAACCAGCCCAGTTCGACCCCTTCCCCCACTGCATCTCAAAACCAGCCTAGCCTGTCTCCTCTTCCCTAACCTGTTCTTCCTCTCACCTATCCCTTCCTCCCACCTCAAGCCGCACCTCCATTTTCTGCCTACCACCTCATCCTGCCTCCTTGACCTGTCCGTCTTCCCTGGACTGACCTATCCCCTCCCTACCTCCTCACCTATACTCTCCTCTCCACCTATCTTCTTCTGTCTCCATCTTCGGTCCGCCTCCTCCTCTCTCCCTATTTATTCCAGTTTCCTCTCCCATCCCCCTCTCTGATGAAGGGTCTAGGCCCGTAGAGTCATTAGCTCTGGTATTAAACTTCCAGATGTTAACTCTGCTCTTATTTCATTTGGCCTATTTAATAAACCCCTTACATGGTATATGAAATAACTCCATGATGGCTTGGTATTACCAAGTCAGCCTTTATTTACATGTGCATAACTTAAGGCAATGACCCAGCTGGCTCAGAGCTAGCTTCTGGAGTGAACTGAATTCCTGACATTCTTGCCTGTATCTGTCTGCCAGGGCTCCCTGATTAGCCCAGTTTTACAGCTCCAACCAGGGAACTCATATTCTATGAGACCCATCTGGCTGACATTGTTCCAATCACTACATAACTGTACACCACTGAACACTGCCAAACTTGCCTGTTGTCTGTTTTATAACCATTGTTTCCTCTGCCTTCCACATTGATTGACTAATTTCCTGCCTCATGTTTCCAGCTTTATGTCTTTTACTGAAGCCCCTATTGCCTTGCCAAATTAGCTTAAACCATCTTCAACTGCACAAGCAACTTTCTGCCATCATATTGATCCTTGCCCTGTACAGTCTTCAAACATTTGTGAAGTTAGTTATATATTTATTAGTGATCAAGATTGCAGTAAGACGATCGCCTGTGTTGATCAATGTGTGGAAGGGAGGAAATATTTCATGAGTGTAGAAATCATAGTGGAGAAATGAATGAATAAATCAAATCCTTTGTAAGCATGCTATTTCCTGACCTAAATCACGTGCATCTTCAGTAAAAATATTCATTTACAAGTATACATTTCACTTTAGGATGTTTTGTTACTTTTCTGAGACATTGGTATTCAAAGAAAGATTTCTGCTGCTGGCTATTTTAGCAATGCTGTGATTTTTATGGATGGAGAATCATCAACTGAGTCAGCACTGGTTCTTAACAATGTACATGGAGATCTTGGAACAGGATTATTGATGAAGTAAAAGCCTCATCTGTATTCTGAGTAATGATCTGAGGTACATCTTCCAAATTTCTAACTGCTTGGAGGGGATACATTATATGGTAGGTCCGCAAAGACTCATCTTGAGGATAACAAATTTTTAAGGATGAATCTGAAGATTTGTACTCCTTGTTGTTGTTAACAGTGGTGTTTATGGGTATTAGCTTACTGATAATGTTCAATTCTGCAGTAGATAAGACACATGCTATGAAAAATATGTGTACCTGTATTAAACTGTATGCAAATTCCACAATTTTGATGAGTTTTGACTGTTGTAAACAATGTTTTTGACAAATGCTTGCATTGAGTCTGACTATAGATAATTCTAATCATTAGAGCTGAAATATCACTGCTCTTGTGATTTCCTCAGCTGAATTGAGCTCAACGTGAAACATTCCAGACCTCATCCTCTCTCTCCATCTATATTTCTGCCTATATGTCTAATCTCTATATTGTGGTGTTGGAAGCTAATGAATGTTTTATCAGCAGAGGTTCACTGCGCCATTTTTTACACAGCACTAATCATTATAGGGACTCATCTTTAGCTCATCACAATATAATATCTTATGCTAATGTGAAACTAATCTTGAGGGAATGATATCTAATTGTTTTGAATTAAACAATAATGAATTCACATTGAATTGACTTGCACTTAAGCTGAATGTTTGCCTTTTTGGTTGTCTTTTTAAGTGTGACTGTTAACACACATTAAGACCTCCCTATGTCATGATGTGGTGTGACATAGAGAACTTCCCTCTCCATTCAAAATATCTGTCCTGTCTCAGTTTTAAAAAGTGTGATGCAAAAACTTCAATGTAACTACCAAAGTGTGATTGACAAAGAAATGGAGGAAGCATAATCAGCAGGAAAAGCTCAGTCCATATATTTTTAAAATTGTTAGCAAGCATATTTCAGTGAAGTTTATATTAAGTCAAGGGATTGTTTTGAAGTGTAGGAACATTACATCTTGCAAACTACAATAAGCTAGAACTTCCAGGGGCCTATGAACAACATCTTCAAGCATGTTATTAAATGTTGGAAAGCAGGTCAACGAGTGCTTGTGGGTCAGTTAACAGCTACGCCAACTCATGGGCCACTCCACAACACCAACTCTGCTGATTTACATTACCTATTGCACTCTTTTGAAGTTTACATGTGTGTTCCTTTTAAAGTTATTGGCATTACATGATACGAGTCAAATTCATAAGATTAATTGAGTCAATTTAAGATGAGGCTTAGCTCTCAAAACTGGTGAGTTTATTTTGGCTAAGTTGTATGAAATATCAAAAGTCTGAAAGAAGGACTTTACTTGAACTTCAGATGTTAGAGCTAGTGGAGGTGGGCAACCATTTAACATTAACTTTGTGACAATTCAGTCTTACAATCGAGCTGTTTTGAACTCATATTGAATGGAATTCACAGGTTCCTGCAAAAGGGGCAGCTACAAGGACATGAAACTATTTGAATCCATGTGACTATTGATCTTACTGTTGTTCCTTGTGGGTTAGGAAGAACAGAAGTGCATCCTCCAGACTAGCAAGCTGTGTAATAAATCCCCTGGTGCCAGCAATCTGTACTCCACTGATGACCACAGGAACCCTCAACTATTAGTGTAACTACCCAAATCCTATTGAGTATGGTACCCTGTCCACCTCAGTCACCCCCAACCATAACTGGCACTTGTAACCAACGCACGATGATCATCTGACCTACTCCCCATCACTGAAAACACTGATTCAGGTCACCATCTGATCACCTATCAAACTCCTGGAAACCACCATATTGGATTCCACCGCCATCAGTGATCAAGACCAACCCTTGATTACAACTACTTCTCCCACATGACCTCCTCAATTAATCCGGCTGCCAGGAAGTGTGGACTTCATATAAAGAGAAGAGGAGAGGGAGAACAAAGATTTCAAGAAAATGATCCTCATACAACAAATTCAAAGACACAGTGAAGGCTATTTCAATATCTTAATCTCATTGTAAATTGCTCAATGAACAGTCTGAATTAAGAAGTTGTGAGTTCAAACCTCAATCCAGGACTTGAGCACAAAATCTAGGCTGACACAAAGGGACTGCTGCATTGTTGGACATGCTGTATTTCAGATGTAAACTAAATGCTAAGTCTGCCCTTCATGGCCATAACAGTTCCTTGGTGTTATTGAAGAAGAGCTGGGGAATTAACAATATTCATTTCAAATGGACATCATGAAAACAGGTTATCTGATCTTTAATACATTGTTGCTTGTCAGAGCTTGCTGTGTACAAATTGGTTAATGTGTTTCGAACATCCTGCGGTTAACAACATTTCAAAAAAAAGACTGTCGGTTATAATGCACTTTGGAGCAGCTAGTGATCATTGAAGGTGCTGTGTAAATGCAAGTCTTTCCTTTTGATATCTTGTCGTTTCAGTGATAAACATTTGATTATGAAACAACAATTAATTAGAGGGATTTAGATTCTGCAAGAAAATGAATAGAATCAAACTGTGTTTGCTGCAAAACAGGACATTTAGGACAGAACAGCAATTAAACTGGTTGAGAAGAGATCACTTCTTGTACATTTTCTTTTGTCTTGATCTCACTTGTTGGGCTTATAAGTGAGAAGGCTTGACGTAATGGATGGGTTTTGACATTCAGGTACAATGTGGTAGCGCCATGGAGTGAATGAATGAAACAAAATTGTAATTTACAATTTATTATCCCCACCAGAACAGAAATGTTGTGGGAACCAAGGAGAATAGATTAAATGTTTAATAGTATTTATCGTGTGCCTTTGAAGAATTGACTCAGATGGAAGTATACAGTAAGGAATGTCTTTGCCATTAATTCCTCCAACTTAGCGCTGATCTATCTAAATGCAAGTAAATAGATCTAACATATTTTATGGTGTTGCTTTGTATGGCTGTGTTATAACATATCTCATTCTTCTTGGTTGCTAAGGATCCTATTAGTTCCAATTCACAAAGGTAGTATCAAAGACCTTTTGGGTCATGATTGGGACAAGAATCTTGGCCATAGTCATTTTGATTCTGCTTCTGTGAATTCCTTTCAGGTAATGTGGTGGCAGTGACTTTAAAGTACTCTAATTACTTAGACTGCAGTGGAGCACCAGAGGGAAAACGATGGATGTTATACTCTGACCTATTTGTTCATAACATCATGGCAAAGTAATTCAGGAGCACACACTTCTACAAAGAGCTGAAATCTAAATATGAACTTATTTTACACTGTTCTGCACTGGGATAATGCTTGGAGTTGGAAGTGGAAAGTTTTTGTGTTTTAACATTACATTTACAGAATTGGAGTCCTTTGAGGTGGAAATCACTCACAATATACCATTTTCTAGCTGTTAACATGTGGGGATTTATAAATATACCTCATTTATCCATTCACCTCAGGCACCTGCCAATCTCTATTATTACGATTGACTAAATTATTAATGAACATGCTTAAAAGCATGAGAGTTATTCTTCAGCAACAGTTGCAAAACTGGACCCTTCCCTCATTCCAACCAATCTCCTGTTTATTTTCAACCGCGCTGCCACAGACATCTGCAGATTCCCTATGGACACACAGCAATTAGTGTGCACAAATTAATCAACAGTATTGAGCTTCTGTACTAAACCTGATGCCCTGTTCCAGATATGAGCTTTATTTAGCATGCTGTTCTTTATACTGTACTTACAGTTTGCTGATGATTGTCTCCTCATGTCACACTGTGAGCATGCCCATCAAAGAATCATGGACTGTTTTTCAAAGGTGGCTGATGACCATGAGGTAACCATCAGCTTAAGGAGAACAGGTACTTAACCAATAACCATAAAATTCTGTCTATACACCACCTACTATGACTATCAAAGATGTAACACTGAAGGATACAAGCAACATTACCTCAGTTTCTACAAATGTTCACAGTAAAATGACATCGCTAAAGAAAGTTCAGCATTTGTCCACTTACGGAAGAGACTGTGGAGGAAATGAGGTCTCAAGATGACAACAAAACTAGCTGTGTACAAAGCTGTGGTGACTCTAACGTGGTACACACATATGAGACATGGACTGCACTGGACATATTGAACAGTTGGACAGGTTCCACATTAAATTCGTTCAAATTGTCATGGCCATCAAATGGGAGAGAAAGTGCCAACGATGAGGTACTATGAAGTGTAGAAAGATCTTGAACTGGAGTACCCATCATGAAAACTCAACTCAGATAGTGTAGGAATGCAATATGTATAAATGATGATAATGCTTGTGTGGTCATGTCTTCACAGCTTACATTTAGACTCTACTTATGAGGTGGCCCAATACTATGATGCCACAGATTGGGAGAAATGTGCCTAAATCACAAGTGCCTGTTTACTACCTGGAGAGCGAACTCAAGTAACAGTTTTCCTTCAAACAGCAAATAATGCAAGCAGCAAAGGGCAAAAATCAAGCTAGAAAGACTGGACATTCCAAACAATATCATACAATTAATCCTCATCCCCACTATGCAAACTCAAACAAGTCTGTATACAAGCTCCACAGCCATGTTAGAGTGCACACCAGTCCTCTTTGATAATGAAGGAAAGCTGGTAACAATTCATCTTTCCCATAAAATATGATGGGTTAGCAGCCTATTTAATGTCTCTGTGATTTAAGCAACAGGTCTAATTGAAAAGATTAAAATCATAGTGCCAGAGAATCATGATGTGCAGTCCTAGCAATTTCTATTCATATTGAAAATCAAGATTAAATGAACTTGTGTCCTCCTGCCCCATGAGTTTCTTCTATGCTGCCTCAGCTCACCTTAGGATGCCTAAGGGAGTCCCACAGATTGAAAATTAGTTCCAGTGAAGCATTGGTTGTCCCATATTTAGGAGGTTGTAAAATAAAAACGAGCACTGAGAAAAATTAGTTCATTTTCTAAATCTAGGCAAAAATTAACCAGATGACATAGTGCTCATTGCTTCTAGCAGTTTGTGTGCAAACAAGAAAGACACTCCTCATAGATCATCATCTCTAGGTCTGTCTGGCTAAAGTCCACTCTGGATCAGTAAACATTGATATTAATTCCCTTAGGAGCCTGGCTGCATCTATCTCATGATCAAATCTACTGGAAAGTCTGCTGATCTATCTTGATTGCTGCCTTGAGGTTTGTAAGGCTCTCGTTCTCTTCAGCAATACACAGCATGCTATTCATTATTATCATAACTTGCAAAATACAAAAATTCAACACCTGAAAAAATACTCATTTTCCCCTGCACCTGTAGTAATTTAACTACAAACTATAACAATATAAATAAGGAATATTTTAAACCAAGAACATATTTTCAGGGGATTGCATAGATCATGGTAACTGTCCCGTTACAAGTTTTGGTGGTCTGGAATAGACTTTCTTCTCATCAGTCATGAAAATATTTAATAATAAAACCAGCATAAGATCTGGTAAGGAGTTTTCCAGCCCTAACTGCAAGACAGATCAGCAAGAAGGAAGTAACTAAGTTATAAGGGTTAGAACAATGCTGAGCATTGTCCGTCCATAAAATTAAGCTGGATAATGCTAGTTTCTTTTCAGTGCTTGGTATTGGAGTATTGTTTAACACATATAAGACACTTGTAGAGCTAGTTGTGCCAAACACCATTCTGGTGAGGAGTTCAGCTTGCTTGCAGGCAATGGCCAACAGAAGTATGCAGAGTGAGCTTCAGCTCTTAAAGCTCTATCTTAAACAAATGCGTTGTGAATGCACTGGAATAATAACCCAACTGAAACTACTTAAAGGGATCACCAGTTACTTTCAGGGTGGTCGCTAATTGATTTCTACTGGCTGCTATATTTAGGAATATTTCAGTGTTTCTTGAATTGTTTAAACTTACACAGTTCTCACAAAGAATGAGGCAGGTTTGTTTAAGCATTCTACAAAAAGATGTGGATTACTCCCAGATATGGGACAATAATATGCACTTTTCTTCACCATTGGCACGATAGGGATAATAAACAAAGACAACACAAAGTGGTCAAGTTGCTGGGACAGGGAGAAGGAAGAGGGAAAGAGCTTTTCCTAGGAGGCCATATTTGCCTGCTTTGTTCAGGAAAAAACTCTGAGCCACAGTGATGTCAAATACTTTTGCTTTGTGAAGTAGATCTTCATTAAAATTTGTCTTCTGTTGCAACCACAACTGCAACTTCAGAGCAGGGCTAGACTGGCTTTTTACAATCGGTTTGAAGGTGATCAGAGCCATAAAACTGTACACTTCAGACTCTACAGGCTGGATATTGATAATAGCTAATTTGTATGCATTGTTGTCCTTGGGAGATTGTAGATGTTCTTTATTTTTTCCCAAGAGTCTGCATAATGCAAATTAAATGATAACATTATGACCAATGAATATTTTACAATCCACAATGATCTGCTGCACTCATATCTCATCCATTGGAGCCAGTTGTCAATCAGGTCCTGTCTGGCTTGTAACACCCAAACAACAAGGTTCTGAGGAAGGGTCACTTGACTGGAAATGTTGACTCTTATTTCTTTTCACAGATGCTGCCAGAACTGCTGAGCTTTTCCAGCAATTCTATTTTTTTTCCCCATGTAACTGAGTTTGGTTACGGACCAGGAGAGCTTCCAAACTCTCCAATGTCCACATTCGGCCCAATGGAAGACTCTTCCCTTTTCTCAAGTTCCTCAGCATCCAGCAAATCACCTCATTGCCTGCTGCAATGAGGACACAGCTCGAGAGAATGATGTGAACACACTCTGGCCAGTTCATACTTAAGGGCCCCCATAGACCCTTCTGCACAGTGGAAACACATCTTCAGCAGCTCCATCATGGCCCTGGTCAAAACATAGACAGCATTGTATCTGTGCTCTGCATCAGCCTGAGGCTTGTGCTATTGTTTCATGAGACTTGATCATAGTGGGTAGCCCTTGTCCCCTAGTAACGAGCCTTATAAGGTACCTGGGCCATCAAGCCAGAGAGTGCCAGAGTGCTCCGGGATGTAGGAGCCTTGGCAGCTGCCGGGGTAACAGCACACTCCTCTGGGAAGTAGTAACAGTGATCAAAGATCAGCCGAACATGAACGGAATGGAAGCCCTTCCTGTTGATGAATTTTGACATGGTCTTCTCAGTGCCACATGTCTTCAGTTGATCACAGTCTGCACCTGGGGAATCCCAGCTATGTTCCCAAGTCCTACTGTACGGGCTACAACACTGATGCCTTCATGGGAGTTCACAATAAACCAGCCTGAGCTTGCGAAGGTGGTGTTGGTTCCAGTACTGATATATTTGTGGGTGCATGTGTGAGAGATCCCACAAAGTCACTTGCCACACACTCCCTGGAAGGAGTTAGAAGCCTACAAATTCAACACAGAGGGCACATACGCCAGGTCCGGGAAAGTAGGCTTCCGCAGCCCTTGGTTCTCACTCCGACATCCTGTGCACTTTTGTCCTGGGACAAACGGAGCCTGCATTAAAATTGCACCTTTTTCTTTCCCTGGAAATGGAGTCAGGTAGAGAAAGACTTCAGTCTTCCGGAACCCCAACACATTCTGAAGGGCCCAACAGCTGCAACCTCTGCCTGAGCTGGGTGATCCTCATTCCACATAGCAGCTTGCTACTTCTCCTAGACTTCCCCACATCCCTCCTACACCAGTCTTCATGTCCTTCCGAAGACAACCACAGTAATCACCTGTGGCTGGGTGCAGGAGTCTTGCTGCAAAAGAGCTGGGTGGGGAATGTAAGGAGCAAAACATGTTCTTAGCTCTCTGAGCAGTCAGTGCAATGTAAGCTGCAGATAAAAGTGTTGGATGAATTCCTATAGGTTGTGAGCCATGCTGCACCTTGATAAATGGAGATGTATCCCCATCGTTCATTCAGCTTCAGCCTCAGCATGTGTAGCAACTTGGTGAAGGTGCCGCAATGACAGTGTGACCAACATGTTGTCTCAAAAACCATCATAAAATCATTCCAGCATTACATCACTGTTCCATTTCCAAAGGACCAAGGGGATGGGGCAAATTGATTTGGACCGATATCTGACCCTTAAGAACCGTCACTGTGTACATTACAAGTGGCAATGAAAAGCAGTACAGGTTGAGTGGAGCTACAGTTTCAAACACCATAATTAATGTATTTGCTCCTCCACGTTCCTCCACACTGGGGCAGCTCGGTGGCTCAGTGGTCAACACTGCTGCCTTATGGCGCTAGGGTCCTGGGTTCGATTCCCCCTCAGGCAACTGCATGTGTGGAGTTTGCACATTCTCCCGTGCCTAGTGGAGGTTTCCTCTGGGTGCTCTAGTTTCCTCTCATAATCCAAAGATGTGCAGGCTGGGTGAATTGTTCATGCTAAATTGCCTGTCACATTCAGGGATGTGTAGATTAGGTGGGCTATAGGGGGATGGGTCCGGGTGGGATGCTTTGCGGATCAGTGTGGACTTGTTGGGGGTAAAGGGCCTGTAGGGATTCAATGTATACATGGTCTTTGTGGAGGCCATGCTGATAGAGACTGCAATGAACGTCGGTTTTGTAGCCTGCCATGCCCTCCAATTCTGTTCTACATAAGCTACGCAAACCTTGACTTCCCCCCATCACCACCCTTGGCCCCACCCCTAAACAGGCCTTTGCATACCACACCCCCCCCCAATAGTCTTGATTGCCCCAACCTGTTTTCACATTGAGCCTCCCTCTGCCCTTGCACCCTCTTCACTGATCAACACATGGGTCCCCAAGAATATATTCATCACAGAACTCTGGCTTCTACAAACAGCCCTAAAGAAGACTGACCAATGTAATTCCAGCTCCCTAACTGATAATACCTGGTTCCTTTGAGTACTGGTGATAGCCCTTTTGGATTGACTGAGCAATAAACGACCATGGCCATTCTCCTGTATATGCATTTGTCTGAGACTGACCCCCAATCACCAGCATTCCCACTCTGTCCTATGATGGGACTGAGGTCTAGTCCCCGTTCAGCTTCCAAAGTGCTCTCTTAATTGAACAACGTGCAGTGTGTCTGCCACTGGCACATGCTGTAGGTGTTAGATTGATGTCTTGGATTGCCATTATAGCATGATGGCTTTCTGAGATGCTTGACAGAGGCTGACTAACCACTAGCTCTGTCTGTGCAGTTGTGCACAAGAGCATGTAAAAGAACAGTTCCAATAGCCTTTCGGCTCTGGCTGAAACATCAACACACGAGGCACGGTGGCTCATTGGTTAACACTGCTGCCTCATAGCGCCTGGGACGCAGGTTTGATTCCACCCTCAGGTGACTGTCTGTGTGGAGTTTATACATGCTCCCTGTGTCTATGTGGGTTTCCTCCAGGTGTTCCAGTTCCCTTCCACAGTCCAAAGATGTGCAGGCTAGGTGGATTAGCCATGGGAAATCAGAAGATAGAGTAGGGAGTGTTAGGTAAGGGTGGGATGCTCTTCACAGGGTCAGTGAGGAAGCAATGGACCAAATGGCCTGCCTCCACACTGCAGGATTCTATGATTCTAGAAGTCAAAACAGGATGCTATGGGCATGCGGCCAGGCACTGAGCGGGTGGTCAAAAATTGAGTGAGTAAGTGAGATGTGAAGAAGGGTCCTGACCCGAAACGTCAAGCTTTCCTGCCCCTCTGATGCTGCTTGGCCTGCTCTGTTCATCCAGCCTCACACTGTGTTAGCCCTGAGATGTAGTTTGGTCCACGCTCACTGTTGTGAACAGTGTGTCCATGCAGTTATTTTTAGTGCTGACAGCTGGTGCACCCTGCAACTGAGGTTCCAATTTCCTAAGCATTCTATGGATGGCTTGGAAAGGGACCAGAGGATCCTGAGGGGTTAACAATGATTGGATGTCCGTGTTTGAGGAGAGCGTGTAGCTGATGCTCAAGGATCGTGCCCTGAGATGCTGTAGCGTGATAATCGACATAATGGCTCTGTTTAGCCAGTGGCAAGGTGAAATGGTCATGTACCTGCTCTGACTTCCATTTCGAGAGGGCTCAGCATCTAGTTTGTTCACAATGAACAATGCTAAAAGCTGAATAATAATAAGATAAGATGTGCAGTTAATACTGTCATTATAAGGAATAATCCCCAGAATAGGCAACTTTCTAAAAAGAATCCTGCCTTGACTCTGTTTCAACGCATTGCAGTAACATCCTTGAAATCAGGTCCCTGTAGAATTTCCCTATCTTTTAGACATGGGTTCACAGAAAGCACAGACCTGGTTTTCAGTATTTAACACAAATTACTTTGTCTTACAATAACTTCTTCTAAACACAGAAAAATAACTATAAACTGTTGAAATATAACTCTCATCATTAAAACTCTGATCCACTTAAATCTCCCCTCGATGTACACATACAGACAGGCACAAGAGAATAAACAGTCTAATGGTCCTTGTCCACAGGATTTGCTGAAATAATCTTGTTGCTGATTGGAACAACACTTCTTAACGTTCCTTTTCCTGGTACTTTCACTTGTTTGTGGGAGGCACAGGGTGACTATTTCACAATTATCAAGGTTTTAACTTGTTAAGTAAAATGTCACACCTTATAACAACTGGTGAGGAGAAATAAACTGGCTATCTTCAGGCTTGAGTTTTTTTTAACTGCAGCCTATGATCAAGTCTTTCCATCTCCCTCAAACATTCACAGCCCCAAGCATTTCAGCTATCTGGAAACCAATTACATTGTTGTTGCCACAGAGTAGGCTTTTATCATCAATAACTGGTCACCATGCTACAGATGAGCCACTTATTGGTGGGTAACTCATCATTCGGACACAGCATCCTGGCTCCAGCTCATCCGTACCTCGGCTTTTACTACTGCTTGAACAGACAAGTGTGTAAACAGCGCTGACAATGAGTGTCAAGGTGGCTTGTTTTTCAAAGGTGTGGCAATCCCATGACCATCATTGACCTTCTTCTTACAGCCCACAGTCAAAAATATAGGAGAATAAAAAGATATGGTTTTTACAACTCTCAGAACTTTGTTAAAGGATGTAACAAGTTGGTCCTGGCATAGAGATAGGTCTTGCTGGGCATCTTGCATGATTCTGGCATAGCTGACATCACGAGGCACTGAGAAGATTCTGCCCAATATTTTATCCAGAAAATTGGGATTTACCAGGAGTTTGGACAGTTGAATGGTAAACCGTGGGAGTTGAAGCTGCTATGCTGGATTGTTGCAATTCTGCTTTTTTGGTGCTCAAGGTGCTTAGCTCACAGTCAGAGCAGCTCTGCTAATCCCTGAGAGGACACCAGATTTGCAGGTAATGGCAGAGAAGCCAGCTGCTTTTGCATTCATCACTGAAGCCAACTTCTTGTCACTAAGTAATATAATTTTGCAACGGTAGTAGATTTGCCAACTTTAGGTACATTTAAGTCGTCTTTGGACAAGCATATGGACGTACATGGAATAGTGTAGGTTAGATGGGCTTGAGATCGGTATGACGGGTCGGCACAACATCGAGGGCCGAAGGGCCTGTACTGTGCTGTAGTGTTCTATGTTCTAATTATATTCCTGATGCATGCTGCCAGCTTGGTCAGTAAAACAGATACCCCTCTTTTTGGAATGGTGATGTGTTGGAAGCAGTAACAAGTATATGTGGACATCGTGATAAATATAGAGTGTCAAGTTTGAACTTCCAACATCTGACTGTCATAACCTGAAGGCTGTAGTAGGTGTCTGACCATGGATTGAGGAGATACATGTGGATTTTTAAAAAATCATCTGCACTGAAATTACCATTTTATCTAAAGACAACAAAGCCATTAACTGAGCCAGTGTCAAAAAAGTTCATATTTCTGATTTATTCACACATGTATGATGATTTCACATGCTGCAAAACGAAAGGTCCTCCTGCCAGTCAGCTAGCTTGGAAAGACATTAGAGTCATGCTTAGGAGTATACAACACACAGTATCATGTTTCAGAGGCTGCTTTTAAGCAGCAATGCATTAAGAAAGGAAAATAGATTGTAAACAGAATTGCAAGACTGTTTCTCTTGTCTTTCTCATCATCTCAGAAGACAGTGCCTGGTTAAAAAAAATTCACTGATAACTCATAGATATCTACAGACAGCACCATTGCTGAAGATAGCCATTGACAAATAAACCATTGTGGTCTTTGGTTAACAAAATGATACCTCAAGAGAGCAGCTTCAAACTGCGTAGAGTTCCTTCTTTGTTTATTTGTTGACTGGTATCCTCAGCAATGGCAACATTTGTGGATTTCATTGAGTTCACAGTGAATGGTTGTATACCCAATTCATTTTCACTGGGCACTGTCTTGCAAGTTGAGAGGAGAAGGGAAAGTGAGTGAGATAGAGATACTTAAATTTTGCTTACAATGTATTTTCCAGATACACTTCCCTTTTAAACTTTGTATGTCGATGTGTATATGTGATGCTGCATTTTAATTATCTTTTCTTTGGGGTTAGTAGATAACAACATTCTTTTCTCTAGCTCAAGTAAAGTTATAACTGTCTCCTTCATTTTTATCTAGTTAACTGCATCCTTATTCGAAGTGCAATTGTTGTGGGCTAAGAAGGAATTAGTATTTGTTCCGATTGACTGAGACAGATTTCAAGAGGGGAACTGATTTTCCCCTCCTCACCTATTTGTAATGATAATACCACTGCTCATTTGAGCTGTCAGAATTAAAATCATTTTGTAGTGTAGCCTTTGAAATATCCTACCTGTTCTCAGATGTGACAATTGCACTAACATTTTTCCTACATATTGTTACACAATAATTTATATCCTTGGGCTAACCTGTCACATCCTTGCTGGTGTGGCAGTTTTGACAATCCTGACATACCAGCTGTCAATGAAAATGTTTTAATGAATCAGTTTTCTTCCGTTACCATTTAGAACTCTGATCTGTCTGATGTGTCTGCAGCTGATGTTGACCTATATTCTAGGAATGGTTTGGCAGCCTCCCACGGGCAAGAATTGGAACTTAGCATTTCCACACGTCCTTTTGACAGAAGAGCTCATCCAGGAGAGCCAGTCTCCAGGTGTAGCTATTTACTGTCCACTTTCAGTTAAAGAATTCAATTTGCACCTACATTTCAGGTTTCAGCAATAAAATTTGACTATCTCCAGATGTGCTACTACTTTTATTGACAAATAAAATCTGCCACCATAAGGGATTGACTGGAAACTAAGGGATGGCATGGCTGTTCAGTGGTTACCACTGCTACTTCACAGTGCCAGGGACCCAGGCTCAGTTCCACCCTTGGGCGACTCTCTGTGTGAATTTCGTATGTTCTCCCTGTGTCTCTTCGGGTTTGCTCTAGTTTCCTCCCACAGTCTGAATCTATGCAGATCAGGTTGATTGGCCATGCAAAATTTCTTATGGCGCAGGTTAGGTAGATTAGCCATCGGAAATGCAGGGCTTCAGGGAAAGGATAGGGGAGTGGGAGTGGGTCTGGGTCTGGGTCTGGGTGGGATGCTTTTCAGAGGGTCAGTGTGAGCTCAATGATCCAAATGGCCACCTTCCACACTGCAGAAATTCTATGATTCTAGGGAACAAAACACACATGCTTGTCGCAGTTGACTACAGTGAATGTGCTTTGATGATTCATCCGCAAATTAAGATCACATTGATCAGGTCTCCTCATTGACTAATGGTGCTCAAGAAAGTACTGCTGTACGGTCTGAAAGAAAAGCCAGTCATAATGTTTGCTGTAATGGGTTAATTGGGGTGGTCAGAAGCAGAATCAGACAGTTATCAGATTTGCTCGTCAAAAGGTCCAATATCTCAATTGTTTTGACAGCAAGACACCATGCATTAGTGACTGTATGGCCCTCTCACTTCCTAAACTGTTATTTAGTTTTTATGAGATATTGATCTTCTATGTGGTAGTTGGTGGTCAGTTACCTCAGTTGGCTGGATGGCTGATTTGTGATGCAGCGTGAAGCCAACAGCATTGATTTCAATTCCTGCACTGACAGGTTACCATGAAAAACTGTTGTTCTCAACCTCTCCCCTTATCTAAGGCATGGTGGCCCTCAGGTTAAACTCACTACTGGCTGTCTTTTTCTTATACTAGTCCTATGGCCTGGTAAGACTACAGTTACTTGATCCCTGAGATGACAGAGTGTAGTCTCGTTCTAGTCCCTCGACTGCATGGGTCACGTAAATTAACTTGTTTTACCCAGTTTGAGAAATGTTGACTTGTGTATCTTTTCAATCATAGACTTCAACTAAAAAGGTCCATCAACCAGGATTCTTCAATAATCACAACTATTGATTTCTGATAAAACAATTTTTGTCCCTTTATTCATTCACAAGATAAGTGTGTGTTGCTGACCAGGCAGCATTTATTTGTCCACCCCTAATTGCCCAGTGGACAGTTAGAGTCAACCACATTGCTGTGGGTCTGGAGTCACATGTAGGCCAGACCAGGAAAGGATGGCAGTTTCCTTCCCTAAAGGACATTAGTGAGCCAGATGTTTTTTTTTTCTGACAATCAGCAATGGATTCAAAGTTTGGTTCTTAATTCCAGATTTCTGTTTGAATTCAAATTCCTATATCTGCCATGGCTGGATTTGAATCTGGGTCCCCAGAACTTTATCTGTGCCGCTGCATTCAACTGTCCAGCAATAATACCACTAGGCTATTGCCTCCCCAATTTATGCAATGAAAATGCAAAAACTGTTTAATACACTTAATTTGTATTTTGTATATATAAATACCACTTTAAGTAACCCAACACAAACACACAGGAAAGAAGTGATTTTTCTAGATAGATATTCATAGAATTCCTACAGTGTGGAAACAGGCCATTTGGCCAATCAATCCCACACTGTCCCTCTGAAGAGCATCCCAATCAGACCCATTCCCCATGTCTAACCACCTAAACTAAACATCCCTGGACAATTTAGCATCGCCAATCCACCTACCCTGCACATCTTTGGACTGTGGGAGGAAACCAGAGCACCCCCATGCAGATATATGGAGGATGTGCAAACTCCACACAGATAGTTGGTTCTGGCTGGAATTGAACATAAGTCCCTGGTGCTATGAGGCAGCGGTGCTAACCACTGTGCCACCCAGAGAAGTAAGAGGCACACTTCTGGCCAATAAGTCTTAGTGCTTGAGGACAAAAAGGGTAAGGTTTGAAGAGTTCAGATGAGCATTGATCCAATGTTCTAGTGCATAAGACAGACAACTGTAAACACATGCAGTTGCCCATGGGCATCTAGGTAGATGCAATCATTCTGGAAATATTTATAAACTCTTTCAGAGCATTCCCATATAAAAGCAATTGGATCAGGTGTCCAGGCACCATCCGATCTTGCAGCAAGGGTTCTTTTCCTATAACAGAAAAACTGAGTTGAGAAGCTGTTTTTTTTTCAGTAGGCTTTTTCCAAACTACTCCAACAAAAAAATCCAAAGCAGAGCTTTGATCTTGACAGTCTTAAATCTAGGCTGCAAACATGTGACTCCTAAGGAATGTCTTGTTAAAAATGTCCTCATGTCCTTTCATTGACCAGAAACAACCTGGGTAGCCACAGACCTTCAAATGCAAATCCAGAAAAATGATTAATTGTGGAGTTTTCAGGATATCATTAATTCATGGGTTCCAAAAATCTTGCATTCTGGTTACTTCCTTGTAGAAAACATCTTTGCTTCATCATCCAATCTTATCAACTTTTTTTTACTGATGGTTCTTCAAACGACTTTAGACGGCATAATCCCACCCTTTTCTTATCACTCCAGCAGAGTACAATACACCTCGGCCAGCTCCATATCTTTTGATTATAAAAGTGCACTTCTCAATCCTCTTCAAGTACTTCACAAGCTAAACCAAAAGTTCCACTTCTGAGGTCCTCGAAGTTAGTTTTTCTCCAGCTATTAATATTTGTGTGCTTACTATTTCCTGTTCTGAGATCTTTTGCACTGTTATGATTTAGTCAATTGAGTTTCCTGTTTTTTGATGTGTTTGTTTTATGTTCAAGAATTCTGTCATGCAAATAATACCCATTCTTGTTTTGAATAGACTTTTACATCTACTGCAGTGCTTTTAGATCTGCATTTCACTCATGGACAGTGATGTGAATTACTGTACATACCCTTTTAAATTTGATGACTCCATACGCTCACACAAACAATCTGAGTATCCTACTTTTATGGCATGTGTCTCAGACTATCCTGTCTCTGCTAAAGACCTGGGGATGCAACAATATCTCTTACATCTGTGTTTCATTAATATTTTCAAAGGCAGATCACATGAATACTAGAAGACATGTTTAGTTTGAATTATTAAACTGATTTATTCCGTGGTAAACTGAATAAACAGAGCAGTCATTGTAATAATCTGAATCTCTTAGAACAATTGTTTTGTCTCTGTATGGTCATATGAAAGTAATGAACATATTATGATATCACATTTCATAGGCTATATTGCAATATTTATAAAACAAATCAGTTTATTTAGATGTTTGAAGCTGTCTGAGCTGGGATTTTTTTCAGCTCAATTCAGCCCTTCTATTTCAAATATTAGGTATTTGATATTCTGCCTTATTTTTAAGTTCATAATCACAAAGAGATTTAAATAAATGACTTTCCAATGCAGTGGGCATGAGGTGTTTATTAGGTCAGAAGACAAACCATCAAAATACTTATTATTTAGATTCCATGTTGAAACAACTTCAAGTAGCTCAGTAGAATTTCCGCACCACCTCAGATCATCTTTATAATTACACTTGGAAGTTGTGAGAATTGATGAATGGAAGTAGCTATTTACGGACGTGCCTCTCCCTAAGACTGTTCTGCCATTCAGGCATATCATCCACCTTGCTTCCATAACCCATAATACTCTTGTCTGACAAAGACTTATAAATCTGTTTTTAATTTTGATCTTGTTTAAGTTTATGCTTAGATTTTTCTTCTATTTCCAACTCAATCATATTAAGCATTTCAATTCAACAAAAAAGTAGAAAGAGACGCTGAGGTCGGAAACCAGAAACAAAAACAGCAATTGCTGGAAAATCTTAGCAGGTCTGGCAGCGCCTGTGGAGAGAGAGCAGGGTCAATATTTCAGGTGCAGTGACCCTTCTTCAGAGCACTTCCAAAAGCATTTCAATGACACAGACTGACCTCATAATTTATCTCTTATAGCTCCAGCGTAATCCTGGTTGCATTCTCCTCCTTCCTATGGAATGGATGAGGGTGTAATACAATGATTGAAATTGGATCTAACTGGAGTTTTGCAAAGTTGTATGAAACCTTTGGCCCTCATCCTTTCTATACTTTTCAGATATAAAACAGCAATCTATTCATCTTGCAAATTATGGCTTACAGCTGAATATTAGATTATAATAATTTGTGTACTTTGATCTCCAAATCTCTGCACCTCCATAGTTTGTAGCATCTCACCAACTTGAATATTTTCTGATCTAGCTTTCTTGAGTTCAAAGTAGATACTCTCAAAAGCGCCTGCACTGAATTCCAATTGCTGCAGTAGTTTTCTACTAATGTCTTGCAATTATATTAAAAGTAACTCTCCTGCAAATTGTATTTGTATCAAAAAATCCAGATTGCAATAGGATGCAAGAAAAGGGCTGCCATTTGATGGGCATCATTTTCTCATCTCTAACCGCCGTTTATTCTTTCATTTTATCTTTCTTCTGTTACTCTAGTTCTCTCTCTCCCAGATCAATAACACTTTGATCATTGTTCCTTTGAAATTAACTCTCTATTCCTGCCAGAGTAAGTTAGCTATTAACTGTTCCCATCAAGCGGAGCCTTCATTGAGGAATATGTTGAGAAAATATTGAAGGATTATACAAATGAATAAATGTGACTTAACTTTCCATTCAATTACTGTTGTGGGAGAAGACAAAAAGCTACAGTAGTGTTATTTCTTTCAGCGTTAGTTTATTTCATCAGCATACATTACACTTTTCAAACGAGAAATGCTGGAAATCAGAACATCCATAGAGACAGCAAGTTAATATTTCGGGTCTAGATGACTCTTCTTCAGAACTGACATGAAGTACGGAGGGGACAGCAATGCTAGCAAAACGTTAGCTTGCTCTCTGTTCACGGATGTTGCCTGACCTCCTGCGATTTCCACTTTTCCTTAGTTTTGAGCACATAATCCAGCATCTACACTAATTTTCTCTTACTCTTTCCAAATCCAAGTTTGGTATCGTCCAAAGATGCTTTGTTGTCCTTGCTAGTTTTAACCTTTATCAAAAAGCTTTGAGACCTTGCAGTTTTGTGCTTATTTTTGTTAATTCTCATTGACTTTATATTTGATTAATTCATCCTTGTGTGGTTTCCGTCCAGTGAGTTTAAATATTATTTTCATGTTTGCAACCCATTCTGAACAGTAGTCCCGTATATATTTTTATGAAATTACAGAAATAGGCACTGTAAAAACACTTTATGGAATTTTTTTAGAGATACTGGCTCATCTTGAATGCTTCTCCAAGGAAGTTTGTTCATTGTTACATTTGTTGTATTTTGTCTTAATCTGGAAAGCAATTGTTAACAAACAGAGAGAAGTTGATGCTAGGGAACAAAGTGTTATTTTACGATTTTTACTGTCTACTCCTCATATCAAGGCGTGTGAATGAGAATAGGTACAGTGCAATGAAACACTGAATAAAACCTGGCTTAGTTCCAAAGATGTCTTCTAGTCTTAGGAGAGTAATTCACTACTGCACCAGTATAAACTGGCACCCACTGTATCAGAAAAGATTCATGGCCCAGTGCCAATCTTCTCCAAATTATGACTAACTCGCTACTGTGGAATTTCAGTCAAGGTGCCCAGACATATTTCAAGAAGGGTGCTTGGAGTTTGTGAAAGGGATCCTTTAATTTATGAATCTGGGATGGATTTAAACCCACATTTCTGGTTTAAGGATTAAAAGGGGGGAGTATGATACAGACTGGTTGCTATACTTGTAGGATTACAGAACTGAATGAGTCAAAACTTCTTTCAATACAGTACTGAGGGAAAAAGAATTTTGCTGGAGCCTCAGTGCCATTGGCCTTGACACCAACAAGACTCCAGTTACCTTTTCGAACTGAACTAATAGCTGTGGGGTGTTAGCATCCTGATCGACTGTATGAGCTTTCACATACATTCTTCTCTAACATTGGACATCTCCTCTTATCCTTTTCCTGTGACCCACCAGAACAGGCACAGAAGAAAGTCTGACATTTCGCTAGACAACGGTCACTTTATTTGTTTGTTTCTGCATCAGGAATGAGCTTCCTAATTCCCTTTGCCTTGTCATTTGCGCTCAAGTCTTCAAAATTCTCCACTTCACCTTTTCCAGGTTTTCTCTTTCCTTGTTAAACCTGATCTCTTATTATTGTTGAGCTGTGTAGCATATCCTTGATTGTGATTAGCATAATAGTGATGCAACTCATTGAAGAGTAAAGACTCTTGGATTAATCTTTAGAAAGATTTTATTGCATTCCTGGTTATTGTAGAAATGATTTACAAGGATGCTAGCTGGACTGGAAGGTTTGAGTTCTCAGGAGAGTTTATATAGGATGGGACCTTTTCCCTGAAATGTAAGAGGCTGAGCAGTGACCTTATAGAGGTCTATGAAATTATGAGAGGAATAGATAGCTATTAGCTTTTTCCCATGGTAGAGGAATTTAAAACTAAAGAGCATAGGTTTAAGGTGGGAGGGGAGTAATAAACTAGGGTCCAGAAGGGCAATTTTTCACCTAGAGAGTGGTGAGTCTCTGGAACAGGCTATTGGAGGTAAAAGCTGGATAGGCTGGGACATTTTTCACTGGAGCATATGAAGTTGAGAGGTGATCTGATAGAAGTTTATAAAATGTTGGGAGGTATAGATAGAGTTGGTGGTCGTTGTCTTTTCCTAAGATGGGGACTTTCAAGACTGGGGCACATTTTTAAGGTGAAAGGAGAGAGATTTACAAAAGACAGAAGAGGTAAATTTTTTACAGAGAAGGTGGCTTTTGTGTGGAATGAACTTCCTGATGAAGTGGTGGATGCAGGCACAATTACAACATTTAAAAGACATTTGGATGAATACACGACCAGGAAAGCTTTGGAGGGCTATGGGCCAGGAGCAGGCAGGTGGGACTAATTTAGGTTAGGATTATGTTCGGCATGGATTGGTTGGACTGAAGGGTCTGTTACCATGTTGTATGACTTTATGACTCAAAAAGAAACATTTGGACAGGTACATGTATAGGAAACATATGAAGGGATATGGGCCAAATGCAGGAAAATGGACTAGATTAATTGGGAAAATGGGGTAGCATGGACAATTTGGACCAAAGGGCCTTTATCCATGCTGTAATCCTCTATGACTCTATCAATCTGTTGCTTGGGATAATTGGAACTATTTTTATGAAAAGTGACTGGGAACTATTTTTATAAACAGTGACTTAACTAGCGAACAACAGCATAGTACTTTTAATTTTACAACAAAATAGAATTCTTCCTTTGATAAAATGATGAAATGGCTGTTATCATTTCATCCTGTCCAAACCAAAATTATCTCCAAATCTGTGCTGTTACTATAGCTTGGAAACATGAATCTGAACCAACATTGACCCCTCTTCTGTGGCTGCTTCTTCGAAGGCTGTGCTTCTGCTTGCATTCCCAATGGATTTGCTCAACCTATTCTGTCATTTTGTTATTCTGCTTTGCATCATGCAGTGTGGCTCAAATTGTAAGATAGAAGCAGCTTCCGTGGACCCAGCATGAGCTCACCACCCACCTCCAGTGCCACTGCTTTCAGCAATATCATTGATGTTGTCTGCTGTCCAAGAAATAGCCTTTGTTGTATAACAGTAAAGAGTCTGAAAACGTTATTGCTGTAAGTGTCTTAAGCATCACTCATTATGATGTTTCATATGGACTTCATTACAGAATAGATGAGGATCTTGAAGGAGTAACCCTAACATCCAAGTCCTCCCCATGGATCTGAAACACTGTCTTTTCAGTGTAACTTGTACTTAATTGTTAACACTCAGTGAACAACATGTTGTTTAAGGCAAGAATCTCTTCTCATTAGATGAGCGAGTGGTTTTCCTCAATCTTATCAAAGCAATTATGATCATGCAAACAAGGAACAAGAGTAGGCCACTTAACCCTTTGAGCCTGCTCCTCATTCAATAACATCATGGGTAATCTAATTTTAACCTAAACTCTACATTCCTACAGATTGCTGATAGTCTTTCATGCCCCTTGGTAATCCATCTACCACTGCCTTCAGAAGCTTTTAAAATTCTGCGCTCCTGCCTTTTGAAGAAGTCAATTCCAAAGATTTACCAGAGACCCTTTGAGAGAAAAAATTGTTTCCTCAACACTGATTTAGATGTATGCCCTTAAACTATGACACCTAGTTCAAGATACTCCCAGAAGAAGAAACATCCTTTCAATAATGGACTCCATAATACCCTACATGAAAAGAAGCTGGCAACTTGTCCCCGGTGATCAATAGTGAAGACAATCTCATGCAGCATAGTGGCCAATGGTGAAGATTGTTCATAGAATCCCTACAGTGTGGAAACAGGCCATTTGGCCCAACAAGTCCACATCACCCCTCTGAAGAGCAACCCACCTAGACCCATTCCCCTATATTTGCCATGTCTAACCCACCTAACCTAAACATTCCTGGGCACTATGGGCAATTTAGCACAGCCAATCCACCTAACCTGCACATCTTTGGATTTTGGGAGGAAACCAGAGCACACGGGGGAAACCCGTGCAGACACAGGGAGAATGTGCAAACTCCACACAGACTGTCGCTCGAGGCTGGAATTAAACCTGGATCCCTGGCGCTGTTAGGCAGCAGTGCTAACCACTGAGCCACCGTGCCATTGTTAACACCAGCATTTAATATAATCATTTGTAGAATTTTTAGAGAGCCTGAATCTTATAACTAGAAAAATACGACTCATTAGGTGAATGCAGTTCACTGCATGTTATTTTCAAAGTTCAGTGAACCTATATATAAATGAAAATACTCAGTTGAACACGTAATAATTGATATTCTAAATTGAAGTTGACAAAGTGAGTTGATTGGCATGACAGTAACAGTAATGCTGGTGCCAATTATTTGAGTGGTTGGGAAATGGAGATGGCAGTTTTGACAGTGATGGAAGAAACATGACGCATACTTACTCTATCTGTACATCTTTTCGTGCATTCATTTTCATTTTGCTAGCAACCACGCACCGCCAATTTCAAAATGCACGCACTTCTGTGTGTAACTCAACGTTCTTGACAAACAAGGCTAATGTCCTGCAATCACCTTGTAACATTGACAGGGAAAGACTGCAGTCCTGAATTGTGCATGGGAAACAATCTTTCAGAGAAAGACAGTGTAATTCTGACTTTGAACAGTTTCACAAATCATGTTCCATTAACCTGACTGCCTGTGAAATATTCCTTCAATTTGTTTTCATCGGAATTCTCTTCAACTGGCACAATGTAGAAGGGGTGTCAGAGCTGATGATATACATTTTCTACTATAACCCAACATCAAATCTAACATCTTTCCCAATTTCTTACAAATTCCATTTTTAGGAATATAGGAGCGGGAGTTAGCCGTTCAATCCCCAAGTTTGCTCTGCCAGTTTGGATCATAGCTGATCATCTGCCTCAAAGCCATTTTCCCATGCATTCTCCATATTCCTTCATGTCATTAGTATCTGAAAATCTGTTGATCATTATCTTGGACATTATCAAAGACTGTTCTTTCACAGTCACCAGTGGTGGAGAAAGGCAAATATTCACTGCCCTCATGATGAAGATTTTCCTCCTCATCTTGGCCATAAATGGGTCATCCCTATTTTGAAAGTGTCCCCGCTTCTAGACCCCACCTCCCCTCCAACAACAATCACCACCCCAACAGGGAGAACATACTTTACCTGTCTACCCTTAAGGATTCAGTAAATTTCCATGACACAACCAGTCATTTATCTAAATTCTAGAAAATATAAGCCATTTCCTCAATCTTTACTTGTAGGACAGTCCTGCCATCCAAGGGGTTAGTCTGGGTAATAGTTGCCACTGCATTCCCCCAGTGGAAAGTATATTGTTCCTTAGGTAAGGAGACAGTATCTGCACACAATATTCCATTTGTGGTCTCGCCAAGGTTCTATTCTTACACTCAAATCTTCTTGCAATAAAGACCAACGCTATTTCACTTCTTGGTGAATTCTTTTTGCTGTACCTTCAAATCAGTTTTCAGTGCCTGTTTGGTTATAAACACTATTAATTCATTCACCCTTTGAGAATATTCTACACCTCAGTCCCTCCTACCAAAGAGGATCGTCTCTCAATGTCATTTTCAAACTGCCATGTTCTAGCCCACTCTCACTCAACCTGTCAAAATCTCCCTGAAATTTCACTATATCATCCTCACAACTCTCCTTCCAACTTTGCTTTGTATCCTCTGTAAACTTGGAAATATTACTTTGTTCTCCCATCTAAAACATTGATATGATTTGTGAACAGCTTAGAGTCCAAGCACTGATCTTTATGGTACTGCAACTGGTCACAGCCTGTCATCCCGAGGGAAGCTTATTTATTCCTGCTGTACCTTCTTTCAATTAAACAATCCTTAATTCATGTCAGTGTATTACCCTCTATCCCTGTGTTCTTTAGTTTACTTCTTGCATGGGACCTTAGAGAAACTCTACTGAAAATCAAAATACAACACATCCACTTTTTTTTTAATTCAATGCATTTAGCACCTATCCCTAAGTCCTGGCAGAGCAGTTTAAAGGAAGTTTTGGTGTTACATGTTAGCCACTCTGTGTAAGGACATTACTAAACCAGATCAGTTATTTCCTGATGATTGTTTCATGGCTGTCATTTTGCTCTTAATTCCAAGATTTTAAAAAAAAGCTCTATCTGCCACAGTCAGAGTTGATCCTGGGTCCTGGGAGAATTAGCTGAATTAATTATCAGGTGAAAATACCACGAGGCCATCACCACCTCCTATTTTCATCCTTATCTTCTCTGTTTAAAAAGAAGCTCCAAGTAGGTTTGCCAAACATGATTTCCCTTCATAAATTTGTGCCCTGTTTTGTTGTGAATTTAAACTTTTGCAAGATTTACCATGCTATGAAGGGTGGAACATCTTTAAGTCTCAGTAAATGGTTCAGTGGTGTTAAACTTGTCTCTGAGTCAGAATATTGTGGACTCAAGTTTCTCTCCAGAGATTTGGTCACATAATCTAGGCCGACTCTCCAGCACAGAAAGGCGCTCTGTGTTGTGATAGTCGAATCTGAGATCATTTTCAACCTTACATGCAATCTGTACGGCGGGGATTTTCAGTCCGCTGAGTATCATTGAATAAAGCGCTCCCGAGCTGAATGCCAACAAAGCTTTTTTCTAAGATCAGGTTTGCAATTGGTTGGCAGACACCAACATTAGTTCAGACAAATTAAAGGGAAGAAAAACTGCCCAGGTAGTAACTGAAACTCTTGTCACAAGTTTCTATTGTTTAGATTTTATCTCCTCCTCTTTAATGTTTTGTGGGTGTTATAAACTCTTTCAACTTCTTTCATTGGGCAGAAGACACAAGAGCTTAAGTACATGCACCAACAGATTTAAAAATAGCTTCTTCCCCATTGTTATCATATTTATGAACCAACCTCTCAAATTTTAAATTTAAATGTTGATCTCACTCCTTGCACACCTTCTCTGCAAATGTAACTTTGTATTCGTCGCTCTGTTCTGTTGCCCTAGTGCACTTTGTGTGGTATCGTCTGCCTGTACTGCACACAGCACAAAACCTTTCACTGTACCTAGGTACATGTAAGAATAGTAAATAAATCAGATCAAAATGTCTGGTTGGAATGACACAGGACAAGGCTATGTACACCTCTTGATGTCAAGAAATGCCTTTTAAGTGCAGAACTGTGGCACTAGATGCTTCAATTTACTTCAGCTTGCTTTGCTACAGCCTCCAAACATTTCCAACAGCACAATCCCAATCCCAAACCCAAACATGAGATAAGAAACAAAATAAGATCTGCAAACTCTGGCACTCCCTCCATAATCAATGATAGCTGTTATTCAGAACGTTGACACCTTGATTAGCTGCCTTGGACTGATCATCAAGATTGATAGGCTGTTTAGCAGTTGAGTCCAGATCTCCATAGAGCAGGAGGATCTGCACGTCAGTCCCATATACACCACTCTATTTGAGGTGCTGCTGCCTCAAGCTTACTGCTTTGTCTTGTGCTTTAAGTTAATACTGCTCCCTGCGCATTGGGCTATTGCTGTGGTATATCATCCTGGTCCTGACACTGTTTGCACCTTATCTCTGAATAAGGCTCTTTATTACCTCATGAACTGCAACATTTGTTTACATCTGTACTTTGTGGGTTTACAGCCCTTCTTGAGTAGATTTAAGATCTCTTTCTTCATGTGTCATTCTGGAGAGCTATTTTTCCCTTATTGACATCAGTCATGTGACCAGTTGCTTTGGATTGATTTATACCGCAGTTACCAGTTGTTCATTCAAGGGCCTCGATTGACAGCAGGATGACAGGTGGGAAAATGGGTCTTCCCAGCCTTCATTAGTTCTGTTGGAGGCCAGAAGATGATTCAGATGTGCCATGATCACACCCTTTCAGCATCTTAGCATGTCAATGGATTCTGCCCACTATCACAGCAGCACACCTTAAGTTCCAATTATTGAGCATGGGACCCTGTGTTAATATAACTGAATTTACTCTGTTAATCTGAACCATAAATATTATTCTTATATTTGAGTGTGACAATAAATGTGGAAAATTAGAAGAATGCTTTGACTCTCACAAAATAGACAGGGGGCAGTTTTCCATCTAGCTCTTTCCTTTTTGTCCTCCTGTCATTTTATCTTGTTCCCTTTAATTCAGAATTCATTATAACTTTACAAACAATTGAACCTTGTTTATCTGTACTATGGTTTTCATTTTCAGAGAAAACACCAAGAATTATTAAGTTGATATTTCAGCAAATTTGACCACCCTCCCAGCATCTTTCAGATGAGGCAAAGTCCATTTTCCCCCAAACATTTCAAAAGGATGGCGTGAAATTAATTAACATTTTAGAAACTCAGCACAATTGCCTTTCATCAAACCTTTAACTTCATTCTAATAGTTGTCTGTGTAGTGTTGCGCACTGCTTAACCAATTGTTTCCAGCAGAATTTGTGAAGAGGAAAACACTTTGGCTGAACTGTGCTTTCTTATCTGGCAGAAAATGTCCTTATTCTTGCTATAAATTCTCTTAACTGAGTGTTAAAGATGACAAGCTCACAATGTAGCAGTTCAGCCACATCACTTGAACAATTAAGTGTCTCTGTGTTTTCAACGAATTTAGTACAATTCATTTGTGTGCAAATAATGAACAAAAAGGGTTGTTACAAGGCAATAAAATGTGAGGCTGGATGAACACAGCAGGCCAAGCAGCATCTCAGGAACACAAAAGCTGACGTTTCGGGCCTAGACCCTTCATCAGAGAGGGGGATGGGGAGAGGGAACTGGAATAAATAGGGAGAGAGGGGGAGGCAGACCGAAGATGGAGAGTAAAGAAGATAGGTGGAGAGAGTATAGGTGGGGAGGTAGGGAGGGGATAGGTCAGTCCAGGGAAGACAGACAGGTCAAGGAGGTGGGATGCAGCGGGGACCGCTTTGCAGAACACCTCCGCTCAGTTCGCAACAAACAACTGCACCTCCCAGTCGCAAACCATTTCCACTCCCCCTCCCATTCTCTAGATGACATGTCCATCATGGGCCTCCTGCACTGCCACAATGATGCCACCCGAAGGTTGCAGGAACAGCAACTCATATTCCGCCTGGGAACCCTGCAGCCATATGGTATCAATGTGGACTTCACCAGTTTCAAAATCTCCCCTTCCCCTACTGCATCCCTAAACCAGCCCAGTTCGTCCCCTCCCCCCACTGCACCACACAACCAGCCCAGCTCTTCCCCCCCACTCACTGCATCCCAAAACCAGTCCAACCTGTCTATGCCTCCCTAACCGGTTCTTCCTCTCACCCATCCCTTCCTCCCACACCAAGCCGCACCCCCATCTACCTACTAACTGCATCCCACCTCCTTGACCTGTCCGTCTTCCCTGGACTGACCTATCCCCTCCCTACCTCCCCACCTATACTCTCTCCACCTATCTTCTTTACTCTCCATCTTCGGTCTGCCTCCCTCTCTCTCCCTATTTATTCCAGTTCCCTCTCCCCATCCCCCTCTCTGATGAAGGGTCTAGGCCCGAAACGTCAGCTTTTGTGCTCCTGAGATGCTGCTTGGCCTGCTGTGTTCATCCAGCCTCACATTTATTATCTTGGAATTCTCCAGCATCTGCAGTTCCCATTATCTTTGTTACAAGGCAGTTGATATGATGGCACGGTGGCTCAGTGGTTATCACTGCTGCTTCACAGTGCCAGGGATCTAGGATTGATTCCAGCCTCAGGCAACCGTTTATGTGGAGTTTGCTCATTCTCCCCTTGTCTGCGTGGGTTTCCTCCAGGTGCTCTGGTTTTCTCCTGCAGTTCAAGGATGTGCAGGTTAAGTGGATTACCCATGGGAAGTGCAGGGTTACTAGGATAGGGTCTGGCTGGGGTGCTGTTCATGCAGTTATTGTGGACTTTGTCAGCTAAATGGTCTGCTTCCATACTGTAAGGATTCAATGATCTCCCTCATTCTTTCAACAGGAATGAAAAACAGGCTACTAGACTAGGTGGGATTGAGGTTCACAAGGAAGAGGTATTAGAAATCCTTCAGAAGGTGATAAGTCCCCTGGGCTGGATTTGATTTATCCTTGGATCCTCTGGGAAGCCAGGGAGGAGATTGCCGAGCCTTTGGCATTGATCTTTAAAACGTCATTGTCTACAGGAATAGTGCCAGACGACTGGAGGATAGCAAATGTGGTTCCCCTGTTCATGAAGGGGAGTAGAGACAACCCTGGTAATTATAGACCAGTGAGCCTTACCTCAGTTGTTGGTAAAGTGTTGAAAAAGTTTATAAGGGATAGGATTTATAATCATCTAGAAAAGAATAAATTGATTAGGGATAGTCAGCACGGTTTTGTGAAGGGAAGGTCGTGCCTCACAAACGTTATTGAGTTCTTTGAGAAGGTGACCAAACAGGTAGATGAGAGTAAACCGGTTGATGTGGTGTATATGGATTTCAGCAAAGCGTTCGATAAGGTTCCCCACAGTCGGCTATTGTACAAAATGCGGAGGAATGGGATTGTGGGAGATATAGCAGTTTGGATCGGAAATTGGCTTGCTGAAAGAAGACTGAGGGTGGTAGTTGATGGGAAATGTTCATCCAGGAGACCAGTTACTAGTGGTGTACCGCAAGGGTCGGTGTTGGGTTCACTGCTGTTTGTCATTTTTATAAATGACCTGGATGAGGGCGTAGAAGGATGAGTTAGTAAATTTGCAGACGACACTAAGGTTGGTGGAGTTGTGGATAGTGACGAAGGATGCAGCAGGTTGCAGAGAGACGTAGATAAGCTGCAGAGTTGGGCTGAGAGGTGGCAAATGGAGTTTAATGCAGACAAGTGTGAGGTGATGCACTTTGGTAGGAGTAACTGGAAGGCAAAGTACTGGGCTAATGGTAAGATTCTTAGCAGTGTAGATGAGCAGAGAGATCTCGGTGTCCATGTACACAGATCCTTGAAAGTTGCCACCCAGGTTGACAGGGCTGTTAAGAAGGCATACAGTGTTTTAGCTTTTATTAATAGAGGGATCGAGTTCCGGAACCAAGAGGTTATGGTGAAGCTGTACAAAACTCTGGTGCAGCCGCACTTGGAGTATTGTGTACAGTTCTGGTCACTGCATTATAAGAAGGATGTGGAAGCTTTGGAAAGGGTGCAGAGGAGATTTACTAGGATGTTGCCTGGTATGGAGGGAAGGTCTTACGAGGAAATGCTGAGGGACTTGAGGCTGTTTTCATTAGAGAGAAGAAGGCTGAGAGGTGACTTAATTGAAACATATAAAATAATCAGAGGGTTAGATAGGGTGGATAGGGAGAGCTTTTTTCCTAGGATGGTGACGGTGAGCACGAGGGGGCATAGCTTTAAATTGAGGGGTGAAAGATATAGGACAGATGTCAGAGGTGGTTTCTTTACTCAGAGAGTAGTAAGGGAATGGAACGCTGTGCCTGCAACAGTAGTAGATTCGCCAACTTTAGGTACATTTAAGTCGTCATTGGACAAGCATATGGATGTACATGGAATAGTGTAGGTTAGATGGGCTTGAGATCGGTATGACAGGTTGGCACAACATCGAGGGCCGAAGGGCCTGTACTGTGCTGTAATGTTCTATGTTCAGACAGTTTAGATTATAGGTGGCAAATAGGACCCATCTCCCAACATTAAAATTATATCCATTGCCTCTAGGCATTTCCCCCTTGCTAGATAATGAAGCGGTCATCTATGTTTAGGTGTGTCAAACCTGCTTTAACTAATTAGGAGGGTGACACCAATTTATTGGTGTTGATCTCACAAACTTTCTCCTGACCATGTTTCATTGCTAAGTTCAAGTTTAAGGCGCGCTGCATACAGATTCACAAGAGCCCTTCAAAAGTAATTAATCATTTTATTGATATCAAACAAAATTTGGAATATGCAGTGAATCAATAACTCGATTGAATGCACTGCATTGCTGTGCATAAGTGAAACAAATAAATATCCTTTTCAAATGCTGAGAAAGTCAATCAGCCCTTAAATTATAGGATGAAGAGCCAAAATTGAGTTGCTTCATGTAAATTATAAATCTCAGAAAATTTGCTTAAATTGGATTTCCTTTGTTGGTATCTGTTCCTTTTCAAAACGGCTCTGTGCATTTTCATTCTGCGAACTGTTACAGCACCACAGACACAGTCAATTGTTTACCACTGACGTGAGGGCTTTGATCTGTGACTGGAGTGAGAGTAGCAACATTTTTTTGGATTTCTTTTCTTGCTAGGTAGCTTATTAGGAAAGCACTGATGTGTTATACAAGTTTGTTTTTCTCTCCTGTAGTTGTTGCGTTAGTTTTTCATAATGGGGTTCGAGAGGAGAGAAGGAGAACAAGATGGAGTATATCTCATCTTTGAGGAGAAGAATGGAAGATTTTTCTTCACTGTATGAAGAGGAAATTCATCCATACAGTACAACAGAAAATATATATTTAACGAAGGGATTTGCAGCTGGTGACATTTTAACATCGCGAATAACAAGTTGATGGAATGCTATATTTGCTACAAGATAGTATTCTGTATGCTTTTAGAAAATAGAGACAAATGTGGACAACAGGATAAGAAAATCTCAGGGTTGTTTTCATTTGAGAAGACTATAATTTTAAGTAGAAAGAGAAGCATACATTTAAAAAACACCTTTCAGGGATTAAATAAACCCCCCAGTTCTTTTCAGCCAACAAAGTGCTTCTGAAGGAAAGCCACCACCATAATACGTGAAATGTGGCAGCCTTCTTACATAGCAAGATCCCACACGTTACAATGTGATTATAATACTTTGCATTGCGATTTTCGAAAGCACAAAACAGAAACAAGACAACACCTTGATCTATGTAAGATATCAAGGGCAAGTACTATGTACGTATCATCTATACAAGGGGAAATGAATGCAAGAGAATTACAGAAATGGCCTGAACAGTACATGTGTTCCTGATATTACACCCGAAGCTGCCTTTGCTTGTCTATTATGTGTGTGACCCAGGTTAATAAGCTATATTGATGTTGAGTAAATGCTGAAGTGTTCTGTTAATATCTATTATTAATTGATCTCATGCTGTGATAACTAAAGTAGGTTTGATGGAAAAGGAAGGCAGATGGTCACTGCACTTTTAATCTGACTCAGTAAGACAAGCCATTCAGCTGAGCAGTACACAATGTACAATTGTGAATCTGTATGATTCTGTTTTTGACATCTTTAGTCACAATACTGTCCAATAAATTAATTAATGCATTTCTCCTCAAGGCAGCTCCCAAAAGCAAATAAACCCTTAATTTTAATAGATACTTGGAATTCACCTGTGTCTTGCTGAATACAGCATTTACAATCTTGCTATATTTTACAAAAAATGTATTCCACATTATGAAAATTTGCAAAAATTATGCTGGAAATGTGGGGAACGCAGATGAAGATTTACATTTAAATTCAAAAATAAATAACCTGACAAATGTTAAAATTCTAAATTAATATCAAGTGGCAAATTAACCAAGAAAATCAAATCATGCAGTTAATATTTTAAGATGTATAAGTGGACCATGTCTCACAGTAGACAAAACTCTTGATCAAATTAAATAATCAGCATGAAAATTATTAAGACTGTTGAATAACTGTGAATTATCCTGCAAGAGATAAATTATTAGATGTGGAAAGCATATTGCAACAAGATGAAAAGGGAAGCAGAAAAGAACTGGAGTCTTTTTTTTCAAACACCAGAAAATTACCTGATATGTTCAAAAAACTTTAATATATAAAAACAATGCAAAATATGATAATCTTCCTACAATGCTTTAAAAAAGGTCAGTGTAATATTCAAGTGAATGATTTTTCATTGCTAAAAATATCCATTCTCATGTGGGCTTTCTTATTAAATATTCGCAAAATTAGAGGACGCATCTTAACGTCTGGAAATACAAAGTCCATAATTTTTATATGCAAATAATTAGTAATTTGCAGGCAATAGGGCAAAATTCATGGTGGTCCTGAACTTGCTATTGGATGTAGTAAGCCCTCATCTTTAGCATTGGTAGTGTCTACAGCTGCTTTTAGATTTATGTGCCACAGTGCAAGTGCCCTCGAAGTCACTGGATCACTCTGTCATTCAGTAACAACACAGGTAGAACACGTTACTATTTTTAAAAGTCCAGAATCCAGAGCATTGTAAAAAAGACACTCAACAACCTGTTGCACATGTCAGTCATTCATTATTCAGCCTTTCTTTTTCACTGTTTATTCATTTAAAGGATATGGATGTCACTGACTAGGCCAACGTTTATTGCCTATCTCCAAATAACAGGAGAAGGTGGTGGTGAGCTGCTGACCACTTTACATTTGAAAAGGAGCTCCTGGATTTTGACCTAGTGACACTGGTTGAATAGTGATATAGTTCCAAGTCAGGATGGTGTGTGCGTTAGAGAGGAATTGAGAAGTTATGACATTTCAATGCATCTGCACTCTATTATTCCATATGATAGTTAGATTTGGAAGAGTTTTCAGAGGAGCCTTAAAGAGTTGTGGTAGAGCATCTTGTAGATGGTACATAGTGTTGCCACTGCGTATCAATGGTGGAATTAGTGACTATTTAGATGGAGCACGAATTGAGTGGGCTGATTTGTCCTGGATGGTGTCAAACTTCCTCAATGTTAATGTGTAGCCATCCAGGCAAGTGAGGAATATTTCATTGTGCTCTAAGTCATGTTTGATAGCCGTATTGATGACTTCTTCCATCATAGGTATTTTTGGTACTTATTCCAAACTTTCAGGAATAACTTTGAATAATTTTAGGTGCCAGAATTTTTTGGTGCCGTGTCAGGTGAGATCTTAAGACTCTCCAACTTGAGCACAACCATTCTTCAACTCTTTCACTTCGAAACTGTGTGGTTTCAGGCCAAGTTCATGAAGTGGATAAGAAACAGACTTAAAGGTCAGAATCAATGATTATCAATTACAGGAGTTTTGTCAATGTGTGGTAGAAAGTTACTGAGTGATGTACCTCAATGCTGAGACCAATACTGTTTCTAATTTAAGTAAGCGGCCTTGTGGTAATGGGAGGTAATTTTAACTGAAATCATCTGGTGTTAAAATTGATGCAATCAGATCAAAAACCAGTGGAAAGTAAAATTGAGCCGCATATAGAACGATCAGCCAATCTGATCATATGAGTTCCCTACAGGCTTATGAAATTGGAAGAGGCAGCTTTGAAACTACTGACTGAGCCGAGCAAGATACGCGTGAGAGAAGAAAAATGACCATAAGATACACTTGCAAAACTCCTTTTGTAGTGAAGCATCCCTAGGTTTTTCATAGAGAGGCTGATCAGCTACTGAACAGAAAATTCGAGAGGTTAGGCATACAACCGAAAGCAAGATCAAAGGCACAGTTTTTGAGTGAGAGAATTACAAGTAGGATGAGAATAAACTTGGAAAATTCCACAGGGCCGTGTGATTGTTGGGGAGGGTTGCTTGTTATCTCCCAATAGTTAAACTCAAAAGAATGGACAGAGGAATGTGATGCAGACTTAAATTGTGTTGACTCTGGATAGATTTAGGGATATAGAATGGTTTGCAGCATCTGGGTGGAAAAAAGCCATCGAGGTGCTTGTAAATCAGGAGATGGGTTTTGAAGTAGATGGCATGCAGAATGTATCGTTGGTGTAGGGCAGTGTACTGTGGCTAATGCGAAGAAGCGCTGGTGTGAAAACATTGAAACATCTGAACTATCACATGGCAAAGGAAGCAATAAGTAGTCACCTTGGGCACAATAAGGAAACTTGGGCAGAGCTAAAGAGAACCATAGCTGAATCTTTTTGTTTCACAGAACAATAAAGGGCAGGAACTGAGAACTCAGGAATGGAAAATCTGGTTGGAGCCAAAAAGGATGCTTCATACTTTGAGTGGAGTGTAGAGGAGATGTACTAGAACGATGCCAAAGATGAGTGGCTTCAGTCATGTGGAAAGACCAGAGAAGCTGACATTGGAACGTGCAACAGAGAAGACTAGGTGGTCAGTATTTTGCAGAGTTTTAATAAAGTAACTAAGGAGAATCTACAGAGATAATGGGAACTGCAGATGCTGGAGATTCCAAGATAATAAAATGTGAGGCTGGATGAACACAGCAGGCCAAGCAGCATCTCAGGAGCACTCCTGAGATGCTGCTTGGCCTGCTGTGTTCATCCAGCCTCACATTTTATTATCTAAGGAGAATCTACAGTCAGGTTGGGTGAGTAAGACAAATGTAAAGTAGCCTTAAACAATTCTGTCATCCATCAGCTTTCTTTCTGAAGGAAAAAAAGAACAGATTTTTTTTGATGCAGTGGTCTGGAATACACTATTCGAGAGGGTAGTGGGATCAGATTCTGTGATAACTTTCAAAAGGACATTGGATATGTATTTGAAAGAGAATGATTTGAAGGGTGCTGGAGGAGCTGTAGGGAAGAGAAGTGAATCCAAGGCGTAATGCAATGAGTTGTAACAATGGACTAATGGTGCTGACTGGGCTATCCTGTTGAGTTGGTCATGTAGCTGGAATGCCTGGTGGTCACTTATCAAAATGAATCTTTTACTGAGAACTTGAGGAAGGGATCTGCTCTGATGGTGGTCACAGTAGTTGCAACAAAGACACTCTGGAAAGGCTTCACTTAGGAGCTTTGACATTGTCTTCAATTCTTGGAGAAAGCTCCCTCAGGATCACTGCTGCCAAGTGGACAGTGTGTTTGAAAAGCAAGTGAGTTTAAGATGAGGCCGAGGGAACGTGCACGGAGAAGATATCGTGAGTCAGCAGCTGATCCAAAATCTGATTGCCTGTGCCATCTTTGTCTTATTTGCAACCGTCACTTGGAGCAGAACTTTTCAGGCAGAGCTGGGCCTTAGCAATCATTGACAGAGCCAACAGAACCCTAACAATTGAGAAACATGGTTGTCTTTATGTCAGGTAATGAACAAGAAGGTAATTCTGTTAATAACAGACAATTTGGACAATGTTCCAATTAAAAACAACATGCTCATGAACAACAGTAACTGTTGGCCCCTGTTGATTTGACCTGTAATCTGGAAAACACTGTATTAGTTTGAAAGGGAACCCACTCGAGGATATTCAAGTGAAGACAAAATTCCCGATACATTGATCTCAGGAAAGAAAAGTCAAGCTTTTCCTGTCGACGGAAATTAATTTGGAAGGAAAAGTATCAAATTAGCTGCAATAAAGTGAATATCGAATCACTTTAGCTTTTAGGGTCTATTTGATCAAAGCCACATCAAAAGATTTATAGCTAACTGAAAGTTCTTGGGATAAGTCAAATTGACTGAATAAGAGGAAGAAGATTAAAAGTTCATCTCCAGTTCCTGTGAGCAGTGATGACCATTGGAGTAATCCAAAAGCAATAACACACAGCTCCGGCATTCATAATCTCTATTTACAGCTTGACAGTATGCTTACTTTTGACTGAGACATTTCTGGATTCAGGCTCCATGCCTGTTGTTAAGCATATCATCTAGACTGACACTTCAGAGCAGCGCTGAGAGAGTGCTATATTGTTAAAGCTGCAGTCTTTTGGATGGTGTGTTAAAGCTGAACATTCAGTGATTAACTTCTCAAGAATTCTGCCTTTTGAGTATGTGGCATCAACGTCAGAATGAATCACAGTACATAAAGAAAAATGGGGAAACAAAGAAATGAATATATATGTGGAGCAAAATGCAGCAAAGGAAGCTACAATTACAGGAAAATGGTCCCTCTACTTACAACTTGGAACTAACTTTAACTTGAAATAGTAGGAAGTTAAAATTTCAAAAATCTCAAAGCTGACCCCAACTCTCCTCATCAAAACTGGCAAATTCTGGTTTTAACAGAGGCAGGACAGAGGTAGATGGACAATCAACCTGGTCCCAGAAGGTAGGTTGGCCAGACAGGGTGCTGAGGTCAAGAGTGATGTAAAGCTAAAATTGAGAAATTTTAACTGACAATGTTTCTAGGTCAGGAGCCAATGAAACTCCACAACATAATGTCTGATTTCACAATTTGATTTTGATTTCATTTGATTTGTGCCAAGATACAATGAAAAGTACTGTTTTGCATGCTATCCAGGCAATTTGATTAGTGCATCAGGGTAAAAGAACAGAATGCAAAATGTGGTGTTACTGCTACAGAGAAGGTGCACAGAAAGATCAACTTTAATATATGAGAGGTCTGTTCAAAAGTCTGATAACAGCTGGGAAGAAGCTGTTCTTGAATCTATTGATACGTGTTTTTAAATTTTTGTATCTTCTGCCTAATGAAAGAGGTTGGAAGAGAGTATAACTGGGGTGGGAGGGGACTTTGATTATGTTGGCTGCTTTCCCAAGGAAGCGGGAAGTGTGGAGGAGTCATTGGATGGATGGCTGGTTTGCGTGTTAGGCTGGGCTACATTCACAATTCTGTAATTTCCTGTGGTCTTGGGGAAAGCAGTTGCCATATCAAGTTGTGATACATCAAGGCAGAATGCTTCCTACGGCACATCTATAACAATTCGTAAGAGCCATTGTAAGCATGCCCGTTTCCTTCGCATTCTGTTAAAGTAGAGGCATTGATGCGCTTTCTTGATTGTAGCGTCGATGTGGATAGACCAAAATAGATCTTTGGTGATATTTATATTCCTAGGAACTTAAAGCTCTCAACCATCTCCATCTCAGCACCTCTGATGCAGACAGGGGCATGCCCTCCACTTCACTTCCTTAAGTCGATGACCAGCTCCTTCATTTTGCTGACATTATGGGAGAGATTCTTGTCTTTACACCATGCCACTAAGCTCTCAATCTCTTTCCTGTATTCTGCCTCATCATTGTGTAAGGTCTGACCCACTACTATGGTGTCATCAGCAAATTTAAAAATGTATTTGGGTTGAAATTGGCCGCACAGTCATGAGTATAGAAGTAGTACAGTAAGGGGCTCAGTACGCAGCCTTGTGGAGCACCAGTGTTGAGGACTATTGTGGAGTAGGTGTGACATAGAAGCATAGAAGATAGGAGCAGGAGGAGGCCATTCAGTCCTTTGAGCCTGCTCCACCATTCATCATAATCATGGCTGATTGTCCAACTCAACAGCTTAACTCTGCTTTCTCCCCATAACCTTTGATCCCTGTCGCCTGAAGTGCTATATCTCGCATGTCTTGAATACATTCAGTGTTTTTAGCATCAACTATTTCCTATGGCAATGAATTCCACATTCTCACCACCCTTTGGGTCAAGAAATATCTACACATCTCTGTCCTAAATCATCTACCCTGAAGCATCAGACTGTGACCCTTGGTTCTGGACACAACCTCCATCAGAAACATCCTCCCTCCATCTACCCTGTCTAGTCCTGTTAATATTTATGTCTCTATGAGATCCCCCCTCTTTTCCCTGAACTCCAGCAAAAACAATCACAACCTCGTCAATCTCTCCTCATACTTTAGCCCCACCATCCCCAGGATCAGCCTGGTAAACTCTCGCTGCATTCCCTCAAGAGCAAGAGCGTCGCCCGTCGGAAAAGGAGACCAAAACTGCACACGATATTCTAGGAGTCTCCTCAACAAGGCCCTGTACAATTGCAATAACAAATCCCTGCTCCTACTGGAAACCTCTCACAATGAAGGTCAACATACCATTTGCCTTCTTTACCACCTGCTGCACCTGCATGCTTACCATCAGCGACGGGTGCACAAGGATGACCAGGTCCCGCTGCGCATTCCCCTTTCCTAATTTAAAGCCATTCAGGTAGTAAACTGCCGCCTTGTTTTTGCTTCCAAAGTGAATAAACTCACATTTATCCAAATTATACTGCATCCATTGTTGATTTCCCTGCTCATCCAACCTGTCCAGATCATGCTGAAGGATCTCTGCATCCTTGTCACAGTGCGCTGTCCCACCCAACTTGGTATCACCTGCAAACTTGGAGATGTTACATTTTGTTCCCTCATCCAAATCATTAATATATATTGTGACCAGCTGGGGTCCCAGCACCAATCCCTGTGGTACCCCGCTAGTTACGGCCTGCCAGTTTGAAAAGGACACATTAATTCCTGTTCTTTGTTTCTTCTTCCATCAGCCAGTTTCCTATCCATTTCAATACATTTCCCCCAATCCCATGCATTTTAATCTTGTACAATAATCTCTTATATGGGACTTTGACAAACGCTTTATGAAAGTCCAAAAATACCACATCCTCTGGCTCCAACTTGTAAACTCTACTAGTTGCATCTTCACAGAATTCCAACAGAATTGTCAAGCATGATTTCCTCTTCAAAAATACATGCTGACTTTGTCTGGTCTTGCGACTGCTTTCTGAACGCTCCGCTATAAAGTCCTTGATAATAGATTTGAGAATTTTCCCCAATACCGATGTTGGGCTTAATGGTTGAAAACTCACATTTTTCTCTCTACTTCCATTTCTGAATATTAGAATGACATTAGCCACCCTCCAATCTGCAGGGACCGTCCCAGAGTCCATAGAATCCTGGAAATTGATCACTAATGCATCCATTATTTTTAGAGCCACTTCCTTAAATATTCTGGGATGTAGATTAGCAAACCGTGGAGATTTTTGCACCTTCAATTCCATCAATTTTCCCAGCACCATTTCACTACTAATATTGATTCCCCTCAATTCTTCCCACTCACTAAATCTTGCATTCTCCAACATTTCTGGTATCTGATTTGTTGTCATCTATCCTTACTGATTGTGATCTGTGGTTCAGAAAGTCAAGGATCCAGTTGCAGAGAGGGGAACAGATTAATAGGTCTCAAAGTATGGAAGTGAGTTTGGTTGGAATTATAGATTTGAAGGCAGCTAAGGTCAATAATTAGGAGTTTGACGTGGGTGTCCTTATCATCCAGATGTTCCACAGATGAGCATAGGTCCAGGGAGATGGCATCTGCCGTGAATGTTTTGGGACCAGAATTTCACAATTTGTTTGAATTGTTTGTGACTTCGCTTGTGGCACAGGCCTTGTTGAATTAGGATTTGAAGAAAAATTAAGTCCAGTCTCATTCATAAAGAAAATAGATCAATGAAGGACAGAAATGTTAGCATGATATCGGATTCAAAAGTAATTAAATAGTGTTAAAACAAATTTATATGATGCTTTTCATCACCTCCAACTGCGACAAAACTCTTTATGACAACGAAATACTTTTGAAGTGCGGTCAGTATTGTATGCAGAAAATGTGGTGGTCAGTTGCACAAAGCAAGCTCCCTCAAGTGCAACATAATAATTGACAGATAATCTGTTAATAAGTATTATTAAAGGCTTATATTGTGCTACACTACCACCGTGCGAACTGGAGCAGACTTCAAACAGATCTAGAAACTTCAATCTGAGCAGCTATGAGGTACTGTTGGCAGCAGAATTGTATTCAACCACAATTTGTAACCTCATTGCCCAGTGTATTCCCACTCTACAGTTACCATCAGGCCAGGAGATCAAACCTTTTCAATGAAGAGCTTCAATACATAAACAGCAGACAGGGTGTATAATAGATAGAGCTAAGCGGCCTCACATTCAAGAGCTCAAATCTAAACTCAGCTCTGCTGCTGCAACCAGTTGTGATTGTTGGTAGACAATTAAGCATCTAACAGAATAAGGAGAAATCAAATGAGTAACCTATCCAGTTTAGGTTTTATCGAGGCCATTCAGCTCCTCTCCTCATTCCAGCCTTCTCCAAATAAAAAGAGCTGAACTACAGAGGTGAGGTTACATTGACTGTCCTTGACATCAAAACTGCATTTGATCATGGATGGCATCAAAGAAATCAGCAAAATTAGTGTTAATGGAAATAAGAGGGAAAATCTCTCTATTGGCTGGAGCCATTTCTGGCAAAAGAAAGATGGTTGTACTTTTGGGGGTCTATCATTTTAGTGCCTGGACATCACTGGGGGAGCTCCTACAGGGTAGTGCCCTAGGCCCAATTATTTTCAACCATTGGTCAATGACCTTTCTACCATCCAGGGTGCAATTATTCTTTGATGATAGCACAATATTCTGCACCAGTTGTGATGCTGAGCAGTTTGCATTCACATACAGCAAGACCTGAACACAATTCAGGCTTAAGACGACATGTAGTAACATTTATGCCATTCACTTGCCAGGCAATGACCAACTCTGAAGAGATTTCACTATCGCTCCTGATGTTCAATAGTGTCACTATCACTAAATCACCCACTATCAACATCCCGGGGACTATCATTGACCAGAAACAGATCTAGACTGTATTTATAAATTCCATGACTACAAGATCAAATCAGAAGCTAGGAATTTTGCAGCCAGTAACTCATGTCCTGACTGTCCAAAGCCTGTCCACAATCTACAAGGCACAAGTCACGAGTGTGATGGAATATTGCTCACCTGCCTGGGTGACAACAGCTAATAATGGTCAAGGAGCTTGGCACCATCCATGACAAAGGAATTTGTTACAATGCCATCCTGTCTACCACCTTCAAAGTTTACTGCTTCCACCACCAACATGCAGTGGCAGCAATGTGCACGATCAATAAGATGCACAAGAATAACTAACACAGGGTCCTTAGGCAGCACTTTCCAAACTCATGACCTCTACCATCTAGAAGGACAAAGTCAGTAGATGCATGGGAATGTCACCACCTGCAAGTTCCCTTCCAAGCCACTCATCGTCCTGCCTTGGAAATATATTGCTGTTTCTTCGCTATAACTGAACCAGTATTCTGGGTCTCCTTTTTTAACATCATTTTGGTGTCGGTACACCCTAAGGACAGCATCAGTTGAAGAAGGTGACTCACCAACTCCTTCTCAGCGGCCAATTTCAGTACGTTGGTTAATTGCATTGGTGGTTGAAAACCAGTCCTCCAGGAATTCTCGTGCTTGTCTTTGTCTCGTTTTTCCTAATACTGTAACCTTGTCCCAGTGAAATCGATGTCCTTCTATTTTGGGGAGTATTGAAATGCAAAACCAAAGAGGAACACCAAACAGAGACTTTGCAAACAATGATTATCCTTTCAGCTTCTTCCACTGATGCCTGGCAAACAAACAACACCAAGAATACACTGTATGCCCCAACACACTAGCCACCCTACCCTATGTTAGAAACACATCAGAACTGACTACAAGATCCTGTGACCTTTTGGAATAAGGATAGCACACTAACCAACAGCCACACTTCACCAGTTACTCTCTGAGATGAAACACCCCATATGCACAATGAGCAGGACAAATGTGATATATAGAATACTATGCAGCAACTGCAAAAAACAGACGGGCAGGAAATTAGCCACCAGGATACATGAACACCAACACGTAGAAAAACATCACGACCAATTCTCCCTCATTCCAATACATTCTAACATGGAAGGATATCAATTTGACTGGATCAAGTTACAGTACTAGGACAAGCGAGACAAAAACAAGCACGAGAATTTCTGGAGGCCTGGTTTTCAACCACCAATGCAATTAACAAACATGTTGACATTGACACCATCTACATACCATTATGGTACAAAACTGGAAACTTGACTGCCCACCATGACAGACCGGGCCATATAAATTCAGAGCGGGACAGAACAACAGCACATCAACTTAGGCTACACAGCACTGATAATGTTGCCTAGAGGAGAGATGAAATATTTGCATGAAAAGCAGTTAGCTCAGCAAATCAGGCAACAACTCCAATGAAGTAGATCGATAATGTTCTAAAACAAAACCTATGTAACAAAGCCAACTGCATGTATTGAAGGTCATTTTCTTCTGCAATGTTACTTGTCCTGCAGCAAATATCTGTGCCATTTCAAAATGGCCATTTTCAAATTGTGCGTGAGCTATAAATTGATGACTGAATTCTTAAAAGTCACATTTAATGCATGTTAATGTTCTCTGCTTCCCTCGTTGAAAATAAACAGGCTTGATATATGAAACTACTACAATTTTCAATTCCATAAACATGGGTCCAAAATGTTGGGTTGCCTGTAAGCTGCGACTATCAAGCTGGTCAAGGACTTTTAGATGCTCAAGGATAGAATGCAGCTGCCCTTACCTAAAACTAGTAATAAGTTTGTAAATTTGAAACACATTTGTACAGTCTGTAACTTGCATAACTCAGTTATAAATTGTGCATGTCTTTTTTGTCTGCTGTGATAAGGAGTTGTTTGGATTTGCAATCATGTTGAAATGCCCTTCCTTGTCTGCCAACATCATGTGACCTCCACCATGAAGCCCACACATTGTAGGTACTTAAAAACACTTCAGTAAAGACATAGCACAGAGAAGAATGGTCCTGTGATCACAAAACACTTATACTTACAACTAACTGATATGCCTAAGATTTCAGCCATGGTTTAACAAATAAATGATTAGCTTGAAGGACTTGGTGCAGCTTTGCTGACTGAAAGGCTAGTAAAGTGAAGGATAATCATCATATTTAGAAGTTGCTGGAAAAGATCAGCAGGTCTGGCAGCATATGTGAAGAAAAAATCAGAGTTAACTTTTTGAGTCTTATGACCCTTCCTCAGAACTGATGGTAGATAGGAAAATGTCCGTTTATATGCAGAAGATAGGGAAGGGGATGGGGTAAGGAGTAAATGATAGGATAAGGGATAGAGCCCAAAGAGAGAGAGAAGTTGGACAGACAAAGGAGTTGATAATGATCTGGATGGGAATGTTAATAGCTGTTAATGGGGATTGGTAGTGTCGAACAACAGATGGTGTGTAATGGCAGGTTATGTGATAACAAGGCTGGCATGTGGGATAGGGGTCTGGACATGGTAGACTTTAGGCCCTGAAATTGTTGATCTCAATATCTAGCCCAGAGGGCTGCAGGGGTGTTCTTCTAAAGATAGTAGGAACTACAGATGCTGGAGAATTTCTAGGAACTGGGAATCACATTGTGCACTCACGAGATGAAGTAGTTTAATGAGAATTTGGAAGTTGTTGCATTTCTTCTAGAGTGGCACTTTTAACATTGGGACTGAGCACAATATTACCTTCAAGAGTAACAGGGATTGCAGACATTTGCAACGTGTGCTGTGTGCTCCGTACAGCAAAGTTAATATATGTGATAGTCACTTGAGGAAACAAAATACATTTACTGCCTGGGCTTCAAAACAAAATTTGAAAGACAAATTCCGGTTGTCAAAAAAAATATTTTTTGTCGAGGGACAGATGCCACCCAAGGGGCATTAATGTCACTGCAATACTGAATGAATATGTTTTTTTACTGTCATAGCAGTGTTTACAAAGAAATCAAAAGCTTTGCCCTTTGGGAAGTTACTCAATATAAATCAAACGAGAAAGGGGCATTTGATGTAAAATCTGTCACAATCGAGTGCTAATAGCTTTTAACATCTTTCCTGCATTGATGACTTCATTTACTTCTATTCATGCAAATATTAAAGGGCTGACCTAGATTTAGCAACTGGTTTTAACTTTACAAAAACTGCTTTTCTGGTTTACTTGGGAGAAGAATTCATTGCCATCCTAGCAATTAGTCATACTTAGTATTTGATTAGTAAGATGAAAGCAGTGAGCATATCTTCCATGTGTGCACCTGACTGCGGCTCTCAGATTTTCAGTTCCTGTTATGGAGCTAGAATGGGCAAAGATTTAAGGAATTGAATTCCCTCTTTATCAGAAAATATTTTCATTAGTTCTGACAAAAAAATTCAGGGCAGGTTGCCGAGCAATTCTTGGACAATTAAAAAAAATGGAATACAGAGCATAATTATTTCTTCTGACCAAGTTGTACAATGCTGAAATATGCACAAGTCATCTTTCATGTTACTTCGACAAAAACTAATGGATAATAAATATTACAAATGATTTTCCATTAATCTGTTCAAATTGCATTGATTTATACTGTAAAACAGTATGGGTTGACATTAGTATGGAAATTCAATTATCTGCTTTGGTCTGATATCATTGTTAATGAAAAATAAAAAGCACAAAACACTTAATGCATCCAATAGATGTATCTCTCCATTGTTATTTCATAAAGATCTGAACCTCCTGGCATCGTATGAGAAAAAATAATTTACTGTTCTTTGTAACAATAAGAAAATGTTTTCCTTTATCTCGTTTCAAGATTTGATGTGGATTTGTTTAATATATCATAATACATTGAGAACAAACTTTTGCAGATCACTGACTTTGGAGGTGTTATACCAAGGAAGGAAGCAATTGTAGGAGCTAATTAAATCCTAATTTTGCAGCAAATTGACTTTTAATTTCTGAATAAAGAACAAAGCAGCATTTTCTTCATACCCTTGGTATCACTAGCAAGGCCAGAAATTATTGCACATCTGGTGAAGACAGGTCTAATAAATGTACATGGTAGGATATTGGCTTCTTGATGATGAATAGATGATGAGAAACATTTGACATGATATGGTGTATGATTTGCAGAGAAATTGCCATTGCATTTCTGATGGTAATGAAATAATCCTCTGAAAGCAAAGACAAAATAATGTCTCAAATTTACAAGCTCCAGTAACATTTCAAGCTGTACTACCAACCATTCCAGAAATATAGGAATTAAGAGCGCAAATCGGCTGTTTGGCTCTTCGAAAACTGTGACGTTATTCAGTGTGATCAAGATTGATCCTCCATCCCAATCCCATACTCTCACGTTTTCTCTCATATTATTTGATGCCTTTAAAATGTAAAAATCTAAAAGTATATTTCCATCTCTTTCATGACTACATTCAGTGATTTGGCATCAGTAGCCTTCTGAATTCCAAGAATTACATGGCATATAGTTTTGTCTCCCTAGAAATAGACGAAAAGTGATTCTCATAGTATTAGGAAAATCATTGAATTTCCATTGAATGAAGTAAGAAACGCGTTATAATCAGCCATTGTAAGCCAGTGGTGTCAATGACAGGAAACTCTCTGAATCAGAGGCCCTTTATCACTTCTGATGATTGTTAACATGGACTTCACCAGCTTTTGCATTATTGAATGTTCTTCAAAAATACAGAACTTCCAACATTCAGCCTCCCAAATCATTAGCATTTATTATTTATGAACTGAGGCTGAAATTTGATTGCTCATCCCAACGTTGTGTTGAAGTGAGTATTTGTAAGAACAATGCTGAATAGAAAATTTGGATCTGGTTCAGAGCATTTTAAGTTATCTTCTGTATGCCTGATATTAAGTTACTCCTCGCTGAAGTGTGCAAAAAATTTGCCTAGCTTGTTTTGCACCTCCTCAGTCACAGCTGATGGTGTTGACGTAGGGTCTCTGTGGTACATTGTGCCAATCTTTAGAGAAACTGTAAGATTTCTTATAGGTGATCAGCAATGTGTAGGCACACTCTCTGTTTCCATTAGATAATCTATTTCACCATGGAATTAGCAACATTTGGCAAACCAGCTGTTGTAGCATATTGCAGTTGCCTGTTTGCGGTTTCATGTATAGAAATTTTAAAGCCTTTTAACATGATGAAACTGACCAATAAACATTTTTCACACGTAATATTGAAACTAATCTTTTTGTACAGAAATATTCTGCCAACTCGCAATTCTGTTCAGTTAGATGTTAAATGTAGTAATTTCTCGTTAATGCCCGACATACATGGAAGCACAGTGCAGCACCAGCTGAACACTGTCCTACTTAAATACTGACTTGAGCTACTAGTTCCTGAGGTATTGAGGATGTTGCTTGTATTTGGAATATCAATGATAAAAGGAGAGTGAGTAGCATTTCTTTTGTGGTAAGGTGAAGGAAAATGAACAATGATCTGCTGGAATGAGGCAGCAATGGAGAGAAGCTGTTTGAAGTGAAGCATCAAGCTCAGCTTGAATTATTGAATACCATAAGCAACTCTGCATTCATTGAGCACTGATAAAGTATTTTTTAAACAAAGATTCTTTAACGCCAAATCCGTTCATTTTATTTATAGGATTGGAAAGAATTGGAAGGGATTCATCGTATGAGCAGGAAGGAAAAGTGCAGTTTGTCATCGATGCTGTGTACTCAATGGCACACGCATTACACAATATGCATAAAGAACTGTGCCCTGGTTATGTTGGTCTCTGTCCCACAATGAGCTCTGTGGATGGTAAAGAGTTGCTGCGGTATATTCGAGCTGTGAACTTCACTGGTAAGTGTATTCATTTATTGCTCTCCCAAAACACAGTTTTGTTTTCCAGCTTGCATTTAGAAACATGTTTTCATTGTTATGAGTTATAATCCAGAAAGCCAGTTGGTGAAAGGGGGAATGAGTATTAACATGGAATAGGTTTAGGCTGCATTTGCTACCACCAGGGAAAGCATTGCCTTACACTTTGCAACCCCATTTAAGTAGTTTTGGAGGACGTGGCCTGGGATCTTGGGGGTGGGGTCTGGGACCCAGGACAGGGGGAATGGTTGAGACACAAGATGAGGGGGTGGCTCTTTCCCCACCAATTCTCTTCCTCCACCAGATCCTCACTCTCCCTGATCCTCTCTCCCTCTCCAAATTAATCTCACTACCCAATTCTCTCTATCCCCCACTGTTCCCTCCTCCCAGGCCCTGAATCTCTGCTGCTGAGCCCCACTTCAAAAGCACACAAACATTCCACATCATGATGTACTAACTGGAAGTGTGTATATGCCCCCTTCAGGATTAGTGCAAATGCTCAATTGCCCATTGTTGTTGATATCAGCAAGAGACTTATCCAGAGTGAAACATTGCACATGTCTATCTCCTGACTTCACACAATTCCCATTACTCCTGAGATACATTTAAATAACTATTCACTTAATGTTATACCATCCATCTGCATGTTCATACCTTCAATAGTACAATTATCACTGTAGTTCTTATTACTACCATGAACTACCTGCTGAGGATCAGACATTTATTGGCCTTTAGCTGTGTGATTATCGGTCATTGTGGTGCAGTGAATTTAGATCCACATTCCACTCAGGCTAATTATGAGAATTTAATCTTTATTAGGAATCTGGCCATTACTCCTAACTCTCCCACCAAGTTCTAGAGTTTTACTCAATTTAATTCATTTTAGAGTTCATAGAATCCCTACAGGGTGGAAACAGGCCCTTCGGCCCAACAAGTCCGCACCAAACCTCAGAACATCCCATCCAGACCCATCCCCCTTATCTACATCTCCCTGAACACTATGAGCAATTTAGCATGGCCAATCCACCTAACCTGCACATCTTTGGACTGTGGGAGGAAACCCACACAGACACAGGGACAATGTGCAAACTCCGCATAGACAGTCGCCCGAGGCTGGAATTGAACCCAGGTCTCTGGCGCTGTGAGGCTACAGTGCTAACCACTGAGCCACCGTGCCACCCAGTTGACATAATTGAAAATGGTTAAGACAAATGGTGGATAATATCCTTGATTTGAGGGCCATTTTTAACTTGTCTCTGCTGTTGACAGTTGGAGAGTCATAGTTATAGAGATGTAAAGCATGGACACAGACCCTTTGATTCAACTTGTCCATGCTGACTAATATCCTAAATTATTCTAGTCCCATTTGCCTGCATTTGGCACATATCCTTCATATTCATACCTCTATCTAGATGCCTTTTAATAGTTGTAATTGAACCAGCCTCCACCACTTTCCCTGGCAGTTCATTCCATAGATGTACCACTCTCTGCAAGAAAAAGTTGCCCCTTAGGTCCCTTTTATATGTTTCCCTTTTCACCTTAAACCTATGCCCTCTAGTTTTGGACTACCCCCACCTCTGGGGAAAACACATTGCCATATTTTATAAACCTCTATAAGGTCACCCCTCAGCCTCTGACGCTCTGGGGAAAATAGTCCCAGCCTGTTCACCCTCTCTCTATAGCACAAACCCTTCCACCCTGGCAACATCATTGTAAATCTTTTCTGAACCCTTTCAAGTTTCACAACATCCTTCCTATAGCAGGGAGACCAGTCCTACTCATGTGGATTATTTTATTGATTAATGTGATTGCTGGCTGGGCAGCATTTATTGCACATCCCTACTTGCCCAGAGAGCAGTTCAGAGTCAACCACATTGCTGTGCGTCTGGAGTCTCATGTAGGCCAGACCAGGTGAGGATGGAAGTTTTCTTCCCTAAAGGACATTAGTGACACAGATGCATTTTTCTGACAATCAACAGTGCATTCATTGTCTTCATTGGATTCTTAATTCCAGATTGTTTTTATTGAATTCAAATTCTACCATCCACCATGGCAGGATTCAAGCCTGGGTCCCCAGGCAGGTCTCTGTAGTGACAGTCCGGCCATAATACCACTAGGCCGTCACCTCTCGAGTGAATGACTCGCATAAGTTGACACTGCTCAGTGACGGTGAAATAACAATAAGACTGAAAATGCTTTTAGCTCCCCCTTTCCCAATGGAGTTTCCTTTGGACTTGAACACCATCATGACTCATCTTTATTTCCATGGGAATGCTGGATCCCTTAAAATATTTATGCTGACAATCTTTACACCTCTTTCAATAACCATTGTTTATGTTGCAGAATCAGTTTTCCTAAAAGAATGATTGTGCTTCCTTCAAGTTCTAACTTGGAGCAGGCAAAGTCGGGTTAAAAATATACAGGTTATGCCCTGTAACTCACAGGAAGCACATTTAGTATTTTGGATATATGTTAATAGTCCTGGCATGAAATTGACTGGCTACTCAAAGTCTTACACTCAGATTTTTTCCCTTTAAGTGCAAATTATTGCAACAGCCACACTTGGGATATTTTGTAATGTGATTCTATCATATGTTGACCAAATTGATTCTGTTAAATTTACTGAAACCTTGGTGCCTCAAGCATCCCAAAATAACTTCAACATAGTTTGAAACAATAACCTTTCTTTTGAAAGCATGTCAGATTTGGAAATGAATATGTTAAGAAGACAGAAGCAAAGCCCAAATTAACATTTTCTCTCAGCTACAAATGGAAACTATTACAGGATCTTGAATTTGTGCAAGGTTTGTTGCATCAGAAAGAAAATAAACTGCTCCTGAGAATTTATCTTTAAGCACATGATTTCTTAGTCTACAGTAAAGCTTTTGCCTGACCTTAAGCCAAGATCCATGCCAATCTTATTTTTTAATTGTTCATGGGCTGTGGTGATCAGAAGCTGGGCCAACAATTATTGCCCGTCTCCAATTGCCATTGAGAAGGTGAGAGTGAGCTGCTTTCTTGAACTAAATGAATCCTGACTTGGGAATATATCACAGTTCCTTAGGTGTCATTGGGGCCAAAACCCTGGAACTGCCTTCCTAATGACATTTTGGGTCTAAATAAAACAAATAGAGGCAGCTCACCCCCAACTTCGCGAAGGCAAGGGCAATAAATGCTGGCTCAGCCAGTGATACCCACAGCCCCGAATGAATTAAAGAGGCGATATGTTTCCAAATTAGGCCTGCAAGTGGCTTAGAGTGGAACTTGCAGCTTGTATTGGTCTACATGCATCTACTACCCTTATCTTTCTGGCTGGTAATAATTGTAGGTTTGAAAGATGTTGTCTAAGTAGCTTTGGTGAATTTCTATAGTGCAGCTTGTTGGTGGTACACACCGCTGCTATTCACTTTTAATGATGGAGAGAGTGAATGTTTGTGACATTGTCCCAATCAAGCAGACTACCATCTTGCGTGTTGTTGAAGCTGCATGTATCTAGGCAAGTGTGGAGTGTCCATCATAATCCTGACTTGTGCTTTGTGGATTTTGGACAGGCTTTGGGGAAAGAGGAAGTGATTTACTCACTGCAGAATTGCTAGCCTTTGACCTGCTCTTGTATCCACAGTATTTCTCAGGCGAGTCCAGATGAGTTTCCCATTAATAATAATCTCCAAGATGTTGATAGTAGAGAATTCAGCAATGGATATATAATTGAATGTCAAAGGGCAATGGTTAAATTTTCTCTTATTGGCATTAGCAAACCCCTTCCCGCCAACAGCCACCAGGAGATTGAGAAACAAATATGTAGGCAGATTATGGAAAGGTGCAATAAAAACAGTGTTGTCATAGTGGGTGACTTTAACTTCCCCAATATTGACTGGGACTCCCTACAGCACGAGAAATAGATGGGGCAGAATTTGTTAAGTGTATCTAAGAGGGTTTCTTGAAACAGTATATGGATAGTCCAACTAGAGAAGGAGTCATACTGCACATTGTATTGGCTAATGAGCCTGGCTACGTGACTGACTTTTTAGTGGGAGAGCGTTTTGGAAACAGTGATCACAACTCATTAAGTTTTAAGCTAGCTATGAACAAGGATAAATCAGGACCTTGTGGGAAGGTACTAAATTAGGGGACAGCAAATTAGATCAGTATTAGGTGGGTGCTAGGGAGTGTTAACTGGGACGGGCTGTTCTTGGACAAGCCCACTTTTGACATGTCGAAACTATTTAAAGACCTGCTGATGAGAATTCAAAACTGGCATGTTCCAGCAGGAGGGCGGACAAGGATGGCAAGGTAATGGACCCTTGGATAATGAGGGAGGTTGTGAATTTAGTCAAAAGGAAAGAAGAAGTACATGTAAGGTTTAGGAAGCTAAAATTGGACAGGTTACATGAGGAATATAAGGAAAGCATGCAAGTACTGAAGCAGGGAATTAGGAGAGCAAGAGGGGTCATGAAATATCCTTGGCAAGTATGGTTAAGAGAATCCCAAGGCATTCTAAACATATATTAAAAACAAGAGGATAACAAGGGAGAAGGTAGGACCACTCAAGGATAAAAGAGAGAACTTGTACTTGGAGGAAGAGGATATGAGTGAGATTTTAAATGTGTACTTTGCATCAGTATTCACCCAGGAGAAGGATATGAAGGATAGTGAGATTTGTGTGGATCATGCTAATATACTAGAGCATTTTGAGGTCAAGGAAGAAGTAGTGTTGGATCTCTTGAAGAGCATGAGGGTGAGTAAGCCCCAGGGCCTGATGGTATCTACCCCAGGGTATTGACAGGGGAAAGAGAAGAGGTGGCTGGGGCCTTGACCAATGTCTTTGTATCCTCGCTATTGTGGGATCATGTTCAAACATCAGCTGAAATTGGTGAGTGGTGAAAATAGCTTTTTTATTCAGCATCCACAGTAGCACAGCTTGATGTAGCAATGGAATCCCAAGAAAAAGTTTGTACGGTAGCCTATTTATACACAGTTCTTACATACATTAAACTTAGCACAATGGTGTTACATAATTGTATATATTGTACACAGATGTTTGCATGACATCTGTCCTGTCCAGGTAAACATTTGCTAAATGCTAGCTATTACTCCTGACTGGATTAGAGTTTCTGTCTGGTCTGCTTGCACAATTACAAGGTGTTAGCCCTTTTGTCCTTTAAATTAGTAAATGTTCACAAAAATACTAGACTTGTACGATCTAAATAAGTTGGAAATTATGTTTATACTTAATAAAAGTATGGATATTAAGCTAATTACCACAGCTGGGTTGTGAGATTTTATTTACTCTTATCAGTTCGACAGTTCTTTCCTCATTCATTCAAGCAGCTTGATGGAAGCATTGTTTTGATAGTAACCTTCTTAAAGGGGGGGGCGCGCAGTGGTCCTATTTAATATGTATTGAACAGCTAACATGCTAACAGAGAAAACCTGTCTGAAGTTCTGCAACCTATTCAAGTCCAAGGGACAGTTGCTAAGGGGGTGGTAAGTATTGTAAGCTTTCCGTAGCTTTGGGTGAGTCATGGAGACACGACGGCAGGAATGGCATTGTTCTGAAGAGGTGACAATATTAACACTTTTTCAGGGGTAGCCTTTGATATAGAAACAGGTCTAAACACTGCTTGCAGCATGGGGCCGAGAAGGATTGAAGGTGTAAAGAAACAGTAATGGGTTGGAAAGGATGTTTTAATTTACTCTGTCTTGTAATATAGACTACATAAACGTAGTTTTAAGAATGAATGAATGAAATGTAGTAAAGTAAACATTGTGCGCTGGCTAGTGAGTTGTAAAGGTGTTATGAATGAATGAGAGTGCAGTATTCGTAAATATAGAGTACTTGTAAATGGGTTTAAGAGACTTATATACAATATCTCATACTCACTACTGGAGAGATCTTGGAGGCCTGGCGAGTAGCCTCTGTTGAAGGAGGGAAATAGGGTTATTCCAGGAAAGTATAGGGGTATACATTTAAGGTGAAAGGAGGAAAGTTCAAAGGAGACATGAGGGGCATGTTTTTTACACAGAGAGTGGTATGAGTCTAGAATGCGCTGCCAGGTGTGGTGGAGGCACATACAGTGAGGCATTTAAGGGACTTTTAGATAAGCACACAAATATGCAAGGAATGGAGGGATACGGATCAACGGCAGGCAGAAGGGATTAGTTTAATTTGGCGTCATGTTCAGCACAACATTGAGTACTGAAGGACCCATTCCTGTACTGCAATGTTCTATGTTCTATGAGGTTAAGGACTGTCACTCTCACCTCACCTCTGGAATTCAGCTGTTTTGGCTGTGTTTGAATTGAGGCTGTACTGAGGTGGGGAGCTGAGTAGTTCTGGTGGAACCCAAACTGGGCATCACTGAGCAAGTTATTGCTGACCAGTTGCTGCTTGATAGCACTGTTAATGACACCTTCCATCACTTTACTGATAATTGCGAGTAGACTGATGGGATGGTAATTGGCTGGGTTGGATTTTTCCTGGGTTTTCCTTACAGGGCATACCTGGGCAATTTTCCACCTTGTTGGATAGATTCCCATGATGTAACTGTTGTGGAAGAGCTTGGCTAGGGCAATGGTAAGTTCTGGAGCCTAAGTCTGTAGTACTATGGTCAGAATGTTGTCAGTGCTTATAGTCTGTGCACTATCCAGTGTCTCCAACTCTTTCTTGATATCATGTGGAGTGAATTGAATTGACTGAAGACTGATATCTGTGCTGCTGGGGATCTCTGAAGGAGGCTGAGTTTGATCATCTACTTAGCACTTCTGGATGAAAATAGTTGCAGGTGCTTCAACCTTGTCTTTTGCATTGATGTGTTGATGTCTCCCATCATTGAGGATGGAGATATTTGTGGAGCATCCTCCTCCAGTGAGTTGTTTAATCGGCCACCTCTAGAGTGGTGAGATATGCCAGGTCATGAGGTTGCAGATTATGTTTAAGTAAAGGTTATGTGTCTGTTGGGCCACAGCACTTTATGGACGCCCTGTCTCTTTAGTACGGTCATAGTATCATACAACATGATGGAGGGTCTCCTCAATGTGATGATGGTGCCTGATATAATCATGAGAACAGGAGGACATCATTCAATACCTTGGGTGAGTTCTGCCATTTATTTTGATCATGGCTAAACTGTATCTTCATCCTAATTACCAGGCTGGGTTCACTAACCCTTAACATACTAATTTAAAATCTATCAATCTTCATGATATGAGTGCTTATAAAGCTGACCTGACTTTGGATTGAGAGAAGAATTTCCATTCACATCACTGTACATTTTTACATTGTGTTGCTTTGCTTTTGGCTCTATTTTGCATGGACTAGTGGTGGTTTTATACAGGTTCAAGAGTTCCAGGTTTAGCTTCATTGGTACTGACAGTAGGACTAGATCTTCCAGCGATGAAACTTGTTAATATTTTTTTCAAATCGAAGCTACAAGGAGCATGTACAAGCTGCAATGGGCTGCCAAACCATCTGGCCAAAATCCAGGCAGGGGAGTGCAGCTCTGGGTCAGAATCAATTACTAGGAATGGCCAGGCAGTCTTAAGGAGCATGAGTGAGAATTGAGAAGACAAGAGAAACTATAAGGACAGGCAACAAAATATCAGCTACAGAAGAGATCTGGAATGAGGGAAAAGAGTAAAACAAATATGTCTTCAAATATAACTTGAAAAGAAGAAAATACAAAAACAACGAAAAAGAAAGCTAAACTAGACCGATTCCTGGGATGGCAGGACTAAAGTAAAAACAGGCACTGGATTGGTTAGGAATATATTCACTGGAGTTTTGAAGAATGAAGGGGATCTCATAGAAACCCACAAATTTCTAACAGGATTGGACAGTGTAAACACAAGAAGGATGTTTTCATTGACTGGGAGTTCAGAACCTGGGATCATAGTCTCAGGATACTGGCTAGAAAATTTCTGACTGAGATGAGGAGAAATTTCTTCATCCAGAGAATGGCCACCCTGAGGAATTCCCTGCCCTGCCTCAGAAAACAGTTGGGGTTAAAACATTGAATGTTTGTGAAGAAGGAGTTAGATATAGCTCTTAGGGCTAAAGGGATCAAAGAGTGTTGAGCAAAAGTGGGAACAGGAGACTGAGTAGGATGATCATCTATGATGCTATGGAATGTGGAGCAGGCTCAAAGGACTGAATGGCCGACTTCTGCTTCTAGTTTCAATGTTTCTGAAATCGTTATCCAACTGAGATCTACTGGGCAGTCATATCACAATCACAATCCAACATAAGATCACAAAATGATTGCAAAAAGAAGGCCATTCAATCTGAGATAATAGGGTGTGTGGAGCTGGATGAACACAGCAGGCCAAAGACCATCAGAGTAGCAGGAAAGCTGATGTTTCGGGTCTGGGTCCTTCTTCAGAAAAAAGAAGGGCCTAGACCTAAAATGTCAGCCTTTCTGCTCCTCTGATGCTGCTTGGCCTGCTGATTTCATCCAGCTCTACACCTTGTTATCTCCGATTCTCCAGCATCAGCAGCTCCCACTATCTCTCTGTCTCTCTCAGGCCATTCAATCTGGTGTATTTGTACTGAGTTTCCAAATGAGTATTTCACTTACAATCACTGTGCTCCCTTCTCCTTATAATCCCGCACTTACTACTTTTTCTGGTAATAATCCAATCGCCTCTGAAGTGTCTTTGGAACCTGCCTCCATCACGCTGTCAGTCAGTTCTATCCAAATTTTGACCACTCAGTACATGATAAAAAGTTTCTCTTCATATATGCCTCCATTGCTCCTTTTGCCAGTTACCATAAATCTCAAAGTGGGTAGAGGGTCAGACTTAATGGTGGTGAAACTAATCCACAGCACCGCTCAAAGGTTGAAACTTACAACCTCAAATATATGCAAAACCCTCCCAAATTATTCTAGCATTCCAGACTGGAGTATTAATAAGCAATCTATTAAAATGTGAGATAGTAAGAACTGCCAATGCTGGAATCAGCGATACCACACTGTGGAGCTGGAGGAACACAGCAGGCCAGGCAGCATCAAAGGAACAGGGAAGTTGATGTTTCGGGTCAGGACCCTTCTTCAGAAAATGAAGAAGGGTCCCAATCCGAATCGTCAACTTTCCTGTTCCTCCAGCTCCACACTGTGTGATCTCTTTTTTAAAATATGATGTGTGACACCAGAAAAGCATGGCATTTTAAGATGCAAATCCCAATAGACCTCTTCACATAGATTACAATGGAAAGGACAATTGAAGTGTCCATTATATATGAGAAGTCAAAAAAAAGCGTACAACACTGTTCAACCACAATTGTAGTGGAGGCTGTTTGTGAGAAAGGCCAAAGCAGTGGACGGATAGAGATTTGGATAGTTAGACTACAGGGAGGAGGAGAGAAGCGGGGGTGGAAACTAGGGAAATTTAAGGGATGGAAGACTATAGCAAAAGGTGTAAAATGCTCAGTGGCAGGAAATCAAGGGAATACACGAGTGAGGTTGGAACTTGGGTGAAGAGTGCAGAACTGAATGAAAGTGCATGTGGGAATGCGGTCTCTTCTGGCTGTGATGATCTGAGTGATAGTTGGAGTAATAAGATATGCTTTACTGAGTTAAATAATCTCTAGCCACCCCAATAACTACAGGAGAAGCTCCTCGATTGAAGAAAGAGGTGGGCTATGAATTCCAATTACCAACATAATGATTTGAGACTGTCTATTCCACAAGTGATAAGTAATATATCTATTTGATGAACACATTTACACACTCTGAATACGGGAAGGTACAGTGCTGGATTGCTAATGTGAATTTCAGGAATCAGCTGTCTTCAATTTGTACTACCCTTGGACAGATCCTCTCAGATCCAATTTTGTTCTCGACAGTAACACAGAAAACTTGAGGCAATGGTGACTGCTTGATGAAAAGTAATTCATTAACACAGTACTTTACACCCTCCGTCGCCTTGAGAGATTCCAGTGTAGATGTGAGTCCATTCTTTCTTTCAAGGAATGATAGCAATATAATTATACCACTGCAGACATCATTTGGAAAAGAGAATTTATTGAGTGTGCTGTACTTCGAGCTGGCTGGGGGAATGGCAAAATATTAAGTTTGAGTTTGTTTCTTGAGATATTACATTGAAGCTCCCTAATTGGGATAACGTATTTTTTCTAAGCTATATTTAAAAAGGGAGGTAATATGTATGTTAATCCAGCATCCTCGACATCTTCTGAACAGCTCTAACCTCTACAACCTTTTCAAACTTAATTAGGGATGAGCAACAAATGTAGTTTATTCAGTGATGCCTATGTGAAAATAAAAAAAAACAAATTAGCCTCAAAGTGCAATCACTGTTGTTGCAAAGGCAAAAATAGTATCTCATGTGTGCATAGCAAAATCCCAATAGGAGTAAATTTGATCGATAACACGCTTTGTTTAAGGGATGAAGATTATTCGGAGCAACTTCTTGGTATTCACCAATAGGGAAATGAGACTTTTGAATTTGAACAGATCTTCAGTTTAACAGTATATTAGAAAGGTATTAGGAGAGAAATTGGGTTTGATAAAACCAATTTTTAGGGTGCAGTGGCTGGTATTAGGGATCCCAAACAGTTTCAGTGGAATTCTCACACACATATTGTTCTGAACTGAGCAGATGACATCTTGGAAACAGCACAATTCATGTCTCTCACAAAGATAGTGAGGTGTGACTTCATTGATTCTTTGAAAGAGTTGAATAATTCACTGAAGGATATAAGAACTTGAAGAGAATTGACAAGGTGAGTGTGAAAAGAATGTTTCCTCTTGTGGCTGAGTTCAGAACTAGACAATACTGTTTGAAGTTGGATGGTCGCATTTCGGGACAGATATGAGGCAAATTGTTTTCTCTCAGAAGTTTGAATGACTTTGGAATTTCTCCACAACCTCAGAAGATGGCGAACACAGGGTCATTGAATATTTTCAAGACAGAAGCAGAATCAAGGTTATCTGGGGTCCATGGAAATTCAAAATATGAAGAGATCAGTCCCGATCTGATTGACTGGCAAAGCAGGTTTGATGGCCCGAATGACCTACTTCTGTCCTTATTGCATATATTTGCAAGTTTGAATGCACAGTAGGTAGGATTGTGAGGTCAGTCATGACATAAAACTAATCTGCCATCAGGCTTTGGGTTGATAAGTGACAAGTAATATTTTTGCCATACAACAATCAAGCAATGACTATCTTCAGCAGTGGAGGATTTATCCACATCCCCTTAGCATTTAATATCGTTACCATCACTGTAACCTCCAGGGTCAACATCTTGGGGATTATTATTGACGAGAAACTGAATTGGAGAGCCATACACGTACTATGGTTACAAGAGTAGGTCAGGGGCTCATAATTCTGCAGGTAACTCACCTCCTGACAACCGGGTATCCTGTCAACTATGTATAAAGCACAAGTCAGAGGTGTGATAGAATAGTCTGCACTTGCCTAGATCATGAATATTGTTCAGCACAGTGGCTCAGTGGTTAGCACTGCTGGCTCACAACACCAGGGACCCGGGTTCAATTCCACCCTCTGGCAACTGTCTCTGTGGAGTTTACATAGTCTCCCTGTCTCTGTTTGGGTTTCCTCCCACAGTCCAAAGATGCGCAGGTTAGGTGGATTGGCCATGCTATATGCCCATAGTGTCCAGGAATGTGTAGATTAGATGGGATATCGGGGGATGGGTCTGGGTGGGATATTCCAAGGGTCAGCGTGGACTTGTTGGGCTGAAGGGCCTGTTTCCACAGTGTGGGGATTTTATTTAAAGAAGAAACTTGCTTGCTTGGTGCCCCATTCACGACCTTCAACATTCACTCCCTCCATCCATATACAAGATGCACTGTGGCGACTCACAAAAGCTCCTTTGACATTACCATGGCCTCTAAACCTTGAAATACAAGGCAAGGGAACTCAGTCACCTGCAAGTTCCCCACCCAGCCACATGCCATCTTGACTAGGAACTATATTGTCATTCCTTCACTGTCACTGGATCAAAATCTTCTTTCTAATGGCACTGTGGCTGTCCTTATCCCAAAAGAATAGCAGAATTTCAAGAAGATGACTCACCAGTACAATCTCAAGGGCAAATTAGTCAGACCAACCAGTGATGCTCACATCCACATCCTCCACGCAGCTGAACATGATAAGCAGCAAAGAGGACAGCACTTAATGGTGCTATTGGTATACACTATAAAATAAATTAGAAGTAGTTACAGATACATTATTTGCATATTAACATGGCTCTTCCAGGTTGGCTTTGGTGTCATATTCAGTGTAATAAAAGAGCAGAGATGAAAAGAAAACTGTGAAGAGCTGAGAATTATACCAAGATTTTTTTTCCGCGAAGTGGGATGATCTATTACTAAATCTAAATCGGCATAGATTTAACATGGATAAACTAAGAATTTTATTAACAAAAATCTTGTGACAAAATAATGTAAAATCTAAATTCTCTAAAATAAAATTGTAGTAAACCATGTTCATTACTAAGGAAGAGATAAAATCAACAGTTAAATGTCCATAACAATTTTTAAAATGTTCAAAGATAGTAACATGGCTAAGTTTATAATCTGGCTGATAGAAGTGCTACAGTTTGTCATCTGTAAGAAATTCAACAAGATATCATTTAGGTCAAACCATTTACCCTGGATTATGAACAACTCAATGTTGCTGCTTTTTGTCAATTCAATAATCAGTGATTTACGATGTTAATGCTTCATGATTTTTTGAGTCCATCATCTGTCCAACGATACATTGCTCTCTTTGAACTGGACCATGATGTCAACCATAGCCACATTGTTACATTCACAAATAACTGTCAGATTTTCAGAGATGACTGTCTTTAGACCTACACTGCAGTTCAATGTAGGCTGTCCAACCATGTTTCACATCTTTCTCTTTCAAAATATTCTTCATCTTTTTATGGTGAAGAATCCTTTGGTTTGTGACAAATAAACAACTTCCAAAAGCACGAGAAACTGTTTCCTTGTCAAATGCACACTTGCAGCTTTTGTTTCGCCCTTTTCTATCAATATGTTGAATATCTTGTCTGGTACATGCTTGAACTTATAAGGTTTTAATGAATCAGGACTGTTTCAGAAAATTGGAAGGCAATGGACTGGTGGTTTTATTGCTAAACTATAAATTCAGAAACTCAGCTATTGTTCCGGGACCTGAGTTCAAATCCAGCCACGGCAGATGGTAAACTTGAATTCAATAAATATCTGGAATTAAGAATCTAATTGTGACCATGAATCCATTGCTAATTGTTAGGAAAACCCATCTCATTTCGCTAATGTCCTTTTGGGAAGGAAACTGTCATCTGGTCTACGTGTGACTCCAGACCTACAGCAACGTAGACCCTTGCCCTCTAGGCAATTTGGGATGGGCAATAATTGCTGTCTTAGCCAGTGATGCCCACATCCTGTGAGTAAACAAAAGAAAATTGAATTGAGATGATTTATTGGATAATGGATGTCAACAAAATGGGGAGAAGCCTACACCATGAATGTGCAAAGTAGACGATTTATGAAGCTCTAATCACTACCCTTCCCCAACCCCCATTTATCATGTTGTTGTATTTGGCTCTTCTTTTGATGTGGTTTATTAAAGACCTGATGACCTCACTGGCTGCATTGTAATCTCAAGCCACTTGTATAGTACAACTCCTTTGTAGCTCCATTCTGAACCACCTGTACAACTTATTAAGTTTTAATGTCTCCAATTTATTGACTATATTCACACTCCTGTGAGTAAGAAAAGCTTGAATCATACAGTCTGATAATTCATTCAAGGACTCCAATATTTTTATTATTGCAGAAGGTGTTTGGGTTTCAAACTCTGGAAGTCCCATTCCAGTGTCTTGTGTAGAGAATCAATAATTATGGCAGGGACCCATGGCTTGGTCTATATTATTTTTTAAAAATGACATCAAATTTTGAAAGAATGTCGGGGATACGTCATTAAATATTAAGAGGTAATAGAACATCACAATTATACATAGTTTTAACATTTCTAACTGCTGTGTAGGTTTTAACACTGATAATATGAAGTTATTAATCCAATTTTGCAATATACTTTCTCAGTTATCATCTTTAATTCCTACTCAGGAATTTATGGGCCCCTAAAACATTTCTGGAATCTATTGAGCTAACCCAGTCCATTTAACATCTACTGTTTCTCAGTATTGAAATGAAATGATTTGTTTTTATGAATCATATAAATCAAAGCAATCTTTTTGATGTTAATTTTCAGGACTGTCTTTAACAGAAATTTGCAAAAAATCTCAAAATTTGTTCTCATGCTAACATATGAGCCGCTTAAAGCAAAGTTGTCAGAAAAAGCAACGGATATACAAATTACTAATTTACTATAATTGAAAATTTTGATAACTGGTACATTTCTCCTTCAGAGTACACAACAAAACAACCCTTACAGCATGAAATAATAGTGATTTTAGAGGATCGCTTTAACTCTTTTAAGGATTAAAGGTGATATTGTTTATTATGTCACATTCCATAGCTATATCATATATAGATGTATAAATACACACACACATATATAAAATCGTGATCCATTTTGAATAAATTTAAACAATTCAGAACACACACTGAATCTTTGTAAGCTCTTAAGAATCAATTTGTGACCAATCGTATCAAAGAGCATTGCCACATTAATAAATATAAGGTTCCTTTCTTTTTGCACCCTATAAACAATTTTGTAGGACTGTGACATTTTCACTACAACCAGTTGTACCTGCAGTAAATTCTTTTTATGAAGTGCCAATACTTACTTTTGACAACCTTTTAGCCATCATTTTAATAAATAAATGTAATAAAACAAAGCCAATTGTAATAGGCCTCCAATGATCAATTTTCTAAAAATTAATGGCTCTTCAAATTTTGGAGTTAAGGCCATCCTCCCTGTCTTGAAGATAGTAAGAACTGCCGATGCTGGAGTCAGAGATAACCCAGTGTTGAGCTGGAGGAGCACAGCTGGCCAGGCAGCATCAGAGGATCAGGAAAGTTTACAAACCATTTCAACTCCCACTCCCACTCTCCATGTCCATCCTGGGCCTCCTCCTGTGTCACAATGACACCACCCGGAAACTGGAGGAGCAGCACCTCATATTACACCTCAGGAGCCTGCAACCTAATGGCTTCAATGTGGACTTTACCAGTTTCAAAATCTCCCCAACCCTGGCCTTATTCCATGACCAACCCACCCGCTCATCCCCGCCTCCTTAACCTGCTCATCTTCTCTCCCACCTAACTGCTGCTCCCACCCCACTGACCAATCCCCACCACTGCCCACATGCACTCGCCTATCACCATCACACCTACCTACCCCAGCCCCACCCCTCCTCTCTCCATCTATTGCAGAGCTCCCTTCCGTCCCCTATTTCTGAAGAAGGGTCCCAACTGGACTCTACTCCAGCCTCAGAAGAGGGTTTGTTCCAAATGCCAAATATGCGCGCATGCACACGCATGCACACACACACACACACACACACACACACACACACACACACACACACACACACACACACACACACACACACACACACACACAGTCACTCTCTCTCTCTCTCACTGTCTCACCCTGACTCACTCTTTCACCTACTCACTCTTCCAATCACTCACTTAGTGGTGATCTGCTGCATGTAGTGCCACCACTTTGCTGAATTGAAGGAACAGTCCTTGCTAGAAACTACATGTAGCTGAACATCAGGTGTATGAGGGAAGGGATGAGAAAGTGAACATGAAAGAGGAGATGGTGGGAGAGGAAAAGACATCGCAACTTGGATCATCACACCTTGCTTGCCCTGTGCATCAAGAGTTAATTCAATAAACTCAGCCAAATCTCAACCTAAACTCCCCATTCTCTAACAGTCCCATAAAAGGCTGAGCAGAGAGCTTATGTCAGCTTCATCACACTTTTTTTTATTCACTGCCCATCCCTAATTGCCCAGAGGGTTGTTAAGAATCAACCACATTGTTGTGGGTCTGGTGTCACAGAAAGGCCAGACAAGGTAAGGATGGCAGCTTCCTTCCCGAAAGGACATTAGTGAGCCAGATGAGCTTTTCCTGACAATCAACAATAGATTCATGGTCATAATTAGACTCTTAAATCCAGATATTTCTGTTACTGAATTGAAATTCCACCATCAGCCATGGTGGGATTCGAATCCGGGACCCTGGATCATTTCCTAGGCCTCTGGTTAACATTCCTGTGATAATACTACTAGGCCTCACTTCCCCAAATTATTTTATTCAGTTATTTATTTTTCCTCATTTATGTGCTTTATAAAACTTTAGCACCAGTTCCAATGCTATTCTAAACCATAGGAATAGACCAAGTTTTAATCACTTATCAGGTACTCACCAAAGATCTTCTTCCTATATAATGGTCTGAGAAGCAATCACTAAAGGGTGAATTTTAGATTAGATTCCCTAGTGTGGGGACAGGCCCTTCAGCCCAACAAGTCCACACTGCCCCTTGGAGCATCCCACCCAAACCCATCCCCTATAACCCACACAACCCGAACACTTTGGGCAATTTAGCATGGCCGATCCACCTAGCCTGCACGTCTTTGGACTGTGGGAGGAAACCAGTGCACCCGGAGGAAACCCACACAGACATGGGGAGAATGTGCAAACTCCACACAGACAGTTGCCCGAGGCTGCAATTGAACCCAGGTCTCAGGCACTGTGAGGCTGCAGAGCTAACCACTGAGCCATCGTGCCACCCAAAGATGTTGGAAAAAGCAAAGCAAAATAACTAATCTGTCCTCTAATTCTTTTACTTACTAAGCTCAGAACTTTTTAATACTCTGAACTGGATTGCAAAGAGAAGACTCTGTATTTCTGCTCTAAGGTAGCTTAGCCCAAGATAATAAGGGAACTAATTTAAGCTGGTTTCTTTAATTAATTAGCTTCATTGCTCCCAAATAGAGACTTGCATATATCTCTGCTTAAGCGTGAATAACATTTAGAATTTGAACAATAAATTACAGATAAATAAATATTCAATGCAAAAGACGAACAGAATTTTAGATGAATTGAGATTCCATTACTCACCTAATTTCCAACACTCTGTTCAAAGACACACTCTGTGCTTTCATGGTTAGTCATGTATCTTGATCCCAGTGATTCTTTTCAGAAGCTGTGCAATTTCAGCATTATTATCTCCAGCAATGGACACTCTCACATTACTACACTGAAGTGCTGTCAGTGGTTAGCCTGCAAAAGCTGGAATAAATCTTGAACTAGCAACCTTCAAACTCAAGAGGTGAGAAAACACCTACTGATTACATTGACCCTAACTTTGCAAGCTGTGAATTGGATAGTTGTTCGATCAGAATATAATACAAATGAATTTCAAATAGATGAGAGCGTTAAGCTTTGGAGTACTGATATTAGTGCAACAACATTTAAAAATCTTGCTTTTAGGAATCATTGGTAATCTCAGCTTTTTCGAGTTTTGTAGCACTTTATGTACAGATGCAGCTGTTGAAAAAGATAAGGTGTTAATATCGGCGTGAAATCTGTTCAAGCTGGTCTTGGACAATGAAATTTCAAAGAAAAATCTATTTTCACCACTTGTATCAAAAATGTGGCTCCTTGCAGCATCAGAGGAGCTGCTGATGATTTCTGACACATTACCAATAGCAAGTCCCACATTTTTGTGCGTTTAAGTTTGTAACTTTCATTTTGTCACAGAATGCGGATCAGCCAGTGTAATGTATCTCATCTCTGTATTTTCCAAGAACTCTAAATTGGATGTTCTCTCTTCACTGACTGCCATGCTCTGTTTGGGAAGGCTAGCTTTCCAATATGTTCGAACCATGTAAAGAATAGAGTACTTAAAACTGTAAAGCATCACCTTGCCTTTAGGAACATATTGTTTCTTACATTGTTATGAGCTGGCATTAACTTGCCCCCACACCTCTCCCTCACCCCATCCCAGGCCCCAAGATGACTTTCCACATTAAGCAGAGGTTCACCTGCACATCTGCCAATGTGGTATACTGCATCCACTGTACCCGGTGTGGCTTCCTCTACATTGGGGAAACCAAGCGGAGGCTTGGGGACTGCTTTGCAGAACACCTCCGCTCGGTTCGCAACAAACAACTGCACCTCCCAGTCGCGAACCATTTCCACTCCCCCTCCCATTCTTTAGATGACATGTCCATCATGGGCCTCCTGCAGTGCCACAATGATGCCACCCGAAGGTTGCAGGAACAGCAACTCATATTCCGCTTGGGAACCCAGCAGCCCAATGGTATCAATGTGGACTTCACCAGCTTCAAAATCTCCCCTTCCCCCACCGCATCCCTAAACCAGCCCAGTTCGTCCCCTCCCCCCACTGCACCATACAACCAGCTCAGCTCTTCCCCTCCACCCACTGCATCCCAAAACCAGTCCAACCTGTCTCTGCCTCCCTAACCTGTTCTTCCTCTGACCCATCCCTTCCTCCCACCCCAAGCCGCACCTCCATCTCCTACCTACTAACCTCATCCCACCTCCTTGACCTGTCCGTCTTCCCTGGACTGACCTATCCCCTCCCTACCTCCCCACCTATACTCTCCTCTCCACCTATCTTCTTTTCTCTCATCTTCGGTCCGCCTCCCCCATCTCCCTATTTATTCCAGAACCCTCACCCCATCCCCCTCTCTGATGAAGGGTCTAGGCCCGAAACGTCAGCTTTTGTGCTCCTGAGATGCTGCTGGGCCTGCTGTGTTCATCCAGCCTCACATTTTATTATCTTGGATTCTCCAGCATCTGCTGTTCCCATTATCACTCATAGTGAGTGAGTGAGTGGCTTTGTTTGTACAAGGCATCAGTACTGCAGGGCTGTATTCTGTTTCAGTGATAATGGGAACCGCAGATGCTGTAGAATCCAAGATAACAAAGTGTGGAGCTGGATGAACACAGCAGGCCAAGCAGCATTTCAGGAGCACAAAAGCAGACGTTTTCGGCCTAGACCCTTCATCAGAGAGCTCTCTGATGAAGGGTCTAGGCCCGAAATGTCAGCTTTTGTGCTCCTGATATGCTGCTTGGCCTGCTGTGTTCATCCAGCTCCACACTTTGTTATCCTGTATTCTGTTTCAACCTGTTTCCTGTGTCAGTGCTTTTGTTTAGAAACAAATGAAGTGTTGATTTCTAACCAACATTTTGGACTGTACTTTCTTCACTTACTTTAGGAGGGAATTTCAACATGTCAAGGAGAGATGATTTCTGAGCGCATGGCAGGTTAAAGTAGCTGCAACTGTTGGGAAATTAGAAACAATGGACCAATTTTCAGCTTTTCAGGGTGTGATGTAGATTATGCAATAAAAACCTCATGGGACAGTGCAGTTGTTGGTGGGGGGGGGATGGAGGAATCTTTCATTGAAATATTTAAAGTGTTTAGCTGCATCTTAAACCCAGAATTCTAACTTTAATACCACAGAACTTGTCAGGAAAGCAAAATGAGAAGGTGATGGGATTTGACAGGCTAGCAATTGGCAGGCAAAAAGAGCTTTAAAAGATACAGTATGATGGATGTTGCCTTTCTGATAAATGACCTGCTCTGGGACTCTACTTTCCCTGCTTCAGAGATGGATTTCCAACACCTTGGAGGTCATTTCTGCTATCTTGATTTCTTTTTGTCTTTGAACGTCATGCCCTACCTAGCTGTTAACTTTCAGATCAGCATGGGAGCACTTAACTTCCAGCATAGATCTCCACATGCAAAAGCAGGAGCGGCTACACCCTTCTCAGTTACCTGTTGGTCCTCAAAACAAAGGGAATATAAGCTTGCGGTTCCAACTCAAAAGTATCAACATAGTTGACAAAGTTTCCAAAGGCAGTACATCTGATTTCAGGCTGGGACCAAGAACTATTGTCTCAGTGGACTCATGGTTTCCCATTGGGTGTTGCAGCCTCATGGAAGAAGAGTTCCTGCCAAATAGACCAGATGCACAGGTGGGCATTGCCAGTGTTGGTGAAGATCATTGCAGCCTTTACTTTTTGGACTCTTGGGTCATTCAGGCATCTATTGGTGATATCTGTTGACTATCACAATCTGGTGCATGCAAATGTATGCCACAAGTGACCATGTTTGCCAGGCCTGGCTTTTAGAAGTACTTTTCGATCAACACGGCCAGTCAGAAAGACCGCTTGCTCTTACTCAATGTCTCCTTAGGCTTTGGAACCTGGGGGGCCCTTATCAAAGTCTTGCATCTCTGCAGAGGCAGACTTTGCCTCAAGACAGGAAGTGGCTTGTGGAACTCTGAATGAGGGTGTGGAAAGGGTCAAGAATTAGAGTGCCCACAGAGTGAATGCTCCTTCCAGGACCCACCAACACCTCTCTGTAAGCCAAGATATAGACAGTGCTATACTACAGTTTACTGAGGCACTCGATGATCAGTATTCCTCAGTCCAGCTAATGGAAACATTCTGAGCCATAGACAGCATGCACTTAATTGATTGCTGCATCTGATGCTCTGTGTGGGAACACATATTTTCCATGGACTTAAACGACTGCACAAAGACCTAAGGCACACCTGAGCACCATACCTGGGATGGCTGACAGGCCTCACATCTTTTCTACTGCTACTCCACAAAAAGTCCACTTTGCTAACATTCATGGGAGCTCTGCATTTGTATTAAGCTGAACAGAGCTTAAAGTGTCCTATGCCCATACTGGGGACTCTCCACTGCTATCCCTATCTTAACCATCTACTGTTTCTCAGTAAGGATGTTTTTGATATCACATGACAATCCAATTAACTGTCTTGATAACCCCCTCAAGTGGGTGTATCTTGGCTAGTGGATGATGTATACGAGGCCTGTGGTGTGGCATCCTCAAAAATAGTGACCTTTTCTGTGAATACTTTATCAACCATGCTGAGAGACATTTAAAGGGCCTACAGCAGATAAAAGACATGAATTAGCACTGACAAGGTGAGAGGGTTCTGCCGTTATGGTGTATCTGATCATATTTCATCGGGTAATGAGTTCATATCAACATGAATGGTGCTGTGTGCCATATGCTCCATGTGTGATATTTAATTCTGTTATCTTGTAGCTGGGAGGCTCTCATCTTTCCATCACCAATGGGTATGCAGAGTGAGACCAGGCCTCTTTCCAGCACTCCGTCCTCTGGATTTGTTAAGTTGGCTAGGTCTTGAGGGACACCTTCAGTTCTACTCCTGTCCCCTTCTGCGAGGACAGAAAAATCAAAGCCGCAAGTGACAGCTGCTGTTCTGAAGGAACGGGAGGAAAATAGTTGCGGAGGGCCACTCTGAGGGATGGACCTGACGTTGACAAACGTTGATGGTGAATATCAATGGTCGAGTGGGACTGGACAACATGTCTCAACAGAGAGGGGTAATGACATGAGATGGCAAGTCGGGTATTGAATTTCATATGCCACATACCTTTCCTTACGGGACCAGACAAAAAGCACAGTACAAACTAGCAAATGAGACATAGTGGTCCGAGTCTTATATACTTCAATATTATGAACAGTACACATGTTTTCAAGTGTTCCTGGATTTTTATTGTTTTGCCAGGTCAGGTCATCAAACAACTTGCAGCATTGGATCCATGAGCAAAGCACTACACTTCTGCTGCTGACCTCTTCTACAACTTCCATCTGCAACTGCCTGCTGTCTGAGGAAAATTTCTTCCTCCCGCCCATAGCAAACAGTATCAGTCTACCATCCCTTGCAGCCTGCAGTTTCATCCCCTCAGTCTCGTCACTGAAACATGATGCTGCTTTGTTACCTTCAGCCTCCATCTGTGCATGCTGTAACTCTCACCAATAAACCTCTACCTTCTTTCAGTAGGGATCCTTATAGGGACCCTATAGGTAATGAAGCTGAATAAGTTTGCATTCAGATTTTATGAATTCCACTTGGTCAGGAAACCAGGCATCTGGAGCAATTGGAATGTCTGCGTTAGAAAAAATAAAATACACACATTGCTGGGTTTTCAACAAGTTCAGTGCCTGCGGCATCTCCACCCATCCTGCCCATAGTGGTTCTGAAAATTAGAAGTTTCTGCCCACAGAATAGATGCAAGTGGGGTGACATCCAATGATGGCGTTGAAGAATTTTTTCTCTTTTTCCTGTTAGGCTGAATCTTGCCCCTTCACTAACGTAAGTTTACAGAAATTCGGGATTTGTTTATCATTTCTTGCTTCTTAAAAAAAACTTCTAAGATTGTCGCCTAGTGGGATTGTGAAAAACCTAGGGGAATTCTGCAAAATTAAATCCTAAACACAGCCCTGGTTGAGTATCTAATGCATCAAGTCATGCTTTCCGCAGTGCAGCACTCCCCTTAGCATTGCGCTGAAAAATAGCCAATTAGTTACAGTTTGAATCTTACTATGAGAATCTACTTAAACACCTTTGGCACCATTTAGAATGCCATGCTAATACAAAAGACTCTGTTGAATAGAATCTTCAAGCCCCTTTTTATTCCTAATTCTATTTCCTCCCATGATCATTCCTTCCATACTTAGCACCACTGATTGACAGGGAAATGAATAAATGATGTTTCAATTTTTGATTGCCAGAGTACCATGTAATCTATATGACAATTCATTTTTACTGAGATCTGATTTTGTACACAACAAACAAAAATAATTGAGTAGAAACTTCTACTTGTCAAGAACATACTAGATGATAAATGACTCCAACATTGATTGAAACATGATTATAAGTAATGGCGCTTCATCAGTAGACACATATTTATTGCTTTTCTGTTCTTTGGGCAAATGAAATTTCTACTATTCTAAATAACGTATGATGTATGTAAGATTAACATAAAGCTCCCAGATAATGCATGTATTTGTCTAATGTTTCATTACTTTCACAGAAATGAGAATACATGAAGCAGAATGTAAGTGTTTTAATATCGTGAACACTAGATAGAATGTAATCTCCATGACTCCATGCATTACCTCAATCTCTCTTTGCCAATATGGAGTCTTGTTATGGTTACTTCTCAGTTCTCTGTGACAGACAAGTTAGACTTCCTCACACCTGTTTTCGACTCAGCTCCAAGACACAATTTTGAGCTGAATTTCAGAGTCTGGTCCTGGGGTGCTTGTTTTCTTTTTGCCTCTATAACCATTAAATGTCTGTGTTTTCCTGAACCTTTCAGCTTCTTTGCTTTTCTTTCCCTCTACATTATTCTAATTTCTAACTAAGATGAAAATGGAGGTGGTCTTCCAACAATGGGATGACAGACGAAGCAAATGGACTCAACATGAAATAGGTGCCTGCCCTCTCAGAGACCTATACTACTTGACGTTTTCGTCAACATTACCACACAAGCACTGTTCTTTTCACCAAGAATCATGGTCATTCCTGAGGCACAGATATTGTCTTTATTTTGTTGAACATTTTTTTAACAAACATTTAAAAAACTTCAAAAAATTAATAATAAAATAACCACAGATGGGATAATGTTGTAAAAGTTCAATAATAATTGAAATGTTAAATAGCTTGAAGTGTCCAATTTCCTGCGACAATGAGAGCATAATTGAATTGACTAATTTTAAAATCTGCTGCTGGTAGTGGGTGTCTTATTCCACTGACATGGTGGTTATTTCTTAAATTGAAATCAAATGCAATAGTCATAAGAGTATTCTTATAACATTTAATTGATATACTGTAAAATAACCCCCTCATTTACCCTAGAATAATGCCTTGATAACTTACAATTGTTTGAAAAATTAGGCCGAAATTACATCAAATACTGTACTGCAGTTTGAAATGCCTTTGTCAAAATGGCAGTAGTATTCATTCTCCATAACTACTGTTAATGCCTTTAGGAAAATGCGACAGGACCTTCCCAACAACCGTAATTGTACTTACTTTTGAAATAACTGCACAGAGGCAGGTACTCTGTCACCAAGACAGGCTTTACTTACATGTGTACAGTACACTGGCTGTGACCAACCAGTTCAGAGTCAGCCCCTGAAATCAGGAGACTCTCCAAACCCCTTGTTTATGTCTGTCAGCCAGGGATCCCTGATTGGACAGGGTTAACAGCATCACTCAAGGTTCTCACAGTTAATATAATCTGCCTGGTTCCAATCACTACAACTTTCCTCTTTCCTTGCATTCTTTATTTTATTTTCCTTTCTATTGATCATCCTGGACAACTTGTGCTAATCTGTCCAGATATTTAAAATTACCTTGTATAAGGAAAATACTGCATACAAAGTTTGCTTCAACTGACTCAAGTTCATCTGAGAAGGAAACGTAATTTACTCCAGGTAACTCCTCTTCTACTGTCAATCGTCTGAACTCAATTTCTCTCCTGCTGGGTAATGTTGCTGATCTGTCTGTGAGATGCTGAGCTACTCACGTCATCAGTTGGAGCACCAGTTTTCCCAGGGAGTTTGACCTTTTAAACTCAGAACTGTTTTCGGCTGGCACATCAGTTAGCATGAATGCAATTTTGATTGCTCCTCACACAATAATCATCAGGGTTTATACTTGGCCCTTGTACATTGTAAACAGATTCACGGCTCAAACTTCTACCAACTAGTGACAAAAAAATCTGTGATCAGAATATTTTCTGTTTCATAAGCAAAACATTGCTCGATTGCTCAATTATAGTTTAAGATAATTTTACATAGTTTAAGTCTTTATGCTGTTCTGCAGAAACCATTATTAAATGCAAATAATTCACTGCATAACTTTGTGTAGATCTAGGGTAATTTTAAAAGCAGATGCACTGGCAAATGTTACTTTTATCTCATAATCTAGTTTGAACAAGTTTTTAACTGTAACTTATTTTGATGTTGAATTTTACGACAATATGGAAAGGGTATTTTCTAACGACTTTAAAATGATTCTAAAACTCTTGCTATATAAGCAGTTACCTGCACCTCCCTTAGCTTCACCTACTTTAGGTGCTAATTACAATCTCTTGAATAAGGCCAACCAGAATTGCACGCAGTATTCCAGAAATGACCTAACCAATGTTCTGTACAGCTGCAACATGGCCTCACAACTCCTATATTCAATGCACTGACCAATAAAGGCAAACACATCAAACACTTTCTTCACTATCCTGTTGACCTGGGACTCCATTTTCCAGCCAGAGAGATCAAATGGTATGGGCAGAAAGCAGAAACAGGACACTGGGTTAGATGGCAGGGTGCGGGGCTGGATGAGCACGGCAGGTCAGGCAGCATCTCAGGAGAACAGGGGCTGACGTTTCGGGCCTAGACCCTTCATCAGCTCTGATGAAGGGTCTAGGCCCAAAACGTCAGCTTTTGTGCTCCTGAGATGCTGCTTGGCCTGTTGTGTTCATCCAGCTTCACACTTTGTTATCCTACTCAAGACTGATCATCTTTACATTATCAAAGACTGATTATTGTCTTTTTCTCAGAAGTTCCTGTAAACTGATTATTTACTCTCTGATGTACAAATGCTGATGTGCAGAGTTCTTCTACAGTTTTAACATTCCCTCTTTCTTAAGTCTCAAATAATGTGTGACCATTAATATGAGTTACATTGTTAGGTACATTGTCATTATTCTCCTGCACTACTATTGCTACATGCTAATTGTTGCATACAGGCTTTAGGACCCTGGAGCAAACTTATGATGAGGTGACTGAGCTGAACATCACTGAGCATAAATTGCATAATATGGACAGAGTTAGACCACATTATGTTAGACTCTACACAAGTGATTTGTCACTTCTGCACCATTCTAGATGGGAAGACTCACATGACCACATGGATAGGAATATTCCTGAAGAAAATAGTTTAATCCCAACGTAATGTATCAATAGAAATCTATCATTATCTTATATAGTAGTGTTTGGTATTAATACATAAGAAATAGTATTACTTTGAAGTTTAAGCTGAAGACAATTCTTGTCTTACCTTGTCCTTGGCCAGTCTGTCTCACATCCAGACTTGTAGCGTGGCATCAATCCACACAATAAAACATCCTCATTGTTGCTATGCAACTCATATAGTGCTGGCTGCTCAATCTATTAGGGTGTTATTCATGCTAGGGACTGGATGTATCTGTACTAGACGCTACAACTGGCAGAAATGAATGCCACAAATGCATGAGATACTGACTGACATATCCTGCAGTCCCCAGAAACCTGCCATAAAATTCAATGGCCGTAAGGACAAGGAGGATGTAGGAATGGTGAAATCAGAGACTTCCTTTAAGCTGAGCACTAGTACACTCTTTCTTCTGCTGTTTCCGCACTCGCTCACCAGGAATGAACCAGTTCAGACAGCCAGGGTGGATGCTTATACAATCTGAATGAAGATTTCTTATTAATGGGAAAAGGATTCTATTTACCCCATATCTGTCCTCAACATCATTCTGAAGGGGATGGGGGTCACCATTACAGTAAGAGTTGGTTCCAAGGGCATTTACTGTGTTAAAATGAATGTCTGTATGAGGCTGGGGACAAGGAATGTCAACTCATCTAAATGCTTTGTTGTTCACTGCTTGTCCAGCTGTGCCAGAAAATATTTTTAAGAAAAATATAATGAAACCGGCTTTCCATATTGCTTTGAGATCAATCATTGAATGATTGCAAACCATTTAAATTCTAATTATTGATGACCTACACCGAGACCTTGACTCCAGGACCCATAACTGCACTAGACATGAGAAGTATACAGATGTCTCTTGTTTCTTGTCTTGCTAAAGAATAATGTTTGAAATTGAAGATGATATTGCATGGAACTTTCCCTTCCATTTAGGTAACAATTTAGGTGCTGAGAAGGGCAAATAATCAGTCAGGTTTGCACTGGAGAGAGACTTAACCTTCCTTTTGCTGCCACAGTAGTTCTGTGCAGAAAGGTCCATGGGCCATCTTTCTTACTTGCAACCAAGTCAGAGTCTTAAGTGGTCAACTAACAGCCAGACAAAGGTCTCAGCCTGCTACTGGTCCAACTTCCTGCCTTCCTGGCTGATGAGAAAAGTGCTTGGAAAAATGCCTGTTGTTTTTGGGGGTGGATATGGGGGCAATTGGGAGCACAGATGGAGGGCAAGGGTTGGCTGCTGAAGATCACACTACTGCCCTTGCCTTGAACCCCACTGAGCCTCTTCTCCTTAAAACTGCAAATGTACTTACCTCTGTGCTAGTCCCAGTGTTCACGGTTGCTGACCAGCTAACAGTGACAGCTGGCCTCCAGCTGGCTCACAGCTTCAGGCACAGCGATACATCTTGGCCAGGATTTCTGATTGGACAAAGAGCTTGATGGTCAGAGTTTAATCCTCTTAATTGGCACGCAGTCTGGTGGGAATTCTTGCTGGTGGGAGCGTGGGGTCTCACGTCCTTAAAGATGCCCACCTCCATACTTTGCCTGCAAAATGAAAAAACCTGGTCATTAGCCTGCACTATATCCACACCATCAATGTTTGAGAGGGATAGGGTACGAGAGAACAACTGATGAGCAGCCTCTCTTACCCACCCGAATTACATCATATTCCAATTGGAGCCGACCACATTGGCATCTGATGAGAGCCTTTTGTTTTCAGTATCCCACCTTGGTAGTACCTTTGCTAAATTATGGTTCCAAATCAATTAAAATAAATATAGCGCAAGGACAAATCAATGCAAAATTCCTATTAGTTAGTGCCAACATTATTTTCACAAATAACATTTGCAATTTAGCAAAGCAAAATCTCCTGAACAATTATCCTTGCTTATTCTTGCAGGGACTTGATCCATGCTTGAGGCGATTAATGCCACAGTTTCATGCCCCATTCAGAGCTGATATGTTTGTGCATGAACTTCGTCACATCCTCCAGCTGACAAGTGAGAATTGAAACCCCCGAATCAAGTTTGAATTTGAACTGCAGGAATAGAAAAAAATGCTCACTTGTGTCATTTGCAGCTTTGGAATGGTTTTGTGTTGATTTTTGTCACTGGAGTCATTTTCGATCTTCGACAAAAATACTTCCTTCACATCAGGGATTGTCCTGGTTTTACAGTCTTTCTGACACAAAATAATTTAAATGTAGAGTCAATCTATGTTTTAACACAGCTGTCACAACCTTCCTTCACCAATACCTGTGTATTACATTAATGCTGTTTTATTTTGACATATTCTCCCAGGAATAGAAAATAAAAATCAGTCATAGGCTGGAAAAGATGCAAATTTATCTCATAACACACTGTACAAAAAGTAAGATGTGACTTTGTATCTATGTGAAACTTATTTCCTATTTCCTTTCCTCCTTGCAGTCAATTGAAAATTAGTTAATTTATGATATTGGATAATGAGTATGAATTTTGAGATCCATGTCTATTTGCAGAGCTTTTTTGCCATTCATTTTCATATCAAATGATCTATTCCTTGCTACAAATTGTAATTTAATTTTAGTTGTGTTCTCTCAAGGTTCCCACATGTACTTTGTTCTTGTAGGAAGTGCTGGAACCTCTGTGACATTTAATGAAAATGGAGATGCTCCTGGACGATATGACATCTACCAATATCAAGTTTCCAACCTGACCTCTCATGAATATAAAGTTATTGGACAGTGGACTGATTATCTTCACTTGAATGTAAGCAAAAGTTTTTTTTTGTTTCCTTGCTGTCAATGAAAGTAACAGCTGTGGTTCACATTTGCATTAGAGTTTTTATTCTATGGGAAGTTATTTTTTTTGTGGACATCTTATTCATTTGATTCAATAAAGGTTAGATGCTGTCAGAATGAGCCAGACATGAAATGCCTTTAATATGCTTCAGCCATTCTTTAATGTGTTCAGATTGTGCTTTCATGCTCACTGTGATATAAATTTGCTTTTTGGAACATTGGATAATGTGCATTGTCCTGTTGTGAGAACTTCGTACTATAGCAATAACTTAATTCATCAAATGGAGGATATTACTGTCATTACCAGCCTCCGAACTGTTCCTTTCCATTGTGAGTGATGGATGGGTTGGTAATAAGATCCACTGAGTTAGTAATAATGTCTATGCACAAAGAAGATGCTGTTATTTGTTATCACTACTGATTTCTATGCAGTAATTTCCTATGTCACTCTTTTAAGCTCATGAGAAAGTTTCCTTCAAATTCATTTAGAATATTTGTTTTGAGATTTCAAGCATCCCAACTGAGTTATCCCTACATTGTATTACATTTCATTCTCAGGATGCAAACATTGCTAGACAGGTTGGGACTTACTGAACACCCTGAGAAAGTGTTGGCTTGCTTGGCCAATACAGATGGCAGTTTAAGAGTCAAGCATTTTGATGTAGGACTGGTATCACATTCAGGCCAGACCAAATGAAGATAGCAGATTCCCTCATTAGTTTCCTTCTCCATCAATCCAGCTACTTTGTGTTATATGCACTGACACTCTTTTATTTTAAGACATTTTGGAACTGATTTCAAATTCACAAACAGTCTTCAGAGATTTTAATCTGTGTTCTCCTGATTACTTTCCAGTGACTTAACCTTCACTCTGTATAACATTCCATTTACAAATGTGTTGTCAGCAAAGTAGATGACTTAATCAGTATTCCTACATTGTTTGAGCTTGGACCATGCTGCAGAAATAAAACATGAAAGATGGGTGATGACATTAATTCAATTCAGAATGGGGACTAGAAGGGGATCAGAGTAGACAAGCCAACATAAAGAAGAAATAACAATGGCAGTATCATTAATTTTGGTAATCAGATCACCGCAGTCAAAGGATAGAAAAATCCACGAGAAAACAAAGGGTGTGTACACTGCCAAGAAAAGGGAAATGGTGTGTTACAGTAGAGAAGTGAAACAGAAAATCTCAATGTGAGACTTTAAAAGTAAAGATTTGAAATTTGAAGCAAAGCTCAAGAAAAGAAGGAACAGAGAATGCAGATCCGGCCCTATCCTTTCCACCCCAATATCATATTGAAGGATAGCCTGACCATCATTTTAGTTATTCTAGAGTCTCACTAATCCTTTACAATTGCTCTGAATTGTAGAATATTTGAAGGCTCACACTCACTATTTTTTGTTTTCAAAGTTAATGCATTTTCTGTTGCCATAACTTTACAATGAAGTTATGAATCTATACAATTTGTGTAGGAAGGCAATTTTTGCGAGTTCGATGTTTGCTTAGAATTTGGTACAGTTCTGTGCATGGACAGTTATGTAGCTATCTCTGTACGGCTCACTCATTTACCTCTCCGCAGGTGAAGAACATGCAGTGGGGCAGAGGAGAACACAGGATCCCGCAGTCAGTTTGCAGCCTACCATGTAAGTCTGGTGAGAGAAAGAAAACCGTGAAGGGCGTGCCCTGCTGTTGGCATTGTGAACGCTGTGAAGGTTACCAGTACCAGATCGACGAGACAACTTGTCAAATGTGTCCATTCAATAGGAAACCAAATGCGAATGGCACAGACTGCCAACTGATCCCCATAATCAAGCTAGAATGGCATTCACCTTGGGCTATAGTTCCTGTCTTCATAGCTATGCTTGGAATTATAGCCACCACGTTTGTCATTACAACCTTTATTCGCCATAACGATACACCGATAGTAAGGGCGTCCGGCCGAGAGTTAAGCTACGTCTTGCTGACTGGAATATTCTTGTGCTATGCTGTAACCTTCCTCATGATTGCAACTCCTGACACAGTTCTTTGCTCTTTCCGACGCATTTTCTTAGGACTGGGCATGTGTATTAGTTATGCAGCACTGCTCACAAAGACTAACAGAATTCACAGAATATTTGAACAAGGTAAGACGTCTGTCTCTGCTCCGAGGTTTATCAGTCCAGCTTCCCAGCTGGCAATCACCTTTAGCCTAATCTCTCTGCAGCTCCTGGGAGTCTTTATCTGGTTTGCTGTCGATCCTCCGCACACTGTTGTAGACTATGGGGAGCAACGAACTGTTGATCCAGAAAAAGCCAGGGGCATTCTGAAATGTGACATTTCCGACCTTTCTCTCATCTGTTCCCTGGGATACAGCATTCTGCTGATGGTCACATGCACTGTGTATGCAATTAAAACGAGAGGAGTTCCAGAGACATTCAACGAAGCCAAACCTATTGGATTTACCATGTACACCACCTGCATAATTTGGTTAGCTTTTATTCCAATCTTTTTTGGCACAGCTCAGTCTGCAGAAAGGGTAAGTGTATTAACATTTTGATAACCTTTGTGCGTCATAAATACCAATGTGTTTCATTTAGTGTCTCGCTAAATTCACCTTCGGAAGCTTCATTTAACCTCTCATCATGTACATAAGTGATAAATAAAGAGCACCCATTTGTTTTATATTCTCCATGAAATGTTAACCTATTGTTCTATTGTTTCAGATATATATGTTTATTATTTCATAAGATATCCCAAATTAAGTTTTAAAGTTCTTGTGCTGTTGTATAAAGTAGGTTCCTGGCTTAAGATAGGTATCTGGCTACAGAACTATCTAAGAAATAGGATTAATTAACAAAGGAACAACACTTCTGGTTTTACTTATAACATGTTTATGTAGTCCCTTTTTGCCCTGGATGCTCTAAAGCATCCAATTAACCAGAGGATAGTCTTAGTTTTGTGGTTTTGTTTTCTTATCATGTAAGCAAACAAAACCAGTCAGTAAAAGGCAACAACTTACATTTATATGGCAACTTTAATGTACTAAATACACTGCAAGGCGATTCGTAAGAGCATTATCAGATAAATTTTTTACCAACTCGCATGAAGACACCAAAGAGCAGGTGTCTAAAAGTTGAGTCAATGAGATAGATGAGCAATCAAATAGACTGACTTTAGTATTGTAAAGGAATGTTGTGAGAGAAAGGATAAGAGAGTTCACTGTACTTCATTGAATCATACCAGTGATCTTTTACCTATTAGTTAATTAACACTTCTGTTTCTTGTTTCATCCACATGTTTAACAACATTGCATTTCCACATTCAGAGCAGATGCTTTGTGGAGTCTGAACTTACAGCCTTCTGACTCAGTCATAAGAGCACAGGCATTACTAATTGAACTTAGCCAAGACCAATTAACATGCTGCTACCTTCACTGTTTTGATTTATTTTAATATCATAGCCGTTTTTTGTGATACTTTGTATTTTATTTAGTTAAAACCAGGGTTCTAGTAAAATCTCTCATTAAGCAAATTGGCGTTCATTGCAATTTTCCTGGGACAGTTCCATCTTTCTTGCGCATGATATTAATGCCCTCGAATTTACAAGATATTTTCCCTAATTAAATAAGCCTCAAATATCTAATTGAAACAGCAAAGTAATTCTTCACAGTTCAGTTCTAAGCTGACTTGATCTATGCCAATCTTTTTGAGCTCATGCTCCCTTACACTTGCTTTAAGTTAACAAACTGCGTCACTTGTCATCAGTTCACAATCTGAGCTGGCAACTATTGATTCAGTACAACATTGAGTTCATGCACTTGAAGAAACTTTGTATGTTTCCTTCAAAAGAAAATACAAGTCACTTCTGTTGTAGCCAATTATATGGCATATGAGGAACAAATCTGAGTGACTGTTTTCCTATTAGGTAAATGTATGTAATTCACACCAGCAAGCTCCTTCGCTGTTAGGCACTTACAGTGTGGGGGATGTCAGCGAAACCTGACGAGGGATATTTTTTTCAAAGTTCCAGGGTGATAACTTTATCATACTTTGGTAATTTACATGTTTGCTTGTGTCAAATGAATATAATCATAAGTATATGAAACTACTGGTTTTGTCAAACCTAAAAATGATGAGAAGTCGAATGAATACTAGAATCATTAAAATGTTGGCAGTACGAAAGGAAATGAAATGCAAATATTGCCCTTATATTTCAAGCGAGGTGAAATACAAAAGGCAAAAACTGTATTATACGGTATTCCACTTTTAAAGTGAGTTCCACTTGGTTCATTTATTTTAATGTTTGTTTTAATGTTCATAAGTTTTTAGGACCAGAAATTTCATTGATGCTATGAACGAATCAGATAATGCTCTGGAAATCAAGCTGCTCAATTCCAGGAGCCATCAAAAAAGTTCAAGATATTTTGAAAGTGTACAAATTCCCCAATTTTGTTCATGTAATCAAAACTGACTGGAGATAATGAGTTTTGCCTTAAAGACACAACAAAGGCCATGATTTTCTGTAGAAGACCCTGGCAAACACTGCAGATGTCACAATAGTGTGTTTTTGTCTTTATGAGTAAAAGGCTATAACATCTTTAAAAATGTTCCAGCCTGATTCATAAATTTTAGCCCATCTGCAAAGAAATTGTCCCTCCTGATAGGAAAGCCCAAAGGCTCAACTTGATGACCTGCTAAATGTTCATTTCTATGTGGGAATCCTTCAAAAATCCTCACGTTTGACTGTGGCAAACTGAACTCAACCAAACCCAATAAATCAAGTCGAGCGAAAAAGACTTCCCTCTTTCCCAAACCCACAGAGACCACTTTCAATGAGCTCGACAATGAACAAATTCTGAACTATTCTTTGGTTTACAGCATGTAAAAATGCTTGATTCTCTTTCCCTGTATTTTTCCCAAGTGTGCGTGCAGCGGTACTGAGTAATTGTTGCAGCATTTAGACTCTGAGCGAGTGTATGAATAAATAATCATCTTTATTTTGAAACCCAGCAAGTCTTCTTCAAATTGACCACACACTAACAGGGGCTTCAAAACACACATTTACCTTCCAAATAATAAGCGTACTGATTATAGACCGTACAAAATGAGATTTGTAGTTTCAGTTTATCTGTACCCTCCTTCCGTAACATCAGAGAGGAGTAAAGCATGTATGTGGCTTTGCCAAGATAGTGGGATCCCCTGTTGTGCAAACTTCCATTGACTCATAAATATGACATTGGGAGTTCCTTTCTCAATACTGCCATATGTCCCCATCACAGTATGTGCAGTTGGTGTGTGACCATATGCATATCTTAGCCGAAATCTGGATGCTTTCTTCCTGCTCTAGCATACTGCTCCTAAAACCCTTCAGCCACCAGATTAAACCAGAAGGTGATGTCTGGACACTAAACACTGTCCTGTCAACAAGTGACCATGCCTGTCCTGTACACCTGACCACACGTTGATAGAAGGGGTTATGGTAACTAGGGAAATTCATGAACATCTGGTTTGGTGCTGCAATGAAGGTTCTATTATATTCAAGTGTCCTTGGTTTATGGTGATTTGCAGCATTCTCTACACTCTGGCCATTGTGAGTACACTCATAGCCCTTGACACCACAAGAAATGGTAACCACTTCACAAAGAAGAGGAAGGGAGGAGGCAAGGTGGCCCACATTCTTATCTTAATGTCTAATTCAACACCAGCTCCCATGAACACCTCCCCAAGCCCCTCTGATACAGCCATTGGTTTCCTTTTGGCCTCAATTCTGAAATAAAAGCCACCGCCATTCCATACAACAAGCCACACCTATACATTTACTCAGTGCCTGCCTTTGTTACCTTAAACATTCACACTCTTCCACTACTGATGCACAGTGTGTGCTATCTACATGATGCACTGAATTAACTCAAAGGGATTCCTTGATAATAATATCCAAACTTGCAAAATTTTTCATCTAGAACAAGGAAACAGAAACACCATCTCCTGTAAGTAGCCCTTCAAGTCATCCAGACTTATATTGCTGCTCCTTCACTATCACTGGATGAAAATCTTGGAACTCCCTTTCTAACAGCACAGCCAGGTCTACATACAGCACATGGATTGCAGTGTTTCAAGAAGGCAGCTCATAACCTCCTTCTCCAGGGCAACTAGGAATGTGCAGTAAATGCTCGCCTGGCCAGCAACGCCTACTTTACATGAATGAATAAAAAATAAAGTACTAATATCCACAGTCTTGGCAGTTGTATGGTGGTGAGTTCATGGTGTCTAAGCTTTCTCTGTGGCACTCAGACTTCCACTTGGTGGCAACTATTTGTGCTGCTAAGGAAGCTGAGACATCAGCTTTCACACATTGTACTGTGGTTAGTTTCACAAGTGTTCTGCTGGAGCTGGTCATGACCTCCACAGTGGAACGGACTTCTAAGCTCTCCACAAAACCCTATTTCAAGTTGGTTGTGGACTCCTCCATGTGTCTCTAAAATGGTGGTCAGCTTTCTGGTAGGCCTGAAACCTGAATTCTCTGAGCATTGCCTATCTGCCTTTTACTGCGCCATCCAAGTCCTCATCTGAATTGCGGGTAGCAAATCTTGGGCAGAGCCTCATCTACCAGGAATCAGGCATCTGCCCTATTCTTCCCACCAGCACCCCCATCCCCAAATCCCAGGCTGTAATCTGTTAGTACCTGATGACATATGCAACAAAGATCGGGCCACAATACCACCCTTGAAAGTTCAAAACTGTCAAGTTTAAAAAGTCTGAGTTAGAACCCCTACACTGTGCAAGCAGGCCATTCAATCTAAACTGAACCTCTGAAGGAGTTTCTATCCAGACCTTCCCTGCCCTCCTCCCATAACCCTGAATTTCCCATGGCCAATCCATCTAATCTGCACATCTTCAGAATGTGGGAGAAAACCCATGAAGACCCGGGGGAATGTACAAATTCCACACGGACAGTTGCCAGAGGGTAGAATTGAACCATGGTTCTTCCTGCTGTGAGGCTGTGTTGTGACATTGAGTGACATTGTTCTACTCCCCTTCAAACTCTCACAACATTGCCTGGCCAAGTTCCAATTCCTAGGGAGTTGAAAGAGGAAAGGCATGAATTTAGGAAGGTTTTGCTAAAACCATACAAGGTACTCCTCAGACCACAGATGGAATACTGAAGGTAGTTTTGGTCTGCTTGTCTAAGGAAAGACATATTGTCATTGGAGGCAGCCCAAAGAAGTTTCACTATGCTGATCCCAGTGGTGGAGGGACTGTCATACAAAGAGATATTGAATGGTTTGGGTCTGTCCTCATTGGAATTTAGAAGAATAAGAGGTGACCTTATTGAAACATGCAAGAGTCCTCAATGACTTGACAGGGTCAATGCAAAAAAATTGTTTCTCCTTGTGGGATAGTCCAGGACTAGGGGGCACAATGTCAGAGTAAGCAGTTGTATATTTAAGGCAGAGGTGAGGAGGAATATCTTCTCTCAGAGAGTTGTGACTCTGTGTAATTCTTTACTACAGAGGGCTACAGAGTTTGGGTCATTAAATACATTCAGAGCTAGATAGATTCCTAATTAGTCAGGGAGACAAGGATTTTGCAGAAAGGTGGAAAAGAGGAATTGAAGAGATTATCAGATTAGCCATAATCTCATTGAATGGCAGAGCAGACTTGATGGTCTGAATAGGCTACCTTTGTTTCATCATGTAATGGTGTTGTAGTAGCATTGTACTGGAATTAAACGAGGGTGAGGCAATTGGCCCACGCTTGCATCATCTCTCAGAAGAGTTGTGGGATGAGGGGAAGTTGCAGGTGAGAAGGTGGATGAGTTGGGAACATGTTGCCTCCTTGGATGGTTTTAGTGTTGTTGTTGGCTACTGATTCAGAACCGCCCAATCTAATGATGGAGACCATTGCGTCCTTTATGGAGTTAAGAACATCTTATCCAACAAGGGTGAGTGAAGTGTATCAGAAACTGTGGTGCAAAGTGTTTGAGTGGTGTGCCTGTGAGTGTTGATTAGCTGACAGTTGTTGAGCAGTGAGATGTGTGTGTGGGGTTTGTAATGCTGCTAAGTATGTGAAGGGAGATGAAACTGTGCATATGAGCAATCAAAACTTTCATTTATCTGTCATCTTTCACAACGTCAGAATACCCCAATGCACTTTATAGTCAACAAAGTACATTTGAATTATAGTTACAGTTGTCATGTAGACATTGCAGCAGACAGTTTGGACGCAGCAAGCTCCCACAACCCATACCGTGACAGCAGTTTTGATCAAAGGGCAAATATTGGCCAAGGAAATAGAAATAACTTTCCTGCTCTTTGAAATAGTGCCTTGAGACATTAGACAGTTTACAAGACCTTGGTTCAGCAACTTATGTAAAAGTCCACACCTCTGGAGCAGGTCGGACAGGAACCCTAGACTTTTGAATCAGAGTTGGGAGCACTGTCACTGTGCCACATTACTCCCTTTCCACTTCAAGATTTAACCGTATCAGAGTTTATGCTTGGTTACATTATTTGACCCTTCCTTAGATAGATGTGGCTGAACATTTCTTCAGATCTCAGCAGTTAACTCTTGAGATAACATGCCATAATGAACATTTCCTATCTTTATTATGGTTTCTCATATTCATTTTTGACCTGTATCCCAACTAAACAATGGATCATTGCAGGGAGCAAATAGTTGAGGCATTACAAGTGTCTTTTCAGTTTCTGGCCAACTGAATTTGCAGTGGAAACTTAAAGTGTTCTGCACATTGACCGTGCTGTATAGTTACATTAATGCAACAGTTGTGATGAAGCCACATTTAGTCTTTGATATTACTTCCTTTGGCAGCCTTCCTGTCATGAAATGATGGTTTGCACCATGGTGGCCCTAGATGTTACAGAGCTTATTACTGTCTCGTGGCTACGGCAGTTAAGCGGAATTTGTTTAAGCAAGCATCCTGCCAGGGCCCTTTCCATCCCATGTTTATTTTGATCCCAGTCTAAACAACTCAACTCACTCAGTAAAATAAATATTTAGATTGTGCCAGCCTATTCAATGAACCATTTACCAGGATTACATTTCAATCCCCTTTCATTGCTGCACTGCAGTGATTCACAATGGACATTAAAACAGTCAAAAAATGTGTCAAATCCTCAAATTAAAAAAAAACACCAAAGGTGCTGTGACAAAGACAGTGATATAATGGATGAATGTGATCTATTAGATACTTTGAAAATAGTGATAAAAAGTCTCTTAGGATAAAGGGAGACAAAATGTATCTGCTGAGAGAATCCAAAATTAGGTTATGAATATAAAAAGAAGAACAATCTTCTAAGGACTCAGGAGAAATTGGTTTTACCAAAAGAGTGGTTAGAAGTTGGAACTTACTAAGATATGAAGCATTTGAAGCAATGGTTGGGCATGTATTTAAGTGAGATCTAATGAAAGAAGTGAGGATGACAAAAGACATTTATGTCAATGAGGTTAGATAAATAAGGAGGGAAAAGCATTTTGTAAAGTCCAAATATCAGCGTAGTCTCTGATGCTAGGACTGTTGTGGTGGTAGTGTCCCTATCTTGAGCCCAAAAGTCCAGATTCAAGTTTTGCCTGCATCAGGAGGTGTCATAATGTGCTGAACAGATTGATTAAAAATACTTAGACCAGTGGCTCCTGCTCCACTCCTCTCCTGTGACTGCCACGCATGAAGAGAATATAACTTTTAAGTTACCTGATGAAATGTTTCTTCAACTTATGAGTTATTGTGAAAAGCCTCACTTATTGAATTTGAAAAAAGAGAGTTTACGTGAGATTATGCATTGCTTTATTTGATTGTTAATAATTGATGTCAGTATTTCTTTCAACATGTTCATTGACAGAGTTTTGAGCAGATATGTGGGAAAAGTATTATTGGGTAAATGCTGACCAGAAACATTATGGGTATAATATTGTACCTCAAAGTTCCAATGTTGACTTTCAGCTACTGATACTTAATTGTCTTTTACAACCAGAGTGTTTTTACGTTAAAGTGAAAATGAAGCAAAAAAAATTCAAATGTAAAAGGGTGGGCATCGTTGCAAAGGAAGATTTACATTTGTATAGCACTTTTTGTTACTTTGGGAAGCTGTGTCATAAAGTCCAAAAGTGCTTTCCAGCCAATTAGATACATTGAAGTACAGTCACTGTGGCTATCATTACAACCAATGTATACTCCGCAAAATTCCACAAACAACAAAGTGATAATGAGCAGGTAATCTATGCTAATAAATTAGTTGAGGGATAAATATTGGCCAGATGAATTTCTCTGCTTTTCAAAATATGTTATGCCCCTTGGATAGGCACGTGGAACATTGATGTAATGCCTCATCTGCAACATAGTATCTCGAACCATGAGGCACTCCCTGAGCACTGCGCTGGAGGGTTAGCCTGGATTTGGTGCTCAGTTCTCTGGAGAGAGACTTGACGCAGCAGCGAGAGTACTGCCAACTGAGACACTGTTCATACCTACTGGAAGCTTATGTTTTTTTCATACCTGATATTATTATGAGGGCTGTCATTTTATGTAATATTGCATAACACACCAGTTGCAGTAGAAAAACGCACAGCTCAATGTGCCTGAGTGGATAGCTTTTGGTTAATGGTTTGCTGTCAGATATGAATTCTAAGAAAACTGATTGAAGTTGTGTGGGAGACCGTCTGTGTGTCAGAGAGAGAAATGCAGAGAGTGGTTTAAAACAATTGTTGCTAGATTTTGTCACGAAATGCTCAATAATATGGAATAATTTGAAAGATTGTTTTCTTCACTAGCAATTATGAGGCTAGGTATTCCTGCCCTGAGGGAGTTTCAGGATTGGATAAAACCAACTCTTCTGTCTTTCTGGTTACTTTTGATGGTGGTGGGGCATTGGATGGGTTGCTGGCAGGGGAATGGTATTGCAGGTGGATGCGTTTAATCATTGAGTGTTTCTGAGCTATCTTGAAAATTCTGCCTGCCCAGTCATCTTATTGATTCTTACCTGTTCCCATGTCCCTCCCTGTCCTAATTGGGACAAGATCATGCTAATGCCTATTTGGCCATTGAAAATCTTGTCTTAGCAAATTTCATGCCTCCTTGCCATTGAATGGCAGTTCTAGCTCTTCTACATTTCTTTTAATCATCAAAGTGACAGATATTAGTATTGGTAAAACTCTCCATTTTGGGGACAATAAGCGAAAGCGGCAAAAAAATTGCCCAGTTATTGGTAGTCTCAGCATGCACCAACAATGTTTTTCAATCTGAGACAAATGTCTATTCTCTTTATTTTTCTCTGCGCCACACTGGTCACTTTTCTCTAAGTTATATTTCCAGATCTTGTTGACTTAGTGGCAATTAGTTCCACAGCCAATGGACAGTAGACTCTTACACCTGTCAGATGGAGGACACATTTTCCCATCACTCCCTGAGTTGAAGGTGGTGTTAACCTCAAGTTGTTATATTTGGAAAAACAGTGCAAAATAGTATTTGGGAAAAGCATCCTTGAGAATGTTACATTGCTCTCAAACCATTGTAACAACTTTGAATGGTTCTCTGGTATTAAATATGTACTATAAATTTTACAGTAATAAACATTAGGTTTTGTGTTTCTTGGTGAATTGACTTGCCTTAACCAAAATTTTAATAATTTCTAACTTTAACCACTACAGTACTTGCATATTAACAACAGTACGCATTAGAGTTTTATTTGTCTGTTATGCTGGTTTTGTCACCATGGCACACAACTGCCGATAAGAGATTTGGTTCAGCATTAAATCAGTTTGTTCGGCCTTTGTTCTTTTGTTCCACTTTTAAAAATCATTTGCCCTGGAAGGCATTTAACCAGCTAAGCATCTAATCACCTGCCCTTGGCATTCAATGGCATTACCTTTGCTGAGTACTCCAGTATTAACATCCTGGGAGTTACCATTGACCTGAAACCAAGCGGGACCAGCCATATAAATACTGGGGCTGCAAATGCAGATCATAGGCTGGGAATTCTCCAGGGAGTAACTTTTCTCCAGTTCCCCACATGCCTTTCCACCACCTACAAGGCACAAGTCAGGATTGAGATGGATTTCTCTCCACTTTTCCTGATGATTTCAGTTTCACCATCATTTAGTTGCCGAGTGGCAGCAGTATGTACCATCAACAAGCTGCACTGCACCAACTCACCAAGGTTGTTTTGGCAGCATCTTACACCCCCATGACCACTGCCACTGCCATCTGGAAGGTCAGGAGATACATGGGAACAGCAACTACTACAAGTTCCCCTCCAAAGCCACTTATTATCCTGACTTGGAAATGTATTGCCATTCCTTCACTGAGTCAAAATCTTGGAACTCCCTCCCTAACAGCACTGTGGGTGTACCTCAACCACAAAGACAGCAATGGTTCAAGAAGGCAGCTCGCCACTATCTTCTTGAGAGCAATTAGGGATGAACAATAAATGCAGTGATTCCGACATACTCCGAAGAAATAATGAAAAAAAACAAATCAAGTGTGATTAACTTCATTTCAATCTATTATAGGTGTACATGAAGGCTTTTGGGAAGCAGATTAAATCCAGATGAAACACCCATTGAATCCCATAGAAAGTTGAGACAATACATTTGTTAAGATAGAGTCACAGAATCACAGAGCTGTACAGCACGGAAACAGACCCTTCAATCCAACTCGTCAACACCAACCAGATATCCTGTATAAGTCCAGTTTCATTTGCCAGCATTTGGCCCACATCCCCCTGAACCCTTCCGACTCACGTACCCATCCAAATGTTTTTAAATGTTACGATCGTACCAGCCTTCACTGCTTTCCCTGGCAGCTTGTTCCATACACGCACCACCCTCTGCATGAAAAAGTTGCCCCTTAGGCCCCTTTTATATCTTTCCCCTCTCATGTTAAATCTAGGCCCTCTAGTTTTGGACTCTTCCATCCTGGGGGAAAGACCTTGTCTATTTACCCTATCCATGCCCCTCATGATTTTATAAACCTCTATAAGGTCACCCCTCAGCCTCCAATGCTCCAGGGAAAATAGCCCCAGCCTATTCAGCCTCTCCCTATAGCTCAAACCCTCCCACCTTGGCAACATCCTTGGAAATCTTTTCTGAACCCTTTCAAGTTTCACAACATCCTTCTTATGGGACGAGGCCAGAATTGCACACTGTACTCCAAAAGTGGCTGAACCAATGTTGTATACAGCCGCAACATGACCTCCCAGCTCCTATACTCAATGCACTGACCAATAAAGGCAAGCATACCAAATGCATCCTTCACTGTCCTATCTACCTGTGAATCCACTTTCCAGGAATTATGAACCTTAACTCCAAGGTCTCTTTGTTCAACAACACTCCTCAGGACCTTACCATTAAGTGTTTAAGTCCTGCCCTGATTTGCCTTTCCAAAATGCAGCACCTCACATTTATCTAAAATAAACTCCATGTGCCATTTCTTGGCCCATTGGCCTATCTGATCAAGATCCTGTTGTACTCTGAGGTAATCTTCTTTGCTGTCCACTGCACCTCCAATTTTGGTATCATCTGCAAACTTACTAACCATACCTCCTATGTTCACATCCAAATCGTTTACTTAAATGACAAAAAGCAGTGAACCCAGCATCGATCCTTGTGGCACACCCCTGGTCAGAAGCCGCCAGTCTGAAAAGCAACCCTCCGCCACCACCCCCTGTCTTCTACCTTGGAACCAGTTCTGTATCCAAATGGTTAGAGCTCCCTGTATTCCACGTGATCCAGCTTTGCTACCCAGAACCTTGTCAAACACCTTACTGAAGTCCATATAGATCACATTCACCACTTTGCCCTCATCTTTGTTGTTCTTCAAAAAACTCATTCAAGTTAGTGAAACATGATTTCCACACAAAGCAATGTGAACTATCCCTAATCAGTCCTTGCCTTTCCAAATACATGAAAATCCTATCCCTCAGGATCCCCTCCAATAACTTGCCCAGCACCAATGTCAGGCTCACTGGACTATAGTTCCCTGGCTTTTCCTTACTATCTTTTTTGAATGGTGGCACCACGTTGACCACCCTCCACCTTTCTGACACCTCGCATGTTGTTTTTGACTATACAAATAGCCCAGCAAAGCACTTCCCTAGCTTCCCACAGAATCATAGGATACACCCAATCCAGTCCTGGAGATTTATCCATCTTTATGCCTTTTAAAACATCCAGTACCACCTCCTCTGTAGTATGGACATCTTTTAAGATGTCACAATTTATTTTCCCACGTTCTATATCTTCCATATCCTTCTCCAAAGTAAACACAGATGCAACATACTTGCTTAACATTTCACCCATTTCCTATGGTTCCACATGTGGTGGCCTTGCTGATCTTTAAGGGGCCCTGTTCTCTCCCTAGTTAAACTTTTGTCCTTAATGTATTTGCAGAATCCCTTTGGATTCTCATTAATCCGATTTGCCAAAACTATCTCATGACCCCTTTTTTGCCCTCCTGATTTCCCTCTTAAATATACTCCATTGCCTTTATACTCTTTTGGCTTTCACTCAATTCTTGCTGTCTGTACTTGACATACGCTTCTGACTTTTTCTTGACCAAAACCTCAATTTCTCTAGTCATTGAGCATTCCCTACCCTTACCAGCCTTGCCCTTCAGGCTAATAGGAACATATTGAGTCTGGACTCCTGTTAAATCATTTTTGAAGGCTTCCCATTTTCCAGCCATCCCTTTATCTACGAGCACCCATCGATGTAGCCAGGAAAGACCTAAAGAGAGAGCTCAGAAGAGCCAGGAGGAGACATGAGAAGTTGTTGGTGGATAGGATCAGGGTAAACCCTAAGGCTTTCTATAGGTATTTAAGGAATAAAAGAATGACGAAAGTAAGATTAGGGCCAATCAAGGATAGCAGTGGTAAGTTGTGTGTGGAGTCAGAGGAGATAGGGGAAGCACTAAATGAATATTTTTCAACAGTATTCACTCTAGAAAATGACAATGTTGTCGAGGAGAATACTGAGAGAAAGGCTACTAGACTAGGTGGGATTGAGGTTCACAAGGAAGAGGTATTAGAAATCCTACAGAGGGTGAAGATAGATAAGTCCCCTGGGCCGGATGGGATTTATCCTAGGATCCTTTGGGAAGCCAGGGAGGAGATTGCCGAGCCTTTGGCATTGATCTTTAACTCGTCATTATCTACAGGAATAGTGCCAGACGTCTGGAGGATAGCTAATGTAGTTCCCCTGTTCAAGAAGGGGAGTAGAGACAATCCTGGTAATTATAGACCAGTGAGCCTTACCTCAGTTGTTGGTAAAGTGTTGGAAAAGGTTATAAGGGATAGGATTTATAATCATCTAGAAAAGAATAAATTGCTTAGGGATAGTCAACATGGTTTTGTGAAGGGAAGGTTGTGCCTCACAAACCTTACTGAGTTCTTTGAGAAGGTGACCAAACAGGTAGATGAGAGTAAACTGGTTGATGTGGTGTATATGGATTTCAGCAAGGCGTTCGATAAGGTTCCCCACAGTAGGTTATTGTACAAAATGCGGAGGAATGGGATTGTGGGAGATATAGCAGTTTGGATCGGAAATTGGCTTGCTGAAAGAAGACTGAGGGTGGTAGTTGATGGGAAATGTTCATCCTGGAGACCAGTTACTAGTGGTGTACCGCAAGGGTCGGTGTTGGGTCCACTGCTGTTTGTCATTTTTATAAATGACCTGGATGAGGGCGTAGAAGGATGGGTTAGTAAATTTGCAGATGATACTAAGGTCGGTGGAGTTGTGGATAGTGACGAAGGATGCTGCAGGTTGCAGAGAGACATAGATAAGCTGCAGAGCTGGGCTGAGAGGTGGCAAATGGAGTTTAATGCGGACAAGTGTGAGGTGATGCACTTTGGTAGGAGTAATCGGAAGGCAAAGTACAGGGCTAATGGTAAGGTTCTTAGTAGTGTGGATGAGCAGAGAGATCTTGGTGTCCATGTACACAGATCCTTGAAAGTTGCCACCCAGGTTGACAGGGCTGTTAAGAAGGCATACAGTGCTTTAGCTTTTATTAATAGAGGGATCGAGTTCCGGAACCAAGAGGTTATGGTGAAGCTGTACAAAACTCTGGTGCAGCCGCACTTGGAGTATTATGTACAGTTCTGGTCACTGCATTATAAGAAGGATGTGGAAGCTTTGGAAAGGGTGCAGAGGAGATTTACTAGGATGTTGCCTGGTATGGAGGGAAGGTCTTACGAGGAAAGGCTGAGGGACTTGAAGCTGTTTTCATTAGAGAGAATAAGGTTGAGAGGTGACTTAATTGAAACATATAAAATAATCAGAGGGTTAGATAGGGTGGATAGGGAGAGCCTTTTTCCTAGGATGGTGATGGCGAGCACGAGGGAGCATAGCTTTAAATTGAGGGGTGAAAGATATAGGACAGATGTCAGAGGTAGTTTCTTTACTCAGAGAGTAGTAAGGGAATGGAACGCTTTGCCTGCAATGGTAGTAGATTTGCCAACTTTAGGTACATTTAAGTCGTCATTGGATAAGCATATGGACGTACATGGAATAGTGTAGGTTAGATGGGCTTGAGATCGGTATGACAGGTTGGCACAACATCAAGGGCCGAAGGGCCTGTACTGTGCTGTAATGTTCTGTGTTCTATGACCAGCACCCCCCCCATCAACTTTTGAACGTTCTTGCCTAACACTCTCAAAATTGGCCTTCCTCCAATTTATAACTTTTAACTTTTAGATCGAGTCTATCCTTTTCCATCACTATTTTAAAGCTAATAGAATTATGGTCACTGGTCCCAAAGTGCTCCCCCACTGACACCTTAGTCATCTGCCCTGCCTTATTTTTCAAGAGTAAAGTCAATTTGTGCACCTTCCCTCATCAGGGACATCCACATACTGAATCAAAAAAAAAATTGTGCACACTTAACAAATTCTTCTCCATCCAAGATGTTATAACAGTCCCAGTGTATGTTCACAAAATTAATACCCCCTAGCATAATCACCCAATTATTCTCACAGATAACGGCGACCTCCTTACAAATTTGTTCCTCAAATTCCTGCTGATTATTGGGGCAGCAATTGTGCAAATCCCGTGAAGGTGATCACCCCTTTCATATTTCTCAGTTCTGCCAAAGTAGCTTCCCTGGATATATTCCCAGGAATATCCTTTTCAAGTACAGCAGTAACGTTATCCCTGATCAAAAATGCCATTCCCCCTCCACTTTTGCTCCCCTTTCTATCCTACCTCTAGCACTTATTCTCTGGACTATTAAGTTGCCAGCCCTGTCCATCCCTGAGCCATGTCTCTGTAATTGCTATGAAATTCCAGTCCCTTGTTCCCAACCATGTCCTCAGTTCATCTGTCTTACCTGTTCGGCTTCTTGCATCGAAATAAATGCAACTTAATTTACTAGTCCTACCTCGCTCTCTGCTTTGCTTCTGCCTGCCCTGACTGACTTGCTCCTTTTCCAAACTGTATCAGTCTCAGACTGATCTCTTTCCTCACTATCTCCCTCGGTCCCTCCCCACATCCTAGTTTAAATCCTCCTGAGCAGCTCTAACAAAGCTCTCCACCAGTATATTAGTACTCTTCCGTTTCAGGGGCAATTCGTCTTTCTTATTTAGGTCACTTCTACCCCAGAAGAGATTCCAATGATCCAAAAGTGTGAATCCTTCTCCACTATACCAGCTCCTCAGCCATTCATTCATGTGCTCTATCCTCCTATTCCTACCCCTGCTAGCTTGTGGCACCAGGAGTAATCCAGATGTTACGACCCTTTTATTCCTGCCTAATGTTCTACATTCTCTCCTCATAATCTTGTCCTTACCTCTTCCTATTTTTATTTGTATGAAATATGTTTGAGTGGTATCTGTTATGGACATCCTAAACAAGACAGCCTGCAGAGAAGCTAAAGCACTGATGTCAATTTAATTGACAATTCCACTGACCATTCCTTAGACAGGAGAGCTGGGGTAAAGTCAGAGAGCTAGTTCACAGTTTTCGGTTCAGCTAAGAAAGGACAGATAATCCACCATAATATGGTACTAAAATCGGCCACAGACAGTGAGAGATTCCTTCATAGGTTTAGCACTGAGTACTCAGCTGAGCAAAAAATAAACAGGTCTCATTTTGTCGCTTGCTATACTACTAACATAGCCCCAATTTGCTATAAAAGTTTATTTATGGATTTTTGAAAATTCAGTTGTGGGTTTACAGTTGTGCCATCTCACTAGAATGTGCTCAGCTCCTTCACTTTAGCTCCTTGATCACATCAACAGTCTGACCATTGGAGTTCATTGTTACATCCTCTGGGTTACAGTTTGCAGTCATTTGAGGTTGAACCTAAAATTTGCAAAACTACACAGCAAGAGGGGGCTATTCAACCCATTGTGTCGATGCTGGCTCTTGAATGAATGATTTTATTGTCACATATATCTGGGAAGATACAGTGAAAAGTGTTTGATAGAGCAATTAATCACACTCTACATTCTTCCCCACAACCCTTTTCAAATGTGTACTCGCTTAATAAAACTTGTCCATAAATTCAAAACACACATCTTTTTGCATCAGGAAGATGATCAGAAAATGATGCCAGATAAAAGACGACAGGTCAAACACTATTTGTGTAATTTTGGGTTAAGTTTGGTGTTTATAACTCTCCAACTTGTGTGTAATGAAGAATGAGAGTAAACATTTTCTCTGATTGTCAAACAGATAACTACTATTCTAATGCTGAGTGACTTTCACATTTTGATTATCATTCAGCTTGTCAGTGGCAAATTAAGGCAAAAGTTGGATATAATGATGCATCCATCAGTAGTGGATGACTGTTCTGCTTTTTCTACACCTGTAACTTTTGTCCCAAGCAGACAGAAAAGGAAAAAGGATCTGTTATAATCAGGCAGTCATTACATTTATCAGTGCTGGAAGCTGTGGCAAGTAAGTGAAGAAATCACTTGCCTAAATAATTAAAATGGCTATTTTATGAGCAATTTAAAGTCAGTTTAAACAGCTGAATGAATGGATTAAAGTTTGATGATTGTTGAGATTTGCATTTGTGTTCATGAGGAGTAATTATTTATGTGATTCAGATTATTACACTAGCAATTGTGGCAGGAATAGCTTCTACTTCAAAATTGGATAATCTTTTTTGTCCTGTGCTATCATTTCCAACCATGCATCATGCAATTGATTAAGACCATGAAGAAAACAACCATATTAATAGAAAATAGCAGGTTGTCCAAAATGTGAGAAGAATATGTATGTACTAAAGATGCTTCCAGGGATTAGTCTGATATTTTATTGTAACGCAAAAGCACATTAGGTTAGCTAGATTGGCCATGCTGAATTGTCCATAGTGTCCAGGGATATGTAGGCTAAGTGGATTAACAATGGGAAATTGGAAGGTTACAGGATAGGGTAGGGTGCTAGGTCTGGGTGGGATGCTCATCAAAGGGTCAGTGCAAAACCAATGGGCTGAATGGCCTCTATCCACATTCTATGGTTCTCATGTACCTGTTGATAATTAAACTAACATCATTTAGCTTATTGTTATTATAACTGATCACAGCAAAACTAATAGTTCCAGACTTCACAAGTTTAAACAGTTTCATTTTGTTGTAAGGGTGAAAGCAGGAACTACATGGGTGTTGAGCTGATAAGAAATGTCTGTTTGAAAGTCTGGCCTTGCAAATAATTCGGAGACTAATTGCCGATGAGCAAGTCAGGCCGTGTTTAAATCACAATAAGAGAAACATCTGCACTTTCAATACTCAAGCGCTGATCATGGGTTGTTTGTGTGCGGCAGTATTTGTAGCTTGTACACCCACTTTCTCAGGACTGGCCAGCAGGCAAAGGGTGGTTCAGAGACCGGGAGAGGGTGCACAGGGTCTACAGTAAGGGTTCTGAGGCAGGAAATCCAGAGGAAGAGCTACAGAGGAAGAGGTACATCAACGGCAGCTAATGCGTAGGATGAAATACGAGATTCTTGGGAGGTGATGGTCCAATGCTGCAAGAGGTCAAAAGCTTTGGCACAAGTGGTCAGGATAAATTTCCATCTCTTAAATGCACTTTACTCAATAACTGTGCTACCAAAATCACAACCTCAATTTAGTATATCCACCCACTATCAAACTATATGCTGAAATTCATACAGCCACAGTTATCACATCCTTCACAGGTACTACTCAGCCCAAACACAGCTACTCAACTGGAAGGAGGATTATACACATGGAAGACAGCAGAAAGCTAGCACTGCACCAGTTGTTAACTCTATCACACATGCCACCTCAGACCACAAACATCATGTTAAGTTAGAGGGTAGGGTCGAACAAACACTATGCTGGATTTCACCACACACTAGTGGGCAGCAGCCGAACCTGGTAGGAAAGGATGCCAATGTGCCATCTTGCCAAGTTGCATATCAGTATTGCAATGGAGGATCTCATAGTGCCAAGATTCAGAATAAGGCGGAATGTTCTTCACACAAGGCTCCTGATGCAATGGTTGGCCTGCCTGAAAGCCAATTTGTCATGGTTCAGGAGAAGGAGGAGTCCACCTCAAGCTTGGTCGATGCAACTGGGAACTGCTGCTGCCTACTTTGCGGAGACTGGCCAACTGCAGTTAGTGACTTGTGAAGCAGAATGTTGTTCATTTGCTGATGACTGAAGTGATAGCTTCCACTAAAGACATTGGGGACCTATGGGAAATTAACCAGTTTCTACAAAATGACAAAATACTACAATGAAAACCCAATCAGCTTCCATTGCATTCTCTGTGCTGACCTGAGCTATTCCTTTCTTGCCACTCCACTATTTCCCTTACATTTATTTGCCAGCCCACAGACTGCTCCAGCCAATGCTGAGATGGTCCAGCCTGATGGATGGACCACTGTGGCCCACAATCTGTCATTGCAGCTGCTCATTCCAGAATCTCACCTCCCTTGCTACCACTTGGCTTACACTTTGTAGAAACACCAAAGTAAGAAATAAACCATAGCTTAGTTCACTGTTGATTAGCAGCAGAGTGAATAATTTAATGTCTGTTACTCGGATCATATTTTCATTGTTTACTTTTGCTGCAGATGAAGAGTGACTGTGGTAATTAGGTGGGGGTGGATTTGGTGATTGTTCTCCATGAGGAAGGAGTTGAAAGATCTTGGATTTCCTGAAGGATCCTGGGAGGTGAGGCATGTGGAAAAAGTGCCCTGGAACCTGATGGTGGAGACAACTCTCAAAAGCAGTTTTCACTTTAACGATGGTTAGCATCACTCCTACGTGTGGGCTGTCAATCTGGTTCGTCAGCACCCCTTCATGTTCACCCTCTTCTTTAACCTCCACCTCATCATTCTCCTCTTGTGAATCTGGAAACTCACCCACTGACACTATTGCAGTGGTCATCCGTGGGTTTTATTCACCCTGAAAGGTGTTGTTTGATTATTTTCACAGAATGCTGTTGCACTGACCTGAGTAAGGAAACTGCTTTGTGTCCTATAAATCATCATGGAAATTGATGTGGGACTAATGGCTAAAAAATAAAGGACAGAAATATCAATTCTTTCAAAAAACATCACAACATTATCTGTTTAGAGCAAGATGTGAAGTGGCAGGAAGATGATGTGATTTATTTGGCCAATAAATACATATTTTATTTCAGCATGAGAAGATCAGAGATCTTGGCTGTGCTCCTAATCCATTCATTCCAAAATTTTGCATTAAAGTTAATAATGTATGATTTTATAATTTCTGGGCACTGTTCTCGGTGGCAGAGCATGGGGACTCACCCGTTCCTCAGATAATAGTGTACCACTGGCAGAAAAGGCACCTGGAATCTGCTCAAAGCATTTGGCTGTGACAATGGCATCTTGGAACTCACTGTGGGAAACCTAATATTATCACCCATCTGTCAAGGCTAAATGAAGCTATTCCCTGGTCAGTGAAAGGCTTTTCCAACCTCTTGAGAAGAATCTGTCCGAACATCTTTACACACAGCATGATTCATCCAGTTACAATTTCTATCAAGCACATGTCACTGTCCTGTTGCTGAGGTTACCTTCCAATATCAACAGGGTACATCTTCAGGATCAATATTGTAACTAAATGTGATTATTTGCTTGAAACTTAGCAATCATCTCCATGAATTTAAGAAACAGGTGTGAGTATAAGCCTTAAACTGAAGACCACCATTGATAAATTATTTACAAAATTAATCATATACTTTGGCAAGACAATATGTGATTGATCTGAAGACATCATGTATTGGACTTGGGGACAAAATTGACCCTCTTTGTAGGTGGTCATCTTTCTCAATGTATTTGTTATCAGAGGAACACTAATATTGGTAGAGGTTGGTTAGCTCAGTCGACTCTATAGCTGGTTTGTGATGCCGCATGATATTAACAGCATGGGTTTGTCTGATGAAGGGTCGAGGCCCAAAACGTCAGCTTTTGTGCTCCTAAGATGCTGCTTGGCCTGCTGCGTTCATCCAGCTTCACACTTTGTTATCTTGGGTTTAATTTCTGCACTGGCTGAGATTACCATGAAGGACTTTCCTTATCAACCTCTCCCCTTACCTGAACCATGATGACCCTTCAATTAGGTCATCACCAATTGTCTCCCTCTCAAGAGCAATCAGCCCTACGATTCCAGTAGGACTATGGTGACTTTATCTTTTTACTAATGTTGGTATTCAGTGAAGGAACTTTTCTACTTTTGCTGTGCAGTTCTTCAAGTATAGTCTATGTGTTTCAGCATAACATTTTTGGCTTTATGAATTAAAGATTGAATTGTAACAAAATGGTATAAACGCAATTGACTAATGTCTTAATTTGTCGAGGCCCTGTGGTTTAAGAAGCTCAGAGACAGAAATTTAGCATGATAGAGCAGCTGGGATTTGTGAGCTAAAAGGCTTGAGTTAGGATTTGTGCACTGCTTGAAAAGAAGTGAAGTTCAGAGACACATTGCTTGTTCGGGTGATGATTTACATATCGCCCTATCCCATCATGTGTACCAGAGTACAGTGAATATCTTTGTTTACAAGCAGTACAAGCAGATCATAGTAAGCAAGGATGTACAGATCAAAGGTTGTAAAAAAACACATAGACAGAGGAATACCGGTTGCATTGCGTAGGCAAGGTCAAGATTAGCAAGATTAGCATAATTTGAGGCTAGAGAGTCCATTCATTAGTCCAATAACAACTGGGAGAAAGCTCTTCCTGAACCTGCTGGTGCATGTGTTCAAGCTTCTGTACCTTCTGCTTGACGGAAGAGTAGTAGGACGTCATTACTGGGATGCAATGGGTCTTTGATGATGTTAGAGCTAAAATATGTCAAAAGTATAGACAGAGCATTCTGAAAGACTGAGTCGCCAATTAATTCATCAGATAAAAGAAACAAATTGTAAATGAAGGATACTCATCTTAAGGGTCAGGGGAAGGCCATTGCAGAGCAAGCAAAATGTAGATGGATCAAGTTTAAGAGGTTTGTCTGGTTACAGTTTGGAGCTGAGAGAGTATTGAAACAAAGAAGTTACTTCAGGCAGTACGGATTACGTTAGCAGCTGGGCAGGAGAGGTCATAGAATCCCTACAGTGTGGAACAGGCCCTTCAGCCCAACAAGTCCACACTGGATATCAGAGCATCCCACCCTGACCCGTCCCCCCTTAACCCCTCCTAATCGAGGCATCCCTTGAACACTGTACTCAATATAACCTGGCCAATCCACCTACCCTGAACATCTTTGGGCTGTGGGAGGAAGCCGGAGCAAACTCATGCAGACACGAGGAGAATGTGGAAACTCTGCACAGACAGTCACCCAAGGGTAGAATTGAACCTCGGTCCCTGGTGCTGTCAAGCAGCAGTGCTAAGCACTGAACCACCATGCCACCCAGGCCCCTGGGTCCCCGAAGTTCCTCCCAGGTCCCTGGGAGCAATTGATAATTTAGTGATGCTCATAAACACTGTGGCTACTAGAAGAGGCTTGGAATACTGTGGTAACTCACCTCCTGACTCCCCAAAGCCTGTCTACCAAATACAAGACACAAGTCAGGATTGTGATGAAATACTCACTTCTTGCCTGGATGGGTACAACTTCAACAACACTCAAGCCTGACGCCATCCAGGGTGAAGCAACTCAAGTTGGCACCAAATCCACAAGCATCCACTCCTTCCATCCGTGACGCTCAGTTGCAGCAGTGTGTACTATCTACAAGATGCACTGCAGAACTTCACCAAAGATCCTGAGACAGTACATTCCAAACCCATGACCACTTTCATTTAGAAGGACAAGGGCAACAGATACATAGGAAAACCAGCACCTGCAAGTCCCCATCCAAGCCACTCACCATCCTGACTTGGAAATACATCACCGTTTCTTCACTGTCACTGGATCAAGATCCTGGAATTCCCTCCTGAACCACATTGTAGGTCAACCTACAGCATGTACATCGCAATGATTCAATAAGGCAGCCCACCACACTTTCTCTTGGGCAACTAAGGACAGAAAATAAATGATAGCCCAACAGAGATGCCCACATTCTACGAGTTATTTAAAAAATGTGGGTTTGAAGGAAGCTACGACTAGATCTTGCTTGGTGCAATGAAACCCAGGAATAGTGCCAATTGATTGAAGGTAACTGTCTGACAAAAAGCCAGAATTGTGCCTATGAATAGCTGCTGGTGTGCAGTCTCAGGAATGGAAAGCAATGCAATTTTGGGAAGACGAGATTGAATTATCAAAACATGAGCAACACTTCCAAGGCCAAATCTTTGAAGAATTGGAATAATTGGAATCCCTTTGAAAGGAGTCAGAGCTGTAATGAGATTTGGTGATTCATAGTCTGCCTAGTGTCTAGTTGGGATCTGTTTTTACTCAATTGGCCAATTAAAGTACAGTGTTTGGGAGTGTTTGAGCATAGCTTGTCTGTCATTGCATATTTATCTCATGGTAAACTTGAATGTCAGGGTTTAATTGAACCACTTTTTAAACCTGGTAAAGTTTATTTTACTTCTTCAGAACAAATGTAGCATTATTCTCTTAACAAGTACCTGGGATTTTGAACTTCATCTGGTTTATACTATATGTTACTCACCAGATCATTACGTAAATCTGACCATCTTGTCAAGGGTTGCAACCCAGTTTTATCTTGGAAGAGGCTTATCAAAAGGGTACTATTAAGAGGACAGTAGTTGCATAAAATTAGATGAAATTAGTTTGTACTTCTTCAAGTTGTGAAGTAGGAAGTATGATCAAAATGAAATATTTAAACGCTAAAAGTATGTGGCGGTATAATCTTCTGGTGGAGAAATAGACAAATAGGCACAGCCTCAAGTTTCTAGCTCAGGCATTAGACATTTCTAAAAAGGAATGAATTTGGAAATCTAAAACTCTCTTCCTGGAAAAAAATGTTAAACTTATTGAAACTTTCAAGAATTAGGATCGGATGGAAAAAAGATTTGTTCGATAATAATATTGGGGTTATGGAACTAAAACAGATAAGTTAAGCTGTTTTATAGATTGGCCACAATATGATTGAATGGTGTTATATGGGCATACTAGCTCACTATGCTTTATGAAGATAGCTGTCATCACCCTCTTTAAACATAGGAAACCAAAGGTCCTGCTAACTCATGTGGTAGATGAAAACCACTTCCTGCAGTAACTTGGCGACGCCCCTTGTTTTCAAGTTGTGGCGTATCGCATGTTGGAAGCCACGTTACATTGAGATGATGGACATTGTTACATTGATTGAGGAAGATCAGATGTTGGGCCTTAAAGTTGTTATGGTCTACAAATCTATGATATACCATCATAGTGAGTGGTACTTTTATGCAGAATTAACCACTCAGGACAATATAGGACAAATTGAAGGACATAAACAGATGTTGCTGGAAAAGCTCAGCAGGTCTGGAACATCTGTGAAGAAAAAAATCAGAGTTAATGTTTCGGGTCCAGTAACCCTTAAGGATGGGTCACCAGACCTGAAACATTTACTCTGATAATTTTTTTTTCTCTCAGGTGCTGCCAGACTTGCTGAATTATTTCAGCTACTTTAGTTATTGTTCCTGATCTACAGCATCTGCAGTTCTTTCAATTTTCAAATTGAAGGACAATTTTGTAAGGCTGAATGAACTTTTTTTTTAATATTGCTATGCATCAGTTTAAAATTTGGAATTTAGCAGTATTTCCACAGTAAGCTTCCTTTTGTTTACTATTTCTATCATAACACTTAGTGAGGTCAAGTGATATTTGGAAAGATTTTGTATTGCAAATTGATTGGAACCACTCTCTTAGGGCCGCAGGCCCCTCGGGCTAATAAAAGGTAACCAGCTATTTATAGCAATGATTTCTTGTTCATATCATTTCAGAGAAACAAATAGAACTATAAACAGCAGCTTTTCAGATAAACATTCTTCAATTTATTACATATCTATTTTCAACCTCGCCCTGCAGGAGTGTAAATTGCTACTTGTCAGGATCAAAAGGGTCAGCTAATGCTGATAATTTGCATTTTGACATATATGTAGGGAATGTAATGAATATAGCTACTGATGGTCACAGCTGAGAAATAAAGAGGTGTGACCCCTTAAAACGAAGTGACTACTCACAGGAAATTAGGATCTTACAGCCTTCACCAAGATCCAAGCAAATGGTCGTGGCTTTCAGCTTTTGCACTATGGAGGCGTTAAATAAAGGCAGAGGTCAAATGACAGAGTGGAATCTCTTTGATATCAAAGCATGTTTATCAAAGGTACTACATTACAACAACAAAAAAAATCTTCCAAGGGAAGAGAACTTGCCCAGCCCCCATTTGAAATAGAACCACATAAGTGAAAAGATCAAACTCAGAATACATTGGATTGAGTGGTATGAGTACTTAAATATTTTGGTAAATCTGGGGCATAAATTAATCTTGTAGTAAGAAGACTCCTCAGTCCAGTTCATCACATTCTCCATTGGAGGTTTTTTACTCCATTCTCTTTCCCAGTTGGAATCTATAGTTTAGCCTAGTGCGGCAGCAGGAAACCATTTGGCTGTCTAATGAGAAGAGGTGCTTGCGTTAAACAAGATGTAGTTCATTCCTGTTGAGCAACTAGGACAAGTTACATTTGGTGTGATAGACATTGGGTGGAATCCAATATATATCTTATATAATGAAATATGCTATGGCAGAATTCTGGACGAAGCCCTACAACTTGCTGCATCTTTTATGCACTTGCGGAATGACCAGGTGAGTTTCTCACCAGGCAGTAGTGAATTGTCAATTAAGGAGGATTGTAGCTTGTTAAATGCCTTAGTATCACCACAACCTGACTCATTATACTTAGCTTCCTATCTTACCGATTGGGCCAGACAAGATAGTCTTCAAGAATCTTTAACATGGAGAGCAAGAGGGTACCTGGTCACTTCAGCTCACAACTTGTCCCAGAGGACCTTTGAGTTGGATATTGGGCACCAATGGCTCAGGTCACAATCTACGGACACTGGCATACAACATGTGCCATGCTCAGAGAACCCTCATGACACACCTCTGATCAACTTGCTGCGTGCTTCTGAATATTATTCTTGCTGCACCAACAGTTTTCATTGCAGTGAGGACACTCAAGGACTCATTCCCAGCTCATGGATTGGATCAGGCTGAATCTCCAGCTTGTTCACTTGCTTTCATAGCACTCATTCACTGTGAGCTTACTTGGAAGCCCACTTGGCTTTGCATTGCCTTGCCTTTCTTTTTGCATTCTGCCCCTTCAGCCAGAGATACCGGTCACACATTCCTTCTGTCTTAACTTGCTGTCAATGCAGACACAAAGCCGGGAAGCTTGCCATGATTATCAGCCGGCCTCAGTCAATTTGAAGGACATAGCTTTTGCCCAGGGAGTGCCAGCACAGGCGCTTTTCCAATACTAGTCAATTTCAGCGGACGCCAGAGTTTAAAAACCAGGCGGGAAAACACACCGACGTTTCATCGGAGGCTGCACTGAGGATGTTACCAAGCACAGTGACGAAACATCTGCGGAACAACAAACCAGCTCAGCGAGCCAACCAACCTCAACACCCACAACCCGAGCTACAAATCTACTCCAAAACTTTTGAGAGTTTTTAAATCAATTGTTATTTGGAGTCATACATCACACAGAACACAGATCCTGAAGGTCAAACACTGCAGCACCTATGGCAAGTATGTACACTGAAATTAATGGGAAAGTGCCATTTCCCTCTACTTTCCTCACTCACAAGTCAGGCACCATGAACACTATTCTCTGGTTGGCAACAGGCACATTTCATTTTACTTTTGTTTTTTTTTCTTCTTATTTATGATTTCTGTCATTAATTTAGGCACCATGGTATGGTGACTTAGAAACGCTTTCACTCTGCTTTTGTAAAAATGCACGTGACAATAAATTGCTGTTCTGTTCCATTCTATTCATTTTGGGTGACTGGGTCCATAACATTGTTTTCCCCTGCTTAGACAGAACACTTCACCTCTGCGTGACCGATCATTCAGCAGCCCAGATGAGTATTGATTTAAATTTGCGCAGTTAAGTAAGAAAATTGGAGTGACAGGCAGCCTTGGGGCCTGATGATTTTACAATGACGGAAAGCTGAGGGGAGTTTTGCATGACATGGCTGAATGAGGATGGAACACTTGCCAAATTAAGCTCCTGCATGAAAGTTTTGTGGAAGAATACACAGTTAGATTTTTGTGACTCAAGTGTCACTATTGAAAAACAATAATTTGCTTTTGTAGAGCATAGGAACTGCAAAAGGCCATTCAGCCCTTCCAGCATCTTTCACCAGTCAGTTAGATGAAGAAGTCTAGGCCTGAAACATCAGCTTTCATGCTCCTCTGTTGCTGCTTGGCCTGCTGTGATCATCCAGCTCTACACCTTGTTGTCTCAGATTCTCCAGCATCAGCAGTTCCTGCTATCTCTAGATCATGGCTGCTCTGTATCAAATCTGTTTACCCACCTGAGTATCCTTACTTAATAAAGAAACTAATCTAAGACTTGAAATTTTCAATTGATATTTGGAGTTGGGAGGTAGAATTCCAGATGTCCGCACCCAAAGCCCAGAATGCTCTTGAAGAATTTCCTTTTGGCTTCACAAGGAGAGTAAGCAGATATTGAAAAACGGTGAAGTGAAATTTAACGGTCAGGAGATAAGGAACCACAGTACAGAGTATGAAGGCTGAAAGCTTTCTCTACTTTGGATGGTGAGGCCTTGACAGAATATCTGAGGCAACAAGCTTAAGCTCAGGTGGAAGGAGACCGTACAGGAGGTTGGAATGAGCTTTTGAAAAGACTTGTAAATAAGAAATAGGATTTTAAAATCACTTTTTTAGTGGACGTATCGACACACAGATGACTAGCATAGAGAGGCAAGGAAGTTGAAAGGATCTTGATGCTGGGTTAGTTCTGTCCACTGGAGTTTTGGAGCATTTATGGTTTTTTTAGGGTGGTCCAGAATTTCAGTGGGTAGTGCGGGGAATTCAAGGCAGGAGGTTCTGAGGATGGCTGAGAGCTGGTGTGACGCTGTAAATAAGACAGGGATGGAAGCAGGTAGTCATAATGACAAGCTAGATGAAACATTAGAAACACGGCTCACGGTGACTGATTAAATAGATGGTGCACAATTGAACTCATGCAGTGAATAAGCCTGAGTACGAGGTGAGTTGCCTTACATTTCCTGAGCAGGTTGAATAAGCCACTGGCACAGTGCACCTTGAAGGAAGGCTCCATCTGTTATTCTTGCACACAGCAAATAAGATTTATATGGAATTTGATCTTTGTAATTTTAACCTTTTTAGGCTGTATTGTTTAAAAAGGTCATTTGATTAACTTCAATCCTATCTGGACTTCACAGAGCAGCAGTGAAATGACACCTTCAATTTATATCATTAGCTCTGCTTGGTATTCTGCATTGAGATTAGGGTTGCCGCATGCCTTAAATTTCTTGTTCTACCAGTTACGATGACTTTTCATTGGATCACTAAACTGATATTTATTTTACACACAATTCTATTGTGGATTCTCTGCTGTTGTCAAATTTCATCATCTCTGTCACAGCAGATAGCGCCTTCCTTGGTACCTGAGTAAGGGGTTAAAATTGTCCTTGTACAGTCATGTTAGAATTTTAGAATATCTCTTCAATATTTTATTGGACTTTACTATACTCTGCACCTCAAGCATAATGGCAAATATTCTCATTTTTTTAATACCCTGTTTTTTTTAGCTGAGCTGTTCGATGGTGTGACTTTGTCAAGAAGTTTTTGGCTCACCATTCATTTTTCTGCTTAATGCATTTCAATACATCTTTCTTATCAGCAATGTGTATCCCCCTAACATTTTCTTTCATGCTATGGATGGTTAATTCAATCCTGTTTGCAGTTTTTTTAAATTTAAAATTCTCCCACAGCATTCATCAAGAGTCAGAAATGGTCTTCATAAATTTAGTTTGTGCAATCTTAAACGATTAATCAATTGTTGAGCATCTGCATTTATATAGGCACACTCTACATAACCTACTCAGCATTAATGCCAATAGATTGGTAGACCATTTGGAAAGAACTGTTAAAAGACCATGTACAACCACATCACTGCATACTATATTACAGGACATTGACAACATCAACAGTATTTATTGTTATCCACAGTATAAAATTGCAGGATAATAAAATGTGGGGCTGGATGAACACAGCAGGCCAAGCAGCATCTCAGGAGCACAAAAGCTGACGTTTCGGGCCTAGACCCTTCATCAGAGAGGGGGATGGGGGGAGGGAACTGGAATAAATAGGGAGAGAGGGGGAGGCGGACCGAAGATGGAGAGTAAAGAAGATAGGTGGAGAGGGTGTAGGTGGGGAGGTAGGGAGGGGATAGGTCAGTCCAGGGAAGACGGACAGGTCAAGGAGGTGGGATGAGGTTAGTAGGTAGCTGGGGGTGCGGCTTGGGGTGGGAGGAAGGGATGGGTGAGAGGAAGAACCGGTTAGGGAGGCAGAGACAGGTTGGACTGGTTTTGGGATGCAGTGGGTGGGGGGGAAGAGCTGGGCTGGTTGTGTGGTGCAGTGGGGGGAGGGGATGAACTGGGCTGGTTTAGGGATGCAGTGGGGGAAGGGGAGATTTTGAAACTGGTGAAATCCACATTGATACCATATGGCTGCAGGGTTCCCAGGCGGAATATAAGTTGCTATTCCTGCAACCTTCGGGTGGCATCATTGTGGCAGTGCAGGAGGCCCATGATGGACATGTCATCAAGAGAATGGGAGGGGGAGTGGAAATGGTTTGCGACTGGGAGGTGCAGTTGTTTGTTACGAACTGAGCGGAGGTGTTCTGCAAAGCGGTCCCCAAGCCTCCGCTTGGTTTCCCCAATGTAGAGGAAGCCGCACCGGGTACAGTGGATGCAGTATACCACATTGGCAGATGTGCAGGTGAACCTCTGCTTAATGTGGAATGTCATCTTGGGGCCTGGGATGGGGGTGAGGGAGGAGGTGTGGGGACAAGTGTAGCATTTCCTGCGGTGGCAGGGGAAGGTGCCGGGTATGGTGGGGTTGGAGGGCAGTGTGGAGCGAACAAGGGAGTCACGGAGAGAGTGGTCTCTCCGGAAAGCAGACAGGGGAGGGGATGGAAAAATGTCTTGGGTGGTGGGGTCGGATTGTAAATGGCGGAAGTGTCGGAGGATAATGCGTTGTATCCGGAGGTTGGTAGGGTGGTGTGTGAGAACGAGGGGGATCCTCTTGGGGCGGTTGTGGTGGGGGCGGGGTGTGAGGGATGTGTCGCGGGAGATGCGGGAGACGCGGTCAAGGGCGTTCTCAATCACCGTGGGGGGAAAGTTGCGGTCCTTAAAGAACTTGGACATCTGGGATGTGCGGGAGTGGAATGTCTTATCGTGGGAGCAGATGCGGCGGAGGCGGAGGAATTGGGAATAGGGGATGGAATTTTTGCAGGAGGGTGGGTGGGAGGAGGTGTATTCTAGGTAGCTGTGGGAGTCGGTGGGCTTGAAATTGCAGGTTTGTTTTTCACTTTTACAGTACATTCAAAGTTTTAAAATATTTCAATGTTGTTTGGAAATAACAAAGCAAGATCCAAGTGGGTTGGAGAGAGCTACAAAAATTCATTACTTCAGTGTGGCAAAAAGTATTAGAAAAACAATGAAAAACTGTCAAGCAAGAATGTTCATTTCCGGTTTATGCCTGGGGCAGTGCTTTATGCATGCCATTGAATCTGTAAACGTCCCTCACCAACTGGCCCTAAGCTCAAATGTACCTTGGATGTTTGGTTGAATAAGTAGTTGCTGTGGTCTTAAAGAGACAGTCCAGTTTAAGTCTACTTCCAACTTCCAATCCTAATAATATTATATGATGCCATCCAACTTGTACCATCCAACTAATGCTGAGTGATGACTTTTAGCTTTGCATCAAGATTTCTGCTGTTAGGAGGCCTGCCCAGAACAAAAAAGATGAAGACTGATCTAATTAAACATTAATTTCAATTGTATACTCGTAATCAACAGCAAATTTATTCAGCCTTGAAGATGGCCTTTATGCTTGAACCTGTACAGTGTGGAAGCACGCCATTCAGCTCAACAAGTTCACACTGACTCTGAAGAGCACCCACCCCCCGATCCCTGTAACCCTGCATTTCCCATAGCTAATCTATCTAACCTACGCCTACACATCCCTGGGGCAATTTAGCATGGTAAATCCACCTAACATGCACATCTTTGGACTGTGGGAGGAAACCGGAGCACCCAGTGGAAACCCACACAGACACAGGGAGAATGTGCAAACTTCACACTGACGGATATCTGAGGGTGGAGTTGAACCTGGGACCCTGAAGCTATGAGAGAGCAGTGCTAACCACTGAGCCCTCAAACTTCAGGACAAGCAGTTAGATAAAGCATTCTAGAATGATCTTTACTGAACTTTATATTCCACATCTGTCTTTTCCAACTAATCAACAGAAGACAAAAATCCAAGCTGATGCATCAGTGCTGCTCTGTAGGTAGTTCCAACTTCCAAGTAAAATGTTAAATTGAGGTCCTGACTACCCTTTCAGAAAGACATGAAGGACCCTACGGCATGATTTAAAAAAAACTGGTGAATTATCAATGGTAATCTGGCCAATATTTATCCCTCAAACAACATATTGAATTTAAAAATAACACACATTTTTTGATAAATACTATGTTGACATCTGTAGCTCTTGGCTTTACCAAGCTGTCAGCCACATTTTCTGCATTTCAAAAGTAGCTACACTCTAAAACTATTTAGTGAATGCAAAGCACTTTGGGGCATCCTGATTTTGTGAAATAATTCAGATACATGCATCTTCAAACCTTCTTTCTCATTTTAGTTTCTTCTTAGACTCTTAGAGCCTGATGTTTATCTATATGTCAATGTAACAGGGCATATCAGCTGTCTATTTGAATAACCCATCACAATAATTTTATGATAATAAAATGTGAGGCTGGATGAACACAGCAGGCCAAGCAGCATCTCAGGAGCACAAAAGCTGACGTTTCGGGCCTAGACCCTTCAGCAGAGAGGGGGATGGGGAGAGGGAACTGGAATAAATAGGGAGAGAGGGGGAGGCGGACCGAAGATGGAGAGAAAAGAAAATAGGTGGAGAGAGTATAGGTGGGGAGGTAGGGAGGGGATGGGTCAGTCCAGGGAAGACGGACAGGTCAAGGAGGTGGGATGAGGTTAGTAGGTAGATGGGGGTGCGGCTTGGGGTGGGAGGAAGGGATGGGTGAGAGGAAGAACCGGTTAGGGAGGCAGAGACAGGTTGGACTGGTTTTGGGATGCAGTGGGTGGGGGGGAAGAGCTGGGCTGGTTGTGTGGTGCAGTGGGGGGAGGGGACGAACTGGGCTGGTTTAGGGATGCAGTAGGGGAAGGGGAGATTTTGAAACTGGTGAAGTCCACGTTGATACCATTAGGCTGCAGGGTTCCCAGGCGGAATATGAGTTGCTGTTCCTGCAACCTTCGGGTGGCATCATTGTGGCACTGCAGGAGCCTCATGGGCCTCATGGGCCTCCTGCAGTGCCACAATGATGCCACCCGAAGGTTGCAGGAACAGCAACTCATATTCTGCCTGGGAACCCTGCAGCCTACTGGTATCAACGTGGACTTCACCAGTTTCAAAATCTCCCCTTCCCCTACTGCATCCCAAAACCAGCCCAGTTCGTCCCCTCCCCCCACTGCACCACACAACCAGCCCAGCTCTTCCCCCCCACCCACTGCATCCCAAAACCAGTCCAACCTGTCTCTGCCTCCCTAACCGGTTCTTCCTCTCACCCATCCCTTCCTCCCACCCCAAGCCGCACCCCCATCTATCTACTAACCTCATCCCACCTCCTTGACCTGTCCATCTTCCCTGGACTGACCTATCCCCTCCCTACCTCCCCACCTATACTCTCTCCACCTATCTTCTTTACTCTCCATCTTCGGTCCGCCTCCCCCTCTCTCCCTATTTATTCCAGTTCCCTCTCCCCATCCCCCTCTCTGATGAAGGATCTAGGCCCGAAACGTCAGCTTTTGTGCTCCTGAGATGCTGCTTGGCCTGCTGTGTTCATCCAGCCTCACATTTTATTATCTTGGAATTCTCCAGCATCTGCAGTTCCCATTATCTCTGATACAATAATTTTATGCCTTACCTAGCTGACTAGATTCTATCATGATTCTCTTTATAAATAAGATGACATATCCACTTTTTTTTTGGTTGCTGTAGAAGGGCAGAATTTGCACCCTCATGATTGAACTTTAACAACATTAATAAATGTATATATTTATAATCCACAGTAAGAAATAATTTGCACTTTGCAGCCTTGAAGCCACAAGCTTCAGTTCTGGATAATCTGATATCAGTATTGTGATAAAACTGTGGCTTTAAGAGACGTTCATTGTCCTGACTATTTTTATGAAGAAAGGTTGAGACAGAGATGCTGAGTGATCTGTTCAAAGCCAATAAAGAGACCAGCTTGTGATGCCTTGGCACTCTTTTTTTTCAAATTGGAACAATATAAGCAGCATGAAGGAGTGGGGTCAAGCTTCCAGAGAACCAGGATTTTAGTTTAACTTTCAGTAGCTGTTGGAGTTTGGAAGTTGCTATACATCTCTCTGTGCCACAGCAAAACACTCAAGTTTCTCTCTCTGTCTGTTTCACAGAGTTTTTTCTTGATGTTCTTTCTTCCTGGACTGGAGAATTGCCTGTGAGGCAATCTATTTTACTGGATTTGCCTTTGCTAAGAGTGTGTTTGTGGGATGTTACTAGATTGGAACAGTTGCTGTTTCGTAGTTACATAATCTATTATTCTGTTAAGATTTCCAATAGAGTTCAGTTATTCCAATTCTTCTTTCTTTTGTTTGTATTTTAACTATAGTACAAGAATAAGTAATGTTTTGCTTGAAGCCCAGTGATTTGACCAATGGAGTTCCATCTGGAAGACACAGCCTTACACTTGCCTTTAAAAATAGGAAAGAAGTTGGGGTTTAGGCTGTCTTCTTAATATGTTTTTTGGGGGTTTAGCCTGGCCCATAAAACTATGATGCAGCTCCTTTTGAACATGCTCAGTAGCTGTTCCCCAAGCAAAGATATAGTTAGCCCTTCACACTACATCTCCAAAATTATTTTATGGCGCCCCATTTTATGATAACATTGAAGCATTAACATTTAGCAACTCACACACCATTCCTCCTTCACGAGTTTCCTTGGTTTGAGGTGTCAGTCTTCAACAGCATCTCTAACTTTCTTGGAAGATACAAAGGATGCATAAGCATGATTTTTTTTACTGCCAGAGAGGCAAAACATACACAGAGCGAGACGGTTGCTAATTTGTAGACAAGGAATCATCTGAAACTCCATCAGGAAGTAGAAGTGTGTTACCATTTGTGGGATATTTCCCTTCTGGATCAGGACATACGTAAGACATTTGTCCGTAGTACCGTGGTCTGCTGACAGGATCGCCAGTTGGGTGACTTCTTGTGCTTCTAAGTCTTTTTTTCCTGAAGGATCATCCTATTTCTGCAGGTGATTAGATTCCCTACAGTGTGGAAACAGGCCCTTCGGTCCAACAAATCCACACCGCCCCTTGCAGCATCCCACCCAAGACCCATCTCCCTATAACCCCTGAACATGACGGGCAATTTAACATGGCCAGTTCACCTACCCTGCACATCTTTGGACTGTGGGAGGAAACCGGAGGACCTGGAGGAAACCCACGCAGACACAGGGAGAATGTGCAAACTCCGCACAGACAATCGCCTGAGGCTGGCATCGAACCCGGGTCCCTGGTGCTGTGAGGCTGCAGTGCTAACCACCGAGCCACCGTGCCGCCTAAAACGTTCACTTATCATTGATATCCTGCTGTGAACCTAAAGGAAGATTCTCGCTCTTTCTGTCAAAAGGATCGTTTTTTGAATCACAAGAATGCCGTTCATTAATTCAAGTGAAACTTTGCCTTGGCTTAAAAATCACTGTGAGCCATTGGCTTTGAACATTCCTGTGAAAGAGACTTCTTCTGTTTTGTTGTAACAATTGCACAAGAATGTTGGCATTCTGTATAGAGGATATCTAGAAATTTGTTCTATTGTATAGTTGCTAACAGTTTGGTTTTTACTTCAGTGTATCTTTAATGTAGTTAGATAACTGCAATTCTTACTTAATATTAATCCATTCTGGGCTTTCTATAAGGTTCAGTCTTAATTGTCATGAAGGCATTTGTGCCTTGAAAAACTTTATCGGTTTGTTCTCTTTGCTGAGAGAAGCTTCAGGGGCTAAGTTCTAGCTGTAAGGTTCTATTGGCTATTTTGGAGAGGAAAAAGCTTTGAACTTTGAATATGAGCCTGATCTGACCTTGATTTAAACATTTCCCTTACTGTGAATAGTTTTGACTTAGCTATTTTCCTTGACCTTTTGAATTAGTGCTTCTTACAAGAAGATAAATGTCTGTTGGTCTTCAGTAGCATCTACTTCTTGAACTGTTGCAAACAGAGATGGTCTTTTTTGCAATTTTCTTGCCAAAGATTGAAAGTTTCAAGTGGTGCTATGGCAAGCCACTTGAAAATGGCTCTTCATATGATTTGGGTGGTATTCGGCGAAGATTGCTAGTTATGTTTGACGTTGATGTGGGGTTTTCCCACCAGAACTGCGACAATAAGTAATTGCACAACGGACACTTTGTTCCTTGTGACTGTCGTCTTCCTGCCTCATTAATAGCCCTCAGATTAACAAAGTAGAGCGTGTCATATTTGGTAGGTTGATTCCAGGACAATACTCTATCCCCTCGAAAGGAAAGTCTATGCTGCTTTCTGCTGGTAAACTTGTGGGAATGTAAAGTTTACTTTAGAAGGTAAATATTTGAAAGAAAACTATTGTTCTGTACCACCACTACAGTGCAGTCTCGTTGGAACTCGTGTTTCAAATTTTCATTTTGGTAATGAGACAGAGTAGATCATTTATAGTGGACACAGAGGATCCAGTGGCTTTTTACCGCACTCATTAAACTTTGTCCGTTTTATAATGGGGTTTTATCTTCCGAAGAGTTAATCTTAACATGATGCTGAATCTTTGGCTATGTCTTGGCTGAGGAGAATGGCTTTAGCAGTCCTCATCTACAATAATATACTGACTTGCTCTCTGGTTGGCTTTGAATTGAAATCTGAAGCAATATGGTGTCTAATAAACTCTTGTTAACATGATAGTTAATGCAATCTGGTAGGACCTCTCTGCCATTTTTCAGAGGGTCGGTCCAAGTAAGCCTCGTTCCACCTTTGGAATATTTACAGTATAGGCTATGCTTACCAGAATGATTCCTTTGCTTCCTGCAGTTTATTTTTCAGCTTTTCTGCTTGATTTCCCCTTCTCTCTCGACAGTCTGTAGCAGAGGGCTCTCCCATTGTGTGACTATATGATTTGTCAAGTCTTTTTTTCTGAGCTAATTTGTTACTTACTGTGGCCAATTGATTTTTTTTTTCATTTTTTTGTTCCTTGCTGTGATCTTTGATCTGGCCTTCTGCTGCAGTTGTTCAGCTCCAGAGGGCTTTGACTCCCCAAGGTTCAATGCCGAGATTGGCTCTTGAAGTCCGTCAATTATTGGTTTCTTACCTTTGCTGAGCTTCTCATCAGCTGCTCCTGGAGTTGGATCACTGGGCTGGTCTTCCAATAACACTGGACTGCTTCTGAGTTTCATTTTAAGCAGGACCACTGGGGCCCCACTTCCGTGAGTCTGGTTACTCTTAGCCATTGCACAGATCGATGCAGCCTGCAGACTCAGAGTAAACAGTATCAAACTTATATTAATATAACTTCATGACAAGACATAACATGCTTCTGGAACTCTTCGTAGGCTCCAGTTTCATGAGATCTGTTGTCTCTATGACGTAGTTCCTTTCGCACAGTGGCTGTTTGTGGAGTGAATGTAACATTTAAACCTTTATTCTAGTGTTGTGTGTTTTGTTATCAATCCATTGGGGTAGCAGGGTGGCTCAGTGGTTAGCACTGCTGCCTCATGGCACCAGGCACCTGGGTTCTATTGTGGCCTAGGGCGACTGTTTGGAGTTTGCACATTCTCCAGTTTCCTCTCACAGTCCAAAGATATGCGGTTAGGCAAATTGGCCATGCTAAATTCCCCATAGTGTCCAGGGATGTGCAGGCAAGATGGATTAGCCATGGGAAAAGTTACGGTAGGGGATGGTTCTGGCAGGATGGTCTTCAGAGGATCAGTGTGACTTGATGGGCCACATGGCCTGCTTCCACACTGTAGGCGTTCAATGATTCACTCCAGATACTATTAGGAACTTGTCCTTTTACACATCTGTGTTGTCAGATCTTTGAGAAGCTTATTTGGGGAGGAAAAGTAAAACCAAACTGGGTGATTCATGAAGAATCACAATCTATTATCTTCAGTTGAAATCATATATTCATTCTCACTGGAAAATGCTGATGAGTAAGGAAAATGCTGCATTTAAAGTGACAAGATGCCAGTACTTGTAAGGAACATACAATATCAGTGTAGTGAATTCATATGGTCAATCTTCATAGAAGGTGTATTTATTTACCACATTATTGAATCACTTCTACCATAGTAGGACTGTTCATGTTACTGTGACCAGCTCATGACTTTGTACCTTAGCCTTCAAATGTCTCAGGCGATCTAATTAGATTAGTGAATCCCTGCAGTGTGGAAACAGGCCCTACGGCCCAACAAATCAACACTGACCCTCAGAGCATCCCACCTAGAACCATCCTACGAATCCACACATCCCTGAACATTTGGGGCAATTTAGCATGGCCAATCCACCTAACTTGCACATCTTTGGACTGTGGGAGGAAACCCACGCAGACGCGGGGAGAATGTGCAAACTCCACACAGACAGTCGCCCAAAGGTGGAATCGAATCTGGGTCCCTGGCGCTCTGGGGCCACTGTGCTGCCCTTTTAATCTTGTCCATTTATGCACTCTTTCAGTTTTTTGTCACATATTCTGTAACTTCCATAGACGAAGCCTTATTTAAAAAACAAATCATCCATGCAGAATCCATAAATCTTGTATCACATTAAAGAGGACAGGGTGGCACTGTGGCTAGCACAGTTGCCTCACAGTGCCAGGGGCCTGGTTTCGATTCCACCCTTGGGTGATTATCTGCGTGGAGTTTGCAGATCCTCCCCATGTCTGCGTGGGTTTCCTCCGGGAGCTTCACTTTCCACCCATAGCCCACAGATGTGCAGGTTGGGTGGATTGGCCATGCTAAATTGCCCATAGTGTTCATGGATGTGTAGATGAGGTGATTTATAGGGGGATGAGTCTGGGTGGGATGCTCTGAGGGTTGGAGAGGACTTGATGGGCTGAAAAGCCAGTATCCACACTGTAGGGATTCTATGATCTAAATCATCCACACTTAACCAACTATTCCTGAAATCAGCAACCTGAAGTAGAGACATGTATTTGTTACGATAGATGAAATTAGAGCTGAACCGTATTAACCAGCTGTAGAAAAAAGACACGATTTGATTTCCTATAAGATATAATGTGGAATATGGAAATAGTATTTTCTCATGCAGATACTTACTTGAGATTGAAATATATTCTTTTATTCATTTGTGGATATGGCCGCCACTAGCTGGGCCTTCATTTGTTGCCCATCCCTAGTAATCCTTGAGAAGATGGTCGTGAACTGCTTTCTTCAACTGTTACATTCCATTTGCTGTTGGTAGACCCACAATGACATTGGGAAAGGAGTTCTAGAGTTCGACCCAATGACAGTGATGGGGCAATAATATATTTCCAAGTCAGGAAGCTGAGTCGCTTAGAGAGAAACTTGGAAGTGTTGCTGTCTTTGTCCTTCTAGCTGGTAGTGGTCGTTGGTTTGGATGGTACTGTTTAAGGAGCAATAATCAGTTATTGCTGTGCATCTTGTAAATGGTACATATTGCTGCTACTGAGTGTGATATTAAGAACAAGAGCATAAATTGCTGGAGAAACTCAGCAAGCCTGGCAGCATCTGTGGAGAAAAAACAGGGTGCATGTTACCCATTCTGAAGAATAGTCACTGGACTTGAAACATTAACTTTGTTTTCTCTCCACAGATGCTCTCTGACCATCTGAGTTTCTCTAGCATTTATGCTTTTGTTTCAGATTTCCAGTATTCGTGGTTCTTTGTATTATTATATAATGTACAAGAATTGTTTTTAACTGAACAATGCAGCCCTTTCGATTTCCATTCATTTATAAAGAGAAGTACCAAATAGAATGACACAAATTTGTAGATATTTTCTATCAACCTGTTCAGAGGTATAATGATGTGTGTCTATAGCAGGTGAAACTTGAACCCAGTCCTCTGGATCCAGAGGTAGACACATTACCACAAGAGCGCTCTCACAGTCTGTATACTATGTAGTTGCAGGTCTAATCTTCTACAATGCCAGAAAATATAATTTACTCAAAGGAGCACTGATTCCTTAATGACTTTGTACAGATATTTTTTAATCAGCCTATTCAGAGATGCCATTACACACCTCTACAGAGGTGGGACATGAGCCCAGGCCATCTGGTCTAGAGGTAGGGATACTACTGCTGTGCCATTCGAGCTCCTAATCATTTTGTAGAGTCTGCACAAACATAATGAGGGTTATCAACTCAAGCCTTAACTCAGCAACATTATGTCACTTTGAAAAAAGCTCAATTTATAGTTGATACTGTGTCAGACAAGGGTCTGACACTGAAGTGAGAGCCAGAAATGTGTGAGTGACTGGACTTTGAAATTGCAGTGTGAGTCAGAACTGTGTGAGAGACCAAGGTCTGACACAGTAGTCAAAGCCAGAACTATGTCATATGGTAAATATTCACTTTATAGTTGGTACAAGGTGAAGGCTTTTTTTTGGTACAAGGTTTTTTTTTCACAAGTTCAATATTTATTTCTCAATTAATATCATCACTAAAACATGTTTTAAAATGAAATCATTGCTGTTTATAGGAGCTTACCATAATCAATATGTTTTTTCTAAAGTATTTAGTTGATTGTAAAGGGCTGTTAATTAGCCTTCCATAGCCTCAGGGTATTACAATGCAAATCCTTCTTTCTAAGTGACCAGTTATCAATATATCTGCTATTGCTTTTAGATTGCAAAGTTAGCAAATGCTAGGCATTTTCCAATCAATTTGTTTAGAGATGTTATTACACACTTGGATACGGGTACAGTTAAAATGTTTAAAAGACATTTGGATAAGTACATGAATAAGAAACATTTGGAAGGATATGGGCCAAGCACAGGCAGATGGGATTAGTTTAGTTTGAGATTATGGGCAGCATGTTCTTATTGGTTGGAAAGGTCTGTTTCCATGCTGTGTGACACTATGACTCTGACTCGTCTTTGTTATATGCCCTTGCATCTTTACTCATTATAAGTCTGAAGATTGTGGTTCACAGTCCTGAACACAAAACCTACTTTGGCATATTCCAAAGACAGTGTCTTTCACCATCTTTAAACTGAAATGCTGACTTTGCTCTCAGGAGAATGTAAAAGACCCTGTGGCACCAGCTGAAGATCAGGGGAGGTCTACCCCAATATTGATCCTTCAAGCAACATGGCTAAAGCAAAATGCACAGATAATCTTGCCATTATCACATTGCTCATTGTGGGATTTGAGTGCAAATAGACTGTTGAGTTAGTTACATTGTAACATTGCAACACCTTAAAATACTTAATCAGCTGCAAAATGCTTTGGGATGTCCGGAGGTTGTGAAATGCAGCAGCAAAAAGGCAAAAGTTATTTCCTTCTTTCTATGTACTGCTGGCTCAGGACTTAAAAATGATTAATATTATTTACAAAATGCTTAAAAAAATTTAAATGTAATACTTTATTACTTTCATGCAACGCTCCAGATTTCTCATAAACTATTCATGGCATCATCTGGAGAGAACATCTGTGCCTCACACTCAACGGTGATATTACCATTTAAATTGACCTAACACTGCTCCAATTTAAGGATTAACACTCAGATAGGGAAGCACACAAGCCTTTGGGTGATATAACTATCGGATGTATTAATATTGCAAAACTGCTTCCTGCTGTGGTTCAGTCTCAGTATTGTTGTAGGAACTGCAAACAGTGGTTTGAAGCTTCTGATTGTGACCATTGAGTTGATAGCCACTTTACAAGATGACAAAGAATGCTCTGTATGGGCCAGTAGTTTGGATTTCATACAAAAACAACTGTTCATTTACTTATTTTATAATTTTGTTTAATTTGTACTCACAGTATAAATTCTTCGGTCCCAAATATATTGAATTCAATGAAGTAAGGCAGCAGATCAAAGATACATTCTTTTTATATACTCTAGCACTGAGCCACGAGCATTTTGTTTTCAAGTCTGAAACCAATGAAGAATTTTGTTGGAGAAGTGTCTAAGGAGATTTTTCCGAGTTGTTGGGCCCACAATTAATCATTTTGGTAAGAAGCTTGGCACTATCAAAGATAAAGCTTGATCACTTGATTGACACTCAGTCCATCACTTTCAACACTCACCCATTCCACCACTTTGCACAGTGAAAGCAGTGTGTTTCATCTACAAGATGCACTGCAGCTACTCACCAAGCCTGCAATGACAGCAATGGAAAATATGCCCCATTGCTGTGCATTTTTTACCCACCCCCTCACCCTGCATAGTGCTACTGCAGCATTACCAAGTGCTTGGACCTAGTTACATAGATTTGTCTGGTTTCTCAGTGCTGATTTCTCTGATTTGAAGAAAGAGATGCAAAAGCCATTCAATGTAAACTGACTGTTAATTTCAGAGATAATGGGAACTGCAGATGCTGGAGATTCCAAGATAATAAAATGTGAGGCTGGACGAACACAGCAGGCCAAGCAGCATCTCAGGAGCACAAAAGCTGACGTTTCGGGCCTAGACCCTTCATCAGAGCTGTTACAATGTAACTAACTCAACAGTCTATTTGCACTCAAATCCCACAATGAGCAATGTGATAATGGCAAGATTATCTGTGCATTTTGCTTTAGCCATGTTGCTTGAAGGATCAATATTGGGGTAGACCTCCCCTGATCTTCAGCTGGTGCCACAGGGTCTTTTACATTCTCCTGAGAGCAAAGTCAGCATTTCAGTTTAAAGATGGTGAAAGACACTGTCTTTGGAATATGCCAAAGTAGGTTTTGTGTTCAGGACTGTGAACCACAATCTTCAGACTTATAATGAGTAAAGATGCAAGGGCATATAACAAAGACGAGTCAGAGTCATAGTGTCACACAGCATGGAAACAGACCTTTCCATTTCAGATGCTGTTTAGAAAACAGATTAGACAATTCCCACTCGTGAGAAACTGAAGGAGGAGTGACCCAACGTAAAGTGAGGGATGCAAGGACTGGCATGATGAAGCGGAGTGTCGGTGTGATCTGAGGGAGCAGAGAGACGGTATGAATAGGGACTTGAGCTCAAAAGGAGACATTGCATGTGTGGAGTGAGGAGAATTATTTAGCTGGAGGTGAATGCCTGGATCTGTAAAGAACACTGTCCTAGTAACTTTTGAGGAAATGATGGATGGTGTGATTGATCTGTAGAAAACGGATAAATGTAAATGATACTTATTTATGCAAATATTTTTAGATTCTGAATCTATTAGTGAGAGCTAGAACTGTGTGTGGAACCTGGTTTTGACACTGTAGTGACTAACAGAACTGTGTGTAGGACTAGGGTCTGACAATTATTGAGTCATGAGTGTGTGTGAGACCAGGGGTGTGAGTGAGAATTATCTAATCTATTTTCTAAAAAGCATCAGGAATTAACAGAAGGCACAATTTTTAGTACAGAGATGTGTGCACCAATCTCAAGAGAATGGAAGACTGCTGACATTAGGAAGAAGTGTATGTGACTACACGACTTCTCTGTATTCCCCCAAATTACTTCTCCAGTTTTCTACAGAATCTTGTGCAGCATAAAATATTTCTGTGGAGTTATTTACAACCTTAAGAATTTTTAAAAAAAGACACCTTTGCTTTCCATCCAGTAAAGAGATTGCTATGAAAGGACAAAAAAAAGAAATTCTTTCCATTGCAAGCCCCAAAGACCATCTCGCAGGGTTGGGTTCTATTTGCTTCCACTCCCTGCTGAAGGTTCTACTTTTCCCACACATAGCTAGTTGAGTCATCAGTGATTTCTAGTTCCTTCCATCAGATCAATCTTTTCTCTTGGTGACAAAGCCAAGAATGGGTCAACGCTATTGGAAATCACTGGAATATAAAAACAATGGTATGAACTCCTAGTGGTCCCACATACATTTCTAGCTCTCACTGCAGTGTCAGACCCTAGTCCTACATACAGCTTTAACTCTCACTACAATGTCAGACCCCAGTCTCACTCACAGCTCTAGCTGTCACTACACTGTCAGACTCAGTCCCACAAACAGTTCTGGCTCTCACTATAGAGTCAGACTTTGATCTCACATGCAGTTTTGGTTCGGCCTGCAGCATCAGGCCTCAGATCCCAAACCGTTCTAACACTTCATTGCCATATCTGCAGAACTATGCTGCAAGTTAAAACTTCCCTGGCATATTAAACGTAGAGCCTTATTTTCTTTCCCCTTTATGCTGTATCTTTGTTTCCAGGAATGCAAATGGCCCCATCTCTTCAAAAACATGAATTCTGCTGCGTAAATCAGGTCTGAGAGAAATCACAAGTGCAGTATGGTTGGACAGAAGCATGATACTGGCATACATGACAGAGATCTCCTGATACTGAGGGTATTCTGGGGAAGAATTGTTTGCTCAGGATTGTGATCCCATCATGAGCACTCAGTGGGCAGGGTAAATCTTTCCCTGGGACAGAGCAGCTGTGCATATTTTTTGCTTGAAAGCACCAAATAATTTCCTTATCCAGCAGTTTATGACAATGTGAGCAACTGAACATTATGAACTTATTAGGATACAGTCTGCTAGAGTTTGTGGACTAGAGAGTTGACAGTGCACCTGTTGTTTGGAGTGAAAAGCTCATGCTGCAGAACCCAACAAAGCATATGTGTGGCTGCACAAGAAAAGTCATGGTCACCATCTGGGATGCTCCTGTGAAATGGGGGCTAGGCCCATGGTCTGTACAAACTGAATATCTAATGTGTGTTTCAGGCCTGTTGACAGATTTTGTATTCTACTGCATGCCGCCATCTGTTTAATTAGGTGCTCAGCAGCAGCCCCAGATGTAAGCTGAAAGGTTTTATTTATCTGAATCCAGTGCCAGGAGGCAGTAGAATGGCAGAACACCAAGTCTACCATTCAGTGCTCACCTGGTTAAATTTGTACATGACTATTGACAGAAGGCTGTCCAAATTCTCTAAATAAAAAAAATGAAAGAATTGAGGATGCTTTAAATCAGAAACAAAACTAGGGGGATTGCTGGAAAATCCCAGCAGGCCTGGCAGCATCTGTGGAGAGAAATCAGAATGAATGTTTTGGCTTGAGTGATCCTTTCTCAGAGTGAGTTTTAGGCTACATTCTCTGGACTGGGACTTGATCTGGAGATGCTCTGACATAGAAAGGGAAGTGCTACCCACTGAGTGAGGGCTGCTACCTCCATGCTGTAACATCTGTCCCCTCACAATGTGGCATCTTGACCAGCTCCCACACCATCACAACATCTGCTGGCTGACCGTGGCACTTAAACTATGACTGCATTTTACAAAGGAACAACACTGAGGTTTTTCAGGCAAATGAGTTTATTGAAAATCAGGACAATAAATAATGGGGAGTTTGGTGACTGTGTGGGGAAAATGGGAAAACTGTGTAACTGAACAGGAAAGGATGAGATGGAGAGCCCATTACCACAACACCTGGACTCCAGCCTCTGGTCACCTTGTCCAACCCCGTCAATTAAGGATCAGAGTCAATCCAAGCTCTTAAATGGCATCTTAAAGGCCTCATCCCACTGCTTCTAGTACTCAGTCAGCACTGGTGGCAGAGGACGTGGAAGAGCTGGGTGGGGAAAGGAACTTGCCATGTGGGGTACAGCCCAGCAAAACTTCAGTGCCTGGACCCAACATTGGGAAGCAGGATGCCTTGCCTTTGATTCCACGCCCACACTACCACTGCCCTTCCTGGTTGTTGCTCCATCCACCCAAGAAATCTCATCCTACTCTGCTGACTTATCACTGGATGATCCATTGACGAAGTTTATATAGACTGCATTGCCAATACAAGCGCGGACCACTACTCCTGGTGATGCCACTGCTACTGGCCCTGGCATCAGTTAGCAGTCCTTTGAAGTGAGGTTTCCATCTAGCAGTGGGAAGTGCAGTGAGGTAATGACCTGGGAGGACCTAACAGACCCTGTGGTAGGGTTCCCACTGCCAATCAGGTACTTGATATCCTCAGTGCTCCTAGAGCATGGATTGGTTGAATTGCCATGAAATTAAACTGTGAATGACAGACCTCCAACACTAATTTGTTCCCACACATTTGACAGAGTTTAATGATTAGGTAATGCTTACAATACGATGAGGTGATAGAAACATTGTCATGAAACAATACAAAGCAACAAGCATCCACTTCACTCCTCAAGTTTGCACCGGCCTTTTAAAAGAGCAATTCGTTAGTCTCAATACTGTGTCTGCCTCCACATCAGTTTTCCTTTCTTAAACATTTATTCAATTTCCTCCTGTATTCCAAATTCTAACTATTCACATGTAAGACATTTTCCTTTGGCCACCTCTGGTTCTATGGTTAACCCCGTCATAGAGTCATAAAGGTCTACAGCATGGAAGAAGGCCGTTTGGCCCAACTTTCCCATGCTGCCCAGCTTTCACAGTTGAACTAGTCCTATTTACTTGAGTGTGGTCCACGTCTCTCCATGCCTATCCCATCCATATATCGACCTAAATGTTTCTTAAATGATGAAATTGCACTTACCTCCACCAATATGTCTGGTAGCCCATTCCAGCTACTCTTCAGCCTCTGTGTGAAAAAATTGCACCTCTGTACCCTTTTATATCTCTTGCCTCTCACCTTAAACCTACCCTGTCCAGGTTTCTCAAACCCTCAAAGTGCAATGCCATCTGAGCTAACAAAGAAGCTTTCCTTTACATTGTGCAATGGTTGGAGCCATCATCTCAATCACCTATCAACTGAATCCTCTGGAGGAAGTACATTCCGAGGCTAAATTCAATAATGACACACAGTGCACAGCTACTACATTCAATATACCCATTTCAAATTTATCAGCTATTTTAGCAAAGTGGTTAACCACTTATTTTAAAGATGATAAAGTCTGCACTGAATGGGAACTGTAGTGATACAAATGTGCTAAACAGTCATACAGTACCTGATTCATAGCATGACATAATCTGCAGGCCCTTTATAGGATTTCAACATTGTTCTTAACTTAAATGGACATATGTATTTCATGTTTTTCATAAAGAAATGGATTGTGTGCTGCTTTGCAATAATGCTACTGTACAATGTAGCTTTTAGGAAATTGAAAAATCCATGCTGACATTGTATTTACCACCCTGCGCTAATCTTTACTGCCCTGAGCCAATAAAAGGTGTAGTTTGGCTGCCAAGTAGACATTCCCATGCCAGCAGCTGTCCTTTCTGTGAAAGAACAGAGGACCATACAGCTGTTACACATTCATTCCCATAATACTTTGTTTGCCCATTTGGCCTAATCATGCTTCCTTTGAAATCATTTCATAAAATTATCATTTCAACTATGATATTTTTGTTGTTACCGATTTTTGGAAAGCCTTATTTGAGGAATGTTATATTTACAACATTGTTCTGAAGGTATTCACACCATTATGTTAGATATAAATTGATTTTAGAATTTATTGTAAGTTGAAATTTCAGCCTTGGCTCAGTTGGAAGTACACATGCTTCCGAGTAATCAGGTTGTGCATATTGGTTCCAGAGACACTTTTTGTTCATTCATAGGATATTAGTGTTGCTAGTTAGGCCAACATTTATTGACCATTCCTTACTACTCAGGAGATAGCCAAGAACCAACCATGTTTGTGTGGGTCTTGATTGATATGTAGGCCAACCCAGGCAAAGAATTCAGATTTCCTTCCCCAAAGGACATTAGTGAGACAGTTGGACTTTTTTTTAACGCCAATCAACAGTGTTTGCGTGGTGACCATTAGGCACGATTTTCATCCTGGATTTCTTTTAGCGGATTCGAATTTTGTCATCTGTCATGGGATTCCAGACTCAGGAACATTAGCCTGGAGATTCTGAATTAGAAGCCTAACGACATTACCACTATGCCATTACCTCCCTGTAATTGAACTCATAATCCACCACTCTCCCAACCCACCCCACAAATACATTCCAGTTCATTGCTAGGAGAGTGCTGTGCTGTTGTAGTTCCTACCTTTTGGATAAGTTCTCAAACCATGGTCCCATTGGCCTTCTCAGGGAAAGGTAAAGGATTATGTGTTGAAACTAGTTGAATAAGAGCAGCAGAGCAAGCCTTCTAGTGTCCTGGTGAACATCCACTCCTTCAATAACATCACCAAAACAGGTATCCTCATTAGCTACAATACAACCGTGAAAACACTGCAAAGGCTTACACAAGTAGAGTGGGCTAAGGGAAAAGATTCAAAATTTAGCAAAGCAGCCAGAAATAAATCAAGACTCAATGCCTTAGCAATAAATTCCTTTGTCTATTCAATTATACTACTCATTAATTTGCTAACTTTAAATTGTTTTATGCTTTTGTTAATGTCGTGATCTGAGGTACTGAGCTAACAGTCACAAGAGCCCTTCAAACAGCACAATTTCAAGCCCTGGATTGTTACATTTATGAACAGGCCCCACCACTTACACTGCCAATCAAATGAAACCACCTATATTAACAACTGCTTCAGATCATTTGCCATCATTATAGGAGTCCAATGCATGGGCATTTCTTCAAATGCAGTAAGCAGGCTGATTATTTTATTCAGACCATTGGTTAACAGATTAAAAGTTTCAATGTTGTCAAGCCAAATCGTGTCCTTAGGCATCTTCAATCAGCAGTTGCCATCTGTAACAATTGTTGGAGTTATTTCTCTGCTATTATGTAGTTTGGGTTATCATACTTGGCCTGTGTGGTAAATTAAATTGTATAAGCACAACTAATAGATTTGGTGAGATCGGACATTTCCATTTTTGAAAGATAAATTATTTTGTCTTTAGTATGCCAAGTAATGTCTCTAAGAAAATAATGAGATAAGTATTTTTACACATGCCTGACAATTAAGGAACAGCCAAAGGGGAGAACAGAGTGGAGAACAATGAGATGATCATGGATCCAGATGGGATTTGACATGGTTGATCTGAAAGGATGTTTCTTCTTATGGGAGAGACTAAACTGAGGAACACTGTTTAAAAATAAGGGGTGTCCCACTTAAGAGGAGAAATTCCCAAAGGATTGCAAGTCTTTGGAAAATTGCCCAAATATGTCCCACACACATAAGGCAGGACAAATCTGTCCTCGCCAATTACCACCCCATCAGTCTCCTCATGATCATCAGTAAAGTGATGGAAGGTATTATCATCAGTGCTACCAAGCAGCACTAGCTCAGCAACAACCTGCTCAGTGACGCCCAATTTGGTATCTGTCAGGGCCACTTGGCACCCAACCTCAATGCAGCCTTGGTTCAGACTTGGCCAAGAGAATGGAATTCCAGAGGTGAAGTGAGAGTGACAACTTTTGACATTCAGGCCACATTCAACTCTAGCAAAACTAGAATCTATGGGTAGCAGAGATATCTATCCAGTGGTTAAAGTCATACATGGAAAAGAAGAATTTAGTCTCTTGAAATTATAGCCAGCTTATGTGTCTTCTAGAATGCTTTGTGCCTTCTCCATTGATTCTTCTGTCAGGAATATTTACTAGATATGCTGTTGGTACCTTTCAAAAGCTCAGAGGACACTATGAGAGCCAATGATTCTCTCTTGAGAGCAGAGGGCTGTTAGTTCTGGCAGATGGCAGTTAACTCTCTGGCGTTCATCCAAATGCCCGCTTCTTTTATACCCTTGATGACACACCAAATTTCTTACAACAGGCTTGGTCCAAGTTTTTAAAACCATCAGATTTAAATTTAAATGGTTTTTGGTATTTAAGTGCCTGGTTCAAATTGATTGGCTAAATTCAAAGCTTGTAGGCTTGGTAAAATCTGCTGCTTGGCCTGCTAACTGTATGGCCGTTTGATACGAATGTTTCAATTCAGGTTCTCTCTTTGTACTTGCAAACTTTCAAGCTGCTGCTCACAGACAACATTTATATCGGTAAGCACAGAAAAAGCATGTCATCTTTTAATGGGACCATGAAATACTTGCCCGCTAGCATTTTACAAACACCAAATTCTAAATTCTAGCCTCCCAAATGACAAGTACTGTACCCAACTTTGCAACAAGGCTATTTCAGCTGCTTCATCAATGACCTTCCCTCCATCATAAAGTCAGAAGTACACATGCTCGCTGATGATTGCATAATGTTCTGCACCATTCGCAACTGCTCAGCTATTCAAGTAGTCCATGTTCAAAGATCTGGACAATATCCAAGCTTGAACTGACAAGTGCTAAGTAACATTCACATCACACAAATGCCAGGCAATGACCTTCTCCAATGAGAGACAATTTAACTGCCGGCCCTTGACATTCATTGGTACTACCATTTCCTGAATTCACCACCTTCAAGATTCTTGGGGTTATCATTGACCAGAAACTCAACTGGGCTCACCACATAAAAACATTGGCAACAAGACCAGGTCAGAAGCTAGGAATACTGTGGCTAGTAACCCACCTCCTGACTCCCCAAAGTCTGTCCACCATCTACAAGGTACAAGTTAGGAGTATGATGGAATACTCCCCACTTTCCTGGTTGGATGTAGCTCCAATAATACTTAAGAAGCTTGACAACATTCTTAATGCCCAAAGCAACCTTCTTAATTGGCACAACATCCTTCAACATTGAGCCCCATCACTACCAATGTTTGCAGCAATAGTGTTTTTCACCAAAGATCCTCAGACAGCACCTTTCAAACCCATGAGCACTTCCATCTTGAAGGACAAGGGCAACAATTATATGAGAACACCACCACCTTCAAGATGCCCTCCAAACTATTCACCACACTGACAAGGAAATATATTACCATTCGTTCGCTATCGCTGAGTGAAGCTTCTGGATACTGAGGACTTACTCATAGCAGGTGGATTGCAACGGTTCAAGAAGTAGCGCACCACCACCTTCTCAAGGCTGGCCAGTAACAGGCAACAAATTGCTGGCTGGCCATCAACGCCCACATCCTACCAACGAATAAAAAATTCTTGAATTGTACAGTATGGAAGGAGGCCATTCATTACATCATCATACCTATGCTGGCTTTGAAAGGACTATCCACCACCTCACTGTCATCATAGTAGTCCAGCGAATTTTTCTTTTCACTTTTAAAAATTTCCACGGAATTTGCTTTTGTCATCCTTTTGGTTCATGCCAGACTATTGCAATTTCCTGATTGAAAAGAAATTCTCCCCACCTCCTAGATAACAAAGCGTGGAGCTGGCTGAACACAGCTGGCCAAGCAGCATCTCAGGAGCACATAAGCTGACGTTTCAGGCTGAGACCTTTCATCAGAGAAGGGGATGGGAAGAGGGTTCTGAAATAAATAGGGAGAGAGGGGGAGGTGGATCGAAGATGGAAAGAGGAGACGATAGGTGTAGAGGAGAGTATAGGTGGGGAGGGGATAGGTCAGTCCGGGGAGGATGGACAGGTCAAGGAGGCAGGATGAGGTTAGTAGGTGGGAAATGGACGTGCGGCTTGAGGTGGGAGGAGGGGATAGGTGAGAGGAAGAACAGGTAAGGGAGGCGGGGACGAGCTAGGCTAGTTTTGGGAAGCGGGGGGGAGGGGCCGAGCTGGGTTGATTTTGGGATGCAGTGGGGGAAGGGGAGATTTTGAAGCTTGTGAAGTCCACGTTGATACCATTGGGCTGTAGGGTACCCAAGCGGAATATGAGTTGCTGTTCCTGCAACCTTCGGGTGGTATCATTGTGGCACTGCAGGAGGCCCAGGATGGACATGTCGTCTAAGGAATGGGAGGGGGGAGTTAAAATGGTTCGCGACTGGGAGGTGCAGTTGTTTATTGTGAACCGAGCAGAGGTGTTCTGCAAAGCGGTCCCCAAGCCTCCGCTTGGTTTCCCCAATGTAGAGGAAGCCACAACGGGTACAGTGGATACAGTATACACATTGGCAGATGTGCAGGTGAACATCTGCTTAATATGGAAAGTCATCTTGGGGCCTCGGATGGGGGTGAGGGAAGAGGTGTGGAGGCAAGTGTAGCACTTCCTGCAGTTGCAGGGAAGATGCCGGTGGGTTTGGAGGGGAGTGTGGAGCAGACAAGGGAGTCACGGAGAGAGTGGTCTCTCTAGAAGGCAGACAAGGGTGGGGATGGAAAAATGTCTTGGGTGGTGGGGTCAGATTGTAAATGGCGGAAGTGTTGGAGGATGATGCATTGTATCCGGAGGTTGGTGGGGTGGTATGCGAGGATGAGGGGCACTCTCTTAGGGTGGTTATTGCGGGAGTGGGGTGTGAAGGATGTGTTGCGGGAAATGAGACACGGTCAAGGGCGTTCTCGACCACTGCGGGGGAGAAGTTGCGGCCCTTAAAGAACGTGGACATCTGGGATGTGGGAGTGGAATGCCTCATCCTGGGAGCAGATGCGGCGGAGGCGGACGAATTGGGAATAGTGGATGGAATTTTTGCAGGAGGGTGGGTGGGAGGAGGTGTATTCTAGGTAGCTGTGGGAGTCGGTGGGCTTGAAATGGACATCAGTTACAAGCTGGTTGCCTGAGATGGAGACAGAGAGGTCCAGGAAGGTGAGGGATGTGTTGGAGATGGCCCAGGAGAACTTGAGGTTGGGGTGGAAGGTGTTGGTCAAGTGGACGAACAGTTCGAGCTCCTCTTGGGAGCAAGAGGCAGCGCCAATACAGTCATCAATGTAACGGAGGAAGAGGTGGGTTTGGGGCCAGTGTAGGTGCTACAAAGAGGCAGGCATAGCTTGGGCCCATGCGGGTACCTATGGCCACCCCTTTGTCTGTAGGAAGTGGGAAGAATCGAAAGAAAATTTGTTGAGGGTGAGGACGAGTTCGGCTAGGCGGATGAGTGTGTCGGTGGAGGGGGACTGATCGGGCCTGCGGGACAGGAAGAAGCGGAGGGCCTTGAGGAATGCAGGTGTATAGGGACTGGATGTCCATGGTGAAAATGAGGTGTTGGGGACCAGGGAATTGGAAGTTCTGGAGGAGGTGGAGGGCGTGGGTGGTGTCACAGAAGTAGGTGGGGAGTTCCTGGACCAAGGGGGAGAAAATGGAGTCCAGATAAGTGGGGATGAGTTAGCTGGGGCAGGAGCAGGCGGAGACAGTAGGTCGGCCAGGGCAGGCGGGTTTGTGGATTTTGGGAAGGAGACAGAAATGGGCAGTGCGGGGTTGGGGAACAATAAGATTGGAGGCTGTGGGTGGGAGGTCACCTGAGGTGATGATGTCATGGATGGTATTAGAGATGATGGTTTGGTGCTGGGGGGTGGGGTCTTCGTCAAGAGGGCAGTAGCAGGAGGTGTCCGAGAACTGGCGTTTGGCCTCGGCGATGTCGAGGTCAGTGTGCCATACTACAGCTGTGCCTACAACAAGCTTCAAAATCTCCCCTTCCCCCACTGCATCCCAAAACAGCCCAGCTCATCCCCACCGCCCTAACCTGTTCTTCCTCTCACCTATCCCCTCCTCCCACCTCAAGCCACACCTCCATTTCCCAACTATTAACCTCATCCCGCCTCCTTGACCCATCTGTCCTCCCCGGACTGACCTATCCCCTCCCCACCTCCCCACCTATACTCCCCTCTCCACCTATCTTCTCGTCTATCCATTTTTGGTCCGCCTCCCCCCCTCTCCCCATTTATTTCAGAATCCTCTCCCCATCTCCCTCTCTGATGAAGGGTCTAGGCCCGAAATGTCAGCTTTTGTGCTCCTGAGATGCTGCCTGGCCTGCTGTGTTCATCCAGCTTCACACTTTGTTATCTTCGGAGATGCTGCTTGGCCTGCTGTGTTCATCCAGCTCCATACTTTGTAATCTCGGATTCTCCAGCATCTGCAGTTCCCATTATCTCTTCTCCCCATCTCTTCATTGGTTCTTTTGCTAATTTTCTCAAAGTGGTGCCCTATGGTGGTTGATCTTTCTGTCAGCAGAAACAGTTTCTCCTTACTGGCTCTATCAGAATCCAACACTTCCAAATCCTCGCAAATGATTTTTTTCTTGGGAAAACAAATGATCATATGAATAGGCAAGGTTGACCATTGGCAAAGCATGGACCTTTTAAAGGAAATAAAAAGTAAAATGTTGACAGTGTTTCTTGTCTGGATTGTTAGCTATTGAATTCATTCCTATTCACCTGCTCTAGTTTTATTTCGTTGCAGTACATGGTACAGTTGTGCTGCTCTCCAGTCTTATCTCTATAGCCTCAAGTTAAATTTCTACCAATGTTTTCTCATAAGGAATTATAAATTGTTCACTGATCTGTGTCGATGTTTTACATTGCTTCCGCGGAAGTTTTTTTTTAATCCTCAGCCAAATGCATGATTTTTTGGGAATATGCTTGAAAGACTGGAACCAAGTTGATCTATAAAAAGAGAAAAAACCTTCTGAACTAGAACTGGAGAATTTGTTTCTTTTTTCATTCTCATTCCTCGATGAGTGAAAAATAAAAAAATCCGAAAGTCAAATGTGATGGCATTCATTGATACTGATTCAACTAGAGTCCTAATTTTCTAAATATTTCAGGTCAGCAGCATTTGAAAATATGCAGCATAAAATATTGAAGCATTCATATTTCTACAATAGCCGCATTTCTATTAGAGAAAAGGAGATGTAATATGCAGCGAAGAATAATTCATCATTCAGGTCCTTCAGAAAAGTGTAATAAACATATATTGCAGAGAGAAAAGCCCTTTTCAATAACACAATTGCTCTTTTACTTCCAACCTATATCTCTCTGCTGTATTCTACATCAGCAATTGAGCATGTTCCCTGTTCAGTGCTTCATTTAGACTCATCTAATAAATATTGTCAGAATTGAAGAAAAGAAAACTGCTATTCTGTGGAATCTTGCATGACTTCAGAACATCTCAAAGTGCTTTGCCATCAATTAAGGATGTATTTTAAAGTGAAATTGTAATATTGAAATTGCAGCAGGCCAATTGCAGAAAGGTCCTGCTGACATACAGCAATGATAATTTACTTTTAATTTTATGATTGGAAGGAGAAATGTTTGCTAGAACACCAAGGAAAAATTATTTACTCATTGAATGGTATCAGGAGATCTGTGCTCGGGAACGGCATCTTCATGAGAGAGGAGATGGAACTCAGTTTAATGTCTGCTCAGGAAGATAGCACCTCATTACTGCATTCAACATTCTGCTTGGATTGTCGGCTCAAATCTGAGGTGTAGGATTTGAACCCACAATCTAATTCAGAAATGAATATAGTGGACCATGACTGCTACACAGATAGTTGAATAAATAAGTGACTGTATGTTCAATGATCAATAGTGCCTTTGAAATGCGATCCATCTCATCCCATGGAGCTAAACTTTACAAATTGCTGAATCAGTGAGCTAGTTTTGCACTTGCCAGGTGATGGGATTGGTATTCAATGAAAAAGAAATCAGAGCATTTTTATATTTCTGTGAAACCAGTTTTATGCCCAATGTGCAAGTTAAAGATGTGCAGGCTGGTGGATTGGCCATGCTAAATTGCCTGTAGTGTTCAGGGGAGTGAAGGTTATCGGGGATGGGTCTGGGTGGGATATATCAAGGGGTGGTGTGGACTTGTTGGGCTGAAGGGCCTGTTTCCATACTGTAGGGACTCTGATCTAATCTAAAGGCCAATTTAAAAGGGCTAAAAGGGGACATGAGATATCTTTAGCAAACATGGTTAAGGAAAACCCCAAAGCCTTTTATTCATATATAAAGAGCAAGAGGGTAACTAGAGAAAGGATTGGCCCACTTAAGGACAAAGAAGGAAAGTTATGCGCTGATTCAGAGAAAATTGGTGACATTCTTAACGAGTACTTTGCATCGGTATTCATCAAGGAGAGGGACATGACAGATGTTGAGGTTAGGGATAGATGTTTGCTTACTCTAGGTCAAGTTGGCATAAGGAGGGAGGAAGTTTTGGGTATCCTAAAATCCATTAAGATGGATATGTCCCCAGGTCCGGATAGGATCTATCCCAGGTTATTGAGGGAAGCGAGAGAGGAAATAGTCAGAGCCTTAACAGATATCTTTGAAGCATCCTTAAACACGGGTGAGGTCCTGGAGATCTGGAGACTTGCTGATGTTGTCCTCTTGTTTAAGAAGGGTAGCAGGGATAATCCAGGTAATTATCGACTGGTGAGCCTGACGTCAGTGGTAGGGAAGCTGCTGGAGAAGATACTGAGGGATAGGATCTATTACCATTTGGAAGAAAATGGTCTTATCAGTGATAGACAACATGGATTTGTGCAGGGAAGGTCATGTCTTACCAACTTAATAGAATCCTTTGAGGACGTGACAAAGTTGATTGATGAGGGAAAGGCTTTAGATGTCGTATACATGGACTTCAGTAAGGTGTTTGATAAGGTTCCCCATGTCAGGCTGATGGAGAAAGTGAAGTTGTATGGGGTCCAGGATGCGCTAGCTAGATGGACAAAAAACTGGCTAGGCAACAGGAGACAGAGGGTAGTAGTGGAAGGGAGTTTCTCAAATTGGAGACCTGTGACCAGTGGTGTTCCACAGGGATCTGTGCTGGGACCAATGTTGTTTGTGAAATACGTAATGATTTGGAGGAAGGTATAGATGGTCTGATTATCAAGTTTGCAGATGACACTAAGATTGGTGGAGTAGCAGATAGTGAAGGTGACTGTTAGAGATTACAGCAGAATATAGATAGATTGGAGAGTTGGGCAGAATAAATGGCAGGTGGAGCAAATCCGGGCAAATGCGAGGTGATGCATTTTGGAAGATCTCATTCAAGAGCCAACTATACAGTAAATGGAAAAGCCCTGGGGAAAATTAATGTACAGAGCGATCTGGATGTTCAGGTCCATTATTCCCTGAAGGTGGCAATGCAGGTCAATAGGGTGGTCAAGAAGGCATACAGCATGCCTTCCTTCATCGGACAGGGTATTGAGTACAAGAGTTGGCAGGTCATGTTACATGTGTATAAGACTTTGGTTCGGCCACATTTAGAGTACTGCCACATTACCAAAAGGATGTGGTTGCTTTGGAGAGGGTGCAGAGGAGGTTCTCCAAGATGTTGCCTGGTATGGAGGGCGCTAGCTATGAAGAAAGGTTGAGGAGATTAGGATTATTTTCATTAGAAAGAAGGAGATTGAGGGGGACCTGTTTGAGGTCTACAAAATCATGAGGGGTATAGACAAGGTGGATAGCAAGAAGCTTTTTCCCAGAGTGGGGTCTCAATTACTCGGGGTCATGAATTCAAAGTGAGAGGAGGAAAGTTTATGGGAGATTTGCGTGGAAAGTTCTTTACACAGAGGGTGGTGGGTGCCTGGAATGCGTTGCCAGTGGAGAAGGTAGACGCAGACACAATAGTGTCTTTTAAGATGTATCTGGACAGGTACATGGATGGACAGGGAGCAAAGGGATACAGACCCTTGGAAAATAGATGACAGGTTTAGACAGAGGACCTCGATCCGCGCAGGCTTGGAGGGCCAAAGGTCCTGTACCTGTGCTGTAATTTTCTTTGTTCTTTGTTCAATATTTTGTATAGTGTGAATATTGTAGCTCACTGACAGTGGAATGTACCTGCTCCAGTGGTGCGAAGAAGGTGTGAGAGGCCAAAAATGTTGTGTAAAACTCCATTGGTTCAGCCTTTGGATGAGATTCCCAGGGCCAAACTGTCACTAGATTTGATAACCTGCTTTGTCAAAGACTGTCGGCAATGGTCAAAACCAAAGCTTCAAATGTCGGCTGTTTTGTGATAATACTGGAATTTTTCCCAGTTCTCCCTGTGTGGCATGAGCCCAGGCAATGCTCAGTAGCATCTCATTAGAAGCTAGGAAGACAATTGGTCAAAAAGGCATTAGTAGAATTCTATCAGGCCAAATAGATCCAATTCTACAGACAGACATTTAGACTTCCCTCCCCTGCTCCCATTCACCCCGTTAATCCCCACAATTCAGAGCCTTACTTTTGGAGTTTGGACCATTTTGAGAGTGCCCCTTTGGTCCTCCATTCTTCAGGAATGCTCATCTCTCTTTTCCTGCTGAAGCCGCAGCTTGAGCAATTCTGCAGATCCTCCCAATATCCTTAACTGAGGAGTGAACATGGAGGCAGCTACCAAACGGCCACACCTGAAGGCCCTGACACTCAGAACTTTTATAACTGCTTAGGATTCAGTGGTGAATCTCCATAAATAACTAGCTATCCAGGAGTATATAAATCAGGCAGGAAAAGATTAATCTGTGAAGCTAAAATGGTAGAAAGCACTAAGTTAAGGCACAGGAATGGGATTTGCGTCTCCAATACTAGGTTTTCTTTTATAGTTTGAAGCTTTCACTATCTAAACATCATTAATAAAATGCATTATCAATCAAGTGATGTTGGGTATCATCTGTACTGCAGGCTTGTGCTTAGCTGAGTCCTCATGCATTGAACAGTAAAAGACTGCTCTTGTTGCTTCATTAGAGTCTGCTCCTAGGCAGATACATTTGTTGTATCCACATGACTAGATGGTGCAGACAATGACAAATCACCAAATAACTTTTATAGATAATGTATATTTATTCTTGCCAAGAGGCATGTTTTTCAGTTCAGTTAGAATCAGAAAAAAAAGCTCTTTAAATGTGAAGTAGTGTAATCATTGAAGTAAAACTTCAGTGTTGGAACAACTTATAGTCAGCTGATTGCTCCTGTCATCATGGCCCTAGCACTGGTTACTGTTTCTAACTACATCAACACAATTGGGATCTTTCCATCCTTGTGTCTAATTGCAGTCATTGGGCTCTTGGTATAGTTAGGGAATAGATAAGTGGGGACCATATAATTAGTGGATAGGCACTGTTCTCTGCAATCATGAGTGGAAGTCCCAAACATTGCATTGCTTGCCCAGTACCAGAGTTAAGAACATTTCCTGAGGGCTGGAAAAGAGCTTGGAGTGGGAGGGGAGGGATCCAATGGCCATCATTCTCATTAGTACCTTTAATAGGACTGGAAAGGTCGTTTTGCCGAAAGATTTTGGACAGTTTGGAGCTAAATTAGAAAGGAAAACCTCTAAGGGGTCACTACCCGAGCTACAAACAAACTGGCATACAGTAAATAAAGCTAAGGAATAAATACATGGCTCAAAAATTGCTGTGGGTGGACTGAATTTCAGATTGTGGGTCACTGTCACCAGTAGAGCTCTTCTGGTGGGACGGTATTTACTTGAACCACGCTGGGACCAATGTCCTGGCAAATCACATAACCAGGACTATAGAATGAGCTTTCCATTAATTAGATGGGAAGAAGCTTTTAAAGAGTGGAAATGTAGACTTACAAAGCAAGAGGATATGGCAGTATTACAGGGAAGCTGTCAGGATAACCATACCTAGATTGAGAAAGAGGGGACAGAGCGGACAAACATCGAAAACAGCAGTAGATATGGTTGAAGAGGGGAAATGGTAAAAAGGTGTAATTAACAGCTAATTCCTTAAATGAGCATTGTATTCAGAACAAAATAAATGAGTTAATAGCCATGATTTTATAGCCATTATAGAGATGTGTTTACAAGGATTTCAAAGCTGGGAACTAAATATTTGGCAATTTGTGCTTTATTGAAAGGACAGGCCGAATGGAGGGGGTGGTGGGGTAGCTTTGTTAGTGCAATATGGGATAGGTATGGCTGCAAGAAATGACCTTGGATCTTAAGAAGTAAAATTCCAATTGGTGAAGATAAATAAAAAATGGGAAGAAAGCACTGGCAGGAGTAGTCTATAAGTCCAATTACAGTAGCTATATGGTGAGAATAAATCAGGAAATATGAGGGTGTGCAGAAACAGTAGTTCATTGATCAAGGTTGACTTTAATCTTCATGTAGTTTGGGCCAGTCAAATTGGCAGAGGTAGATGCAAAGAACTATTAATTGTAATTGGGACAGTTTCCTAGAACGACATGTTTTAGATCCCAGTATGGAGCAGACTCTTATAGATCTGGCAATGTATAATGAGACAAATTTAATACATAATGTCAAATAAAGGACCCCCTAGGAAACAGTGGCTACAACATGGTAGAATTTAACATTCAGTTTGAGAGGAACTTGGGTCAGATTTTAATTTAAAAAAATCTGGAATTAAGAGTCTAATGAAGGCCATGAATTCATTGTCAATTGTCAGAAAAACGTATGTCGTTCACTAATGCCCTAAAGGGAAGGAAGCAGCCATCCTCACCTGGTCAGGCCTACATGTGACTCCAGACCCACAGCAATGTGGTTGACTCTGAACTGTCCTCTGGGCAATTAGGAATGGGCAATGAATGCTGCCTAGCCAGTGACGCCCACATCCCATAAATCAATAAAATAAAACAGCTATGCTGAACTTAAACAGTGGCAATTAAAAGGAATGAGAACTAGCTGGAATGACTACGAAAGAAGTTTAGCAGCACAAATCATTAGCTTTTGTGCTCCTGAGATGCTGCTTGGCCTGCTGTGTTCATCCAGCCTCACATTTTATTATCGAGGAACAATGATAGATGTTTAAGAAAATAATTCACGGAAAAGATACATTTCAGTGAGAAAAAAGGATTCTAAAAGAGGCTAAGCCAAACATCGTTAACTAGGGAAGTTAAGGATAACATCAATTTGGCAAAATAAACATACAATGTGGCAAAGATTAGTGGTAAGGCAGAGGGTTAGGAAAGTTCTAAACACCAACAAAGATGACAAATAAAGAGGAAGAAGTTAGAGGATTAAACTTAGAGGATTAACTTGTCAATAAGTAAGTAATCATGATGGATAGGATCTTTAATGTATAAAAAGTAACAAGACTGGGAAACAATAATGGAGACAAAGGAATAGGCAGAAGAGTTGAATAAATAATTTGCATGGGTCTTCACAATAGAAGACACTAATAGCATTCCAAAATTACTAAATAATCAAGTAGCAAGAGGAGAAGAGGAAATAAATACAATAACTATCTCTTGAGAAAAATGCTACAGAAACTTTTTGGTAACACCTTAAATTAGAAAGGAAAAAAAGACAAATAAACATGTAATTATAGGCCAGTTAGCTTAACAACTGTTATTAGGAAAATGCTGGTCTATCATCAAGGATGTAAAAGCAGAGCAGCTAGAAATACAGAACATGATCAAGCAGAGTGAGCATGGCTTTACAAAGGGAATCTTGTATCTAACAAACTTAATAGAATTCTCTGAGGAGTTAGCAAGCTAGATAGATGAAGTTGAAACAGTGGATATACTACATTTGGATTTTCAGAAGACATTTGATGAGGTACCATACGTTATGCTACTTAATTAGATAAGAATGCATAGTGTATGAATATAGATAGAGGACTGACTAACTATTTGAAAACAGAATTGGGATAAAAGGGGACATTTTCAGGATGGGGACCTGTAATTAACAGGGTGCCACAGAGTTCAGTGCGGGGACGTGAATTGGATGAGGAAAGTGAATGTACTATTGCTAAGATTGTGGCTGACTCAAACAGACTGAAGAAAGGATATAGACAAGTTAAGTGAGTGGGAAAAAAATACTTGGCAGAAGGAATATAACCTGGGCAAGTGTGAAGTTATGTGCTTCAGCAGGAAAAATAAAGGGGTTGAATATTACTCTAGTTGAGAAATACTGCAGAAAGCTACAGCACACAGGGATTTGGGAGTTCTCGTGCACAAAAATCTAGTATTCATGTTCGGGAGGTAATAGGGAAGGCGACTGAAATGTTAGTCTTTATTTCAGTGGAAATGGAATATAAAATGGAGAGGCTTTGTCCAATTATACAGGCACTAGCCATGCCACTGATGGAATACTGCATCCTGGAATACTGGAGCCCCTTATCTAAGTAAAGATATTGGAGGCAGTTCAGAGAAGGTTAATTTGGCTGATCCTGGGTATAGAGAGGTTCTTAGGTGACTGCACAGGGTGGATGCAGAAAGGTCATTTCACTCTGTTGGAAAGTCTAGGACCAGAGGGCATAGGTAAGGGGTCACCCGTTTAAAACAGAAATGAGGATGAATTTCTTCTCTCAGAAGGTAGTGAATCTGAAATTCTTTACTGCAGAGGGCTGTTAAGGCTGGGTCATTCAGTATGTTTAAGGCTGAAATAGCTGGAATTTCAATCAAGAAGGGAATCAAAGGGTGTGGGGGAAAGGCAGGAGAATGGAGTTTAGAATTATCAGATAAGTCATGATTTCATTGAATGGTGGAGAAAACTTGATGAACTTAATGGTCAACTTCTGCACTTACGTCTTCGGGCCTTTCGATTCACATTTCCTTGTTCCCAGTTGATCACATTTAGAAACAATGACTAAGTTGAACTGAAACATTTATACAAGGAGAACTTAGGTTGGAAATTTATGATTTGAAATTTTGCTAGTTTTACTGTAGGTGAACAATAACTGTGATTTAAACTGAGAATTATACATCTTTTGCAAGGTCCCTTATCCTCAGAACAATCATGACCACTGACATCCACTGCCATTGTGTCACCAACTCTGTTCCTACCTCAGTCCATTTATTACTTTAACCCACATTCCTGTCTTTGTTTCCATCAGAATCAGCTTAGTCAACACATTCCTGTCCCATTCTGAACTCTCCTTAAGCTGCAGCAACACCTGGAGTTCCGTTGCCTGTACATGAATTCATTCACAATTTATCCTGTATTGGCTCACCTAATCTAGCTAGAATTCATAACAGAGCAACTTTAAATTTCACTTCTTTGTTTTCAAGTCCCTGATTAGCTTTGCCTGTGACGATTTCTGTAATTTGTTCCAGACCAACAGCCTTCCAGGATTTTGTGGGCTTCCAATTCTGCCCTCTTTTCCTCTGGGTGCTCCTGTTCTCTCCCACAGTCCAAAGATATGCAGGCTAGGTGGGTACAGGAGTAGGGGTTTGGGTCTGTGTGGGATTTTCTTCAGAGGGTGAGTGTGGACTTGATGGGCTGAATGCCTACTTCCACATTGTAGGAATTCTACAATTCTCTGCTCATTGCTCTTTATTTCTGTGCTACATTCTCCTCTTCAGTTGCCTGTAGATCTCTCCCATATTGCTAATTTAAACAATATGACTAGGGAGAAGAATAAGAAAGGTGTTCTTCCTATGCTTTTTCATATGTGTGTGTGGGAAACACAAATCGTCTTCCTGAAGGATACTTCATCTGTAAGCAACTATTGTGACTCAAAGTGCCTTTGCTCACCATTATCTTGAAAATTCACTAGCAATGGTCATAGCTTATAGTCCTGAGCATAAGGCCTTTACTTATAACATAGAACATAGAACCTTACAGCACAGTACAGGCCCTTCGGCCCTTGATGTTGTGCCGACCCGTCATACCGATCTCAAGCCCATCTAACCTACACTATTCCATGTACGTCCATATGTTTATCCAATGACGACTTAAATGTACCTAAAGTTGGCAAATCTACTACCGTTGCAGGCAAAGCGTTCCATTCCCTTACTACTCTCTGAGTAAAGAAACTACCTCTGACATCTGTCCTATATCTTTCACCCCTCAATTTAAAGCTATGCCCCCTCATGCTCGCTGTCACCATCCTAGGAAAAAGGCTCTCCTTATCCACCCTATCTAACCCTCTGATTATTTTATATGTTTCAATTAAGTCACCTCTCAAACCTTCTTCTCTCTAATGAAAACAGCCTCAAGTCCCTCAGCCTTTCCTCGTAAGACCTTCCCTCCATACCAGGCAACATCCTAGTAAATCTCCTCTGCACCCTTTCCAAAGCTTCCACATCCTTCTTATAATGCGGTGACCAGAACTGTACACAATACTCCAAGTGCGGCCACACCATAACCTCTTGGTTCCGGAACTCGATCCCTCCATTAATAAAAGCTAAAACACTGTATGCCTTCTTAACAGCCCTGTCAACCTGGGTGGCAACTTTCAAGGATCTGTGTACATGGACACTGAGATCTCTCTGCTCATCTACACTACTAAGAACCTTACCATTAGCCCTGTACTTTGCCTTCCGGTTACTCCTACCAAAGTGCATCACCTCACACTTGTCCACATTAAACTCCATTTGCCACCTTTCAGCCCAGCTCTGCAGCTTATCTATGTCTCTCTGCAACCTACAGCATCCTTTGTCACTGTTCACAACTCCACCGACCTTAGTGTCGTCTGCAAATTTACTAACCCATCCTTCTATGCCCTCATCCAGGTCATTTATAAAAATGACAAACAGCAGTGGACCCAACACCGACCCTTGCGGTACACCACAAGTAACTGGTTTCCAGGATGAACATTTCCCATCAACTACCACCCTCTGTCTTCTTTCAGCGAGCCAATTTCCGATCCAACTTGGGCTTGGGGTGATTTGCATAAGGTCAGGGATGTCTGACAGGTCTCAATCAACCCTGCTTCATAATTTTCTTTGTGCAATCTTTAAAACCAACCACTTTGACAAGCTTTCTGCTCATCGACCCTCATGCACTCCTGTGCAATGTGGTATCTGTTTTTTTCTGTTAATCGGCCCTGATGTTGCTTAGAGTGTTTTGTGGCTTTAAAGGTGTGTTATAAATGCAAGTTGTTGCAGTTGAGGGCACAATATTACATAGAACTGTACAGCACAGGAACAGACCCTTATTCTTGAATTTCAAAAGCAGCAGGCAGTCTTCTGAATTAGCACCTTGTCTCCTCAAGATACTAAATCGATGCTCGAACGCAAATGGGAAACATCTGTCCTTGAACATTTTTTTATTAAACCAATGAGTTATTTCAAAGTGGAAATCCTGCAAAAAGACAAGAGCTGAGAGAATCTGAAATGAAAGCCAGGAGAATCAAAGCAAATAGCAGTCAGAGTAGGTCATTCGGCTCCTCGAATCTGGTCTGCCATTAAACCAGGCCATGGCTGATCATCTGCCTCAACACCATTTTCCCACAGGATTCCCTCATCCCTTGGTATCTTTAATACCTAGAATTCTATTGACCTCTGTCACAAATGTTTTCAATAACTGAGACTCCATTGCCCTCTGAGGTAAAGAATTTCAAAGACTCACCACACACTGAGTGAAGAAATAATGAGTTCAGTCTCGAACTGATTTTGATGCTGTTAAAGCAGACATGAAAAGATATTAAGCCAATAATTGTGTTGTTGCAGGATGTAGGAGTTAGATTCCAATGAATACTTTAAATAAACCTTACACCTACCATCAGTTTGGGTTTGAGGCTTGGTTCAAAAATGCATGCAAAATGAGCAGTCATAGCTTTCTAGGTATTGTTCTTGTAATCAAGTGGGAATGTTTAAAAGCTTTTTTTATGATGCTGCTTTGATTTATCAGAGATATTAAATATGTTTTACCTCACTAGAGTAAAGGATGAGGAATGTTAGCTTTAAACATGTGTATGACAACACTGCATCCACTCATTTCTTCCCGGATATAACATTTAAGTGGCACAATAATAGCTTTTATCATTTTCAAAAATTATGTGTTTTCTTCACTTTTCTATGAACAAAGCAATTTCCTCATGCACCAAATCCTTCCACTGTTCAATCAGTGTGCAGTCTGTTTGATAGAGGCAATGTATTTGGTCTGTATACATCAGTGCTTCTTGACCTTCAATTAAAATATCTTGTTTTATTTTGCAGATGTACATTCAGACAACAACTCTTACTATATCCATGAGTTTAAGTGCTTCTGTATCTCTAGGCATGCTCTACATGCCTAAGGTTTATATTATCATCTTTCATCCAGAGCAGAATGTGCAAAAACGCAAGCGTAGCTTCAAGGCGGTGGTGACGGCAGCCACAATGTCAAGCAAATTGTCACAAAAAGCAAGCGACAGGCCAAATGGAGAGGTCAAAACTGAACTCTGTGAAAGCCTTGAAACCAACAGTAAGTGGAAATTCAATCAAGTGCCGTTCATATACACAATTAACTCAGAGGACTCTTAAAATCATCTGACCCCTAGAGCATCCAGCTTATTGGTTACAAAGCATTTTGATTTCAGGAACATAACAAAGCATGAATTGTATCACATTCTTACCTGCTATCCAGATTGTCTTAATGCACCAAATGGACAATTGGAGTGAATTGGAGATAATATCCCCGACATTTGCAATGCATAAGAGTAATGAAATCGGCCTTGTTAAGATGAATAGGCAAAACATGAAGAGAAAGACATGCACTGGATTGTTAGTTATTCCTGACCAGCCTTCGTGTGAATGGTCATCACTAAACTGAGGCGTTAACTCTGTTTCACTCTACAGATGCTGGCTGACCTACTGAGTGTTTTCCAAGATTTCCAACGTCTGCAGAACTTTGCTTACACAACATTTCCTGTATTTGAGTTGAGTGATACCAACCAGGCAAACCTAGGGTACAGACATCTGTTTCTATGTGACGCCATTAATTCTTAAATAACCTTTAGAGGGATGATGTTTCTGGATGAATGATTTTAGTTGTGTTGAATAGTTTAAGGACCATAAAGATCTTGTGAATGTGCCAAGTATCAGATGGTGATCTTTTGTGAATGTCCTGTGCATCGAAATATTATGCAAACAGCTAACCCATGTCAAACCATTAATTTTTTTGCACCACTAGGTAATGATACCATTTCTGAAAATTATTACAGCCAAAATGGTCAAAGAAGAGAAATTCTACCTGAAAACAATGGGATAGATTTTCAATTTTTACATTTTTTTGATGTTTTGGTGATTAAAACAGGTTGCCAACTCACTATTACCCATGTTAAACTATTAGGCAAGGTAACAGGTACCAAATCAAAGATAAACATTGTGCCTTTATTACACAATCAAAATGAGTACTAGGGAGATATTGGAGACCAGCAGGTCCTCATGATATTTTTAACTACAAGGTAAGCTTCACTGGCAAAGCAGGGCATGATATTAGATTTTTGACTCATTCCCAGGTCTTTGTTATAATATTTAAGTAGTTATCCAAACATTTGGGAAATTTCTGGAATGAGACTATTGTGATTGTGTCATTAAAAAGGACATTTTAAAGGCTGTAAGATAATTCAATTTGTTTTAACTGGTAAACGATTTACCCACTTGCAAATATCATTTTCAAATACAGTGCTGTTGTTAGATTAGCTAACGTGCTTATTATACAATCAAGCTGAAAACTGAGAAAACCTTTTATTCCACTTTGTTTGTATAATGCAATTTAACTTTGAATATAATTGGTTCCAATTTTTTTTAAAATCCTCATTCTAAAGGTATGGGCACCATGAGCAAGGCTGACACTTATTCCTCATTATTGCAGTCTTCCTGAGTAAGTGACAATGGGCTGCCTATTTAAACCACAGTAGGCAATATGTTCGAGGTTCTCCCACAATGCTTCATTATGGAAATTTCAGGATTTTTCCCCAGCAATGATGAAGGAACAATGATATTCCAAACTTGGAAGTGATGGTGTTTCCATGCAGTTCCTGCCTTTGTCCATCAGTGTGAGTGAGGTTGCAGGTCTAAGAACAAAAGAAATGATTGCAAGACCTCAGGCCCAACAGCCCCTCAAACCTAAGATAATAAAATGTGAGGCTGGATGAACACAGCAGGCCAAGCAGCATCTCAGGAGCACAAAAGCTGACGTTTCGGGCCTAGACCCTTCACGTCAGCTTTTGTGCTCCTGAGATGCTGCTTGGCCTGCTGTGTTCATCCAGCCTCACATTTTATTATCTTGGAATTCTCCAGCATCTGCAGTTCCCATTATCTCTGATACTATTTCAGCCCCTCAAACCTGCTCTTCCATTTACAACAACTGTTCTGGTCGTGGTTCTTGTTTTTAGCTTTGACTCTAACTGTTCCTACCCATACAGTAGAACCACATTCTTAGTCTGGTTTATGTCATTATATCAAGACAACTAGATCTCTCCTCTCCCACTCTAACCTCCTTGCCAGATATCCTAACCCTGACACCAGCAAGCAAGATAGCCCTTTTTCTTCCACTGGTGGGGCATGGGCATTGCTGGTTGACCAGCATTTATTGCCCGAGTTGCCCTTGAGAAAGAATGGTGAGTGGGACTTCATCTGCACAAGGTCTGTGTGATGGTCGCTTTTACTGATACTGTTGTGGAGAGATGCCTCTGCAGCTGGTAGATTGGTAAGGATGAGATCAAACATGTTTTTCTCTCTTGTCTGTTTTGTCATCACCTGCTGCAGCTCCAGGCTAGCAGCTATGTCCTTTAGCTCGATCAACTCCATCACTAGTGTTGCTTCCGAGCCATTCTTGGTGGTGAATGTTTGAAATCCCATACCCAGGGCACACTTTGTGCCGTTGCCACCCTCAATGCTTCCTCTAAATATTGTTCAACATTATGGAGGACTGATTTATCAGCCAAGCGAGGATGGTACGTGGTAATCTGTAGGTTTTCATGTCTATATCTGGGACATTGGCTGTAAGCTAAGATTCCGTGACTATTTCGGGCTGTTACTTGACTAGTCTAGAAGACAAATCTCCCAATTTTGACACTAGCCCCAGATGTTGGTGAGGAGGATTTGGCAGGGTTGACAGGGCTGTTTCTGCCATTGCCTTTTCCCGTGCCTATGTTGATACCAGGTGGTCTGTCTACTTTCATTTCTTTTGTTGAGACTTTGAAAGAATTGATGCAACTGAGTGGTTTCCTAGGCCATTTCAGAGGGTGGTTGAGAGTCAACCACATCACAGTGGGCATGGAGTCACACATAGGCCAGATCAGAAGAGGATGACAGATTTCCTTCCTTGAGGAACATTAGTGACCCAGATGGGTTTTTCTGACAAAGGTCAGACATGGGGGAAAAGCAGGAACAGGTTATTGAGTCAAATAATGAGCCATGACAGTAACAAATAGTGGAGCAGGATCAAAGGCCTACTCCTGTTCTGCTTTTCTATGTTTCCGTAAAACTTGCTAGCACGTGGAATAGTCGAACCACAGGAAGATAGAGAAGGGGAATACAAGGAAGTGCAAATATATTTGGATGATGTAGAAGGGATGGAAGGTCATGTGGAACATCACTACAATATTGAACTAGTAGGTGAATACCTTTCTCCCAGATCACAAGAGCTTAAATTTTCAAAGGAACGAACTTAACTTGAATTTCTTAAATCAGCCAAATTTGAGATAATTAAGTTCTTCGCTCCAGAAAAAAATAACCAAATACCCACGCAGACAGATTAGAAATAAGAAGTGAGTCCAAAATTATAAAAGTTTTAAAAGAAACATGCACAGATCAGTCTCTGAATTGTTCATGAAGAGCAGGCGTTGGACTAGTTGCGTTGATGTGACAGGTAATCAGTCAATTTTCAGGACTCTCGGCCTTTTGGGTGAACCGATCACAGTTCCTTTGTCATGATTCCTTTTTCCGCTAATTTGCAGCACTTGGGAGTATTTTATTTCTGTCATTCTTTATTGCAGCGCAAGGGTGTTTACTATTGTGGCTTCCAAAGCACACTAGGCATACTCTTGTCCATAGCAGCCAAATAATAAGATGCAGACTAAAAAGTTGAAGCTCTCTTATTCCTCAATTAGAAGTGTATAAAAAATGGAGTTAACCACAAAAATTGTTCACAAAAGGTGTCTCTCTAACAAGTCTGAGGAGTGGTGTGGAGAAGTATTCAGCCACTTCATTATTTCAAGTCACTTTCATTTTGTTTGGATTTTCTTTCACACTTACAGGTGTTACATTTTCTCAGTTCAAAACAGATTCTTTTTTGCCAGTGAGTGACTCAATTTACACCAGCAGTTATATTGTCTCTGCAGCTGTTCTCTTTTTAAAAGCACATTTTGGAATTAAGGGCTTAAAACACCTGTAGTAGTTCAGGTTTCAGATGCATCATTGTAGTGTTTTTGAGATCTGTCCCCTCTGACCATCTATTCCTGTTTAAGAGCAGTTTATTTTTACTGCAAACTGTTTCACAGTGACTACGTGAGCTTTTCTGTCATCAGGTTTCCACCATTGTATGCATCCTTACGCAGGCCTTGCTTGTTTATGGATTTCAAGTATTGATTTATTGTCACATGTAGGTAGAAAGATATCATATTTTGTCGCCACGATACAGCGCCATTTGGAGTTACAGAATAAAAAGGAAATTACATCTTAGAGTTCATCTTCTGTACAAGAGGTTCACAAACACAACTCCAGGCTTTTACAAGGTCTCCGCAAGGTGTCCCAGATCCCCACTCCAGCCATTGCCGCTGCCACACTGAACACTCACCGAATCCACTTCTACCGCAGCCAGGAGACTTCTTACTTGTGCCACGACTGCTGCAGCCGATGGCCTGCTGAATCCCTGAGTCCAGGCTGCAGGCCTACCACAGCCAGAAGTCCAAATCCAGGCACTGTGACTGCCACAGCCGGCAACCTACCAAGTCCCCGAGTCCAGGCTCTGGGCATACCGCAGCCAGTAATCTTCCTTTCAGGCACCACTAGCACTGCAGCCTCTGTCCGGCTGAGCCCCCAAGCCCAGGCTCCAGGCCTACCACAGCCAGTAGTTCTGACATTGGGCATTATGACCGCTGCAGCTGACAACCCGCTGACTTTTCTCCAGCTTCGCCACAATGTCAGAAGTTGAAGAAAAGAGTCATAGGATCCCTACGGTGTGGAAGCAGGCCATTTGGCCCTTTGAGCCCACACTGACCCTCTAAAGAGTATCCCACCCACACCCAAGTGCTGTAACCCGACTTTCTCCATGGCTAATCCATCTGCACATTCCTGGACACCATGGGCAATTTATAATTAGTCAATCCACCTAAGCTGCACATCTCTGGATGAAAGAAAAAGAGAAAGTTAAGGATGATAAAGGGGAGAAAGGGTGAAGGGAGGGGATGTGCTCAGGAACACTACCTAGCGTGCCGGAGATGTTGAATATCATCTCATAATGTTTATATTGTGCAGGAGACACACTGGAAAAGAAGTCCTGGAGCATGCTGCTGCAGTTCCTCTGTAGGGCTTTTGTTTTTAAATTCAGTCACTGAACGTACATCTGATGTTCAGATTCCTGACCGATCAGAATGAGCAGATGTGACGATTCCTTGGTGGGGGCCCTCACTCTTAGTGTTTACTGACACAAGACCCTTGCAGGTCAGGTCTCAGCTCAGATACACAACCCTCAGTGGCCCTGGGTAAGCCAGGTAGTTTGGTTTTCCATTGGTGTCTCATGTGAAAAAAACAGCAGGTGAGTAAGGACAGCAGTGGAGAATCCATAAAGAGAGCATTGAATACTTTAGCCGTCTGAGATACTAAATCTCAGGAGCCTGTTGAGAAACTGGAGCAGTAACAACTAAGGCGAGTTGTACTGGCAGGCTTTCCATGGGCACAGAGTGTGTTCGGAGATCAATTTGGAGGAGATGGTCTCAAGAAGAAACGTCACAATGGTCTCTGTGTTGATGCATTCACTTGTGGGTAGTGTGCTGCAGAACTTTGGTGAGACCACACCTGCAGAATTGTATACAGGTTTGGTCTCTTTATCTGAGGAGTGATGTTCTGGCTATGGAAGGAGTACAATGAAGTTTCCCGGGACTGATTCCTGGCCTGGCAGCGCTGATGTAAGAAGAAAGACTGAATTGGTTGGGACTATATTCACCGAAGCTTAAAAGAATGAGGATGATCTCATAAAAGTCTATCAAATTCTAACAGGAATAGACAGGATGAATGCAGGAAGGATGTTCCTTAACAGGATAGATGCTGAGAGGTTGTTTCCCAAGGCAAGGGAGTCCAGAACAAGAGAAAACTGTCTCAGAAAAAAAGTGTCCATCATTTACAACTGGGGAGAAATTGCTTCACTCAAAGGGTTGTGAATTGGCTACCTCAGAATTTTGAGGATGTGTCATCCTTATATATATTTAAGGCTGAAAAAGGCAGTTCTTCGAAATCTACGAAATCAAGAGGTTTGGAGAACGAGGATGGAACGTGAAGATAAAACCCAAGATTAGGGATAGGATTTCACTGAATGTTGGAGCATACGTGGCTGGCTATGTGACCTCTTCAGGCCTCCATCTCTAGCGTTCTGGTATTCACATTCCAACAGCGCCTTCAGTTGCCAAGACTGCAAGCCCTGGGGTTCTCTCCATACATTTCTCGACCTTGCTAACTCATTTTCTTCCTTTAAGTTACTCCTTAATGTCTATCTTGCTGACTTTTGGGCAAGTGATCCTGTGTTTTCTTTATTGCTGGTTGTTGTACATTACTCACAATGCTCCTAAGAAGTGCCTTGAGATGCTTATATTAAAGGTGCTGTGCAAGTGTAGATTTTTGTTGTGGTTCATCCGAGGTAAGGTTGCATAAATGCTGCCATCTTGATCGATGGTGGAAAGCAGATAAGGCATGCAATCTTTCAAGGCATCTACAGTCAGTGGATGCCACCTCTAACGCAGTGTAAGCACACTCTCAGAACAAGGCCTACATGAAATGCCCTTTATTCAAAGCAAGGAAGCAGGCACAAAGTTTAAGGTCTTATGGTATTTTGTGTTACTGTCATTTCTACAAGCCCTTCAATTGTTGCTGAACTCTTGCTTTGCTTTCACTAATGAGACCTTAATGGGAAACCTCTGCACCTACAGCAAAAGTTGAAAACTTACGTCAGGATCATTGTCAATGTCACAATTTAACTGAGCAATTCTTCTCTTTGGAGGAGATTTTTCATACACTGAAGCGCAGGCGTTCATTTGTTGAACCCAGTTTCCAAACATATCTATTTCTGCACTTTAACTTTCTGCAGTTTCCCAATCTGACTCAATATATGAAGCTAAATAGCCCCCTTTACGTTGTGACTGAGATTTTCCCAGCATTTTTCCCAGAACTGTACAACTGCAGTTAAATTGTTGATGCAAACTCTGCTCAATTTTTCAAGAAAGAAGTTGTATCACTTTAGAAATGAACCAATTAATGAGCAATGTTTTTGTATTTTGTCGACATTGCAATGTGAAATATTAGGAAAAACAACATAATAGCAGAATGTGAAAGGAATGAGAGATGCAACTATTGAAATATTTGGATGCTTCAGCCACCAGGATGAAATGTGTCATGCAGCTAATTTGTTACAGCCAAACACCACAACATACTATATGGTCTGAGTTAATCATTTAAAATGGATGATCTCGACTTGGTCAAAGGTTTCAGGTTCAAGGTGTGGTCCAGAGACATGAGCTTGTATCAGTGCTGAATTCCCAGTGCAGAACTTGAGGAGTGCTGCATTGTCTGATTATCGGATTAGATTAAACTGAGGCTGTGCTAAGCCTTTCAGGAGAATCTGAAAGATCCCAAGGTATTATTTTGAAGGACCACTGTTAATATTAATCCCTCACTTCGTATTACTCAACTGACTAAAATGCCCATCATTCGCATGCTATTTATGGGACCTTGCTGTGTGCACATTTGCAGCCAGTTTCCTGCAGTTCAGCAGCTACTGCACTTTAAAAGAAGTTTAAAAGAAGTGCTTTTAGAGCAATACAGCACTTTACGCTTTATGAGATTGTGATGAATCTTTCTTTCTGTTTGTGATGTTGTTGTGACAAAACTGGTGTGAACTACTACATGGAAAAATTGTAAATACTATGCCTTCTTCTGTATTTTTGGTTTGAGTCTGAAAAAGGAAAAGAACAGTTTTAAAGCTAGGGTTTGTTGAAACTTTAGTGCATCTTTTTCAAAAAAGGTAAGTGATCTGAAAGTAATTGTGAGTGCTGCTTACACAGTTGCTGGTTCAAGCAGTAGTAGGAGACAAAGGCCTTCTCCTTGCCAACAACTATTTGATTCCCAAGTAGCTGAAGAGCTCAGAGGTATGAACAAGATAATGGAAAGACATCAGACACCAGTTCAGAAGCTGTCGCTGATCTTTGCGTAAAAGCTACTTTCAGCCTGGAGAGATCCAGTTTAACTTTCCTTTTGCAGTTGCCATATTGTGTGATTTTTATGTATAAGTCAAGAGCTCTGTAAGTGTGGACAATTTACTCTCTACCTCTTGCAAACTAGTGAAAGCATGCAGAGAGGGAAGATAGAAAAACAGCATTCTGATCAGCACAAAAATCACCTCAACAGAATCAGTGAACTACTTTCCTCGTATTTCCCTATGCCCATAATGCCCATGCTTTTTTGCTTGTCTGTTTCTGCCTGTGTGTGCGAGAGAGACTATAAGGTGTTAGAATATTAACTGCCAATGATTCATAATTGTTTACCTGTAATCATTCCTATTAAGCATGAAAACCTAGTCCATGCTTTTTCAAACCTATGTTTGATATTTAGGTCAATTATGGGAGGGTAGGATAGTTTTTACATCTTCTTTTGTCATGACTCTGGGAAGCACACAAAATCCTTCTCCCGACAGTAGTTATTCCCAATTAAAGTCTTGTTAGTTTTCAGAGTAAGAGCATTGGATGATTGCATTTGTTTCTTACATTTATATTCAGTTTCACAGATAAAAATGAAGGCTTGTAACACGCATGTGATAAAGCTGTTGTAAATGATATTTTGCATATTTTAAGTCAAAAACTGGAGTTAAGATATGAGCTCTATGGTCAGGCAGAACTGTAATCTGCTCCTTTGTATTGGAGCTATGTTTTAGCAGTGCCTGAAGTGCATTGTGCAGAGCAGATAGCACTACAAACAATAGACTTCTTGATGAGCAATTAAATCTACTTATGTGCTCTATTGTCTCAGACAAAAATCCAATGAATAGAGCCAGAATTTTCGGTGCTACTTAGTTTGTGCCTAATATTTGGGTCATGGATTACGTGTTTTTGGATTTTCACTTTCAACATTTTTAAAGAGACTTTGTCTTCAGAAAAAGTACTTGGTAAGCCAAATGGTATAATGCGATGAGCTGCACGCTATTTTGTTACAGATAGACTGCATGAAGCTGTGAAGGAGATCACTGTGTGTTCGTAGATAAAATATTTATTTTTGTCAAGTCGAGAAGCAACAGTCTCCTTCAGTGAAATAAAGCTGAACACGGACAAACATGCAGAAAGTGAAACTTGCTATAATTCCACTGCATATCCTCAAATTAATCTTTCTGGGTTTGATCAATCTTCACTATTTTAATACCAATCATAAAAAAGCCCACAAAGGCTCGAAAAAGTTATGGTAATTGCCAAAAGAAATCGTCTCTGCTGAATAGAATTTCCTAGCAAACATCGGGAAGATCATCCACAAACTGACACAGTAAAGAGTCATGGGAAGCAGGTACATGGCAAATCCAGTGCAAAGTTGGATGTTGTCTTTTTATGCACAAGCGTTACATCAACATTCTGGAACTCCCAACCCTATGGTATTATTGGGAATAGTTTCACAGCTAACAGCAGTTTGAGGAGAAAGTCCAGCACTACCGAAAGCAATCTAGTCAGTAACGTCCACATATCCTAAATGAGTGAAAAGAAGCACTTCCAAGTTAGTACATCCAAAATACGTTAAACCTGCATTTAACAAGCTTGGATTGAATTCACAGCTAATATTGAGGAATGGCAGAAATAACAAGGATACTTCAGGAAAAAGGGTGAAATTTTCACATTTCTTTTTAAATTGCAGGTGTGGAAGTGTCAGTTGCCTTCCTGGTACATTCTCAAAGGCAGTAGATGTCTGCTCCCTGATGGATTTATGCATAATTGCTATTTTACAAAGCAGAGGAAGACCATTTGACTTTAAAATAAAATTCTGTTCAATTATTCAACTCTCCCACTCATGGTATACAAAATTACAGTTTCTTTTCCCATGCAAGAAAATATCAATTGCCTTTTTAAAAATCACTAATGAATCAAGTTCCACCACTGTTTCAGGCAGTGAATTTAAGATCATAATTTGCCGAGCGAATAGTTTCTCCTTCTCTTATTTCTGGTTCTTTTGTTGAATTTCTTAGAACGGTTTCCTCTGGTACTAATGGGTTGCAACCATTGGTTTCCTGTTAGTGGAAACAAATGGTCTCTTTTTATTAATCCTATCAACTCCTTCACAATTTTGAAGACCTTTACTAAATTCACAGCTGGCCCCACCCCCAACTGTAATCTCTGTTTTAAGAACAATCCCAACATTTGCAGTTTTATCACATAATTGACGTCTTTCTTTATTAATGGTTGATCAAACCTATCTTGTGTATCTGTCTTCAACAGCTTCTTCTACCAAGACAACGTACATCAGCTACAGCAACCATGCAAACTGACTTGGCTAAAATCTAAAGTAGTCTGAAGAGACTGCATGTATGAAAATGAACCCTCGTGTCTCATCATTTGGAAAGTGCTCCGACTGTACTACCTGCTGTGAGGCTGAGGAAGAGGAACCCTCAGCAACTTCAGTTGAGGTGTTCCCATGTGTATCCCAAGACACAGGCCTGATGACAAGAAAAACTAAAGAGGTCATCGTGCAATCGGCAGTTTTATTTGGCAAAGAATGTCGGCCAGAGTGAACCCATGCCTGTTGTTCTCCTTGTGAGTCTTGTGATTGTGCAATTTTTCATTCTTGTTCAACTTAGTTTTGAAAGGCTTTCTCCGCCCTGCATAATGCAAAAAGAAGGGCTTGTTGTATGTACCAACTAGCTGGATTGCAACACTGCGTGGCACTTAATTAATTGCAAAAGGTTGAAGCATGTTGAATTTTTTATACAACAGATGTATTTGTAATAAAGGAATGTTTTGCAAATTCAGAGTTTTTGAGTCGCAGGTTCAAGTGTAATTTAACGTGACGTCTTCATGCCTCCTGGAAAAGATGCAGAAATAATTTGCTTCTGTTTTATTTTAAGGCCTATCAGCCACAACAAACGGACATCATTAACATGTACACTAGCTTTGACTATCGTAAGTTATAAATTTGGTTACAATTAGGAACTTAAGATCAGGAGTAGGCTATTCATTCAGACCCCTCAAACCTGCTCATCATTCAATTAGATCATTGCTCATTGACGGGTTTATGGTTTGGAAGATCGAAGACTTAGTAAAGACTGTATAACATACATTTTCACTTTTGTTTTTGACACATTTGTAAAAGGTCCTGTCTCGAATGAAATTTATTTAAAATGGCCACAGGGATTTGAGACATACATCAGTTTCACCCAAGCTCCAACTTGCTTAATAATATGGTGCTATTTTTCCATTAAGCTTTTATTTCATTAATACGCGCAATGCAATGCAGGGCAGCTGAGAAAAGTCTATGCGAAGTAGCAAATAAATACATTAATATTTCATCTTTAACCTAGTAAAAGATCCCACAATATTTTAGAGAGCACAATCCAGCTGTCAGACAACTCACAAAAGCAGAAATGCAACCATCAAATCTGTGGTGACCACAGTATAACTGCAGTGAGCATTTACATGCAGACCAACTAAATGCAGTGTCACAATTGGCCTTTGTATCACAGGCGGAAATGGTGTATATTGAACTATGGTGTCCAGGGTGAGTAATAAAAGTGACAAACCATGTCGTTGGGCATTAATATATATTTTTCTCTGTAACAACATCTAAACTCGTGGTAAATTCACACCAGGAGATCTGTGGCTGTGCTACTGAGCATAAGAGAACCACACAAAGACTTTGCTAATGGGAGTACCACTGCTTTGAGCTGTGGAAATTAAATCAAGGCATCTCCAGTCGTATATTTAAGGTCACCGAAACTGAATAAATGGCCCAAAATTGTTTTGGTTACAATTCGACATCACTTAAATCTGGTAACTTTAGAACATTTTACTGTTGTCATTTGAATGCATTAAATCCTGAAAACATTTCGCAAAGTTTTGAACAATAAAAGAGAAACATCAGCAAAACCACAAAAAGGCTACTCACCCAGTATCAGCTGAAGCTACCCAAGATATAGCATACAGTTGATTTTTTTAAAAAAAATTGCATTAGGTTTTGCTTACTGAACAAGGACCAAATTGGCAGATGCCATTCTCTAGGAAAATACACATGAGGAAAGAACAAATTATATTTCTGGATTATTGTAATGTTGCATTAAGCACTCAGCCGCAGCAACAGAAAGGAATCGGTCATATTTTCAAATGGAATTTATTAAGTTTACAAGCTGAAAGCCTTTCATCCATGTAATGAATGCTTCACAGTTTTATTGTGGCACAAAACAGAATGATAAGCAACATCGCAATGCAATCACTTTATGTTTATTCCCTCATTTCTCCAGTCAGTGCTCCCATCTGACAAGAGCCTACTAGTTCCACTTGGTGATGTACACACATTTCCACACTTCTTAAGAGAATATGCATTAGCCATGCTCATTCCTAGCATGACACTGACAGTATAAGTTCTGCATGAATTTTGGTGGCGCGCTGGCAACTAATTCTATATGGTACATGGTTTACACTGAACAACATTGTGAAACTGGTGAATGTAAGCAGTGATGGTGGAGTGATCCTATGTTATCAAGGTGTGTACTGGAATGTAAACGGCTTCCAGTTTTGGTTTCTTTATTACAGTGGATCCCTAATAAAATTAACTCCACTTACCAAACAAAATGTTGACCCTTGAAAGGCACTCAATCTTAGTCCAGAGGGCGTGGCATCCAGACACTGCACTTAAAATGTTACATCTGCAGCCTGGTTGCATTTAACACATTGATTTGGGACCTGATTGGGGGGGGAGGGGGGGGGTGGTGCGGGGGTCGGTGTCATAGTTTGGGTGAGAACAACTACCCTGACCAACACAAATCAGGCTTGTGGTGGCTGTGTACACCATTTTAGTGGGAGGGTGGTAGTGGGATTTGTATGTTAAGGGCTGCAAAGGAGATGGTCTGTCTCAACTATTTATGGAACAGCAGTGAACACTGCTACAGTGAGGGCTAATGTCCAGTTTCAGCTTCCTTCCTAAATGGGAGGTTAGCCAAAAGAAAATGAAGAGAATTAAAATGAGTTGATCGCAAGTAGGTTCCACTGTAATCGATATTGTTGATATCATTTGTTAAAGAACGATTGAGTAAATACCCTGAAATGTTTCTCCTGTATTCATCTGGTATTTTTTATTGAAATTAATTGACTAAAAGTTATTGAATTTTTATTGTTGTCTTTCTTTTCTGCACTTTCTTCCTCACAAAGGATGTTTGGCATTTTGCTATATTGTAATTGCGTAAAATATCACATGCCGTTTTAGCTTGCACACTGAATACAGTGAGAATTCTCAAAGTGACATTCTACTGGACAACATGTCATTGTGTTAATAGATTGGAATCATATGGAATCCAAAACAAATGCATCAAGTTTGTGAGAAGTCAATTTAGAAAAGAAAGCAGGAAAATCCTGTGACCTGGCCAAGCCAACGGGCAGTGAATCTTGGGATCAACTAAACTACAACTGGATGCCTTTGGGGATGAGCTTTGAGGAATCAAATGCAAATCAAATATTCTTAAAGAATAATTAATAGACTTTAGTACAATGATTAGTAACAATAATAAGACCTGAAACAGAACATTTATCATAGAATTTCAATGGAAGATATGAGTTTCAGGCAAGGCATAGATTTCCCCCAAATTACTTCATTGCCTGCCAAGGGTCAAAAAATTGAGTTGAATGGTTAAATGGCCTTTGCTTGTTTCAACCCCTCTAAGTACAGGCAAAATAAATGTCCAGCAAAGGTTCTTGCTCTAGAAGTGAAAAATAGTTCACATGCATTTTGTAGAATTTCCCTTTCCTGACCTCTTTGCATCATTGCCTTAACAAATATATCCTATACAATTTCTACTACACTGATCATAAGGTGATGTTCTTCTCTCATTTAACGGGCTGAAATTCATTGGATTGATTTTTTAAAAATTGATTTAATTTGGCATTGATTGAGTAGACTAACTTCCATTCTTAACTCACTTCGATTCAAGTTTTCAGATGTCTACCAATTTAGCAAGGCATGAAACGTTGCTTGCAGTCTAAATTCCATCCTGCAAGCTTAAAGAAAATTGGTTGCACCCAGAAGTCATGGATTCAAGGGTGTGGGAAGGGAGGAGATCCCAATCTTGTTCATGGCTTATCTGCCCTTTCAACAAGTACATGTGTATGGAATCTGCTTCAATTTGCTGCCCTCTATTGGCAATTATTCTGGTAAAGCTTTTGAAGGATTGCCAGTTGAATAGAATATTGGATGGCAAAAGACACCATGGTACCCTACCTCAGCAAGTATGCAACATTTTCAAGAAAAGATGGTTAGAAAAATAAATACTTATGCTGCAGATTTTTAATTTTTTTTCTTAAGAACTTCAGTTGACAATCGAACAATGAAGGAAGTGGCAATTGTGAATAACTGGAAGTCCATTTATTTCCAAAATACCTTGCTTGTGAAATGTGGTGATTTAAGGGTGCAACAACAGCATGTATTTGGAATTCAGGGGTGAATTCCCATGACCTACTCACACAACATAAAGAATGATTTGACATTCGCAACTACGAGAACCTCACTTTAATATTAATCCTGCAACTCAGAAACGAAAAACCTTTAGTGCAGCATTTTAGACAATGAGCTATCCTATACAGTAAAATGTTTCTATTTTCCCTCAAACATAACTTCATTAGATATGACCTGAATTGTAGAAGAAATGTTGTCCGATCCAAAAGAGCAGTATAAATCGCTGAAGAGACCATGACACGATTGTGTCTTAATAATAATGAGCATTGCCACACTGATGTATGGCTTTACATTGCCATAAGCTTCAGTAGGGGGAAAGGAATCACAGTCTGTGTCCAAACACCTGCCAATGCTGCTCTTGACCCAGAGAGTAGGAGAGAGGAAAGACAAAGCCAGATTCGACTACTCACCTGACATTTTCCCCCTCTCTTGTCGAGTCTAGACACTGCACTATGTAGTATCCAGTTGAATCTGAGCTGAGTTAAATGCTCTCACCCAGGGTGAAGGGTGCAGTTGGTCAGAGTGCTAATTGTGAAGGAGGTTTGTCAGAAAGGAAAAATGATCGGAGGTCTCTGCTTTTTATTGCAGTTCCTGCAGGACACATAGTTGGAGACACATTAGTAAGGAAAGAGCCACACTTCACTCTAAAGCCCCTCACAGTGGATTACTTTTCCAATATTTTTTTAAAATCAAGAATTGCACATAAGTAAAAACAATAGAGGTAATGTCCCAGATATCAGTTGTTAATGAAGCAGTATGCCAAGTCATTGTTTTCACCAGAGGAGTGAAAGGGGGAAAATAAACTTCAAAAACTGCAGAGAAACATCTGATTTCTTGAGTTACACGATGATTCAAGTGGTAAGTGTGGAAGGGATGTTGGCCAGTGCTGCCTTTTTGAAAGTTACATTTATAAAGGTGTGTGTGTAAAATGAAGAAGAAAAACACAAGAATTCATATAAATTTATCAAGATATGCTTTGAATGTCTGGGATCTCAGAAGTCCCAAATTGGAGATAACTCAGATTTTCTCTGGGTCCTTTGCATTTGAGACATTGGGAGAACACTCGCTTTTAATGTTCATGACGCAATCTGTCTGATTCTCTTTTTTTTATTGGAATCGGGTGTGGAGTTTTGTAATGAGCAGATAAAGTGCTCTGGAAGTTTAGCACACAAGCAATGAAGATGGAAGTTTACCTGACCAGCATGAAGCACTTTCATTTGCTCAACAATAAAGTTTCATGTGAAAGTCGGAACTCACTCTCTGAATTGAAAACAAAACAAAATAAGAGCTTGTCTCCTGTGTCCGATCAAGTCTGCTCAGGCCTGACGCTGGATTCAACTACAGTTACACGGCAACTGCAACATCTGTGTGTTCTCATGCTCTTTTTGTGATAAAATGTTAGAAGCTTCTTAAATTTGCTGTGAGTCCTATTGTCTGTAATTATAGGGCCATATTTTGAGTAACATTCCAATCAGCCTGTACAAGTAAAACATAGAAACTGTGTGTGCAAAATTCAGCCCTGGCTGTGAAAATTCAATTTGGTTTCAATTTTGTCCAAAGACAATTTGCAGAGCACTTTTCGTATCACTAAGATGTCTCAAAGAGTTTTGCAGGCAATAAATCATTCTCAAGGTATCATAACAGTTGAAATGCAGTGAACTATTCTTCTTGAGATTATGCACCTAAGGGAATGCCTGAACAACAGCACCATGATGCCCAACATGAGTAGGGCAGGGAGGCTGGCCCTGAATCAATCCCGTTCACAACTGAGAAATCAAGTCTTTACTGCTGGCAGCAATGCAATCCACACTTGAGCATTCATTTCAACTAATCAAGCAACTCTGATCCCCCAACCCAAAATGTCTGGCGTTTTGCTTAATGCACATTGTAATCTAGAACAGCGAAGTGATGCGTCACAGAGGGAATGATCCCTCGGAAAACTGAGAAGGGAAGTGAGGGGTAGATGTGTTTGATGGGTGGCATCCTGCTGGAGGTGGCAAAAATAACTGAGTGTGGTCTTTTGCAGAGGCTGGTTGGGCACAAAGTGAGGAGAACCCTCAGTGTTCTAAGAGGGAAGGGAAAGGGTGAGGCACCATCTGGCTCTCATGGTAACATTTCTGTCTTAGGTCTGTTGCAATGTTTCGGTGCAACCTAATGCAAGCTGAAGGAACATCACCTCATTTCCACTTGGACACTTTCTAACCTTCAGGAATCAGTCTTCTATTACTATTACACATTTGTCCACCTCACAACTCCCACTGTTTTGTTTACCATGCTTTGATTTCAGCAGAGCTGACCTGTTTTCTGCATTTAACCACCTACCATTAACATCTATTCTGTATCTATATATCTCCTCAACTACCCTCGGCATTCCCTTTGCATTTTGCTCTGGATACCCATATCATTTATTCCACCTCTTCCTCCCTCTGTTAACAGCATAAAAATGATCAGTTTCTAACCTCCTCCTGTTCCAAAGAAGTGTTATACCGGACTCAAAATGCTATTTTTTTGTCTGTCTCAAATAGATGCGGCCTGACCTGCTGAACTTCTGCAGTGGTTTGTGTTTTCATTTCAGAGCTCCAGAATCTGCAGTATCTTTGAATCTGCTTTAGATGATGGTTGACAGCCCAATATTGATCAGGACACTAAGGAGAATCTCATCTTCCTCTTTGGAACAGTGCCATGGGATTTTTTTTTTACATTTATCTAAGAGGGAAGATTGTCCCAGGGTTTAAAATCTCATGTGAAAACCTTTACTCCTGACAGTTTAGTACCACCTCAGCTTTGTCATGGAATATCAGCCTGCGAATTGAGATCAAGTTCCTGATATGGGATTTGATCTCTTCTGACACTAGTCTGAAGTCTTGAAACAAATATAAATTTGTAATTCAACATGATAGATGTGTTTATTAGACAATGTTAAAGTGTATCTAGCTCTCAGTCCTTTAGTTGTGATTGTTGATATTCTGTATGCCTCCTCGACACTGATTTAAAAGCTGAGGGGCTATCTAAAGGGCACTTTATCTCTGCTAATACTGGTGCTGATTCTTTTTAATATTCTCTATTGTACAGTTGTCAACATTTCTTACTATGAAGTGCAATTTCAGTTATTTTCCCTAGTGGGGGCTGAGTGACTCCTACAAATGTTGCCCCTCAGCTTGGGCTCATATTGCTTCATGCATTAAAGTGAATTGAGCATTGAATTAATAAGAACATGAAAATTAATCAAGTAAAAATGGAAATGATGCTTATGATCCACTTCAAACCTGAAGCCAGGCAGTGCTCCCATATGTTGTGCTTTGTTGTAAAATATTCAGCTACAAAATTAATTCTATAATTCTCACTTCTGTAAACTTGAAAGGAGGTGTATTTCATACAGACAAAATATACATTTCGGACAGTCAAAATCTTCAAATTCACGAAACTGATACATATCCAGAAATAAAAACACAATCCAAATTAATTCCTTTCTCTGCATCATAGAAGAGTTTGTTGTTAAAAATTCTTCATGATATTCAGGGCGCACTAGTTGGGGTAGTGCCATGCTAACTCACTGCAGCATGAAGTAGAGTCTGACTTAATTGAAAACCCTAGGGCAACACTACCTATGTTTTCTTTCTGAAGTGTATGAGACCCATCATCTGAAGGGTATGAATAAACATCATGGCTAATGGACTCAGTGCCTGTGAAGCATCAATGAACGATATGAAGAGAGTCAAAAACAGAAATAGCTGAAGAACTTCAGCAGATCTGACAGCATTTGTGGAGACAAAGCAGAGTCAATGTTTTAGGTCCAATTACCCTTCTTCAGAACCAGTTGTGGAAAGACCAGCTAAATCTACACTTAGAAAAGGGGACACGGTGATCTAACACTCATATTGATAAAGGGGCAGTCACTGAAACTATTAACAGCCTGAAGGAGGCTGTAACATTTTAGGAATTTTTGGAACATTTTTCTGTGGGAAGAATTTGGAAATCAGTTACAAATAAATGCTGGTTTTTACATCACAATGGTTTCACTCCATATTGTATTTCGCTTTATAGCTGTAAGGTGCAGATGCTGCAGCAAGACTTCATTTCTTAATGGAGGAATCATTGCAGATGTCCATTACAGATACTAAGTGAAATACTGTAGCTCCCAAAAGAGCTCAGATTGAGACAATGATTGTGAGTAAGCATATTCCAAATTTTAAGTCAAACCTATGCCCCAAACCCTTCAACATTTTGAAAAATATAGGAAACTATTCTTGGGACCTAAATTCTGAAGGTGGGAGGAGGTAGCTAGTTTTACTGACAGGCAGAATGTGGAAGAGAATGAGAGGGAGCCTTCCCCTTTCTGTGAGCATAACGTGGTGGGGGTTGGTTGGGGGGAAGCTATCTGTCGAAATGTGAAAAAGGCACAAGAGCTCACAGGCCAGTTGGATCTTGGTATGGAATCTGGCCTAGCGAGGGAAAACACATTCATTTTGTGCCAAGAACTAGCCATAACAGAAGGATTCACAGTGGGATAGAGTCAGGCTAGATCTAAAGCTCAACATTAGGCCTTGAGGAAGATGCTGTGGGTATTAGCAGCAACAGATTTGTAATCCACCATAAGCTTCAGCCTCATGGCCCAGCATTTCCCATAATCCATTATTACCTTCCAGGTGCTAATCCTGGTTCAAGGAATAGTGCAGAACAGTGAGACAGAAATAGCATCAGATATACCTAAAAAAGAGGCACCAATCTGGTGAAGCTACAACAATGGACATCATGCGAGGCAAACCAGCAGAAGCAGTCTACTATTGCCAAAAGTAAGAAATTTCACAACCAATGAACTGAAGATTCCTAGTCATGTCACATCTATTCATAAATAGTAATGGAGAATTAAACAGCTAATGGAAGGACAAGACTTCATGAAAATCCATCTTCAATGATGCCAGAGTGCAGCACTTCAGTGCAAAAAAGTGACTTTGAAGCATTTGCAAACATCCTAAGCCAAAGTTAATTAATAGATGATCCTTTCAGGTTTCCTCCTGTGATCCAAAATATCACTGGCGCCAATGTCAGAAGTCACACGACACCAAGTTATAGTCCAACAAGTTTATTTCAAATATGCTTTTGGAGCACTCCTCCTTTGTCAGGTGAAGTTGGGCTCTAAAGTGGTGCCATGTGACTTCTGACTTTTTCCACCAACACTGGCACCTCCACATCATAACACCTTCAGTCATTTTGAAGCTTGTGAAGTCCACATTGATACCATTGGGCTGCAGTGTTCCCAAGCGGAATATGAGTTTGCAGGGTTCATGATGCCAGTCTTCAGCCAATTCACTTCATCCCATTCCACCCAAGCCAGGCACAATCCTAACTTGGAAATGTATTTCAATTCCTTTTCATAACTGGGTCAGAATCCCAGAACACCCTACCTTACTGTACGTGGGAATAATTAACTGTGCAGTTCAACATGGTAACCTGCCTCCATCTTCTCAAGGATAAATAAGGATGGGCAATAAATGTTGATCTCACTAATGATGTTCAGATCCCATGAATAAAGAAGATCATAAAGGCAAAGCAGAGAGAATCAAGTGAGCTCAATGAGAGGACAGAATATTAATTTTTTTGTTCATGAGGAAGGATCAGAAGTAATTTATGCTAAGCCTTGATTATATTTTTTACCTTTTACATCCACTTTCAGCCTGCAATGTACGGCAGTTTCAATTTCTTCATCTAGCCTTTTCTCTGTAGGCGTTTTTAATCTGCCCACTAAATGATTAGATAAGCGTACGTGAGAGGATATACAAAAGAGATAATTTTCAGCTCACATTACAAATTGCCCTGTTCTTCCACCCCTGGATTATCCAACTGGAGACTATGAACACATGATTGAGTATGAAAGCCTCAGGGTGTTTATGGGAGGGTGCAGTACTGTTACAGTTTATTTCACTTTTGCAACTAATGTAAAGCATTGTGCTGAAACTTTCATTTCCCTGTCTATTGTATATGTCATGATACGGTTTCCTCCAAGATGTGAGATTTCTTATTCTATAGATTTTTGGTGCACAGTGTATCAGGTATTAGCCCATTGCATGTACCTGACTCTCAAGCAGCATATGCTTGTATAATGAATATAAATGGCACACACAGTAAATGGGAATACTCAGAGTGGTGCTCTTTGAGTACAAGGAAATGAATGGCAGAATGCACCTCAGAGAAAGAAAAAAAATTGGTGACTAGTTCTAATAATGTTGTTGGAGGCTTAAGTGTCATGGATGCTATTTTGTATTGGTTGTATCAAATCTAAAAGAATATGGTATTGTGTTGCAGATCAATTTCCATTTAGACAACAGATGTATGGAATTAGATCACAGGTAGGCAGCAGGAGAGGAGCCACTCTAAAAAACTCTGCTGCCACATTACCATGTAGTTTGGTCATTCATGCAAAGATGAAGAGAACACTGATTCAACATCTTTCTACATTCCAATAAAACATTTTGGAAATGTAGTAACATTTGTCATCCATTTTGTTGTAATGTGGAGGATGACCCCACCCTCCCCTGTGAACTGAAACCAAAACACCCAAAGAGGAGCACCTCACCCTGTAATCTGTAAAAGGAGTGTGAAAAAAATGGCATAACCTGCCTTCCAGCAACTTCTAGTGGTTAAATAAAATTAATTCCTGACACTCACTTTACAATTAACCAGGAACAATTCATTTATCTAACTCTAACAATGAACATGTTAACTAAACTATTAACAAACCTAATAAACCCTTTCTATCTGCTAATTATTCCTGAATAAAACAAGATTATAATATGTTGTTCCAATAAATACCAGTCCTACTTACATAAAATAAAACTTTTTAAAAGTAGAATTTAGTCTCTCAAAATTACAGCCAGATTACATGTTTTCTGGAATGCTCCGTGCCTTCTCCATCTATTGCTCTGTCAGGAACACCTCCTGTGTTGATTCTTCTGTCAGGAATATTAACTAATTGTGCTTTTGTACCTTAAGCACTATCTAAATATCCAAAACTTATATGACTCTGTGAGAGCCAGCAATTCTCTCTTGAGAGCTGAGTTGGCAGCTGTTAACTCTGGCACATGGCAGTTCGTTCTCCCATCTTTGTCCAACAATATTCCGCTTAGAAACCCTGCAAACTCATATTCCACTTGGGAACACTGCAGCCCAAGGGTATCAATGTGGACTTCGCAAGCTTCAAAACTTCCCCTACCCCCACTGCATCCCAAAACCAGCCCAGCTCGTCCCCTCCCCAAACTGCATCCCAAAACCAGCCTAGTTCGTCCCCGCCTCCCTAACCTGTTTTTCCTCTCACCTATCCCCTCCTCCCACCTCAAGCCGCACCTCCATTTCCTACTTACTAACCTCATCCCTCCCCCTTGACCTGTCCGTCCTCCCCGCACTGACCTGTTCCCTCCCTACCTCCCCATCCATACTCTGCTCTCCACCTATCTTCTCCTCTATCCATCTTCAGTCCGCCTCCCCCTCTCTCCCTATTTATTTCAGAATCCTCTCCCCTTCCCCTTCTCTGATGAAGGGCTTGGGCCCGAAACATCAGCTTTTGTAGTCCAAAGATGCTGCTCAGCCTGCTGTATTCATCCAGCTCTGCACTTTGTTATCTCTTTGTCCAACTGTCCTCTTCTTTTATACCCCGATGACATATCAATTTCTTGCAATCAGATTGGTCCTAGGTAGTCAAAACCATCAGATTCAAATTTGATAGGTGTTTTGCTACATAAGTGTCTGGTTCAAATTGATTGGCTAAATTCAAAAACCTGTTGTCTTGGTAAAAATGCTGCTTGGCCTTCTAACGGTACAGGCTTTTGATACAAATGTTTCAAGTCGAGTGCTCTCTGTATTTGCAAGCTTTTAAGCTGCTCACAGACATCTCCAAGCATAGAAAAAGCACAATATTTTAAAGGGAATATGCAGCGCTTTCCCCTTGAGCATTTTGCAAACAACGAATTCTAATTTCCTGCCTCCCAATCCACAAATACTCTTCCCAACTTTGCAACAATTTCAAATGAGATTTGTCAGGAAGTTTGAAAGGTGGGATACATGGACTAGAGTAAACCACTTGGCTCTCTGGATTGCTTCTGTCGTTCAATTAAAACATAGCTCAGGTTCAAGTCCTGAGATAATGGGAATTGCCTCAACCAGCCCAGTTCGTCCCCTCCCCCCACTGCATCACACAACCAGCCCAGCTCTTCCCCTCCACCCACTGCATCCCAAAACCAGTCCAACATGTCTCTGCCTCCCTAACCTGTTCTTCCTCCCACCCAACCCTTCCTCCCACCCCAAGCCGCACCCCCATGTACCTACTAACCTCATCCCACCTCCTTGACCTGTCCGTCTTCCCTGGACTGACCTATCCCCTCCCTACCTCCCCACCTATACTCTCTCCACCTATCTTCTTTTCTCTCCATCTTCGGTCCGCCTCCTACTCTCTCCCTATTTATTCCCGAACCCTCACCCCATCCCCCTCTCTGATGAAGGGTCTAGGCCCGAAACGTCAGCTTTTGTGCTCCTGAGATGCTGCTTGGCCTGCTGTGTTCATCCAGCCTCACATTTTATTATCTCAGGTTCAAGTCCTACCTGGTTCAGAGGAGCATAATAAAAGCTCTGAACAGGTAATGATGCCCTTGATCTGTCCCTGCCTCTGAGACAGGGGGCCAAGTTTAAATCTCAACTATTCATGAGCTGTGTAATAACATCTCTGAACTTTTTTTTTCAAAGAAAGAGTCTGCCTTATCTCAGTTAGGGCTGTCATGGTGCATTGTTAGCGACCCTACCTCAGAGCCAGGAGGCTCAGGTTAAAGTCCCACATGCTCCAGAGATGTGTAATGAAGCCTCTGTGCAGGTTAATTAAGAAAATATAGCCTTAGTTCTGCATCCCTTGATACATACAGCAAGTTAGCATCATCGGACTTGAAATCTACAATTGTCCCAGAATCCTTTTTAGGGGGAGAGAATATGAGGTCTTTACAGCTCTTCGGAAGAAGGTGCTTCCTGATCACCCATACCTTGCTTTTAATTTTTGTGTCCTTTGATATTCTTTGTCTCTACCTTGCCAAGTCCTTTAAACATTTTGAACATCTTATTCAGATCACAACCCATTCTTCTACTCACAAGGGAATAACAGTCAAATCTATGCAACCTGTCCTTTCAGTCTTCAAAACCTTCAGTGTCATTCAGAGAATCTGCATTTACCGTTTCCAATTTTAGACTCTCCTTCCTGATGTTTGGTGCCAAAAGCAGAATGGAAACAGTGCTTAAGAAAAATAACATATTCTGCTTCACATTCCGGTTTTCTGATGATGAAAGCCAACATTGCATTAGCTTTTTTGATTACTTTTTGCATCACTCCTTCATTTTAGTCTCATTTCATTACTTCCAATTTTAGGTTTATTTTATTTGACTCCTAATATTAGTTTCCACGGAAAAAAAATTAATTACTTTAGTCAATCACTATTATCCTGTTCATTTCACTTAACAAAGCATTACATTAACATATGCACTTTCTGCATCAAGACTCTCTTTAGGCAGCTAGATCTCCCTGAGACATTCTAGACATTTTAGGCAAGCAATCACATGCTTCAGGTTCGGAAGTTAAATAGCTAACTATCTCTGGCTGTGCAGGAAGCTAAGGATATGGAGATTTAATAGTTAAAGCAAGAGCAATGACATTCAATTCAGTAAGAAAGGGAGATAATTGTGTTTAATCAACTTGTTACAACACAGCCCTGGGACAGATGAGAATTGAACCTGGATTGTCCCGGTGCAGAGTGATAATGGGAGCTGCAGATGCTGGAGAACCCAAGATAACAAAGTGTGGAGCTGGATGAACACAGCAGGCCAAGCAGCATCAGAGGAGCGGAAAAGCTGACGTTTCGGGCCTAGACCCTTCATCAGAGAGGTCTAGGCTTGAAACGTCAGCTTTTGTGCTCCTGAGATGCTGCTTGGCCTGCTGTGTTCATCCAGCCTCACACTTTGTTATCTTGTCCTGGTGCAGAGTTGGGGTATACTACAAGAACCTTACCCAGGAATTAAAGCACAGAGTGCAAGTATTTAACATGCAAAAAGGCAATGCTCTTTTGACTGGTATTATTCATCTATTCCCAGAGAAAGAATTCTCTTTTCAGAATGTCCAATAAATTGACATGCTCCTAATGAAGAGGACAGGATATAATCATGAGGTGGTACACTTGTTTGAACATTTCTGGGTTGGAGCATTCAAACAAATATAAAGTACTGCACATGCTGGAAATCTGAAACACAGAAAGATAAACTCAGAAAAAGGGTTAGCATGGTTCTCTGTGACTTTTGTTCAGAACTCAAAATGCTCACACCGTTTCTCTCTCCACTGGTGGTGCTAAACCTGCTGAGTCTCTCCAGCATTTTCTATATTTGTCTCTGGGTTAGAATGTTGTGGATGCAAAACACGAACCAGATGTGAGCACAAATCTAGGCTGGCATTTCAAAGGAATGTTCAGGAATTAACGCATTTTCAAAATTGCCAACCCTTAGATGAAATGCTGAGGATTGAGCTGCCTGGTGGATATTAATGATCCCATTGTGTTATTGGAAGGAGAGCAAGGTGAATATCCTTTTGCGATCTTGCATAATTGGCTTTAATTGAGCAAATAATGAAAAACACATTGGCTGCCTCGGGGAAAAAAAAACATGAAAGTGATGAACTGATCTGCACCCACCTTGAATATCTGAAAATGGGTCAATACTTCAAAATCCGGACTATCATTTCCAAGCTTTTCTTTTCATCAGTGATATCTCATTGCTGTTTGTGGGTTGTGACTGCAAACAAAATGGCTCCTGTGTTTGTCCACATTACATCAGTGTCTACATTTACACAGCGTATGAAGTACAATGAGATTTTCTGCCAGCGATGACATGGAGCTGTGTAAGTGCAAATCTTGATGGATTCAACGGCAACTTATAATTTTACAATGAAAAGTGCAAGTAAAGTAAGTTTACCAATATCGATAAAACTGTTTTTGTAGTTTATAAGATTTTTGATCAGGTCCGTCTTGGCAAAGTGGCCAAGAAGGTAAGAGCCCATGGGATCAAAAGAAAAGTGGCATGTTTGCTTAGAGGCCGGAAGCAGATGGTAGAGGGATGTTTCTGTGACTGGTAATCTGCCTCCAGTGAGATTTTGCAGGCTTGGTGCTGGAGTCCTAGCTGATTTTGACATATATTGACACATTTTAAGTCCAAATTAAAAGACATGATCGGGAAGTTGGCAGAAGGCACAAAAATTGGCAGGGTGGTAAATAATAAGAAGGATGGCAACAAGTTGCAGGAGGGTATCAATGGTTGGTCAGTTTGGCCATGACAAATGGAATTCAATCCAGAAAAAAAAGACAAGAATTAATGCCTTGTGGAGGGTTTAGAAGGCACAAGATTACAGTATAAATGGTAGGACTCTGCAAAGTACTGGAAGTCCGAGGGATCCCTGAATCTGCAGGATAGGTAGCTAAAGAGGTTAAGAAGGCATATGCAATTCTTGCTTTTATTGATGAGGGATAGAATACAACAGCATGGAAAATTACACAAGAACTTTGGCCACAACTCAAGCACCACGTGCAGCCCTGGTCCCCACATTATAGATTACACTAGAAGGGATGCAGAGGAGATTACCAGGATGCTGCCCAGGCTGGAATATTTGAGATGTGATGAGCAATTGGATAGTTGCGATTGTGTTTCTTAGAGCAGTGAAGTTTGAGATGCAGCCTGACGTAGATGTATATTATGAGGGGCATAGATAGGGTGGATAAGAAAGACACTTCTTCATGAGTAGAAGAGTCAATAACTGGGGCTTAGGTTGAGGGTAAGTGTTGGAAGGCTAGGAAGAAGGTTGAGGAGAAATGTTTTCATTTAGGGGCTGGTAGGAGTCTAGAACTTGCCTTAAAGGGTGGTTGAGTCAGGAAATCTGGTAACATTTAAGTAGGATTTAAATGTTTACTAGTGTTGCCATAGCTTCCAGATCTAGAAGCTGGGAACTAGAAAATGGGATTGACCAGCATAGACATAATGGGCCAAATGGCTTCTTCTGTGCTGTAAAGTCTGAGGTGGTATTTAACTCTGCAGCTGTATATGAATCCTTTTCCTGTCAATTAATGTTTAAGACCATATTTCTGAAAAATAAGCCTTTCTAATGGATGATTAAATACCTCTCACCTAAGAGTGTAGAATTTTTGATATTGTTGCTTCTGGCAGAATGCCTTACAAGGTGCAACAGGTAATGGTGCACATTCAGATGATTTTCAGAAATATTTGGATCTATAAAATTCAAGAATAAAAGTGATCTGTTCAGAGTTTTGTATATGTCTTACATCACAGCTTGTCTGGATGTTGTATAGGATCAAATGTCTTCCAATCTTGAGTGATAGATTCAGAACAGTCATTTTGAGTTGCATTTTCAAGTCCTACTTTCAGTCACCAGTAAACATGATAAGATGATTAGATAAAGCAGATGGATGAATGGTATACTCCTTTCATGAGCATTTCCAAATATAAGAGACAATCTTTGTTCTGTTTACATGGTCGCTCTTTCATGGCTTACTCTAAATTCTGCCTATTTCTTCCATCCAATCTGCTGTTGGTAATAACACCCCAATCACCAAATGACCTGTTGTTTCCCCTTAGCCTTCTCTTTGATTCCTCACATTGTTTCATCCACCCTTTCTTCCAAATTTTCATTTTCTACTGCCCTCCTCAAATCCCACTCCAAGTTTCTCACCAACACATCCTACATATTTACTTGTGCCTGTCTCATCCTCTATGATCTCAGTTCCCATCTCCACTTCCCTTGCGCATTCTCCTCTGATATCACTGCTATCACGCCCTTCCCTAACCTATCGCATTTGTCTAGAAGCTATTGTTAATTCAATATTGTTAATTTTCATCACCCCTCTACTTCTATCACAGGCTGTACCTTTCCACTCATATCCCTTTACCCACTTGCAACTCCATTCCTGTCTGTACCATTCCAAGAATGAACTATCCCCAAATGGACCTACAACTCTACTTTTGAACTCTAAACGTCTCCATTTGTCGTGGCACTTAGTGCAAAGAAGCACAGGACTAAAAAGCAGGATTTGGCCATTTGGATCTTTGAGTCTCCTCTGCCATTCAATAAGATCATGGTTGATCTGGTTGTCGTTTCAACTCCATTTCCTTGTTTGTTCCTCCACAACACTTGTCTATCAAAATAATTGGCCTAACTCTGTTTTGATTAAAAGTAATGACCCTGACTCTACTGCTTTCTGGGGAAGACAATGATTATCGAAGAGTTTTTAAACAAAGAAAAATCACCTCATCTGTATTTTAAGATAGACCTCTTATTCTGAAATTGTGTTTCCTAATTCTAGTCTCTATCAGTATGTATTTCTGGTCTGTATCCTATAAAGTGCCCTTAGGATCTTATGCATTTAATTAAGATTACTCTTGTTCCTCTAAACTTGGTTATAGGTTCAAGTTTTCAAGCTTTCTTCACAAGACCTGCATCCCAGGAATGAGTGGTATTGAGCTTCTCTGAACTGCCTCTAAAGCAAAACCGGGTCGAATTTTATCAAAAATTGACAGTCAGTTTGGATGTTTCATGTTTGACAGTCTTCAATCAGTTGAAAATATTAGCTTTTGTTCAACAATGGCAAAAGTGAAGAAAAACAAACAAAAAAAATGCATTTTCTTCTGAGTACCAATGGGGCTGCTGGCCTTTTGAGCAACATGAAATTTCCAGTCAATGAATGATTGTTGCATCCAGCTCATACCTCCTGGAATTGGCTGCTAATTGAGGACTGTTTGGCTTGTCACACCTGACATTGCACTACTCTTTCATGCTAAAACAGATATTCCTCCTGTACAATGTTGTCATCTTCCTCCTTGGAAGATTGCTGTCACTGTCCTAGCTCTTCAGCATCCATCATATCCTCTCTTTCCCAATCCAGTTATATAGAACAGAGTATGGAAGAATTATGCAGTAGACTCTGCCTGGAATAGCCCTGGTGGAAGAAAAGGCTGCATCACATTTACACTTGGCTTCAGTCAGGCGTTGGCTAATGGAGCCATCAGCCATTGTTGCAGAAGGTAGCCCTTGTCTCTGAGTAGCCATCTTTGTACGGCATTTATCCCTTGAAATGAAGCAGGATCATGAACGTTCGCATGGGTATAAGCTCCAGGAAGCTTCAAGGGTAACCGGAGCAGATTTCTAAAATGTGGGATTGATGACCACAGATGGCTTGACCATCGTTAGTATAGAATGGTTTGCAGCTGGTAAAGTCAGCTGTGTTACGATATGGCACCCTTAATGCAATGTGCATATAGCCCTGCGCTTGGGGGAAGCCAGCTATGTTGGCAAAAAGCACTGACGTTTTCACAGGGAAAGGAGATGAAGTCACAAATTGCATTGTTTACAGCTTTGATACATTTAAGAGCTGAAGATGTGAGATCCCACTCGGGTCCAGGGTGGACCATTGAAAGCAGCCACTTACATAAAGTTTTATTCCAGCTGTCACCTTGGTGACCTTATACTCCTTCAGGTTGCGGGCCCCACTCCAGCAGATGATACAGTTTAGTGACGGTGTCCTGGGGCATCCTCAGTCTGTGACAGCAATGTGTCTCAGTCATGTGGAGGAAATTACATTGAATATAAAAGACTTTGAGCCTCCTCTGCATCATCAGAGAAAGTCAACTGTGATTTCTTCATGTGGAGGCTGTCTGGGAGTTGCTGGAGATTGCTGTTGTTCCTAGATTTGCATTTAATTCTCTTCAAATTCTTCGGACATTTGTTGCACTGTTGTTAAAACAATGAGAACGCTTGCAGTAGCTGGATGCAAAGGTCATTGTTCCAACGAACTTGTGAGAAGAACATTAGGTTCAGGACCTGTCCTTAGCAATGTGAGCAGTCAGAATTTGTATCACTCTCAAGTTACAACATAGCTTAGATTTTGTTACAGTGGGACATGAAGGACACTGAAAAGGAGGGCCATGGAATACCTATACATAGACCTCTGATGTAGGGGATCTTATGCAATGTAAGCAGCACAAGCCATTTTGCACAAATACAGGAGGAGATTATAAATGTAGTAAAATTACTGAAACCTTGGTCATCCAACCTTATGCCCTCAAATCACACCAGAAGTTAGGCAATATTGGCATGTTACCAAAAGAACTTCAAGATGAGAAGAAATCAGTTATATTTCAAAGTAATATTGATACAGTTGAAAATACTCTACACGTGTGAGATAGGCAGCAATAATGGAGAATCCCACTGCCTGGCCTGCTCAACTCTCCATGTGGCGGTGGTAGGATATAAATAAATATGACCTAGAGCAAATAACACCAGTTCTATTCCAAATGCATTTATGCGCTGAGGATTGGGAGGTGTCGCACATCCCCCATTGCTCTTTGAAACAAACCACCGCAATCAAAATTGAGGGCAGATATAACCTTAACAGCCTAAAAAGATTGGGATTGACGTAACGTTCTTCTCAGTGCAAGTCTTCATCCAGCAGATTGTAAAGTTATGTGATGATGGTCTGGGACACCCTGAGCCAGCAAGTGCACTGTCTTTTAGGGAGTTGAAAAAAATGACAACATGGTCTATAGACCAGAGATCTTATCATCATCCTCAGCCTCTTTGGATCATCTTCTGCTGCTTTGCCCTCTGGAAGTGGTACAGCAGTGGTTGCTGGGTCTGTTGACCTGGATGTAATTGCTGTTTTCTTCAAATGTTATCTTCAGGGTTGGATCCATGTTGCAAGGGCTCTAGCCACAGTGACCTCCATGTAAATGTCTGAGCAGATAAACTGTGGGAAAAATCACAGTTCTTTTGAAGAAACTCCCGAGTCCTCATATCCACACAATGAACCCTCATATAATGCCCTCCAGTATGGTGTGAAGTCTTCCCAAGAGGTCATTTTTATGCCTCCATTAAGAAGGTCTAAAGTATGTAAGCTTAAACAGAAGGAAACCCAAGTATTGCTTGAGTCTATAATACCGAATGTGCATTTATAGCATCCCTGTAGTGTAGAAAGAAGTCATCTAGCCCATTAAATGAGCATCCCCCTTCCCCATTGTACCACATTTTTTACCATGCCTAATCCAGCTAGCCTGCATGTCCCAAGGCACTATGGACAATTAAGCATGGCCAATTCACCAAATCTGCTAGCCTTTGGACTGTGGGATGAAACGGGGCCTCCCAGACGAAACCCATGTAGACAAGGGGAGACTGTGCAAACTCTACATAGACAGTCGCCTGAGGGTGGAATTGAACCTGGTCCCTGGCGCTATGAAGCAGCAGTGCTAATAACCACTGAGCCACCAAGCTTCATTTTGGACAATGTAAGTTGAAGTTAGATGGGTGGTAGTTCTAAATCATTACTGTAATTGCCCCAGCATTTTCTCAATTTCCAACATTATTACTCTGCTCCTGAAAGAAAAGGAACAGCTACTTTGCCCACTTTGCAAGTGGTTTCGGTATTTTGCGTAGTTATTGTACAGTTTACTTTTAATCTGACATGGCAAGATTCTGGCTTCCTTTCTGAGGAAGTGAGTTGCAGACTCCAACAGTGATATGCGATTATCCCCCAGCCCACTTCATGTTCTCATTTTTGTTGCTGTTTTGGTGATATTCCCCATTTTCCACTGACCCCTTTTGTAAAAATATTAACGTTCCCTGTTTACTTGCAAAACTGTAGCTTGGAAAATTCCTATGTCCTTCTTGGGCCTACACCCTTCCATGTCGAGGCCACAGTTACTGTGACCCACATGAACTTTCCTACTTCTAAAGATTTGAGTCCCCTGCTGTTCACAACAATTTCCCACCCTACGATCTCCCATTTTTCCTCTTATCACTGACACCATTCCTTCAGTGAACCAGTAAAATGAGGTTCATGCCAAGACTCAAGATATCCCTTTTCCAATAAGCAGCCTAACTATTCTATCAACACCGGGCGAACCATGGCCAAGATCCTGGACTGGCTTGACAGGGTGGTCGTTAATGATCACAGCCCAGCCCCAGACAAATGTTTCCACAGCATCCTGGCTGCCCGACCTGTAATTCATGCACTGCTTGCTCTTGACCTACAGGACAAACTATTGCTCAAACTGTCAGACCAAAAGTCAATACTAAAGTCAGGGGGTGTGCATTAGGAAAATAATGTGAGGTACATATAGATGGTTAGTCTCCAATTAAGCATAAAGTGAGCAAGCGACAAGGAAACAAGCTTAGAGCCATAAGATGCATCCTGTGTAGATGCAAATAAGTGTGTGTATTCCTGTGTGCAATGTGACTTGACACAGGCATGCAAGTTGTAGGTGTCCCTTAACACCAAAGAAAAGGACTGTGCCAAGGTGGTGAGGCTAATGGTTTGCCATTGTGGACAAATGGCCAACAACGATGTGTCAATGCAGTATATGGGTAAACTGCAGCTACCAGGTATCCACTCTGACTTCCATGTTAAGAAATAGTGCTGTGTGGTTTCTTGGGGGTGGAAGACGGTGTTGGAGATATCATCTAATAATGCAAGCTAATGTTCTGGAATAAAGTGAGATTCCCACTTAAGGTTTGAAGAGAAAAACATGCAAGCAATTTTCTGGGCATTTGGTTTTGTTCATTTTCACTGTATTTTCCTATTTTTCTCGTCATTGCTCACAGCACTGCAGAGAGGGGAAATTTTCATCCTATGTATGAGGTATATTTCTATTCTGCAAGATTTGGTGTTGTTGTTACTATAAGGAATGTAACACACCCCAGATTTCTTTCTGTTTCATTCCTTCATTGAATGTTCTCTTGCTGCAGAAGGTGTGGCTATTTCATAGAGAAATTTAAGGGGGTTCTTGTATGTTGAATACTGTACCAAAACCAAGATACTTAGATCATTGCTGAAGGGGGTGTTACAGTGATTTGTAGAGAGAGAAATAGTCATGATAAATACAGCTGGGACTTGAGAATTGACTTTTGCTGACTGATTGATGTCAACAATTATTCTGCCTTGAGTCTGAATTATGGTAGTAGCATCAATCACCTACACATCAATGTATAATATATCCCTGGAAAACATTCTAAATCTTGTATTAACTCCTCTTATAGCTGCTGGTTGTTACGCTTAAATTTCTAAATGCATTGTGTGTTGAACAATTGATTAAAGTTTATCTGTTCATGTGTATCTGGAGGGATAGTTGTCTCTGTGATATAATGTGATTGTCTGCCCAGCTCCTTTATGATCTACCAGATAAGTATCATTTCTACTGAGCAATGGAGTTTGTGTGTTTTGTGAGAAACTTTCTGCTCAAGCTGAGCTACCTGTTTGGAACAGAACAAAATAAAGGGTTAATTATTACTTGTTAAAATTAGAATGAGCTAATAGTGTCCATCATTACTTTGGTGGAAAGATTCAGGGTGGCATTTAGAAATTCAAAAGGCTGCTGGCTGAAATGTGCTATCCTGTCATTAGCTGGGTGGAAATGGTAACTCTCTACCTTGTACATTGTTCTGACATCATTCTTCACTGACTGAAAGTTAAATGGGAGCTTGATCAGAGTAAAGAAGGAGGCAGCAGGAGGTTGACCTGGGACTAATGTGCCCCTAACAGTCTTCTGTAACAAAGTAGGTGATATTCATGTTATCTGGAAATAGTTGTATTAATGCAAATAAACCTCATCTTTTTACTCAACAAGACCCTTTGCGTAAATATCATCGTCCACATAAGACCTTGAAGAAATCAGCATACAATTTTCCCAACTATGGAACTATATTGAACCTTGTGAAGTTACTGTAGTTGTTCAATAGGTACAAACTAAGTTCAGCAGAGAAAGCTAAACATTGACCATTCCAGTCTAAGTGCAGCAATTTAAACCAACAATACAAATATAGAATACTGCAAACACTGGAAATCAGGTATAAAAATCAAACTCCTGTAAATACCTAGCAGGTCAAGCAACATCTGCAGAATTAAGTAAAGTTACAAGTTGATGGTCTGTCAGAAGGTGTCAGCGAGGTACAATGTTAACTGAGTGGAATTTTCCCATGTCTTGATGGATGTGGGCAATGGTAAGAAATGTGGCAAACTACAGTGCAGAAGACCCACTCAGCACTAATTCAGGCCAACCCTAGCTAGATGCAATGTTACCAAGTTGTCTAGTGAGTTTTAGCTTGGGTGGGGCAGGTGAGCCAGCTACCTATATAAACTACCCATTGCTTTACATTTGGACAAGCCTGAAAATTCAATCTTCCTTAATGTAACCTCTTTTTCAGATATCCTCAGTTTTGCTTTAATATGAAACACATCTGGATAGAGTTAAGAAGGAGGTACAACTTTAAGAGAGCATTATGTTCTAAAATTACGGTGGAGAATTACAGTTTTGTAAGAATTTTAAGAGCCACAAGGGAAAAATATGTGATGGTTTAGTTATCTTAAAAATGATTAATGTATTAATTCTCTTGGCTATGAGTCAGGTATTGGTGGAATAAAGTGCCCTACAGTGTACTGACAAAAAAACTGCATGATTGCAGTTAAATTACGATCCTACCTTGCGTAAGTGTTTCAGGACCTGGAGTAAACTTGTGATGATGTCATGGGACTTCACATCACTGAGCATAAATAGAGTATGTGGACAGTGAGAACGCCACTGCATAGTTAGGAAGCAACAATCTAGACCATAAGACACAAACATATGGACATTGAAGCATGAAGAAGGAAGATTTATCCTTGTCTCACATAATAATCAATAACAATCTTGTATATCTGTCACTACCACATATATGTTTAGTAATATATAATGTTAATTTTACATCAAAGTCTGAAGACAGTTCTTGGCTTTGCCTTGCTTGGTTCTTAGCAGGTCTGTCTTAAACACAAACTCATGGTGTGGCATCAACCATCTGCTAAAAATTGTGCTACCTCTAATGCGAACTTAAAAGGTTTCTAGGTGCTGTTTTGAAGAAGAGTTCTCCTCAGTGCCCTGGCCAACATTGTCCCTCAAACATTATCATCATTATGTGGTCATTATCTTATTGCTGTCTGTGAGTCCTTTTTATCTGTAAATCATCAGACACATTTACTACATTCTAGCTGTGACTGTCTGTCCAAAAATACTTAATTAACTGTGAAGCTCTTTGGAATACACTGAGAATGTGAAAGAAACAAATTCTTTCTTTAATGAGATTCTGAAACCATATATTTTCCATCACTAAGAAGATCTATTTCAACCTGCATTATATCCCTCATCTCAATCCCCGTTGCAGCTCATCTGCTGCTCAAACATAGTCATTATCTTAGACTTGAAAACACCAGTGCTCTGTTATTGGCTCTCTTGCCTGCATCCTCTGTAAACATGAGCTCATTCAAAACTCAATTACACTTATCCTAATTCACTTCAAGCAGTTCTCCTAAGGTCTTTGCTTATTGACTGACAACAGTTCTCATACAACAATGACTTGATTTTAAAATTTTCATCTGTATTTTTGAATCCTGTAAAACCACACCTTTCCTTTTCTCTGAAATTTCCTCCAGCTCTGGAAAACTCTGAGGTCTCTGCATTTCTCCAATTCTTGTGTCCTATGTGTCCCAAACTTGTATCCACTGTATGTCCTCCTGGCAAACTGGAACAGGAACTTTGTGCCATTGACACTATTGCTGTCATCATTGGTAAGAGTCTGTTTTTTCTGCCACCTACTCGCTTCTCTGTTCTCCACTCCCCTCTCCACTTCGCCTGTTGCCTAGCTCTTAGCTTCACTCAGGGAACAGGCCAGTGACTGAGGATGTGGGTGAGGCAGCAAAGGTTCAATGGTTTAGAGTGAGGCAGCGAGAAGGTTGACAAGAGGGACAGTATCATGGCAAACTCGATTTGACTCGATGACATGCTAACTAACTAACTAATGCATTGAAGAATGGTTATTTCAATTTCAAAGGCACAGTGGTACTGTGATTTTATACGAGAAGACAAAACTTACAAGTAGACCCCGTTCTAATGTTTACAAACTTTATTACTAGCTTCTTAGGGTGACAGATGGTGAGAAAAATATATTGAATGTTGTAACCATCTTGCAAATATAAATGTATTTTCACTTTTTAATATATAAAAAAAGACACTCACTCACTCAATTGTTGGATATGTGTCAGCCTAATCGCGTTTCATAGAGGATTGTCATTGGGAAGCCAAGCGAGATTTCTCACTGTATCTTAACAAACCCTACGGTGCCTCTGTAGCTCAAATCTAGCCCCATCCCAATAACCATTCCCTGAACAACCCGCTACTCACCGGATATCCACTGGACGATTGGCATCCCTTGAGCCAGGTCATCTTTAAAAGGCTGCTGTGCATCTGTGCATTCACAGATATGTTGAAGCTGCTTCATCTATTGAAGGAAGTCTTTCGAGAAGTCCCTGAGTAAGACCTACTCTTTGTTCCATCACAACTGGCACGTGAATGCTGCAGTCAGTGTCATTCATGCCACTTCTAACCATTGCTGCAAAGCCTTCTCTCCCAGCAGGATGGGTACAGAAAGCAATCCCTCAACTTTTAATAAAGAGAGTTCTGAGTCCTCTGAGGAAGCATCATCAAGGCTGCTTATTGCACTTCCACAACAGCCCAGAAACTAACATCTTGGCAGGAACCTCAGGTGCAGAAAATTTGGGAGCACCATCTGGTGAGTGCCTCAGCCACAGCTGGCTGAGAAGACAATCACTCCGGGCCCTGGCACTTGGGGTTGCAGAGGCCAGGTACCTGCTCAGGCCCAGGCAGGACAGGGTCCTGTAGAGTCAGCAACCAGGGACCCCATCCACACATACCAGGAGGAACAGGAGCAGCAGATAGCAATGTGGGAGGCAATGGCCCTGACTGCCCACACGCTGCAGGAGTGCAGCTCTGCCTTGGGAACATGTCTGCCTCGGCATGCAATCGCCTGGCTTCCCCAACAGGCAGGTTGGCAATGCCATGGTGAGCCAGGTCCAGCTCCCTCAGGGTCTGCGGGAGAAACCACAACCACATTCCATTGCTCCTGCCATTCGTCCTCGGGATCTAAGCCTTGGTGACAGAGGCGAGGGGTCGCGGGTCAGCAAGCACTCAGGGAGGCAGGGAGGTATCAAAGGACCTATAGCCAGAGGTGGAACCAAACACAAGCCCCTCAGAAACGTCTCCTCAGGACACTCCAGAGGAGGCCAGGCCCTCCAGCTCCACTGTCACCCTACCTGCCTTACTCAAATCCTTAGCTGTTCAAGGTGATGAAGGTCCACTTGCTCGTGACAATAAGACCCTTAACATGTCAGGGCTGTTCATGGGCAAGTGTCCCCAGGCTCTTCTGAGCAAACCTCCAGGCTAATAAGCTGCACAAATGAGCAAGTTCCTTCCTCCCCTTCTGCAAAAACTGGGATAACACTGAGACATAAAAAAGACTTTTGGTGGCATAGCTGACACAGCACAGCATGTCCCATCTTTGTATAAACACCAATGGTTTTGCAATACACGTACATGCTTGATTCGTTGTGTAGCTCTGAATATAACTGGACGAGGATCAAGCCTAAATTCAAGGCCACTCAGAAAGTATCAGAGATGAATGTTTTTGCTGAGAACCAGCTGCAGCAATGTGGGGCCGAGATGGATAATGTGTGTATAGGGCAATGACTCTGCTAGCATTATTGCCGTTCTTAGCCAACCATCTGTATTCTCTCCTTGGCCTCTTGGCCAGGGAAATGAGGTGATGGCATGATGAGGTGGTTAGCAATGTCTGGGGTAGAGAGGTGTGCAGCCCACAGGGAGCCAATGTATTAGAATTAGGGAGGGTGGATAAGGGAGCTCACAGCGCTCTGTGCAGTACATGGGTCCACTTGCCACACTCTGAGTGTGGTTGCAATTGTTTTCTTCCTGATTTCCAGAGCAATGGATGGTAACAATGAGCAGTCTTCAGACAGTGGTTTCCAGCCTCTGCCTTTATATACCGGTGAGGCACCAAACATCCAGATTCCTTTCCTGATAGCCCTTCCCCTGAAGGCTTCACAATTCCTGAGACCCCGACCTACCCCTTTACATGAATCTGCTCCTGCTCACCTTAACCCCTAGCCTTTGGCATATGAAGTCATCAAATGGTATGATCAGACACTACCCCCTTTGAAGCCAGGGTGCTCCAGATTATGGATGAATGCCCCCACCACATGACATTTTTCATTCATTTTTACCCTATCACCCCTTACAAATGCATTTGCCACTCTTCACAATTGTAATTGCCCCTTCTCCCCAACATGCAACTACCAATCCTGTAGGATAGGTTCCTGAATCTCCTTCCATTGGTACTGGCCCCTGCTGCCACTCCATCTTTTGTCTGCTTACTTTCTCTGGGCACTGCCTACAGAACAACTGTGGCCCAGCCACCCCGCCGCGCAACATAAACATCAGAAGTGCCCAACCCTTGTTTGATGCCCATGCCATATAAATGCTATATCTCAGACTGGCAGCTATGGAGCTGCATGACTTTCTGTGGCCAACTCCCCATGCTGCAGAGGACTGGATTCTTTCACCTGGAGCACACTGACTGGGGCATGCCTGACTGGGCAATTACCTGGGCTGGAATAGAGGGATGCTTTTGCCTCACTGTGCTTAGAAGCGCTGACTGACAGCTGCCTCTGCGGACAGCTGGCACATGGTGCTGGTGTGAGATTGATATTAGCACACTGCATGGCAAGAAGTCCAGCCCATTGGCTGAGGACTGATGAGCAGCAAGCCAAAGTTGTGTGACTGTACTAATTGGCAAAGCAAGGTAAAGTAGGGATGCTGGGAGTATCCAGATAGACACAAAGTGAGTGAACACTAAGAGAGCAAGTGAACAGGCAAGAGATGCAGCTTGGGTCGGCTGTGTGCCCTCACTACCTGTCTTTGCAGCAGCCTTTCAATATTTGTTGCTGATGCACCCTGAGGTGTAGCTCTGCTCATTATTAATGTCTTCAAGGTAGATTGGAAAGCTGCCGTGGAGAGATGTCAATGTCCCTGAATGAGGGATGGGTACAGCTGATGCCCTCAGATGCTGTTGTGTGCTGATCAATATGGACACTTTGTTGCAATAAGTTGCCAGGTGCCCACTGTAGACTTCCATGCCAAGAATTCTGAACATCTGCTTTGCTCAAGGTGAATGGCAGGATAGGAAATTGATTTGATTTGATTTGAATTACTGTTGTCCCATGTACTTGAGTACAGTGAAAAGTTTAGTTTTGCATGCAGTACAGCAGATCATACCACACAAAGAGACACAAAGATCGTAGGGTGATTGAACGGAATGAGAAATACAAAGTTACGGCTGCAAAGAAGGTGCACAAAAAGCAAGATCAGCATTAGGTTTGAAATATAAGACGCCCATTCAGGAAACCTACCAACAGTGGGGAAGAAGCTGGCCTTGAACCTGTTGATGTCTTCTTCCTGACAGAAGAATTTGGAAGAGAGTATGACAGAGGTGGGATGAGTCTCTGTCGGCTAACTTTCTGCAGCAACGCGAAGTGTAGATGGAGTCAATAGATGGGAAGTTGGCTCCCGTCATGTTCTGGACTGTGTCCACAGTTCTTTCGTCTTTTACTATCCTGGGCAGAGCTGTTGCCATACCAGGCTGTGATGCATCTGGTTCGATTGCTTTCTATGGTGCATCTGTAAAAATTGGTGAGGGTTCTTATGCACATGCTGAATTTCTTTAGCCTCCTGAGGAAGAAGAGGTGTTACAGCCTACTTGATTGTCACATCAACATGGGTGGTCCAGGGCAGATTGTTGGTGGTCATCACTCCCAGGAACTTGACACTCTCAAGCATTAATGCAGATAGGGGCGTGTCCTCCTCCTGGATTCCTGAAGTGGATGGTCACTTCTTTAGTTTTGCTGACACTGAGGGAGAGATTGTTATCTGTATGTTAGTCGGTGATATGTGCAGTTAATAAGTCCACTAACACGTAATAATCCTTAATCAGTAACTTGCTGATCCTTAGCGAGAATCTCCTCTTGATGCGAGGAACTTAGTTAAAAGATGCTGAAAGTCCTGATATTGAGATTGGATTTGCTGGATCTCACATAATTCCACTGCATATCTTGCCATAGCTACATCATTTAGGCTGCTATGAGAGTCTGCCTTAATTAAACGCATCAGAGGAGTTTAAGCAGAATTCTGCATGATGGTAATATTAAAACATGCCCCTGCAATCACAGTTGCAGTACAGACCTTTGTAGTCAGGCTTTCAGCTGTGTAATCTTAAGCTTTGGATGCTATAAACACTCCACCTATTTTTATCTCTTAAGACATACCATAAAAGTTACTTCTTTTGAGCCAGGTTTTAATCATCTGCTCCAACATGTGATTTGGCAGCCTCCCATAAAATGTCTTGAGGTGTTTTACAATATTAATGGCTCCAAATAAATAACATGGTTGTACAGCATGTCATTGTATTGAAAATGCCTTTTAAGATGAAACCAACCTTCACTTGTGTTTAATAAAGAGAACAAAAATTGCTTGAATTAGTTCTGGGAAGAGAAATGAAATAACTAACACGAGAGGAGAATAATTTTGACACCTAAAATGACGATAATGCTCTATTTAACGTAGAAGTAAAAAAGGATGTAGAGTGAAAGATACACATGCAGAACTGGAAAAGCCAAATTGACATCGATGTGTTCTGGCTCAAATAGAATAGGCCAAATAGTTTACAATCAGGTCATGCACACTCGAGTAGAATGCCAAATAAATTTCATGCTTTAAGATGAAAAGGATGTGTCAAAGGATTGGGTTTTGTAGGTAAAATAAAACTGAAACTTAAAACAGTAGCAAAAGATCAAACTGGGAGAACAATGCTAAAAATAATCATGTGAAATGCAGAAATTGCACTGGAGATGTGAAAAGGAGGCTTAGAAGGTTAAAGGAAGTGTGAAAAAGCCAATCATGCAGAAAAGAATTGGTTAGAATATTTTGTAAGCTTATAAAATGTGAAAGTCTACTTACATTGAATTAGAACTACCCGGGAGTGATGGTGGTATCATAGTTGTGTAAGACAAAGGTACAGCATTAGTTATTAAATTAATATTTTTGATTTTAATAAATTATCTTCAGAGAACAAGTAGGTGGAATTTTGGATGATGTGTATGTGACAGTTGACTATGGAAAAGGAATTTGTTCTGAAAAAATAACAACGCTCAAGCTGGATAATATCTCTGTCAAGACAGTTGAAAGAAGTCAGAAAGAAGGTGGCATGGGTTCTACTCACAACTCTTCAATCCTCCTTAAATTGTGATGAGTGGCCTGTATATAACTCCTTTTTTAAAAAGGATATATTAATATACTTATTTACCAGTAAATCTAACAGCAATTGTGAGCAAAATTTTATCATACATAATTCAATGTACAATTTCTAATCATTTAGAATGTGCATCAGTTGAAGACAACCAATCTAGTTGTAGCTGTGGAGAGAAAGCAGAAAGGTCACTGGACCTGAAATGTTAACTTTGCTTTCTCTGCACAGATGCTTCCACAACTGCTTTGTTTCTCCAGCAATTTCTATTTATGGCCCAGATTTCCAGCACCTGCAGTTTTTTGTTCCAGTTGATATCACTGTAGATATACAGTGGGCAAGCTATGGTTTTGAATAAGTGCTTTGTTGGATGAATAAATAGCTGTAGAATGTACAGATCTTCACATAAGAAGCTTTTCTAAAAGAAAACACAGCATTGTTGGTTTATTAAGTTAAGAAAAAGAGAAAATTGTTGTGAAACAAAAGAGAGAGGTTATTTCACTACAAAATTTTTCAGGAAATCCACACACACTGACCAGGTCTTTAACTAGCACAGCAACCACCCCAACCTTCACAAGAGGAGCCGCATTAGGACCCTGTTCAAAAGAACCGCTACACGCTGCAGCACACCCAATCTGCAGAAGGAAGAAGAAGAACACCTCTACAAGGTCTTTACCAAGAATGGATACCTCCGCAACTTCATCCACAGATGCTTAGCCAACAGACAACACAAGCAGGATGCAACAAAACCTGAAACAACAACCACCATACCATATATAAAAAAACACCTTTGAACTTACAGCTAGACTACCCAGACCACGAGGAGCCATGACAGCACACAGACCGACAGCCATACTAAGGCAGCCACTGACCAGGGTTAAAGACCCAATAGATACCATGGAAAGCCCAAAATGGTTTACAAGATAAGATGCAGAGACTGTACAAAATACTACAGGAGACAGACAGGCAGACAGCTAGCAACCCAAATCCATGAACACCAGCTAGCAACTAAATGATGTGACCAGACGTCCTTGGTTTCAATACATACAGACAAGAAAAAAAACACAACTTCAACTGGGACAACACTACTATAATTGGACAAGGCAAACAGAGGACAGCCATGGAATTCTTGTAGGCTTGGTATTCATCAGCGGTCTCCAATCAACACATTGAATTAGACCCGGTATACTGACCATTACAACGCACAGCTGGAACCGGCACCTATTGAAACCAGCAAAAACCGGACCATGTAAATTCAAACTGGCACAAGACAACAGCACTTCCCAGGAGGCTCCGCAGCACTGAGGGTGTCGCCTAGTAAGGGGATGAAACCTCTGCTAACAAACCTCCCATCTCAGCAAACACACCAGGCATCTACAAAGAGAAGAATAGTTTTGTCATTGGTTGATGGATGGAAAGCAAAGACTTAGAATAATTTGGTATTTCTTGGAATGGAATAAGATTGAAACAGATGTAATTCAGTGGCCATCAGTCATTTCACTCAGTTGTTTAGTGCAAACAATTTAAAATGATTCTGTCTGTCACAAATTGAATTCCCTTAAAGCTCTGCTTACCAGACATCTGTTGGTCATATTTTGAACTCAGATATTTGCTTCAAACAAAAATGCAGCAGATACAATGCCTGTACCTCAACTTCTTGGCTATCACGTCACACTGACAAGTGGCAGTCACTCAAAGCACCAAATAAGGAAAGAGAAATTATTTAGTTAAATAATGATTAATACAGGAAGAAGCCACAATTTTAGAATATGCAAAGGGACCACTATCTATCTGTTCAACAGCACAACTTTGAACAATTAGAGTCGCAATTTTACAGGTAAAATGTGCATTAGCATTCAAATTGCAACTAACAGATGACACCAAAAGACCAGGATCTGAGGACTTCTCATAATCACCAAATTGTTCTGACCAATTTTCCAAGAGACTCATTTTAATCAGAGTTGAGATGATTTCTATTGAGACAACAAAGTCTTTTCCCTGTATCTGATTCTCAAGGACTAGCTCGTTAAAAGGAAAAGGTTGGGTTTTCCCTGTCTTATCATTCCAAAATGTTATAAGTGTATTGTTAGGGTTTACTTAGTAATAGATTCCAAAATTTTCCTGAGCATTGATATCTGGTTATCTGGCCTGTAATTATTACTTTATCCCCTCTTTACTTGAATGTTGGCATTACATTCACAAGCTGTCAATCCACTGGGAATGTTTTAGAATTAAGAATTTATGAAAATCATCATGGTTATATCTACTATTTATGCGACAACCTATTTAGAATTGGAGGATGTAAACCCTAAAGTCCTTGAAGTTTTCTTGATTTTTGTTCCCTAAGTTCCTTTAATACTTTTTCTCTAATATTAATGACTCTAAGTCTGACACTTTTATTAACGCTCTGGTTATCCTCTATTTCTGGTATGCAAATTATGTCATCTACCTTGAAGATAGATGCAAATATTTGTTCAATATTTCTGCTCTCATTTCCTTATCTCTTCATTCCCCATGATGATTTCTCCGATCGTTGCCTCCTAAGGAATTAACATTTGCTTTAGTTACTTTCCGTCTATTAATGTACCTGCAAAAACTCTTGCAATTTGTTCCTGTGTTCCTGGCTAGTTCATGCCTAAATTCTATTCCTTCCCCTTCCATCCATGTTCTCCTGCCACCCGTTTGGTTCTGCTGTAACAGCTGGCCAGCAGAAGGTATTGGTCAGAGAAGAATACTGAATTGACATCGGTCAGTCAGATCAAGGATGTTGGTGACACAAATAGCAAATCGATCTGACGGCGGACAGACCCACCTGTCCACAAGTACTTACTTCTGTGCTCCACCTGCAGGAGTGCAGACATTACGCAGCTAGACGTGCTTTACCGATTCCACAAGCGGTTCAAACTCACCATCTAGTCTACAGTTGGTCCTTCTACATCATCCACCTGCATTGAAAACACAGAGTTGAAGTCATCAACCAGAATAGCTGGGTGGCCAGTCTGAGCTGCAAAATGTCACCAACAGCATGCATTCAATTCCCACACTGGCTGATGTTATCATGAAGAACTCTCCTCAGCCTCTCCCCTTGCCTGAGGCGTGGTGACCCTCAGGTTAAATCACCACCAGTCATCTCTCTCTCTAATGAGAGACTAGTCCTATGGCCTGTTAAGACTGTGGCCACTTTACCTTTTAACTTTTTGGGCAACAGTTTGGCACATAATGTCTTCTATGAGGAGGTGCCCACTTGAAACTTCCTTAACTTTAGTGATGGTGAAGTTTCTCCCCACAGCAGAATACCCAGGCCAGATAAATGCCCATCACTTTTTTTGATTAACCTTTGCTGGTTCCTAAATCTCTCCAATCCTCCGTTTACCATTTTCTTCACGTCAATTTAGACCTCACAGTACCTTTTGTCTTTCCTAGAGTAGATCTTTCTTTTGAGCTTTTGCTTTTGTTTGGTATGTATTTTGGTTGAACATTTTGAATTACTTCTTTAAATATTGCTATTTAATTTTAGTCTCTTTATCCACTCAACTGTATCTAGCTTACTCCTCCTCTCATAAATGTACGAGGCTTTGTTTAAACTTCTGATCCTTGTCCTGACAATTATGTCACCCTCAAACTTAATAAGGAATGTAAGCATATTGTGATTACTACTTCAGAGATGATCTTGCTCGCTACCTGCCTATCCACCCATTTTTGTGTTGTATGCAAGTTTGGCTATAGTATGTTCACTTCTTTCCTCCAAGTCATCAATACTTATAGTAAACAGTTATCATCCCATCACTGATCCCTGTGGAAACCCCATAGTCATGGGTCACCAACCTGAAAAAGAAACTTTTATTCCTAATTACTGTTTCCTTTCTGTGAGCCAGTTCTCTATCCATGCCAATACCCAACCTCCAACATCATGGACGTCATATTGCCTGACATAACCTTTTGTGAGGTACGTTGCTGAACACCTTCTGGAAGTCCAAATACAGCTTTCCCTCTATCCACTCTGTTTGAGCCTTCCTCAAAAGGCCCTAACAAGTTAGTCAGACAATAATTTCCCTTTCATAACCCATACTGACTCTGCTTGATTAGGCTATGATTTTCCATATGCTTTGCTATTACTTTCTAATAATTAATTTCAATACTTTTTCAACAATAGATGTTTGGCTAATGGTCATATCATTACCCACTTGCTGCCTCCTTCCCTTTTTCATTAGGGATATCCTATTGGTAGAGCATTGGCATATGGCACAGCTCAGTGAAGAAATCCAAGGGAGATTTTGAACCCCAGATAAGACAAAAAGAGTAAATGCAGAATGTGTATACATTGTCATCCTAATTTTTTGCTCTGTTAATTTACCTATAAAGGAATGTGTGTCACAAACAAAATGAGGCACGTTCACCTTCATTCTCCACGTGGGGACAAATTAAGGTCATAGTAGAACTGGACCAGACTGGGAAAGAAATTTTAAGTTATAACAGCAAAGAAACTGCAATCTCTCCCTGTCTCATTTAACCTCAAACACCAGTGGTCTGGTGAAAGAGCAACTTGGGATAATAATAATTCACACAGAACATTAACTGAAGCGAAGGAAATGGTAGAGGTACTAAACAAATATTTTGCTCTTGTCTTTACTAAATCTGAAGAGAGTGAAAATGATTGAGTTGAAAATGTGGGTGTTGAGCAGCGATGTAGTAATAGATAAAGAAGAGATGCTCAGAAGGCTGGCAGCACTCCAAGTAGAGGAGTTGCCAGGCCAAGACAGGGTGCAACTGAGATTGCTGAGAGAGGTAAAGGAGAAAATTGTGGAGCCATTGACAGAAATTTTCCAGGCATCTCTGAACGCAGGATTTGTCCCCGAGGACTGGAGGTTTGCTAATAGGACACTGTTGTTTAAGAAAGGGACAAATGATATCCCACAAAATTGCAGACCTATCAGCTTGACATCAATAATGGGAAAACTGATGGAGGCCATAATATAGGATAAGGTAGATATACACTTAGAGAAAAATAAATGAGTGTGAACCAGTTTGCATGTCTTTATCAAAGAGTAGGTCAAATCTGACAAATTTAGTCGAGCTCTTTGAGGTGACACAGGCAGTGGATGAGGGTAGTGCTATGAATGTTGTATATTTGAATTTTCAGAAAACATTTGATATGGTGCTACGTGGTAGGTTGGTTAGCAAATTAGAACTGTTTGGAATTGATGGGTCCTTTAGCAGCATGGACTAGAAGTTGGCTGAAGGATTGGAAACAGAGTAAGTATGGATGGACATTTCTCAGAGTGGAGACAAGTTGAATGCGATGTTCCCTCAGGGTCAGTATTGGGACCCTTGCTTTTTCTGGTTTGTATAAATGATTTGGAGATGAGCGGTCAGGGCAAAATCTCTGATTCTGCAGACAATGCTAAGCTAGGGAGAATTGTGAATTGTGAGGATGAGTCTGAGGGAATTCAGAGAGACGTTGTCAGTTTGGCAAAATGGGCAGACACCTGGCAGGTGAATTTCAATACTGAGAACTATGAGGAAATGCATTTACGTTGAACAAACACAGAAAAATGTAGGCTCAATGATATAACTTTGAGGGCAGTACAGGAGCAGAGGGACCTCAGAGTTCACATACATGATTCTCCTGAAGGTGGCCAGGCAAGTTGAAACAGTTGTTAAAAGGGCTTAAGTTTATAAATAGAAGCACAGAGTATAAAAGCAAGGAAATGATGCCACATCTTGATAACTCATTGGTCAAACCACAATTGGAGTATGGTGTTCTGTTCTGGGCATTTTATTTAAGGAAGGATGTTAAAACTCTGGAGAGAGTTCAAAGAAGATTTACTGGAGTGATATTAGGAATGAAGAATTTTAGATACAAGGAAAGATTAGAAAGATTGGATGTATTCTCCTTAAATCAGAGAAGATTAAGAGGTGAGCTTATTGAGCTGTTCAAAGTTATGAACAGGGTAAGGAAGGATATTCTATTTCCTTTGGTCAGTATGTCAGTATCTAGGGGTCACAATTTCAAGATTGTCAGCTCAAGAGCTAAGAGTGAAATGAGGACAAACCTGCTTACTCAGAGAGCTAGTAGGATTTGGTATATACTGCCTGGGAATAATGCATAGACAGGATTGACAGTCGATGTTGAAATGATTAATACTGGGGGCATGCATTTAAGGTGCATGGGGAAAAGTTCAAAGGAAATGGGGGATGAGTTTTTTAAGAGTGGTAGGTGTCTGGAATGCAGAATCTAGAATGGTGGTAGATACAAGAGGGGCTTTTAGATAAATGCACGAATATGCAAGAAATGGAGGGATGTGGACCAAGGGCAGGCAAGAGGGTTTGGCATCATGTTCAGCACAACATCGTGGGCCAAAGGACCCATTCCTGTGCTGTACTATTCTATGTTCGAATGTAAGTACTTTTTAAAAAAAATCCTACATCATCTATTCCTCCTGCCCATGTCAGGTATTTCTTTGTAAAATTATTACTTGTGTTTGTAGGTGTATTTAATATTTATGGTTTTCTTAGGGTTAGTAGATATTATGATTCCTCTTTCTTACGCTCAAGAAAACTTTGTTGTGTGGCTCCTGCATTTTGATAATATGAATTGCATGTTGATTGAAGTGTGATAGCTGAGTGTGATGAAAGAAATAAAACACTTCATTGCAACTAAGTACGAAGCGGTTAAAAAAAAATCCAACCACCCTTCTCCACACCCGTGGGCACAGCCTTAAAATTAGAGGGGGTAAATTTAAAACTGAAATGCGATGACATTTCTTCAGCCAGAGAGCGGTGGGCTTGTGGAATTCATTGCCACGGAGTGCAGTGGAGGCCGGGACGTTGGATGCTTTCAAGGCAGAGATCGACAAATTCTTGATCTCAGAAGGAATCACGGGCTACGGAGAGAGTGCAGGGAAGTGGAGTTGAAATGCCAATCAGCCATGATTTAAATGGCGGAGTGGACTTGATGGGTCGAATGGCCTTACTTCCACTGCTATGTCTTATGGTCTTATGGTCTTATAATTATAACAGGACAAATGCAAAATGCCAAATTTAAAGTAATCACTACAGTTTGTACTGTGGGAGAAAAGGATGCTGATAGGTTAGCAAGACTATATTCTATGTAAGTCGACCTCATAATGATGGAGAAAGCAAAGGGAAACCATACGACCTTCAGCTCACAGGTAATTCTTGAGAAGTTAAAGATTTGAACATATTCCTATGTGTACATGTGTGCTGTTTTTAACAAGCTTTACTGACAATCTTAATTTTTTTCGGTGCCGCTGTCAGTACAATCAGGATTGCTTGGCAAGTGCTGTCCAATCATCCGACCATAGCAAATAGCAGATGTTTTGTTTTCAGTTATGCATGTGGATGATGGTTTAGCATGTGGTCTCTATTCTGCTTGATTCCATCAACAAATTGCTGGCAAGTATGAACTCCAGACTTGGCATTGCATCAACACTGAAATGCATTCATGTAGGCAGAGCGTCTTTCTAGACTGATTACAGCATCGTATCAGTGGTAAATACTACTTGCTTGCCAGTGGATACTAGAAGTGTAAAGTCTTTAGATCCAATGGAAACAGAACTTGGCAAGTGCTGTGATATACAGAGCTCATACCTCAACTTAGTCAATACAGAACTCTACTCAAACAAATGCAGAAATTTTCTTTGACTGCATGGCCCCAGGGAGGCAGTACAATACCTTAATAAGGTAGCAACGTGTCTTATACTGGCAAGACAGCATAGTGCCATTCCAAACCAAGACAAACACATATTTAGATGCTAAAAATACGAAGGTGATACAGAATCCAATCCAGGTCCGACACAAAAATGCAGAATCCTAAACAAGCAATAAAAATAATTGTTTATATCATTGCTATGAAATACCAAGTCATTTTTACATGTCCTAACGATTTGTATGTGCTTCATTAAACTTGCTTTTATTCACTTAATTTCTTCTACAGACAACACAAATAATTAATTGGGATAAATGTTATACTTTTAAATGTTCCACGACATTCAGTGGAATTTTTTGTTTTGGTTTTATCCAACAATCTTCCTTTTAAAATTATCCACCTTGTTTAGAAGGTTTACTCAGATACTAAGTATGTTTTTACGTTTCATTAAGCACCAAATTCAAAAGATTTCTTAGACGGCATTTAAACTACTCCCAATAGGCATTATACTCTTATTCACAAGAATGCATTTCATTATCTTTTAATATATTGAGTCAATGCTAAAGGAAGAAACTCTCTGAAGCATTGCTTAGAATTTACTCTCAAAAATCGCATGGCACCAGGTTACAGTGCAACAGGTTTATCTACAAACATAAGCTTTCGGAGCCTCAGACCTTCTTCAAGTGTTAGTGAAAGAGTAGCATCAGACGCAGAATTTATGTGTAAAAGATCAAAGGTTGGATCAAAGCAAACAATAGGATAGAGCCCAAAGAGAGAGAAGAGCAGTTGGATAGACAAAGGAGCTGATAATAATCTAGCTGGAGAGTAGTAGCTGTTAGTGGGAGCTGTTAGTGACTAGCAATTGGCAGTGTGTAATGGCAGGCTATGTGATAACAAGGCCTGGTGGGTGGGGTTGGGGGCTAGGACACTGGAGAGTTTTAAGGCCCGAAAATTATTGAAATCAATATTGAGTGTGGAGGGTTGCATGGTCCCCAAGCGGAAAATGAGGTACTGTTCTTCCACCTTGTGCTGAGCTTCACTGGAACACTATAGCAAGCTTGAGGCAGAGATGTTGGCCAGGGAACAGGGTGGTGTGTTAAAGTGGTAGGCAACTGGAAGCTCGGGGTCATTTTTGCGAGCAGAACATAGATGTTCAGTGAAGCGCTGGCCCAGTTTCTATGCTTCATTTCCCCAGTATAGAGGAGACCACATTGTGAGCAGTGAATGCAGTAGATTAGATTCTGGCACGTGCAGGTAAAGTGTTGCTTCACCTGGAAGGTATGTTTGAGCCCGTGGATACTGGGGAGGGAGGTGGTAAATGGGCAGGTGCGACACTTTGCTGATTGCATGGGGCTGTGGGTGTGGGTGGAATGTTGGGGGTGAAGGAAGGGTGGACCAGGGTGTTCTGAAGGGAAAGGTCACTGTGGAGGGTGAACAAGGGAGGGGAGAGAAATATGTGTCTAGTGGTGGCATCTTGCTGGAGGTCACGGAAATGGAGGCTGATGATCTTCTGGATGCGTATGCTGGTGGGATGGTAAGTGAGGAAAGGGGAACCGATCGCTGTTGCAGGAGGGAAGAGAGAGGGTGAGGACAGAATTGTTGGAGATGGGTTGGACCTGGCTGAGGGTCCTCTCGACAACTGTGCTGGTTCCCAATCTCTGCACGGGTGGTGGGAGATATATGCCTTGACAAATCCCATTGGATTTTTCTACATCATCCAGAAAATGTCCAAGACATGCCTTACTATTTAGAAGTTAAAGCACACCTTTCACCTCAACAGAAGTAGTAAGAACTGCCCGTACTGGAGTCGGAGATAACACAGTGTGGATCTGGAGGAACACAGCAGGCCAGGCAGCATCAGAGGAACAGTTCTGATGCTGCCTGGCCTGCTTTGATCCTCCAGTTTCACCTCAGTACCACTGTTTCTGTTGTGATGAGGGCTACCAGCATTTCCCTGTCTCCCGTGTGTGCTCAGTGTTCCTCACTCCCCCCACTTCTGCTTTTGTGCTCTGAAGATGCAGCTTGGCCTGCTGTGTCCATCCAGCTCCACATTTCGTTATTAGTGAACGTTGTGCTGTTTTTCCAAAGGTCTCCATCTGCAGTAATGAGAGCTATTATTGGATTGGCCACAAGAATTGATACCCAACCTGTTCAAAAGGGATAAATAGAGCTCCATCTCCCTCCAGCCAAACTTAAGAATTAAATGATCAAACCAAGTCAGCTCCATCTTTAATATTTTTATGCATCGCAGATTCCTGTTCCACAGCTTGAGTGTCTCAGTTCTACCTTTTTCCTGCAGTTTGTCCTGAAATTCTGTATGTTCTATCTTTTTTTTCAGTCCTTTGCCCATTTTTCTCTCTCTCTTTGTCTTTGTTTCCCTTTTTCTGGAAATTCTAATTTCCACAGCTTCAATTTTAATCTCTCCACTGCTACTCTTATCTGTTTCATTGTCTTTAGTTTCCACCTGGTAACCATTGGCCGCCCCTTTTAAAATTTCAGGTTTTCAGCCAAATTCTAATCCCAAGCACCTCTTTAAATCTTTTAACTGTTTAAATGACAGTACATCTAAATCCTCAAAAGTAGTTTCCCTTAATTCAGCTAGGAACGCATTGACATCAAATGCAGACATTCCTGCTCTGTAGCAATGCAAGCTCAATAAAGTCTTTGCAGTTTCCACTCTTAATTGGTTTACAGTCACAATTTATTCAATTAATTATTTTTGTTTCTTCTGTGGATTGAAATCTTGGTATGAGTCTCTAATGCTAGGTTCTCCAATTTGTTGGCAATTCAGAGGGGATCCCCCAAATCACTACGCTCCTCAAGAAGGGATGAACTGGGGGTCTAGGCCCGAAACGTCAGCTTTTGTGCTCCTGAGATGCTGCTGGGCCTGCTGTGTTCATCCAGCCTCACATTTTATTATCTTGGAATTCTCCAGCATCTGCAGTTCCCATTATCTCTGATACTATTTTAACCTCACTGCAAAGCCTCTTCCAGGGATGCCTAACCTGAAGAAGTTACCCTCCTCCCTCCGGAGCTCTCTGATTAAGGGTCTAGGCCCGAAACGTCAGCTTTTGTGCTCCTGAGATGCTGCTTGGCCTGCTGTGTTCATCCAGCCTCACATTTTATTACCATGAACTAACTCTCCTTGGACTATTTATTTGCTCCCTTCCCTTCCCATAAGCAAACAGCTCTTTTAAAAGGAACCAACTTAATGAGTCTTTCTTGAATTAACAAAAAGAGTCCATTTCTCTTGGTTATTAAAAGCAAAAAGAAACAACAACACTTTACATGGAGATGTGAAATAGGGCATAAGTCCAATTAGATGAAAGGTAAAAATAAAATCAGTCGCGGAAGTATTTGTGCAGAGCTGAGAAGAATGTTGTTGCGTGTGTTATTGGAGGGCAGTGGTTCGCACTGATTTTGGCAGTTGAGCAGTTGATTTTGAGTCTTTCATTTGGGTTAAATCTCTGCTGTTGTGCTTCCTTTCCACAACAACTGAAATTCAGTGCTTGCAGTGAATAAGGGAATCTTCATTTTCGCTTATCTTGCAGTGCATGGATGTTTACAATGGCTGCTCTAAATTCAATGGGCCTCAGAGCACTTTAATCCACACAGCAGGATGTCTGGGCAACATTACACAGACAAATTTTGCAGTCAGCTTTTCACCCTTTTCTTTGTAATTCTTGGAGGGAATAGGTGGAGTTCTGCAAATGGTCAGCTCCCGTATGATGAGAGATAATGGGAACTGCAGACACTGGAGAATCCAAGATAACAAAGTGTGAAGCTGGATGAACACAGCAGCATCTCAGGAGCACAAAAGCTGATGTTTCGGGCCTAGATCCTTCATCAGAGAGGGGGACGGGGTGAGGGTTCTGAAATAAATCGGGAGAGAGGAGGAGGCGGACCGAAGATAGATACAGGAGAAGATAGGTGGGGAGGGGATAGGTCAGTGTGGGGAGGACGGACAGGTTAAGGAGGCGGGATGAGGTTAGTAGGTGGGAAATGGAGGTGCAGCTTGAGGTGGGAGGAGGGGATAGCTGAGAGGAAGAACAGGTTAGGGAGGCAGGACAAGCTGGCTGATTTTGGGATGCAGCAGGAGGAGGGGACAAGCTGGGCTGGTTTTGGGATGCAGTGGGGGTAGGGGAGATTTTGAAGCTTGTGAAGTCCACATTGATACCATTGGGCTACAGGGTTCCCAAGCAGAATAGCAGTTGCTGTTCCTGCAACCTTTGGGCGGCATCATTGTGGCAGTGAAGGAGATCCATGATGGACATGTTGTCTAAGAAATGGGAGGGGGAGTTGAAATGGTTCACGACTGGGAGGTGCAGTTGTTTACTGTGAACCGAGCGGAGGTGTTCTGCAAAGCGGTCCCCAAGCCTCCGCTTGGTTTCCCCAATGAGGAGGAAGCCACACCAGGTACAATGGATGCAGTATATCACATTGGCAGATGTGCAGGTGAACATCTGCTTAATATGGAAAGTCATCTTGGAGCCTGGGATGGGGGTGAGGGAGGAGGTGTGGGGGCAAGTGTAGCACTTCCTGCGGTTGCAGGGGAAGGTGCAGGGTGTGGTGGGGTTGGAGGGGAGTGTGGAGCGGACAAGGGAGTAACGGAGAGAGTGGTCTCTGCGGAAAGCAGACAAGGGTCTGGATGGAAATATGTCTTGGGTGGTGGGGTCAGATTGTTGATGGAGGAAGTGTTGGAGGATGATGCGTTGTATCCGGAGGTTGGTGGGGTGGTATGTGAGGGCAAGGGGGATTCTCTTAGGTTGGTTATTGCAGGGGCGGGGTGTGAGGGTTGTGTTGCGGGAAATGCAGGAGACGCGGTCAAGGGCGTTCTCAACCACTGCGAGGGGGAAGTTGCGGTTCTTGAAGAACATGGACATCTGGGATGTGTGGGAGTGGAATGCCTCATCCTGGGAGCAGATGCAGCAGAGGCAAAGGAATTGGGAATAGGGGATGGAAGCTCCCTTATGAACTTGACTCATTGGGTTGCTTCTTGTTTGATGTATGACGTTCATGGGCTTCATAGATTTTTCCAGGCTTTCACTGAATTTGTATCCAATTTTTTGTCCCTACGGCAGTCTTCATCTGAAAAAAAAACACATTTTGGAATTAAAGGTAAAATATGTCTGTAACTATTAGAACATAGAACTACAGCACAGTACAGGCCCTTCGGCCCACTATGTTGTGCCAAACGTTTACCCGAAAACCTAAGGTCTGTTTAACCTTCACCCCCTACCTTATACTATCATCCATATGCCTATCTAATAGCCACTTAACTGCCCCTAATGAGGCCGACTCCACTACCCTCTCTGGCAATGCAGAGTACTGGCTGTCCATTCTATCTATATCTCTAATCATTTTGTACACCTCGGTCAAGTCACCTCTCATCCTTTGTCGTTCTGAAGAGAAAAGCCCTAACTCTCTCAATCTTTCCTTGTAAGATCTTCCCTCCATTCCAGGCAACATCCTGGTAAATCTCCTCTACACCTTTTCCAACGCTTCCACATCTTTCCTGTAATGAAGTGACCAGAACTGAACACAATATTCCAGATGTGGCTGAGCCAGGCTTTTGTACAGATGGAGCATAACTTCACGGCTCTTGAACTCAATCTGTCTATTAATGAAAGCTAACACACTATACGCCTTCTTAACAACTCTGTCTACCTGGGTGGCAGCTTTCAGGGAACTGTGGACATGAACACCGAGATCTCTCTGCTCCTCCATACTGCCAAGAATCTTTCCGTTAACCCTGTATTCTGCTTTCAAATTTGTCCTTCCAAAATGAACCGCCTCATACTTCTCAGGGTTAAACTCCATCTGCCACTACTCAGCCCAGCTCTGCATCCTATCAATGTCCCTTTGTAACCTAGAACAGCCCTCCACACTATCCACAACTTGACCCACTTTCATTTGCCTGTGAACTTACTAATCCACCCTTCCACTCCTACATCCAAATATTTGGTAGGTTCAGATCAAGCAAAATACTGTGCAATAAACAAAAAGTTATCAAGTCAATATCTCAGAATGTCGATTGATGATATATCTAGACCATTAGTTATAAGAGAATTAGTTTCAGCCAGACTTATAATGTTGTTTATTACAGTGTGGACCATATGTCCCTTAAAGCTGAGTCAGAAAATTGTGGGTTCAACTCAGAGTTTTTCAGTGATCTAAGCCTAAAAATACAGGGTTACACTCCAGTGCAGTATGGAAAGCACAATGAATTGTCAAAAGTTCCAAGTTTCAGCTGAGGCTTTAGATTCTCAGGTAGCCGAGAGGTAAGATTTCATGTCACCGCTACAAAGGGGAGAAGAGACATTAAGCCCATCTCCCCCCATTACCCAGCCACTGTGTACACCTCATGGTCACATTGCTGTTGGTAGAACCTTGCTCTCAGAAAATTGGCAGCTGCATTTCTTATATTACAACTGAGATAATAGTTCAGAACTACTTAATTAACTGTAAAACTCTGGGTTTGCTTTGCTGCCTGGTCCCACAATAAAATCTCACAGTCCACCAGGTGGGAGCATTACGCATGTATGTGATGAAGGAGGGGCACGGGGGTGGGGGTGGTGCTTGGCCCTCAGTAGATCCACAAGGCATTTAAAGCTAAATGTCTGATAGTTCATGGAAGTACATAAACAGACCAACATTGTAAAACTCAAGCAATGTGCATTGACTTCCTGCAGGGCTAGATACATCTTCGGATTTGCACTGTCCTTTGTGCCATAATGCAAGTCTATAATCTCAAACTGAAACAAATTTGAAAGGATAATTGATCAGTCTTAATCTTGGTTTAATCCACAGAGTTTTTTTTAAACTTGCGTGTGATAACAATCAGCATTTTGATTCTTTCTGACAAAAAAATCATTATTTTTCAAAGCCTTCCAGCTAAAATGAAACAAAAGCAGCTGCTTTGCGTTTGGAAGCCAATCATCCCTACATTAGGGAGCAATTATGTTGACTCTTTAATGCTGGAAAATTTTTCAGATATTTCACATTGAACTCTGAAAATTGGCAACAAAAAGATGGAAAGAGTGGAAGAAACGTCGAGATCACGATTAGCTCATCGTACTAGTAAGAAGCAAATGGTATGGAAATATGATTGATTAGACAGAAGGCACAATTTACAATTCCACAATTTATAGAATTACATATATACTTGTATTCTTATATTCCACTTTTGGGATTCAATCCATTTCTCTGTATATTTTCCATTATGTATCAATTCACTCTGCAATGATATTATGATTGACCTGACTTCAACAGTACTTGAGGTGATGAATGATATATTCTAACCCACTTTGCGAAAACAAAATCTCTTCAACTTTTAAACGTTCAAAGTTGCACTAATCAATGATTGACAGGCAACAAGCAGAGTCCAACGTGGTTAAAAAAAATCTGACTTGCAAAACCTTGTGACTTTTACTTCAAAATAAGTTCTGAAACCGAAGGAATTTGTCCCAGAATTTTACCAAAAAGATATTTGGAAGTACTGGTAGCCCAGTTCCTACTCCTTCCTCATCCTGCCTCCCTAAAGTCACAAGGATGAGCTAAAGAGTCTTGCTCTCCTACGTTTTAATGCTGCACCATAATCAGTCTTCGTGAAGATTAGATTGGTAAAATTCCAATTTTATACTGTATGCAATCTGTGGTGCAACTAGCCGCACTATGTTGACACACTACTTCGTGTTATTGCTGTTCTGAGTGGTTTTGACAGTTTTCCCACTGTCTCCAAGAATGACATCTGTTGTGTAAATAACAGCAAAAGGAAATCAAATACTGTTTCAGAGCTGCATAGCAGCTGGTATGACACTAGAAACTTAGTTCCTGGATTATGAATAATCAGCAGTGCTGTGAGGGGAACTGTCTTGTGATGGTTTCGTCATGGATTAGGGACCACATTTGAAGGAGGATGTGAAGGATGATGTTGTAATTCTCATTAGGGAAGAGAGAGCCTGAGAAGATTTGATAGACAAACAAATTAGCCATGATCGTATTGAATGTCAGAGCAAGACTGCGTGGCCAAATAGTCTACTTCTCCTCCTAGTTTGTATGTTAGGTGTTCAAACTAATGATGTGTCCAGACAGAGTAGGTGAAGCGAAGCTGTTCCTTTGGTGAAGTAGCTGAGAACCAGAGGGAGCTGAGTTAAGCTAATTTTTTTTTAAAACACTCATTCACGGGATGAGTGCATGGCTGGCTCGGCCAGCGTTTGTCGCCCATCCCTAATTGCCCTGAGGGCAGTTAAGAGTTAACCATATTGCTGTGGGTTTGGAGTCACATACAGGCCAGACCAGGTAAGGATGGCAGTTTCCTTCCCTTAGGGACATTAATGAACCAGATGAGTTATTCCAAATAACAATAATGATTCATTTTTATCATTAGACTCTTAATTCCATATTTTATTTTTAAACTGAATTCAAACTCTCCATCCACCATGGCGGGATTCAAACTTGGGTCCCCAGAACTTTAGTCGTATTGCAAAATACCAAAGGCAACGTGAGAAAACATTTTCTTCTTGCAGCAAGTGGTTAGGATGGCTAATGTACTTCATGAGAGCACAGTAGAGACAAATGCAAATGTGGCTTTCAAAATGGCATGTTGATAAGCAGGTAAAATTTTTTAAAAATCCATGGTTACGGGGAAGGGCTTAAAAGTGGGACTAAGTGCATTGACTCTACAAAGAGCTAGCATGAAGCTGATGGGCCAAATCATCTCCTGCTCTGCTATAACCATTCTGTGATTCTCAGACTAGCAATCCTGATCCTTGGATTCACACTGCAGAGAATATTGGTTCAAACCTCACAGTGGCTATTTTAGAATTTCAGCTCCTGTTAAAAGAAAGACAGAAATAAAAAAGATACTGAATGTCATAAGAAGGTGAAAATCTGTCTAGACACCTTATGAGAGAAAACAGTTTTTGTTCACTTTGCCATATATATGACTCAAACTCCATGCCAATACAATTGACTCTGAGCTGCCTTTTGGATAGACTCAAAAGTCCTTTGGCTGTATCAGTACTTCTAAGAGAAAATCAAAATCATGTTCTCAAGGCCATAGGGGTGTGCAATAAATACCGATTTATCACATCCCAAGAATAAATCAGAAAATCAACTGCACACTGGAGTGTATTGAATAATTCTGTTGTGTGTGTTTTTTCTTTCACTTCAGGTTATCATATGTATATGCACCAGCTAGAGGAGGATAAAGAAATCCATGTTTTAACATCATTTTGGGTTTTGATTTGAAAGCACCTTATGAAATCTTCCCGTTTCTTCCCAAGAATTTCACACATGAATGGAGCATCAACCCATGCTACAAGCACAGCTGCAGTTGCCAGTGGAAGGCAACATCAATCAATGAGCAGTTCTCTATCTTGGAATGCAGTTGCCAACAATGAAAATCAGCAGCCTTTCTCTGTCTTGGGGAAAGAAGGTGGAGGGTGAGGGGCATTAGCTCAGTTGGTTGGACAGCTGGTTTATAATGCAGAGTGATAGCAACAGCATGGGTTCAACTCCCACACTGGCTGAGGTCTCCACAAAGATCCTATCATCTTGCTCTCACTCCTCACCCAAAGTGTGGTAAACCCATCACCACTTGCCTCTCCCTAATGAGCAAGCAGCACTATGGTCCTCTGGCACAATGGTAACGTGATCACTGGCATGGTTTAAGGCACACAGCAACAAGACAACACAAGGGAATGGATAAAAGTGATTGCTTATTGTCCTATGCATAATTTCATTTGTAAATTTGGACACAAGGATTCCCCTAGAATGATCCAGGCATTGGTAGTTTTGTTTCAGTTAAAAGACTGCCCTATTGTATTGTGTGCTGCAGCATAGCTCTTTTCTTGTTATGCAAACTGCTGCATAGGTTGTATATCAAGGTCATGAACTACAAAAATCATCAAACACTTGGAGAATAAAGGCAACAGCCAGCACTTTAAAAAAAAACAACACAACTGACAATTCACCTGCAGGTAGTTGATGGCCCTTTTAAGTACTGCTCCTGGGGCGTTCTTCGTGCTCCTGAATACGTGTTGTATTTACAAAGATAAAGGCCACAATTGAGGTGCGGGCTCTAAAATAGAACAACTGGCATCAAATTAGCATTGTAAATGTGACAAGTCTATGTGCCCAGCCTATACTCCGAGGCAGCATCAAATGATTCCAATTTCTCACCCCTGGAGAGCTGACAGTAGATTTATCAAAATCAATCAACAATAGGAAACGTTATATTTAGAGAATTTCTGTAAGATGTAAAGCTGGGATAACTTATTAAAAAGGTTTTTTGAAATTATGAAGTGCTTGATAAGTGGGCAAGGGAAGAATATTTCCTTATTTGGGAAGTTGGTGATGAGTGTCATGCTTCACTGAGAGAGCATGCTGGAAATCAAGCCCCACTATTCTCAGAGATGTCACAGCAGGTAAATGGGCTGAGTGTCGCTTGTTTGTTGGTCAGCATTGACATGATGAGCCGAATAACCTGTTTCCATGCTATATTAACTCTGTCTATCTATCTAAAAGTTAATGATTTTAAAAATATGCAGAATTTCCACAATTTATCTTACTTTCAGACCAAGGTTGATGGAAGGGATGGACCAATTTTCTATATGTCACACACACACACATGCCCTCTGAATTCTGTAACTTGTGTACAGACCCAAGCTCTTCAGCTATATGTGAAATAATTGAATTATTGTCAGGAAGAAGGCCACAGACCAACCAGCTATCCATTGCCAGCTGAATCCCCCCTTGTGCACAGCCTTGGCTCCAGTTCATCTATGCCTTCTCCAACTGATTCTTAAGGAGATGCTGAATAAGCTAGGACTTTTCTCCCTGGAGTGTAGCAGGTTGAGGGGTGACCTTACAGATGTTTATAAAATCATGAGGGGAATAGATAAGGTGAGTAGCAAAGGTCTTTTGTCTAGGTTAGGGAGTTCAGAACTAGATGGCATATTTTTAAGGGGCAACTTTTTCTCACAGAGGATGGTACATATGTGGAATAAACAGCCAGCAGAAGTGGTAGATGCAGGAACAGTTACAGCATTTAAAATACATTTAGACAGGTACATGAATGGGAAATATTTCAAGTGATATGGCCCAAATGGAGGCATACAGAAATAGTTTAGTTTGGCAGACTTGGTCAGCATGGACAAGTTGGACTGAACAGACTATTTCCATGTTGTCTGACTCTATGACTCCACTGCTTGAACCAGTAGCTCTGCAAACAGCGCTTACAATAAACATCCGATATTTGCTATCAAAAGCTTGCAGTAATCCTTCAGCTAACCTTGGCTTTAAAACAGCTCCTTTCCCATTTTAATCCAGGATTAAAAATACAGTGAAATAAAATTTAAGATCTTTACATGAGAGTATTAATTTTGTAATTGAAACATAACAGAAAGAATTTATCTAAATTGCATTATATAGAATAAATACCATAGCATATGTATAAAACAAGGTTTTTACATCATTTACTTGGAATTAAATGAATTTGGTGCTGAAGTTGGCCTTTCTGCCCTTGAATTAGCTCTGCTATCCAATGGGATCACAGCAGATCTGCTGGTGTTCTGAATTCTACATTTCTGCATGTCTCCATAAAACATTTAATTCCATTGCTTGACAAAAATTTATTTCTGCCTTAAAACATTCAAAGATGCTTCCCCTGCCACCTTCTGAGGGAAAAGTAACTAAATATTTGAAGTGGAATAAGATGGAAGGCTTATGGGAAAGTGTAATGCTAGGTTAATTACAAGAACAAAGAAACTGCAGAGACACAATGGGTCAATGACCTCATTCCACATGGCGAACATAGTGTTTCAACAAGTCTGATATTGTGTCAGTTTAAGAGTGAGATTGACAGCTTTTTCACTACAGAACCTGGAAACCAATCCTTTTATTTCCAAAGAGGCATCTATTGCAGATGGTCTATTTTTCATTGTACTGTATTGTTAGTATTGCAATCATGGGGAGGGAGTACATGGTACACCTATCAGTCAGGACAAGAGAATAATAGTTTGTTATGCCATAGTCTTATTTATCTGGCATTTGAAATACTTTTTGTTGAACATCATTCTGGGTATTGATGTCCGAATTATGTTTTATGTTGACTAAGACCAGCACCTACCTTGTGTTTGAACTACTTTTTGGTGAATGTCATTGTGCATATAGATATCTGAGTTATATTTCATGGTCGAAAGGTTTGATGAAGTTTTTCAAAGCATTAAAACCTATCGTCGGTATTACAATCTGCAGGTCATGAGGTAAAACGTAAGAAACAAATCTGGTCTGCAGCTACTTCCAATCCACCAATTCCAGTTTGAAAATTGAGGTGCAGTTGAAAAAACCTACTCTCAAGGACTGGGTCCAGCAATAAATTATATATTTTTTAGTTGTGTGTCTCCAACTTAATAAGGGTTTTCATTTTAACATTTGTGATCAGTAATTCCTAGCCCACAAGACATTTGGCAATTTAGCAGCTGAAAGAATGCAAGTACAGATGAATCCATCAGGTAACACTGCTTGTGGGCCAGGAGGAGCAGGAACGCTCCCCATCTCCAGATCCGTGGATCACCCATCTTACCTGTATCCATCCCTGCTATCAAACCTGATAATTGGCTGATCCAGCCCATCCCGTTCAGAACCTCAACGTGTGATCAGATCCCACACAATCAATTGCCTCCCCTCCTGATGTCTGATCAGAACCCACCTACAATCATCACTCTCTCATGCAATCGAATCTCTGGTTCAAATGGAACACACCTTGAGTGACTTACATTCCCACTCCCTGAATGGATGCCTAGGTACGTTGGTCATCCATGTATTCAGATCTTCCTTTGTGATCCAATAGAAGCCCCCTTGTAGCATCTGACTTCGGCCATACGCGATCCAACCCCTGTGTGCGATGTATCCCATCCAATCAGAGTTCTGGGGCAGATCCTTGTCAATGTGATAAGGGTCTTGTTCACACCAGCTGAAGATCTAGTGAGATACTGACATTGCCCCCCCACTACAAGATTCCAATGATTGCCTCTTATTTGGGACGTCCCGCTGCAGCTTGTGCTACTCAGGCACTTGACCACTCCGCCACAGCAAGTGCTGGGGTCAAAACCTACAGTCAACAGTCCCAGGCACAAAGACTTGCTGATCAATCACACACCAGCTGCTCTATTGAGCAGCAGCTCCCCCAGTGGAAACACAGTGATTCCTGCTGGTGTGACTGTCCTACAATGTCTGTAATTGCTGAGGGACCCAAACTCAGATGAGTTATTACAGGAGGGGGATTTGTGCAGGAATAGCTCAGCAACTCCCTTCCCAATCTAAAATTCCATCATCTGGCACCAAGTGCTTTGAAAAAGGGACACACAATCCCCCAGGAGCCTGCTATTAAATACACAAGGGCTTGTTGTCATGCTCCTTGCATGATACGATCCCCCCTACCATCGTTGGGGCTAAACCAATAGCAACAGAGTGAACCACTTAAGCAAACATTAATTGGGAAAGGCTTCTTCAATCATGGAGTGGGGGCATCATTGGCTGAGCCAGTATCTATTGCCCATACCTAGTGCCCCTCGAGAAGCCTTGGCGAGCTTCCTTCTTGATTTGCTGCCATCCATATACAGTTGGTAGACCCACAGTGCCGTTCAGGAGAGAGTTCCAGGATTTTGACCCAGTGAGGGTGAAGGAATAGCGATGTAATTCCCAATCAGAATGGTGAGTGGCTTGGGGCTGAATTTTCAGGTGGTGGTGTTCCACATATCTCTTCTCCTTCTCGGTGGCAGTGGTTGTGCATTTGATAGGCACTATCTAAGGTGTATTTAACAAGGTTGGAGTGCCCCACCCAGCACTCTCCTGCCCACTTAATTTCTTCTGCCACCAGACCTGCCACAATCCAATGCCCAATCCCCAGGGAATGGGAAAGGTTTCTAAAGAAGGGTCTCAACCCGAAACATCAAACTTTCCTGCTCCTCTGATGCTGCTTGGCCTGGTGTGTTCATCCAGCTTCACACCATGTTATCTCAGATTCTCCAGCTTCGGCAGTTCCTACTGTCTCTGTAACAATTTTAACCCCACTGCGAAACCTCTTCTAAGGATGTCTTCCTTAAAGAAGTTACTTTCCTCCCTCCGAAAAAACCACAGTTCATCCCTCTCCCACTGCAACCCCATTTCTGAAGAAGGGTCTTGACCCGAAATGTCAAACTTTCCTGCTCCTCTGATGCTGCTTGGCCTGCTGTGTTCATCCAGCCTCACACCATGTTATCCCAGCGAATGGCTTGCCTTTGTCTACTGTCAATCTGTAACTCTCTCTCTATTCTTCAAATGGATTCACATCGCTCCATCTTTGCCATGCTCTTTAAACCTTCTGACAGTTGGCATATGCCCAACTTATCTCTTGTCACATCCCTGTCTGTCTTCCTGTGGCCCAGTCTGACTGACTTAACAGGAAAATGAAAAAAAGCATATGTAAAGTTGAAATCTGCTCCTACCGTTAGATTCAGCAGGACTTACGGAAATCATACAGTTCTGTTTTTGCTTCCAGCTGCTAAGTCTCCCCATCTCTCCCCTAGCCAGTGGTTATTGGGACAATAATTAAGAATGTGAGTGTATGGAGTTTGGCTGGAGATCATCCATGATTTCATTGATGGTGGAACAAGTTTAAGGGTGATGTTAAATGACCTTCACCCTTTCCTATGTTCCTGTCTTCATTCCAGCTTAGAATATGTACCCTATTGTACCATGTAACATTTCAACATCTAACTTCAGCATGCCTTTTATTCTCTCGATTTGACATTACCAATTAGTGCAGATTCATGCTGTGAAAATGGACATTTGTTGACACTGCCCACATTTTATTTCAACTTCAGACTCTTAACATTAGCAGAGAAGCATCTCTTTGATCCCATCAGCCTGCATTCAAACTCCGATTACACAGAACGAAAAGTGAATACTCCAGCTTAAACCATCCTATTACTTGGTGAGTCTTTGAATACATCCCTCCCTATAGTAGAAACATGAGCGGTAGGGTGTTGATGGAACAGAGAAATATCCAGTTGAAAACACCAATAGTATTGGCGAAGAGAAAAAATATCAATAAAACTTTATTGGATGTACTGAAGCTAAGGTTTTTAATGTGACCTGCATAATCCTTCAGGCTGATAACACTACTGTACTAATAAGCAACAGCAAACCTGCACTAATTATTTGGAAATTAATCTCATCAGCAGTGAAATATGAATAATTGAAAATTCTTCAATGTCAAGTTACTAGGTTATAAAAAGTTATTAAAAATTATGAAAATTTAACATCAGCAAAATAGGGGATGGTATGATGGCTCAATGGTTAGCATTGCTGTCTTGTAGCACCAGGGACCTGGGTTCAATTCCACCCTCAGGCAAATGTCTGTGTGGAGTTTGCATATTCTCTCTGTGTCTGCATGGGTTTCCTCCCACTGTCAGAAAAATGTGCAGATTAGGTGGTTTGGCTATGAGAATTACAGCCATAGGATAGGGGGATGATCTTTGGAGGGTCAGCGTGGACTACAATTCTAAACTGTCTGCTGACACAATTAGACTGACCTCCACATTTGATGTCTCTGTAAGGATGATGGTTTTGTCATCAACTCACAATAGCAGTTTAAAATTCAGAATAATTGAGAAGGGAGCAGGGTATTGGTTGACAATTTTGGCTGATGATAATGTCCAGTCTGTTCATCTTAGACTTGACTGGAAATGAAAATCTTTCGAAACATCAAACAGGAGACTAACTGATCTTGTGTTTTATCAAGTCAAAATCATCACATTCGCGTGTACTACCAAAACAAGAAGTTGGTTACTTTAAATTCTAGATAATAAAATGTGAGGCTGGATGAACACAGCAGGCCAAGCAGCATCTCAGGAGCACAAAAGCTGACGTTTCGGGCCTAGACCCTTCATCAGAGAGGGGGATGGGGTGAGGGTTCTGGAATAAATAGGGAGAGAGGGGGAGGCGGACCAAAGATGGAGAGAAAAGAAGATACGTGGGGAGGAGAGTATAGGTGGGGAGGTAGGGAGGGGATAGGTCAGTCCAGGGAAGATGGACAGGTCAAATAGGTGGGATGAGGTTAGTAGGTAGGAGATGGAGGTGCGGCTTGGGGTGGGAGGAAGGGATTGGTAAGGAAGAACAGGTTAGGGAGGCAGAGACAGGTTGGACTGGTTTTGGGATGCAGTGGGTGGAGGGGAAGAGCTGGGCTGGATGTGTGGTGCAGTGGGGGGAGGGGACGAACTGGGCTGGTTTTGGGATGCGGTGGGGGAAGGGGAGATTTTGAAGCTGGTGAAGTCCACATTGATACCATTGGGCTGCAGGGTTCCCAAGCGGAATATGAGTTGCTGGTCCTGCAACCTTCGGGTGGCATCATTGTGGCACTGCAGGAGGCCCATGATTACTTTAAATTCTGATTGCTGCAGAAGGAAAAACCAATGAAACTTGGAAAGAGTTGGCACTGGCCTGAACTGGAGGACCATTGTAAGATACAAAAAGGCCAGTTATTAGCTCTGGCATAGTGGAGAGAATCTTGCAGCTGTCTGTAGCTTTACTGACTGACTTCAACATGTTGAAAATGATACACATTACTGTCTAGTCTGTCAAGTGTCTCTTCAACGGCAGATGGTTACCCTGTCTGGATAGATGATGTAATGAAGGTTTTTTTTTGTTATGTTCGCAAAGGTGACCTGACACTGTCTGGCTGGTGGAGTTAAATCAGTTGTGATTGTTTGTCACATCAAGCTTGTCAAATCTTGCTTTTGTCCCAGGAATAGATGAAAGCTTTTGCAGAAAAAGGTCCTTTCCTTTCAAGTCAACTTGAAACTGGCATCTGCATCCAGACGTTGTCAGGCAAATCAATGAATGAAAGTGAAAGCCTTCTCTCAGTCCTTCAGTTTTATGGGATGTGGGCATTATTGGCAAGGCCTTCAAGAACTGCTTCATTCCTTGAGGATTGTACATTTTCATTGTGGTCTCAATACAACTGAATGGCTTGCCAAACCACTTCAGTGGTTAGTTCAGAATCAATTGCATTATTTTGGGTTTGGGAACCACATATGGAGCAGATCAGATTCCCACAGTTAAAAGGCATCGGTGAATCAAATGGGATTTACAAAAATTCATTGGCTTTATTGTCACCGTACTAACTTCTTATTGTTGATTTATTTTTTTAAAAAACACGGAATTCCGATTCAATATGCTTGGTAGATTTGGACTGACATCTCTGATTTAATTATCCTGGCCATCAAGATTACAAGCCTAGTGACTTAATCGCTACATATTATTCCTACTGGAAATAGTGCATGGTTCTTTCCATATCACTGTAATTCAGCAGATGTTGTAGAGGAGAGTCATTGAATCCCTAGTGTGGAAGCAGGCCATTTGGCCCATCAAATCCACATCGACTTTCCAAAGAGCATCCTATTCAGACCCCCACACCAAGACATGCCCCGACGCTATCCCTGTAACCCTGCATTTCTCATGACTAATCCACCTGACCTGTGCAGCCTTGGACACCATTGATTGATTGATTGTCATATGTACTGAGGTACAGTGAAAAGCTTTGCTTACTAGCAGTACAGGCAGATCCTAGTAAGCAAGGGATATACAGACCAAAAAGGCTTAGACAGAGGCATACATGGTACATTGCAGAGGGCGTGCACTAGGCTAGATCAAGGTTAGCAAGATGAGTGTTATTTGACGCTCAAGAAACCATTCATCAGTCTGGTAATAGCTGTGTAGAAGCTGTTCCTGAACCTGCTGGTACGGATGTTCAGGCTTCTGTATCTTCTGCCTAATCGAAGAGGTTGTAGGAGATCATTACTGGGATGTGATGGGTCTTTGATGATGTTGGCAGCATTTCAGCAGCAGCAGACTCTATAAATGGAGTCCACTGGATGGAAGGTTGGTTTCTCTGATGGTCTGGGCTGTGCACAACAACTTCTGTAGTTTCGTATAGCCCTGGGCAGTGCAGTTGCCATGCCAGGTGTTCTACGCTGGGACAGCATGCTTTCAATGGCGCATCTGAAGAAGTTGGTGAGGCCATTTATGGACATGCCAAATTTCCTGAGCTGCCTAAGGAAGGAGAGGTGTTGTTGTGCCTTCTTGACCATCGCATCTACTTGGGAAGTCCAGGACAGGTTGTCAGTTTTCGCCACTCTGAGGGACGAGATGCTTTTCAGCCTCTCAACTTCAGTTCCATTGAAGATGGGCCCATGTTCTCTGCTTTGCTTTCTGAAGTCAATGATCAGTTCTTTAGTTTTGCTGACATTGAGAGGGAGATTGTTTTCATTGCACCACAACATCAAGCCCTCTATCTCCTTTCTGTAGTTTGACTCATTGTTGTTTGGTATCTGTCCCACGAGGGTGCTGTTGTCAGTGAACTTGTAGGTGGCATTCATTTGGAATGGACAATTTAGCTTGGCCATTCCTGCACATCTTCAGACTATGGAAAGAAACTGCAGCACCCAGAGGAAACCTCTATGCAGACATGGGGAGAATGTGCAAACTCCACACAGACAGTTTCCTGGGAGTGGAATCAAACCCGGGTCCCTGGCAGTATGAAGTAGCAGTGCTGACCACTGAACCACTGTGCCACTCTTAGTGGTTAAATGTAAGTTGCTCTATGAGATCTATATTCCTGTTGCTGTTCCAATTACAATGTTACCAACAGAGTTTGAGAAGATTTGTTACTTTTGTATACTCAAGAAGAAACAACTTTAAGGCCCTGAATCAAATGAAACCCAGTTTTTACTGATAGCGAACCTGGTTTCAAGTTTATTGACCAAATTGCATGATACGATGAAATGGTTATGCTTCCGCTATCTGACGATCAGGACATTACGAATTACTGCAATTCAATGGGCTACTTATGGGCATAAATGTTTCAGTTTGATTGAGGGGACCCTTATCACCAGGTTCCCAAAGATGTACATCAGCTTGAGGCTAACTTGCAGTTGCACTTGGTGCTGAGAACAAGGGAAAACATACTGTGCAGCAGCAGGAGCTGCTCCTCTGCCAATTACTAGGATACTTTCCTATCAGTACTCCTCTAATTTATTGCTAATGATATGTTCCATTAATTGTAAGTTACTGATCTTGCACCAATGTCTCTGTAATTATGGTGTCTATTATCTCTCCTTTCTTGAAAACGGTTTCACACTATCTGGCTTTCAAATGGGCCATTCCGGTAATAATTGACTCTGCATCTTAGCTTCCAAATGCAACAGCTCCCTTAGTTCAGTCACCTGACATCCTGCTTTTAACTCAGGACCACTCAAGTGTGGGCAGATGAGGGACCATGAGATGCCACCAACACCCATGCAATGAAGCCTAACTCCTTATTCTCATTGTAGCACTTACTTTCTGTCTCTCACTTGACTCCCGCACTAATGATGCTAAAGTCTGCAAGCTGGAACTGGTCTGGGTTTTGTGATGGACTTGGGCTGTCTTCACAACTCTCTGTAATTTCTTGTGGTCTTGGGCACAGCCGTTGCCATATCAAACTGTGATGTATCCAGATAGGATGTTATTTACAGCGTATCTATAAAAATTTGGTAAGAGTCATTGTGGACATGTTGAACTGTCTTAGCCTTCTGAGGATTTGGTGCACTTTCTTGATTGTTGATTGTTGACATGGATAGACCAGGACAGATTGATGGTGATATTTACTCCTTGGAACTTAAAGCTCTCAACTATCTCCACCTCAGCATGATTTACACAGACAGGGCTGTGTACGCCACTCCACTTCCTAAAGTTAATGACCATCTCCTTCATTTTGCTGACATTGAAGGAGAGATTGTTGCGTTTACACCATGCCACTAAGCAGTCTACCTCTTTTCCGTAATTTGTCTCATCGTTGGTTAGGATCACACCCCCTATGGTGGTGTCATCAGCAAACTTAAAAACTGTCCCTATAATAAAGGTGGAGCCAATGTCACTTGACACGTCCAATTCAATGTCTGACATTCATGTATCTTCCCTCAAGCAGACCCTTTCATTCTCAATTTTACTTTTTGTGTAATAGAGTGACTTTTTAAAAAAAATTAAATGAATGTTATTTATGCTTAATTTTACCAGGGAATATCATACATTTATAACAGGTTTAAGTGTACTTTTAGTGAAAAAGTTGAGTAAGAGCTTCAGCTTGCATTGCAAAGACATTGTAGAAAGTAAAGGGAGTATATCAAAGTTATGATCTGACCCCCTGCTGTACTTTGACAGAAGAATACTAGAAACCTTGGAGAAATATTGTGTCGCCATCTGTTCTGCTTTGCCTATTGTTGTGCTGATCATCTTTTGCAGAAACCTGATGGAAATTTCAGGGGAAGACGAAATACTTTTGACCCAAAAATTAGAATTTCCTGTCCCGGCTGTAGGAATAGATTTGTGCATTAGGAAAGCAAAAGTATCAATTATAGAATTGTGCTGGGACAAACATTGTCCCAGATTCAGGAACACTAGCCTAGTCACATAGGTCTACCCCAGGCACATGCATATGTTAACTCTTCTCTTCAGTTCTGTTTAAGATTCTGTAAATTTCTGAGTTAGTCCTGTTTTCAGACTAATATTGGCCAATACAGAACAATCACACTTCAAGAGTACGATGCTCTACACGACTCACGAAAGAAAATACAATTATGTTTCAGGTTACTTCGTTTGCACTTTACACCTATCTTGGTGAATATAGTAGAGACAAGTTGGTTCTTCCTCTGAACAGAAGCTTATTGTTATGTGCACAAGATTTTAGATAGCAAGCCACTGAGTTTGCAATATATTTGGTTTTAAAGTATGCCCAGGAGGAGTAAACTATGCTACTGGATATCTTTAAACCAACAGAAAACACCATGCTGATAGACTGCACGGGTCAGGGTAAACTGCTAATTAGCGTTTATTTTAAGAAGTTAAATCAAGTGGAAACAGAATGAATTAGTAGCTTCAAAAAGGTTTCGGATAAAATTGCAAGTGAGCATGGGGCATCATTGTGTACAAATGATCTGCCCCCATTTGTTCCAATGTAGACAGTACACAGCAATCAGAATTGGCGGTCCCTCACAGACAAGGATGACTTTCTTTCACTCTCAGGATGAGTCTATAGATGGCTTTACAGACCAATGAGGCTATCACAGGCTCTGTTACATCTGGGGCAAGTGATGGTCACGGAAAGGGGTAGGTGTGGCAGCGCACTCCTTTTGCTGTTTTCGCCAGGCTTCCTCTTTTTCCTGATGGCACGTCTCAAGGAGCAAGACACCTTCCCAGATACTCCTCCACCATTTTGAACAGTCTTGGGTCAGTGATTCGTTTGTGTCTGTGGGAATACCGCACTTCACCAGTGAGGCCTTGAGGGTATAATTGAAGCACTTCCTCTGTTCACCTGGGGATTACCTGCCCTTTCAAAGCCAGGAGTAGAGCACCGACTAGGGGAATCCTGTGTCGGGCATTGTGGATGACATACCCAGCCCATCGCACTTTACACATTTATGAGATTGTGGAGTGCAGGCAGTGCTGCTGAGTGACTGCACATCTGCATGCAAAGTTGTAAGATAAAAATTGTATCAGAGATAATGGGAACTGCAGATGCTGGAGAATCCAAGATAATAAAGTGTGAAGCTGGATGAATTCCAGAACCCTCACCCCATCCCCCTGTCTGATGAAGGGTTTGGGCCCCGAAACGTCAGCTTTTGTGGTCCTGAGATGCTGCTTGGCCTGCTGTGTTCATCCAGCGTCACACTTTATTAAGTTGTAAGATATTTTGATTTAAGCCAGCCTGCACCATGTAAAGGCAACCTGCACTTCTTAGTGTAATTTTGACCAGGATGGGTAATGAAAGGTATTCTAAGTGCAAAGTTAATATGACAAAGATAAGACATTTCAGACTACAAAGCTCCATGAGCACTGGAAGTCTTGGTGTATGGGACAACATTTGTTCCCAGTCTACATGATAATAGGAGGTGCTTCTGAGAGATAGCTGTAGGACATGGAGCTGGTAGAAAGAACTATAATTTAGGTTGAGATTTGCATAAACTAATGGATTGCGATTAAATGTATATATACACAAGTAAATTGATTAAACTTGACTGATCTAATCCGTCATGACAGCGCAACATCTTGGGGTGAAGGGCCTGTAATGTGTTGTATTGTTCTTTGTTCTATGATCGATTATGCTTTGAGTCATATCCTCCGCAGGATCCACAGACTGAACACCCAGTTCCACTCAGCTTTACTGGACACCAAAAATCGTAAGTACAACCAACTCACTGGCCCCTGCCACCCACAAGAGGATTCCTGCGCCTCCCAAATCCCGACTCTGTCCCTGCCCCTCCCCCACCATGCACCCGCCGCCATTGACCATGAGGACACGGCCGGGGACCCCACCGATGACGTCACATCCGCCTCCGCCGGCCACAGAACTTCCGGAACCGCTGCTGCAGTCACCACCTCCACGTCCAGGTACTACAGCCCACACACCACCCTCACCTCAGCTGCTGCCGCCCACCCCGATCCTCCTACCGCCGACGGAACCCCGCCCACGGTCGACGCCGACGGAACCCCGCCCACGGCCGACGGAACCCCGCCCACGGCCGACGGAACCCCGCCCACGGCCGACGACATCATCGCTCCGCCCACAACCTCCACAGCCTGCAACCCCAGAGAAGACAGCCACACTGAGCCCTGCCGAATCTTCACCATCCCCCCAGACCTCCCACTGACTGAGGACGAACGGTCAGTCCTGAGCAAGGGGCTCACCTTTGTCCCCCTACAACCACACATCAACGAATACCAGTCACGGTCGGACATAGAGCAGTTTTTCCGCCGTCTTCGCCTGCATGCCTACTTCTTCAACCGGGAACCCAACCCTCCTTCCACTGACCCCTTCACCCGCTTCCAACACAAGTCCTCCTCCTGGACACCACCCCCAGGCCTCCTACCCTCCCTCGACCTCTTCATCTCCAACTGCCGTCGAGACATCAACCGCCTCAACCTCTCCACCCCTCTCACCCACTCCAACCTCTCCCCCGCAGAACGGGCAGCCCTCCGCTCCCTCCGCTCCAACCCCAACCTCACCATCAAACCCGCAGACAAGGGTGGCGCAGTGGTAGTATGGCGTACTGACCTCTACATCGCCGAGGCCAGACGCCAACTCTCCGACACCACCTCCTACCGCCTCCTCGATCATGACCCCACACCCGAGCACCAAACCATCATCTCCAACACCATTCATGACCTCATCACCTCAGGGGACCTCCCACCCACAGCCTCCAACCTCATTGTTCCCCAACCCCGCACGGCCCGTTTCTATCTCCTTCCCAAAATCCACAAACCTGCCTGCCCTGGTCGACCCATCGTCTCAGCCTGCTCCTGCCCCACTGAACTCATCTCCACCTATCTGGACTCCATTTTCTCCCCTTTGGTCCAGGACCTCCCCACCTATGTCCGTGACACCACCCACGCCCTCCACCTCCTCCAGGACTTCCAATTCCCTGGCCCCCAACACCTCATATTCACCATGGACGTCCAGTCCCTGTATACCTGCATTCCGCATGGAGATGGCCTCAAGGCCCTCCGCTTCTTCCTGTCCCGCAGGCCCGACCAGGCCCCCTCCACCGACACTCTCATCCGCCTAGCGGAACTCGTCCTCACACTCAACAACTTCTCTTTTGACTCCTCCCACTTCCTACAGACTAAGGGGGTGGCCATGGGCACCCGCATGGGCCCCAGCTATGCCTGCCTCTTTGTAGGTTACGTGGAACAGTCCATCTTCCGCACCTACACAGGCCCCAAACCCCACCTCTTCCTCCGGTACATTGATGACTGTATCGGCGCCGCCTCTTGCTCCCCAGAGGAGCTCGAACAGTTCATCCACTTCACCAACACCTTCCACCCCAACCTTCAGTTCACCTGGACCATCTCCAGCACATCCCTCACCTTCCTGGACCTCTCAGTCTCCATCTCAGGCAACCAGCTTGGAACTGATGTCCATTTCAAGCCCACCGACTCCCACAGCTACCTAGAATACACCTCCTCCCACCCACCCTCCTGCAAAAATTCCATCCCCTATTCCCAATTCCTCTGCCTCCGCCGCATCTGCTCCCACGATAAGACATTCCACTCCCGCACATCCCAGATGTCCAAGTTCTTTAAGGACCGCAACTTTCCCCCCACGGTGATTGAGAACGCCCTTGACCGCGTCTCCCGCATTTCCCGCGACACATCCCTCACACCCCGCCCCCGCCACAACCGCCCCAAGAGGATCCCCCTCGTTCTCACACACCACCCTACCAACCTCCGGATACAACGCATTATCCTCCGACACTTCCGCCATTTACAATCCGACCCCACCACCCAAGACATTTTTCCATCCCCTCCCCTGTCTGCTTTCCGGAGAGACCACTCTCTCCGTGACTCCCTTGTTCGCTCCACACTGCCCTCCAACCCCACCACACCCGGCACCTTCCCCTGCAACCGCAGGAAATGCTACACTTGTCCCCACACCTCCTCCCTCACCCCCATCCCAGGCCCCAAGATGACATTCCACATTAAGCAGAGGTTCACCTGCACATCTGCCAATGTGGTATACTGCATCCACTGTACCCGGTGCGGCTTCCTCTACATTGGGGAAACCAAGCGGAGGCTTGGGGACCGCTTTGCAGAACACCTCCGCTCAGTTCGCAACAAACAACTGCACCTCCCAGTCGCAAACCATTTCCACTCCCCCTCCCATTCTCTTGCTGACATGTCCATCATGGGCCTCCTGCACTGCCACAATGATGCCACCCGAAGGTTGCAGGAACAGCAACTCATATTCCGCCTGGGAACCCTGCAGCCATATGGTATCAATGTGGACTTCACCAGTTTCAAAATCTCCCCTTCCCCCACTGCATCCCTAAACCAGCCCAGTTCATCCCCTCCCCCCACTGCACCACACAACCAGCCCAGCTCTTCCCCCCCACCCACTGCATCCCAAAACCAGTCCAACCTGTCTCTGCCTCCCTAACCGGTTCTTCCTCTCACCCATCCCTTCCTCCCACCCCAAGCCGCACCCCCATCTACCTACTAACCTCATCCCACCTCCTTGACCTGTCCGTCTTCCCTGGACTGACCTATCCCCTCCCTACCTCCCCACCTACACCCTCTCCACCTATCTTCTTTACTCTCCATCTTCGGTCCGCCTCCCCCTCTCTCCCTATTTATTCCAGTTCCCTCCCCCCATCCCCCTCTCTGATGAAGGGTCTAGGCCCGAAACGTCAGCTTTTGTGCTCCTGAGATGCTGCTTGGCCTGCTGTGTTCATCCAGCCTCACATTTTATTATCTTGGAATCTCCAGCATCTGCAGTTCCCATTATCTCTGATACAATTAATGAGAGAGCTGGTTCTCTGAAAATTTCTGAACTATGAGAACTCTGCTTTTCCTTTATGAAGTTAGATGGTTGTGTTAGGGCTAAGACAAAGGAGGCTTATCAGAAAAAGCCTCAAGGAGACATTGAAGGTAAAGAAAAGAAAACACATGTTAATGTGTCCCTGGATTTTGACTGACTAATAGGAAAATCAGCCAAATCACTCAAGCTTTATATCTGGCAAACTGGCCACTTCACTGATCTAAACTGAATCCCATCAAAAACTAGGAACCCTATCCCATGGGATTTTTACCGCATAAAAGTTTGTGACATTTAAATTTGGTTAATACGGGAGAAAGAAGTGATCTTCAATCATTGAAGCCTACCCAATGTTCTTGACTATGACATTCCTACTATTCCAAGGACCTCCAAACCAGCTTTTATCATCCCAAAAATCACTTACCTTGGCCTGGGGATCCTCACAGATTCTGGAAATTCAGGAATACTTATGGCTCACCAGGCTTAGCAAGCTTCAGTCCATGTACCATAGATCAACCAATGAGGGACTGTCCATCCAGTTTCATTTTGAAATCATTGATCATCCTACCTATCACTATCCTTCTCGCCACACATTGCATGAAAAAGCTTGGTTTCATATTTCTCCAGTTTCTCTCATGTCAGACCTTCAATTTGTGTCTCACAGTCCTTGTATCATCAGCTAATGGATGTTTTTTTTTGTCTACCTGATCTAAACCTGTCATAATCTCGTAGTTTTCTATCAAATCTTCCATCAAACTCCTTCACTTCAAGCTGAACAATGCCAGATACTTCAACTTAACCTTCCAGTTATAATCCCCTATTGTTGAAACCATTCTGGCAAATTTCCCATGTCCTCTTAAGGGCCTTCACATCTTACCTGAAGAGGCTGATCACTATCTTCAAGAGGAATCTGTGATGTTGTGAACAAATTGGAGGGAAGATGTATTCTCCAACCGACTCACATAATCTGATTGTGGTCATTCGCTGGCCCTGTAGTTTGATTAGCTAATCTTCCTTTCTCCTCCTCAGCCATATTTTCAAACCACCCTTATCCATCCATCCTTTATTATCAACATGGATGACTACTTCTTTTTGTAATTGCTGTTTTGGGATGGTTTTTCGCTTGGCTACCCTGATTAGCTGTGGCCCATTGATGAACGACAGAACAACATTAAATCTATCCTTTTCATAAGCCAGTGGTCTTTACTAACATTGCTTACCAATTATCCTCACCATTTCACAGGCTGGCGTATCAAAATTCATGGAATTCTCATCCGTGTTTCCAATATAGTCCAACTCATATCCAGCCGTTCATCAATGTTTGATTATAAATGGCTGAGAAAACTGTCATGAAGTTCTACAGAGAGACCCTACGAATTCTTGGTCTTTTGAGGCAGTACACAACTGCTTCTCTTCATTAAACTAATGCTCCATCCTGGGCTTGCTCTGAAATCTGCAATACCTAAACTCGCTGCTTATTAAAGGGCAAAAATCTGAACGGATTCCTGATAAACTGAAAATATATCCTGAGAATTTTAATTGACATATTCAACAACTTCATTTTTCAACCACAGCCACTTGCTAGGCTCTCCCTTGGTAGCACATTTATTCTTAAGCATCTGCCTAAATTGCGTTGGGAACTTCAACAAATCTCTAATGTTCATCTTGAATTCTCCAGCTGGTCTACAACTATTTGGCTGTTCTATGATGTCACTTTGTGTTTGAACTAGGCTGCGTATCTGCCATTCTATGTTGATGCCATGTTGCTATGTCAGCGGGTGGGATTGGCAGGCGCTCAGCACACACTGGTAAGGTGGTAACCAACACAATACATGGGCATGCACAGACATGAGGAGCTGAAAAACTGCTTTCAAATGTTTCCTGTTTTATGATTCTATCAAATAGGTTTGCATCAGCGAGAGTTTGACTCCTGTATATGAGAAATACAAAGATTCTTTAGTGGGGTGTGTGGAAAGTTAATTACTTTCCAAGCAAAGTCAATGTTTGTACAGTGTTGAACATTACTCGAATATGTATTGGAGTGAAGTTTCATATTTTCTGGCAAACTTCCTTAAGTAAATGTCATAACACCCAATCTGCCATGGCCTGTGTGGGCATTTTTCAAACAATCTTCCACTTTTCGTTTCTTTAATCTTGCACCAACCTTTTTTGGCATCTATCTCATGCATTGGTGCAACATCCACTATTGCCAGGACTTTGCAGCATTCTTGCCCTTGGTATCGTGCATGAACTCCAGGTGTGCCCCACTTCAGATGCTACCCTTGACATTGTGGTGCTTTACTGTCACTGCTAAAGGCCTTGCTTGGAAGAGGAACCTGGCACTCTGTTTCACTGATAAGTAACTGGATTTGCTGGCGGATGAGATGATGGTTGTTTTTCCTGCTGACTGGATAAGAAAGCTATGCCTCCAGCCTCAGCCAGGCAAGTTCAAGATAGTGGTCCAGGTTAATGCAGTGTTGGGTGTGAAAAGCAATACAAAACACTACAGGGAGAAGGTCAATGATTTTATGTATTCTGCAGAGATAATGTAAAGATTGTAATAAGGTCAGCCAGGTGGACCTCAAAGAATATAAGCTCCCTGATTGGACCAATTTAACTGCCTCAATCAGGGAGTCCTGGCTGACAGATATAAGCAGGAGTGTCAGAGGTTCTGTTCACTCTGAGAGCTGGTTTTGAGGGAGCTGGACCAATGTCAAGGACTGTCCACATGTAAATAAAGAATGATTTGGTGACAGGATACTGGCCTTCTATGGAGTTATTTCAGATAAGTGCCCCGACATTTTCTCTCCTATGTGACACTCGTGTCTAGTACTCCCTCTAACTCCATCGCTGCACAAGACTCTTATAAATATTTATGGATTACAATGCTCACTGTTGCATGCATCATGTCCAGTCGACAACTCCATCAGCTTATGCTCCCAGGCCACTAACCCTTCCTGTCCTCTCTGCTTCCTACTCACAGTCATGACATCTCACCATCTATCATGCTTCTACATCACCAGTAACTATTCTCCCATCCTAACATTATCAATTCCTCCTTTTACCTCATTATAGGAAAAATTAGATCACCCCCACCACAACCCCCACGCAACCAAGCTTGATGTATCCACAACTCCGTTACTTAAATACCTGCAATCTTTTATACTGGTCTTGTGACCTGCAGATATGACCTTGACCAATTGCCTGAACTAGAATTGGAATAGCTCCTTGATTGACTGCGTTGGTGCCTATTGATTATGTGTATTCTTCTTGATCCCACTGAAGGGTCATTCCCTTGGACTTTAAAACATAGCCATTTGACTGAGGCATTTGCAATATGCTTGCTGTCTCAGCTGCTGGGACATGGTGTACGTGTGATATTTACGTAGCCCAATGCCATACAACAACATTTATACCCTTGATTATGACAAACTGCCATCTCTCCCTTTGGGCTGAAAAGCAATGTAAGCCACAGAGGCTTGCAGCCTCCAGGTAAATGCAAAGTGACTGTGTGCTAAAACAATCTGGTAAGGCTGGTGATTTCCGAATGCCCACTTACCTGAATGGAAGGTAAAACAGCATTATGTTTATTGAGCATAGTGGGGCATGATGGGGTTGTCTGAAGATCCAGAGCAGCAAGCAGAAAATTTCAGCCACCAGGTAATTGCTCTCAATTTCATGCTGGAATTGGCACCAAATATTTCTTCTGGAAAGAGACAGGAGTCAGGAGCAGCATAGAAATTATTCGAGTTTAGCCAACAATGAGATACAAATGCATGAAAATAAGATAGACACCACTATTTGGTGAGATTCTGAAGTCGCTATTTAAACATTTGGGGGATAATTGGGAATGCATTCTACAATGTGGAGAATCTGAGTTTTCCATTTACACCATATTTTCCCGACTTTCTCGCCATTACCCAAATTGCTGAAATTCTACCAATTGTATCTGAAATAAGAAAATCTAATTTTCAAAGCAAACGAATTTGACAGAGTAGGGTGGGAGTTTTGGAATTTAAACACAGAAAGGGATGCTGAGCTCCACTCCAGGGGCAAGTGGAAATAATGAAAAGTACAGCTCCCACCATAGGCTTTCAAATTAACTTTTATTTTAAGGACTGTAGCTTCTGTGAAATGCAGTTTGTCAAATCCATGGAGTAATGATGCAGATCCTGAAGAAAATGTCACTTAACTTCAATAGAATATCAGAACAATCAAAACGATACATGATCTTTCATGCATTATCCCATGTCCAAAGAAATGCTTCAAACATTTTGCTGCCAAGACGTTAGTCAAGTGGAAATGAAAATGCTGCTGTTAGCCTGAAGAGAAAAGCATAGCTGTATCCAAACACTTTTGGATTTTCACCACACAGAAAGAGACCTTTGTTATGTCACACACTTTGCAAAACAATCCAAAACTATTATCGTTGCTTAGCTCTCTTCCCCCATATTAGCTGCAAATTCAAATGCTATTTCACTCTTGTCTCAAATGATATAATGCAGCCTCAATGATTCTCTATGGCAAAGCATTTCAAACAGTAACAGTTCTGTGTGAAAGCATTTTTAAAATCTTCATCTTCACTGCTTATTATGTTAAATGGCATTTTTTATTTGTTTGCAGGCTACTGGCATCACAGGCTTGGCCAGCATTTACTGCCCATCCTTAATTGCCCTGGCGAGTGTGTTACTAAGCTACTTTCTGGAATTGCTGCGGTTCTCATCAGCACATCTTCAATGCTGTTAGGAAGGGAGATAAAGTGATGGAACAGTCATTTAACTCCAAGTCAGGATGGGATGTGGCTTCAAGAAGAACACGCATATTCCCATGAATGTGCTCCTTGTTAAGCAGACGTTATAGGTTCAGAAGATGCTGCAAAAGGAGTCTTGACGAATGGTTGCAATGCATCTGGGAGATGGAGCAAATGAATATTGAAGGTGATAGATAGAGTGCTAATGAAGCAGGCTGCTTATCTTGGATAGTGCTGAGTCTCCTGAGTATTGTTGGAGTTTAATCTATTTGGGCACATGGAGAACATTTCCATCATACTCCTGGTTTGTCCTTTTAGATGGTAGACAGAATCAGGAGGTGAGTTACTCGCCTCTGGCCTGCTTGATACCAATAGTATTTATATGCCCAAACCTCAACAGTGGCTCTCCAGCAAGAGGAAATAGTATTTTCCCCATTTAACCTATTGATGGAAACTGAAAGCCACCTTAATCTTCCATAAGAGAGAGACAACTGGTGAGAATTTAACCTGAGAGTTATCATGCCATTGGCAAGAGGTAAGGTTGAGAAGGCAAGGCTTTCATGGTGACCTCAATTGGGGCAGGAATTAAACCCACATTTTTGACATCACTCTGCATTGTGAAATACGTTGTTTGATAAAAGTAGCGGAAGTTCAACCAATTATAGGTTGCCAAGGGGAATTGGACAAATAGTAGGGCCTAACTGTATGCATGGAATTTGGAAGGATTTCCAAGGTTATGGATAAAGAACAGAGAAATGCAACTAACTCTTTGAAAGAATCAGCAGGGCCACAATGGACAAAATAGCCTTCTTTTGCCTTACATCTTTCTGTGATCCTACCAAATCCCTCCATGTAAACTAAAATCTTATAGCGCTTCTGTAAATCTTAAATCTCTCCAGGGAACATAAACAGTGCCCCATGAATGTTTAAGTGTTTAAAAAAAGCTATGATCTATTTGACACAAAATTTTACATTTAAAAAAATTGAGAATTGTCTATTGAACCAACAAGAACTTCATGTTATCACAACATTGTATTTATAATTATTAATGAAATATTTCCAAAGTTATGACCACATAATACAGTGGTAGTGTCTCACTTCTGAACCAATGGTTCCTTAGTTCAAGTCCCGCCAACTGCATAGCTGTATAATTCCAAGTCTGAACAGGTTGTTTAGAAGATACCTGTGAGGAAAAGTGAATTGACTCCTTTCTTTTTAAACTCCTCAGTCAGTTGCAGCAAATGTTTTTGTTAATTTCCAGCATGCAGCTATCAAATGTCACCTAAGTATAGTACAGGTCAAACTAAAAAGCTAATTACAAAGTATTCTTCAGTGAAAGAAAAAGAGTTCTATTACCTACTAGAATCCCTACAGTGTGGAAGGATGCTATTTGGTCACAGTGACTCTCCAAAGAGCATCCCACCCAGATACATCCTCCTACCCTAACCCTGTAACCCTGCGTTTGCCATGGCTAATCCATATAGCCAACACATCCCTGGACACCATGGGCAATCAACTTAATCTGCTCATCTTTTGACGTTTGGAAGGAAACCAGAGTACCCAGACGAAACCCATGCAGGTACAAGGTGAATGTGCAGACTCCACGCAGAGAGTCACCTGTAAAAAGGCTGGAATCAGACTCAGATCCCTGGCACTCTGTGGCAGCAATGATAACCACTGAGCTGCCATGTTACACTCTACTAATCGTGGACAGAAATGATAAAACGTGATCCCAAGCACACAAACAAATACAGAAAAAAGTTGTTAAAAAATAATGTCTGGTATAGGCAGAAAGAATAAATACTAAACAGCTTAAAAATCCTTACAGTCCTTGAGGTGTTAGATCTTAATCACTAGACTACAGTTGTATAATTGTTAAGGTATTTCCTCAGCAGTTGTAAAATTGGTAAATATATTTGAGTTCTTGGCGAATTGTTATTTCTCCAATTTGCTTTCTCACTAGGGTTATTTTTGAGATGTTGACAGGGAGAGGGACTTTCAGTCTTTACTGTTACTAATACATATTTATTGCTCTGCTGCTGTTCAAAATTAGCTACTGAAATACAATTGTTTTATATATATTTTCATTGTTTCCTTGTGAACTAGTTTATCAACAGAAAACCTTTCACATCCAATATTCGCCACTTATCAGGCACGTGAAAATGGAAACAGAAGATACATGTTTCTTGATGCCTGTCTCAATGATTGTTTTAAATGTCTTTAAATTAAATGGTAATTTCAGTTTAGCCATTTTCATGTACTTCATAATGGTACCCTGAACATAGCTCAATTTGAAGTCAGGTAATTGCTTTAGACATTATAGTCTATGTCACTTATTTATAATTTCCATTTTTTTTCATGAAGGTCTCAAGTATAATAGTCAGATGATAGAAATTGAAAGAAACCCTTGAAGGGCTACCGGACCCAAAATGTTAACTTTGAATTCTCTTCACAGATGCTACCAGACCTGCTGAGCTTTACCACAGACTTCAGTTTTTGTTTCTGAATTACAGCATTCACAATTCTTTAGGTTTTGAAAGAAGTTGAAAATTGATAGTGCATATTGTACCGCTGCTGTTTTGAGGGCACATATTGAAGAAATCAAAAAAAAGCCAGAAAATGTTGGTGAAGCTCAGCAGGTCTGGCAGCATCTGGGGAGATAGAAAGCAAGCTAACATTTCAGATCTAATATGACTATTCCTCACAATTTAATAGCAGTTCCAAGTTGCATGTACAAACCATCAGGGAGAGGATTAAAGGCATCCACTGTTGTCACAATTAGAACAAGTTCCAACATTGACATGTATGAAGAAACAAACTAAGAAACTGTTAAGTTGCCAAATCATGTTACACTTTATTTCGATGTGGATGTATCCAGTAAGGTGACATTTATTGCCTATCCCTAGAAACTGAGTGAATTGTTAAGCTACTTCAGAGGGCAATGAATTTCTAAACCCAGGCAAATGGGACTAGTTCAGTTTAGGAAACCAGGTCAGCAGACTTCCAGCTTACTTCCTACGGACAAAAGGGGTGGCCATGGGTACCCACATGGGCCCAAGCTATGCCTGCCTGTTTGTAGATTATATGCAACAATCCCTCTTCCGTACCTACACTGGACCTAAGCCCCACCACTTCCTCCGTTACATTGATGACTGTATCCGCGCCATCTCGTGCTCCCACGAGGAGCTCGAACAGTTCATACACTTGACCAACACCTTCCACCCTAACTTTAAGTTCACCTGGACTATCTCTGATACCTCTCTCTCATTCCTGGACCTCCCTATCTCCATCTCTGGGAACCACCTAGAAACCGATATCCATTTCAAGCCCACCGACTCCCACAACTACCTAGAATACACCTACTCCCACCCACCTCCCTGCAAAAATGCCATCCTCTATTCCCAATTCATTCACCTCTGCCACATCTGCTCCCAGGATGAGGCATTCCACTCCCGTACATCTCAGATGTGCTCATTTTTCACGGACCGCAACATCCCTCCCCAACCCCGTCAGTGGTCGAGAACGCCCTTGACCGTGTCTTCCGCATTTCCCGCAACTCATCCCTCACACCCCCTCCCCGTATTAACAACCAAAACAGAATCCCCCTTGTCCTCACGTACCACCCCACCAACCTTCAGATCTAAAGCATCATCCTCTGACACTTCTGCCATCTGCAATCCGACACCACCACCAAAGATATGTTTCCCTCACCACCCTCATCTGCTTTCCGGAGGGACCACTCACTCTGGCATTCCCTTGTTCACTCCATACTCCCCTCCAGCCCCACCACACCCGGCACTTTTCCCTGTAACCACAGGAAGTGCTACACCTGCCCCTACACATCCACCCTCACCCTAAACCCAGGCACCAAGATGACTTTCCAAATCCAGCAGATGTTGACCTGCACATCTACTAATGTGGTTTACGGTATCCGCTGTTCCTGTTGTGGCCTCCTCTACATCAGGGAAACCAAAAGGAGACTTGGGGACCGCTTTGCAGAACACCTATGCTTGGTTCGCAATAAACAACTGCACCTCCCAGTCGCGAACCACTTCAACTCCCCCTGCCATCCCACAGACGTTATGTCCATCCTGGGCATCCTGCAGTGCCACAACAATGCTACCCGAAGGTTGCAGGAACAGCAACTCATTTTCCGCTTGGAAACCCTGCAGCCCAATGGCATCAATGTGGACTTCACAAGCTTCAAAACCTCCCCTACCCCTACAGCATCCCAAAACCAGCCCAGCTCGTCACCACCTCCCTAAACTGTTCTTCCTCTCACCTAACCCCTCCTCCCACCTCAAGCCACACCTCTATTTCCTACCAACTAACCTCATCCCCCCCTTGACCTGTCCATCCTCCCTGGACTGGCCTGTCTCCTCCCTACCTCCCCACCTACACTCAACTCTACTAGCTCCACCCCTGCCTCTTTGACCTGTCTGTCTCCTCTCCACCTATCTTCTCCTCTCTCCATCTTCTATCCACCTCCCCCCCTTTATTTCAGATCCCCCTTCTCTTCCCCCATTTCTGAAGAAGAGTCTAGGACCAAAACTTCAACCTTCTTGCTCCTCTGATGCTGCTTGGCCTGCTGTGTTCATCCGGCTCTACACCTTGTTATTTCAGCATAGATGAGTTAAACTGAAGAGTCGTTCTGTGCTGTGTGTCTCATGACTCTGTTAAAAATAAGATGCAGGACCGAAGTAATTTATGAGCTGGATCAGGTAAGGATGGCCAGTTCTCAGAATTTGTCACATTGGGCTTTTATAATTATGGGTCAAGAATATAAACAAATAGCGAACAATCTGAATTCCCATTGGCACATTCATCAATCCCTAGTGTCACTTGTTCATCTCACAAATTACTCAGAACAGGGGGGTCAGAAACATACTGAAGGGATGCTTCAAACAAACAGGAAAAAAGATGTTGCAACATTTCAACATACTATTCACTGAGTAAAATCACATTAATAATTCATCTTTGATTGTGTAAACAAGAACACTTTTGTTTATATCTTAGATAACTGGGCTATGGCCTTCACAAAAAAGATAAAATAGCTACAGTCCTGTAAGCTTGCCTACAATATTTTTAGGATACTCTTTATCAAAGAACAGCTTTGCGCAATAAGACCCTTCCACATTGGCAGAAAGCGACCGACTGTACACAAAGCCATACAAATGCATAGCTCTGAATATATGCACATGGGTCCACCTTACTGGCTGAGTTGAGAAGTTCATAATGAAAGAAATTGTTATAGATTGATCTTTATTGAGATCTTAAACAAGTGCTTCTCCTGGTGATGCGATTTTGAGGTTTAAAACATGCTGTTACTCCTCAGTGAGAGGTGGGGAAGGGGTCAAGAGAAGATCTACAACAGTAAGGGGAGGAGTGTTGCAAATGCAGTCTTGGAGCTCTCATTTCGGGACACCTTGTCTTGAGCACTGGTGGTCAACAAAATTTGTGGAGAGTTCTGATAAGGTTATGAGAAATTGTTTCTAGTTTTAGGAGGATCAATAATCAGGGAAGACTGCTTTACGATGATTGACAGCTGAGCAGGAGATGAAATGAAGTTTTTTTTCAGTTAGTTCATCTGATCCGGGATACATTGCAAGAAATGGTGAGGGTGTAAGTTCAATAGCAGCTTCACAAATGAATTGGACATATGCTTGACTCGAATAAATTTGCAGGGCAGTGTGAAAGGGGCGGGAGAATGGGACAAATTGGAAAGAGCTAACACAAGTAGAAAGCATGGAATAACTTCCCTCATTGATTGTGTTGTACAATAAGTGACCTTATTCAGTTCCATTGATAAGTTTTTAGTGTGATCATAAAACTATGAGCTGCATCAAAAATTGAAGAAAGGGCCATTACTAACTCAACAATTTATTCATTCATAAATCTATTCTAAACCTGGTGTGACTTAAAGCCTTTAGAATCTGAGCAAGACAGACTTCACATTCCAATTGCTAGAAGTTTGCACTGTCATAAAACATAACCCAGAAGTGATTCTGGGTTTGGTACAAATGACTTAACTACCAAATTAAAGAAGATGTCATTTCATCAAGATTAGAATCAGGTCAATTACCGTGCTTGCTGTGTCAGGCTGCTACATCACTATCCTGAAAGTAAATGTGATGTTTTCATATGTCATGGGCTTCTGTAACAGACAGTGCAGCCTGTGAGCATTTCGAAGCTGCAAGCCTAGTTGGTCTTTGGCAAAGCTAAATTTTCCTTTATTCATAGCTTCTTTAATGTATGTGCACATAAAGAAAGCAAATTCTAATCATAACTAAAGTTTTTAAAAAAAATTTTAAACTTATTTTTTAAATGTTTCCCAGTTGTAAGTTCTTTAAATGCAATGTGAGTGAACTGTTGTGAGAAATCACATAAATAATTTATTCCGACCATTAACCATAGAACAGAGAGTAATCGGATTTATATAGTGTCTTTTCCAGCATCGGGATGTCTAGCTGACAGTGAAGCAGTTCTGACAATGTGGTCCCTGTTATTGTATTGTAAATGTGGGAGCCAATATGCACAGCAAGATTCCATCAACAACATTTGATAACTGACCAAGCAATTGGTTTTGAGGTTGTGCCGGAGCAATAAACATTGGCAAAGTACTCAATGATATATATCAGAGCTATGACTTAATTCTTTGCTAAATAAATTGTTATTTTTATCTGATAAATTCTCGCTTTCAGCACCTTACCCATTTTTTTGGATGAGATGCTAAACCTTCATCTTCTTGTAAAAGATCCTATGGCATCACTTGACAAAGAATAGCGAACCTAATGTCCGGGCCATTATTTATTCTTCAATCAACATAATTAGAAGCACATTAGCTGGTCACTTATCGTTGTTTGTATAAGGACGTTGTTTATAAGTTTTCTGCCACATTTCCAACAACTCAAAAACACTGCACTGGCTGCAAAGAATTTTAGGCTATCCTCTGTTGACAAAGTTGTAAGAGAAATGCAGGAATTTGTTTCTGATTTTTGTGTCATTCCCACGCTGAGAATGAGTTATGAGAGTCACCTGCTTCAGAGCTGTGCCCTAGGTTGCTGTGAAATTCAGTGTTGGAGCTGTGAATGGGAAGGCCAGCCTAACAGGCCTTTATTAGTGGAGAGAAATCAAAGTTAATGTTTCAGGTCCAGTTGCCCTTCCTCAGAACTATTTTTGAGGTCACTGAACAGGACACATTAACTCTGATTTCTCTCCACAGATGCTACCAGACCTGCTGAGCTTTTGCAGCAATTTCTCGTTTTGTTTCTGATTTGCAGCGTCCTCAGCGCTTTCATTTTTTTTTATTTAGACCTTTATTAGTTTCCTCTGAATGTAACTGTTTGTATCCACTCGGCACTAACCTCAGGCAAAAGCTGAAGCCCAGGTAATAAAAAAGAGTAATTTAAATCTCATAATTGCTTGGTAAAATTGTTTTGTCTATTTATAATATTGTACTCCACATCCCCAAAACATATTTTTCTCATTTCATTTTGTTTTGAGTTTGAGAATAATTTGACATGTGCTTGCGCGTATATTGCTTTACCTAGTCGATGGCAGACCTCTGGTGTTCAAAGTAATGGTTCTGAATGAATCAGTGTTCTTGTCACACTGAGCTCCACTCTTTCCAGTGTGGTCACCCACATCCTGTTGTACTCTAGCTTTCTGAGGGAGTAATTGTATCTGTATCCAATCCCTATGATCCTAGTAATTTTGCCTGACCAACTTGTATGTATTCCTTAAATGTAATAAATGTTGTTAGCTAATAACAGTTCATCTTCTGTAGCTATTCCATTGGGGTTTTATCCTCTACCATAACCCCTAGAGAGGACCAAAACAAAGCAAAGACATAACAGGATTGGTGGCAGTGAACAATTTCAAATAGCCATTATTGAACTGCACAAAGCATTTAAGGTGATATCAAAGATACCAAGCATTAGCATTTGGGAAAATACCACAGCCTTTGAAACCCATACTTAAGCAGGATGTATATTTACGAATGCTTAATGTATTTTGAAAGTTGAGATAAATTTTGCTCCAAGAAAAGCAACTTGCGTTTAAAATTATATTGGTATGTTTTCTGCAGTTGAAACAGCTGCAACACAGCAAAGTTTTCAAATACAAGTAGTGATGGAAAGGTATGAAATAAAGCAATCTTTTTAAATGGAAGGCGAAAATAATTTAATTTAGTACATACTGTTTCCCCTTGTGATGTGTACAATGGCAGCTATTTGCCATTGTGAGATCTCAAAATTCTGAGCATCTGAGTAGCTTTTCAACAATAAACATGCTGAGGAATTTCTATGGTTAGCTTACTTTAATTATATTAAATAGGACTTAAGATGTACAGCACGTTTAATGTAAACAAGGAATTACCAGAAAATAAAAGACTTGAAAATTTTCAGTTATAAACCTGGAGCCACGACTTCTTCAGAATTGTGAAAAGGTTATTGCAATATTTTTAACCATAAAATTAAGTTCAGAAAAACATGCCTTCCAAATTACGAAAACATGTTGTGCCCTGACTGTATTATGCTTTGGGATGCACTAACATAAATTGTGCTGGACTTAAAAAGGAAAAAAAAACTGTTTTTACAAAGATTAATGTGGATGGCGATGCTTCATTATTTGAGAATTAAACCAGAATTTTCCTGCAGCCATTTCATGGAGTTAAGGAAAGCTTTAAAATTCTGCCAAATCATTACCTTTTCCTGGGGATGTATTTCACACTAGCTTGTCATTTTGAATGCCACAATGACCCCGAAACTACACAGGCATGCTGATGAATACAGGTATTTTCTTAAGCCTTACAAGCCGCTCTGTTTTTTTGCCTTCAAAGGAAGGAATAGATTCCATCTACTTTGGAAAGAACAGCCTAGCCTTATTTCTAAATTGTTAATTTTCTCATCTATGTAATTTAGCTGAAAAAATCAATGAAATTACTAGAGGTGGCAACTTTAATTTATAGAACATTTTTATTGTAAGTGCTTTACCAGAACATTATGAATCAAAATCTGATATCAAGGTGACAAGATGATATTATAGCCAATGTCCAAAGGTTTAGGCAAAGAAGTATGTTTATTTGATTTGATTGGGTTTATTACAGTCACATGTACCTAAGTACAGTGAAAAGTTTTGTTTTACATGTAGTGCAGGCAGATCATAACATATAAAGACCATACAGTGATAGAACTGAGCGAGGAATAGAGCTACGGCTGCAAAGAAGGTGCCGAAAAAGCAAACTCCACATTAGATTTGAATTGAGGTTTAAAATTGCAGAACTATTGTAAGAAATGTGAGGATAAGAGCTGCTGTAGAGATCTTGCAAATAGTTGCCCAGTTCCTGAATCCAATGGGTCAGAGGATCATCATTGTAAAAAAGTAGATAGGTGTAGGGAAGGAACTCCAGATCTTAGGAGCAAGGAAATTTATGGCAGACTCAAATCATGCAATGATTAGAATGTAGGCCAGTGAGGATCACAGAATTTGATGAGTGTATTTAACTCAAACGATTGTGAGATTGGAGAAGATTACAGTGATAGGAGGGAAACAAGGCCACAGCGGGACTTGAAAGAGAATGAGAATTTTAAAATTGAGACTTTGTTTAGCTAAAGCCGACATAAGTCAAAGACCTATACAGTGAAGGCATTCATGACTTGATGCATGAAAGATGCATTGTAATAGTCATGTTTAGAGGTAAATGTTTCAGAATTTCAGCAGCAGATCAGCTCAGGCTTGGGCCGTGTTGACAATGTTACAGAAATGAAAATAGATGATCTGAATAATAGGTTATGGTCAGAAGTTCATCCAAATTCTGACACCAATGTTATGAACACGCTGGTTCAGTGTTAGACAGTTGTCAGAGAGGCATGGATAGCTACAGAATAGTTAAGGAACAGCTAGGGAATAGAGTTTGTAGAGAAGACAGAGACAATGAAAAACATGGTGAAAGTATTTTTATGGTAAGGTCTTAAATGTGGAGGAGAATGAGGATTGTGAATGAGATTAAACAAGATAATGCCTGTCCAGATGCACTTAATTATGCTTTAGTTATGGTGCAAGGACTCTTAACTCCCTAATTAAAGGCATGGGTGAAGGCTTCCTGCCTACTCCTGCCACCAGAAACAATGTACTCACAGAATGTAGAGAACCGCATAATGACATGAGATGACACTGTGTCCCGTAGTGGAAATGATGCTCTTTTCAATACCAAACTTCACCTGTGTGGCAGAAGATTAATTACAGCAATAAAATAGATGACAGACATTCCTTGATTCCTGATCAGGCAACGGCTTGACTGATCAGTGTCAACCTACCTGGTTTAAAATTTAACTGTCAGTCATCACAACCTCGTGTATTACGCACTCTATCAATTAGGCTCTGCTTGCTAATCAATCCATGCTCTCCTCTCACACACTATGCATGTTATTTTCTTTTTACATCGGTATTCCTTGTGAATTGTACTAATGAGTGGAAGATAAAAAGGTTTGTTCACGCTTTATACCAGCAAACAATTAATAGTATAAACCAATACATTTTGGAAACACAATCTTTTCTGTAAATCCTGGCTCTGAGTTACAAAGTGGAATCCTGAAGATGAAGTGAATTATCTAACCTGGTTTTTCCTGATGGCATTTATAACATTAGAGTTGAATTGTTCTTTCATAGAGAGTGATGTCGGTCAATTAAATAAGGTTTGATGATAGATTGCAAGTTGGAACTTTATAACAGTGAAAGGATAACATCGATGAGCTGCCCTCTCCATTTTGCCTTCAGGTATAATTCAAACAATCAAAATGAATATCTTCACCAGGTAGTGTCACCTGTGGGTATCTGTGTCTTTGTTAACAATAGGAAAGGATTTCAGCAAATTATTTAGAGTTTTAGTGAGGAGAGAAAAGAAAACACATAATTCAGTGTTGATACACTGAGTAGCTGACGAACCATGAAATAGAAAATACTCATTAAAATGAACTTTGGGAACAGCTTCCTAAATCATTTCGATATTGACTCAATATGCATCAGGTATTTAACTTAAAATAAAAGATAACAAAAAAAAACACATTTCATGGTCTGTGGCCCAGAGTCTTTCTATTAGCAGCAGTTAGAACAAAACATCGTACAAACGTCTGTACTTAAGAACATATGCTGTTCAAGTTCTGCAATTTTGCATAAAATGTCCCAGATCAGTGAACGAACAGATAAATAGAAAGCGGGACATAACACAAGCGCTTCACCGGAGGCTCACTGATGATGTTACCTGGAGTGGTGACGAAACATCTGAAAACTAACCTTCCAGCTCAGCGAGCACACTCACACCCAGAACCTCAACCTGAGCTACAAATCTTCTCAAAACTCAGTAACACTAATTTCCATTTTGATTGAGGTAAAACAGATAAGATCACATCAGAAAGGCAACAACCTTTTTGAGTGTGTATGGGGTGGTTTTCTACAATAATGGCCTAATTTTAAGTGCATGCAGGTGGAATTAGTTTGAGTCGGTTAAAATGCGGTCCACTATATCCTAGGACAGACAAGATATCAATTAGATTTATTTATAATTAGTCAGAATTAGGAAACAGATTGAATTTGCGCAATTATTTATATAACAGCAACCATAACATGGTTCACATTGTCCTTAATGGGCTTTGCACGTAAAATTATTCAATTGAAAACATGAACAATTTGTTACTGGGGGTTAATAGAGGAAAAAAAATACCATGGATGATTTGGTAATGGGGAGAAAATCCATTCAGTTTTCTATAAGAGCACTTCTGGATGTGAGACTAAGGGAACAGCAATCATACTGTGAATGAGTTGACAGGTGAAACATCCATAACATGTCAAAAAAAAAATCCAAGGATCATGTCACTCTCCACTAATTAAGGGAAAACACTGCAGGTACTGGAAATCTGAAACAAATAGAGAATGCTAGAGAAACTCATAAGGTTTGGCAGCATTCATGGTCAGAAAATCGGTGAATACTTTGTCCAGTGTGACTCTTTCACAAATCTTTCTTAAGGCTATGGCAGAGAAATTTGCAGATGCTTTAACAATAGATATTTTTAACCAAGCTGCACAGCTTATACCAACAATCGCAGGTGTGATCAACTGTGAGAAGGGAAGAGTCAAGGAAAAGTGAGGACATTAACAGAGGAGTAATAGATTATATAACCATTTACATAAACAACAGAAATAAGAAAGAATAGTAAGCTGTTGTGGTGCAGTGCTAATATCACAACCCCTGGACCAAGAAACCCAGGTTCAAGTTCCATCTGCTCCAGAGGCGTTTGATAACATTGCTAAAAGGTTGATTTGAAAAATATGTTAAATAAAACCAAAGAATGAATGTGTTGAGCAGAGGCAACTATGTTTCAATGGGAACATAGACTGGGCAGCTTCATTAGAGTGAGATAAGTATGGAAGGTTATCTGAGTTCAGGACAGGATAAGAGTAGGGCTTTTCCTTTTTAAAGAACCTGGAATTGTCAGGCCGTTAAGGCCAGTGGCAAAGATGGCTACGAAACCAGGTAAGAGGCTAGGAATTCTGTTGCAAGTAATTCAGCTTCTGACTCCTCAAAGCCTGTCCACCATCTACAAGGCACAGGTCATGAATATGATGAAATATTCCCCACTTGCCTGGGTGAGGGCAGCTCCAGCAACATTCAACATTCAAGCAACATTCAGAGCCATCCAGGAGAAGGCAGCCAGCTTGACTGACACCCCATTGACAACCTTTATCATTGACTTCCTCCACCACTGATGCATGTGTCAGCACTGTGTATCATGTACAAGATGCATTACCACAACTCACCAAGACGCATTACGTAGCACCTTCCAAACACATAACTACTGCCACCTATAGCAACATGTCTAGCCGTTGCATGGAAACACCAGCACCAACAAGTTCCTCTCCAGGTCAGACGCCATTCTGACTTGGAGCTATATTGCTGTTCCTTCATTGTTGCTGGATTAAAATCTTGGAACTCTCTGCATTCAGCCCATGTGAACAGGACAGCAATTCACCATTGCCTTCTCAAAGGTAACTGGAATGGGCAATAAATATTGAGCTAGCCAGTGACTGCCACAATATGTGAATGAATAAAAAACAAGTTCAGTCTTCCTGAATTAAAGTGTAATAATTGCAGTCGATACAGGTCAATGTTGAATTTGTGACTACTATGACTTATCAAAAAGAAATGGTACAGTCAAGTTTGTCAGTGAGAGGAAGATATGCAGTATTGTAAGGTCTGTAGATAGAAACTTGAAGTTACACAGAGATATGAAATGAGAAGTGTTGAGGCAAAATAGTGGCAAATAGATTTTGATGTCGACAAGGGTGGCATCATCTACTTTTGGGGTGCGTGTGGGAGAGGTCGGGAGTAGGGTGAGATGGGGACATGAGAGACAGGAAAAAGAAGTGAAAAATCTGAAACAGAGTATAATTAGACCATCAGGAAGCTTGACTATCCTAGCATTGCGACATGACAAACCCTGCTTCAGTATCTCTTCCCTCATTAATTAACATTGTGAAATAAAATTCAAAATGAATTATTGAAGCTGATAAAAAGATACTTTGTCATGCACTCAGCAATTCAGCCTCATTGCACATGTTATCTGCTGGGATAAAGTGACACATCTATCTTTCATGAGCAACACTGCAAAGATCATTTCACTTGAAGGGTACCTGAATATGATCATTATTCAAGTTCCCAGTGAGCCAGTCATGTTGCTTCATATATTACATAAATAAAAAACAAAAGAAAAGAAAGACACAGCTGTAAAGTTTTATTTTCTGACTGCTCCATTCACAGAAGATAATGTCAAATATTTTTGCCTTTATTGATTGAAAACACAGCCCATGCTGAAAAAGGAAACAGACGGGTACAGTCAGCAGTTTAAAGTCACCTGTTCCAGTTCTAATCAAAGTTATTTCTCCCAGCCTAGGTACACTGGCTTGGTTGATGGCGGCTCTGTCTCTACACAGGTTGATCTATGTCCCACCCCAGGATCTCTCGAATCTCAGCTGACATCCCAGCACTGTACCCTGGGACCTCTGCACTTATCAGCAGTGCGCCTCCATTGAAGATGTCAATGCACCATTCAGAAAATAGCTTAGGACCTACTTCAGTGATATGGTCAAAATTCACTCCTCAACCACCACATAAAACATGTCTTTGCTTTTTGTGGGCAAATGCTATATACATTAAATTCTGCATTTCCCAACCTTGACTTGCCCCCTTGGCTAAATTTCAGACTATTTAATTGAACTGTAAAATGCTTTGGGGCACTTGATGACAGCATTACTTTCTACTCTTTTAAATAAACAATAATGGCACAAGTAGTCCTGAGTTGGACACTTAATAAAACTTACTGCATTAATTATTTGCACCGGAGTTGACATCCTTCACATGAGTACAGTACCTGCTTTAGGAGCTAGAGATCCTGTGGTAAGAAACAAACAACTTGCATTTATACAAGTCAGGATGCCCCAAACACCTCCTGTGCAGTGACTTGCTTTTGAAATGTGGTTACTTGAGGTAAGTACTTTACACTAAAAGGTACTTCATCCCAATATGACCACCCCATTGTAAGATGAGATATTGCTTTTGGTTTTTCCAGTTGATTTTCCATGCAAGTTGTGAATACTATTATTAGGATTACTAGAAAACATTATTTGCACCAGAAAATGGCACACAATTCTGTCAGGAGAGAAAGTATCCTGTAGATAACTGCGGAGAGTAACTTTCATAATTATCTATATTTTCTTAACACTGTATAGTTTCCAACCTTACAAAATAAACTGGTTTTAAATAATTACATAATTGCACTTGTGTTCTTTTTGGTGCTAATTCAATCCCACTATACTTAAATCAACATTGGCCTTGGTAGTCTGTTACTGGGGAGCTATTGTTTTTAGGCTCAGCTAGATCAAGCCACACATACCGTGTTAATGACACTGTTGTTAACCTCTGATTATGTGTTAAATCTAGAATGTGAACCACTCCAGCCACGTTTTATCTTCTGATAAAATACAGCCTATTCTGGCTTTTTCAAAAAATTCAAACATAGGACATGAACGTTGCTGGCAAGGAAAACATTTATTGCACATCACAGAGAGAAGTGGTAATGAGCTGCCTTTATAGATTGTTACAGTTAGTGATGTGTATGGATGCCCAAAGTGGTATTAGGGAGTGAGTTCTTGGATTTTGAACCCAAGACAATGAGGGAACATTCAGTGATATATTTCCAAATCAGAATGGTATTTGATTTTTAAACATGGGCAAGACATGTTGTTTCCATTTGGTCTGTAGGTGCAATTGGAAGGCACTGTTAAACAAGCTTTATTTATCACAGGGCATCTTGTAGGTAGTTCACACTGCAGCCACTGCATGCTGGAACTAAAGTGAATCAATGTTTAAGGTGTTGGACCGAGTGTCTGGAATAAACAGCTAACATCAGGAGCGGTGGCCACGAAACTAAAGATTAATAAAACAATTTTTTTTTAATAACAATGTCTTCTAAGGAATGAAATTTGCTGTCCTTATCCAGTCTGGTCCTTATGTGACTCTAGTCCTGCTAATTCCAAACGATAATCTAAGTGGCATCTTATCCAAATAGTTGACTAAGTAATTAACCACATGCACAATTTCCAAGATGTTGAGACCATTGCTGCATTTTTTTTGGCCTTGGCCTCACTGGATGACGTCATTCACAACATTTCAATGTGGCAATTAGAAGGCTAGCTGTAAGAAAACCGCAGTGATACAAATATTCAGGCAACGACTGCAGCCACTTTTGTTCTTGTTGATCATGTGGCCCCATTCACCATTCTGCTCCATTACAAAAATGGCACAGGATTAAGAGCTATACTCACCAAAAGAGAAACTATTGGAGAAACTCAGTTGAGTCTGGCAGTGTCTGTGGAGAGAAAACACATTGCACAGATGTGATGATTTTCCATCTTCAGATTCTGTAGCAACACCTTTATGTCAAGGCATCTCCTAGATGGTGTGCCCTGGGGAAATATTTCTTCTCCCAGATGCATGGCCTATTAATGACGTGCAACTCCTGTTCCAGGACCATTCCAGGCTCCCTAAATGGGAGCACCCTGTCTTTTATCAGAACCTGCTCTGGGTTTGGGGCATGGTTGAGTCCCACTCTCTCAGGAATAGCAGCTGTCATGTGGGAATCTGCTGATCAGGAACCTGTACCTCCCCCCATCCAGTTTTAGATGGCTAACAGAGGAGACAGCTCCGCAATCACCAAACTGAGATGCGCTGGCAGACTGCAGCAGTTCACAAAGGCAGTTCACCGCCATTTTCTCAAGGGCAACTGGGGTAGGGCAATAAATGCTGGCCAGTCAGTGATACCCACATCCCAAAAAATGAAAAAAAAAATGCGCTGGTAGGTGGAGGAATGGTGGAGGCATGACACTCCAGATAGTTGCAGGACTAGTGTTGGTTTGTGACGGCCAAAGTCCATCCAGAGCCTTGGTGCTCAGCCCCAAGGGCACTCAAAGCATTGAGACAATTCAAACATCTGGTGGGCTTCCATCTGAGCTGACACTCGTCCGATGTTTTCCTTGAAACTTTCCTTAGAGACACAGAATTGTCACTATGTCAAGGGCATTCCCTGTGTTGTTCTTGTCAGTATGGTAGGTTTTCCTGTCTCAACTGCTGCTGCACATGCCTCACTTCCTCACCTTCATTTGTTTTCCAGACACGTGCCGATGTTGCATCTTACCATCCAGCGGTGGTGTAGGCCTGCAGTGAAAGAGCCTTTAGTGGGGAGTCCTCTTCCTTTTCCACCAGGGAGGTCTGGGGTAGAGAATGCTGCATGAATCACGGATGTACAATTGTAAGTTTAATAGGTGCCCAAACTCCCAGGCACCATGTAATTTTTGTGGTTGCGAAGGGCCGATGGACCATGCATACATGAGTGGTACTAAGCATATTTGTTATTAAATGGGGCTGTTTCTTAATTTTAGGTTGCACTCCATCCCACTCCCTTTGATCTTTGGGCAAAGTGTAGATTTGTCAACATCCTTTGGTTAAGCGGCTATTAACAGGCCTAGGAAGTTGGCAGTGGTGGAGGGATCCACCTGTCTCTCTTCCATGGCTATGTCTATACCTAGGTGCCCTGGAAGAGGTGGTCTGCCAAGGCACTTTAATTGTTCTCTGACTGGCAGGCACTGCAGGACTTGGCATGCATTGTTCCTCCATCAGAATGATACTTCCATTTGAATTTGATACATGTCACTTGTGAATTCATTTTCGTTACAGTACCTCCTCGGTGTTATCTATTCTAATTTGGTTTTATTTTGAAGACTGTTTTAGTAAAAGAGTAGAAAAGAAGATTATGGTTCATTTGGTGCTGTGGTGGCGTCCTCACCTCTGAGACAGGAGGTTAAGGTCCACCTCAAGTTATGCTGGCTGTGGATGTATGCACAGTTGGCACTCCACCAACTACTGGTGTTTTGGCACCCAGAGCCCAAAATAACGCATAGAAGGCTGCTCAGTTTGGTAGTGGGGTGGGGTGGGGGGGAACGCAGCAAAGAAAAGCAAGGTGTTCTGCCCGTATAATATAGCTTGACTCCACTGTGACGATAGCTGCAGACGTCTGAAGGGTATGAAGAGGATACTTAAGTACGAGGGCAATGCAGGGAGTATGTGGGAACCAGAAAGAGGAGGTGCTGTAAATTTCTATCTCCCTAGCCCTGACCTTTGTTTAAAATCTCATCCAAGAGGCAGGCATCTCTAACAGTACAGCACTCTGTCAGTACTGCACTGGAGGAACAGCCTTGATTTTTGTAGGCCTGAAGTGGGACTGGAACAGGTTAGAAGCAAGGGAACAACCAAATGAGCTATGGCTGACAATGGACTCTGAGAACAAGTAATTGAATAGTGTGATGCAGCCGAAATGAACAGTTTTGAGACTTGTCAACTATATTGAATTATTTTAACAGTATCCATCTTGTGATCAAAGCTTATCCTTATATATCACAATCTAATTCCTAACAACATGTTCATCCAGTTGTATTTTTTCTTTCAGAAGTGTTCATTGAAGCGTTGGTGTTTTGTTGGATTGGATTTGTAATTTGTAGCCAGACTTCAAATTTACCAGATTTATTTTCTACCTTTGCTCCTGCAGTTACATCTCAAGTTAAAAGCTAAATTACCTAATTACATTCACAATGCTGTTATCCTGACCTAGTGGTATTATTCTGAATCAGGACTTGTAAGCTGAAGCTCTGCACCAGGGACTTGATCATGACCTGGGCCAGAACTTCAGTGCAGTACCTGAGGGAATGTTTACCAGATACTGCACTGAACTCCTTTCTCCCTGCATGAAGGGATGTAAATTGCTGCTGTTGCATTGGAGGGTTGTTTTGCAGATGTGTTAGCTCACATTTATTCCTCAACCAATGACACAAACTAACCATAACGAGTGCAATTTTCCTAGCCCATGAGCGTTTTGAGTAATGGCGAGAAATGTGAGAGAACACATTGAAAATAAACGTAAATAAGATTTTCTTTCTGTTGAGAGGAGAACACGTTCAATTTTTCCATTTAAGTTTCAATGGCTATGTTTGAATTTCATTAGCAAATGGGTGAGAGTTCTATTTAAGCAGAATTTAGGGGGAGGTGATGACCTACTGGTACTATTTGTTGGATTGTTAATCCAGGGACCCAGATAATGTTTTGGGGATAACAAGGTGTAGAGCTGGATGAACACAGCAGGCCAAGCAGCCTCAGAGGAACAGGAAGGCTTACGTTTCAGGCCTAGACCCTTCTTCAAATCCTGCCATGGCAGATGGTGGGAAATTAAGTCAATAAAATATCTGGAATTAAGAATCTAACAATGACTGTGATCCATTGCCAACTGTTGTGGAAAAGGCCATCTGGTTCATTAATGTCTTTTAGGGAAGGAAACTGTCATCCTTACCTGGTCAGGCCTACATATGACTCCAGACCCACAGCAATGTGGTTAACACTTAACTGTACTCTAGACAATTAGGGATAGGCACTAAATACCGCCTGGCCAGCTATGCTCTCAACCAATGAATGACTAAATGGTAAAAATAAACATAATTTATGAACATCTGACTTACAAACATACACACTAAGAACGCAATCCCATACTAGGATGTCATTTTAAAGATCGAACGTGCAAAAGTTTCCTCCTAACTGTATATGGTTACTTTATATTATCCTGCATTGCATTCCAAGTTGCAAACAAATCAACTTACAAAGAGACACCAGGACTGAACCCATTCACAACCCAGAGGACTGCTGAAACATTTGCACCTCATTACTTGACTCATTTATTTAAAGGTCACTATCCTCCCAGGTACCTGTGAGAAAATAGACAGTGCCAATCCCTGACTTGAAAGTCTGAGCAGTTGCCTGGCAGCACCAGCATTTTCTCTGGGCCTCCACCTTGTCAGTCATGCCCTAATACCTCAGGTCATGCTCTATTTGCAGTGATCGTTCCACCTCAAAGCATTAACCTCGCCGCATTATCACGGCATTCTTGGATTCATTCATGAAACAATTCTGCACTCCACTGCTGCACTTTGGAGCGCACCAACACACTACGTTGCAATGCTGCCGGTATGTTGTTCTACATGCGAGGAAATACTGCCTGGCCAGCTATGCCCTCATCCAATGAATGAATAAATGGTAAAAAAAAAATTCATGCATCAGTCTCAGGTGCATTTCTTAATTTACTTTCCAAGCACTCACTCATTTTGTGTGTACTTTTATGCTCATGACATCTCAGCCTTGCCTTACGTTTTATTTGAGACAGAAAGCCACGCAACTTGTCATGGTCGCCAGCACTGGACAGTGACCAGGCGGATAGGATGCGGTAGGGTCTTGGAGCATGGGGAGGGATCACAATACAGTGTGATACTATGTTACATCAATGCACACCTGCAGCACAAGCAAGTTGCTAATGCAGCAAACATACTGCATGTGTGTCAACTGGATGGCTGTGACTCAATGTTGAAGGGGGCTAGTCCTTAGTCGAAGCAAGAGTGAATATGGCAACTCAGTAGGAGTCACTGTGGTCAGAAAAAAACTTCATCTGATCTTGGTCCAGAAGATTTGCCAAGATCAATCCTGAAAGTAAATCTAACAGTCAGATGTTGTGGCGACAGCAGTCTTGAGTGGTGGGGTGGTTGGGTGAATATTTCCTGTAATGTTACAAAGGGAGGGATTAGTTATAATCAAAATGGCTGAATTAGTGTGAGGTAGTAGAAAACAGATGGTGGCTTGTGGAGTGCGTGAGGTCATTGACCATTTCATGGCATTGTTATGTGTTCCTTCAGAACATAGACACTGCTTGACATGGGTGGTTATCTCATAGCAGGCTGGCAAAGTCTTAGACCACGGTGTCTGTCACTAGTTCTGAGGAAAGAATATGGGCCTCTTTTCCAACTGTCTGAAGAATGGCACATCCAGGACCCCTGTCTGTGAACTGGCCTCCTGCCCCTCTTTTCCTGTGATCACCTGGAGACTATAAACAAAGCACATGTTTAGAATGATCATTCCTGATTTGCACTGTTTGAAATGGTGTCCAATGGTGTTACTCTACCTAAAACTGCTACTTAGTCAAAATATGAGGTGATTTATCCCATTATAGTTTTGTGGGACTGTAGCATTGAATGATTGGTGCTGAATTTGCCTACAGAACATCATTTCAAAAGCATTTCATTGGCTAGAAAGCAGAGTGCAACATTCTAACATTATGAAAGGCCCATATGAATGTAAACATCATTTTAACTTTCAAAACCAGGACCACATCCTGCTAAATTCTCCCTTTTTTGATGTAATAATAAAAGCATTTTGTCATTTTCTCTCTCTTATTCCCAGAACCATTTATGTCATTCCCCCATGACTTTCATATGATGTATCAAGAACCTGGCAGACCATTGAACTAGTTTTCAATTGTCTCTTAGCTTAGTTTCGTGAGCAGTTTTACTGGAGTTACTTCATCAATGAAAAAAAAATTCACTGCGGGGAACTTGAAATTTGCATTTGTTTAAATTGTACGTGATGAGTAATACCATTTTAAGAACAGGTATAGACAAAGAGAACTAGAAGTAAGTTTTTTGAAGAAGAATTGCTTTGTTACATCTTGCTTTAATTACAGTATACCTTTCATGACACCCCAATGAATTGGGGTCATTAAATGGAAAAGCAGCTAACTAAGCATCTCGTTCTCTATCACCGTGTTACCAAATAACTCACTTAAGTTAAACTGTATGCATCTAGCCATGGTTTAATTTCCTGTCAGTGATTTGTGCATTTGCATTCCAGCGAGGTGTAATGCATAGGTGTAAACAAAAGCTTTGTTGCTTAAGCTGTTTAATAGCAAATGTCTCCTCTGACCCTGAACAGCCGTGCTACAATCTATAGAATATTTGTCAGCTAGTATGAAGGCAGCAAGCCAAACTAGACAATCACAGCTTCTGTGGGAGCAATTCAAATTGACAGGAGATGCAGATGCTCATGAAGTGGGGAACTAAAGTAACAACAATGAGTAACTGCTTGGTATTGTCACAAATTTAAATGTCAAATTGTTCATTGTCCAACCAGAAGTTAGGAATAACCTGATTTCTCACCAACACTGTGTGGTAAATCTAAAATTCCAGCTGTTCGAGGAACATTTATTGCAGATTTAAAATGCTGAATGTGATTTTGCTATGTGAGAAGATTGGAGTCCGTTTGCTGGAAGAACATGCAAAAAGCTAGTGAATTAATTAACTAATTAAATATCCACATGTCACATCAATTAAGCTGCTATAGGAACATGTCCAGCAGAGATCACAGATGCCAATTCATTTGCGTTCTTCAGAGAGAAAGAGCAAATTATTGAGAATTTTTTCTGTTGCATCAGTGGAATCAAAATGAGAGAACATTAACACATGTTTCTGCAAATGACATCAGGACCGAACACTTCAGATGATTTAGTGATTGCAGTTTAAGACTGAACTTCGAATGATCCAATCCATACTGGATCCATGGTATTTTTGAGGAACTCCATATTTTTTGGTGAATTCCTGATTCTGACTATTGTTTAATGAGCAACACTGGAAAATGTATCAGAATGGGAGAGTAGGCTCAGAATATTTGCCTCAAAAAGAATTCCAACTATTTCTTTCAAAGTTTAACAGTAGCATCTGTTACATGCAACCAAAGAGCAGCTCAGTGAAATGAGATAACAAGGTGTGGAGCTGGATGAACACAGCACGCCAAGTAGCATCAGAGGAGCAGGAAGACTGACGTTTCAGGCCGAGACCCTTAATATCTAAGTGCTTTCATTTCCAGTCACTCCAGAATGCTCTATCAAAAAGTAACAAAGGAATACAAGGGAAGATCTTGGAGTATAATTGCTCTCTCTTCTCTCACTGCAGAAGATCAGTGACAGGATATGTTCTACAGGGAAATAGGATTTAGGCTATTTGACCCTGTGAATTAGGAATGCCATTGAATAAGATTATGGTTCAGCGATAGTGGTCATGAGATAGAGATTATGGTTGATCTGGCAGTCACTTCAACTCTATAATCCATGGTCTACCCCACCATAACCCTTTGCTCCCTTGTCTATCAATAATCTAATATTGCCTTAGATAAATTCAGAAACTTTGCCTTCACTGCTTTCCACAACCCTAAGATCTGCTGTGAGAAGCAAACCTCAGTATTAATTGGGAGGTCTCTTATTCCTAAACTCTATCTTCTACTTTTGGTCTCTCACACAAGAGGAAGTGTCTTCTTGGTGTCTACCCAATAAATTTCCCTCGTAATCGTATATGTTTCAATTAGATCATCTCAAATTCATGAAAGCTCCATTGAATAAAAGTTTACATGTTCCGCCTTTCTTGATAAAATAAGCTGTTCATTCTGGAATGAGTTAAATAATCATGGTTTGAGCTGCTTCAAGAATAAATGTACCTTTTTTCAAATAAGCAAGGTGACAGTTATACACTATACTCTAGATATGAGCTCACAGATGCTCTTTACAGTTACATTAAAACCTACCTACTTATATATCCAAATTCCTTTGCACTAACCTCCAAAATTCTACATGCCGTTCCATTCACTTGCTGAACCCAGGCTATCTGCTTGTTTCTGCATTTCTGAAGAAGGTTCTAGGCCCGAAACATCAGCCTTCCTGCTCCTCTGATGCTGCCTGGCCTGCTGTGTTCATCCAGCTCTACACTTTGTTATCTCTCTCTGCTTGTGATTTATGTACCATGACACACTGATCCCTCTCTCCATTAAAATAGCATTTTTTTTAATCGTCCCTGCCAAAGTGGACAAAATCATATTTTCCCACATGAAATTCCATCTACCATTCTATTCCCATTAATTTACTTTGTCTATCGTTTACAAACTTTCTACCTCCTTTTGACTATTTATTTCCCCACCTAGCAAATTTAGCTACCGCACCTTAATACAAGTCACTGATACAGTTGAGGCCCTAGCACTGATCTCTGTAGGACTCCATAGTTACAGCTCATCAATGTGAGAAAAAAAAACACATCGATCCCTAAGTTCTGCTTTCTTCCAGCCAACATTCCCTTTATCCATACTCAAACCTACACAATATGCTCCTCTATTATGTAGTGATATTTGATGTGGCACATTATCAAATTCTTTTTTAGAAATCTAAGTTCAACACATCCATAGGTTCCTAGATATCCAAGTTTTGTTTGTTTCTTCCTCAAATAAGCTCAAATAATTAAGTTGAAATCAATTTCCCTTTCACAGAGCCCTTGTGGTCTACCTGATGACATGGTTTTCTGATTTTTTAGAATTATTTTGCAAATGCAATCCCAGGAGCCAAGTAATTTGTAGAATTTAAGGTGATTTTTCCAAACATAGAGGGGTCATTCCTTAATAATATGCAGTATTATTGTAATGTCCAAGTGATTTTCCATGTATTCTACTATAAACTCCTCAATAATTAATGTGAGCAATTTTCCGATGATACTTTTAGACTAAATGGTTTGTGTTTCCTGCATTTTCCATCATTCCTGTTTTTGAATAAATCTATTTTCTAATATGCTGGGACTTCCAAGAATCTCTGGAATTTTGGAATATTGTAATCAAAGCATGAGTTATTTCTGCTACCATTATTTTTACTTCTACCTTAGAGCAGAGACCTTGTCAGCTTTTAGCTGTAATGGTCTTAGTTTCTCACTGCTGATGGTTATTAAAGTGCCTCTCTTCCATTCTTGATGTTGACGTATCTTTGGAAAGTTTTCTCTAAGGCTTTTACAGTAAAGTGCTTTTACTATACATATCCTCCATCATTGCCTGTTGTCCATGGCCAACTGAGTGTTCAGTTAATAGAGTGCATGTCCAGCACAGATCAACAGCAACAACACTTTCCAAATGACCAGTGATCAGATAGTTAACTGCAGCAGTCACCCCATATCAAAGGTGAGTTGTGGCTCAATCAGGTAGTGCACATTCCTCTCAGTGAGAAGGTTCTTGGTTCAAATCCCATTCCTAGGCTTGATAGCCACAGACTGGGTTTTGTGATGTAGCCAAAGGGCTAGTAATCCTTTCGAAACTTCTGCTCTATTTTCTGAAAGGGAAAAAGACTGTGAGGTAAGTGGCCATATTATAATAGTGGCAAGGCAACAAAAGGCTGGGTTACTCTACAGACTCAGTCCAACACTAGGGGCTTTGTAGAATACCTGCTGGAATGGTTGGAACACATTCTGGTACAGAGCAGCTTCACTGATTGTCATCCCCAACTTTGGGACGGAAATATTGCCATCAAGATGTACGTTCGACTTGAGATGATAGACCAGAGGACAAAAAATTTGCTACGTCCAAGAACATGCAAGAGTATGCATAAATTTCCTATAATTATTCTAGCTTCTCATCAATAGTAGATGTAGGTGACCTTTATATCAAATGAATTATACGGCGTGATGCTCTAAAGGTCCACTGTTGACATAACTTTCATGGCTTGTGAACAGCGGCTAGCTGCTGCAGGCAGATCATTAGTCAAAGGGCCACACTATTCCGAATTACAAATTGAAATCTGCTCCCTCCAACAAAACTATTCAGACATTACAAATGCAGGCTAGTTGAGATCAAGATGGTAAATTTGGAACGCTGGGCAAGTATATTGCCATTGAGTATGTTCTGTTGTGAAACTTCCCTTAGGAGACATAAGTTCCATAAATATAGAGGTCTTTGCAGAAATATCACTGGAAGAACTCAGGGATGGAATTCTTCAGTATTTAATAATGTAGCATGCAGGAGGTCATTTGTTTATTACTTATGTGCCACCTCACTGGAAGGACTGTCCAACTGGTCCTGCTGTCCAGTTCTTTCCAAGTAACTCTTAAGAATTAAGCCATCTTAATTATTTCTCCAATTCCCTTTTTAAGGTCACTTTTGAATCTGTTTTTATCACTATTTCTGAAGTCCAAGTTTAAAAACTCATTGTATAAAATAAATTTTCTGTATCTAGTCTCTTACAAATTATTTGAAATTTATGTCTTTCAGTTTTTTGGCCCACCTCCAAAGAAAAAGGCTAGGAAATTGAAGATACACCTAACCAACATTGGTATGCATGTGCTTTACTGGCTGCTATTTTCCAATACATTTGACAAGAGTTTGCTAGATTGTCCTTTTGGACATAGTTCCCTGTTTGTGATTGAAATGATTGGTAAAATTTTGGTTCTAGGAATTTTCCTAAGATCCTCTATCTAATAGTTTTATCTGTCATCTGTTCCACTTCAAATAACAGAAAACTAATTAGACGATAAGACCATAAGACATAGGATTGGAAATTAGACCATTCAGCCCATCAGCTATGCTCTGCCATTCAATTGTGGCTGATAAGTTCCTCAACCCCATTCTCCTGCTTTCTCCCCGTAACCCTTGATCTCCTTGACGATCAAGAACCTGTCCTTCTCAGTCTAAATATACTCAATGTCTGCTCTCCTCAGCCTTCTGTGACAGTGAATTCCACAGATACAGCACCCTCTGACTGAAGAAGTTTCTCCTTATCTCCGTTCTAAAAGGTCTTTCCTTTACTCTAAGGCTGTGGCCTTGAGTCCTAGTCTCTCCTACCAATGGAAACAACTTCCCAACATCCACTCTGTCCAGGCTATTCAGTATTCTGTAAGTTTCAATTAGATCCTCCCTCATCCTTCTAAACTCCATCTAGTATAGACCCAGAATCCTCAAACGTTCCTCATATGTTAAGCTTTTTATTCCTGGGACCATTCTCTTGAACCTACTCTGAACCCACTCAAAACTGCACACAATACTCCAAGTGAGGCCTAGTTAGAGCCTTATAGAATTTCAGCAGTACATTCCTCCTTTATGTTCAAGTCCTCTCAAAATAAATGCCAACATTGCATTTGCCTTCCTAACTACTGACTCAACCTGCAAGTTTACTTTGAGAGAATCCTGGACTAGAGCTCCCACATCTCTTTGTATTGCAGACTTTTGACTTTTCTCTCCAAATAGAAAATAGTCCATACTCTTTTTTTTTACCAAAGTGCATGACCTCAATTATTTTGCAGTCACTCTTTTTAAATACCTATCAGTTCAATCAAGGCATTTAACACATTCAGAATGTTCTATCAGAAGTGTTATTTTTGGATCATTACGTTTTCCTCCACCAACTATTTTTGAATTTAAAGTCATTTTTTATCCTTTTATATTTCAAAACTCACTTTTCTGAAAAGAACACCCCGAATTTTCAGAAAATATCATTAGGCCTAAAGAGCTTCATTATTATTCAGAAAACAACCTCATTTCAACATTGTGCATTCAATAGTTTACGTGTCAAATTATTCTTCAAAGCTGCTCTTCTCCTATCCTTTCTTATTCCAAAATGAGTCTCCGGGTATTGCAATTTTGAAATCTGACTAAAATTACTTGAGTACTCTCTTTATGTGGATAAGCTACTATCCTTGTGTTTAGTTCCATGTCCACTCATGTGTACATCAGCACCTTTTCCATTTTGCTCAATTATTTTAATACTGTAATTGGTGAAATAGAAGTTTCCTTCGTCACAAAGTGATTTTTGTAAAAATATCTGCCGCTTCAAATTATTTAATTTCTTAGATGTAGTTGTGACCTCTTGGAAATTGTATTTTGGATTTAAAAAAGCAACATGTTGGGAGGCACATTATTTTGGATTTGAATCTAGTTTGCAAACACTATGGTGGTGCTTGCTATTTTATGCATGAAACCAAACAAGAAAATATCCTTAATTAACTGACTGGTGGCGAACAACCTTTGAATGATTGACCAGTACCAGATACGTGAAAATGTCACTGTCCCTAGTTAATTCCCAACTTTTGAATAAGGTATCTGCACTGTTTGCGAAGGAGATTTGCAATGGTAATATATGTTTTAATTAGGAACTGAATGTTCACAAAGACTGAATGTTACAAACTCTTAAATGTTGCTTTAGGTCTTCCTAAAGGAGATGTGAGCTAATAGCAGTCTAGAAAAAAGGTTAATTTTTGAGCACAAATGGCACAGACTATGCTTGTATTGCCTTGAACGCAGAAAACTTAGTGAATGATCTCTTTGAAGTTGGGGAAGTCCAGAGTAGGAGATCGGAACAAAGTTGATGAAAGAGAGTAATAAGTATGGAAAACAGAGAATAATCTTAAAATGAGAGCAAAGCTATTCGGGGAAAATCGCAGGAAATACGTGTCCTCACAGAAAGGATAATGCGAATCTGGAACTCTTTCTCACCCAGTGTTGAGGCTACGTTAACCAAAAATTTCAACACAGTCCCACTCCTGTTCTTCTGTGAAAGCTGGGAACTTTTGTTGAGCCTCTTAGACTTGCATTTTAAGGACATAGATTTTCATCAAATTTTATCATGTCACTATTAAATAAACGTCTGGGTTGTACTGTGCACAGAATGTACCTTCAGATCCATCAAACAAAGAGGAAAGGTTTACAGTGAATTCTAGCAAGACAATGCTGACAATAAGACATGCAAACACATAAGTACCTACCTTTGTGAAGCACAGCGGGTTATTATGTGCCGGTGACATTGTTTTCTTTGTACAGTATATTAAGTATTCATGAGAAAATTTCCAATTGAAAAACTTGCTGTTTGCCTTGGGGGTCCCTGATAACTTTTCTGTAGAATAATGTCTTGTATCACCAGTGGGGTTTACAGTGCATGCTTTCACTTTTCAACACAAAAATCAGGCATTTTTACACCACTGTTATGCTTTGTGGTTCTGCAGCTGTCTTATCACATTATTTTTCAGTCCACAAGTCATTAAAATGACGGTTACACATACAGATGCAAAATTAGCCAAATAAATCAGCTGACTGTGGTGAAAAAATGCAGCACACTCTGGTGATTTTATCATAGACAGGTTCTGGGATTAAGTATAATCCTCTAGATAAAATGCAATAGCATTACATGTTTTTCTTTACTAATTATGTCCACAACATTGTTCAGTTACCTTAGAGTCAGATTGTCTGTAAAATGGTTTAATTGAGAGCTCTAAGTTGAACCCCTCCACAGTTCAATAATAGTAACGGTTTCCAAGATCCTTTTGCCATATTTACTTTGCACATATTAGACTTTCTGACTGTTGACACATAAAATACCTCTGAAAAGTACAACTGTTAATTTATAGAGATGAGATAATGGGAACTGCAGATGCTGGAGATTCCAAGATAATAAAATGTGAGGCTGGATGAACACAGCAGGCCAAGCAGCATCTCAGGAGCACAAAAAATAATTGCCTCTCATTCTGTTCACAGGACACTAGAGCTGCAAGATAACTGATGAAAGGTAAGTCTCGGTTTGAAAATTTGTATACTTTAAATTGTAAAAGTTAATTTGTTTCATTTCAGGATTCAAACCTATTCTGGAAAAGTTTTGATGTACTTGAGACCAAGGCTGGAATTGAACCTGATTCCCTGGCACCATGAGGCAGCTGCCCATTGCTTCCTGTCTTCAACGAAATTCACTGCATAGCCCTTGGGTTGCTTATACCCTGTTTGTCTTTTTTGTGACTCATTCACTGGTCCACCCTCTCTGCCCAATGCTTCCATCGCCTGCTACTCACTACCTTGTCCACTTGCTGCCTCTCTGCTCGCTATTTCTCACCAATCCTCCTATCCACAACCCTTCTTGGCTCCCTGGTTCACCTCTGGCTCTGCCTTTCCTTCTACTAAGGTCCTGCTTCAGACAAAGAGATAGCAAGAACTGCAGAGACCGAAGTCAGAGGTAACACAGTGTGGAGCTGGAGGAACACAGCAGGCCGGCCTGTATCAGAGGAGCAGCAGAGTTGACGTTTCAGGTTGGGACACTTTTTCATTTTTCCTCCTGCTTTAGACAAGGTTATATGATTTCTTATGGGAAAGATCTTTTCAATGCAGCACAGGAACAGGCCCGTTGGCTCACCAAGAAATTACCAGGAAGTTCTTCCATTGGCTTTTGACTAAATAACCCTCCAACTTTCCCTTAAAACCTCACACTTCTGAATCCAAAGTTCAAGTTTGAGTTTGAGAAAGAGAATCCTTCCTGGAAATCTCAGCCAGTGTAGAAATTAAACCTGTGCTGTTGGCGTCACACTGCATTGCAGACCAGTCCTTTAGCCAAATGAATTTCATTTAATGCTTTTCCATTTCGTGAATCTTACTTTTTAGAAAAAATATTGACAGTGCTAAACATGCAATGGTCATTTAGATAGTGCCTGTGTAATTTAACATAAATATTGTAAATACTATCATTCAGTGCTGCAAATTTTAAGAAGTTAGCAATTGCAACTGATATGAAGCAGAAGACAAGGGATATGTTGCACTAAATGTGCATTGAACATGGGTTACATCACACTGATTGTGCTGCTTTCAGTTACTGATTTATCTTTTATAGTCTTTTCTTGCATTTTAGATATCTTTTGGAAGAAATAAGTTGTAATGAGTCTATACGTAGTTTTAAAACTTGGCCCAATTCAAGTTTTTCAATCTCCTAACTTTGATCTATACATTAACCCTGTAGACTAATGCTGTGCTGTAGCACTTGAACTCCAGCCAGATTTGGTGACTTCTGTTGCATTCCATGAACCATTTCCTGAAAATTGTCCTGATGAATGCAATATGAAAGGTTTTGACAAAATGTGTGCTTTTTCAATCCTAACTCAGCGTTTGAGGAGCCATGTGCAGAAAAGAAAGAACAAATTGCTTCGAGCCATCTCCTGGCAACGTAGAAATATGCGGACCTAAGGTTTTCTTAATCCAGAAACTGCTCTAAACAGTGCACTAATACAATCATTCTGCATCACCAGTGTAAGATGTGTATTTGTCCACTCAGTCGTGAATGGTCTAGTAACCATTCTACCGTTGTAAGTAACTCCACGCAGTGTCACAATGCAAACTCACTATACAATTACCAACATTAACAGTGAGAAGCCAAAAGAGAGATGATGCAATTTTGTGTAAATCATAGAACTCCTGCAAAATGGAAGCAGGCCATTCAGCCCGTTGAATCTACATCAAACCTCTGAAGAGCATCCTACCGCCCCCATTCCTAATATATCTCATGGCTAACCCATCTATCCCCGGACACTATAGGCAATTTCACAAGGCCAATCCACCTAACCTGCACAATGTGCAAACTGCACAAAGACAGCCACCTGAGAGCCTCTGGTGCTGTGAGGTTGTAGCATTAACCACTGAGCCACCATGCTGTGTAATCAATTGAATGGCAAAAATATTGGCAGTTTCTTTCCTGGGTGTCAATATTTAAGAGTCCCTTCTATTCTTACAATTTCAAGCAATTTTTACATTGCCTTAGGAACTATAAATTTAAGTTTTGGAAAATGTCTTTACTTTCCTCCATTGATATTATTTATTGTCCAGGTTACTGAGACATGCAGGAAAATGGAGAGAATATAGCATGATATGAATGCTCTCTTGTTTCAAGCTTGAGTTCCCTTATTGATAAAACGCCCTTCATCTTCAAAACAGTATTACTTCTGGCAACCTATATCCTTCTTCTGACTTTTACATCACATCTGCCATCTTCTGTTATCATTTTTCCTAAATATCCTATCTTTTTTACTTGTTCTTGTGTGACACTCTCACCCTCAATTTTCACTCAGGTTTGTTCAAACATATTCCTTCTAACTGCCATTGTTAAGATTGTTGGTGTTCATACTCAATCCATTTTCTAAAAGATTTGACCTTCCGGAGATGATTCTTTTCATTTCCAGATTGTTGATTCAACCTTGTGAATGAACTATAAAAGCAATCTATATCAGAAATGTGAATTTTATTGCTGTCTGGCTTGGTTGAAAGTTCACTAGTTTCCTGAATGTCTGTTTCCAAACTTCTTTTTCAGCTGTATGTAAATTTTGCATGGCACTGATTTGGCATGTTCCTGATCTCCTGTTCCAGGAATGGAAACAGACATGTTCCAGTTGTTTAAATATTGGGAAGGCAACAGGCATTGGTCTGTGGAATAGACGCTTTGAAAGTGAAGGAGGGGACCAGGTTTAGAAGTCTCATTCCCAGTTCTGGGTGAGGGAACCCCAAACACAGCAGGGCCTTTGAAGCCCAATAGGTTCCAGGCAGAATACCTCCTTTCTAAAATGGGACTGTTCTGCACCCACACTGACAAAATATTTGGCTAAATGACATTGGGTCATGTTTATGACATCATCATGAGGAATACTATTGTATGATTGGTGGACAGCCATTGAAATTGGGAACGCAGATCTAAAGTGTCAATAAACTACTGCTAAGCTAACTAACAGCCCAATAAACTATATTAAAAATGTTAGGATTGCAACAACGCAAACTATGGGATTGAAAATGTCCAGATGAGTGTTTTAATTTTTAATCAGCTTGCATGTCTAGCTGGATTTAAAGGCATTTTAAAGGGGCTCATTTGGTATACCTCTGCAATTTGGCTGTTGTTAGGTGTGAGGAATTCTGAGAGGATGTCCAGCATTTATTGACACTTATGAAAATTGGAACACTAGAAATTGCAGCTACATTTCTGCAAATGCTGCACCTGTGTACTACAGCCTATGTGTTCCCAGGAAAATGTGGACAGTGGTCAATGTGGGAGACACAATGTCCAACATGGATGATGAGAGTAGGCGAGGGAGAGGGCCCGAAATTCGGGTACAGGAGCCAGCAGAATGGATAGATGTTGCCTCAGTGAATCAAGTCGAAGGGTTTGCAGAAAGCAGCATGGTGGAGTGGAGCCTCACAGCTATTCAGGGGGGTATTTTGTGGTCAACCGAGATGGTGCGACTCACTTGTAATGCTAGAGGTAGAGTGCCACAGAAAGCTGAGACATTCCAGACCAATAGTAACGTCTCTTGCTGACACCATGTCGGGGGACTGAGCCTCCGACTGCGTGGGGTCATCCAATGACATTGACTCTACAGGTGAGTGTGGCCTTGAGTTATTTTGAGAATAGATCTTTTCAGATTTTGCACGTTGACCAATGAGGAGAGACCCAGCCTTTCGCCCATTATTGCATTAAGGTGCAACATTCCAATGAGCTGAACAATTCATTGACTTTGCAAGGAACTGCAAAAAGCTATTGGAAAGAGTGAGAGGTTTTGCTAGAATGGCAGATTTTCCAAGGAAGTGGAGTGTCATTGACTACACAGCTGGTCATCAAGGCACAAGCAGACTAACCCTGTAGATGGTCATCAGCAAGAAATGCAATCACTCTGTTATTGCCCAATTGACCTTCACAACAAAGACTGCCAAGTATGTACAGGTATTCAATCAGTAGCCATGATTCATATATCTTAAGAATATCTCAAATGCCAGGTGTGTTGAATGGACCTGATACTTTGGAAAAATGTCTACTGGGGACAAGGGTTATCCTTCAAAGAATTAGTTACTAATTCTTGTGAGGGTACCAGGGCAGAGGGTGGATGAAGTACAAAGACAACCGTGGCAGATTGAGGGTTAGTGCTGAGCAAAGCATGTGTTTGCTGAAGATGAGGTTTGAACAAGCTGGAAGGCTCAGCAGGAGCTCAACATTATGCTCCATCTAGTGTCTCTGCTGGGAGTTGAGAACTGTACTCTACACAATTAGCACAGCACAGAAGGGAAGCCCTGAGGAAAGAACAGGGACAAGGTAACATTGAGTCCTCTGATAATGAAGATCTCCCTGTGGAAGTGAAGAGACCATACACAGAAAGATTCAGGGCCTTACAAGGGAGCTCCTTGAGTGCATTCCTTTAAACAGCCTGCAGTCAATTTACATGATTGTTCATCGCAATTCCCCAGTGATCTAATAACCCTGTTTGCATCTTCATTCACAAACACCTAACAATCCTAATGGAATTTATACACCTTGTCTTTCTCAAAAATGCATAAACTACTGAACTCAAACATGACGTGATCATATCAAAAACATACTTAACATATTTTCATTGGTGCCTCGGGCGCATGTGGATCTTAACCTTTCGTACTTCAGGGTGGTAAACAATGATGGTGCCTTGCCATTTCTGTCTATGTTTGCCCAGTAATGTATTTCTGACTTGTGATGAATTTAGAAGCATATTCAGTCACTTATATGTATGTATGTTTGAGGGACAATGCTAAGGATGGTAATCTCCATCCTTTTTGCTTTTGTCTTGTTGGGAAGTATAGTTTTGCCATTGGCTGCTATGAGATGCCACTTACAGACTGAAGGAACACTTGCAAGGAGTCATCATCATTCCTTGGGTCTGTCCTTGTACCTCTTCTCTCCTTTAGTTGGGATCCTTTCTCTCAACTTTCTATAATATTATTATTAAGTATCTGCTCCTATTTCTTTCTCTTTCCTTCTTTGCTATTAATCTAACGGTACCACGTTTCCTAATAAAGGTTCTTTCTTCAGGCTAAATATACAAATGAAATACATACCTCCAGGGAGATGTCAAAATGCTCTGCAGGGTTAACGGTCTTCTTGATAAATTTATTTCCTGTGGTGAACTGCTGTGCCTGACACAGACCCATCCAGGTGCCTAAATCCCTTCAAGGCCTTACCTCTCCCCAGCCTCCTCCATCCAGACAGTTCTCCACAATCTTTCTGCCCTTCCAATTCTGTACGTTCACTCATCCTTGATTTTTTAATTGTCCACTATTGGTAGCTGGGCATTCTAGGTCCTAAACAAAAATACTCCGTCCTTTCTTTACATTCTGTGCCTTTCTAAGTCATGTAAATAAGTGACAGCTATTCTCTGAGCCATCAGTGTCAACCTGCTGTTTTAAAGTCTAAGCCCAGCCCGATGGTTAACTGGCAAGCATGATTAAGTGATGCATTCTCCATGATAACACGTCCACCATTTAGATTCTACTTGCCAAATAATGACTAGTTTCTTCTCATACAGCATAAATGTTGATTTTCCCCTTAATTGGCATTCTTGTGAATTGCTCTGGCTGAGCATCAGCTGAAAGACTTTCAGGTGTTTCAGCGGTGGGAGTCCAGGAGAAAGAGCAAGGGCAGCCTGGGAAGGTAAGCTTCCACCCAATAAATTTGGGAGTTAACTAATACCTGAGACATTACACGCGTAGCTCTCCCACCCTTCCACCTCCTCTAACCTAATACTGACGAATAAGTGTGGTGAGCAGGTAAATTATTTGCATTTTTTTTCCTCATCTCTTTGTTATCTTTCGGGGTGGTCACCTAGACACCAAATCCTCTGGGAGCGGGTTGGAAGGCAAAGCCGGACTCTGTTCGAGTATATAACAGAGTAAACTTACTGGTGCAGAGAAGACTGCAAAACTAAAAAAAAACTAATTAATTTTAAATAACTAAGTAAAGATGGCAGGCCAGGGGACGTGCTGTAGCTGTATGATGTGGGAGTGAGCTGATCCCATTGAGAACGGCAGTGACCACATCTACAGCAAGTGTTGGCTGCTTGAGGAGCTCCGGCTGAAAATTGATGAGCTGGAATCCGAACTCCAAACACTGCGGCACATCCGGGAGGGGGATAAATACCTGGATACCATGTTCCAGGAGGCAGTCACACCTGGTAGATTAAATGGCGTTAATTCGATCGGTGAGCAGGGACAGCAGTGTGTGACTGCGAGTGAGGCAGGTCGAGGGACCCTGCAGACAGGAACACAGGAGCCTTGACATTGTCCCACAGGTATGAGGCACTTGCTCCCTGCGCGGATGAGGAACAGGGCTGCAGGAAGGATGAGTCAACTGACCAAGGCACCATGGTTCAGGAGGCCATTCAAGTGGGGGGAGCAAAAAGACAGATTGTGGTTGTAGGGGATTCCATCATGGGGGGGATAGACAGTATCCTTTGTGAGCAGGATAGAGAATCCCGCATGGTGTGTTGCCTGCCCGGTGCCAGGGTGCAAGATATCTCTGACATGCTTGAGAGGAGGGGGAGAATCCAGTTGTGGTCCATGTAGGTACCAACAACATAGGCAGGACTAGGAAAAAAGACCTGTTTCGGGATTCTGAAAAGCTCGGAGAAAAATTAAAAAAACAGATCTTCAAGGGTCATAACCTTTGGATTTCTGCCTGAACCACGAGCAAATTGGCATAGGGAGGCGAGGATCAGGGAAGTAAACACATGGCTAAAAAAGTGGTTTGGAAAAAAGTGTTTCCTTTTCATGGGGCACTGGCATCAGTTCTGTGACAGGAGGGGTCTATATCGCTGGGATGGACTTCACCTGAACAGGGCCGGGTTCAGTGCTCTGGCGAAAAGGGTAAAGAGGGTGGTCAATAAACTAGTAAGTAGGGGAAAGGGAGAAGTGAGCGTAAAGGGAGAATAACAATTAATGTAAGGCAAAGCAGCAGGTTAGCAGATGACAAGGTAGCTTCAACTCCATTGAAAATGAGGAAAGAAGTTAAAGGGAAGGAGAACTCAAGAGCTGTTAGTAATGGAGGTAATCTGACCCAAAAAGAAGGTGCAAAACTGGCATAAGGGCACTTTATCTGAATGCTCCGAGCATTCAAAACAAGGTGAATGAGTTGACGGAGCAAATCATGGCAAATGGGTATGATTTAGTGGCCATTACAGAGACATGGTTACAGGATGGTCATGACTGCTCTGATTTTTAAGGATGATATCAGGGTGGTAGTGAGAGAAGATAAAGGTTCTGCTGAACAAAACGTTGAATCTATTTGGGTGGAAATTAGGAATAGCATGGAGAAGAAGTCACTGATAGATGTGATCTCTCGGCCACCAAATAATGACATTGTGGTGGGACGGGCAATAAACATAGAAATAGCTAATGCATGTAAAAATGATACAGTAATTATCACGGGGGATTTTAATCTATGTATCGATTTGTCAAACCATGGTCATGGTAGCCGTGAGGACAGTTTCATAGAATGCCTCTGCGATAATTTCCTTAAACAATATGTAATGGAACCTACGAGGGAGCAGGCTATCCTGGATCTAGTCCTGTGTAATGATTCAGGAATAATTAATGATCTCACAGTTATGGATTCTCTCGGAAGGAGCGATCACAGTATGGTTGAATTTAAAATACGGATGGAGCGTGAGAAAGTTAAATCCAGTACCTATGTCCTGTGCTTAAACAAAGGAGACTATGAAGGAATGAGGGAGGAGTTAGCTAATGTAGAATGGGAGCAAAAACTTTCTGGTGGGTCAATTGAGGAACAGTGGAGGACTTTCAAAATGATTTTTCACAATGCTCAGCAGAAGTATATTCCAGTGATAAGGAAGAACTGTCGGAAAAGAGAGCCAGCCATGGATGTCTAAGGAAATAAAGGAAAGTATCAGATTGAAAAAAAAACGCTCACAAAAAAGCAACAATTAGTGGGAAGCTAGTAGACTGGGAAATCTTTAAAGGCCAATAGAAAGCCACAAAAAAAATTATAAAGAAAATTAAGACGATTATGTGAGTAAACTAGCTCAGAATATGAAAACAAGCAGCAGAAGTTTTGATAAATATGTAAATGATAAAAGAGTGGCGAAGGTAAGCATTGGTCCTTTAGAGAATGAGAAGGCTAATTTGGTATAACATAGTGCGGAGCTGGATGAACATAGCAGGCCAAGCAGCATCTCAGGAGCACAAAAGCTGACATTTCGGGCCTAGACCCTTCATCAGTCTAGGCCCGAAACATCAGCGTTTGTGCTCCTGAGATGCTGCTTGGCCTGCTGTGTTCATCCAGCTTCACGCATTGTTATCTTGGATTCTCCAGCATCTGCAGTTCCCATTATCACAGGCTAATTTAGTAACTGGGAATGAGGAAATAGCCGAGACATTAAACAATTATTTTGTGTCGGTCTTCATTGTGGAAGACACAAATAACATGCTAAAAACTAATGGCAAGAAGGTTATAGCAGGTGAGGACCTAGAAACATCATTATCACTGAGGAGGCAGTGCTGGGCAAGCAAATGGGGCTAAGGTAGACAGATCTCCTGGCCCTGATGAAATTCATCCCAGGGTACTAAAAGAGGTGATGGGGGAAATAGCAAATGCACGAGGAATTATTTACCAAAATTCACAGAACTCTGGGGTGCTCCAGCAGATTGGAAAATAGCCAATGTGAGGCCACTGTTTAAAAAAAGGAAGCAGACAAAAAGCAGGTAACTATAAGGCAGAGATAATGGGAACTGCAGATGCTGGAGATTCCAAGATAATAAAATGTGAGGCTGGATGAACACAGCAGGCCAAGCAGCATCTCAGGAGCACAAAAGCTGACGTTTCGGGCCTAGACCCCTCTGATGAAGGGTCTAGGCCCGAAACGTCAGCTTTTGTGCTCCTGAGATGCTGCTTGGCCTGCTGTGTTCATCCAGCCTCACATTTTATTAACTATAAGGCAGTCAGCTTAATTTTGGAAGTTGGAAAAATGTTTGAATCTATCATTAAGGAAGAAATAGCAACACATCTGGATATAAATTGTCCCATTGGGAACACTCAGGGTTCATGAAGGGTAGGCCATGTTTAACTAATTTGGTCGAATTCGTTGAGGACATTGCTTGCATGGTGGACAATGGGGAACCTGTGGATGTGGTGTACCTGGATTTCCAGAAGGCATTTGACAAAGCGCCATACCAAAGGCTGCCACATAAGATAAAGTTGCATGGTATTACAGGTAGTGTATTGGCATGGATAGAGGATTGGTTGACCAGTAGAAAGCAAAGAGTAGGGGTAAATGGGTTTTTTTTTGGTTGGCGGTCAGTGGCTAATGGTGTGCCTCAGGGATCAGTGTTGGGACTGCAATTGTTTCCAATGTACATAGATGATTTGGAGTTGGGGAATAAGTGTGGTGTGTCAAAATTTGCAGATGACACTAAGGTGAGTGGTACAGCAAAGCGTGCAGATGACACTAAAAGTCTGCAGAGGGATATAGATAGTCTAAGTGATTGGGCAAAGGTCTGGCAGAGGGAGTACAATGTTGATAAGTGTGAGGTCATCCATTTTGGTAGGAATAACAGCAAAATGGGCTATGTTTTAAATGGTAAAAAATTGCAGCATGCTGCTGTGCAGAGGAACTTGGGTGTCCTTGTGCATGAATCGCTAAAAGTAGGATTGCAGGTGCAGCGGGTAATTAAAAAGGCAAATGGATTTTTGTCTGCCATTGCTCGAGGGCTGGAGTTTAAAAACAGAGAGGCTATGCTGCAACTGTACAGGGTCCTGTTGAGGCCACACCTGGAGTAGTGTGTGCAGTTTTGGTCTCCTTACTTGAGAAGAGATATACTAGCACTGGAGGGGGTGTAGAGGATATTCACTTGGTTGATTCCAGAGTTGAGAGGGTTGGATTATGAGGAGAGACTGAGTAGACTGGGATTATACTCATTGGAATTCAGAAGAATGAGGGGAGATCTTATAGAAATATAGAAGATTATGAAGGGAATAGGTAAGGTGGAGGCAGGGAGGTTGTTTCTGCTAACAGGTGAAACTAGGACTAGAGGGCATTGCATCAAAATAAAGGGAAGCAGATGTACGACTGAGGTCAGGAGGAATTTCTCCACCCAAAGGGTTGTGTAACTGTGGAATTCCCTGCCCAGTGAAGTGGTTGAAGCTACCTCGCTGAGTGTTTTTAAGGCAAGGCTAGATAAATTTTTGAACAATAAAGGAATTAAGGGATATGGTGAGTGAGCGGGTAAGTGGAGCTGAGTCTCATAAAGATCAGCCATAATCTTATTAAATGGCAAGGCAGGCTCGAAAGGCCAGATGGCCTACTCCTGCTCTTAGTTCTTATGTTCTTACGTTATGTTCTTATGACAATATACGACCTTTTTCTGCCTTATTGTATTGCATTAGTGACACTATATCAATGCAAATTATTGTTGTTGTTAAGAGCTTGAGTCATTGAAGGATTACAACAGAGAAGAGGACCATATGACTCTTTGTGCTAGCCCTCTCTAAAATCAATTTAGCTAATTCCACACCTTTGGTCATAACTCCGTTTTTGTAGTCTTAATTATCCAGCACTCTTGGTAGTGCATTCCAGATGCTAATCACTCACTGCACATGAAAATCTTAACTTGTGTCCTCTTCATTTCCTTTTGTCATTCACTTTATATTGGTGTCTTTTGGTTTTCAACCCTTCTGCCAATGAAAATGACGTCACCAACTGCACTGTACATTGAAATACCTTTATCACATCATTTTTCAATATTCACATCTATAACAAGGACAGTGGCTGCTTCATCAACCTAAAAGAATGTCCTCATGCCTCAAATCATTCTCTTCATTTTTGTCTGTACCCTCTCAGAATTGGGCAATATTCAAATTGAGACTGTGTTTGAGACTGAACTATTGTTTCATAAAGGTTCATCATAACTTTGTTGCTTTTAAAGTCAATGCCCCATTATAAAATCCAGGCTCCTGCCTGCTTTTTAAGATTTCTCAATTTGCCTTACGTCATCAATACTTTGAGCACTAACTCTCCCAGACTGGTATATTCCTGCTCCCTCATTAGAATTGTGCCATTTCAAATTTTGAAATTGTCTTGTACATCTAAGTATGTGGGGGCTGTGTAGCTCAATTCACTAGGTGATTAGATATTTCAGATTAATGCCAATAGTATGAGCTCAATTTCCATTCTGGTTGCGGTACAGTGTCTCCTGACACTGACTCTGAGAGCAGAAGGCACTAGCAAACTCCCACTGACAAATACATGGTTCAGAACAAAGACAATAAGCCCAGGAGCTTCCTTCAGGCAGTAAGAAATTGGACTTTTATGAAATGATCCTCCTTTTTGAAAATAGGTATGGAAATACTTATTAAGAATTGATTTCCACAGCTTAAGGCCACTAATGCAGAGAAACCACTTCAAGTGAAGGACAATACAATTTCAATACATTGTAGCAGGACAGAGAGTAGAGAAACAGTCAGGTCTCCTCCTTCAAGCCATGGCAGAACAATAAGAGAGAGAAATAATAAATAGGTGAATAAAGCATCAGAGCTGTGGGACAGGTTGCAGTACACGGCTCAAATAAGAGTACTATATACAAATGCCCAGAAATAAATTAAATGAGCTGTGGGCATAAATTCAAACTGAGGTTATGATATAGTAGCCATTGCTGAGATATGGCTGCAGGTTGGCCAGGATCGGAAATTAAATATGTCAGGTTATAAAGTTTATAGGATGGACAGGACAAATGGCAGATGTGGTGGAGCAGCCTTACTGATTAGAAACAATACTACTCCAATGGTTAGTGAGGATATAAGAGGGGAAAGCATACAAGAGACTGTACAGATGAAATTGTAATAGGTTACTTGCATGCAGACCACTTGCTGGTGCTGGGAAATGCTAGATTGTATAACTGCAGAAATTAGGCCACTGTGTAGCAAAGCTAGCGTAGTATTAATGGGGAATTTTAACTTTAACAAAGATGGAGGTAGATAAGTACCTGAGAGAAGGGTAACAAATTAGTGGAGGGTGTCTGGAATAATTTCCCACAGCAATATGTTTTGAATGGAACAAGAGGACAGGAAAACCCATCGGCCTCACTAATATCTTTTAGGGGAGGAAACTGCCATCCCTATTGTGACTCCAGACCCACAGCAACTGCCCTCTAGACAAATAAGGATGGGTAATAAAGTGTGCATGTATGTGTGTGTGAGTGAAAGCCTGAATTATCAAACGCATCTGGCTCACCAATATGTTTCAGAGATAGTAGGAACTGCAGATGCTGGAGATCTGAGATAACAAGGTATGGAGCTGGATGAACTCAGCAGGCCAAGCAGCATCAGAGGAGCAGGAAGGCTGACGTTTCAGGCCTAGACCCTTCTTCAGATTTCTGAAGAAGGGTCTAGGCCCGAAACGTCAGCTTTCCTGCTCATCTGACGCTGCTTGGCCTGCTGTGTTCATCCAGCTCTACATCTTGTTATCTCTGGTTCACTAATATCCTGTAGAACAGAAAATCTGCTGTCTCTTCTCTGCCCTCTGAAATTGCCTTGTATATCTCTCTGCATTTAAGAAGGTGGCTCACCTTTACCTTCTCAAAAACCGTTTGAGTTTCGCAATAACTGCTGGTTTCAATATCAGCGTCATGCCCCACGAATGAAAAAAATGATAAAAACATTGAAATGCTATGTTTCAAGAATTGAAAGGTAAAAATACACCAGCTGAGGGATAGTAATAGTATTTTAAAAAGGCAACATTGAAGCCCTTATCTTTGCTTTTGCTGTTTGTAATCATATTAACATTCCTTCAACAGCATTTTGATACAAAGTATGTGAAAAAACTAACAATTTTGATTTTCTCCCAGGTTAGTTATTCAAAGATCCTTATAATCCTGTGATAAAGTTGAAGTTCAAAGCTAGAAGCATGACATTGATGATTGACGTCGTACCAATTGGTTAAAGTCCCGCAGGAATCAAAATCCAGTGGCCGGAAATTGCTTTGCGCAGATTGTGACACATTCGGTTTCTTTCAGTCTCAAGGCTAAAGGCTAATTCATTTCAGAAGAGGATGATACTGTGATACAAAGTCTTTTTTTTGCAAAATCACTTTTTTCCATCCGGCACCTCTTTGTCCACAGAGCAGGCTTTTGAAAAAGCAATATTTAGAAACCTTATTAAGGTACTACAATTTAACATTAGTGGGTAAGTAACTTCAAATCTATGGCCTAACATTGAAATTATCCTACTCTGAGATTGATACATTATTGATAAGTGAGAGTAATATGGGATATTCAGCCATGGCGGGTGAATGGAAATGAGTTGCTGATCAACGTTGACTCAACTGAATGCCTGAAAGCCTTGAACACCTAACTATCTTACTGCAGTCCCCGTCTCTGTGAAATGATTCTGTCTCTTACCTTAACTAAACAGATGGATATATAAGATGCTGTTGCCCAGTTATTACTCTCACAAATATTTTTCACATTTCTACTTAAATCTTGTGAGTTTTATAGACAGTGAATGCCCTAAAACAAGGTAATAAGCCTCTTCGTGAATTATTTTGTGCATCTGGACCTGGCCCCCTTCCTCGTGCATTATTTCCCTTATACTATCATTGTGCTCATGTAGGAAACTGGTTTTCATTTATTCATTCATGGAATGTCAGCATCACTGCCTGGGCCAGCATTTACTACCCTGACTTAATTGCCTTTGAGAAGGTGGAACTACCTCTTTAGATTACTGCACTCCATATGGCGGAAGTATGCCCACACAGATGTTTAGGATGGGACTTCCAGTGTTGTGATTCTGTGACCCTGAAGGATACATTCCCAAATCAGGATGGTAAGTGACTTGGGAGGAAATTTGCAAGTACTTCAGCAAGTTGCTCATCTACGAGCCAACTACTTGCCTCCTGAAACGAATGTCATTGTTTGCTTTTGGGAGCAAGTAAAACTTTATGAATTGCTTTACAGACACATCCATTGTGAACCTTTTCATTAAAGTTGTGATTTCAGGCTGATAAAGGATTGGACTAATATGTAAATGAGCCTTAATGAAGGGAGCAAAGAATAAATTGTGAAAAGTAGTGATCAGTATGATTGTTTGTTTTAGCATCATGACGTAAAAGTTTTGTTTTAAATAGGATGTTGATTATTCACTGTACCTGAAATTAGATCTTCTGTAGTTACTTTGAGTGTATATCTTTCAACAGCTTTATTATTGTGACATCTCACTTATAAGAAGATTTGTTACATACAGAACAAATCAGTGGGTGTAAGATGACAAGGTGTGGAGCTGGATGAACACAGCAGGCCAAGCAGCATCAGAGGAACAGGAGAGCTGACATTTTGGGCCTAGGCCCTTCTTCAGAAAATTTCTGATGAAGGGTCTAGGCCCAAAACGTCAGCTTTTGTGCTCCTAAGATGCTGCTTGGCCTGCTGTGTTCATCCAGCTCCACACTTTGTTATCTTGGATTCTCCAGCATCTGCTGTTCCCATTATCTCTGATACAGTTGCACTGATAGTGGACATTCCATGAAAGAAACCATAGGGAGGAATTTGGAGAAGCATAAAGGTTTTTACTGACCCTGCACCCCCACCAGGTGCCACTGTCTGCCCTATTTATGTGTGGTGTAAATATCGAAACATTAAACAGAGAAACATAGAACACAGAAGCAGGAGGAGGCCATTTGGCCGTTTGAGTCTGTTCCGTCATTCTTCATGATCATGGTCAATTGTCCAACTCAATAGCCTAATCCTGCTTTCTCCCCATTATCTTTGATCCCATTTGCCCAAGTGCTATACCCAGCCCCCTCTTGAATACATTCAATGTTTTGGTATCAAGCACTTCCTGTGGTAAGAAATTCCGCAGGCTCACCACTGTTTGGGTGAAGAACTGTCTGTCATCTTCATCCTAAGTCATCTACCCTGAATCTTCATACTGCAACCCTCGGTTCTGGACACACCTATCATTGTGAACATTCTCCCTACATCTACCCTGTCCAGACCTGTTAAAATTTTATAAATCTCTGAGATCCACCCTCACCTCATTCGTCTGAACTCTAGTGAAAACATTCCCAACCTAGTTAATTTCTCCTCGTATGTCAGTCCCGCCATCCCCGGGATCAGCCTGGTAAATCTTCGCTGCACTCTCTCGAAAACAAGAGCATTATTCCTCAGAAAAGGAGGCCAAAACTGCACACAATGCTCTAAGTGTGACCTGACCAAGGCCCCATATAACTGTAAAAACATATCCCTACTCCTATACTCCAACCTTTTGCAATGAAGGCCAACATACCATTTGTCTGCTGTACAGCCTATTGCACCCAAATGCTTACCTTCAACGACTAGTGCACAAGGATGACGAGGTCATGCTGCAGACTCCCTTCTCCCAATTTACAGCCATTCAGGTAGTAATCTGCCTTCTTGTTTTTGCTTCTGAAGTGAAGAACCTCACATTTATCCAAATTATACTGCATCTGCCATTGATTTGCCCATTCACCCAACCGGTCAAGATCATGCTGAAGAATCTCCGTATCCTCATCACAGTTCACCCTCTCACCCAACTTGGTATCAACAGCAAACTTTGAGATGCTACATTTTTTTCCCTTATGCAAATCATTAATATATCTTGTGAATAGCTGGGATCCCCGGACTGATCCCTATGGCACCCTGCTAGTTGCTGCCTAACAATTCAAAAAGTACCCATGAATTCCTACTCTTTGTTTCCCCTCTGCCAACCAATTTCATTTGCCTTTCAGTACTGTTTCCCCAATTCCATCTGCTTTAATCTTGCACATTAATCTATTGTGTAGGACTTTGTCAAACGCTTTCTGAAAGTCCAAATAGAACATAGCACATAGAGCATAACAGCACAGTACAGGCCCTTCGGCCCTCGATGTTGTGCCGACCTGTCATACCGATCTCAAGCCCATCTAACCTACACTATTCCATGTACATCCATATGCTTGTCCAATGACGTCATAAATGTACCTAAAGTTGGCGAATCTACTACTGTTGCAGGCACAGTGTTCCATTCCCTTACTACTCTCTGAGTAAAGAAACTGTCTCTGACATCTGTCCTATATCTTTCACCCCTCAATTTAAAGCTATGCCCCCTCGTGCTCGCCGTCACCATCTTAGGAAAAAGGCTCTCCCTATCCACCCTATCTAACCCTCTGATTATTTTATATGTTTCTATTAAGTCACCTCTCAACCTTCTTCTCTCTAATATATGACATCAATGGGCTCAGCCTTGTCAATTCAATTAGTGACATCTTCATAGAATTCTAACGATCTGTCAAGCATGATTTCCCTTCATAAATCCATGGTGACTTTGTCTGATCATGCCGTTGCTTTCTAAATGTTCTGTGAAAAAAATCCTTGACAATGGATTTGAGGATTTTCCCCACTATCGATGTTAGGCTCAATGGTCTATAATTCCCTGTTCTCTCTCTCTGCCCCTTTTTGAATATTGGAGTGCAATTAGCCTGCCTCTTTGTAAACTGTCAAGAATGCTGAGCTGTTTCTGATTATCTGACCTGGAGTCAACAATGAGGCATATTTATAGAATACTTTTAAATAGATTAACAGTTTAAGGCTCTTCACAAAAAGTGTAATCAGCTATAAATGGATACCAGGAAGGTTGAGTGAGTCAGGGTTGGTTAAGTCTTTCGTCTGGATAGATTCTTGCGCGGTGACAAGGGGGTCAGTATAATATATATCCAGGTGTTAGAGTGGATTTTAATCCTCAATGTTTCCTGGGTGTGGTCTGGTGTTGTGTGGGAGGTGTATTAACTGTTTAGTTTCTTTACCCATGTCGGTTGTAGAGCAATAAACTTGACCACTTACTTTTAACATTTAAGTAATCTTCTTTGGCTAATCCTGTACACTCAGCTCATAAACAGGTAACTACATACACAGGATTGGAAAGTCCATCTTACCAATTTTAAACATGAAATCAGATGAGGAAGAAAAATGGGGAAAGCCATTCCATTCCTCTTCACCTGGTTGTAACAGAAGGCAACCTATTATCAGATTTGGCTGCTTTATTGTAAAAAAAATTGAGTTAAGTCGTGTACATTTTTTCTAATTATGAGCTTTAAATCTTTACTGTCGCAACTAAACAGAATCACTTGTGCTGCTCTTAAAAGAAGAAACGATGATGCATACGCTTGAAAATCACTGAGGGCTGAAATGTTGAAATAGGATTTTGCTGCACATAAACTGAGATCTTTCATAAACCATGAATGTGATAAAAATAAAGCTTCAATACTCACCACAGGTATTATGGTGAAGCAAAGCTAAATCCAAAAGGATAGATGATGGACAAATGATAAATCCTGTAAGGTTTTACTAGATAATTTGTGATGTACAACATTATTCAGTGTGGCTGACGTATCCTTGACTAGCCATGGGTTTCTCTCCCTCATTTATCCCTCCTTCACATTTACTTGCACATAAATCTTTGCAATGAGCAACATCATATTTCCTATTTATATGTTCACTGAAGAATGTTGAAGACTTGTTTAAGATGTTTAGATTTTTGAGAAGCTTTGTGCTTATTTCTTTCACTCAACAGCTTACAGGTGCACGTAGCTGTGCTACTCTGAGCATTGCCTGTTTTTCAAGTCTTCTCAGTAGGTGGTGCACAATCTATTCTTGACCCCCAAGGATATGTTACATTTCAGGCAGTTCCTGAGGTAGAACTAGCAAAAGGCAAGCAGTTAATCACAACGATGGGTTACTGCAGGACAAACAGAATAAGGACGATCAGACAGAAGTGAGGAGGAAGCACAGAAATAAAGGTAATGGCACATGGACTGAAGAAATTCAGCTAGATGAATAGCAATGGATAACATCTTCTATCACGCAGTCCGAGTCTGGAGACAGACCAGAAGTGAGTGTAACTTCCATTGGGGCAGGTCTGGCTTTCTCAGCACATTACTTATGTATGCATGTATTGCTCAAGATGAGTGGTGAATCTTATGGGATGGGCTCCAACATGAAGCTATCACCCTTGGCAGAACCTTCGGCACTTTGAAGATTCTGGTGCCATATTTAAAGAGCACCCAGCTAGGCATTCACTGACTATAATTCATGAACATCACTCAGCCTCATTCGATCATAAAGAACTTGAGTACTGCTGAAAATAAAAGAGATATTTTGTTGAAGATTTTTGTCTTGCATTCTTGCACCAAGAATATTTGATGCAAGAATATCAAGAATATAACACCAATTCAAGGGGAAACCACATCTTAGATAAAATGAAATGCAAGAGAACTGCGGATGCTGTAAATCAGGAACAAAAATAAAGTTCCCGTAAAGAACTCAGCAGGTCTGGCAGCGTCTGTGGAGGAGAAAACAGAGTTAATGTTTCAGGTCTGGTGACCCCTCCTCAGAACAGGATAGAATGATAGATAAAATGAAACTTTTTCAGCAATGAACAGAAGCAGCCCAACACTATGTATAGGCGTAAATGTAAAAATAAGACTCTTAATAGACTATTATAAATTGGATATATTTAAATGTATAAAGCAAGATACTGCAATACAAGGTAAATATAAGTTATACTTTGTAGATAAAAAAGAGTTCTGAGCTAGGGTCAGTGGACTGAAATGTTAACTCTGATTTTTTTTCTTCACAGATGCTGCCAGGCATGCTGATCTTTCCCAGCAACTTCTCATTTTGTTATAATCTTAGAAGATGCTTTTGCTTTTTGTGAGATGGTGGATATTTGTCTGGAAATCAAACAATAGTATTTTACAGACAGCAAGGAATGCCAATGCCATCAAATATTTTAAACCCTTAAGTTTCGACTTTGCACGTGCAATGATTTTGATTATTCTTTGTCTTTAGGCTATGCATTCATTCATGTACAATCCCTACAACATTTGGTTATTTAAATAATGCAGCAATCTTGCATGGAGGAAGGAGGGCTTTCGCTGCCTGATATGGTTTTTAACTGAGCTGCATGCATTTCAATTTTTCACTTGCTCCCCAGGGACCTTTCTCTATTTCAGATGGTGACAGCCTGAAAATAGTGTTATTTGCTTCTTCAAAATTACTTTCAAGCATTAACCCTCTGATGTAGAGATGTGTGTGCCAAGCTCCTCCTCCAGAGCATTTCCCAACTATTAACAGGATGTAATTTAGGGTTTTTTTCTATTAGTAGTGTTTTAGCCCTAATCCATTTGTCCATTCACAACATGGCTTCACAAAACTAAAACATCAGCGGTCAGTTTTTAAAAAAATCTATTTAGCAATCGCGGTGTCGAGATTCACAGTTCAACTCATTTTACAGGTTTGAAAAGAATGATCAACATAGTATTTGACCATTTGTCTTTAAGAAAGAAAAGAAAGACTTCCATTTTCACAAGCCCAAGGCATTGCACGCAAGTTGCAAACTATAAAGTGCTTTGGCCATGCTGACACTGTTGCAAAGAGATGACCAGCAATTTGCACAGCAAGCGACCACAAACAGCAATGGCATGATGAGAAGATGGTCTGTTTAATTTTCTGGATAAGTAATTATTGGCCAGAATAGCAGGGAAGCCTCTTCTCTCTTTTGAAATATTGCCACAGGATATTTTCTGATCACAAGATGTCAAATGGAGCCTTAGTTTAACATCTCGTCCAAAAGATGTCCCTCCAACTCTGCAGCATCCCTTCTGTGTGACACTGGAATGTCTGCCTAGATTTTGTGCTCATGCCTCTGGTATGACTCAAGATTTTACAAACTTTTGAGTCTGAGGGTAGAGGGGCTACCACTGGTGCTAACAGCTTGATTGACTAAAAAATGAAAACAATTGTGTTTTCAAATTTTTTACAGTTTACAATGATTAATTCATCATTGAATGCATTTCCAAAGTATGCTGTTGTTCTGCAAGGACAGTCATCTAATGGTCTATTATATTGTACTAAATTGTTTTTCACATAATCCCGACAGTGTGGAAACAGGCCCATCAGCCCAACAAGCCCTCACCACCCATCAGAGCATCCCACCCAGACTCATTCCTCGTAACCTACCTAATCTACACATCCCCGAACATTGTGGGAAATTTAGCATGGCCGATCCACCTGGCCTGCACATCTTTGAACTGTGGGAGGAAAACAGAGCACCCAGCAGAGACCCATGCAGACACAGGGAGAATATGCAAACTCCACACAGACAGTCACCTGAAGCTGGAATCGAACCCGGGACCCTGACAGTGTGAGGCAGCTGTGCTAACTACTGAGCCACCAGGCCACCCAAGTAATAAACCCACAGAATTAACTATTCTCTATCAGTAAAAAGTACTGCAGAAGTATTAACATTCTACAGTTTTGTAAAACGGAAACCAACAGATGCTTGTACTCTGTTGCTAAATCTGAAATAATTTGCATTGACATGTGTTTTGGATGATTCAGAGTTCTTATTAAGTCATATTTTATTGCAAGTTGATTTTGACAGTTCAGGTTATTAAAATCACGAAGTGGAATGAAGTGGATTTCTCAACTATGATGTGGAGAATCAGGCAGAGCCGTAGACCACCTCTTTTCAATAAGACTTGTTGCATCATGTGCCCAATCAGGCATTTGAAAGGCCACCAAGATCAAGGACCATGTGGGTGTAAATCCTGCTCAGCAAGAGCTGCCAGGCAATACACATGCCATTTCTGGCCACTGTACAGCACCATCCACAAACTTAAGATCATCCCGTGTTTGACAGGTGGTGAGGGACTTGATGTCAGGAAGGGATTGAAGGGTAGAGTTGACAAGGAGAAGTGGAGAGAGAAATTACTAACAAGGTCAGGCAGATGGCATTCAGTGGGCATTGAGACCAATTGAAAGAGAGGTCCTTCCCTGCACACACTTACCGGCCATGCTCTCTGCATGGTGACTCCCCAGCCCCTCACTGGATTAGTAACAGTGACAGTGGAATAGACAGTGAGCATCAGTTGGCCACTTAGGAACCTAAATTGGCAGGGGGTTTGGGGATGAGAGAGGCTGGATTGGTAGAGGAAAGTTGCCGCTACTAAATTCAGTAACCATGGTGAGTTTGGAGATGGGAGCAGGAAAAAGCTCTGGATTCCCTATCCACCTGATTAAATGCCCTGTATCAGCAAACTTGCCACAGGGAAGGTGCAAGATTCAACTCACAATGTAATCCATTAAATATGGAGACATTAGCTTAAAACTGATTTTGGCATGCACTAAACTACAGGTTGGATACTCAGGTATACTTCCTGTGCACAAGAAATATTTGAACATGGCTCCTGCAGCCGACCAGTGGAGTAATAATATCTAAAGAAACAATGTGGTTTTGGAGGGGTTGGTTTGGTAGAGGAAAATCACCACAATTAAATGCAGTAACCATGGTGACTTTTATAATGTCACATAGCAAGTTCTACTGCATTAGAAGTGACTTTGAAAATATGCAAGCTGACAAGGTAATTGAGATCTTGAGTAGAGAACTGTTACAGCGCAGAAGGAAGCTATTTGGCCCATCGTGCCTGCACCAGATCTTGAAGTGAGCATCATGACCTAATGCCAATTTCCTGCCTTTTCCCCATATCCCTTTGATACAAGTAATCATCCAGTGCCCTCTTGAAACTATCAGTTGAGCCTGCCTCCACCACATTTTCAGTGCATTCTATGTACTAACTTCTCGCTGCGTGAAAAAGTTATTTTTTTCCACACATCACTATTGTTTTATTTGCACACCACTTTAAACCTCACTTTTTATTCTTTTACAAACTTGAGCAGCTTCTTGCTATCTACTCTATCCAGCCCGCTCATGATTTTGAAAACCCCTGTTAAATCTTCTCTCAGCCTCTTTTTTTCCGAGGGAGAACAGCCCAAACTTGGTTAATCTAATTTCATAACTGAAGTTTCTCATTCTTCAAACTATGCTTGTATATCGCTTCTGTATGATTGTCAATGCATTCACATCTTTCCTATAATATGGTGCCCATAACTGTACCCAAAAGTAAGCTTTAACATGTGTCTTGCTCAAAAGCTTTCATATTATATCGCTGAAGAGGAGCTTGCACGGTATTGTGATATTACTTGCTACTTTGATTAGGCAATTGGCATGCAACATTTATACATATCATTTTATTCTTGCCAGTTTTTTTTTGTCTCCAGCACCATCTTATTTTTAACTTTGCAATTATCTCTCTGCCCTCAACTAGTCGGAGCATAGGTCATCCCTTCACTTGCTATTCAGCTGTTGGAACTTTACTCACACCGCCTGACACTTTTGCCCACCTGCAGAGACTTGTTATCCAGCCTGTTGACACTTCACTCACACCATTTGTATAATCTTTTGATCACTCTGCCTATAAATTCTGTGACTGTGTGCTCCTCTTCACTTTGCCTGACAAAGGAGCAGCACTCCAAAAGCTTGTGATTTCAAACAAGCCTGTTGGACTATAACCTGGTGTTGTGTGACTTCTGAACTTGTCCTCTACAGTTCAACACCAGCGCCTCCACGTCATGACCATGATGACAACTGTTATACTCAAATTGAGAAAATAATATCTCTGTTCCTTCTGGTGTATTTCAGTCCATTCTTTGTATGAACATTTCCATTGCAGCAGCTCCCTCAAGGAACATTCCAGAAGCCTTCAGTTAAACACAACAAGGTAGACAGCCAGTGAACTGAAGGGTGTACCATATAAGACATAGGCCTGTCAATCTGTTCCAGGGGAGGGGCAGACACTGTAAATGATGATAATAAACATCAATTTCACCAAATAGGGAAAAAAAAGTTTGAAATACAAATATCTGGTTATCATCTGGCCAACTTCTGTCATAACTTTAAATATGGATAAAAGTAGCATGAGTTAATTTATGGACTATTTTCAATTATGTTCAAATTCAAGCAATGCATAGAGATGGCGAACAGGGAAGTGCCAACATCCTCATGTGTTTCCCTGATTTACGCATTAACAATTTTATGGTCATTAATATTCTAAATTTTTGGCTTGGCTGTTCAGTTTTGTAAGTATGTCTCTGTGGAAGGAGGCAAAGTCGGTTTCTCTGAACTAAAGATCACCTCAGCCACAGAGATAGATGTTAGTTCTGGGACCTCTTTGTAAGGAACATCACAGATCTGACTATGTGGTCTGAGTGGCTGCATAGCAGAATAAATTAAAGTAGGCTTATGCTCAGTTTCCTACATTACAAAACTATCTATCGCTGAAAACTATTTCATTCACTGTAAAGATCTTTGGGGCTGAGTTCATGAAAGGAGTTTTATAAATGCAAACATTTCGTATTCACTTTAACCTAATAATCTAAGTTTCAGATTCCAAAATAAATTCACTTGGGGAGCTTAAATGCTGCTTCAGCTGCAACTTGGAAAGTCCTGAGAATTCAATTTCCTTGCCATTATTCTAAAGATAACTTGCATGTATCCCAAAAAGATTCATTCAAAAAGATGTTTGCCCATGCATACATTTCTGTTGCTATGGTTGGCAAAATTGAATTGAATTGGTTGACTGCATGACTTGGGAAGTTACCAATTGGATGGATGGGCTAGGTTTCAAGGTTGGATATGGAAACCTATTATCAAAGTTTGAGTTAATTGTCATGATATTTATCTATAAGCTCACTCGCACACGAGTGTGTGCAAGTTGTTGTCACTTCTAAAACATAATTATAAATGCTGAGTGTAAAGAAGTATGTAATATTTAATGAATTGATGCTTATACATTACTCATATCAAAGACTTGAGATAACAATTCATATCATGGTTTAAAGATATGGATGATTATGAATCAACCAGATATAATCAACAGGATCAAATCTATCTGTTTGAGAAATAAATACCATATTTATGACTAGTGTGCTTTTCTTTAAATTAGTTGTAATAATAGAAAAAATAATACAATGTAACTTTATAATGAGAGCTTTGCTATCATTTCAATTCAAGAGTTTATTAAGCATGATATATGCTTGATGAAAAGCACTAATATTTTGCCACTTAATTTATGAGAGGGATTGGAAAATTAACACATGTATTTGCATCCAACAAGTCAAATGAGTCAATTCAGAGAGGTAGACATGAGTAGGAGGGGAGAGAAGTCTTTCCTCACATTATGTGGAGTTTGCCTCCGCACCATGTATAGGTTGGATTTAGCAGTTTCCCTGCTTGGAGGTTAGCTTGCTTGAAAGGCTTGACTCTCAGTCAGACGCGAAGCGCTCTGGAGACTGCAGTCATGTGCAATTTGCTGGATGTTGCTCTGGGCCAGACCAGTTAATTGACATTATGAATATTACATTTCTGAAAGTTGCTCGCACTCTTAATTACTGGACTTAAGTTTCCCAGGCAAGTTAATGTGCAAATCTAGAAAGTTGCTAATGATAACTGTGTGTTTCAAATCAAAGATGCTGTTGTTATGTAGAGCCACACAAATCGATTAGGAAGTCCTGGGGATTCGGTCACTGATTTGAATGTTGTGTGTGAGGCAGGTCATCATGAAGTGGGGTGGTGCACTGACAATCCCATTGTCATCGGCAGGCCTTGCCATTTGGAAACCTTCTGCAACCACGAAATGGCCGTAAAGAAGATGTGTCCCTATACTGTCCACATAATGCCACCATAGTTCACCTGGTGGCCTCACTATGTCTCCTGATATCGGAAAAATGTCCACAGAGATGCAAAGTTGTCCTTTAATTGAACACTTAAGTTGATTGGCTGACATGTAAGATGCAGTGCCACCATGTTATTCACTGCTGGCAATATGGCAGGCATAAGCTTTCTTTCCCTGCCTTTCCTCACCACATTGTCATCCCTCCTTGCTCTCGTGCATTCATCATTGGACTTGGAAAATTCAGCCTCTACAGTTGCGTTTTGTTTACATGCACAATAGTGAGCTTATCCTTTATACAAGTGGGAGAGAGCAGGAAATTACAATGACTGCAATTCTGTAGTGTTAAATAATAGTGATAGTGATTCAACAGGGACAGCTTCACAACACACTTTAGGTCATGTTCAAAAAGTATCAATGACTAATTGAAAATTCTGACAATTAGTTGAACAGTGGTAAATCTTTGGATTAAATTTACTAGTTTAATTATTCTATTATTTAACCAATTATTCAATGAAAACTTGAAATAACTCAAGTCAAGCTGAAAATCTGATTAATTACATGGTCTCTAATATTGAGATTGTCAGACTGGAAAATTGGGAGATTTTGACAGCTGTCTTATTATTCAAAACACTCTTCTCTTCAGGAAAATGTTGCTCTGTTTGCATATGAATGGTGAATTGCACCTAGATCTATTTAAATGCTAATTCTAGAAAATATGATAAGTAGCTCCAATGTCAATAATATTCGTCTTTAAAGCATTTGAACAACCTTCCCCCCACGATCACTGTTATGATGCTGACCTCACATACTCAGCTCCCTACCTATTGTAGGGCCCTGAGTACATAGCCTGCTATAGCTTCCTCTTCAGTTCCTGTGGTAATCATGCAAATGGTGCATTTTGGTCCGTTCTATTATTCAGCAGCCTGTTTTCTCTCTCTTAGATTATTTGTTTGTACAGTGTGGCATCTATGTGTATTTATATGACTCCTAGTTTTACCACCTAACACCATATTTAATTTCTGACTGTTGTGGGTGTCATGCTACCTGTGAAACAGCAAGCCATAACTTTCACCTGGGAACCTTACGCAAGACCAAGGTCCCCCTCTTCTTGACCTCTCTACAGTGGCAGGTATGCATTTTCTGCTTTTATATCAGATTTCCAGTACTTTGCTTTTAACCAAAGCGGTCAGTTTTTCTTTCCACAAGAAACTCCACATTCTAACACTTCTGTTCCATCAATGACAAGACCTACTCCTCTCAATGCTGAAATTCTGAAAGGGACAACTGCTGAGTTAGTGGATATATTGATTATGATTTTCCAAAATTCTCTAGAGTATTGAACAATCCACTCAATGATTTTCAAGAAAAGAGGGAGTGAGAGATTCGGCCAGTTAGCTTGATATTGATCAGGTAAATGATGGGATCTATTGTTAAGAAAGTCTTAATTTTGCACTTAAAACAACACAGTATGGTCAGGCAGTCAAAATGGTTTGTAAAAAGGATGTAGTGTTCAACAACGTTATTAGGTTTTTTTGAGGATGGCACTGGATAATAGGAAGCAGTACACTTGAATATTTGTATTTCCAGAAGGTATTCAATAAGGTGGATTCAAAAGGTAATACACAAGATAAAGGATGACAGTGCATTTTCAGGTTGACAGATTGTAGGTGGTGGGTTCTTGCAAACCTCAGTGATGAGGCTTCAGCTATTTAAAATGTCCATAATTCACTTCAACAAAGAGACCAAGAGTGATATGTCTAAGCTTGCTAATGATACAAAGCTCGATTGAAACATGAGCTGCAATGAGAACACAAAGAGGCTGCAGAGAAGTAAAGACAAGTTAAGTGAGTGGACAACAATGTGTCAGATGAAGTATATCGTGAAAATGTTTGAAAAAAAGCTTTGGTTTTAGGAGTAGCAAAGCAGATTGCGTTTATAAAGGTGTGAAACTTGTAAATGTTGATAGCTGAGTGTAGTTTTAGAGGGAACACTGAAAGTCAACTACAGTAAACAATTATTGCAAAATGTTTGGAGTACAATATTAAGGAACATTTTCTTGCAGTTTTTTTTACAATATTCAAACTTGGAGTACTGTACTCAGTTTTAGTCTCCATACGGGACAGCACGGTGGCTCAGTGGTTAGCACTGCAGCCTCACAGCACCAGGACCCGGGTTGCGTTCCAACCTCGGGCAACTGTCTGTGTGGAGTTTGTACATTCTCCCCGTGTCTGTGTGGGTTTCCTTCGGGCGCTTCGGTTTCCTCCCACAGTCGAAAGATGTGCAGGTTAGGTGGATTGGCCATGCTAAATTGCCCACAGTGCTCAAGATTGTGAAGATTACATGGGTATAGGGGGATGGGTTTGGGTGGGATGCTCTGAGCGTCAGTGTGGACTTGTTGGTACTAAGGGCCTGTTCCCACACTGCAGAGATTCTGTAAAAAAAACTATAAACATCTCGGAGAGTATATATTTGCCTTGGAGACAGAACAGCAATATTTTGCTTAATTTATTCCTGGGAAGAAAGTATTGTCCTTTTACCAAAGGCTGAGTGAATTGGGAATGTTCTGTGTGGTGTTTAGAAGGATGAGAGGTGATCTGTTGAGTTTGACATGGCAACCATCGAGATACTGTTTCCCTTGGCTAGGGAGTCTTGCGTGAAATGGAGAAACTTGTCCACATTTTACAAAAAAGTGTCAAATTTGGGGAGTTTTGTTAAGGGTTACTCTCTGTAAGCTCTAGTAAGTTCTCTCATGGTTCTCTGTTGCTCATTTCAATACGTATGCATCATGCCCAAATGATGCCACGCTCCTGCAATCATCTGCTCACTACTGGTAGTTGTATGCCTGAAAAACATCAATACTACCTGGTCTGGTGAACTTGAATGGGCTGCTGTCTGCTGGTTCTAATTCACTGAGCTCTGTCGACAGGACACTCCCAATCTTCTTGGTACAAAGGTAGATCTTCATTGAGTGAATCACCACCAGGTGTCTATTCTTATCATCCCTTTCAGACCCCTTCTGGAATGTTCTCTGATTTCAGGCAATGGGGTCACAGGACATGGGTCACAGCACCTACTGAGGTTAGGCCAGGTCATTCCATGTGTACACACAAAAACTGAAAGAACAGTCAACGCTCTAAATCAGGAACAAAAACAGAAGTTGCTGAAAAAGCTCAGCAGGTCTGGCAGCATCTACGAAGAACAAATCAGAGTTAATGTTTTGTGTCCGATGACTATTACTCAGTTCTGAGGAAGAGTCACTGGACCCAAAATGTTAACTCTGATTTTTTTTTCTTCATAGATGCTGCCAGACCTGCTGAGCTTTTCTAGCAACTTCTATTTTTGTTCTTGATTTATAGTATCCACAGTTTTATCTTTTGGTTTTTATTTAGCCAATTTTATGTTGGGCCTATTTCTTTATGCTATTGGCCAGTTGGCCACTCCTCAGTTGAAGAATTGGTTAAATTGCATGTACTCTCAGCTCCTGTCAGGAAGTTGCAGAGTAGAGTAATCTGTCATGATTACACGGGGTAGCTCTTGACTTCCAGTAATCATCTTTGTAAGACATCCAGCCCTTGAATCGAAACAACAACATGAATGTTCTCAAATATTTAGGCAGTAGGGTAGCTTGCAAGGTACCAGACACAGACTTCTAAAACGTTGTATCTACTATCACAGATGACTTGTAAATTGACTGAATGGTACCCTTTTCTATTGACAAACTCTGCTGGATTTTTATATGGCTCCCTCAGTACAGCATGTCAACAATCTATAGTGCCCTGCAGCAGGATGAAGCTAGTCCACAATGCTTTCAGCCCACTGCAGCATTAACCTTGTCATATGGAAAAGAGATAAAGTGGTGCAATCTGACACAATTTGCCAAGGGAGCAGCCTTAATGCATTTGTAGGTTGACAACTGAGGATTAAGAGGTCCCCCGTGGATCCTTGGAGGCAGCCAGTTACATAGAAATTCCGCACAGCTGTCACAGTCCCTGGGTAAGGATGGCTGCCCACTCCTTCATTTCACAAGTCCCACTTCAGCAGATAGCATAGTTTTGTGGTGGTGTCCTGGGACATCTTCAGTCTGCAGCAGTAATGCATTTGCCTGGAGGAAATGACATCAAAGATGATGGATTCTGGGCCTCCTGTACCTCCTTCTGAGGAGACATTCAGTTGCAACTTCTTCATGTTGTTTGGTAGCTATTGGAAGGATGCTACTGGAGCATCCATTCCTTCTCAATTTTTCTGTACCTTCACTGCAACACAGCAATGGTGATGATAACCTCAGCTGTGTCTGGATCCATTGGTCATGGTTCCAATGAACCTAAGTGAGGAATATCAAAAAAAAAGTCCTTAGACACACACAATGACAGTGCACCGTAATCCTTGATACACTGGGACTTGGAGGACCCTGACACGGAGGGCTATGAATGACTTGGAATTGGACCTTTGACATAATGGATCATATGCTGACGTATTCAGCACTATTGCTGTCAAACAAATATATTTAAGAGATTGGAAGTGCAGTAAAGATTATTGAAACTTTTCCCCCAAATCCCACCCCATGACCACCCACAACCCTCACCAAACAGCTTTTGGAAATCCAAGAATATCATGTCTGGAGGCTACCCTCTATGCATCATGCATATTATTTCATCGAAAGACTCTAATATATTCTTTAAACATGATTTTCCTTGCACAAAGCCATGCTAGCTCTACCTGAGCAAACTATAATTTTCTAAGTAGCCTGCTGTATTTTCTAAATAATGGATTCCAGCACCTTCCCAATGACAGATGTTCAGTTCACTCTCTATAGCTTCTGGATTTCTGCTCCCTCTATTCTTGAATAAAGGAACTCTTGTAGAATCTAAGGAGCTTTGGAGTGTAGATTACCTCTGCTTCTAATTCTATAAGTTTTGGATCTTGTCTGCCTTTATCCAATACTTTGCCTCAAACCTTTTCCTTAGTGATGGCGATGATTTTAAGTTCATCCTTCCCTATCATCTCTTGAATTTCAGTTATCTTTGAGAAGTTGACAGTAATGATAGACAGAAAATACCTGTTCAACATTTCAAGCTCTTCCCTCTTTTTCCCTATCCATTGCCCAGTCTCATTCTCTAGAGGACCAACGTGGACATTAGTTGTTCTTTTCCCATTCAAATACTTGAAGAGACACTGATTATTTATTTAGCTTTCCTTCATTGCCTCTGATTTCTGCCTCTTTATTATCTCTTTAGACATACTTTGCTGGTTCTAAATTCTGTCCAATCTCCTAGCCTTTGAATAATCTTGGCAGACATATACAGTGTTTCCTTCAATTTAGTGCTAACCTTACATTTCTATTTAAGCCACAAATCTTACGGACTTCTCAAAAAGCCTTTTTTTCTCATTGAGATTAATCTTTGCTGAAAGTTATCAAGTACTTCCTCAAATGTCAGTCACTATCACTGTACTGTCTTACATTTTAACCTTGTTTCCCACTTCACTGTACTCAGCTCCGTCTTCACGCCCTCTAGGTTTCCTTTAAAATGGTGGCGTTGCCGTAAGTTCATCAGAATGTAGGCAATCAATACAGAGGCATCTGGAAGTTACCATGCCTTAGGCAAGGGGAGAAGTTGAGAAAGAGAATCTTTCATAGTAACCTCATGCAGAGCAGCAATTGAATCCATGCTGTTGGCATCACACAAAGTGGCCATACAGCCAACTAAGCTTGCTGACCCCCTAGTTACCACTATATAAGTTTAAACACTGGTTGTAAACTAATGGGTCTCGCTTTCAGCTGAATGTGAAAGTGTATCTTGTTGTGATCACTGTCACCGGGAGCCATCTTTACCATGAAATTACTATTAACTCTGTCTCATTGCACGTTAACCAGGAATAGGATAACCTACCAGAGATAATGGGAACTGCAGATGCTGGAGAATCCAAGATAATAAAGTGTGAAGCTGGATGAACACAGCTGGCCAAACAGCATCTCAGGAGCACAAAAGCTGACGTTTCGGGCCTACACCCTTCATCAGAGAGGGGGATGGGGTGAAGATTCTGGAATAAATAGGGAGAGAGGGGGAGGTGGACCGAAGATGGAGAGGAAAGAAAATAGGTGGAGAGGAGAGTATAGGTGGGGAGGTGGGGAGGGGATAGGTCAGTCCAGGGAAGACAGACAGGTCAAGGAGGTGGGATGAGGTTAGTAGGTAGGAAATGGAGGCGCGGCTTGGGGTGGGAAGAAGGGATGGGTGAGAGGAAGAACAGGTTAGGGAGGCAGAGACAAGCTGGGCTGGTTTTGGGATGCAGTGGGGGGAGGGGACGAACTGGGCTGGTTTTGGGATGCGGTGGGGGAAGGGGAAATTTGAAGCTGGTGAAGTCCACATTGATACCATTGGGCTGCAGGGTTCCCAAGCGGAATATGAATTGCTGTTCCTGCAACCTTCGGGTGGCATCATTGTGGCACTGCAGGAGGCCCATGATGGACATGTCATCTAAAGAATGGGAGGGGGAGTTAAAATGGTTCGCGACTGGGAGGTGCAGTTGTTTATTGTGAACCGAGCGGAGGTGTTCTGCAAAGCGATCCCCAAGTCTCCGCTTGGTTTCCCCAATGTAGAGGAAGCCACACCAGGTACAGTGGATGCAGTATACCACATTGGCAGATGTGCAGGTGAACCTCTGCTTAAAATGGAAAGTCATCTTGGGGTGTGGGATGGGGGTGAGGGAGGATGTGTGGGGGCAAGTGTAGCACTTCCTGCAGTTGCAGCGTAAGGTGCCGGGTCTGGTGGGGTTGGAGGGCAGTGTGGAGCGAACAAGGGAGTCACGGAGAGAGTGGTCTCTCCGGAAAGCAGGCAAGGGTGGGGATGGAAAAATGTCTTGGGTGGTGGGGTCGGATTATAGATGGAGGAAGTGTTGGCGGATGATGTGTTGTATCCAGAGGTTGGTGGGGTGGTGTGTGAGAACGAGGGGCATCCTCTTTGGGCAGTTGTGGCGGGGGCGAGGTGTGAGGGATGTGTTGCAGGAAATGCAGGAGACGTGGTCAAGGGCGTTTTCGACCACTGTGGGGGGAAAGTTGGTCCTTGAAGAACTTGGTTATCTGGGATGTGCGGGAGTGGAATGCCTCAGCCTGGGAGCAGATGCAGCGGAGGTGGAGGAATTGGGAATAGGGGATGGAATTTTTGCAGAAGGGTGGGTGGAAGGAGGTGTATTCTAGGTAGCTGTGGGAGTTGGTGGGCTTGAAATGGACATCAGTTTCTAGCTGATTGTCTGAGATGGAGACTGAGAGGTCCAGGAAGGTGAGGGATGTGTTGGAGATGGCCCAGGTGAACTGAAGGTTGGGGTAGAAGGTGTTGGTGAAGCATCCCTAACCTGTACTTCCTCTCAACCATCCTTTCCTGCCACCCCAAGCCGCACCTCCATCTCCTACCTACTAACCTCATCCCACCTCCTTGACCTGTCCGTCTTTCCTGGATTGACCTATCCCCTCCCTAACTCCCCACCTATACTCTCCTCTCCACCTATCTTCTTTTCTCTCCATCTTCGGTCCACCTCCCCCTCTCTCCCTATTTATTCCAGAACCCTCACCCCATCCCCCTCTCTGCTGAAGGGTCTAGGCCCGAAATGTCAGCTTTTGTGCTCCTGAGATGCTGCTTGGCCTGCTGTGTTCATCCAGCCTCACATTTTATTATCATAGGATAACCTACCATTTGGTTGGTTAGAATAGAATCCCTACACTGCAGAAAGAGGCTATTCAGACCATCACGTCTGCAGCAATGCTCTGAAGAAGGATTGGAAATCCTGAACAGCATCCCACCCTATCCCTATAATCCCACATTTCCCATGGTTAACCCACCTAGCCTTGCCCTGCACATTCCTGGACACTACAGTCAATTTAGCATTGCCAGCCCACCTAACCTGTGCACCATTGGACTGTGGGAAGAAACCAGAACACCTGAAAGAAGCCCATTCAGACTCAGAGAGAATGTGCAACTCCACACAGCTAGTCGCTCGAGGGTGGAATTGAAACTGGCTAATTACTGAGCCAACATGCCACCCCTAGAAATATATTGCTTCAAGAAACTTCCCAGAGTAAATTAGCCAATCTCTCATGACTATTATGGTACATTTATTACTTGCACCATTTTTTTCATCCCTGTATGCTCTGTCCCAAATAATAAGTCTTGCACTGTTTATTGACCTCATCATGTCTGTAACCTTCGGCGAAAGACAATTTTAATTTACTGAGAAAGCAAATACCAATGTCCTATTCATTTGTTTTAAAATAATTTTCATCTCTATAAAATTGGGTTACTCACGGGTCCTGAGCTCTGATTTAAAATGATTATTTTTGCGTAAACCCCATAATCAGTTGTAATCATCAACCAGCACTAGCTTAATACTTTCAAACATGTGAAGCATTATTTTACTAGAAATATTGTAAAAATAAAACTAGGTTCCAAACACTGCCTAATTGTACTTGCTCATGGCAGATTTAATGCTCACCGATGTGCAAATGAGCATGGAAACTTGAATTAAAAAAAAAACAAACTACTTCTGAAAACAAATGCAATGCCAGACTCAGCTCATTCCCGGATCAATAACTGCATCCTAAATGTCAATGCTTGACTTTCATGTCTGCAAAATACTTTCCCAAAAATAGAAAATTCGTCACCCTATCAAGAATTATTGATGAGTCACTGTATTAAACTTTCATTTTGAGAGAGTTTACAGTAACCTGACAGGAGTGCTTCATTTTTGTAACAGCCAGAGACATTCCATGTGCTCCTCAACAATCTGTCTTCTGTTCCCTTGTCATTAGCATAATGAGTATAACCATCCTCCTTTTCCTCCTTTAATACTGTCATACATTTAAAATGTTGTCACGGTGTTCTGTGAAAATATGGGTGAGTTGGAAGGAGAAGTACTTGTGAAGAATGTTCAATCAGTGAAGCCATATTATCAATGTGTCAAGGTCTCCTCAATGACATTGAAGGAACTGGTGATTTGTGGTGAGGTTCGTCACAGGGAGTCCTCGTTCAATAATTGGCCAGATTTTTACTGTTGAGAACTTAAAGAGCGGCATCCAAATGACTTGTATCCTGTGTAGGGGGTTAATCTTCAACACTGCTGGCAAACATGGTTAAGGAAAATCCCAAATCCTTTTATTCATATATAAAGAGCAAGAGGGTAACTAGAGAAAGGATTGGCCCACTTAAGGACAAAGAAGGAAAGTTATGCGCTGATTCAGAGAAAATGGGTGACATTCTTAACGAGTACTTTGCATCGGTATTCATCAAGGAGAGGGACATGACAGATGTTGAGGTTAGGGATAGATGTTTGCTTACTCTAGGTAAAGTTGACATAAGGAAGGAGGAAGTGTTGGGTATCCTAAAAGACATTAAGGTGGACAAGTCCCCAGGTCCGGATGGGATCTATCCCAGATTACTGAGGGAAGCGAGAGAAGAAATAGCCGGGGCCTTAACTGACATCTTTGCAGTGTCCTCAGACATGGATGAAGTCCCAGAGGATTGGAGACTTACTAATGTTGTCCCCTTGTTTAAGAAGGGCAGCAAGGATAATGCAGGTAATTATCGACTGGTGAGCCTAACGTCAGTGGTAGGGAAGCTACTGAGGGATAGGATCTATTCCCATTTGGAAGAAAATGGGCTTATCAGTGATAGGCAACATGGTTTTGTGCAGGGAAAGTCATGTCTTACCAACTTAAGTGAATTCTTTGAGGACGTGACAAAGTTGATTGATGAGGGAAAGGCTGTAGATGTCATATACATGGACTTCAGTAAGGTGTTTGATAAGGTTCCCCATGGCAGGCTGATGGAGAAAGTGAAGTTACATTAGGTCCAGGGTGTGCTAGCTAGATGGATAAAAAAACTGGCTAGGCAACAGGAGACAGAGGGTAGTAGTAGAAGGGAGTTTCTCAAATTGGAGACCTGTGACCAGTGGTGTTCCACAGGGATCTGTGCTGGGACCACTGTTGTTTGTGATATATGTAAATGATCTGGAGGAAGGTGTAGGTGGTCCGATCAGCAAGTTTGCTGATGATACTAAGATTGGTGGAGTAGCTAATAGTGAAGGAGGCTGTCAGAGATTACAGCAGAATATAGATAGACTGGAGAGTTGGGCAGATAAATGGCAGATGGAGTTCAATCCGGGCAAATGCGAGGTGATGCATTTTGGAAGATCAAATTCAAGGGCAAACTATACAGTAAATGGAAAAGTCCTAGGGAAAATTGATGAACAGAGAGATCTGGGTGTTCAGGTCCATTGTTCCCTGAAGGTGACAACGCAGGTCAATAGCGTGGTCAAGAAGGCATATGGCATGCTTTCCTTCATTGGACGGGGTATTGAGTACAAGAGTTGGCAGGTCAAGCTGCAGTTGTATAGGACTTTGGTTTGGCCACATTTGGAGTACTGTGTGCAGTTCTGGTCGCCACATTACCAAAAGGATGTGGATGCTTTGGAGAGGGTGCAGAGGAGGTTCACCAGGATGTTGCCTGGTATGGAGGGTGCTAGCTATGAAGAGAGGTTGAGGAGATTAGGATTATTTTCATTAGAAAGACAGAGATTGAGGGGGGACCTGATTGAGGTCTACAAAATCATGAGGGGTATAGACAGGGTGGATAGCAAAAAGCTTTTTCCCAGAGTGAGGGACTCAATTACTAGGGGTCATGAGTTCAAAGTGAGAGGAGGAAAGTTTAAGGGAGATATGCGTGGAAAGTTCTTTACGCAGAGGGTGGTGGGTGCCTGGAACGCGTTGCCAGCGGAGGTGGTAGACGCAGACACGTTAGCGTCTTTTAAGATGTATCTGGACAGGTACATGGATGGGCAGGGAGCAAATGGACACAGACCGTTAGAAAATAGATGACAGGATAGACAGAGGATCTTGATCGGCACAGGCTTGGAGGGCCGAAGGCTGTAGGTTTCTTTGTTCTTTGTACTACATTCCTCATCCCACTACAAAAAGTTAGAATATGGATTTAGCAGCTGCAATCCCTTTTGGCCCGATTATACTGCTGTATTTGGTGACGTACATGTTCCCATTGCATCATCTCTCTAATCCTGCTGTGAGAAAAAGTATTGGGTCTTGCAGTGAGGAATATAAAATTCCATGCTATGTGACTACAGTTACTTATGCGTCCTCTTCAAGGCAAAATACAGTGGATACTGGAAAACTGATATATAACCTTTTCTGAAAGGTTCACTGGATTCAAAACATTAATTCTGCTTTCTGTCCACCGATACTGCTCCCCACTGCACCCCCCCCCACCCCCGCCACTATGCTGAAAATCTCCAGCAATTTCTGATTTTGTTTCAGATTTCCATTGTCTGCATTTCTTTGTTTCAATTTATTGAAATATAACTAAAATTGCTGACAGTCGTCAGCAAATCACAAACCTCAACATGTCACAGAGCGTCAGTGGAAAGAGGAATGGAGTTAAGGGAGCTATTGAGTATGGGAGGTGCTACAATTGAAGGTGAGGACAAATGAATTCTATTATCATTCTGAGAGGGAGGGCAAGTAGAAATACAGCAATGGGACAGGCATAGACAGTTAGTGTTTAAGCAATGGTGGAGGGCAATATTTCACTGAGAACAGAAAAGACCAGTGCGAAATGTGGCATTTGATGAGGTGGAGATGGAGAAACTGGGAAATGACGTGGAATCTGACAGGAGGCTAAGAGGAAGCACAGTCACGGTCCCTGTGCAAATCAATATGCTTATCATAAACACTGGCTGATGACTTATACCTAGAAATAATGACAAAGAAAGTTGAGAAAGGGAAGGAAAGTGAACATTTGAAGATGAAATATGTGAAGCTTGTCATAATCATAGGTCAGAACTCCAAAGTACTTGTGAACATTTTGAACTTGTAATTTCAAAATGTGTACCCCTAAGAGGGGATCGATCTGGCCAAAATAGCTGCAAAGTACAAACTAATTGCCTGTCTGGAAGGAAAGATCTACAGAATATCACACTAAAGATGTGAAGAAAATTTCAACAGTAGTCTTTCAAAGACTGAGTTGATTCCATACCAGAAATTGCTGAAAAAACTCAGTGAATCTGGCAGCATCTGTAGAGAGAAAGCAGAGTTAACATTTTGGAGCCAGCAATCCTTTTTTCAGAACGTTCAATGGGCCCAGAACATTTATTCCATTTCTCCTTCCACAGATGCTGCCAGACCTGCTGAGTTTCACCAGCAAACTTTGCTTTTGTTTCGGATTTCAGAAGAGTTTCCAAAATCTTTCCCCATTTAGAAATTAGCCCACACCTCTACTCTTCCCACCAAAGTGCATAGTGTCACACTTTTGGTCACTGTATTCCACCTGCCTCTTCTTTACCCTCCCTCTTAGCCAGTCCAAGTCCTTCTGCAACCTTCCTGCTTCTTCAACACTACCTGACCATCCATCTATCCCTGTGTCATCTGCAAACTTAGCAACAATGCCCTCAGTACCTCCATCCAGATTGTTAATGTATGAAAGGACGGCACGGTGGCTCAGTGGTTAGCACTGCTGCCTCATGGCGCCACATGCCTGGGTTCAATTCCATGCTTGGGTGACTGTCAGTGTGGAGTTTGCACATCCTCTCCGTGTCTGCGTGGGTTTCCTCCAGGTGCCCTGGTTTCCTTCCACAGTCCAAAGATGTGCAGTCTAGGTGGATTGGCCATGCTAAATTGCCCGTAGTGTCCAGGGATGTTCAGGTGAGGTGGGTTAGACATGGGAAAATGCAAGGACAGGGGAATGGGTCTGAGTGGGATGCTCTACAGAGGGGTGACGTGGACTTGTTGGGTCGAATGGCCTGTTTCCACACTGTAGGGATTCTATGACATGAACACTGAATCCTGTATCACTCGCTGCCATGTTGAAAATGACCCCTTTATCTCCACTCAGTTACAACCACCCCAGGCTGAGCGATTGCCACGCTGGGCCAATGTATTTAAGATTAGTTCATAATGCAGGTCCCCTGCCATTCCAAGACCACAGCTTCTCTGTGATGTCACTTTCTAAACGAAAGACAAACACTTCAACGCCAGAATGATTATATTTCCCACATTTAAGTCATACTCACTGCTGCCGGTGTTGCCTTTTCTTGAGTCAGGCAGCACTGAAGAGCAGAAGGCTTCCCAGGCAGATTCCCTCCTCCAAACCCTCAACCTCCAAACCTGAAGATCTCTTCCTCACTTCAATTATTGACGTGTAAACCTCCACTCACGCCACTCTCTTTCTCAAGAATGAAATGATAATGAACCTTAGGACTTCTGTGCTCCCAGGAATTTGGGATTTTCACATCCAGAGCCACACTCCCCATGTTGTCCTCAATAATTAAATCAACAACATTGTTTCTATATTCTCAGTTACTGTTCTGCCTGCTGAGCATTCCTAGTCTTTTTTTTAAAATTTCAGATTGGCAGCATCCACGTTATTTTGAATGGAGCAGAGAGGTTAGTGGAGGGTACTCTGGAACTCAGGATCCAGGCAGCTGACGCATGGCTGGGATGGGCCTAAGGAAATCAGTCACCGGTGCGCCCCATGACGATTAGGAGTCTGACCAGGCCACCATTTGACCTCAGTTTGAAATCATCATCCCTGAACTCCGAGAACTTTTTTGCAGGACGTCACTTGTGGCTTAAATTCACCAATGTTTTTTGAATGGCTTTCATTCCCATTGATTTCTGGAAAGGTCAGCTTCACACCACAGTGCTGTGTAGTGCCTATACTGAATGTGCTCATCTCTTTCTTAAGGTCAGATCATCACAGAAATAAACATCTAGAATAAATTTTTGTTGTCGTATTCTCATCTCTATTACAATGGTCCTAACTGAGCCTTGATGCTGTCGAACCATCTCACTCAATATCTGCAAGAACCATCTGCTCACTCTGCGATACCAAAGCTAATTACCTGAGGTTGCCATCTATCTGACATACAGTTGACATTTCTGGCTTTGTTCTCTCTGGGTGTTATCTTAATTCTAGCTTGCTGTCTTATATCTCTCCTAATTATACAGTTCCTTCAGTGAATCCAAAATATGCATGGGTCACACACTGGGCTCAATTTTCACTTTGTTTTCTCCATGCAGGCACCTTTCTTTTGCAATTTGCTTTATTCCAATTTAAATTGTGACATGGAGTGAATTGATACTGTGCTTCGCTTTGTAGGAGATATCTACAGTGAAGCACTAACATTTGCTGTCACCAACACCACATCGTATTTTGGAAGATAATTAATACTTTTATTGAGGGTCGTGCTGTTAATAGGAGTGTACAAGGTATTTCTGTCTCGGCTAGTACTGCACCCTGACATTAATGAAACACGCGTTATAGCCAGTTGTAATATTTCTAAAGCTGTGGAAAAGAGCTGCAGGTCTCTTAATAAATTGACATGTCTTAAAGAAGTGAGTTTGGCTACAACAATTCAGATCTGTTATAAACCAGTTCTTGACGCTAAAAGTATCATTTTGCCTCCGAAATGGTAAATGTTCCATCTACCAATTTGGAGAGGGCAGAGAGCAGTGTAGGTAGATCGTGATGTCAGTCACTGGGAATACTGAATGCAACCAGGCTGTCGTTTTGGAATTCAATATTTCACCTAACATTCCTTCTTTTCAGCTGAACACAAATTCAGTGCAAGAAGGAACCCCCCAACAAGTCTATTTAAAGGGACCATTGAGTACTTTGAGGTTAGTTATTGATTTATTTCTACACACTTTTTTTTACTTTAATCATTAACAGGATGAGGAAGTCGTTGGCAGCATTTAGTGTTCATCCCGAACTGCCCAGAGGGCTGTTCAAAGTCAACGACCTTGCTATGGGTCTGGACTCATATGTAGGCCAGACCGGGTAAGGATGTCAGTTTCCTTCCCTAAAGGGCATTTGTTAACCAGGTGTGTTTTCCTGACAATCGACAATGGATTCATGGTCATCATTAGATTCAGAATTCCAGAAGTTTTATTGAATTCACATACCACCATCTGCTGTGGCAGGATTCGAGCTTAGGTCCCTGGAACATTACATGGGTCTCTGGATTAACAGTTCAGTGATAATACCACTGGGCCATTGCTTCCCCCAATTGTAGGTGCATCTGGTGCATTCTTGAACTGTTTCAAGTTGTTGAAGTCTCCAAGATTGATATGGCAAGTGTAGACAGTATTTGTGCTGGTCTCAATGGCTTTGCACAGTCTACTTGCTCCCAGAAATGGATGGGACATTTTACATTTAACTGGACATGTCTCCTTCAACACAGACATACTCACTGCTAAAGACAACACTGCAACTACAAAGCATGGCAAGGACGGTGTTGTCAGTGGCTGTGAAGCAGGCTTCGTCTACAAAGATTTGTGCATCAGATTCCTTCCAGGTTTGAGCTGAGCATACTTGTAACATTTCCCAATTTGTCTGCTGCATGAGGGAGACTTCTAAAGCTTTGTATGCAAGAATACTGAATATATTTATTATCCTCTTTTGTTTATGAGAGGCTATTCAGCCTCTCCCTATAGCTCAAATCCCGCTGAAAGCAAGGTGATCCACCACTTGATCAATGTTGTATTGAGCCCTCTGTCCAATCTTCTAGCAAATCAGTTCTACATTTTTGTCACAGAGATAGCCGATGCTGGAGAATCTAAGATTTTTGTCTTCTGTTTACTGCTAATTCTAAACACACTCGACCCCAAAAGTGCTCTAACTATTGTTCCACATGTCTGTTCTGAAAGCTACATTACAATATGTGGCACTTAAAGAAATGTCAACTTAAAAACTCACTTTGAACATTCAATAATGGTAGCAAATGATAGCTTTTCACAATTAAGCTACTTAATTTCTCCATCAATCAAGGAAATGTACCAACTGAGTGATGCCCAGCAACACAAATGATCAGCCGCATGTTCAGCAGATAACTCTTGTCACTATGATACAACCCCCTGATTTCTTGGAGTGGCTTAAATGCAGATGGTGCAGCAAAGTACAAAAGAATGAAGGCATTGAGACTGATGCTAGGTTTCTGGCCATTGATCTGCATATGGCCAGGTGGCAGGTGAACGGCGGGTCATCAGAATCTCTTTTGACTGCCGTGTATCTCAGAGTTGACATATGAAGGAGCAATATATGACATCCTAGTGTGTGTGGGGAGAGGGGTGCAATTCCAGAAAAGCTGCAAGCTTGCTTCATTTGCCAATAAGACAAGAATTTTCTTTTCCCCTTTTACCTGTGGGAATCCAACCAGACAGTTGAATCTGAACATGTTCTAAGGGATAGGGTCTAGGCCTGAAACGTCAGCTTTCCTGCTCCTAAGATGCTGCTTGGCCTGCTGTGTTCATCCAGCTCCACACCTACTTACTCATGTTCTTAGTCTGGCTCTTGTCTTTGCAGTGGATGCTGACTGAAACAGCAGCTGCATTTTGTGTGTTCTTTTTTACCGATATAGGGTAATGGCTGGTTTTAATACGCACATGAGATGCTGTCAAAGTTGCTTCCATTTTTCTGGTCAGGCATGGGAACCCCACACAGCATGAGTTAATGTTAAATTTAAAATAGTTTAAGAAGACCTTGGTAATGTCTCCTGAGGACTCCAGTTGTGTCAATGCATAACCATGCATACTGTTTCTCAAGTTCAATGTCAAGATCTCTCTCAGCATCTAAACAGACCTTCAGAGGATTGTTGGTAACAAGTTATCCTCTGATTCAATCAATAAATTATTTTTACCCTTTACCATTACCAATTCACTACATTTTAGGGGTTGAAATTGACTCTATTATGTCTTTATTTCAATAAATGCCCCTTTAATTGAACAGATATGTATTTGCGTAACCATTTTACAAGAGTATTGCATCAGTTTATAGCTCTGCAAGTGGCTGTTAAGTTTACAGCAGCCCTCCATTTCTCTGTTGCTATGTCTTTCATCGGTTTGACATAAAACTAAGCTGTAAATCATTCATCTAAATGCATTGAACCAGACGTTGGTCATTTGAAAAATTGTAATTCCTGGTGGAAAAGCCCACCGCAATGCATCTTATGCAAAGTTATACATTTAAGTCCTTTGCTTATAAACCCAGTACTGCAATGTCCTTATCTAATTCAGTAGCTGATGGCTTGATTTTACAACAATGCTATCAATGTGCCGATGTTGATGTAGGTTGTTTGTCCCTACTGATGTCTGCATTGTACTTATTGATCATGGGCTGAAACCCTAGGTTCATCGCTACAGGAAATGGGAATGCAGGCAATAAAGAAGAAGTTGTTCTCTTGTGATTCAAATTTTATTCCATTGACTATGAAGGAGCAAGCTTAAACCTTCACTGCCCCACAGATGCTGCTAACCTGCTGAATATTTCCAGAGGTTTCTGTTTTTATTTAAAGTCTTAACTGTTTACATTACCAACAGAGCCTTATATTTACGTGATCATGATACCACCCTTTAGCTAAGTTGGCACTGCTCATTCCAAACATGAGACACAGGATTGGCAGGATTATTTATCAAACAGCTGGCTTTTTATTGCAATTACTATTGGTCACTTTACTCGACCACAAAGGGAATGTTTTGAATAATAAATACCCTTGCCAGTATACACAATACATAATATCCTCAAAAGCAAATTTGTAAACTCTTTTATGATGCATGCAGTCTTGTAATTATAAGAGAGTTTTATATAGACAAATATTTTAAAGTTGATGTTACATGCAGGAGTTAACAAAGTTTGGTATTCTTACAACTTTTGTAAAACAAAAACTACAGCAAGAGCCCTCAGATTTGTGTTTGTCACCAGTAAACCCCGGTCAAGCAAGTCTGGGAGGGGAATATCGTGGGCACATAGGTATGGAGATACACTTACATAGGTATGGAGATACATTTACATAGGTATGGAGATACACTTACATAGGTATGGAGATACACTTACATAGGTATGGAGATACATTTACATAGGTGTGGAGATACATTTACATAGGTATGGAGATACACTTACATAGGTATGGAGATACATTTACATAGGTATGGAGATACACTTACATAGGTATGGAGATACATTTACATAGGTATGGAGATACACATACATAGGTATGGAGAAACATTTACATAGGTATGGAGATACACTTACGTAGGTATGGAGATACACTTACATAGGTATGGAGATACATTTACATAGGTATGGAGATACACATACATAGGTATGGAGATACATTTACATAGGTATGGAGATACACTTACATAGGTATGGAGATACATTTACATAGGTATGGAGATACACTTACATAGGTATGGAGATACATTTACATAGGTATGGAGATACACATACATAGGTATGGAGATACACTTACATAGGTATGGAGATACACTTACATAGGTATGGAGATACATTTACATAGGTATGGAGATACACTTACATAGGTATGGAGATACATTTACATAGGTATGGAGATACACTTACATAGGTATGGAGATTAATTTACATAGGTATGGAGATACATTTACATAGGTATGGAGATACACTTACATAGGTATGGAGATACATTTACATAGGTATGGAGATACACTTACATAGGTATGGAGATACATTTACATAGGTATGCAGATACACTTACATAGGTATGGAGATACATTTACATAGGTATGGAGATACATTTACATAGGTATGGAGATACATTTACATAGCTGATGCAGAGTTTGGATTTACAAAAAAAAAGCTACCTACACTGAATCTTGCTGTACCTGGGATGGGTGAGACACATTTGTGAAGCTGGGCTAATGGTTCTCACTTTAGTTGGGCAGTGATTCAGTTTGCGTGGCACATTCACATGTGTTGGCATTTGAAGTGGTGAATCTAAAGTGCGCATGAAAACCTTTCCCATTCTATTCTAATTCAAGCTTCTTGGCCGGTATATCTTTCTGGAAAACAGTGATGTCACCAGCAGGCTGACCTCAGCTCTCCACTCTTCCTGGTTTCTAATTGGTGCCAAGCCATGTCAGTGGCATGGCTACCTGGCTGGATTCTGCAAATGAGGCGATATGCCACTACTCTTGATTTTTCACCAGGGACAAAAGCAGATATCAACATTGGGCAGATTTTTGAGCACTCTGCCTCCTACAGGATGGATTTGCCAAATGAAATCTTTCATACAATTCAGTGTGGCATAGATCCACCATGACAGACATAAACAGCTGGCATTTCCCACTGGCTTGAGGGCCCAGATATCAGAACTAAACTGAGCATCCCAGTCCCACACTTATTGACAGTGTGGACAATATTGCAAACTTCCTTAATGTGGCCTCGCAATTTACCACTTCTATGCTTGCCACCCTATTAAAGAATGCAGGTAGGTGCTTGATGCTGTCGATCCAGAAACAGGTGGCAATGGCACTGTGACACCCCTGGTGGGAGATGTTGAAGTCAGATTAGGACTAGGGCACTTAAAATGGAGACACCCTTAAAGTCATTTACTTAATGTTAGAAGTATTAGGGACAAAGCTTTTATGTTCTTCAAATTGGAGGGGAAAACGCACCCAGTCACATTGATTGGGCCAAAGGTACAGTTTCCCTACCACCAGTCACCTCTTTGAGCCTTCCGCTCACATGGCATGGTATTTAGCCACAAGAAGAGGTTACCTTCATAAGCATAACAGCCTCCACATATTGGAGTAGGAAAGAGTTGGCCCCAAAGTTTCTGAGTGGTGGGACTGCGCAGGGCTGCTGTCTCAATGCTGCTCTCCACCAAATCTGTCCTCAAGGAGCCAGGAAAATTCAGTTCTAGAATATTACAACTTGCAACAACTCCTAAGTCATTAATCCTCATTATCTGTTTTACTGTGTGTGCTGCATGTGTGTCATCAAGATGATCTAACGCGTCTCAATGCTTTAACTTTCATACAAATGATGGCAGCCAAAATATACCACCTGAAAACGAACTGGCAAGACCCAAATTTGACACATTGGATAAAGGAAAATAGAGTAATTTAGTTGTGCTAGAGCTGCATTTTGCTGTATGAATCATAATTAGAGATCAGAAGAATTTGTTAAACATCAGAATCTATGGGTTGTCTTGTACTAAGCATAATTTCCTATTGAAACAACGGGCAACCAATGAAGAGTGTAGGAGTGCATGACAGGAACAGCACCAGGCATACCTAAGAATGAGATTTTAATTTGATGAACTACAGCACAGGACTAATCGTATGCCATACAACAAAAAACAGTGAGTGATAGGCAGGACTAAGCCGTTCAGCAAAAATCAATTAAAAATAAGGTCTGCATTCTCCCTCATACAGTGGTAAATTTTGGCAGACAATAACAATTTAGTGGAGAAGGAAGCTCCACAAATATCCCCACCGTCAATGCTGAAGCATATCATAAATGGCTGAAGCTTAAGCAAGTATCTTCAGCAAGATGTGCTAAGTTGATAATTCACCTTGGCCTCCTTGTCCTGGATGGTCCCAGCAATTTGCATCATTCAGCCAATTTGCTTCATTCTGTGGAAAAACCCTTTCTAGAAGTTCGGTAAACGAACCCACACCAGACGGACTGTAGCAGTTGAAGAGGTTGTCTCATCACATTTTCAAGGGCAATTAAGAATGCGTAACAAAGTTGGATTCAAGAGTAGGGCTCAGTTCCATTCAAGAATAATTGAAGTATTTTTCAAAAGGTCGTTATTAGTGGTACAGTGAAACTTTGGTCAGTATTTCAGATGCTAGGTGTAAGTTTGAAGGAAAAATAATAAAAAAGAGCAGAAAGTTTATTCAGAATCATTCATCGTCAACTCCTTAGGAGTACAAAAGTGTTAGACTATTTCAGTCTAATGGTTAATACCTGACCTTCCCACTGGGTAGTTTCATTAATAAATTCATAGGCTCAGCCTTCTGTATTGTAAGATATGCAAAGGGCATGCTGACAATTGTGTTCATTTAAAAGTACTGTTAGTGATTGCTTATGCAAAGAGCATCATGATGTTTGCCGTTGCTATTGCTAATCCGGTAATTCTAATCTGATTTGATGTGTTTAATTTGAATTTCCATGGGCAATATTAATTTTGCAGATGCACAACAAAACTCTGTCTTGTGCATTTGAAAAGAGGCAGTACGGGTGGATTTTCCTGTTTTTGAACTAAGGCCGGAAGCAGGAACGTTTCCTGGAAAGAAACTCGGGAAAACCTACCTTGGTCAGAAAAGCTGAACGGATCTTATTTTAATCAGGCACTTGATTAGCTGGCTTTCTTCCAGAAGTACAAAACCCGAAGCAGGAAGTCCTGCCCATCATGAACGTCTGGACAAATAATGGCTGGCATCTCCAGAACTTGGCTGCACACTCGTAGAGATGTAGTTGCTGCCAGGATACCGTATCTAGACCTCCAGATAGAAGGTGGTTGCCAAAAAAGGTCTGTGCCATATGAACATTGTGGGGGGCATGGGGAGAGTTAAACAGGGAACTGGAAATAAGGTCAGGTTCCAGGACTGCAGATTTGTGAAAGTTAGCACAGATTAAGTCATCAACAATGGGCAGTGTACCCATACTGGTTTACCAGTGGGATAGGTCAATTCATTCTTGTTCTCACCTGGAGCTGAAATGGCCCAGGCCACTAAAGTGACCCTAATTGACCTCTTGATGTGTCATTGATATGGAGTGGGAAGGTCAACCATTGGACAGCTCCTGTGTTGCAGTGGTGGTGATCCTACTTTTGGGCCAGGAGGCCTGGGTTCAAGACCCACTTAATCTGGAGATGTGTTAAGACATATCTGAACAGGATGATTGAAAATATCACGTACAAACTTTGTGCCCAGTACATACTTTCTGAGGTGGCAGGAAGGGGATGTGCGTCAAACCACCTGATTGGCTGCCACTTTTCAGGAGAGAAACCTACCACTGTTTTGGAATGTTGATATGGCTACTATCTGAATTGTGGTTCAGTGAAAGTTTGTCAGAAGTTATCTTTACATTCAATTTTGAATAGTTTTTGAAACAACTATTAATGTGCAATAATTCATAGCACACTGCATGTGAACTGCATAAGCATTTCAGAGAAGATTGGCTGGTTGATCAAGAACAGAAATGCTGGGCATAATATTTTTACCATTCATTAAAGATGGGTATTGAGCACAAGTGTTCACTGCTTGGCTTGCAGTGAGAGGGGCCCTACCAGTGAGATCGTTTATACACGCCCGGGATCTCTGCGTCACCACATGCTGGCCTCAAGGTGGCTGCTGGGGAGACGAGACTGTCAATCACCTCCTTCTGGAGTGTGCCTATGCGCAAGAGGTCTGGAGGGGAATGCAGTGGTATTTGTGGAGGTTCGTCCTGAGCAGCTCCGTGACACGGGACTCTGTGCTCTATCGGCTGTTTCCCGGGACGCACACTGAGACCAACATCAACTGTGCCTGGAGGACCATCAATGCGGTGAAAGATACTCTTTGGTCTGCCCGTCTTCCAGCTGAAAGAACTGACCCCGACCGAGTGTTGCAGACTGACGCACTCCAAGGTCCAGGACTACGTGTTGAGGGACGTGCTAAAGCTTGGGGCAGCCGCTGCCAAGGTGCGGTGGGGAAAGACCACCGCATGAGACCCCTTGGCTGGAATGTAACAGGGGCTCTATTCGGTAACTGGGCCCAGCTGGCGCCTTCACCAACTGGTCAGGGGGCCAACGGGGACTGTGCGGAGAGACGATCGCCGGGGTTTTTCTTTGTTTTTGTTTTTTTCTTTTAGTTGGTGGTCGTACTCCCAGGGTAACCTGGAGCGACTAGCATGACCAGGCAGGTGTGTAAATATGTCTATTTTTTGTACTTCCTATGAATAAAGTATATTTTCTCGAATAAAAAGAAAATTGAGGACAAGTGTTTGTTCCCATAAGATTAGCTGAATTATCTCAGAGAATATAACTAATCTGGTATTCTGTATAATTACTATTTCAACTGACTCATTGAATTATTGAGAATATCCCGCAATGTTTATTTAAGTCTTGAATGATTCAATTTAATTGCAGATACTCAACGGTTGGATCCCGTAATTCTGCAGAAATGATGACATGCTGGCACTTCCGATCTTATCTAGTGCTGAACTCATCCTAGAAGCTGATTAAATTTCAAATAAAGTGAACAATTACTGGAAGGGGCGGGGTGTGGAAAGAAGGGAGCAGAGCTTTGGAAGGAAGCAGAGAATTACAACCTCCCATCACAAAAGATAACTTGGAATCCACTGTTACAGATTTCAAAATTAGTTTGAAGCAGGTGGCTGGGATTTTGCAGGATTGCAGTAACCACGCATACTGCCCAAAAAGTCAAAGCCAATGATGTCAAATGCCAGATGTGGAAGTCTCAACCATATTTAATGTTGGACAGGCAGATAGTTGCTCGCAGTAGTAACCTCTACTCCTGTCAGAGAGAATATCTCAACTTCAAGAGCCACCAGCCCACCAGAGAGACAGCAATTTTTGAGTCCCAGTAGCGCCACTGGAAGTGGTGGTCATTGCTGGGACTGCAGAATGCCCCAGAGCTCAAGCTGTGCCGGAGGTGAGAGAGCAGAAAAGAGAGGGGATCTTTGACGTTCTTCAGGCACTGAGTAGGAGTGTGCCAGCTGGAGCAGCCCTTGAAGCAGAGCGACACACCTTGGCCTATAGGATGTCGTCGTGAGCCGCTTTCCCAGGATGCTGCAGGTTGGCCATCGTGTTTAATTGGGCAGGGACCCCACATGGTGCGGTGCTCATCACTGCTGTTAATATAATTGACCACTCGGGGGCCTCAGGGCAGGTTGGTCCACCACCATCTTCCCCAAATCTGGTAAAATCCCAACAGTGAAGAAAAAACAATGGGTTGACATCTACTGCCATCCCTCCAAATTTTTTACCCTATCCCTCTCCATGCAGCTTTCCCCCTGTGTGTGGGGGTAGGGAAATGTAAAATCCTTGTTGTTATGTGTGTATATACCAAGCCCCAGATCTGACCTAAATCGCTAGCATTCACAATACAGGTTAGAAAACATAGTAACGGGTTCTGTCTCAAATGACACTGTAAACAGTGAACATGCTCATTGTGACACTCCAAAATACAATGCGAACCTTATCTAAGTTTGAAGGCATGGTCAATAAAATAGGTCTCATTTTCCCTTAAGTAATTAACCACACATAAATAATTTCAGTTTCATTGAATCATTCATTTTTTTGTTGCACGTACTCTTTCCTCTCACCACCTGTAGCTTGTCTACACCCTGCTGACTGAACAACAGTAGTCTTTGCTAACTACAGTCTAACTATAGAGGATGCTAAGAGAGGACATTTCATCTGAAGCCCTATAGATTATGTCTCTGGTCCCATGTGATCTGATATCACCAGAACGGATGCACTTTTGCCTGGCTTCAGTAACTATACATGTAGTACTTTTCACACTACATCTTTCATGTAGCTGCATTTTACCCCTAACGTTTAACAATAAATACTTAGCACTTTTGCTTCACTCCCTTCCTACCCCCAAGATGCTGGAGGAACTAATCTCCAACTGCATTCTCTATTCTGATAGAGAACGATAAGACACAAATGCTTTCTTATCTTTTATTTGTGGGATTCAAACTTTGGTCGAACAGAACTGCAGCTCCTGACAATGACTGGTCAATGGGCTGAATGGACTCATTTTTGGTTTCATGGCTTGCTGATGAGTTTTTCCTGTAACCTCCAGCTGCAATCGATGCAGATCACCAGTATCTGCATGTCGAATATTAACATGATCCCCTTTGGAATTAAGGATCTCTTTCTTTCTAAATTATGAGCTACTTGAAGGTGTTTTATTTGTCTTTGGTGGGTCTTAAATTGAGGATTGAAATTTTCTCTAAACATTTCAAGCTTACATTTATGTTGTCGGTGCATGAATGTAAAGATTAATTTCATATATTTGCCACCTTCCTGACTACCCTGACTGAAGATTCTATAGTACTGTGGCATCTTCCTCGTACAATTGGAGATTTCTTTCTAAAACCACATTTGTTGATATCACAAATTCTGCAGTGACTTTACCAACTGCAGAAAGTTTGAAATCATCCTTGCTTTCATTAGTGACTATATTAATTCAAGGTTAACATCTTTCACCCCCTCAGTGGTTTGGCTTCCTATGCTGGAAGGAACTTCATCAGCTATAACTCTACCTTCTGTTGCTGCATCTTCTTGGCGGGTTCTCTACAATAAACAGTGAAATATAATTCTTCTTGAGGAGGCTAGTTCTCGTCAAAATAGACCACCATGCTTTCAGAGCAGAGTGATCTGATGCCAAAGATACTGAAAGGTCTGAAGTTTCAGCCAGAAGTAAATAAATGATTTGTGCTTTGGGTTCCTTTACTGCACCAATATTGTGAGAGAAGTACACTCGTATTTTAATCCAGATACATTAGCTACAGACACATTTCATGCAGCCCCATTCCATAGTAAGCTGTTAAAGCTTCCAGCGGGAATTCATGCTGGAGTTGGGTTGGAGCAGGTAGAAATTGACAATGAAAGGGAAAACCAGTGATCTCAAAGGAAGTAGAGGTTCCTTATAGTTTTCCTTTAGTTAATGACTAACTGAATAGAACAAAACCGAAACGTCGCTAGAGTATTTTTTTAAAACATTATCTATGCAGCCTAGGTATATCCAGTTTTAATTAATCTCCACTGTGAGAATATTTTAACATGATTTAAATGGTTTTGGTGTTCCAGTGTCCTTCCCCTTAGCATTTTAGTTTGCGCTCTCTTTAGTTTAGTTTTAAGCACCACATATCATATTAAAAGATAAAGACGGCCTCAGACACTTATAGTATAATCCACAAGGATTCCAGAACAGAGGCAAAGACCATGTTAATTAGAAGGTAAAAACCTAGCAACATGGCTCAACAAACACTTAAGCCCTGTTGCATGTGATGTCAGGACTTATGTTTGTGGAATGTAACACAGTGAGAGTGATATTTTTAAGCTAATAGGCAAAACAGAATATTTTCACATTCTGAAATATGATCCCTGCAACCTCTGTTCAGCAAATGATGGATAATTATGCATTACCAGTACTTTGCATAGTAAGTAGACAAAAAACTGACAGACAGATCACAAAGTGGGAAAATGTTCCATTTGGCAGAAAGGCTAGAAACCAGAATAACATTTAAATAGGGAGAGACTGTGGAACTCCGAGGGATCTGAATGTCCTCGTTTGTCAACGTTAAAAAATATGTATGCTGAAACTGCAACTGATTAGGAAGGTCATATAGAGCAGCACACCCAACATTTGTAAATAAATAGGTAAGCATCAAATGAACTTTTCAAAAGTTCAATCGATCCTAATCTCATGCTGTCAGCATTATAAACAGTGGGCATGGACAGATGAGAGGCAGTAGACAATTCTTTTAATTTACCAACAATTTTAAATGTGGGAGGTAAGATGGAGGGTGTCCCTTGCCCACTGGGGGCATTCTCTGAGAAGTTTCAGCCTCCCCTTCAAGGCATCCTGCTTCTATTTAAGGAGAAGTACATCTTGGTGTTGATAAGTAGTTGGAGGTTTTTGAAAGCTGAATCTGAGCTGTGCTACTTCCTCCTATTCATTCTGAACCCTCTGAGGAGCATGCTATAAATTCATCTCTGGATGTAGAGAATTTCGGAGCTTTACATAGCAATGTGCATGGGAAACTCAAGATATTTCCAGTATTTCAGTAGTGTTCTGGAAGCTGCATAAAGTTTAAGAGATATAGTAGTCTTTATAACTACAAATAATAATATCCTTGCATAGCTTTGTGCTTGAAGTTGTGACTGCTGCATTGATAGATTTCTGGCCTGACCTCTATAGTGAAGAAAAGACATATTAAGAATTCTGATGAAGGGAATATGTTGGCTCCCAAAAAACCCTCAGCAGACATGGCTTCCTGCTGTCATGTCTTCATTCAATTCTCTGCCCTCTTCTCGCAGATTGTCCTGCTGTCTGTGGTCTCCCTTTGAGAAAGCCCTGTTAGCCATCAATTACTTGGTGCATATGTGAAACTCCTTTTCCAAGGCACCTACCAGAAATGTAAACATATGTCTCTGACCCTATATGTGAGCATGACGTTACCAGTAGAACCTGAAACAAAAAATGCTGCAGATCGCTTCCCTTAACTCCACTATTCCAAAATGTTTACACTCGTATTGCAAGTGACATCAATTACCATTAAAATCAAAAAAGAACTTCATGATCTCAGGATACCAAAGCCTATACTAGCAATTCAGAACTATATGGAGTTCATAGGCAGAATCTTGTTCTCTCCCCTGTGTTGTGTTTGGTAGTGAGGTGGCATTTACACAGTGGTAGGTTGGTGCCCCTCTGCTTTCCAGCCTCCATCTCAGTTAGTTTGAGTCTGAGTCAGCGTGAACTTGTTACCCATTGAAAGGGTTCATCCCACTGCCATGGTTATCAGGTAGGTTGGGGAATTGCAATACTAGAGCACAAGGTGTGTTTACTTGTGGCTTTCCAAAGGCTTTGTTTGAGGGATCTAGCATTGGTTGGAGAGCATGGGGATTCTCTCACTGCTCCTGCTGCCAACCCAACAGCCCCTTTCATCATGAAGACCAACCGACTACCCCTTCTCACCATTGCTCAATTCTGCTGAGATCTCAGCAGGACCTCACTTTCACTGAGGGCACTTTCACTGCTTTTAAGGAGCAATTCTCTTTGCTTGACAAAGGACAATTGCTTGACTGTGCCTGGTCAAAAATCTGTCAACACTGCAAGCTAAACTGCAATCTCATAACAGGGCAGCAATAGCAAGGTCCTAGCAGGCTGTATTTCCAGCACTAACTAGTAGCACTGTTAAACACAAAAGAACTGCCAATCTCTGACTGCTGACAGCTCTTAGCAGAGGTTTACTTTTGCCCAGGATCTTTGATTCTGGGGCAAATCCTGCCGCACCAGGGTTGAGTGCCACAAGATACAGTGTGCAATCTTGCAAAGAAGCAATGTGTGGGCTTCACCAACTTTCCAGCCAATGATTGAGACTCTAGACTCCTTCACAAAATTTCACCCTGCAAGTCAACAACTGCTGACATGTAACTCTAGATAATCAACTCAAGGATTGATTTAAGTCTTTGAACCAAAGTTGATTTGAGAATACGTATCATTCTGAGAAAATTTAACTTTGAGATAGTAAACAAACTAAAATCCACACACCACTCTCCATTTAATTATCAGAATTTAAGCAACCATGTGCCCTTTCAGTGAGTTAACTACACATTGCATGAAAAGAAAATAAAGGAGGCTGATCATTTTAAAGCTGATTCATTATAAAGGCTACTATATCTCTTAAACTCAACACATCAGGCTCACTGCCAGGAAGTTTCAGCTCTCTGTTTCAAAGCACTACAAAAACACAGGAGATGAGCAGATGCATACAACTCCTTCAGCATTTAAAAGTTAGACATGCAGACCAAAAGTGGCCATTAATGCACTGATCCACTTCAAAACTTCCTGGCCGGTTTGAACTCTGATTAACATAATGCCATTTGACAAGCAGGGTTTGCAGTGATTAAGTTTAGGGGTGGGAGCTCCACCAAGTCCCCAAAGAAGCGCTGGATTCTCCAAAAGAAAAGTTAGTAGAAGGAAATCCTCGAGGACTGAATTCAATTTCTCATCAAGGTTGAATCTATCAAATCGCCAAGAATGGTTATCTCTTTATGGTTCCAGTTTATCTGATTTTTGAACATTTTTCATGGGTGTGTTGTGTCATGCCGCATTGCAATCTATCAAAGGACATGGATCACTTTTTTAAGTATTTCACAAATTTAATTGGATACATATTCATGCCCAAAGAAGTCTGGCACTGGCAATTTATTCTTTTACAGTAAAATGTCTCTTGCATTGAGCCTTCTGGAAAATAATGAAGAAGGTTGTCAAAATTTTAAGAGTTTGGGTCAGCAATTCAGAAGAGGGCTCACTGAAAAAACAAATGTAAAAGTAAATAGCAAGTCATGAGAATCCATCAATGTGGGTAGCTGAGAGTGGCCATCAGCTATCAGACAGCAGACCACAGAACACGGACACAAGTACTTGCTTTTTAAAATGAGAAAAAAGGTGTGGAAATTAAAGTGGTCAGCAGTTCACATGTTCAAATGGCACAGCAAGCTAGGAAAGACTTGGCAAATGATGTTGGTCCACAGTTACAGTCAACTCTAATCTGGTCAGACCCATTGCACTGATATTCAGTAAGAAATTACAAACTTTTTGTCGGACTTGTAAACAAGCTTAACAGTAAGGTTCGTAAGCATAATTTGCTTGCATTAAAACTACTTGAATTGGCCTTATTTATGATATGGAGTGATTGTAATCTGCAACCAATCTGACAATTATTAGTTCATAGTTAAATTATTTGATACTTTTTTCCTGCCTGGCGTAGATAAGGTGAGTGTACATATACCCAGTCAGTTAATGAAAATATCACAACAAATAGATGGGAACGCATTACTTCCATCAGGCAGAAGATACATAAGCCTGAACAAACACATGAGCAGGTTCAAGAACAGCTTCATCCCAGCTGTTATCAGACTGATGAATGGACTCTGTATCCTCAAATAATGCTGATCTTGCTAAAGTTGGTGTCACCTAGCACATGCCCTGTGCAATGAAACCAGTATGCCTCTGTCTAAGACGCCACAGTGCGGAGCTGGAGGAACCCAGTAGGCCAGGCAGCATCAGAGGAGCAGGAAAGTTGATGATTCGGGTCGGGACCCTTCTTCAGAAATTTTTTTTTCTTTTATTTTCTGAAGAAAGGTCCTGACCTGAAATGTCAACTTTCCTGTTCTCTGATGCTGCTTGGCCTGCTGTGTTCATCCAGATCCACACTGTTGTCTCTGACGCGAGTTCTTGCTATCTCCAATGCTTCTGCCTAAGTCTTTTTGATCTGTACACGCTTTGCTTACTATGATCTGCCCATACCACTTGTAAACAAAACTTTTCATTGGATTTTCGTACACGTGACAATAAATCAATCAATCAATCAATACTAAAGTGTCATTTCAACTAGGAAAATCAATGGAATTAGAAAGCACCATGCCAGTCTTGAGCTGAGCATTGATAAGAGACTACTAGGCCATCTGTGATCCAGTGGTTAAGTATCATTTTATATGCATAGTGTGTATACAAATAAGTTTTTACTTTACAATGTACCTTAATCTTGAAAATGTATTGGGTAGAATCTTCTGAGGCCCTGAACAACATAGGCTACAGCAAGACCTGGTGCAAAGTCAAACAAGGCCCTTCTTGATGTTGGGAGTGGAGTTCTGGATGTCAGCACGAGTTCCTTGCCAAGAAACAGTGAGAGGCTTATTAACTGAGACTATCACTCATTAACATTCTCACTAACTCAGTAGATTGGTATCAACCACCTGGTGCTTGGAAACTAAGATGCCAAAAATTCCCAGCAAGGAAGTCAGACTGATTATTCCTGGTCACCGCTTGTTCCTCCTTTGGCACCCATTTTGGACACCCAGCACAAATATCTGAGCACATGTTCCAGGGCATTGACCACATGCTCCTGCCATCCATTGACACTGGCATCTAACAACTGCCACCCTCTAGGAACCTCCATGGCCTATCTCCAATCCATTTACATCATACTGATGCACTGTCATCCTACACTTCAGAATACACTTGGAGATATCATTGAAATGCAGCAAGGATGCCCATTTAGCACCTGTCTGGATGCTGACAGGATTGTTGCCTTACCTTGACGTGCATTTTAAGCCACACTCAGCACCAGGAAAGTTGTTATCTTTGTTGGCAGTGATGAGTGAAGTGGGTGGACATGTTGCTTCTTGGCACCATGCAATATCAATCTCACACCTGCACAATGCATGTGTTGCCAGCAAATGCTCATGTCTCGAGAAATGGTCATCAGATGCATCAAGGAAGATCTCTTCAGCCAGGGGGTCCCATTACCTCAAGTCAAGGCTACCTCTGATATCAGTCCAGAGGCTCAGGCACAATTAGTCAGGGCACAGGAGTTGAGGAGATGAATATGAGGCACTCCACTGCCCATCTTTGCTCTTTCAGCACTTCCTTCTCCTTGGATGAATGAAAGGGAGTGATTGAGTAGGATGAAGATGGCAGAGATGGTGGGAAGGTGATTGAGGTTTCCTGAGCAAGTGAGTAGGCAAAAGAGAGGGTATGCAGGGTTGGTATTTTGGGGGATGGTAGTGAGGTTGGATAAGAGCCAGTGAGGGGATATGCTGTGTTCAATAATGAGAGGGCATGATATTTGATGGGACGTGGGTGCAGTAGTAGAAATGGAGCGAGAATGAGGTATCAGAGAGATAATGATGGCTCTTACCCTGGCAGGGTGGGGAAGGTCACTGATCTACACTGTTGAGAATTCATCCAGATTGCTAAGATTGCAATGACCCCAAAGTAGGACATCATATTCACCTGATCTGCTGTGTCAGGGGAAGGATGATGGCAGGATAACTCACTCCATTTGGAGCACCACCCTGATCACCAGTTCTCTTTCCCTTTCTTTCTTTGTCTTTCCTGTTTCTTCTCCCTTCTTCTCTCTCCCTCTGCAGTAATTCTATCCTTCCTACCCTCTGATCCGGTTATGACCCTGGAACCATTTGGCTGGAGTTGAACATGTGGGTTGTGTCCTGCAGTGAGGGTGGATCAAGTTTAGGCTGGAACATTGGCAGCTGATCACGACTGGTCCGGTGAGAGTGAGCTGGTGTGCCAGCCCAAAGTGGGATGCTGGTGGCAGCATAGCATGGCATGGAAAGCCAGGAGCGGGACTCTGGCAGAAACATGGCGAGGGGCTGGAAAGCCAGGAGTGGGGCTCTGCCAGAAACATGGCGAGGGGCTGGAAAGCCAGGAGTGAGACTCTGGCAGAAGCATGGCGAGGGGCTGGAAAGCCAGGAGCGGGACTCTGGCAGAAGCATGGCGAGGGGCTGGAAAGCCAGGAGCAGGACTCTGCCAGAAACATGATGAGGGGCTGGAAAGCCAGGAGTGAGACTCTGGCAGAAGCATGGCGAGGGGCTGGAAAGCCAGGAGTGAGACTCTGGCAGAAGCATGGCGAGGGGCTGGAAAGCCAGGAGCGGGACTCTGGCAGAAACATGGCGAGGGGCTGGAAAGCCAGGAGTGAGACTCTGGCAGAAGCATGGCGAGGGGCTGGAAAGCCAGGAGTGAGACTCTGGCAGAAGCATGGCGAGGGGCTGGAAAGCCAGGAGCAAGACTCTGGAAGAAGCATGGCGAGGAGCTGGAAAGCCAGGACCGAGACTCTGGCAGAAGCATGGCGAGGGGCTGGAAAGCCAGGAGCAAGACTCTGGCAGAAGCATGGCGATGGGCTGGAAAGCCAGGAGCGGGACTCTGCCAGAAGCATGGCGAGGGACTGGAAAGCCAGGAGCGGGACTCTGCCAGAAGCATGGCGAGGGGTTGGAAAGCCAGGAGCGGGACTCTGGCAGAAGCATGGCGATGGGCTGGAAAGCCAGGAGCGGGACTCTGCCAGAAACATGATGAGGGGCTGGAAAGCCAGGAGTGAGACTCTGGCAGAAGCATGGCGAGGGGCTGGAAAGCCAGGAGCAAGACTCTGGCAGAAGCATGGCGAGGGGCTGGAAAGCCAGGAGCGGGACTCTGCCAGAAGCATGGCGAGGAGCTGGAAAGCCAGGAGTGAGACTCTGGCAGAAGCATGGCGAGGGGCTGGAAAGCCAGGAGTGAGACTCTGGCAGAAGCATGGCGATGGGCTGGAAAGCCAGGAGCGGGACTCTGGCAGAAGCATGGCGAGGGACTGGAAAGCCAGGAGCGGGACTCTGCCAGAAACATGGCGAGGGGCTGGAAAGCCAGGAGTGAGACTCTGGCAGAAGCATGGCGAGGGGCTGGAAAGCCAGGAGTGAGACTCTGGCAGAAGCATGGCGAGGGGCTGGAAAGCCAGGAGCGGGACTCTGGCAGAAGCATGGCGAGGAGCTGGAAAGCCAGGAGTGAGACTCTGGCAGAAGCATGGCGAGGGGCTGGAAAGCCAGGAGCAAGACTCTGGCAGAAGCATGGCGACGGGCTGGAAAGCCAGGAGCGGGACTCTGCCAGAAGCATGGCGAGGGGTTGGAAAGCCAGGAGCGGGACTCTGGCAGAAGCATGGCGACGGGCTGGAAAGCCAGGAGCAAGACTCTGGCAGAAGCATGGCGAGGGGCTGGAAAGCCAGGAGTGAGACTCTGGCAGAAGCATGGCGATGGGCTGGAAAGCCAGGAGCGGGACTCTGGCAGAAGCATGGCGAGGGACTGGAAAGCCAGGAGCGGGACTCTGCCAGAAACATGGCGAGGGGCTGGAAAGCCAGGAGTGAGACTCTGGCAGAAGCATGGCGAGGGGCTGGAAAGCCAGGAGTGAGACTCTGGCAGAAGCATGGTGAGGGGCTGGAAAGCCAGGAGCGGGACTCTGGCAGAAGCATGGCGAGGAGCTGGAAAGCCAGGAGCGGGACTCTGGCAGAAGCATGGCGAGGGGCTGGAAAGCCAGGAGCAAGACTCTGGCAGAAGCATGGCGAGGGGCTGGAAAGCCAGGACCGAGACTGGCAGAAGCATGGCGAGGGGCTGGAAAGCCAGGAGTGGGACTCTGGCAGAAGCATGGCGAGGGGCTGGAAAGCCAGGAGTGGGACTCTGCCAGAAGCATGGCGAGGGGCTGGAAAGCCAGGAGTGGGACTCTGGCAGAAGCATGGCGAGGGGCTGGAAAGCCAGGACCGAGACTCTGGCAGAAGCATGGCGATGGGCTGGAAAGCCAGGAGCGGGACTCTGGCAGAAGCATGGCGAGGGGCTGGAAAGCCAGGAGTGGGACTCTGGCAGAAGCATGGTGAGGGGCTGGAATGCTCGGAGTGGGACTGTGGCTGTGGAAAGGAAAGTTGGACTCTCTTAAGTCACCTTTTTTCTTATCTTATTCTAAGTTAATGCGAACAGCACCATGTATGTACAACAAAGATACACACTTTGCACTGTATTTTTACGTTGAGTAAATGATTCAATTAACAAAAAAATCCCATGAAATGTGCATCACAACTCTACATTGACTGTGCTTGATTGGGTGCACAATGGCCTTTTACAGATGTCCCTGGTGCCAGGGATGCTAATTTATTCCAGGAGATCCTGGCAGTAGTGACAATTTCCAGCTATGGTGAATGTGAGAAATGTGTTAGTATTGGACAAGATGGCACAATAAGGGTGTGGTAGGTTGTTAATGAGGGAAGTTTGGTATGACGGCAAAAGAAACCCCCCTCAACCTTGCAGAGAGAAAGCCTATGTACTACTCAACAAAACTGAAACTTGGCCAAAATATTGTGGGAGTCAGCCTACTAGGTCTGCTTATTTTTAGTTTATGTGCAAGGAGGATTTTTTAACATCTGTATCCAGTACTGTGGACAGTCAGGATATTGGTTCACGTGATGATTAGTGTGAATCCCATTCTCCAAACGACCAGCTAATTCAGTCCCTAAATTAAGCATGAGATCAGTATTGGAGAACAGATGTAATAATATGATTCATAAATATAACCAACTGTTCATGCAGTTTTCACCAACTGTTCAATAAGTTAGATGGTGCCACTGATACAATTGCATGCAAACCACTTGCTCATTGGCAGTCATTATATGGTTAAAGAAATATATTCCATATTAACCATAAAATCTTTCATTTCAATCAGCGTCCATGATGCACTATATTTAATGAAGTATAATTAAATAAATTGCATGGTCCATATGTTGCATACACATGTTTCTTTCTGTTTCCGAACAGATATTAAAACCATGAGACAAAATTGCTGATTGGCTTAAAGAACACATCCTCGACTAATTTATTTTATTTGGTAATATATAATATTCTGTTCCCAATTAATCAAAAAGGAACCTTGCAGCATTGGTAGCAGATATAGAGGTAATGCCAAAGCAACGGTGTCAAAATTCAGCTCTGTAGCACTGGTTAATTTTGGTGTTATGGACTACACTTGATATGCAAAGTGGTGAGTTGGGGAGATGGGGATCTACTCCCAACCATGTCTAGTTGGCCCATATGATTGCCACGTTATGGGTAATTGTGTGGGTTTTACATAAACATGCTCATTCGGCAGATTGTGATACCTAACACTGATTGATGCACAAAATGACATTTTCCACCTCACAGCCCTCATGAGCTATCTGTTTCAAATGTATAAGTTGAACAAGCACTTGTGTTGGTGGTAGAATGTTGTTTTTTTGGACTAGAGGCCTGGAACCAGTGGTGTTCCACAGCGATTGGTTCTGGGTCCACTTTTGTTTGTCATTTATATAAATGATTTGGATGAGAATATAGGAGAGATAATTGGTAAGTTTTTGGATGACACCAAAATTGGTGACATAGTGGACAGTGAAGAAGGCTATCTAAAGTTGCAAAGGAATCTTGATCAATTGGGTCAATGGACTGAGGAGTGACAAGTGGAGTTTAATTTGGATAAATGTGAGGAATTGGATTTTGGTAAAACGAAGGAGGGGAGGAATGATATAATTAATAGTAGGGCCCTGGGTAGTGTTGTAGAACAGAGACCTAGGGGGTTCAGATACATAATTCTTTGAAATTTGTGTCACACAGGTAAATAGAATAGTTAGGAAGGTGTTTAACACACTGGCCTTCAATACTGAGATCTTTGAATATAGGAGTTGTGATGTCATGTTGAAGTTGTACAGGATGTTGGTGAGGCCCCTTCTGGAATACTATGTGCAGTTCTGGTTGCCCTGTTATAGGAAGGATATTATTAAACTGGAGAGATTTATCAGGATGTTGACGGGAATGGTGTGTTTGAGTCGTAGAACTAGGCTTTTTAGGTTGAGACTTATTTCATTGGAGCATAGGAGGTTGAAGGATGACCATATAGAGGCTTATACAATCATGATGGGCACAAATAAGATGAATAGCAAAGGTCTTTACCCTAAGTGAGGCATTTCAAAGCTAGGGAGCATATTTTTAAGGTGAGAGGAAAACAATTTAGAAGGACATGAGGGTCACCTTTTTTATATGGAAAGTAGTTCGATTGTGGAATGAACTGCCAGAGAAAATGGTAGATGCAAGTACAGTTACAATGTTTACAAAGCATTTCAATAACTACATGCGTAGGAAAGGTTTAGAGGGATATGGGCCAAATGCAGGCAGGTGGGACTAACTTAGTTCAGGAACATGGTCGGTACGGACTAATTGGACCAGTTTCTGTGCTCTAAGACTCTATGCAATCAGATGCACAAGGAATCTCCCACCTTTCAGTAATTTCTTTTAAAGAGATCCCTCCAACTGGCCAATCAGTTCCTTGTTGTATCTGCTGCCAGTTACGTAATTTGCAGGAATGCTTCGTTTTGGGATGACTTCCAAAAAGTCGATAAAGTGTGCTGGGAATGAGGATGGACTTTGGGAAACCAGTGGCTGTTACTCGAAGGCCCCTGACTAAAGCAGATATGGTGATGTAATTGCAATTCACAGCTTCATGCTCCCTCGGCTTTGCTTGCCTATAAGAATACCTCTCTGTTCCAGTCAATGTCTTCCACTAATGTCTGAAACCCAGCTTCTGTAAAGTTGCAAAGCTGTATGTTCTCTTCCCATTTCAGTACTTTCTGAAGTTCTTCAAATATACACAGTTTCATTTCTATTATATTGTTATATTTATTCCACAATTATTACAAAACAATATCATAATTTTCTAGCTCTGAGTGCTACATTATTCACCATCTACATATCAAATCAAAGCAACATAGCATTCTGACCCACATTCTGGAAAAAAAAACACAATCAATATAAACTGTCTGTCTAAAATTGTGTGATCATTTTAGACTTAAATGACCTAAATTCCCTGCTGCAGTCAGAGTGCACCTTATCTTCAAGGGATTCAGCTCACATGAATTAGGGTCATCTGAGGTATGCTGTACCTCTAACAAAGGAATCAGTCCAACAATGCACTGCAGAAAGCATCCTATCCAGATGCATCGCAGTGTGTTTTGGCAAAGCTTCTTCCCAAGACCAAGTGTCGTGAACACAGCACAGTCCATCATGCAAATCACCTTCCATCCATTGACTCCATCTGTACTTCCCACTGCCTTGGTAAAACAACCAACATAATCAAAGACACCTTCCACCCTGCTTTGTCTCTCTTCCATCCTCTTCTGTTGGGCTGAAGTTGTGGAAGTTTGCATACACATAGGAATAGATTCAAGAACAACTTCTTCCTTGTTGTTATTAGATTTCTGAATAGACCGCTCAAATTTTAAATTCCATGTTGATCTTGCTCCTTGAGCACCTTCTCTGCAGCTGTAACAATGTATTCTTCACACTGTTCTCTTACCCTATGTACTTTGCATGGTAGGGTCTGTCTGTACTGTACACAAAACAAACGTTTTCACTCTAACAAGGTACATGTGACGATAATAAATCAAATAAGATAAGTCTTCCTTCCATTTCACACTACTCAGTCCCGATGGGATCATAGCGACTTGCCCCCTCCTGGAAAAGGTTATAAGGGATAGGATTTATAATCAAGTAGAAAAGAAAAAATTGATTAGGGATAGTCAGCACGGTCTTGTGAAGGGAAGGTCGTGCCTCACAAACCTTATTGAGTTCTTTGAGAAGGTGACCAAACAGGTAGATGAGAGTAAACCGGTTGATGTGGTGTATATGGATTTCAGCAAGGCGTTCGATAAGGTTCCCCACAATAGGCTATTGTACAAAATGTGGAGGAATGGGATTGTGGGAGATATAGCAGTTTGGATCGGAAATTGGCTTGCTGAAAGAAGACAGAGGGTGGTAGTTGATGGGAAATGTTCATCCTGGAGACCAGTTACTCGTGGTGTACCGCAAGGGTCGGTGTTGGGTCCACTGCTGTTTGTCATTTTTATAAATGACCTGGATGAGGGCGTAGAAGGATGGGTTAGTAAATTTGCAGACGACACTAAGGTCGGTGGAGTTGTGGATAGTGACGAAGGATGCTGTAGGTTGCAGAGATACATAGATAAGCTGCAGAGCTGGGCTGAGAGGTGGCAAATGGAGTTTAATGCGGACAAGTGTGAGGTGATGCACTTTGGCAGGAGTAACCGGAAAGCAAAGTACTGGGCTAATGGTAAGATTCTTAGTAGTGTAGATGAGCAGAGAGATATCGGTGTCCATGTACACAGATCCTTGAAAGTTGCCACCCAGGTTGACAAGGCTGTTAAGAAGGCATACAGTGTTTCAGCTTTTATTAATAGAGGGATCAGTTCCGGAACCAAGAGGTTATGGTAAAGCTGTACAAAACTCTGGTGCGGCTGCACTTGGAGTATTGCGTACACTTCTGGTCACCGCATTATAAGAAGGATGTGGAAGCTTTGGAAAGGGTGCAGAGGAGATTTACTAGGATATTGCCTGGTCTGGAGGGAAGGTCTTACGAGGAAAGGCTGAGGGACTTGAGGCTGTTTTCGTTAGAGAGAATAAGGTTGAGAGGTGACTTAATTGAAACATATAAAATAATCAGAGGGTTAGATAGGGTGGATAGGGAGAGCCTTTTTCCTAGGATGGTGACAGCGAGCACGACGGGGCACAGCTTTAAATTGAGGGGTGAAAGATTTAGGACAGATGTCAGAGGTAGTTTCTTTACTCAGAGAGTAGTAAGGGAATGGAACGCTTTGCCTGCAATGGTAGTAGATTCGCCTACTTTAGGTACATTTAAGTCGTCATTGGATAAGCATATGGACGTACATGGAATAGTGTACGTTAGATGGGCTTGAGATCGGTATGACAGGTCGGCACAACATCGAGGGCCGAAGGGCCTGTACTGTGCTGTAATGTTCTATGTTCTATGTTCTATGTTCTATGTACTTGAAATGTGCTCCAGACTGACACATTCCAAAGTCTAGGACTACATGCTGAAGCACAGATTAAAATTTAGGGCAGCTGCCATCAACGTACCGTGAGGATAGTCTAAGGCCTGTCAGCCAAAGTACAATGGGGGTCGGTTCAGTTATTGGACTGTCCCACGGCCTCAAATGTTTGCAAATAATATCTTGCACAAGTAAGAAATGTCTTTGGATTTGTTGGGACTGTCAGGAAAGTCAAAGTCCAATGTTGATTTGTTCTCCATGTGCTAAGAATGTACAGAACTGAACTACTTTAGTGACAATGAATGTATATCAAAGCTTCAAATGAATAAAATATATTTTTTAAATAGAAAAAAAAATTAAACTCCCCTTGAAACGAGCACTCCGCAGCTCTTAGACTAGGCTGGGGGTAATGGCTTATTGTGATCGTGAAGCCCTGTTTTTCAATTTAACCTCTGATGAATATGTTAAAGGCACTCAAGGTGATATGCTCCATCTCCCGTTCTATGCTGCTCTTAACAAAATGGCTAAAGTATTTGTATTAAACATACAATGTAAAGATTCTTTCAGTAAGAGTCTGGAGTAAGTTTGAAGAGTCTAAAAGAATGCTTATTCAAACAGCATCTATCTGGCAAACTGCAGTTGGCAGAAACTGGAGTCAGTAATTGAAAAAAAAACGACTCTGCCTAATTAAAAGTGAATTAAATGGAAATAATGACATTCCAGACAAGAACGTTAATCAGCAAATTGCACAATGCTGAATCATGAATGGCATTTTTGATTCATGCCTTCAGGTTTTCATTTTGTTTTTTTTCTAGCAATATTCCTCTTCACTGAAAATACTGGGCTGCATTATTTGGCTCCACATCACTGAAGGCAAGAAGAAAAGATGGTAGGGTTGGTGCGTGTGTTGGGGGGGGCGGTGGTGGGGATGGGGGCGGGGTGGGAGGGGACACACCTGATAATTTCTGCACAAAGTTTAAGAGAGTGCCAGAAACCTACAGAGGAGGCAGATTGTGACTCCACCGGTGTTCTTGACAGTAACAGACTGTCGACAGGCCTTTAAATGAACCAAGCATTAACATGTCCATGTCCATCAGCTGTTCCTGCGTGTCACCGTATCAATCTTTATCTGCACAAGTTCACTGCAGTATCTTCATCCTCTTGTGAGCTAGTGCACAGGCTAACCTTTCCCTCGAGTCTGTTTCTAGAGTACACATGCCCAATGACAGATTGCATGTTAATTCAATCTCTATCCAAACCACAAAGGTAGGCTCAGTGCCAATATCGAGTGGTTGCTGTAAGAGAACAATCAAATTGCAATGCTGCCTTTGGTGTGGCTATTGCTGGAATACCAGGCACCATGGTGACACTAGGGGATGGATTCCACGGTCATTTTCTAGGATGCAGTGAAATGTCATTGTGCAGGGAGATAGTATGTTTTAAATGGAGATACACTGTGATTCAAGATGACAGACGTGCACTTGCTAAAAATCAAGGGACAGCAAGTGACAGGGAGCTGGGAGGAGAATGGTAGGAGCAAATATGAAAGGCAGGCTCTGTTTTCAATGTTCCAGTTGGGAGCACTGAGACAGGGACAGAAATGTAAACATAGGTTCCTGTTTGTGTTTCATAGTGATAACTGGATTAAGCACTACATAGTAGTCCTGCAGTTGTCTATTACCAGACTGTTGTCAGTCAAGGTCAATCTGAATGCTCCAGTTCAAATCTTGATGGTTGGCATCATCAGCTGACTAGAAAACTGCTCTTAGGTTCTGCATTCAGAAAAATGTAGGGCCGTGTTAGGCCGAGTGAAGAAGCAAATGCGTCAAAATGTGGGCATTATGTCCATGGCCACTCCATCTCCAGCTTTCACATCATTTCAGAAAAGGGGTGAAATGGAATTTGAGAAGACGTTTAAGGCAGGAACATGTCTTCATTCTGGATGGCGTGCTAATTGTTACGGCTTCAGTATTCACTCCCAATAATGCCAAGTGCAATTTCTTCTTTGGGGATGTGTCATTGGTTCTCACCCAAATAATTGCTGCTGACTCTCATTATACATCTCACCCTTCTGCTAAAGTGTGTCATAATGTTTAGGTGACCTGTCATAGGTGAATAATTGAGAGTATCTGCATTCTGCAAGATGCGAGTCTGAGGTTTGCTAAGTGTGAGATGAATGAGGTGGAGCAGATGACTGTGAGGCATGAGTCCTGATTGCTAGAAATTGCTGAGGGATATGGTATGTCTTGAGATGTTGGAGATGGACTGCAGCAAAGGCATTCAGAAGCAGCCTTGTTTCATTTAGTAGTTTCCCTTTAAGAGTGTCACATTGTCTTTAGGAAAAGCAGAAACAAATACTCTCAGCAAATCCCACATAGCTGCAAGATGAGCACGCAAATTATCAGAAACATAGGGCAAGGTCTTCCCTGTCCCTGAAAAAAGTGAACATTGATGACAAAGTTGGAAAAAAAGGTAAAATCAGTAGTGATGAAATTCTTGATGTCCAGAGCAAAACTCTGATTCTCCAAGAAAGTGTGAGTGGCAAGACTAGAATCTAACATGTTGAGCAACAAGAAGCCCATTCGCATCAACTTGCATGCATTAGCGTGGCATTATTAACTAATCTTGCCTTAGTGACATGCAGTTTGCCATTCTCCCACCCATCAGACAGAAGCTAGACTGCAACAACTGCCTATATGAAAGTTAGTGCTGCTGTGTGGCAATTCCAGCTTGCTACTTGCTCTTTTGGGCATCTGTGTTGGACACCCAGCACTATAATATTCAGGCACACTCTACAGACCTCAACCTCCTGCAAATCTCAGTTCACAGACATTGGCATCAGACAAGTACCAATCTCACCTTATCCTTGTGACACAGCCCTGGCGGACTTACAGTACAGTTCTCCACTTCAATGCTGCACTTTGGAGCACGCTGGCACCTTTTGTTGGAATTATGCTGTGCAGACACTTTGCGACAGACCACGTACATCACAGGGCTACTTGTTCACTCTTTTAATGCTCATTTACCTGTGCTCACCTTGATGTTCACAATGTTCCTGCCTTGCTTTGTCTTTTTGTGCATAGTCTCCTCAGCTAGAGTTTAAAGACTCACAGTCCTTATATCTTGCCCTGCTATTAATTGCAGACACAGAGCCAGACAGCTTGTTGTGCTGTCAGGAGTTATCAATCAAGGAGGTGGACATGTTGCTGTACAGTATAGTGCTACATCAATGTCCCAGCTGCATGATGTGTCAGCAGCTCATGTGGCAAATGCACTGCATGTGTTTCAAGCAAATGGCCATGCCTTGAGGTTTAAGGGGAGTAATCCTCAGTCATGCTTGGGGACACAGCCTTCAATCGGGGGTGCCGGAACAGTCAGTCAAGGGAAGCATCCAATATCAGCCTGAGTCTTCAACATGGTCAGTCAGTGGGCTTGAGGGAGTGGAGTCAGGGGTCTGTATCATTACAATCTGGGGAATGGACCATGGTCAGATCTACAAGTCAATTGAAACCAGTCTGGCAAGTTGTGGTTAATGATGATTGGGAGCTGCACAGAGATTAGTCAGGGTCCTGTCATCCAAGTCAGTCAGGCAACTGGACCCTGGTCAGAGCTGGGGTCCAGCTTAATGAGAGCCATATGGGCTATCAAGGGCTATTGCTATGGCAGAAAAGTTGGGGGAACTCTGAGCCAGAATGCTGTGATGCAGAGGAGATAATTCAGTCAAAAGGGAAATTCAGAAAGGGAAAATATAGAACAGAGAGACCTCAGGTTCAGATACATAATTCTTTAAAGTTTGTCACAATTAGACTGTGTGGTTAAGATGATGTTTAGCACAGTTGGCTTCGTTGTTCAGACATTTGAGTGTAGGAATTGGGAAGCTATGTTGAGGTCGTACTGGACATTGACGGGGCCTCTTCTGGACTACTATGTGTAGTTCTGGTCACCCTGTCATAGGAAGAATGTTGTTAAACTAGAGAGGATTCAGAAGAGATTTACCAGGAATATGCTGGGATTTGAAGTTTTGAGTTATAAGGAGAGGCAGGATAGGCTGGGACTTGTTTCTCTGGAGTGTAGGAAGTTGAGGAATGAACTTATAGATGTTTATAAAATCATGAGGGGTATGGATAAGGTATATGGCAAGTGTCTTTTACATAGGGTGGGGGATTCCATGACTCGGGGGCATATTACTAAGGTGAGAGGAGAAAACTTTTAAAGGGACATGAAGGGCACCTTTGTTTACACAGAGAGTGGTTCATGGGATGAATTAACTTTCAAAGGAAGTGGTGGATGTGGATACAGTTACAGTTTAAAAGACATTTGGATAAGTATATGAATAAGAAAGTTTTGGAGGGATATGAGCGCAGACACAGGCAGGTGGGACCAGTTTAATTTGTGATTATGGTCAGCATGGCCTGGTGGGACCAAAGGGCCTGTTTCCATGCTGCATGACTCTATAACTCTATGATTCCATGGTAACTCTATATCTTTCTCCACAGATCTGGCTTGAGTGTGTCCAGTGGTTTCTGCTTTTATATTTAAAAGTGTTTTTTTCTTCCAGAGGACATGGATGTTACTGGTAAGGCCACATTTGCAGTCCATCCCTAATTGGCCATGAATAGCCCTTTTCAAGAAAAGTAAGCAGTCAACCATATTGTTGTGGTCTGGAGGCACATATAGACCAGACCAGTGAGGATAGCAGATTTGCTTGCCCAAAGGATGTTACTGAAGCAGATTCTTTTAACAACAGTCCCGTTTTACATTCCAGACTTAATAGTTAAACTTAAATTCCACCAGCATTCACAGTGGCCATGTGCCCAAAGTATTAGTCTGGGCCTCTGGACGAGCTTCCCTGCGATATTCTACCAGACCAGTGTCCTTCCCACTTGCATAGCAATACTACTTGCATTATTGCCCTTCACAAAAGTTTGTATTTTACTTATGGTTTACACTGAGTTCCACTGTGAAATTGGCAATCTTGTGCAAGCACTGAATAAGCAATACAAAAGGGCAAAATCCTTAAGTATCTTCATATTCTTTCAGAAATAAATAGCATTGCCGAGAGTACAGAGTTGACAATGATCAGCTCAATCTGTAGATCCATTGCATACCAGCTAGCTGCTAAATAGGGCAAAACCACTACCTAACTCTCTTGGTATATTGTCTTCAAATCTGCCTCTATGGGTGTTTCATTTAGTTTATATAAATCAGAGTCTTAAGTTAGTGATGTCATTTGTTGCCCTGCGTAATTCTATCAGTCACTTCTGACATTATAAGAATGACTTTCGGATGGATGCAATCAATGAAACAAAGAAAGGTTCTTTCATCAACGTAATGAATGTTCAGGAATTTAACTGAATATTGTGCTAACGAAGCGTATTCTGAAGAAAGGAAAAACAATACAATAGTTTATAAGACATTTTGTAACCCAGTAATTTACTTTTGGTTGTATCATTTCCTTTACTATTGCCTCACAATTCATCAATGACAACTGTTATTCATAGGGTTAGATGTAGGAATGTTTTCTTATGATTGTACTATTTTAGCACCATTCACAACTCCATAGTTAATGAATCAATTAATGCCCAAATACAGCTAAACTTGAACAACATATACTCTTGGGCTGCGAAGAACGAAGTAACATTTGCGCCACACAAGTGCTGGACAATGAACATTTTCAACAAAGGAATGTCTAACCACTCACCTTGATGGGCCACCAATGTCACCATTGAACAGAAACTGAACTGGATTGACTACATAAATACTGTGGCTACAATAAAAGGTCAAGGGCTGGGAATTCTGTGGTGAGTGACTCAACTCCTAAATGCCCAAATTCTGTGAAGTAGGTTCAAGGCACAGTTATTGTCCACTTGGATGAGTCAAGTCTAAAAACACTCAAAATGCTCCAAACCACCCAGGACAAAATTGCCAGCTTGATGGCACTCCATCCAGCCCCTTCAACATTCACTCCTTCCATACTATGATTATTAGGTGTAATAGTTATAAGATATATTGCAGCATCTCACCAACAATTCTTCAATAACTTCTCCCAGAGCTTTGATTTCTCCCACATTACGAATGAGGGCATCAAAAGCAAAAGAGCACAATGACCTCCAAATTATAAAGATATTGATGTCCTTCTGGTTCAAAATAAAGTAATTGTCTTCCTATTAGCATTTTAGATGCAGCTTCCCACCAATTTCTCAAGAACAATTCTTGAGAAGAATAATCCATCAATGCATCATATGAAAGTTCCTCACCTTTTGCAGTCGTTATGAGATTATATGTAGAACAAAGCGTTTTGTATTCTTCCTGAAGCAATGTCTTGTAACCTCAAATTCGACATAGCACAATGCAGTTGCTTGTCTGAAACTTTGAGCTAGCTTATTCACAGAAAACAAGAAATAAATGCTAATTAATGGAACATTTCTGCTGAGCAAGAACTGAATTCACCTTATATGTTCATTAGATTGTGTTTCTTATCATGAATTCATAGGACGATGTGACATAGAGGGTGTCATTTGGTCCATTGTGTTTGTTCTGGCTCTTGAGCAGATTTATATAATTATAGAGTAATGGAGAGATGTAGGGTTATTGTGACACAGAAGAACGCTAGGCAACCCATCCAGTCGATGTTAGCTGTCCTTAAAACAATCCAATCTGCCCCATTCCCCCACTCTTTTCTCATAGCCCTGTAAGTTTATTTTTTGTCCAATTTCCTTTTGAAATCATCCATCTCCATGTCCACCAGCCTTTTAAGCAGCAAGTTCCAGATTATTACCACACATAAGAATGTTCTTATTTACAACCCTCCATATCTCTGACTCAAAACTGTGTGTCGTCCTTACAGAATCAGCTAATGGGAATGCCTTTTCCTTGTCTACTTAATCTACATGTGCCGTAATTTTGTACATTTCTATCAAATTTTCCATCAATCTCCTTCACTCTTGTTTCAGGGACAACTCTTGCTTCACAAGCATTTCCTCATAATTAAATTCCATCATCGCTGGAACTATTTCGGTAAATCTCCTGTACATCCTTTCAGGGACAGCCCCAATTTTTCCTTAACGTTGTGACCAGAAATGGATGCAATATTTTGTCCATGCTCATAACTTGCATGCTTTTGTACTGCCGATTTCACCTGCTAACCTGTACTTTGATCCAGTCACTATTTAGCATGATGAGAAATCCAATAGCGAAAGCCTACTTTATCCTCAAACATTCTACCATACTGTACGAGAAGGATTTATCAGATTCAAAGGCACAAATGTTATTCTGCTGTTGAGGTCTCTTTCGTGATATTACATTCTTGCTTTGGCCTGTAAATTAACAAAGTATTGTTCAGTTTAGAGCAAATTACCAGTAAAATGTTGAACCTAGACAGACCTTTAAAGCAATTAGTTCAATGCTGATTTAAAGAACATTCAATGCAAACTGATAACATTTATTTCGGGTAACTTTAATTAGTTGATGTCAAGTTCTGCAGATAGAGACAACGGCAACAACATAAGGTTCACTAGAATGTAACTTATAACATGGTAGAATAGAATTATGGTGAGATTCATGCATTTAGTAATGCAGGAGGATTATGTTGAAAAAGAATTTGGCAAAACAAAAATTATTGGTAAGGGGCAAGGTCTTTAAAATTCACCTTATATGGGGTTATAACAAGTGATACAGAAATATCTAGACTATTACACGTGGAAAGTGTAAGATAAAACTCTTGAAAGTGAATGTCAGAGAATATAATTTAAGCTTCAATGAAAGTCTGATCAACCTGCATACTGAGCTCTGAACTGTATTTTGTTTTGGCTTCTGCATCAGGTATTTGTTATAAGAACTGCTTGTAAATGTATGTTTAAGTCTTGTACAAATAACAATCTTAATAGCTGGTATTCAATGTTGTAAGTTATATTGAATTTAGGAAAACATTAGGACTAAGAATGCAACAGATATTGTTCTTCTTTGATATAACAGTGTTCAGATGCTTATGGAAAACATTTATGGCTGATGTAAATAAATAGATTTGATTTTAGTCTGCAAAGACAGGAGGAAAGTCGTTGCTATATAACCTGATGTTTTCTTGAATTGATGTGAAATTTATGAGGAATCCATGTATCTTTATGAACTAAAAATTCTCAGATTAAATTTTTGATGCAAAAGTAAAATATTGCAGGAGTTGAAAATCTGAAGTAAAAACAAATTAAAAGCCGGAAATACTCAACAGGGTCAGCCAGCAGCTATGAGGAGAAACAGTTAACATTAGGTCATCAAAATCATTAGCCTGAAAAGCTAACTCTGTTTCTCTCCACAGATGATACCTGGCCTGCTTAGTACTTCCAATTATTTTTGTCCTTGGTCAAGGTCTGATATTTGTTTCCAATTCCAGAGCACTTGGATCAATTCATTTGGTCACTGAGATATTACAGCTGTTAATAAGTGTCAGGCTGCAGGGGTAGTGACACCTTAGAACATAGAACATAGAACATAGAACAGTACAGCACAGAACAGGCCCTTCAGCCCACAATGTTGTGCCGACCATTGATCCTCATGGATGCACCCTCAAATTTCTGTGACCATATGCATGTCCAGCAGTCTCTTAAATGACCCCAATGACCTTGCTTCCACAACTGCTGCTGGCAACGCATTCCATGCTCTCACAACTCTCTGCGTAAAGAACCTGCCTCTGACATCCCCTCTATACTTTCCACCAACCAGCTTAAAACTATGACCCCTCGTGCTAGCCATTTCTGCCCTGGGAAATAGTCTCTGGCTATCGACTCTATCTATGCCTCTCATTATCTTGTATACCTCAATTAGGTCCCCTCTCCTCCTCCTTTTCTCCAATGAAAAGAGACCGAGCTCAGTCAACCTCTCTTCATAAGATAAGCCCTCCAGTCCAGGCAGCATCCTGGTAAACCTCCTCTGAACCCTCTCCAAAGCATCCACATCTTTCCTATAATAGGGCGCCCAGAACTGGACGCAGTATTCCAAGTGCGGTCTAACCAAAGTTTTATAGAGCTGCAACAAGATCTCACGACTCTTAAACTCAATCCCCCTGTTAATGAAAGCCAAAACACCATATGCTTTCTTAACAACCCTGTCCACTTGGGTGGCCATTTTAAGGGATCTATGTATCTGCACACCAAGATCCCTCTGTTCCTCCACGCTGCCAAGAATCCTATCCTTAATCCTGTACTCAGCTTTCAAATTCGACCTTCCAAAATGCATCACCTCGCATTTATCCAGGTTGAACTCCATCTGCCACCTCTCAGCCCATCTCTGCATCCTGTCAATGTCCCGCTGCAGCCTACAACAGCCCTCTACACTGTCAACGACACCTCCGACCTTTGTGTCGTCTGCAAACTTGCTGACCCATCCTTCAATTCCCTCGTCCAAGTCATTAATAAAAATTACAAACAGTAGAGGCCCAAGGACAGAGCCCTGTGGAACCCCACTCACCACTGACTTCCAGGCAGAATATTTTCCTTCTACTACCACTCGCTGTCTTCTGTTGGCCAGCCAATTCTGTATCCAAGCAGCTAAGTTCCCCTGTATCCCATTCCTCCTGACCTTCTGAATGAGCCTTCCATGGGGAACCTTATCAAATGCCTTACTGAAGTCCATATACACCACATCCACAGCTTGACCCTCATCAACCTTACTAGTCACATCCTCAAAAAACTCGATAAGGTTTGTAAGGCATGACCTTGGCCATGTTCCACATTTTTAGTGGTTTGAGTTGGGGTCTACATGGCTCCTACTTACATCAAGGCTCTGGCGACAAAACCTATTCACAACTAACTTGTTAGATAGTTTGTTGAAATAAAATGAAATTGCAAAAGGTTTGCACTGCCATAGCAAAGAACCTTTTCAGATAATTGAAGGATTTGAAGATCAGGAGACAATGAGAGCGAATTTTCTAGCTCCTGACAATGAGAGCTGAGATTGTGATGTGCTAATAATCAGCGTCCTTTGTTTCTGAAACAGGCTGCAAGCCAACTTTGGGCTGCCTGCTAATTAACATGATTGTAGTGTGTAGCCAGTACTAATTGCACTGCTGGATAGCTGAACATCTCAGCAAGGATCTAACATAGGCAAAAGTAAGCACTAATATAGCCTCTAATATTTTTATCATGTATGTGGATGATTTATTTAAGTGTACAGCCCTTTTTAGTTAAGTGTAACTGTGTGTGCATAGTAACCTAAAGGGGACTTGTGTATGGTCTACATGGACAGCTTCAGGTTGTGACAGTGGTGGTTAAAGGGAACACTGGCTAGCTCTAATTGAAGCTAGCCTGTATTATTTGAAACAGGTCTGCCTCTCTCCTCTTCTACAGCCTTTCAGATGCTCAACTTTTTACTGGAGACAAGTGTTGACCCCTCATACCATTGTATGGGACCTCACCATTAATATTTGACCAGAGGTATCAAGTCCTCAGATGAAAATGCCATAACTGAGTTTAATTCAGAGGAACCAGAAATAAGGACTTTGATGGGTTAGAGTACAAGACAAGACTATGAACATGCATAGGTTTGAAGACAGGTCTCTGGAACTGAGACATTAACTCTGCTTTCTCTCCGTGGATGCTGCCAGACCTGCTGAGTTTCTCCAGCAATTTCTGTTTTTGTTTCTGACTTCCAGCATCTGTAGTTCTTTATTTTTGTTTTGATGAACATACATGTAGGGTTCAAGGTACAAGGACAAACAAGGACACTTACAAATAATACTAAGGGAATGGAGAAGGATGAATAATTACATATTGTATGTATTATTGAAAGCATTGTTGGAATATATAGTTATTCAACAAGCTTGAGGAACACATCAAATGCCTTTTGACAAAGGCCTGTTTGTGCAGCATGCAGTGGCTCTCCTTCAAATAGCCCATGCCAAAGAATTCTTATTTAGAACGCTGATGGATATCTCCATGACATTCTTAGTTGCAAATTGCTTTTATGTGTATATGCACTAGGTCGTTGAAAGGCATTTTGAGGCTTGCACGGACTGAGGAGCAGCCACCCTCTGGTATGGTTAGAATATGTTGGGAGAAATTGACAGGTACAGGATGAAAATATCATGGCTGTTACCAGGATAACATACTTTCCCTTGTGGCATTTTCCCAGACAACCTCTTGTAATGCCTTGTAGCATTTGTCACTTCTACCAGCGTGTGCTCCTGTGTAGGTTGTTTGAAGCAGTTTACTGCCACCTTTGCTTGGTTTTGGGCCTATCTAGAGATTTGTGGTAAAGGATAGACCACCACAATGTATCTACAGAAGAGGTACAATTCTTCCATAATAAGAATGTCTATTGCATAACAGCAATAAATACAACTATATTTGGCTCGCCACAATTACAAGGGCCTTGGAGAGCTGGTATAGATACTTCTGCTCCCTCCAAAAGTAGAAATTCTGTCTTCACCCACAGCTTTGTGTGAGATCAGTGGAACAAGTGGAGTCAATGTAACATGGATATTAACCCCTTCAGAACTATTACAATGTCACTGATATGGGGTTCTGCACTTTAACACAGCCCAACCCTCCTGTAGTTGAGCAAGACTTCAGCCCACAATATTTAACAGAGTATGTTAACACAACCTGCGAGGCCTAAAATAGCAATAATGCTGCCTCATCAGTCTTGGACCATGAGTAATGTCATGATCTGGCCACGTTCCGTGGTTCTGGTGTACTTACACACGTTCATCAAGCATGCTAGCACGATGCACTGCATGAGGTCCCCCAAAAATTACCAATAACACAGCATTCACCTTTTTCTAGAATGTGAGCTCCCAACAATGTTGGTAAATTTTTATTTAGTAATGAGTCAAAGGGCTATGAAGAGTGGGCGGGTAAGTGGAGTCGAGGCTAAAATGAAATCATCCATAATCAAAGATCCTCAGACAACACCTTTCAAACCCACGGCCACTTCCATCTAGACGGGCAGCAGATCCATGGGGATACCACTAACTGCAAGTTCCTCTCCAAACCACTTATGATCCTGGCTTGAAAATATATCGCAGTCACATCAGTGTCGGTGGGTCAAAATCCTGGAGTCCCCTCCTTGACAGTATTGTGGGCCAACCGACAGCAGGTGAGCTCCGCTGTTCATGAAGGTTGCTCATCCACACCTTTTCACGGGCAACTAGAAATGGGCAATAAATGCTGGCCCAGCTCTCATCCCACAAATGAATTTTTAACAATGTATGGCAGGCTTGAGGCGCTATATTGGCTACTCTTCTTCCTAATTCTTATGTTCTTATGGCAACCAGTTCAAATCACTCCTTTCTAAAGGATATTCCCTCATTCTTCTTTAACATTGTCCAAGAATGATTGTAGCATGAACAAACAGTTTGGTTTAGCAATACCCTGCATGATACTGTGATATTCTGTGTTCAATTTTCTCAAACATGTGAGCAATTTTCAAAATTCACTTTGAAATTCGTTTGCTTGCTCTATATTTGCAATCTCATCAACTTTACAGATTAATCTCCACTTTCAGCATGCAGCCTCTCAGTAGGGAACATTCTTGACTCTGAGTGATTCCATTATATTTCTCCCCATTTATCTCAGTTTTGTCTTGAGTTGACTCTTTTCTTTTAATAATGTTCCTCCAGCTCTTGCAATTTTATGGATCATCATTGTCATTAAATTTATCTATACTATTTAAATTGATCCGATATTGCTGAAGCACCAGCTCCTGCACTGAGTTTAAACTCTGCAGGGTGTCCATTCACTTCCAGTCTGATACTTCACTGTTTGTCTCCATAGCCATTAATTTCTCCCAAAAAGGTTTTTCTCCAACCTTGAAGGTTATGAACCAGTTGAATGTGGCATTGCTTTAAGGATTTCTCCATTTGTTTTCCAGCGGTCTGAATTTTAAAGTGACAGATTGCTTTAGAATAATGTATTTTCCATAGTTGGGCCATGTGTTGTCCCTGTTGGACATTCTTGAGTGGCCTGTTCCTATCCCATAAAAAGAATGCTTCAAAATAACAATTGCTTTTCACTACTTTGGTGGGCTGTGTTTTTTGTCTGTCTTCTCCTTTGACGCCAATGAACCAAAGTCTCTCGCTTGAATTTTTTTCTTGACGTATCAGTTTTCCTTCAGTCGAATACTGTTCTCATTCCAAAGTTACATTCGTCTAACAATGTACACCACTTTTTCTAATATTTAGAATCCTCTGGCTTGAATGTCTCATCTACCAGCCCTTCTCTGATCCTGTCAATAATTAATTCTGTTTTTATCTCTTCATTAGCACAAATTCTCCACTAGCCTATAAAGATCACCAATGGATGAATTCACATTTTTTCTTGGCCTCTGTTTCCTTCTATTAATCCTCACCTGTTCGATAATTAAATTTCAACAAACAATAAAATTAATCCCAATTTTTTTGTTGCGTGTTTGGTGATCTAGCTTCATTTTTCTTCCCAAGATAATGCAGCTGGAGTCCGTGCAATTTTCTGGAAAATACTTGTTATTCATATCTTGGTCAATAGACACATGCTCTTCACTTAGAGTTTTTGCTTTCTTCCAGCTGTCTACTTAATCCTGCGAGTCTCACTACATCATTATTATGTAGAGTCCTGATATTAATCCTGTTATATTACAGATATAGTTTAGTAATGCACCAATGTTACAATGATTGAAGTGATAATATTTCATTCGATGTTGAATTGACTTGCCCTAGTGGAAAAAGTGCATTACAGATTCATTCTCTCACCCTGCAGCAATGAAGGATGAACCCTGCCATCTCTAAAGCTCTGAGAAGCTGATAATATTACTTTATCTCCAGACTTCTAATTGACATTTGAGATCTCTATAATCAGAGTTAATCACTGGTGCTCTCCTATTCCTTCGAACATTGTGTTCTTTTCTCCAGTCAGGGGAACAAGACAAGTCTGTGAATAATCACAAAGCTCGTATGTGCATTTGATGGATACAAAATGAGGGTGACCAGCAGGCAGTTGCAAGGTAAATGTCACAGCCATCCATTTGAGATATGTATTTAAATTGGAGAGGTGTGTCCACATTACATTATTTAAGGGGTGAATGGCAGAGGTGGATTGAGGAAAAAAAGAAAAAAATGCATTGAAGTTAAAAGATAGGTTCTGCTAAAAGTTAAAGGAGCGCAAAAAAGTGATGTGACGGGTGTGCATTTCACAAGACAAAGTTAAGGGTGGTGTACTACAGGCTGTAAGCAAATCTGAAACTGCACACGAGTTTTCTGACCTGGTTATATCACTGAAACTCTGAAATTAGACAAGATCTAAACCCTTGTGACAAAACTCCCACTTTCAGAGCATGTCCATCTCCATTTCCTTCCTTGTTGTTGCCACATCCAGTGGGACATGCAAGAATAACTTATTGACTTTGGGCACAGTCTTGCTCCTCTCTCCCTCAACTGCTGAAGTGCTGCTTAATTGAATCCAATGCTCGGAAACTCTATTGCTCCTTCAGCACTGAAACTGTGAAATGGACCTGTTGGCAATAGAGCTGAAATTACATCAAGCAGCTTTGCACCATCTTTGTTCATACCTGTCGGAGATGTGAAATCCAGGAGTACCATGATACTGAGGTATTCCTGTTGAAATCAGATATTCCTCTGAGCCCCATGTTTCACTTGTTTGTTGCCTGTCGCAGACCTCTCCGCCAATCCCCAACCACCATAACTTGGAGGTAATCTCTAGTTTAATGGACAAGCTCATTGACTTTTCACTGATGTTTAGTTTCATGGGCCAACATTTTCTAGTCTAGAGTTAACGGCAGATGTCTAAGACAACATCACATCGGTTATGGGCCATGCTGAGTTTCCTGGATTGATCACTCACTCTTTAGCTAAATCTACACACAAGCAATCTCTTTGGAGAGTTAAACAATGAACTGCATTTGGATGATGTGAGATTATTCTAGCTCCTGCTATGGAACCTGTGGTTAAAAGCCCTGGTGCCATGTTTAAGTGCCACCTGGGCGTCCCTTCACTCACTGCGAGCCGGGAATTCCAAAACAGACTGTTGTCATTGCTCCCACCCTTCCTTCTGAGATACCTGTAAAGGTTAGATAGTTCTGCTCTTTACTGATGCCTCATTGAACACCCTGCTCCAGGTCAGAAAGGAGAATCTCTTTAGCTTTGAAGGGAAACAGAAGCCCTCCCTGCCATCAGAGCAGATGAATTAGGCTAGATTACATTGGAGGTGAAAGTCTGAAATAGGCATTAATGCCAAGGAACCCATTGCAGATCTCCTAGATTTTGCAAAGGCAAGTGTTGCTGTCTTCTCATCGCAACCTTGCTCTCATGGGGCCATCATTCAGTCTACTTCAGAATTAGTAAGGCCCTGGGTTCAACAGCAGCAGTAGCAACTTGTGGTTTTTTTTCTAGAGTCTAATATATAAACAAAACTATTGTTCTGAAGATTATTTTTAATTAAAATAAAACAAGCCCTCAGCTCAGAAAGCATTAAATTTTCTCTGTAGTGCTTCAGCACAGTCCAATATGCAATGGTGACAATCCCCTTCTCCATTCCATACAGACACAACACAGAATGCAGCATTCAGTCCTCCATTCATTGCTGAGTCAATGGGCCTATCTAATTATCAATGGTAGAGGATTAGCAACTGGGTAGTCTTAACAAGAAGGAGCAATTGTCTCATATAAAAAGGTACAATTTATTGTACGATAGAAACATATATAATTCTAAAGAAGGGTCACTGGACCCAAAACATTAACTCTACTTTGTCTCTACAGATGCTGCCAGACCCGCTGAGTTTCTCCAGTAATGTCTGATTTTGTTTATGTATGATTAACGTTAACAAGTCAGACAGATCAGGAAGCAGGTATGGTCTAGCTGTCTCCATTGGAACCTTGAGCAGTACAGATTGTTTTAACACCAAAGGTCTGTGTGTCATCATCAAGTTAGATGGAGGTAATGCAACTTTCATGTTAATTCTTTCTGAATAATTGCCTTATACAATAGGGCACACCTTCACAGCATGCTCAACCTTCTTCTTTCTCTCATTGCCAGAGAAGTTGGCAGACAGCAAGAAGAAAAGGCACAGACTGCTGGTGCTCTTCCTGATCTCCACATTCTCACTGCATTCAAGGAAGATGTGGACCAGATGGTAGGTGATGTCCAAGACTTGGTACTGAGCTGATGGCAAAGTGTGGAATGACAGAAGCCAGTGAAGTCTGCTCTTCTCAGCAGTGTCGCCATTCTTGTACATTCCTCTCCACAAGGGTTTGTGTTTCTTTGCTTCTGCTCTGGAGATCTGGCTCCTAGAATGCAAAATGAAAGCAAGAATATACCAAATTTCCTCCTAAGGTATGAATGGTTGGCCACTGGTGAAATAGAAGAGGATGTGGATGCTGCTCAGTGTAATACTTTGCAAAAATCCCCAGTATTGGAAATATATGGACCGAGCTCTGCACTTTTAAAACTTCTAAATAAAAACTGTGCTGGGTCTGCAGAGAGGTAAGCAAACCACAAGGAGATTGGTGAGCGGGGTCTGGAGGACGGTGGCTATGGTGGTATCTCATGCCTGCCTGACTCATTGGACCATAGTCCAGTCATCTTAGCATCTGTGAGGGCCCTTCTGCATTACCTCAGTATTCTCAGTTTCAGCTTCATCCTCAGAGGAAACCGTCCCCTTGGAGAAGTGACAGTGTGAATTGTTGTAAGCATCATTTAAAACTGTTCCACTGTAAAGACAAAAGCCACAGGTAGTTAATTCAAAAATGGAACAAGAGTTGCAAACTGGCAGGCACTTGCCTCCTTTCGATTGAAGGCCTTGTGAAATGCTGAGTTTCTCAATTACAAAGAAGTTAATTGGGTATACGAAGATAATTCTGGCAAGTTTTGCAGTAAAGAGATAGAAAAACACAAAGAAAGGCCTCTCGCCACCTTGCTGCCAATATACCCAAACCATCTCCTGAGGGGGGAAACTTACTTCCTGAAATTTATCTCGATGGCAAGGAACTAAAACATCAACTCTCACCTGTTAAGTGCTTCTGAACATGACAGAAACTGGAAAATCCTACTCATTACATCATTTCCTCTACCACCAACTCCATTGACTGCTACACGCAAGCTTCGATGGGGACTGTTAGCAGCCTGTCAAACTGCACAGCCATTTATGGTTCGGCCTATTATACACATGTCCATCTTTGCTTGGTCTCCCATCAGTAGACATGCACTTCCGAAGGATTCGCCCAAAAGTGAACAGGAAATGTTTATGTGGCTTGTACCCTTCCCAACTCAGGGAACTGAGACCAGTTGTGAAGTCTCTCTGATGCTCTCCACTGAAATTAGGAATCAAACCTGTGGCATTCACAGATGAACTGAGAGCAGGAAATGCATAGTTTAGCATTTACAAATCAAAACACATTCAACTCCACATATGAGAATTCCTTATCAAATTCTCCTTCCAATTTGAACACTGCAAGGTTATTTACTACAGTTTTCTTTTTGAAGAAAGATATATTCATTATTCTGTTTAAGCTCAACCATTGATTTTTTTTAATGGCTAAATTGAACCGTGTGATCTTTGATGAATTTCAACCCATTCTCGAGTATATTGTACCTTTAAAGTGTGGAAATGATTAAATTTATGATTCTACTGACACTGCACTCCATTTAATGACTGTGACTCAGGTATTTCTTGCTTATCTAGTCAGTGCAGTCTGTGTTCCCTTTTTCACATATCTTGTGTTTCCATTTACCATGACACAAATTTTCTACTCAATTATCTTTCAATAATTTTCCTGTAACCATAAAAATTTCGGAACAGAAAACCACGTTGGCTATTTAGCAGGTACCGTCTTCACCACCCTAGGCACATACCTTAACCCCATTTCCCAGCCAATACATTGCATCATTTAATATTTTTCTTCTTAAATCTCTTTTCACTGTTGTAATTGAATCAGTTTCATTTGTTAAACACAGTCAAATATCCTCTAACCTCAGTACTTTGCTAAGAAAAAGATCTTTACACTCTTCCCTCCACATTTTTCCTTTTTCATCCAAACCCAAATTCCCAACATTTTATCATTTTTGTGATATTGTAAGTTTTGCAAATTGTCACGGCTGTTTGCTTTTAGTATTTTTACTCAGAACTTTTTAGAAGTATTAAGTGCAATGGTAACAACATTTCCAACTTTGCCATTACTTATCATGGTTTCTCAGACATTTAAATCCAGATTTAAGTTCAGGTAAAATAATTGGATTTTTAAAATAAATGTAAAACTTTTAATGTTTTTCACTTTCAGCATTTTACAATTTTCTGCTCAAGTTTATTTTCTGCTTTGACAGGAGTATTCTTTCTTCCACTGAATATTTTAAATTAACACTTTACACTAAAAAAACTCTTGGAGCATCATCAGTATTGTTGAACATTCTGTAAGTTTCTTCAGAAATAAAATCAGAAAATGGCAGCACCTGCAGCTTCATCACTATGGGTGTTGTTTCGGTACCAAAATGCTTCCTGTGAACATTTCCAAGATGGCATGCGTGAAAAGCCACTCTGGTGAGGGCATTAACATGGGCATTAGGAGCTTTGCCCAAACTTATGTAGAGCAGACAAATGGTGACATCAGTTCGTAAGCATGCAATGTTGAAATATCAGCAACATTGCCATTTCTGACCTCACCACACTCACACTCTGTCTCAGCCTTGCACAGCAGAACATGCATCCAGCAGCAGTTAGCAAAGCTTCTGAACTTGCTCCCAATCATGGGTACTTTGGTTGCAATTTTTTTTGGACTGCAGCAAAAGGGAGAGGGAGTGATGGAACACAGGCATCAAATAGGAGGAAAGGTTGCTTACAGAGGAAAGAGGAGGAGAAGAAGAAGAGCTCTAGGTAGAGACCTTGGTATGGTCTGCTGAGTGTGCTTCTTTTACCTCCTATTAAGCCTGGGCTGGTGTTTGTATCGCCTGTCCACTGTGAAAGAGATATTCACAAAAGTCTAAGAGATAATGGGAACTGCAGATGCTGGAGAATCCAAGATAATAGAATGTGAAGCTGGCTGAACACAGCAGGCCAAGCAGCATCTCAGGAGCACAAAAGCTGACGTTTCGGGCCTAGACCCTTCATCAGACAAAAGTCTGCTACTTCTTGCAGCCAGATTCACAAACTCTGAGCAACCAGAACAAGCACATGATGCTAGTCAGAGTAAGGGAGACCATGGCCCTGTATGCTTGTGTGTCAGGCTAGAGCAAGTGACATCAATAGCATCTCCCAGTTTTGCTATCCATTGCTGTGTTATATGGGTGACAGAGGCTTATTATGCCAGGAGATGGGGCTTCATCATGTTTGATGTAAATGGAGAATGACAACCAATGTGTCTACTAGTCTTCACCAGAATAGCAGACTTCACTACAAGGCAGATGGCATCAATTGCACACACATGCCTTTGTTAACAGCACATTTATATACCCGAAAAATGCTACACTCAGAAAGAGTGCCAACTGCTTAATATCCATTTGACATCTAACTGCACTCAATACATGAAGATGAATCTTGGAAACCCTGGAATTAGTCATTATTCTTTCATTCTGTCCCTATTTACGCTGTCTCCTCAATCTTTCAGCTAGCACATCAGAAAAGATATGTGAAGCTGCTACTATAATGCCAGGAGCTGTACAGGAAATTAGCAAATAGGATCTCAATTACTGATGGCATCACACACAAGTGGGTATAGAAATCTGAGGATAAGGAAGATGAATGCATGCCTGGAAAGATGGTGCAGGAGTGAGGGCTTTAGAATTCCAGATAATGGCTGCCTTCTCTTGAGCATCTGATAGCCTTGTCTCAACATAATACACAATAGTTAGGAATTAATGTTATTCAGTAGTACCAGAGTAAAGGAGGAAGTAATAAAGTTTAAATCAGGATTATTGTGCACGTAAGTGAAGGTGCAGAATGCAAACAACTCGTTAAGCTTACATGGAAATCTGAAGGGAACCTGGATACAATGGTGGCTATGAAGAAAACCTAGGTTAAAGAAGGAAAAAATAATGAATATTCCTGGGTGAATGGTGTTCAGGAAATATAGGAAAGAAAGAAAAGTGGGATATTGGTAATACCGAGTAAGGAGAATATTAGAATATCGATGCCTCAGAACATTGAAGAACAGAATGTATTTAGTGAGAGCTAAGGAACAAAAAAGATGTGATCACATTACATGCCATAGTCTACAGACTACCAAAAAGTAGAAGGATTGTAATGAGACAAATTTGGAAGGAAATTACTGAGAAATGCAAGAATTATAATGCCGTTAAATGGGACATCATAATTATCCAAACACTGGCTGGAATATCATTAGTGTAAAGGAAAGTGATAATCAAGGGCTCCTAAACTGTGTTCTGGAGAACTTCCTACATCAGTCAATGATGATAGTTGCTAGGTCATTGAATCTTGAAAATAAGCTGAGTCAAGTGAATGAAGTGTCAGTAGGAAAATGCTTAGAGGTCAATGATTATTGCATCATAAAGAACGGGTTTGCTATACAGAAGTGTCACGAATTAAATTATTAGTTCCTATCTGTCTGTACCAGGGAAGAATATGCTGCACAGCTCATGGGGAGAAAAGAGGTAGCTCAGGCACTTGGAGAGTTCAAAGCTGTTGAGGAGTATTGGATAGGCTGTCTGTACTTGTAGTAGACAAGACACCAAGAGCAAATGGGATACATCTAAGGATACTACAAAAGTGAGAACAGTAATTGTGGTGAAACTGCTCATAATTTCTCCGTTGTCGTTATACTCAGTGATGTTGTCAGAGGACAATTGCGAGTATTACACACTAGCTGAAAAGCTAGTGTAAAGCTCAGATCACGAGTGATAGCTAAGTCAGTTTAATCTTGATCATTGGAAAACTTCTGAAATGAGTATTCTGGACAAATGTAATGGTCATTCTGCCAAAAAAGTGAGTTCATTAAGGAAAATCAGCATGGATTTGCATTGACTAAATTTTTATAACTAACTTGAGGTGGTGATGTTGAGCTGCTTTCTTGTTCATTTGGTTTAGGTACATGCACAATGCTGTCAGGGAGAGAGTTCCTGGATTTTGACCCAGTGGCACTGAAAAAATGGTAATTTTTCCAAGTCAGGATGGTGAGTGTCTTAGAGGGGAGTTTACAGTTAGTGGCATTCCCATGTATCTGCTGCCCTTGTCTTTCTAGATGGTAGTGGTCATAGGTTTGGAAAGTGTTGTCTAAGAAGCCATAGATAATTTCAAAAGCACTTCGTATAGGCTGATCTTTTGTGTTGGGGGGAGTGAATGTTTACGGATGTGGTAGCAATAAAGCAGGCTGTTTTGTGTTGGATGGTGTCAAATATCTTGTGGGAGCTGTACTCTACCAGACAAGTGGAAGTATTCAATCATACTTTTGTGGATAATGGGAAAACTTTGGAGAGTCAGGAGGTAAGTTCCTAAATGCAAGATGACTCATGAAACATGTATATATCAATAAGGATGGCAGGGTAGATTCAGGGTCTAAGTTTCCAGAGAGTATCCTAGATTTCAATAAGAGTTGAATAGAGCACAAGAGTAACTAAGCTATGTTAAACATTTATCAAATACTGATACAATCTCAGCTGGAGTTATACATTTAGTTCTGGATGTCACATTTTTGGAAAGATGTGAAGTCATTAGAGATGACACTGTTTGTATCTATTTACTCTTGTGACTACCTGTTCACATTACCTTGCATCTGGCGGTTTTCCTGTTTCCCTGCAGAAGAAGACATCGGTCCTTCTGTATATTGTCTACAGGGCATTGAAAGCTACATTATAATATCTGAGAGCTTGCTTCTCTACAATTGTGCACCACCTAGCCTCTACCGTGGGTCTGTCACTTTTCTCTGATTTGTAGTACCTGCTACAGCCACAATGCACCTTCGTTTTTAAAAATTGATTCACAGGATCTGGGCATCACTGGCTGGACCAGCAATTATTGCCCACCCCTAGTTGCCCCTGAAAAGGATGCACTGACCTGGAGGGGCGAAGTCTGCATCTAAGAGACCTGAGGCTCACATAACCATAGGCACCTTCATGAGGCATGAAGCTACTGTAGCAAAGTTAAACCAGGGCTGCATGGCACAATTTTTTAAATTGCAGACCAGCATGAGGGTTACCTGCTGCATTGAATGGACATGATTTACAGCTTCTCACAGTTTATGCATTCATTTTCAGAAACCATTAAACTTTTTGCTCTACCTTTTGCAACTTCTGCAACTTCAGTTAGTATATCTTTTTCAAACAGGAACTCATTGTCAGTTGTGAAATAATTTATCCCCAGTTACTAACAGAGATGTTATCATGATGGCCAGGTGACTTGACAAAGTGAACAATGATAGTGTGTTAGCAATCAGGAACAGACTTGAAACTTTCAGAAACATTGAAGTGGAGAGGGGAAAAAATACATTTCATTATAGCAATAATTACTTCAGCAATGAGCAGTCATTTGCAACTGAATAATTTCCCATTGTCACAGACAATTGCGCTCACTTAAAGAGAACAAACTGACATGTAACCTGACAAAGATTTGAAGTCCCTAATTACACATGCAATGGCAGACTATTTATTACAAATTGATTTCAAAATTCTGTTTGTTTTATATCATGAAGTGTCAAATCCATTGATAGAGAAAAATATTAGCTTTACATCCAGAGATATGTCTTTGATCAATCAATTGTAACTCTGAAAGTGTGTATTATTAGAACGTAGAACATAGAACATTACAGCGCAGTACAGGCCTTTCGGCCCTCAATGTGAAACCAATCTGAAGTCCATCTAACCTACACTATTCCATTATCACCCATATGTTTATCCAATGACCATTTAGATGCCCTTAAACGTGGCGAGTCTACTACTGTTGCAGGCAGGGCATTCCACACCCTTACTACTCTCTGAGTAAAGGACCTACCTCTGACATCTGTCCTATAGCTAACACCCCTCCATTTAAAGCTATTTCCCCTCATACTAGCCATCTCCATCTGGGGAAAAAGGCTCTCACTGTCCACCCTATCTAATCCTCTGATCATCTTGTATGTCTCTATGATTGCGCCTTGTACCCACATGAAACTGAGTTGCAGTTCATATCACATATTACAGGAGGACTGGCTTCAGTGGTCAAGAAATTAGATAATGTCAATGTACTGGAACTTATAATGTTACAACCCACTACTTCTCCACTGGCCACCACAGAGCTTGAACTTAAATGAGAGTTAACACTGCCCATTGTATATAAGGCTGTATATAGTTTAGATCAGATTAGATTCCCTACAGTGTGGAAACAGGGCCTTCGGCCCAACAAGTCCACACTGCTCTTAGAAGCATCCCACTCAAACCTATCCCCAGATAACCCACATACCCCTGAACACTACAGGCAATTTAGCATGGCCAATCCACCCAACCTGCACATCTTTGGACTGTGGGAGGAAACCGGAGTACCCAGAGGAAACCCACACAGACACGGGGAGAATGTGCAAACTCCACACAGACAGTCGCCCGAGGCTGGAATCGAACCCGGGTCCCTGGCACTGTGAGGCTGCAGTGCTAACCACTGGGCCACCATGCCTCTAACACTAATCTAATCTAACACTGCCCTGATCTCTTTCATGCTCACTGGGGCACGAGCATCTTTTCATTCACTGTCAACGCTCAAGCGTTCCCTCTCTTCCTTTTCTATGTTCCCAATTTTTTTCTCTTTTGCCCTCACTGATACTTCCAAAACTAGGCTCATTAGTCAACACACCCCTGCTTTCCAAGTTTAAATTCACCCTCACCACACTACTTTCTCAGTCAGGAGATTAGTTCCATTTCTGTTCAGGTAAAGCCCTTCTCTCTTTCAGCTTTCTCCTTTCCCAAAAAAAATCCACATGTCCCAACAATCTAAATCCCTCCCCTCTACATCTTCCCTAAAGTCACTCATTACCTCCCTGATCTGACTTTGCTAAATGGTGAAGCTCATTCACAAGCAGTATTTCTGCCTGGAGGCCCTGTGTTTGAACCTACTCCCTAACTCCTGATATTGATCCTGCAAATCCTCCAACCTGACACTCCCTATGTCTTTGGTGCCCACACATGAACTCAACCGTTGGCTCTTCACATTCCTTTCCAGAAATTCATCCAGCTGTTCCATTATATTCAGAATCCTTGCACCCAGGAGACAGCAGACCTTACAGGATTCACGATCACAGCTGCAGACTAGACTGTCTATCCCTCAAACTACTAAGTCAATAACTACTACCGCCACCCTTCTAATCTGCCTATCAGCCTTTCTTTCTTTTCCCAGGGCTGCCTCAGGGCACCACTGTACTATGGTTTTCCCTAGAGTCATCCACCCTGACTCACTTGTTATTAAATACACATCTAAAAAGATAGACAGCTCCAAGTAGTCCTGCATTTCCTGGACTTAATATCACCCACTCACCCGTTATCTCTACATTAATGGTGTATCAAAAACTACCTAGCTGAGTTCTTTAAGTTAACAAATAAAGAATTAGTTTTATGGCAAAAAACTCAAGCAAGGATGTAAATATTTTCAACGAAACTTTTAAAATGTGCAAGTATACTGAACACACACACATGCACCAAATGCTGGTTTGCACCCAAAGGCATCTCCACATAAGTTGTTAGTAGAGGACTTTCTTCCTGGGCCATTTATTTCAGGTTGAAATCTGGATTTCTTTAGGCAGTGTATAGATTGAGCTGTGAAAGTGCAATCACTAATCCTGAACCCACTGTGTGAAGTCATTAGGCTGGTTTTGAGTATTAGTACCATACACTGAATTGAGCTTTCTGACCACTTACCGTTCTTCCCTTCTCTGGGCTGACTTTAACGGGCTTCTGGAATGCTGTGGAACCATTATAGAATCACACAATCCCACCAGTACAGAAAAAGGCCATTCAGCCTATCAAGATTGCACTAGCCCTCTGAAGAGCATCTCACCCAGACCAATCATCCCCCTACCCTATTCCTGTCACCCTGTATTTTCATGGCTAATTCACCTAGCCTGCACATCCCTGGGCACTAGGGGTAATTTAGCATAGCCAAGCCACCGAGCCAGCACATCTTTGGACTGTGGGAGGAAGTCAGAGCACCCAGAAGAAACCCATGCAGACAGTCACTCAAGAGTGGAATTGAACCTGGGTCCTTAGTGCTGTGAGCTGGCAGTGCTAACCACTATGCCACTATTCCATCCTTATCCCTGTCTTCCCAACCGAAATAACTCTTCAAGAGGCCTGCATCCCATCACTAATTAGAAAATAAAAATGATATGGTCTTTCAGTGACATTTTTACAGATTCCAAAACATGAGAGAAAATAAGATGCCATGTCTCTTAGAAAGGTGTCAGTAATTCCCTAATAAATTATGGTACCAATTGACTTCCTTAAAGAGAGATGTTGACAAGGGAATTCAAAGTCATGCAAGATTTATTTTGACAGGAAATGAAGAAACAGAGTTTGAAAATAGCACAAGGGATGTTTTCCGAAAGGGATTTAATTCCAGCTGTGTTGCAGATTAAACATCTGCCATGGTTTTGAAATCAAAAACTGCTCAATCTGCGAACTATGTGAGATGGTATGCCTGAGACCATGTGTGTGATTAATAGCACGTGCGTGACAAAGCAAGAGTGTGAAACACAGAGTATGTATGTGAACATGAGAATGTGTGTTAACTCTGCTCAATGGTGTTTTCAGGTACGTTTTGCACTAAGTATTTTAATGCAGTTGAAATATTTTAAATACTTCAGTTATATTGAGATGGAGTGCTGGAGGTTTTCACATACTTTGTAACATGAAATTGAACATCCAGCATATGAATATTGCTATAAAATTTCTGATACAAATATAGCTTTGCAATTCAATTGTCAGTCATCCTCTTATTGACAAACATTAATTGGTTTTAAGCCCACTTAAGCTATAACAGGTGATTTTTTTTAAATTCAGGAAGTATCTGGATGCAGATACTTGACCTTTGGGACTTGTTTCCAATCCAGTGGAGAAATTTCTCCTATTTATCATTACAAGAGTCCAACATATAATTTGGGACGGCACGGTTGCTCATGGCCACCACTGCTGCCTCACAGCGTCAGGGATCTGGGTTCAATTCCACCCTCAGGTGACTGTCTGTGTGGAGTTTGCACATTCTCCCCATGTCTGCGTGAGCTTCCTCCAGGTGCTCTGGTTTCCTCCCACAGTCCAAAGACCTGCAGGTTAGGTGGATTGGCCATGCTAAATTGCCCGTAGTGTCCAGGGGTGTGTAAATTAGGTGGACTAGGCATAGGAAATGCAGGGATGCAGGGAATGGGTCTGTGTGGGATACTCTTCAGAGGGGCAGTGTGGACTTGGTGGGTCAAATGGTCTGTTTCTACCCTCTAGAGATTCTATGATATAATGGGTTTGGACAGTTATAAATAGCAAATAACAAAAACTTAGATTCTACATTGGCGTTTGGGGCTTGATGTGATCAAGTTCTCTCAAGCCACAGGACACTGGTATGACACAAAGCAGATTGAGCTTTACTCTTAACCAGAAACTATGTTATTCCTTTAATATTCAGATCAATAAATTGGGACCTTTTCAGGTTTACCAAAAGCAGGCTTGTTGACAATAAATAACCTCATGGATGGCTTGATCAAACTCATCCTCATCAATATAGCAGCAAATTACTGTAGATGCTGGAATCTGTACTGGAAACAAATGATGCTGGAGATCACAGCATCCATGGAAGGAGAGCAAGCTAATGTTTCAAGTTCTAGATGGCTCTACATCAGAGTTGAAGTGAAGTGTGGAGGGGCACCGTTTATGCAATAGTGTGTGGGGAGGTTGGAGTGCTGGCAAGGAAGGATGTTGATAGTTCAGATTAAGTGATCGGAATGTGAGAATGGCAGAGCAATGGTTTGTCTAACTGCCAGACCGGAAAGGACAGACAGTCCCTTTGGGATGGTGGGACCGGAGAGAGGACACAGTGACACAGAATGTAACAAGAACAGCTAAAAGGGAGGGAACGGGTTCACAATTTGAAGGTGTTGAACTCAATATTGAGCTCAGAAGGTTGTAAAGTGCCTAGTTTGAAGATGGGATGTTGCTCCTCCAGTTTTCACTGTGATTCGCTGGAGCATCGTAGCATCCCAAGGACAGATAAATGGGCATGCAAGCAAGACTGTGTTAAAAAGACCAGCTACAGGAAGGTTGGGGTCTTGCTTGCACATGGACCAGAGGTGTTACATAAAGCAGCCACCCAGTCTGCATTTGATTCCTCCAATATGGACATTGGGTGCAGTGAATACAACACACAAAACTGGAGGAGGTACAGATGCAACGTTGCTTCACCTGAAACGACTGTGTAGACCCTTGGATGGTGAGCAGGGAAGAGCTGAAGGGGTGAATGTTGCACCTTCTGCAATTACATGGGAAGGTGCCATGGGGAGGGGGAGTGGTGTTGATGGTCAAGGAATGGACTAGGGTGTCCCAGAGGGAATGATCCCTGCGAAATAGAGACAAGGGAGTGAAGGGAAGATGTGTTTGATGATGGCACTATGCTAGAGTTGTTTGAAATGACAATGAATGGTTCTTAGAACACGAAGGCAGATGGATGAAAAGTGAGAACAAGGGGCACCGGATCATGCTATTGTGAGGATGGGAAGGAGCAAGTGTGGAAACATGGGTGATAAGTCAAATGCTATTGAGAGCCCTGTCAACTACAGTGGGCAAGAAACCATGGTAATGCAAGAAGGAAGAAGGAAGCAGCGCTCATTTCAAAGAGGGCATCATCCAACCAGTCCGACATAACTAAAGGAACTGGGAGAATGGGATGGAGTCCTGGCAGGATATAGAGTGGGAAGAGTTGTCATGGAGGTACCTATGGGAGTCGGTGGCTTTGTAGTGGATGGCAGTGGACAGTTTATTCCCTGATTTGGAGATGGAATGGTCAAGAAAAGGAAGGGAAGTGTTGGAAATGGGCAATGTGAATTTTATAGATGGGTGGAAATTCGAAGCAAAGTTAACCAATTTTTCAAGATCAAGGTGGGGGCGTGAAGTAGCACTGAAATAGTTGTTAATGTACCAAGAAAAGAGTTGTGGGAGGGGGCCCAGTGTAGGACTAGAACAAGGATTGTTCCACATACCCTGAAGAGAGGCAGGCATAACTGGGACCCATACAATGCCCACAGCCACTCCATTGACTTGGCAGAAGTGAAATGAATTAAAGGAGAGATAGTAGGAACTGCAGATGCTGGAGAATCTGAGATAACAAGGAGTAGAGCTGGATGAACACAGTAGGCCAAGCAGCATCAGAGGAGCAGGAAGGCTGACGTTTTGGACCTAGACCCTTTTTCAAAAATTCTGAAGAAGGGTCTAGGACTGAAACATCAGCCTTCCTGCTCCTCTGATGCTGCTTTGCCTGCTGTGTTCATCCAGCTCTACACCTTGTTATTTCTGAATTAATGGAGAAATTGGTTTACTGGGAGATCAAGTTCAGCCAAGCAGAGGAGAGTGGTGGTGGATGGGGAGGGTTCGGGCCTCTGGTTGAGAAAGAAGCTGAGAGGTCGCAGACCATCCTGGTGGGGATTGGAGATATTGAGGGATTGGACATCAATGGTGAAATGGATGCAGTCAGGGCCAGAGAAATGGAAGTTGCTTATATGGCAGAAGGCATCAGAGGAATTGTGGATGTCTATGGGCAGGATCTAGACAAATGGAAAGAGGATGGAATTAAGGTCGGGGAAATGAGCTTAGTGGGGCAGGAACAGAGTTATATGGTGTGCCTACAGGGAAATGTGTGCCAGTCTAGCTTGTGAATTTTGAGAAGGAGGTAGAAGCAGGCTGTCCGGGTTTTGAAGACTATCAGGTTGGAGGCAGCTGGGGGAAGATCTCCGGATGCAGTGAGTTCAGTGACTGACCTGGCAGCTATTGTTGTGTCCCCTGGCCCCACTCTATCTTCTCCATAAAGAACAACATTTTAGTAGCTACCATCTTTTCTAAGGAAGGCACACTGAAAGCAGAACAATTTCCAATTTCTCTCCACAGATGTTGAGCATTTCTCACAATTTCTGTTTTTATTTCAGATTTCCAACATCTGCAGGACTTTCAGTTTTTATGCAGTGCCATTAGTCCAATGGTGGATGGTGGGTGATATTCGTTTTGGCACAGGTGATGGGTGTCTGGTTTGACAGAGAGACGTGAGGATATTGTATTGGGTTTGGTATAGCAGGTAACTGATAGGCCAGGAGGGCATTTGGGATAGTGGGAATCTAGTTTTGATGGGCATCCGTGGTGAAACAGGTTCGGCTTAATAGTTATTCAGGAGCTAGAGAAGTTTTAATCTTCCAACTTTTAATCTTAAGTGAGTCAAACACTCTGAATTCTTTGACTGTAAGGAATTTTGCTGGAGGGCTCCAGACACAGGTGAATTGTCAGCGGTGTCAGGAATTCCACCTGACGTTGGCCTGCCACCTCTTGCTTTGGAAAATCCTCAGCTATATTGGGTCTTGTTTTGCTTTTCCACATCAAAATCACTTTTCGAAACTAGGATTCCAAGTCATAGCCATCCTCCTTTCTTTTAGCAAGTAGATATAGTTTCAAGACATACAGATTAACTTCAGCTGGAAGTGGCTTCTCTACAATTTTTGCACCCAAAGCTCAGGTCTGTAACAGCTTGATAATATGTTATTGCTGGCTGCAGGTTGTGATGATATAAATTAAACAGAAGCGCAAAATGCATTACCTGCAGTGACAACACTTGGCTTGCTGTAACTTGATGTTGCAAACCCCTTCCTATTCTCAGACTCAATTTCACAGTCTGTAACATTTTGCAAATAGCCATTTCAGTCTTCAGGTTTAAATAAGATGTTATAAAATGTATCGTTCTGTAAATCCTAGTTAGAATGTTGCAGCAATGACATTTAACCTCAATGCTGACAAATGGCAAATGGAAACAAATTGTGCCAACTGCATAGGAAGTCAACACCATAAAACCCGATGTGCCTGTGAACCACACAGCTGAAGCACTTACAATCACCACCCCGCAAGCCTTTTTTGGAGAATAAGCTACATCAACAGCACACTGTAGTAGTCCCCCAAGATTTGGGAAGGAGGAACAGGCTACTCTAATGAATGGGTTTGATTCAGTTGGCATAATTTGCTAACTGTGTTACTCACTTTAAAGCCCTATACTAAATCAGACTGCACATACAAGATCATCTCTCTTTCTCAACAGCTAAAAGAAATTAACAGTAAGATTCAAATTGGATGTAATTTGATGTAAAAAAAAGCTCCTTCTTACATCTGTGATGCAGCCCTTATATTTTGCTGAATATTACATTATGTACAAAATTGAAATCTGCTGATTAAAATTGTCCTCCTGAGATTTTTTTGTTGCAGAAAAAGTCTTCCTAAAAAAACAGTTTTGGTCACATGCATTCTAATGCAGCTTTTTAAAGAAAAGGAAATCTATCCTGAAACAAAACAATAACAAGTAATTATCCACAACAGTCTTTCGTCTACCAAAACAAGTTTTCTTTAACCGTTCTGCAACTAATTGTTTTTGGAACCCTTTTGCAGATTAATGAAGTTAATTGCAGAACAGATGCAGAAACCTGGATTGTGGCAAAAAGGGTACATACTTGCAGCTGCGTTGGAAATCAGGACAGATTGTACAGTTATTAAGGTCAGATTTTTGCACAACCTGGTAATTATACCAAAAATAAAATCGCAAGTGTTACACATTTGCTACGGTGGTCCAGATGAAATATATGTAGTTACAGAATGGAGACAGATTTCTCAAGGATGGACAAAGATAGATACCCATCGTCCAGGAACAAGGATGAATGCTTGGAAATAAACACTGAGGATTGCTAACTCTGTGATGCAATCTACGTAGCTTGGATTTCTCCTTTGAATCCTTGCCTGTAATTATTTTGTCTTACAAAACAACAGTAACTGATCTTAACGTGATGATCTATATCTGGTAATTAACTGAATTAATTAAAACAGCATTGGTAACAGTTACAGCAACTTAAACTCAATGATGTTCTTAAATCACCTCAGTCTAGTGTGACACAAAACTTGGAACAAATCCTGCATTATTTAATGGAAGCATTAACACCATTGACAAGTGACACCTGAGCAAGATGGCAAGAAGAGAGGTGTTAAAGAAATAATTTGCTGTGCAAATCAATAATCAACTACTTGTGATAACTGTATATTCAGTTATCAGTTTCTGCAGCAGAAGCCTGGAGTCAATAAAGATAAGGTCAGGATGTGAAGAATTACCAGAACTGGCTCAGTATTAAAACAGGGTCCATATCTGATTCATCATCTAGCAAACAAAATAGGATTGTTAGAACTTCGATTGCTTTGAGATGCTAAGCAAATTTGTGCTATGGCCCCGTTTTATTTTCTGAAATCAATTACTTATGATTTATCATATTGGAATGAATAGGAATGTAAACATTGTGGTTAAACAGATTTTTTACCATGTGAGCTAAGCGGTTCAGAATAACACTTTCATGTATTATTATCTGAAAATATTTGCAGTCTAAAGTCTTGCCTCATAAATATTGACCTTACACGTTTAATATGCATATGTTTTCAATTTATAAATTCTTCTTAAATGTGTTTACCTTTTCATCAGTCTAACTTCATGATCCAAACACAATGTGTCTTACATAACTGGACAGAATGTTCTCTGTGCATTCCTGAAATACTTTCCTGTTTTGAAAGCTTTGAAAATAAGCTTAAAGTGACTATATCTTTTTCTCACAGAGGTAAATTAAACTGTTTTGGGTAATTATCTGGCATGATTGTGTGAAAGTAATGCATTAGGCAAATAGGCATAACTCATGCCTGCTTCATAGAAGACAAATGGAGGCAGAACATTGAAAACTGGTAATACAGAATCATTGTAGAATTTGTAAAGCAGGAGGATTGATTTTTTGAAAACTGTTTTTTTAAAAGTGAATAAAAAGCAAAGGTAAAAAAAAAGTTTTTGAATCTTCACATCCTGACTCAAAGCTTTGGTGGGTTAAAATAAGCTTTAACTTTAAAAATAAGAGTTGCAATCAAAACAGTGAAAGAATTCACATTGCATTCCAGTCATTGCTGCTCATTAACATTGCCCCATTTTCTATTCCCACCCTCTCTCTGCCCTGTGATAAACCAGTATAGCCTCCGGAGTAATCATTGTTAAAAGCATTGAAAATAATGTTTTATTTTTATATTGGAGCTTTATCTCTAATAAAGAGAAAGCTGAGGAATGACCTAGTAGAGGTTATAAAAATTATGAATGTATTTGATCAATGGACATACAGAAAATGCTGGGGTTTCCAATAGCAGGCATCATAAATTTAAGAGGTGCTAATAATTCAATAAGGGAATACAACCCTTTACTGGGCAGGCAATGGCCTAGTGGTATTAGCACTGGACTGTTCACCGAGAGACTCAGAACCTGGCGACCCAAGTTTGAATCCTGCCATGGCAGGTAGAGAGATTTGAATTCAATAAATATCTAGAATTAAAGTGTCTAATGATGACCATGAATCCATTGTCACTCGCCGGAAAATCCCACTTGGCTCATCAATGTCCTTTAGGGAAAGAAACTGCTGCTTTTGCCTGGTCTGGCATTGATGTGACTCCAGAGCCACAGCAATTGTAGATGGGCAATAAATGCTGCCTGGCCAGTTGCGCCCTCAACCTGTGGATGAATAAAGGGAAAAAAACTCAGGAGAAAACCTTTTACCCAGAGGGTGATTAACATGTAAAACTCAATATCGCAATGAGTAAAGGCAAAATACTGCATACTGGGGCTGCCAATGGCTGAAAACATCATAAAATGGCTGCAGGTAGTTTCCAATTAGCATAAAATGGCTGAGAAGGTTTTTAGCTGAAGTAGTAGCTTGTTTAGTTTGGCATCTAATGTTAAAGTATAAGCTAGGACAATCTGAGCTTTGTATGAAGAATATATCCAAGTTAACAAGGCTAAGATAGTATAAAGGGTCCTGTGGAGTAGCAGCAAACACTCAGCTGTTGTTGTTTGTACAGAGATAGTTGGGTAAAGAACATCCTTGAGGTTGTCGCTAGAAAGCTCCATACCTGGCTAGTTCAAAATCTGAGCTCTAGCACAGAATATAAGGGAAGAATTTACTCCCTTGTTTGAAACATCCCTCCACTCTAGATAATGATACTCATAATGTTTTGAACATAAAGTATATCTATTTAAATATATTGAAGTTATAAGTGTTGTTGACGTAAAAGGATCTAACTGAATTCCTGTGGAAAAACAGCCCTCAATAGCAAGGAGAAGACCCTAGAACTAGCAGGGACGATTCTATTATAGGTGCAAAAGACACCTGTGTTGGAATCTGGTCAAATAAGATGCAAGGTGAAAGCCCAAGGATAGGTGATAAAGCTATCTTGCGTAGCTAAGTATTTGTGAATTAGAAGACAGGAAGCTAGAATTTTTGAGTAAAAATGATAATAGGAAAAGAGTATGTAGTCCCTTTAGGGGGTGAGCTGCTCTTTTGTGCTTAGGGATTTAATAAAAAAGTGTCTATCTCTGAGCAGAACCTGGAGGTTTCCAGTACGGAGAGCCTTAAAAGTGAAACAAGTGTATCAAAAAATTCTTACAAGCAAATCAGCAATTGTGTTTTGATGTCGTGACAATGTGCTCGAATTTGGCCAATTAATATAAAATGAACGCCTAGATACAGGAAGCCAATTGAATTTAAATCTGATACTGTCGACAGCATTAAGCTAATCCTACATCAGACATACTGTTACGTCACTATGGTATAAAGATGAAGGCATCTTTGAAAATCAGGAGAAAGATAATTGCCATCCGAAAGAGTGAGTCAACCCTCAGCTACAGCAAAAAGAAGCTTAAGCTTGGCTCTTTCAAACTCCATAAGCTCTCCAAAAAGATCATCAAAAGTACCACTGCAGTTTACATCAAAGGCATCACCAGTAAAATTGCAGAGAAACCCTTCTAATTGGGTAGGCGATGACCTAGTGGGATTATCGCTTGACTATTAATCCAGAAACCCAACTAATGTTCTGGGGAGATAGTAAGAACTGCAGATGCTGGAGTCAGAGATAACACAGTGTGGAGCTAGACCAACACAGCAGGCCAGGCAGCCTCAGAGGTGCAGGAAAGTTGACGTTTCGGGTTGGGACCCTTCTTCAGAAATGAGGGAGGGGAAATAAATAGAGCGGAAGGGTGGGGCTGGGGAAGGCAGAGGGGATGATAGGTGAGTGCAGGTATAATGCAGGGAATTGATCGATGAAATGGGAGGAACGAATAGGTGGGAGTGAAGATGGACAGGTTGTGTCAGGTCAAGGAGGTGGGGATGAGTGGGGGGGTGTTCATGGGATGAGGCTACCTGGAAACTGGGGGAGCAGCACCTTATATTCCGCCTCGGGACCCTACAACCCAATGGTCTCATTGTGGCCTTTACCAGTTTCAAAATTGCCCCACCCCGGCCTCATCCCATGATGAACCCTCACTCTCATACCTGCTTCCTTGATCCCTCCTCCCTCTATTTATTTCAGAGCTCCCTTCCCCCTCCCCCATTTCTGAAGAAGGGTCCCAATCTGAAACATCAACTTTCCTGCACTTCTGATGCTGCCTGGACTGCTGTGCTCCTCCACCTCCACATTGTGTTATACCAAATGTTCTGAGGACCTGTGTCCAATCCAGCCGTGGCTGATGGTGAAATTTGAATTTAATAATTTTGAAAAGTCTGGAATTATGAATCTACTCATCACCATGAAATCATTGGTGATCTCATTGGTGATTGTCAGAAAAATCCATCTGGTTCACTAATGTCCTTCAGGGAAGGAAATCTGCCATCCTCACCTGGTCTGGCATACATGTGAGTCCAGACCCACAGCAACGTGGTTGATGCTCCGTTGCCCTCTGAATTGGCCTAACAAGCCTCTCAGTTGTCCCAATCGCTACAAAGTCTCAAAGAAGTGAAACTGGACAAATCACCTGGCATTGACCCAGGCTCCACAAAAGACAACATCGGAAACAGTCCTGTCGACCCTGCAAAGTGCTCCTCACTAACATCTGGGATTTAGTGCCAAAATTGGGAGAGCTGTCTCATAGACCAGTCAAGCAACAGCCTGACAAAGTCATACTCACAAAATCACACCTGACAGACAATTTCCCAGACACCATCTTCATCATCCCTGTCCCACCAGCAGGACAGACCCAGCAGAGCTGGCAGCACGGCAGTATACAGTCGGGAGGGAGTCGCTGTAGGAGTCTTCAGCATTCACTCCAGACCCATGAAGTCTGATCCTTCAGGTTAAACATGGGCAAGGAAACCTCCTGCTGATTACCACATACCGGCCTCCCTCAGCAGATGAATCAGTACTCCTCAATGTTAAACAACACTGAGAGGAAGCACTGAGGGTGGCAAGGGCACAAAATGTACTCTGGGTGGGGGATTTCAAAATCCATCACCAAGAGTAGCTCGGCAGCAGTACTACTGATCGAGCTGATTGGGTCCTAAAGGGCATAGCTGCTAGACTGGGTTTGCGGCAGGTGGTGAGGGAAACAACAAGAAGGAAAAACATACTTAACCTCATCCTTACTAATCTGCCAGCTACAGCTGCATCTGTCCATGACAGTATTGATAAGAAAACATCACACAGTCCTTGTGGAGACAAAGTCCTGCCTTAACATTGAGAACAATCTGCATCATGTTGACTGGCAATGTCTCTGTGCTAATTGGGACAGACTTCACACAGATCTAGCAACTCAAGGCTGGGCATCCATGAGGTGCTGTGGGCCATCAACAGCAGGAGAATTGTACTCCAGCACAATCTGTAACCTCATGGCCTGACATATCCCCCACTTAACCATTACCATCAAGCCAGGAGATCAACCCTGGTTCAATAGAGAGTGCAGGAGGGCATGCCAGGAGCAGCACAAGGCATACCTGAAGATAAGGCATCAACTTGGTGAAGCCACCAAACAGGACTACTTGCACACCAAACAGCAAAAGCAGCAAGTGATAGACAGAGTTAAGTAATCCCTCAATCAACGGATCAGATCTAAGCTCTGCAGTCCTGCCACATCCAGTCATGAATGGTGATGGACAACTAAGCAACTCACAGGAGGAAGAGGCTCCACAAATATCCTCATCCTCAATGATGAAAGAGCCCAGTACATCAACGCAAAAGCTAAGGCTGAAGCATTTGCAGCAATCTTCAGCCAGAAGTGTCAAGTGGATGATCTATCTTGGCTTTTAAGAAATTAGATGGATGAGCTTGAGGCTCAGTTGGAAGTTGGCAAGTATGATGTTGTGGGGATAACTGAGATGTGGCTTCAAGTGGACAGGGCCTGGGAAATGAATATTCAAGGCTATACATGCTATCGAAAGGACAGACTGGTTGGCAGAGGGGGTGGGGTAGCCCTGTTGGTGATGAATGATATTCGGTCCCTTGCGAGGGGGGCCATAGAGTAAGGAGATGTAGAGTCAGTATGGATAGAGCTGAGAAATTCTAAGGATAGAAAGACCCTAATGGGAGTTATCTACAGGCCCCCAAACAGTAGTCAGGAGGTAGGGTGCAGGTTGAATCAAGGGTTGAAATTGGCCTGTCACAAAGGTATCACTACAGTTGTTATGGGAGATTTCAACATGCAGGTAGACTGGGAGAATCAGGATGGTACTGGACCCCAAGAAAGGGAGTTTGTAGAGTGCCTCCGAGATGGATTCTTAGAACAGCTTGTACTGGAGCCTACCAGGGAGGAGGCAATTCTGGATCTGGTGTTGTGCAATGAACCGGATTTGATCAAGGACCTCAATATAAAGGAGCCATTAGGAGGTAGTGACCATAATATGATAAGTTTTAATCTGCAGTTTGAGAGGGAGAAGGGAGAATCGGATGTGTCAGTATTGCAGTTGAATAAAGGGAACTATGGAGCTATGAGGGAGGAGCTGGCCAAAGTTCAGTGGTACAATACCCTTGGCAGGGATGGCAGTGGAACAACAGTGGCAGGTATTTCTGGATATAGTGCAGAAGGTGCAGGATCAGTTCATACCAAAGAGGAAGAAAGATCCTAAGGGGAGGCAGGGGCGGCCGTGGCTGATGAGGGAAGTTAAGGACTGTATAAAAATTAAAGAGAAGGAGTATAACATAGCAAAGATGAGTGGGAAGCCGGAGGACTGGGAAGCTTTTAAAGAGCAGGAGCGGATAACTAAAAAGGCAATACACAGAGAAAAAATGAGCTATGAAGGAAAACTGGCCAAAAATATAAAGGAGGATAGTAAAAGCTTTTTTAGGTATGTGAAAAGAAAAAAAATGGTTACGACTAAAATTGGGCCCTTGAAGTCAGAAACGGGTGAATTTATTATGGGGAACAAGGAAATGGCAGATGAGTTGAATAGGTACGTTGGATCTGTCTTCACTAGGGAAGACACAAGCAATCTCCCAGATGCAGTCGTGGCTGAAGGACTGAGGGTAATGGACGAACTGAAGGGTATTTATATTAGGCAGGAAATGGTGTTGGATAGACTGTTAGGTTGGAAGGCTGATAAGTCTCCGGGACCTGATGGTCTGCATCCCAGGGTACTTAAGGAGGTGGCTCTAGAAATTGTGGACGCGCTGGTAATTATTTTCCAAGGTTCTATAGATTCAGGATCAGTTCCTGCGGATTGGAGGGTGGCAAATGTTGTCCCACTTTTCAAGAAAGGAGGGAGAGAGAAAACAGGAAATTACAGACCGGTTAGCCTGACGTCAATGGTGGGAAAGACGCTGGAGTCAATTATAAAAGATGAAATTATGATTCATTTGGATAGCAGTAACAGAATAGGTCAGAGTCAGCATGGATTTACGAAGAGGAAATCGTGTTGACTAATCTTCAGGAACTTTTTGAGGATGTATCTATGAAGATGGATAAGGGAGAGCCAGTGGATGTAGTGTACCTGGACTTTCAGAAAGCCTTTGATATCGTCCCGCATAGGAGATCGGTGAACAAAATTAGGGCACATGGTATTGGGGGCAAAATACTGAGTTGGATTGAAAATTGGCTGGCTGACAGGAAGCAAAGAGTAGTGATAAACGGGTCCCTTTTGGAATGGCAGGCAGTGGCCAGTGGGGTACCACAAGGTTCGGTGCTGGGACCACAGCTGTTTACGATATATATTAATGATATAGATGAAGGCGTTAGAAATAATATTAGCAAATTTGCTGATGACACAAAGTTGGGTGGCAGTGTGAAATGTGAGGAGGATGTTATGAGAATACAGGGTGACTTGGACAGGCTAGGTGAGTGGACGGATGCATGGCAGATGCAGTTTAATGTGGATAAATGTGTGGGTATCCACTTTGGTGGCAAGAACAGGAAGGCAGATTACTATCTCAATGGAGTCAAGTTAGGTAAAGGGGAAGTACAACGAGATCTAGGTGTTCTTGTACATCAGTCAATGAAAGCAAGCATACAGGTACAGCACGTAGTGAAGAAAGCTAATGGCATGCTGGCCTTCATAACAAGAGGAATTGAGTATAGGAGCAAAGAGGTCCTTCTGCAGCTGTACAGGGCCGTGGTGAGACTGCACCTGGAATATTGTGTGCAGTTTTGGTCTCCCAATTTGAGGAAGGACATTCTTGCTACTGAGGGAGTGCAGCATAGGTTCACCAGGTCAATTCCCAGAATGGCGGGACTATCATATGTTAAAAGATTAGAGTGACTGGGCTTGTATACACTTGAGTTTAGAAGGACGAGAGGGGATCTGATTGAGACGTATAAGATTATTAAGGGATTGGACACTATGGAGGCAGGAAGTATGTTTCCGCTGATGGGTGAGTACAGGACCAGAGGACACAATTTATAAATAAGGGGTAGGCCATTTAGAACAGAGTTGAGGAAAAACTTCTTCATCCAGAGAGTTGTGGATATATGGAATGCTCTGCCCCAGAAGGCAGTGGAGGCCCACTCTCTGGATGCTTTCAAGAAAGAGATAGACAGAGCTCTTAAAGATAGTGGAATCATGGGTTATGGGGATAAGGCAGGAACAGGATACTGATTGTGGATGATCGGCCATGATCATAATGAATGGTGGTGCTGGCTCGAAGGGCCGAATGGCCTACTCCAACACCTATTGTCTATTGTCTATTGCCTCCTCCAGTGGTCCCCAGCATTGCAGACACCAGTCTTCAGCCAATTCAATTCACTCCACGTGATATCAAGAAATGGTTTGAGACAGTGGATACTGCAAAGGCTACAGGCCCTGACAACATTTCGGCAATAATACTGAAGATTTATTCTCCAGAACTTGCTGCTCCCTAAGCCAAGCTGTTCCAGTACCGTTACAACACTGGTATCCACCCGACAATGTGGAAAATTGCCCACGTATGTCCTGTACATAATAGGCAGGACAAATCCAACTTGGCCAATTATTGTCCCATCAGTCTCCTCTTGATCATCAGTAAAGTGATGGAAGGTACCATTAACAGTGCTATCAAGCAGCACCTGCTCAGCGATAACCTGCTCAGTGATGCCCAGTTTGGGTTCCACCAGGGCCACCCAGCTCCTGGTCTCATTACAGCCTTGGATCAGGCATGGACGAAAAAGCTGAATTCCAGAGGTGAGGTCTGAGTGACAGACCATGACATCAAGGCTGCATTCAACTTAGTGTGGCATCAAGGACCCCTAGCAAAACTGGAATCACTGGGTATCAAGGGGAAAACTCTCTGGTAGTTGGAGTCATGCCTGGCACATAGGAAGATGGTTATGGTTGTTGGAAGTCAGTCATCTCAACTCCAGGACATCTCTGCAGGAGTTCCTCAGGGTAGTGTCTGAGGTCCAACCATCTTCAGTTGCTTCATCAATGACCTTCCCTCCATCATAAAGTCAGAAGTGGAGATATTCACCGCTGACTGCACAATGTTGAGCACCACTCACAACTCCTCAGATACTGAAACAGTCCGTGTTCAAATGCAACAAGATCTAGACAAGATCTAGGCTGGGGCTGACAAGAGACAACTAACATTTGCGGCACACGGATGCCAGGTATGACCATCACCAATAAGAGACAATCTAACCAGCAACCCTTGACATTCAATGATGTTTCATTGCTGAATCCTCCACTATCAACATCCTGGAGGTTATTATTGACGAGAAACTCAACTGGACTCACCACATAAACACAATGGTTACAAGAGCAGGTCAGGAGCTAGGACTATTGCAACAAATAGCTCACCTCCTGACTCCCCAAAGCCTGTCCACCATCTACAAGACACGAGTCAGGAGTGTGATGGAATATTCCCCTCTTGCCTGAATGAGTGCAGCTCCAACCACACTCAAGAAGCTTGACACCATTCAGGACAAAGCAGCTCACTTGATTAGCACTGCATCTACAAGCATCCACTCCCTCCACCACCAACGCTCCGTAGCAGCAGTGTGTACTATCTACAAGATGCGCTGCAGAAATACACCAAAGATCCTCAGACAGCACCTTCCAAACCCACGACCACTTCCCTTTAGAAGGACAAAGGCAGCAGACACATGGGAACACCACCATCTTCAAGTTCCCCTCCAAGCCACTCACCATCTTGACTTGGAAATATATTGCGGTTCCTTCACTGTCGCTGGGTCACAATTCTGGAATTCCCTCCCTCATGGCATGTTGGTCAACCCACAGCAGGAGGACTGCAGCAGTTTAAGAAGGCAGCCCACCAACACCTTGTCAAGGCCAACTAGGAATGGGCAAGAAATGCTGACCAGCCAGTGACACCCACATCCCACAAATGAATAGAAAATTTTAAAAAATACCAGACTTGACAGAGGAAAGGCATTTGTGGCAGAGGGTTCCAGAAGACACAAAGTCTGTACGAGTTTGGAGAGATTAATTTTTAAATTATTGTCTTCTTATTACTCAGGCTTAAATAAATGGGACTTCTGTTTATTCCAGTAGCATTCCAAAAGAAGTTAGTTCTGTTCGGGAATAGTCCGTACTTAGGGGGAAATTGTTTGGTTTGTTAGTATTTCTTTTAACTTGTTCATTGCTGTCAGGGTTAAATAAATAAATTTCTTATTAATTGGAGTTCAGGGATTTTGTTCTTTAACAACATTTAACAGATTACAATGGGAAAGGCGGGCTCCCCTGCGTGTTTTGGGGTAAGTATTAGAGGGGAAACCCTACTCCCATTAAATTGGATTGGGCCCTGGTTTTTAGTTTAATTATCAGAGGGGTTCGGCTGTTCCTCCTCCATAAACACGGCTGTTCCTCCTCCAGTAAACATCATGAGATCATGGGAAGTCCTAGGGTAGACCATAATTGTCCATGCAGTCACATGATTAACCTGATTGGATGTGTACCTAATTAATTAATAATATGATTGTTCTGTAATTGCTGGGCTAAAACAAATGTACAAAAAAAAGTGTGTTTTCTTTTGTTCAGTGAAGAACCTTCCAGGCCCCTCAGAGGTTTCTTCCCATTGGCCTATCATCTATTAACTGGAAGTGGACTCTGGGTGTTGCGTGTTTCATTCGGTCATCTGCCCCTACCCTGTGGATGTACTGGAAATCTGAAACAAATGCAGGGAATAGTGGAGAAACTTGGCAGATCTGCCAGCAGCCATGAAGGAGGTGAACATCTTATTGTGTGGCACCATTTTATATCAATCTTACATCTACGCCACATATCAGCAGCACACACAGCAAACACACTTTCTGTCACAAGAACGCAGGCATACCTCGATGTCCATGGGGAATAGCCCACAATCAAGTCAAAGGAAATAGCTTTCAGTCAAGTGTCCCAGGAAAGTAAGTCAATGGCAGCCTCTGATATCAGTTCAAATGCTTAGGCGTACCCATCTGGCTGCTTGAGTGATCAGGATCTGTATCCTATTCTAGTAGGAGACAAACATTGAGCATTGCAGCATGTGCCTTGGGTCTTTCAGCCCTATTCTAGGCCGTTTTCTCCTGGAATGAGAGAAAGGGAGCAATTGAGTGAGAAAACCAGCCTTCCTTCCATTGATTCCGTCTATACTTACTGTTACCTGGGAAAGCAGCCAATAAAATCAAAGAGCCCTCTCAGCCCAGTGATACTGTTTTCTAATTAATCCTATTGGGCAGAAAATGCAAAAGTTTGAAAACACGTAGACCATAAGAGCATAAGACATAGGAGCAGAAATTAGGCCATTCAGCCCATCGAGTCTGCTCCACCATTCATGGCTGATAAGTTTCTCAATGCCTTTCTCTCGCTTTCTCCCCATAACCCTTGATTGCCTTGACAATCAAGAACCTATCTATCTCTGTCTGAAATATGCTAAATGACCTGCCCTCCACAGCCTTCTGTGGCAACAAATTCCACAGATTCACCATCCTCTAGCTAAAGAAGTTTCTCCTTATCTCCGTTCTAAAGGGTCTTCCTTTTACTCTAAGGCTCTGCCTTCGGGTCCTGGTCTCTTCCACCAATGGAAACATCTTCCCAACATCCACTCTGTCCAGGCCATTCAGTATTCTGTAAGTTTCAATTAGATCCCTCCTAATCCTTCTAAGCTCCATCGAGTATACACCCAGAGTCCTCAAATGTTCCTCACATGCTAAGCCTTTCATTTGTGGGATCATTCCCGCAAACTTCCTCTAGAGCTGCTGTATGGCCAGTCCATCCTTCCTGAGGTATGGGGCCCTAAATTGCTCACAATGATCAAAATGTGGTCTGACCAGAACTTTATAAAGCCTCAGAAGTACATCCTTGCCTTTATGTTCTCTGCGCTATATTGTTCTATGTTCTATGTTCTAGTCCACTCAAAATAAATACCACCATTGTATTTGCCTTTCCAACTACCAATTCACCTTACAAGTTTACCTTCAGAGAATCCTGGACTAGGACTCTCAAAACCCTTTGCACTTCAGATTTCTGAATTTTCTCCCCATTAGGAAAATACTCCATGTCTCCATTCCTCTTCCCAATGTGCATACTTCACACATTTCCAAGTTGTATTCCATCTGCCACTTCTTTGCCCACTCTCCTAACCTATCTAAATCCTTCAGCAGCCTCCCTGTCTCCCCAATACTACCCGTCCCTCTACTTATCTTTGTATCGTCTGCAAATTTAGCCAGAATGTCCATAGTTCCTTCATCTAGATCATTAATTTATAAAAGTGAAAAGTGAAAAGTTGTAGTCCCAACACTGATCCTTGCAGAACACCAATTGTCACCGCTGTCATCCTGAGAAAGACCCTTTTATCTCCACTCTCTGCTTTCTGCCAGACAGGGCAATCTTGTATCCATGTTAGCACCTTGCCTCAAAAACTATGGGCCCTTATTTTAGATAATAAAATGTGAGGCTGGATGAACACAGCAGGCCAAGCAGCATCTCAGGAGCACAAAAGCTGACGTTTCGGGCCTAGACCCTTCATCAGAGAGGGGGATGGGGAGAGGGAACGGGAATAAATAGGGAGAGAGGGGGAGGTGGACCGAAGATGGAGAGAAAAGAAGATAGGTGGAGAGAGTATAGGTGGGGAGGTAGGGAGCGGATAGGTCAGTCCAGGGAAGACAGACAGGTCAAGGAGGTGGGATGAGGTTACTAGGTAGGAGATGGGGGTGCAGCTTGGGGTGGGAGGAAGGGATGGGTGGGAGGAAGAACAGGTTAGAGAGGCAGAGACAGGTTGGACTGGTTTTGGGATGCAGTGGGTGGGCGGGAAGAGCTGGGCTGGTTGTGTGGTGCAGTGGGGGGAGGGGACGAACTGTGCTGGTTTAGGGATGCGGTGTGGGAAGGGGAGATTTTGAAGCTCGAGATGTCCACATTGATACCATATGGCTGCAGGGTTCCCAAGTGGAATATGAGTTGCTGTTCCTGCAACCTTCGGGTGGCATCATTGTGGCACTGCAGGAGGCCCATGATGGACATGTCATCTAAAGAATGGGAGGGGGAGTGGAAATGGTTTGCGACTGGGAGGTGCAGTTGTTTGTTGTGAACCGAGCGGAGGTGTTCTGCAAAGCGGTCCCCAAGCCTCCGCCCTTATTTTACTCAGCAGCCTCCTGTATGGCAACTTGCCAAAGACTTTCTGCAAGTCCAGGTAGGAAACTGAAGCAGTAGATCAGAGGATGTGGTAGTCGGTGTTCAGACTGATAGAGCAAGCAGAGAATCTGTGAGGAAGGATAAGCAGTTAATAAGGCAAAGTGGCAGTCAGTGCGATGGGTTGAGGTGTGCCTACTTCAATGCAAGAAGTGTCAGGAATAAGGGTGACCAACTGAGGATGTGGATCAATACTTGGAGCTACAATGTTGTGACCATTATGGAGACATGGATAACATAGGGGAAGGAATGATTGTTGGATGTTCTGGGGTATAGCTGTTTCATTAGAAATAAGGAGGGAGGGAAAAGAGGTGGGGGAGTGGCATTGCTGGTCAGGGATGGTATCCAGCTGCAGAAAGGGAGGTTGTGGAGGCAGGTTTGTCTACAGAGCCAGTATGGGTGGAAGTCAGAATCAAGAAAGGAGCAGTCACTTTATTGGGAGTTTTATATCAGCCCCCATCATCAACAGAGACACTGAGGTACAGATTGAGAGACAGAATTTGGAAAGGCGCACAAGTAATAGGGTTGCTGTCATGGGCGACTTCAACTTCCCTAATATAGACTGGACCCTCCTAAGTGCAAATAGTTTGGATGGGGCGGATTTTGCCAAGTGTGTCCAGGAAGGATTTCTGACTCAATATGTAGATCGGCGAACTGAGGGGAGGCCATATTGGATTTTGTGCTTGGCAACGAGCCAGGTCAGGTGTCAGATCTCTTGGTGGGAGAGCATTTCAATGATAGTGATCACAACTCCCTGACCTTTACTACAGTCATGGAGAGGGATAGGAGCAGACGGAATGGGAAAGTAATTAATTGGGAGTGGGGGAATTACAATGCTATTAGGCAGGAACTATGGAGCATAAATTGGGATCAGATGTTCTCAGGGAAATGAACTATAGAAATGTGGAGGTTGTTTAGGGAGCAGTTTTTACAAGTACTGGATAGGTTTGTCCCACTGAAGTAAGGAAAGGATGGTAAGTGAAGGAACCTTGGATGCCAAGACATGTGGAACACCTAGTCAAGAGGAAGGAGGAAGCTTACTTAAGGTTGAGGAAACAAGGATCGGATAGGGCTCTAGAGGTCTACATGGTAGCCAGGAAGGAACAGAAGAATGGACTTAGGAGAGCTAGAAGGGGTCATGAGAATACCTTGTTGGGGAGGATCAAGGAAAACCCCAAGGCTTTCTATACTTATATGAATAACAAGAGGATGGCCAGAGTGAGGGTAGGGCCAAACAGGGACAGTGGAGAGAACATGTGTACCAAATCAGAGGATGTAGAGGAGGTCCTTAATGAATACTTCACTTCAGTATTCACCAGTGAGAGGGAAATTCCTGCCATTGCTGTTCCACTGTCTTTCCTGCTGGGCTCCCAGTCGATTTTGGTCAGCTCCTCCCTTATGCCTCTGTAGTTGCCTTTATTAAACTGTAATACCGCTATATCTGATTTCACCTTCTTCTTCTCAAATTACAGAGTAAATCCTATCATGCTGTTCTCACTGCCTCCTCAGGGTTCCTTCCCCTTAAGCTCCCTTATCAAGTCGGCCATATTGCACAACACCAAATCCAGTATTGCCTGTTCCCTTGTGGGCTCCACCACAAGCTGCTCCAATAAGCCATCTCATCGACATTCCACAATTTCCTTTCTCTTGCAATCCAGTGCCAAACTGATTTTCCCAATCCACCTGCATATTGAAATCCCCCATGATCACTGTAACTTTGCCTTTCTTACATGCGTTTTGTATCTCCTGGTGTATCTTGTGCTCCGAATCATGATTACTGTTTGGAGGCCTGCACGTAACTTCCATTATGATTTTTTTAACCTTTGTGATTTCTCAACTCTACCCACACTGATTCTAGATCATCCAACCCTACTTCATTTCTTGCTCTGATTTAATTTCATTTCTTACTAATAAGGCAACTCAACTCCCTCTGCCTGATGCCTGCCTTTTTGGTAGGGTGTATATTCCTGGATATTTAGCTCCCAGTCCTGATCCCCTTGCAGCTATCTCCCTGTGATGCCCACATACCTGCCAATTTTGATCTGCGCCACTAGCTCATTTACCTTAATTCACATACTGTATGCATTCAGATATAACATCTTCAGTCCTATATTGACTGTCCCTCTTCTCATTGTCATTTGTTTATCCTGTGTGCTTGAAGTTTGATTCCTAACCCTTTCCAAACACTCTGTCCTATTTTGTGTGCCTGAGATGTAAAAACCTCTCCTGAGTTCTCCTTTATTTCGTTTTTTTCATAATTTTTCATGCAGCTACACAGATGTCAATGTACTACTTTGTTTCCCATTGGCCAATATACTTGTTGGCTTTTTATCCTTTCCATTCTCTCCAACTTTCTAGTTTAAAGTCGTGTTGAACAACCTATTTACCCTTCTCGCTAGAATTTTGGTCCCTGCTCGGTTCAGATGGAGACCGTCCCAATGGTACGGATCCTTCCTGTCCCAATACTGATACCAGTACCCACTGAAAAGGAACCCCTCTTCCCCACACCACTCTTTTAGCCATGTGTTTATTTAGTCTTGTGGCTGTATGCCAATTTGCACATGGCTCAGGCAGTAATACAGAGATCATAACTCCTGAGGATCTGTTCTTTAATTTAGTTCCTTGTTCCTGATAATCCCTAAACAAGTTGCATTTTCTAGTTTTGCGTATATTGTTTGTCCCAACATGGACCACAACAACTGGATCCTCCCCCTCCCGCTCAAACATTCTTTCAAGCTGGTCAGAGATGTCCTGAACTTGGGTATTGGGCAGGCAATATACCTTGCAGGAATTCTCTATCCTGCCTACAAAGGATTCTATCTCTTCCCCTAATTACAGAATCCCCTACAACAACCACCAATCTTTTTGCTCCCCCTTCTTGAAGGGCCTCCTGTGCCTCGGTCCTGTGGTCAGCTGGCTCAGCTTCTCTATAGTCCTGTTCCTCATCCACACAGGGAGCAAGTACCTCATACCTGTTGGACTTGGTCAAGACCTGAGGGTCCTCTGAACTTGAAAGCAGGGTGCTTCTACCTGCTCGCTTACAGTCAACTCTGTTGTCCCTAGCCACTGGCCAAATTTGTAGTGCTTAATCTTTCAGGTATGGTTGGCTCCTGAACCAGAATATCCAGGTAACTTTCCAGATGTGCCACAGTGTCCGAAGCTGGGACTCCAGCTCATCAATTCCGAGCCTAAGTTCTTCCAGCAAACAACACTTGCTGCAGCTCGTAATGGGATCAGCCAGCTCACACATCATCTGCAATCAATCTCAATGTTGTTAATTCATTTAGCAGTTGGTAAATCCCTGGTTAGTTAACTATTTATTACTTAGTTTTGCCTTTCTTTTTCCAAATATCGGACAGATTTCCTACCAACCAATCAGGTTGCAGTCCTCATGTGACATCACTTACCCTGAGGTAAGTTAGTTTATACTAACTGTGTTTTGGGTGCTCCTCCCTCCAGTTCCACTCCTGGAAACAACAGGTTTAAGAACAGTTTCTTGCCTACTGTTATTTGACTTATGAAAAGGCTTCTTTGTATATTAATCTTTCTCTGGACCTTCTCTGTAGCGGCAACACTGTATTTTGCATTCAGTTCTATTACCCTGATGTACTTATGTAAGGAATGTTGTGTCTGGTTAGCACACAAATCAATACATCAGTATCAATATCAATTCACTGTATCTCGGTACATGTAACAATATAGTTGATCCTAATGCAATGTTTAGTGCTGGTGTGGTTAAAGGAAAGGTAGGGAGGTGTCCCAAGTGAGTGAGTAGGCAGCATGGAGACAATGCAGGGTTTGTAGTGTGGGGAATTGGATGAGAAAGAGCCAACAAAGGAATATGGTGCACCCAATAGTGAGAGTGATAACACCTTACTGGTAAGTGTTCATGGTAGCAGGGATAAAGTGAACTTGAGGTGGCGGAGAAAAGATGGCGCCGCATACACTAGCAGAGCAGAAAATGTCATTGACCTTCTTCCTACTCTGCCAGGCATTCCTTCATAAGGCTGAGACTGCACTGACCAGGTTGGAAACCTCAGGTCATGCTGCAAGGTTCCGGTATCTTGGCCTCTTCTACCAATGCTGTGGGAAGAGAATGCCCGTTCTGATTCACCCCATTTACCAGGACCTCTGGGTCCCTATCTGCCAATTGGT